>NC_080575.1:107245052-108510052 GCF_029962835.1 Magnolia sinica
AGAGAGAAGGTGATTAGAAAAATACTTATAATTTTAATTATAGAAGATGAACCTAAAACCTTTAATGAAGCTATAACTTCAAGAGACTCCGCCTTTTGGAAAGAAGCCATTAATGATGATATGGATTCCACAATATCTAACCAAACATGGGAATTGGTAGATCTACCTCCAGGTTCTAAATCAATAGGTTGTAAGTGGGTATTTAAGAAAAAATATCACATAGATGGTACAATTCAAACCTTTAAGGCAAGATTAGTTACTAAGGGTTTCCGACAGAGAGAAGGAATCGATTATTTTGACACTTATTCACCAGTAGCTCGAATAACATCGATTAGGATCTTATTTGCCCTAGCATCCATACATCATCTTCATATCCATCAAATGGACATGAAGACAGCATTCCTGAATGGTGATCTCGATGAGGAAGTTTACATGGAGCAACCAGAAGGATTTGTTTTACCAGAAAATGAAAGAAAAGTATGTAAACTTGTTAAGTCTTTGTATGGATTAAAGCAAGCAGTAGTATTAGAACGATATACCGATGCAAGTTGGATATCGAGTGCAGGGGACAATAAGTTTACTACAGGGTGGATATTCACCTTAAGAGGTGCAGCTGTATCTTGGGGATCCAGGAAACAAACTTGTATAACGCACTCAACTATGGAATCTGAGTCATAGCTTTGGCTGCTACAGGCAAAGAGGCTGAGTGGTTAAGGGATCTTCTATTAGAAATTTCATTCTATGTGAATCCTATACCGGCTATTTCACTTCATTGTGATAGTAAAGCCACTCTAGCGAGAGCCTATAACGGTACTTATAATGGGAAGTCTAGACACATAAGTTTGCGACATGACTATGTAAGGTAATTGATTCAAGATGAAATCATTGCAATCTCATATGTAAAATCAAGTAATAACTTGGCTGATCCTTTTACTAAACCTTTAACGAAAGAGGTAGTAAGGACAACATCTAAAAGGATGAGGTTGAAACTCTTTAATTAAAGTTTCACCAGTGAAAGAAACCCAACTCTAAATTAGAAAAGCTCTAAATATTGGGTTTAATGGGTAACAACAATTCACTGATAAATGAAAAGTTTCAGCACTAAATAAATTAATTACTTCATCTAGGATGATAGTGTTGACCGTTATAAAAGAGGGATGAGTATTAAACTCTTAATGAAGTCCGGTCAAACAGGACAAGTATTTTAAATGGAAACACTGGAAGGATTTCACCTATATGAACGTAGAAGTGGTGCTGCTTCTCATGAGAGTTAAGAGTTATCTCGGGATCGTTCATGAAACAGGATAAACACATGGCCGTTAAAAGTGCTAAGCGAGATTATGAAGGAACACTTAACGCAGGTGCTATTACGTGTGTGATATTTTCGGTTATATCATATAAGAATAACTGGTTCAATGCTGCGACAACTAGAAATTTTAAAATAACTTTAAAATACTTACAATAAGGAAAGATTCAAATCGCAAGATATTTTTCTTTATACATAATAGTTGTTATTATTCTAGCAGAGTTTTTTATTTGTTTTAAAAAATCAGTGGGGGATTGTTAAAAATCAATGGTTTTTCAAAATAAAAAGAAAATTTTGAATTTTTTAAAATTTCGAGAATTTCTCGCCAAAACGCATTTTGAAAATTTTGAATTAAAAAGTGCGGTGTGTGTGCTTTGTCCCACATCGGAAATGCAAAGAATGATTGTGTGGTTTATATGAGATGTTGTGAAGAGTATTCTTACTTGGAGTTTTTGGAGGAGGTGATACTCGGGTTGCATGTTCCAGTGCTACACACGCACGCACGCACGCTCTCACTCGCTCGCGCTCGGGCACGGGCACGGGCACAGGGGAGGGCGTGGGCAGTGAGGTAGTGTGGCTGTAGTGGGGCTAGATGGCGCACTTTGTATTTCGTACGTGGTGCGATCGTGGTAAGATAGGTCTGGTCAGAGCCTTAGGGCGGTGGATCTAAAAATCCAAAATGAGCCTGGGTTTTATAGGTGACTGAGAACGGTCGGATCTTAAATCCGAAACGTCTAGCCGTTTCTAAAAACGGATAGCCACCTTGAAAGCCACAACGGTCTGAAAACAGACGGGCCAGGATGATCCAACGGTCAGATATTCTGATTTGATGCCCAGAAATGTCTGGGATTAATTGACAACAGCCAGAAATGTTTTCAAATATTCTAGACCATTGAAGACCACATAGTAATGGTGTTATACCTAATGCCTATATAAACTGGACCATTCCAGTCCGATTTCATCATCTTAACACACCATCCCATCAAATCAAATACGATCCATATCTCCATCATAGAGTACTCTGATCATCTCTACCGTCTAAGTCTGCCAGAATAGATTTGCTGCGTTAAAACTGTTCCATAGTGGGCCTATCGTGATTGCTGCACGCTGGATTCAGATAAGGCTTGTCTTATCCTGGAAGCAATTCACCTATAACCCATCAGCAGTTGATAAGGGGGCAAATTAAGCTTTAAGGACAAAGTATTTTATACGTGATTCAACCTAGTGAAATATTTTTTTTTCGATTTATTTTTATTTTCGGTGCATCCAAACGTAAATTCCCAACATTGTTTACTTTCTATTGAATACAAAGTTTTGGTAGACTTTTTTAAACAATCCATATTTTCATACACGTGGCCCAACTGACTAGTGAATTCATCTCAAGCTAGGAAATGCTCACAATGGGACCCACCTGATGAGCTACCTGGATCTCGAACAATGCATGCCACATTAGCATGAGTAAGGCGGAAGCAGATTGGATTGGCCGATGTACCACACACCGGCTATATAACTGGTGTATTGACGTCAACAAATTTTGTGGGTCCCATCATGAGATGTGTGTTATATCCAAACCGTCCATCCATTTGGCGAGCTCGTCTTAATGCTTGAACCGAAAAATAAGACATATCTAAATATCAAATGGACCACGCTGCAAAAAACAATGGAGGATTGAACGTCTACCATTGAAATCTTTTTGGGGGTCACAGAAGTTTTGGATCAATATGAAATTTGTTTGTCCTCTTCATCCATGTATTTGTCCTTATTAATAGATTGGATAGAAAATAAACGTTATAGTGGGCCCTAAGAATTTTTTAACGGTGAAAATCATTATCCTCACTGCAATTTTTGGTGTGGTCCATTTCAACTTTGGATATGATTCAGTTTTTGTTTAATAGTCTAAAATGATTTCTAAAAAAGATGAATAGGTGTGGATATAATAAATACATCATCGTCGGGTCCATGTAACTTTGATCTCCTTAGAACCGTTGGTACAACTCGGAGCTCGAGGAGCGTCGGCGCTCGTCCTCGCACGACACGTATCTACACGGTACACCAGTCAATCCGCTTCCGAGTAAGGAGTCGTAGCTTAGTAGGATTCTAAGAATTTCGTACGCAAAAATAAAATAAAATAGCATGGTTAAAGTCATGCATGGTGGGGTCTACCATGAAGAGAACTTTGTCATTGAGAGACGGTTGTAAGGAAAAGCAAGAGCTTAAAGACTTCCGCTACGCATTAATTAATGAAATGTTTATAGGAAGAATCCCACAAAGGAGAGAGCTAAAATAATAAAGGGAAGCAGAAGAAGAAAAAGTTTGGCAGAGTGCGATGGATGATGAGGAAGCACTCACGAAATGGATATTTTATACGTGTCTAATAAGTCAGTCGATCATGAACCAAAAAAATGCATTGGCCAACATTTATTGATGGTTAAATATTCAATCAACATAATTTGAAGGAGGGCATCCCATAGTTTATTTGATTTAGTGTATACTATGTCTACAATTTCTAAGTGCCTGAGTATCATGCCTCGTAGTCTGCCAGAGTAACAAATAACTCCGAAAGAAGGAAGAAAAGATGAAGAGAGGCAGAGAGGTACCTTATTAAACATCACATGCTGCCCTCTCTCTCTGTCTCCCTCTCTCGTCTTTCAATAGTAAAAAATTGTTCTGAAAATCAGGGACTATCTTCTCTATATATATGAATAATATCAATTCTGGTCCGTCCATTGTTTTGTGTTATAAAAAATCCACTGCCTCTCTCTCTCTCTCTCTCTCTCTCTCTCTCTCTCTCTCTCTATTGAGGGAAAAGATCTTGCAACTCCTGAAATTCCAAAGCTTTTGAAGGACTGAAAATGGCGAAACCGGGAAAAGAAGAAATGAAAGGAAAGGGAAAGACCAACAACAGCTTTGAGGAAAAGAGAAACACTTTCATTGAGGAGAATCTACAGAACATACCGGAAGATAACCGCCGATTTCTTGAAAGAATTAGAGAAAGATTCGATCGGTTAGAGTCTTGCTTTATTCTTTTTTCATTCTCTTTTTCAAGATTTGGGATTCACTATAAGAAATAAAAGATCTTATTATTATTATTATTATTATTGACTTTTGTTTGTGGACAGAGTGGGGATGAATCTCCCAAAGGTGGAGGTGAGGTTCAAGAATCTTCACGTGGAAGCCAACTGCCAGATTGTTTATGGCAAACCACTTCCTACTCTTTTCAATGCGCTTAAAAGCTCCATCTATGTAAGTATGGTGTAACTGCGAGTGGTAATGGGTCGGGTCAGACCCCTTCTGAGGCAGGATCAGACCAAGCTAAGGGAGCCGCTGGTCAGGCTTCCGTTAAACCCTGAATCAATGCAACTTTAGAGGTTATAAATAAGCTGGTTAAATGACCCAACCCAACCCGGCCCAAAACCCCAAAACTAATAGAAATTTTCAGTAAAACACACCTAATGTGTATGCACGTATACACCAAGCCTGTAGGGCTGGCAATGACATACCTTATTCTCCCTATTTTCTTCATAAACATGAGCCGTGTCGTACCGGGTCAGGTCAGCGAACCCTCCCAACTTACAGTTAAATGGGTCACGTAGACTCGGTCTTATGATTGATTAAGCTAATCGGGTAGGGATTGGGCGAGAATTCATTTCGCCTTCGCAGTCTCTCTCTCTCTCCCTCTTCCCATAATTACAGCCCGAACAGAAGCATTTATGTAGTGATCTGGACAATTCATCAGTTATCACATTTGTAGTTGGAATGGTTTAGGTATGGCCCTCGATTCACCCAACACGGTGCGGTTCTGATCGTGGGACCCACCTTGATATATATGTAGTATATCCACGCCGTTCATCCGTTTTTACTAATCATTTTATAGCATGAGAGAAAAAACGAAATACATCTAAATCTCATGTGGACCACACTAGAGGAAACGGTGGAAATTGACCATTAAAAACTTATTGTGGGCCAAAAAAGTTTTGGATCAAGTTTATATTTGTTTTTACCTTTGTCCAGATCTGTGTGAGCTTATCAACAGGTTGGATGGAAAATAAACATTATGAGTGGAGTCTACGAAGTTTTTAATTGTGGACGTTCAATCACCACTGTTTCCTGTAGGGTGGTCCACCTGAGATTTTTATATACTTCGATTTTGGGGTTGTGCCCTAAAATGATCTGGAAAAACGGATGGACGGCAGGGATATACTTAATTTATATCAAAGTGGTCCCCACGGTCTGGGTCCTACCGTGTTGGGCGAGCAGAGGTGGGCAGTGTTCCAAAAGTTATACTGATGGTACAATCCTGACCATCCAATAGGAGTTCTTTTGAGGCCTGTTTGGCCGGATGAATCCGATGGGATTAGGAGGGACGGAATGGATTTTAAGGTAATGATGGTGCATATCTCCATCCCTCTAAATACCGTGGCATCGGTCTGGCCAAACAGGCCCTTGGGGTTTCAAATGGCCATAAAATTGGGTGGCTTTTCAAATTCAATTGGTGGCTGACCTCCAATCAGAGGGCGAGGATCTTTTGGATGGTGTGACCGTTCATCTATGGACTAATCCACATTGAGGCCCACCGAATCCTTAACCATCCAAAAGCAAAGCAGGCTATCGATCAGATGGTTGAGAACATCTCATAACTGTGATCTTAAATGATGGACCGTTGATGATCAGTAGAGATTTACGCTGACCCAATGTATACACTGAATCTCGATGCAATATCTTGTGTAGGGACCTGTAAATGCTATGTTGAAGATTTTTGGTGTGAAGTTTAGAGAAGCAAAGATCGCTATCTTAAAGGATGTTAGTGGCATCATCAAGCCTTCCAGGTATCTTACATTAATTTCATATACAATCGTAGTACATGCCAAAACATGTGTAAATTAAGAACAATTGTGCCAGATCTAAGCCTTCTATAAGGTGGGTCTTACCTTTTAGATGCTCTAGCTTTAAAATCAGGGCACTTGACTAATCATGTAGGCCACATTGTTCAAAACAAAATCAAGAGCCTAAAAAACTTGGCTAGTTTTCTTTAGCTATCCATTTGTTTCGAGAACCGTGGCCCACCTGATGAGTTGTCTCACCTGATTTTTGAATAAGGAATCTACTTAGTGGGACCTACCTTATGTACGGCTTAGATCTTGCACACATACGCTGGGTGGGCAGATATGGTGGTGCGTAGATGGGCTTCCTTAATACATGCGTGTGGGCTTTAGTCACATCGGTGACTTGCATTTTGTTCACGTGCATGCGTGTACAAGATTTGGACCAGTCATCGGGTAGGCTATAGTTCGGCGATCCACCGATCTAGGGCCACTAGATGGCCGGTTCTGATCCACCATCCTTTTCCCACGTGCGGTAGAAGTTTGGTCGCACAGGAATTGGGTAGAGATAGGGCTGCAATGGGCCTGAGTAACCCTAAACAAAAACAAAATTTTGATTAGGCATGTAGCCTGAATGGATCATAATCGGGTCTAAGCGGACGCGGTTTGGCTATAGCAAGTGGCTACTGGCCTCTTATCCGTGGGACCACCATGATGTATGTGTTTCATCCACCCCGTCCATCCATTTTTCCAGGGCATTTTATAATGTTAGTCCAAAATTTTGGTAAATTCAAATTTTAAGTGGCCACGGTACAGGAAACAGTGTTGATTGAACGCCTACCATTAAAAACTTCTTGGCCCACAAAAGTTTTGAATCAAGCTTGTATTTGTCTTCAAACCTTTATCTAGGTCTGTGTGACCTAATCAATAGGTTAGATGTCAAATAAATATTACATTGGGCTGCTAAAAGGTTTTTAATGATAGATTTTTAATAATTATTGTTTCCATCCGTAAAAATGGAAAGGCACTAGGCAGTGTGGATAAAGCGTATACATCAACATGGGTCTACTGACACCAGCCAGTGTCAGTAGCCAAAACACGTTCTAGCCAAAACACGTTCGGTACAAGCAGACCCAGGCCCGACCGATTGAGATCCCAAGGTAGAGTTTACCCCCTTCTTTTTCTTCTTTTTTTTTTAGTTAGCTTGTTAGCTTGTTAGTATACACCCTATATCAGTACACACTCCTTACAAGGGAATCAATACCATGACCTCTGTGTTTAAACGAGGTATCTTCACTCCATCTACCACCTGCCCTATAAATCTAGGTGTCAAGGTATAGATTACCGTGCTGAATCATTTCCCAGTAGTAAGAAATTGCCCCCACAAGTCTAGAGCACGACAACATGTGTGAGGTTTGGCCCTTCATCAGCTCTGTCCGATCTTTTACAGGAAGTAGATTGTGTACTGAGTAAGTTCTGTGGAGCCTAATGTAATTTCTATACTTTATCCACTTCGTCCATCCATTTTATCGGATAGATTTAGGGCTTGGGCCTAAAATTGAAGCATATCTAAACCTCAAGTGTACTACACCACAAGAAATAACGTGAATTGGTAATCCACCGTTGATAAATTCCTGAGGGCATCAGAGGTTTTCAATCAAGCTAGTAAATGTGTTTTTCTATTATCATGTCCGTGTGGTCTTATGAACAAGTTCGATGACAAATAAACATTAATGTGCAAGCTTCATGGGTGAAATCATTATTCCCATTGTTTCCTTTGATGCGGTGCGCTTGAGCTCTGGATTTGCCTCAATTTCAGGTTCAGCTCCTCATATTAGCTGAAAAAATTGGACGGGCAGCCTAATTAAGCCTCATACAATTAAACCTCATACATTGATAGTGGGCGGAATAGAGTTTATCGATGACTAACTCAGTAATCAATCCCTTTTCACTTCTACATGCCCTATGGTAAAGTCAGGCTGGACCGTTCATCAGGTGGGCCATGTGCAGGTTCCAAAGTGAATTGCATATTGATGTGTCAAAGTTTCATGGCCCCACTATAATATATGTGTTACATCTGCACCATCCATTTATTTTGTTGATCATTTTAGTGCATGAATAAAAACATGAGGTAGACGTCTACCTCAAGTCAGCTATACATAAATCAGCGGGGCCCACCATGATGTTTATTTGCCGTCCAATCTATTTATAAGTTAACGATCACCTGGACAAAGGGAAAACACAAATATCAACTCGATCCACTACTTCTGCGGTCTCAATAAATTTTCATGCTAAGCGTCCAATGCCCACTGCTTTTCCTGGTGTGATCCACTCGATGTTTTGATAAGCCTTAATTTTTGGGATTGTGCATAAAATGATCTGAAAAAAATGGATAGACGGTATGGATATAATACATACATTATCGTGGGGCCTACAGAACTTTGCAACGTCAACACACATCTGAGGTCAGTGGTGTGTCGCACACCACGGAATCGGCTAGAGCGTACTGAGTAAACTCAGTTGGGCTCACCTTGTATGTATGTGGTTTATCCACGCCGTCCATGCGTTTTATCTGGAGTCTCGTCCCGGCCCCGCCTGGTGTCAGCCTGTATGACAAGACCTAGTAACTAAATGGCTCGGGCCCAGTTTTATGCATTGAGGATCGTAAATGTAGTATGTGCAACCTTGAAAGCCATCAGCTTTGTATCTTTTAAAAATCAGCGGTTCCGATCACCAACCGTGGCCCCAGATCCAACGGCTAGATTCCGGACGTATCCTGGACTAATACAGTCGAGACGTATCGCAGAAAACCTCATAAAAGGACGGAAATACCCTCGTCCGATCGTCCCATTCCGTTACCCACGACCCCGCCATTGCTTCTGGTGCTTGAAATTTTGTATTCCCGAATCTGCCCTTTCTCCCCCTTTATTTTCACATAGATTTGTCTTTATCTTTTTGTTTCTCATCTTCATCAACATCTCAGACGAACGGAGATTTTCCTCATTTTCCTTCTCGCATCAGTATCCGACATTTCGTGTGGAAGGTTGATTCTGCTTTCTTTGGACTCTTGGAAATCCCATTCCATCTTACAGTTAGGGTTTCAATCACTTATGGTTCTGGAAACTCGGCAATGCTATGTGCATTTCAAGCAATCGGAGTTGCAGCCTGTAATCTGAACCGAGGACGGGTTTCTATGAAATGTGTATTCAAAAGGGTCTTGAATGACAGAATTGTATCGTTTCCAGTTATACAGGCGAAAATGGTGAAGAAGAATTATGAGAATCTTTAAACCTTACTCAAATCTTGTTGTGAAGGCATAAAGGTGCGTTTGGATGGTCAGATGGATTGAATTGCAATAATTAAGGGTGTGTTTGGATAAGTGGAATCCAAGGGAAAAGAAACCGGATTCCCTTGACAAGACAGTAATGGTTGTTTGGATAGATGGATTATGCAAAGTAATTGTTACATTTATCCACATTTAGGATCGTCGGGCATAAGGTATTAGGTTACTGTTATCTAATGAATATGAGATTCTCATGTGCTATCCGAACAAGAAACATAAAACCAAACTCCCTTTTTCAGGCATTGATGGAATTTATAAATTTGATTATCATTATTTTTCCATGCCTGGGTGTTGGATAGATAAAATAACATGAATGTAGGTGGGGTGGTTTTAATGCATGTGAATGGTCGAACCCTAAGGCCTGATCGCAATTTAACGCGTTTCAAGTTGGTCATGAGACAATCGTAATTGCTTTGTTTGAAGGGTCATGATAGCTGGCTATGCCAGCTGGGTGCCTTTTCTAATCTCTACTCTGTTGAGTTGTTGATGAAATGAGTGAACTAAAAAAGAAAAGAAAGCAATGTCAAAGAGCTGCTGCGGAAGCCTTGCAAGAAGTTGGCAAGCAAAATGGGTGATTTTGGAGAGTTGAAGTTCAATTCTTGATGGAAGTTAGCATTGGGAGTGTTAGGGAACAATGTTTAGTTAATGGCATTGCCCGCCCAGGTATTTGGAATGTTAGGCTTTCCATTCTAGGTATTTGAAATTTCTGTCCTTTTCCCAACAAGAAAGAAGAAATGATTTGGCGGGTGAATTTGGCCATTAGATATCATCATATGACACCCTGACTGTACAGATACGTAAAAAAACAACATAAACTGGACCGTGCCACATACGACAATTGCTTTACACATGCAGATGTGCATTGGCATGCAGGATGACTCTTTTGCTGGGACCTCCAGGCTGTGGGAAAACCACACTCTTGCGTGCACTTGCAGGGATGCTAGATCACTCTCTCAAGGTCTGCATCATTTCTTTTATCCCTCCTATATTGGGTTACTGATTTCTGAGCTGCTCCATCTACATACTAGTTGAGATTTCAAGTCTGAATTTAGGCTGCTTGCTTCCATATTTTCTATCATTATGCTCATTTTGCTTCATGGGCTTCTCTTCATATAAATAGTAATTGGGATACTATTTTGAAAATGGATGTCTTTTTATTTATCGATTTGCTTCTTGTGCATAACTGTTGTGATTTGTCGTTGAAAAGTTGCCATCCACGTTCGTGTCTGAAGACTCTGACCATCTACTATACTTCTCAGTTGTGGGTTTTGCTTCTTTTGGGATCAGGTTGGATGCTTCGCTGAACTGTATTGCAATTATTCAGTTCATTACAAGGAAGATATGACCGAATTGTGACTGGCACCATTTTAATTCATTGCAGTTCCATGGCCTTTTAAGTTGGACAGTTGGACTTGAAATGACAATAATTGCAATTTGTGGGGCTAGGCTCACAAGGCTCCTTTACTCCTTATTGAGTTGAACTATTGCAAATCAATTTGAGTGAGCATCCAAACACAGCCTTAACTGCTGGGACTTGAGTTTGATATTAGTTTTCTTTTCATCTGCTGCTCATTTACTCCTTGTTGAGTTGAACTATTGCAAATCAATTTGAGTGAGCATCCAAACACAGACTTAACTGCTGGGACTTGGAGTCTGATATTAGTTTTCTTTTCATATGCTTATAACATTTCCTTTCCTTTTTCTCTATAAGTTTTGTATCATTTCCTCAATTATATTTTGGTATATCTAGTTTTAGATTTTCTCTCTAGCTATTCTTTTGGACCAGTATTCTCCATTTTGTTTGTGTCTTTTGCTTACTTTCCTTGGCTGTCAAATATCTAAGCTCAGGTCTGCATTTTTGTTTTGTTCTTCAACAGGTGGAAGGAGAGGTCTCCTATAATGGTTTTAGGTTAGATGAATTTATCCCTCAGAAAACATCAGCATACATTAGCCAACATGACTTGCACATATCTGAGATGACAGTACGAGAAACATTAGATTTTTCAGCTCGTTGCCAAGGTGTTAGAAGCAGAGCAGGTGATCCACTTCATCCTTGCGAACATGACTTGCACATATCCAAGACTGATGTTTTCTTTTAAATTTTTTTTTTCATGTTTTGTGCTGGAAGAACTCCTGAAAGAACTCGAGAAAAGAGAGAAAGAGGCTGGAATAGTTGCCGACTTTGAGTTGGATGCATACATGAAGGTGGTCTACTGTCTGCTTCCTTTTATTCTAGAGGTGGTTAAGGTTAGTTTCCGTTGGAAATGACTAAAAGCTACAGTTAATTTTGACAGGCAATAGCAGTTGATGGCTTGGAGAGAAGTCCTCAAACAGATTACCTTTTAAAGGCGAGTATTCAATTGGAACCGTGTTTTCTTTTCAAAATGCTATAAACCCTGTGATTCTACTCGAAACTTGGCTTAGTCGATTTGACTAGATTTCGTGCTGAGTCACTAATAAACTTGCTTGCAAGTCTGGCTTGGCGGAGACTCAGCAGTACTTGTTTAGTCAACTTGCTGACTTGGAGGACTCAACGCTACTCAAGGAGACTTGACCTTCAATATAAAAACCAACACCATACCCACCATGTTGTTGTCAACTCTTTTCGTTATTTCACGTGGTTTATATATTTTAACTATCTGAAATGTTTTGAATGTTATTTATTCAATTACTAAGTACCGAATCACGTCAAGTGAAGGCTCGGTCAAGCCTTCACATCAACCTGATCCGGCTGGACCTCAAGTTGAGTAGAGTTTTGGGTTCTTGGACAGTGATCCAGTATTGGGTGAATTGAATCAATCAATATATTTTGCTTCTGATCTTTTGCTCATTTTGATTGTGACTTGTGTATGAAGATCCTTGGTCTGGAGATCTGTTCGGACGTCATTGTAGGTGATGCCATGAGAAGAGGCATATCTGGTGGAGAGAAGAAACGAGTGACTCTGGGTACTGTAGAAATCCATGCAAATGTATTCCTTCACTCTGTTATTTTCAGAAGAGAAGGACGTGTTGTAAACTTATTTGGGTATGAAACTGACGTCCACTTCTAGACAAAGACTGGAGTCAGAATTAACAGAGGCAACTGAAAACAAATGATTAATTACTTAAATGGCTCAAGAGACATAAAATAGGTTTAACTGAACATTTGGGTTCCATTCTCAAACAATCCTCTAATTGTTCCTGACAGGCGAAATGATTGCTGGCCCGTCTAGGACCTTTTTCATGGATGAGATATCAAATGGATTAGATAGCTCCTCTACATTTCAGATCATTGCCTGTCTTCAGCAAATGGCTCATATCATGGAAACCACCATATTGGTTTCACTTCTTCAGCCAGCTCCTGACGTCTTCAATCTCTTTGATGAAATAATCTTAATGGCAGAAGGGACGATCATTTACCATGGCCCTCATCACTGTGTTCTTGAGTTTTTCGAGAACTGTGGTTTCAGGTGCCCAGAAAGGAAGAGCCCAGCTGATTTCCTCCATGAGGTTTGCCATTGGAACAAGTATTCATCTGTTGGATTCCGTTCTTGTTCTTCCATTAATGTAACTCAAATTTCTTATTCTCTTCAGGTCATCTCGAAGAAGGATCAAGCACAGTTCTGGTGTCACTCAGGCCGGCAATATCATTATGTTCCAGTTGAGCGGTTTGCAGAAAGATTCAAGGCATTTTCTGCGGGACAGAAGTTATCGGAGGAACTTTCACAGCCACATTGTATGCTCAAAGGTGCCAAGGATGCTCTATCCTTCAGTACATACTCTCTGAGTAAACGAGAACTATTCAAAGCTTGTTGTAGTCGAGAATGGATTCTTGTGAAAAGAAACCCAATTGTATATGTTTTAAAAATGATGCAGGTAGGTATTGCCAATTTTGGGAACATTTGTTGTTTTCATCTTCTATGCCTTTCATCTTGCAAACTGAGATTTTCTCCCTGCAGCTTATGTTCCTTGCATTCGTCACGATGACTGTATTTATGCGAACACAGATGAGTGTTGATCTGGTTCATGCAAATTACTACATGGGTGCCCTTTGTTACACCCTTCTCTTGCTCATGGTCAATAATAACCCGGAGTTGTACCTGACTCTTTCAAGGCTTGCAGTATTCTACAAACAAAGAGATTCATACTTCTATCCTGCATGGGCATTCTCACTCCCTTCATCTGTACTCAAGATCCCACATTCTTTGGTTGCGTCTTTGTTTTGGACATCGCTTACTTATTATGTAATTGGTTATAGTCCAGAAGCAGGCAGGTTTGTTCACCCATGTAAATAACTTACATCTAAGATACTCAAGGTTCTAGTTTATATTTCCAACTCTTAATTGCATTCTTATTGTCTCACCTTTCTAGATTCTTCTGCCAATTCCTTCTATTTTTCGCGGTCCATCTAATGTCTGCATCAATGCAACGTGCTGTAGCAGCGGTATTTCGCACTTTTATGGCTGCTACAACGGTGATGTCCTTTTCTATATTGATAAGCCTCTCATTTGGAGGCTTCATACTTCCACTGTGTAAGGTTCTAGTCATGCTTTCCAGTCAAAAGCTTGAATAAGTTATCAACAGAATTTGACTGATGATGGTGTTCTACTGCGCAGCTTCTATTCCGGCTTGGATGACCTGGGGATTTTGGGTTTTTCCACTGTCTTATGCAGAGATAGGTGTTACCGTCAATGAATTCCATGCGCCGCGATGGAGACTGGTAGGATTCATTAGGGAATTGAATCAACAGGTCCAGGATTTATTATTATTATTATTATTATTATCACATATTAGCATATGACAATGTGATTTGTACACTTTTTCAAGACATGAACTAGAAAATTGAATTGAATAACTAGTTCAATAGAGTGGAAATGACCACAATGCAATTACCTTAGAATTCTTTAGGGCCTCGGCCCGAAGTAGCATTTACAGTAATACCTAGTTGGATTTGAAAGGAATGTGATTGCTATTGCCTATTGTGAATGCTAGAAAATGGCATTAAAATTTTGCAATTTTCTTTTGATTAAACTAAATTATTGCAATTCAATTCAGTTATGCATCCAAAATTCCAAATGCATTGTAAGTTTGTCAGTGTCAAAGTTTTACGCATGTTGTAGTTGTAAGGGGTGAAATTTTAGAACTGCAATGAGCTTCAATAATGATCATATCTCCTTTTTCTTCGATGAAAGATTTCATCTGCAAATGTAAGTGTTGGGGAGCAAGTAATGAGAAGAAGAGGCCTGCTGTATGAATCCTACTTCTACTGGATATCTTTGGGGGCTTTGTTCGGGTTCATTGTAATTTTGAACGCCGTCTTCACCTTGGCCTTGACATTTCTGAAGTGTAAGTTTGTTATTGATGATCTCTACTCCTTTTATTTTGTTCCTCCATTTTCTCCATCTAGGAATCAATTTAAGTTTTCAGCCACATTGGTTGTCTTAGAAATTCATTCTTTTCTTTCATCTGCATTTTTTTCTTGTCTAATTTAGCTCCAAGTAGGTCCCGGGCTGTGATAACCTTTGAAAAGCTTTCCCAATTACAAGGAAAAGATGATTGTAATTCGTCGGTTTTTCTGCCGATCTCAAGCATGGAACAAAAAAGAGGTGGTGCAGTTGTATACATCTTTTTCTTTGAATTCTTCTATTTATTATTATTATTATTATTATTATTATTATTATCGTTATTATTATTATTATTATTTGGTTCCTCTGGACATTCATAAATAGTCAGAGATCAAACATTACAAGGGAATGATTGCTTTCGATGAATGTTTATACAGGAAAAGTTACTTTACCTTTTGAGCCCCTGGCTTTGTCATTTCAGGGTGTGCAGTATTTTGTTGATATGCCCCGGGTAATTGTACTACATGGATTAGTAACATACTTTTATACAGAATTTCTGGGTATGAGTGGCTTAAAAGCCAAACTAAACTAGCATTCAAATTCTACCTGACCCAGAAAATGAAAAGTCAAGGTGTGGCTCGGAAAAACATCCAGCTTCTAAGAGATGTCACAGGTGCATTCAGGCCTCATGTTCTTACAGCCTTAATGGGTGTCAGTGGAGCAGGCAAGACAACACTTCTGGATGTTCTCTCTGGAAGAAAAACTTTTGGTACTATTCAAGGAGACATTAGGATAGGAGGGTATCCCAAGGTGCAGGAAACATTTGCTAGGATATCTGGTTACTGTGAGCAAAATGACATACATTCCCCACATATTACCGTTGAAGAATCTGTTATACACTCAGCTTGGTTGCGTCTTGGGCCACAGATCAATGAAGAGACTAAGATGGTAAAGATTCCTTTCACACATACTGTAGCATACTTTTAAAGGTGCATGATGTGGTTATGATACGTCTTCTATTTTACTTTTCATTCTAAGCAAGCATTTGGTCATGAGACTTGGCCACAAGTTGCAGTTATATCGAACGGATCTCTTTCTCGCGTATTGCATGATTTGATTGGATATTGGCTTCTGATACACCTTAGCCATTGATATTGTTTCATGTATCTTTAAATCAGTGGCTAGTGTAGTTTCCATATAATATTTTTTACACTGCAGGAATTTATAAATGAAGTTCTGGAAACTGTTGAGCTTGACGAAATCAAAGACACTTTGGTTGGAATTCCTGGTGTAAGTGGCCTATCTATAGAGCAGCGGAAAAGGCTGACACTTGCAGTGGAACTTGTTTCAAACCCATCTGTCATGTTTATTGATGAGCCTACATCAGGTTTAGATGCAAGGACAGCCGCAATTGTGATGCGTGCAGTGAAGAATGTAGTTGGCACTGGAAGAACAGTAGTTAGCACTATTCACCAGCCAAGTATCGACATCTTTGAATCATTTGATGAGGTAAATCTTCATAATTTGCTAGTCATGCTCCTTATTGGAATAGTTACAGTTTCATAACATCCTTGGATTATTAAAAATTTGTTGGTAAGCAATGAATATATTTTGAAGAGGGTTACAAGCCAACATCACAAAACAAACTCAAAAGCTTCAATCAAATATCGACTTGGATGAAATTGTTTCCCTATTACCTAACCTCAAAGTCCACTGTCAGACTTTCATATGGCCTTCCAACATTTTACCTGGATGCATGTTATAGACTCATTTATGCAGATTTAGTCACTTCATTTCCTAGTACTAACTCTTATAGTTGTTGATGTTTTTATTTGCTTGTCGCGCATGTGGTCTGTATTCATATATATACTAAAAACCTACCTGGTTTTGGCACTTACTGAGCACAGAGTTGAATGTTGGAAGAAAGAAACAGTACATAGAATGAAGTCCTGAAGAAAAAGGTAAATCTTCAAGGAGTCATTAGGTCATCAGGACCAAATGGTTAAAAGAAAAATCTAATAGTGCAGAACTAAGGAAAGGAACAATTTTCATTGCTTAGCGGTTCAGCCCCATTTCTACCATCGACTAGAAGCAAAGTAAAGAACATCCATTTGGGCAACCCCAAGGATATTCGAAACTATGAATTTCAAAGCCAATGCTAGATAAAGGAACCCCTACCCATCTATAAAGTTCCCGGGCATAACTCTTCAACCATTAAAAGCCTGTTTCATGCTTTTATCATTAAATCTTTTTTGTTTGTTATAGATATATTTTTTGAAACTTTTTGGAATGGTAATGATAATTGTATTAGAGTGGAAACAAGAAAGGAACAAGTCATAGGTGTCACAAGAAAATAGACACGATAGGAGATCATCCAAAGCCAAAGGACCACGACTTCTCAGTACCCCTCACCTTTCAAAAACCTTAAGGTCCAAAGCCCAATCAATCACCTTTCCTTTTGCTCCAATTAATTCTTTGGCATTTTAGACTTGTTAATGAAAGTCCTATTGTTGGGTTCCTTCCATATTGAGTGACAGCATGCCAACAAAGACAACATCCACAATACTTGCTACCTTTTACCATGTCCATCCCAGTTTCATGTACCAAAGGACACTGCAATTGTCCTCGAAGTCACCCACATGATCTCAAAGAACTCAATGACTCCCCTCTAGATCTCCAACACAAAGGTGCAATGAATAAACAAATGGTGCCCCGATTCCATGTTCATCAAACACAGGATACAATATTTGTATTCATCATCTTTCTATTCAAATGGTCAAAACTTTAGTGATGGCGATGGGAGGCCTGTGATGGAATACTGGGACGTGAATTGCTTGTAAGTTCCTTTTGGTAGAAGCTATGTGGGGCCCACTAAGATGTCCATGAAAAATCCATTTTGTCCATTAGTTTTTCTAGCTAACTTCAGGATGAGTCGAAAACAAGGCAGGTCCAAAACTCAAGTGGGGTACACCACAGGAAACAATGAGGATTAAACTACCACCCTTGAAACCATCATGCGGCCACAAAAGTTTTGGATTAGGCTGATGTGATGCAGGACATGGAAAATTTTTCACAATTCAAAGATGGTTGGTGAGGATCTAGCAGCACTTCAAAATTCAATTAAGGGGTCATTCGGTCCAAGCCGACCAGAATGACCAATAAAATTATAACCAAACGTAAGGGAAATAAACAATTCATGCATAAAATCAGCCCAACCAAATTTCCTAATTCAACAAGGAACCCTAAGTGTAAAAGGGGCAAATCAATTAGGAATAATAAGGGAGGATTCGAAAACTATGAAGGTTAAAGAGGATCAGAAAAGGTAATCCCGCTCAACAATACCAGAACGTCTGTACCCGGCATTGTTCCCAACTATTAGAAAAGGACCTTGGCCCTTCGGCCGGGATGGACTCCAAAACCTCCAATTTTCAGCTCGATCCGATGTACGCTTCTTTGGAATGTAATGAAAAAATCTGATGCAACAAAAGGACAAATGTCATGGTGGGGATGGAAAAAGATATGGAAGATGGGGTGATTGGGATCGATGTCTTCGGATAGTTAGCCCTTCGAAAGGATTCGCACCACTTTTGAATCTCCCAACTCACGGGCTTTCAAAATTTTTATTCACTTAATGGTGAAAAGAATACAAAGGTGCGTCCCACAGTGAGGAAGAGTTCATTAAGTAATATTTAGGTTAAGTAAATAAAATAAAAATCAATGGGAAATTGCGTTCACTTTCATATAACAATAAGCAAACCTAAAATTAAACCAATCCATTCCACATCATAATCCCTGGTGGCTTTTCTTCCATCGGCCATTTTCGAACCAAAACTGCTTTCCTAAGCCCTCTACCCCATCGACCGATCAATGGGGTCCCCTCTGCGTACCAGTGCGTACGCGTGGTGCCGATCCATGATGTCCCCATAGGCTATTTTGTTTTTTTTCATCCAAATTTGTAAAATTTGATGGCATAAACTATGGTGGGCCGAAGTTTCGTGGTCCTTTCGGTAGCTTATGTTGGGGCCCACTTGAGTTTTGATCTACGTCATTTTTTCTCTGTCCTAAATGAGATGGCGAAAACCAGGACCGTGGATTTTCCATCGAATGGTGGACCAACATAGACCAACAAGAATTGGGTTACTACTTCACGCCTGAATACTAGGGACAGAGGTCGGATTGCTATGCTAAGGTTTTAGTCAAGGTCTTAGGTTGGGGTAATAAGTCATTGTAGTAACGAATTGAAACTGTCAATGGATTCAATGCATGGATGGGCTCCGGATGGTTTGCCGTGCGTGGGCATCAAAGGCCACTGTGTCCAAGTTGGGGCCCCACTTAGCAAACTTCTTTATGGATGAAAGGCAAGCTAGATGGGCCGTTGGCCATTTTTGAAGACCCATATGCATGGAGCGCATCAAAAGCTTCCACCTGGAGAATGCTGTGGGTGAGGGATCATTTTTTTATATGATTCTAACGGGGTCGATTCGACCGTTGATCTTATCGATAGGTCATGGGCACTAGGTCATCTTTTAGATCTGAAACCCCTTGAACTACACATATGAGATATTTTGTTATTAGATTTATTTTAGTTAATTCATATTGATATTATATAGTTATATACATGATGACAATGAAATTAACCTTATTGGATTTGTATTAAAAAAAAAAGAAAAAGAAAAGCTTTCTCAATCCCATATTCATGGATTTGAAGATACTTTCATGCAATTTGGAAGGAAGATGGGAGCTCTTTTCTTCCCCATTAAGGTATTTTCTTTAGGTCTTTATTTTCCATATGATCTTTCTACTCCCAACCAACTTTCCCTAATCTTTTCACAATCCAAACCCTAACCGACCAAAACCAATCCATCCCTCGTCACACGTGTGACCGTACGACCACTAGCCCTTTTGGCTTTATCTTTATTAAATTTTTTCCATTTAAACCTTACCTAAATAAATTCTTTGATTTTTCCAATTTTAAAAACCTTAATTCCAAAATCCTAATTCCTATGAACACTTAATTTGATTTTTTTTAATAATATAAAAAAAATCTATCAGATGGGAAAAATGATAACCTTTCAATGGGTGGCCTGCGAATTAGGGGAGAAATGATAGTGCGGGCATTGTTTAGGCTAAACAGATTTTATTTCATATTGTTTTTGGTTTATTATTTTTATTTTTTACTTTATGGACTCTTTCATAATCTCCATGTTGCATGCTATCATTAAATCATGTCTTGCATCACTGTGCCTCTTGGAAGCTAGAAAACCTGCTGGATGAGATGAAGCTATTTAGTCCAAAGGCAGTATGTTGCTATCCTCTCACCATCTTCCTTGATCGGAAGCAGATACGTTAGCAAAGGAGGATCAAACCAAGTTTACCTGGATCGAGAATTGCTTTGTTATGTGGTATGGGAATGGGTACGCGGTACGCTGCCTTCTTCAATATGTGGTACGCAAGGGGTAGGATCATGTGCATCAGTCTAATACATAAACTGTGCATGTAATATAGTTTTATATATGATTGATAAAAAAAGTTACATATATGAACTCATATTGCAGTTTATATATGAAATGATGAATACTATTATTATAGAACCTGCATGCTTTGTGTTATATTATGACTAAATAAATAAAAGAATAAATTTCTACATTGCATGTAGAAATTTGCATTAACTAAATTAAAAGTAAGAATAAAGAGCCATAATTTCGGGTGATCTATAATCCATAACCCTCTATACGAAATGGAAAACATAGGGTTTTTCATGTTTTAGGTAACATTAACATTGGTGTGAACTATGAATCACACAGGGTCACGGATAAGAGACTGCCATAATTTTGGGTTGCTAAAAACAATGATCTAGATCGCAAATGATCCATAATCTGGAACGCTCCATCCGGAATGGAAAACATTGAGGTTTTCATGTTTTGAGGTAACATTGGTGTGAACTATGAATCACCCACGGTAACATTGGGCAGCCAGCATCAAGGAGTTGGACGTTTATATCCTTCTCGCCCTGTTGGGGCTGTAATAAGCTTTTGAGTTTGATGCCTCTTTTTGGTTCCTTTTGCATTCTTTTCTGCTTTTGGTGGTTCTTAATAAAATCTTACTTTCAAATAAATTTTATGATGCGTTAAATATAACATGCTTATATATATATTATATATATAATATATTAGATAGAGATGTAATGGATGGAATGATCTATGTAGATAGAACCAAACCTGCGGGGTTACATTGTAGCCAATGGATCAAGGATATTTTCCACCACGGGTTCATCGTGTTGCCCATAATAAATAAGTTAGGAAAAAGACAAATTTCCCAATGAAACATTTTTTGCAAAGTCAAAAATCTTTATTTTGCCTCCCCTTCCCTCCCGCCTGTGGGTCTCTCTAGACGAGCAGATGATAGCTTCTTCTGTTTCTTCTGTTTTATCTTCTTCCCTCTCCTTTCGAGGAATTCTTCCCCAGATAAGTAAAGAATAGGGATGGATGGATGGATGGATGGATGGACGGACGGAGGGATGGATGGACGGAGGGATGGACGGATGGACGGACTGGATGGATGGATGCAGATTTCATGCATTTAGGTGAAACATTTAACCTTGTTAGAAAAGAGTCAATTGATGTAGAATATATATATATATATATATATATATATATATATATCTTGGAGAATTTTGTTACTATGGTTTTGACATTTGCATTGTAACATATAGAATTTTGGTTAACTTTCTGAGAATTGTAAATGTGTCACTTGTTTTGATAATTCTAATTATTTTCTTGATTGAGCAGAACCCCAATCACCGATTCTTCAGATGTGCTCTAAATTAATGCATGGCTTGTTAAACAACACTTTT
This sequence comes from Magnolia sinica, assembly GCF_029962835.1. Lineage (NCBI taxonomy): Eukaryota > Viridiplantae > Streptophyta > Magnoliopsida > Magnoliales > Magnoliaceae > Magnolia > Magnolia sinica. Next base: position 107,266,699 of record NC_080575.1, read on the forward strand.
CTGCAGATAATATTGATTAAAAAAGGAGGCCAGATTATCTACTCTGGTCAGCTAGGCTGGCATTCAGAGAGGGTTATTAATTACTTTGAGGTAAGTCTGTTGTCTTCCATGTAATCAATTTCCTTTTCCAGAATTTAGGAAGGGGTGTCAACTTAAGCTATGTCATTTGAGTAAGATGATAGACAAGTTCCATACTAAATAATCTGCCATTTGTTTAAATAACTCATCATCTTAAGGTGAATCGAATTTCATCATTTGTTGGGACTTAATTCATGTTGATTTATTCCATTTTTCTTCTGTCTTTTGAAGAGTATTCAAGGCGTGCCAAAGATCAAAGTTAACGCCAATCCAGCAACTTGGATGTTAGAAATTACTTCTACATCTGTTGAAAGACAACTTGATATAGATTTTGCTCAAGTTTATAAAGAGTCGTCCCTTTATCAGTGAGTTTGCTATTCATTGACATTGTAAGCTCTATTATGTGATGGTCTTGCTTGATGGATTACTGGTTCCAACTGTAATGAATGCTCCTATGTGTAGGGACACCAAACTGCTGGTTGAACAGTTGAGCAAACCCACTCCAGGCTCGAAGAAACTACGTTTTTCCACCCGTTTCTCTGTGAATGCATGGGGCCAATTCACTGCATGCCTGTGGAAGCATTGGTTGTCATATTGGAGAAGTCCTGATTACAACCTGAAGAGAATCTCTTTTGCATTTTTCTCATCGTTGTTCTTTGGTTTTCTTTTCTGGAACCATGGAAACAATATGTAAGTCATTCAGTTCAATCGGTTAGATGCATTCTTAATCAACTCCTTAAATGATCAAAATAAGCAGGCTACCTTTCATACAGACAACTGTATACAAAAAATAAAAAATAAAAAAGATTTTTTTAGGTCTTTAATGTAATAAAAGACTAACAGGTATTTTCGGTGGGCCTTCCAAATGTAAGAACTTCATGTTTGGTAGACATTTTTTTTTCCCTTTGTCCTCCTTTGCCTCAAAAGTCTTGTGTCCTTTCACTTTTGCCTCACTTTATTTCATACTTTATCATCCTCGATACAAGCATTATTCTCCCTTTGTTACACAGGCAAGCCTTTTTTTCTGTTACTGATATAAAAAACCCCTTTGTTTTATTTCCAAAGATAAGAGTGTCATTGTCGCCGAAATGAATAATGGCTCACTAAAAGAGATGGAGTATCCACCATCTAATGTTAAGGCATGTGTATTTTCGATACGTGCATCATTTCCCTCCCACAAACATGAGATTTGTTTGAAAATGGAGTTGCTATCTTGTTGGCTTTAGAGAATCACAAGTCCTCTGTTCGAACATACTATTGACATGTGGTTTCTTTTGATGCATACCCGTTTGTGCAGACTCATTCGTGGCACTCGGGACTGTGATAGGCTGCCCAAGAAAGCAGCCATCCTAATCTTATTCCTACTCTCCTGGTGCATGCCATTGCGCACATGTTTGTGAGATCAAGGACACTCATCAGGTGGGTTCTACTATATGTGCCATGGCTCAGCAAATGTAGCTGTGTCCAGTCATCATGTTGACTATTCATAAAATAATGGACGATTGAAAGATTGACCATCAGCCCATATTCATTGTACACGTGTCCCACCCGATGAGTGGTCTAGCCTTATTCTCAGGCCATGGTGCATACTCGGGGCTCACCTGATGAACAGCCAGATATCAAACACATGCTGCAATGGCACACATGAGGAAACTAGGATCAGGTTGCTACTCTTGCCAGTGGTTGTGGCGGTGATCTCAAACCCCTGGCCCCAACATGTACACACTGCTCATACACACACATGGGCATCATGCCTTGAAATGGATTTTGGAATTGTTGATTAAAATATGGTGTGGCGCTTTCTTTTGTCTCACTTGTCTGAGAAGTGCTCCCCCTTTAATTGCTCAAGGCAACTCTGTGAACCCAATTAGATGGGCCGACTCTTCTACTGCCTATTAGCTAGGAAAGGGAGTGAGATTCAAAATATTGCAATAGGAGATTCCATTCCCCTCTTGCAATGCTTTTTTCTTTTTAGTAAAAATTTCTACCTGCAAAAATTTTTTTTAAAAAAAAAAAGGAAAAAAAAGGAGTAGAAGAAAAGAAAACTTAATGAGAGGATTGCTTTTTCGTGCAAATGGCAAACGTGTATGAGATCCGAACCTATCATCAACTAGCTCTACCTTGGATGGGCCATGCCCCAAATATACACTGATCTAATAATCTTAAACATTTGATTGGAGAATTTTTTGGGAAAATAAAATAGATGGGTATATAAAATGTCAACTAAAGTTCCTTTTACTGTACTTTTTTTTTGTTCCTAAAAAATCTTTCCATCCAGGGTTAGGATTACAATTGGTGTAGATATTGGGTTATATGGTCTATTCAAGGTAGGGTCTACGTGATAGTTTAGTTCTTGTATATATTTGCCATGTTTACGAAAAAGCTAGTCACTGATGAGTTATGTGAAAGAAAGTGAAAATATTCTAGGTTTTCTCAAAATTTTATGACAATTTATATCAATCTGGCATTATTTTGTTGACCGCTTCCTTCTTTTGAGTGCAGAAACACAGAGCAAGACTTGTTCCACATGGCAGGATTTATGTTTTGTGCAGTAATATTCCCCGGCATACTAAATTGTAATTCGGTTCAACATTTGGTGGTGAAGGAACGCCTTGTAATGTATAGGGAAAGATTTGTCGGAATGTACTCTTCTCATGTCTATTCCCTTGCACAGGTCTTGTTGGAAATGTTCCTTTCAACCTTTCTTAATTCCTCACAAAATACTCCTGAAATTTTTCAATGAAGAACAAATAAGATCGCTTTCTGTTTACCAAATACTTGTCATGAGGAAATACTTGATCTTACTCAGATGAAGAATCTGTATACATGTAGAGATAAGAAAACCAATGAGATATCAAAAAGTTTGAACTAAAACTCCAAGATGTAGCTACCCTCAATGAATTTTACTTTAAAAAATCCTTGTTCATTTCTTAAAATTATATAATTTATTACAGTTCCATTTATTTACATTTTAAGAATATTACTTGAAAATGTTACATGCAAATCTGTGGTGCTATAGCAGCTCTGCAAGAGCTGAACAAGATTTCCATTCACTGTATTAAGAATATTGGTAGCTTTATTCTTTTCAAGTATGTTTGTACAGGCTTTTAATTCAAACCATTTTCTTATATGCAGTTAAATACATCAGAATTAAAAGTGGCTTATTTGTCAAGTCTATAAAGACGGGACTCACATGCGAGATCCAAGTTGCTCATTAGGAGGGCCCACCTTAGATTCCATATCCAGAAACAGGCTGGTCGAATAATCCCAAGTGATGGATTTGAGAACAAGACAGATAACAAACTATGTCTTTTTCTTGGATTCAGTGTCTATGATCACCTGACTAGCCCATTTCTTTGGATATGATCACCTCGATAATGAGGCCCTCCTGATGAGCAGTCTGGCTATTGCACACATATTTCCTGTTCACATGTGTGTTGCAAGTAAGGTGTTAGAGTAATGGAGTATGAAAAAGATCAGCAAACCTGTCAACCAATGTTAGAAATGAGGGACATGTTGTAGAAGTATTTCTTTTTGAACTCTTATCTGGTTGAAATGGCTCGTGCAGTCATTTTCTACATCAACGAACAAAATTCAATACCAAAGTTCAGCTTTACAAATTCATTTATAATCTGCTTAGGACGTGGAGAGTAATTTGGTATGCATCCAGTCATCCCATTTAATTGTATTGTTTTGCAGATAGCAATTGAAATTCCTTATGTATTCATAGAAGCAGTTGTATTTGGGAGCATTACATATTGGGCAGTTGGGTTTCACTTGTCAGCTTATAAGTTTCTATGGTACTTTGGTGCCTTGTTCTCTTCGTTACTCAGCTGCACATATATGGGAATGTTGATTATATCTGTGAGCTCAAGTACTAAGGTTTCCAACATATATTCAAGCACCATTTTCACTATGTCCAATCTCTTTGCAGGCTTTATGATACCGAGGCCTGTAAGTAGTATTTTCAGTTTCCTCCGTGCTTTTCCTTTTTGTCCAATATTCCAACTAATGTGATTTTCCTATGAAACTAGATTATATGTATTCCCATTTTGTAAGTATATCCATTTTTGGAGTATCCCCAATATTATCAAAATATCCTCAATATTATCTGAATCTCCAGCTCAGCTTTATTGATAATATTGGCAGTGATATTGATAACATTGGTAGTATAAAAAATTCCATGTATTGGCAATGTATTACTAAGTATTGCCAATATTTTCGACTGTGTAAATTCTTGGTGTTGCTTGTATCGCCAATATTTTCAACTTTGTAAATTCTAGGTGTTGGTTATATCGCATGTATTAGCGATATTTCGATAATATCACCAATGTATTGATATTGCCAAAATATGTTTATTATAAAAAAATTCATTTCAAATTTTTTTTTTTTATGTGCACATGGTTATATGCAGTGTTCAAATTGTAGATGATAACATCAATAATATTGTGACATTATTGTTATCGCAACATGGGGGGTATTGAGTCCACAATCTTTTGTTTCCGTTCCAGTTGTTGACGATTTCTCAGCAAAATATCATGTGTTGTCGATATTTTAAAATATCAATAGATGGTTAGATGGAAGGTTGGATGGTTGGATGGATAGATGGGATCGATAGGGTGGTTGGACCTATTTATGAAAACACATGCTTTTAGGCTCCCCCATTAAATTAAAACTTATTATGTATGCATTCTTTTTGCAATTTTTTAATTCCTAAATATGCAAATATGTGTATTTTAACCTCTCATGAAGTTTCACTGAAAATTTCCACCGTTTTCCCCATGTTTTCCAAATGTTTCTTTGCATTTTTGGTTATTGGTGATATCGGTATTATTTCCATATCCCCGACTGACGAAACTTATAATGATAATGATACTTCAAACACTAAATATATCAAAAGAAAATGTGGGTGACACGATGATGTTGGCATATCATGGCATCAATAAATTTCTTATATAATTTTTTGGAGCAGACCTGCAGCTACACTGGAGGAATTATTGGGTCATGATGTGTCGGAACATGAATATTGTCCTGATGTGCCCAATCTTGGTACATGTGGAGACCATAGTTTCTCAATCAAGAATGTTGGTCTGATGATCCTCATTGTGGATGGGGGATGGGAGATGTTCTACAGAGACTTCTGTGTGTGTGTGCTACACATTTCTTACTGAGAGTGACATTTCCTATAGAGAGACATGCTCTCTCTCTCTCTCTCTCTCTCTCTCTCTCTCTCTCTCATGTTTTTTTATATGGTGAAGCCTAGTCGGATTGGGATTTGGCATGTGCTCTTTCATGTGCTGTTGCTTGGGGAACATGTGTAGAGAGTGAAATCATTCTAGGTATTCCTTAGTGAGTTCTGGGAGAAAAGTCTTGTATTTCTAATTTCTCTTATTTTAGTGAAGAGTAAAGCTCTGTATTTATCCTTCAAAATAAAAATAAAGCTATGTGTTGCCGCCCTGTGGACATAGGCATATTACCGAACCGCATAAATCTCCATGACTCTTCTCTTATTTTTCGCTTGACTTTTGGTTTTTTTTTTTTTTTTTTTCAACACTTGGTATCAAAGCCAAAGGTTGGGAAGCCTTTTTAGCAGAAGATCAGTGTTAGTAAGGGGAACATGTGTAGAGAGTGATATCATTCTTCTGGGTATTCGTTAGAGAGTTTTGGGAGAGAAGTCTTGTATTTATGATTTCTCCTGTTTTAGTGAAAAGTAAAGCTATGTATTTATCCTTCAAAATAAAAATACAGCTATGTGTTGTCACCCTGTGTACATAGGCATATTACCGAACCACATAAATCTCCATGCCTCTTTTCTCTTATTTTTTGTTTGGCCTTTGTTTTTTTTTTTCCCTGCAATAATTGGTATCAAAGCCAAAGGTTGGAAAGCCTTTTTAGCACAAGATCGGTGTTAGTGTTTGTATTGCAATTGTATGTCAAATGGCTGGATCGAGTTCTACTATATTCGAGGTGTCGAATTTCGATGGATCCAATTATGCGTAGTGGAAACTAAAGATGAATGCGATGTTGGTGAATGAAAGTTGTGCAATTACAATAGAAGGAAAAGAAAAGAAGCCTGAGGGGAGAGAGGTCTTTGAGGAGAAATATCAATTAGCTATGGCGGATCTTCTTCTTGCACTAGATGATTCGTTTTGTTCAACATTCCCGATTAAACCATTGCTAAAGGCTTGTGGGACAAATATTGAAACATGTATGAAGGGAAATCCATGTCAAACAAGATATTTCTCCAAAGATGGGTGTACAACTTGAAGATGAAGGGCCTTCTTTGTAAGAATACTCGAATGGGTTTAATAACCTGATTAGCAGATTGACGGCGACTGATGCGAAGATCGACAATGAAGAAAATGTCACACTTATGCTTTGTGTAATGCTAAATTCATAGGATGGTTTGATTATGAATCTCAGCAATGGTCCAAATCTTTATATGAAGTTAATCATGTATGTTGTTTACCAAAGAGTCTCATAGAAAAACACAGGATGGATCTTCTAGTGATGACATGACAAGTAGAGGAAGATCTACTGATAAATGTATTGGTGAGAGAGATCAGACAAGGTCTAAGTCGAAATGGCTCAAAATAAGGAAGTGTTGTAATTGCAGAAAGAAATGGCTACTTATGAAAAAATCGTAATCTTTGGAATGCAAATCAGGAAAAATTCAAACTTAATTTGCATGATCAAGCATCGGATTCAAAGGGTTCCTAAGGAAACCTAGTTGGGAAAGGCGATTCATCCGAGGATAAGGAAGTGTTGACGACAATAATTGCACGAGAGAATCTGAACCATCAATGGATCCTTCGTTACAGGTCAAACTGGGATGATCTTCGGCTCATTGGAAAGATAATTTGACAAACTTTCAAATAAGATCGTAATCATTTCATTTGGAGACCGTTTGATCTTTTAAAAGTGGGCCCAAAGTCCCTGATGGTGTAACTCACATTTCTTGCACAGTTAGCACCATGTGACTTTAATGAACAGATTGTATCTCCCTCATTACATCTCGGATATCAGTGATTGTGGGCTTGATGGAAAGGTAATTCGATAAGCTTTCCAATGCGCCATAAACCGGCTCAATTGGGAATCATTTGTCCTATCATCACCTGACTCGAAGTATATGACTTCGAATCAGATGATGTTTGGCAAAACGATTATCGATCAAGGTGGTTTATGGATCATTGGATAGGTTATCAAATTTCCTTTTCAACAAGCCCAAGATCACTAAGATCCGAGGTGTAATGAGGGAGATTCGGTCCGTTACTAAAGCTGCACGGTGTTGATTGTGTAAGCAACGTGAGTTACACCATCAGGGACTTTGGGCTTACTTTTGAAAGGTCGAATGGTTTCCAAATGATATGATTTTAGTCATATTTGAAAGCTCGTCGAATTATCCTTCCAACGAGCCGGAGATCGCCCCAATCCGACCTTTAATGAGGGAGTTATGATTATTTTCGTGGGATCGTGTAATGCTGGAAAATTAGCGATCACGAACAATACAAATTCTCAAACTTGGATAGTACACAAAAATGGTCATAACTCCCCCATTGTTGGTTAGACCAAGCCAATCTTTGGCTCGTTGGAAGCATAATTCTTTGAGCTTTAAAATAGGACCAGAATCATATCATTTGGTGGCCGTTTGACCTTTCGAAAGTGAGCCAAAAGTCCCTGATGGCGTAATTCACACTGCTTGCACTGGGAGTACCGCACGACTTAGGTAAACAGACTAGATCTCGCTCACTGCATCTTGAATCTAAGGGATCTTGGGCTTGTTGGAAAGGTAATTTGATAAGCTTTCCAATGAGCAATAAACTGTCTCAATCGGGAACCATTTTGTCTATCATCTTTTGACTCGAAGTATACCTTCTGTAGCATCATCCACGGAATGAAGCTTTCCAAGAGAGGCACTTTCACAGGTAAAAGCATGAAAGATTGTCGTAGATAGTAGTCATTAAAAGCTCGAAAGATTGTTGAAGAGTAGTTGGAAAGCTTCAAAGATTGTCAGAGAGCACAAAAGAGAATATGAATAGTAACTTTGAACGTGTAAAATTAGGATCCTTCCCAAATGTTTTTTTATTCTTGGTGGCAGGGGCATTTGTCCCGAAAAATTATAATCCACCCAGTACCACACACGAAGGTGATGAAAGGCAAGTTGTTAAAAAGGGGGTGTATTTTGGGGGTCCTATGGTATCCTAGGTGTATAGGAAAAAACCCCTTCCTTTAATTATGAGGCATCCAATTCAAGTGTGGTGGAAGAAATTGAGATGCGCTCATGGAGTTTTATGTGGTCATTGTTTACTAAAACTGAAAGGGAAATTTTATAGGATGGCTACAAGACTAGCCATGCTTTATAGGATATAATATTAGGTAGTTAAGAAACAGAACATGTTCATAAGATGTGTAGCTGAAATAAGGATGTTGAGATGGATGAGTGGCAATTTGAGTAAAGATAGAATTAGAAATGAATGCGTTCAAGGGAACTTAGGAGCAGTACTAATAGGTAATAAGATGAGGGAAAGTACCTATTAGCGGAAGCACTATTTTGTAAAATCAGAATTGAGGAGGAAGTTTGAGGTAAAAGTCCTTATCCAATTCCAGTCTTATTTGAAAAAAAAAAAAAGAGCTCTGTTATCTTTAACAGGAATATCCTTCAGATTCTGAAATATGGAATTTTGAGATGAATCACTACCAAAATTTGCCAAAGTATCCACCACATGTTGCTCTCTCTAAAAATATGATATGACTCAAAGAAACCCTTAATTTGAGTTAATGTGTGCTATTTGTACAGTTTTTTACTGTGTATTAAGCATCAGTGCACACCCTCTACCTAAGTATCAAATAACTCCTCTTTTTTTTTTCCCCTAAATGAATGGGTTGAATATTACTACTCCAGTTTCTACTATGTAATTATAGGACATGTTGATAGAGGCATTGATTGTTGGGTACTTCATTGCAGCAAATCCCAACATGGTGGATATGGTTCTACTGGATCTGCCCAACCGCATGGACCTTAAATGCACTTATGACTTCTCAATACGGTGATGTAAAGAAGGAGATTGAAGTTTTCGGGGAACACCAACGTGTTGACACCTTCTTGAAGGACTACTTTGGGTTTCAACATGATAGCTTGCCTATTGTTGCTGCAGTGTTGGTTGGCGTTCCTCTCCTCTTTGCTTCTCTCTTTGTCGTTGCTATTGCCAAATTCAATTTCCAGCGGAGGTGAGATGAATTGCTGGCCTTGTTTCTGAAGTGGCAGTGGAAGGCTTATGTTTTCTGAATTGGAGCAAAATGGGGATCTGTAATGTACATTTGTGGTTGGAAGATTAAGAAGTTTGAACTTGTCAACAGATCCACGTGCTCTTTTGTTGTCTGATTGTAGAAGAATTCATCTCAATATGCAGAATGCCATTTAAGAACTCGGACTCAATATGGAATTCACCATTTTGATGTCTTAGTTGGGCTGAGCTGAGTTCTGATTTTTATTATCAATTATCAGTAAACATTATTTACTGTTTTCACTAAGCAGGTTCTGGTTTTGGTTGTGAATTGGAAATTTAGCCTGACAGTTACTCTGGTTGGATGATCCTTTCTATCCATCTATAGTGGGATCCATGATTTCTATGGCTTGATTGAGATAGAAGTATGCCACAGCATGGTATGGATGTCCATGTCTATGGGTCATCATACTCTGACAGCCTATGAAATAACTTCTCGTGGGAGAAGACCATCAGCTGTTCCCAAGACCGGCCCTTGATCCAAGGAATGAATCATGCTTGGCCTGGTCCAGGCCTACCATCTAAATAGTCAGTTTTCTAATGTGTGCGAAGTTGGGGGCAGAAGCCAGTTGCATCCTGCCAGGCAGGGGCTCTCCGGGCCCATCGCGATGTATGGGTTTTATCCACGCTGTTCATCCATTTTTTATTTTTTTTCAGAATTTTTTAGGTCACGAGCCCAAAAAAATGAGGTAGATCAAGGCTCTAGTGGACCACACTGCAGGAAGCAGTGGTGATAATGATGCCCACCGTTGAAACCTTCTTAAGGCCCACTGTGATGTTTATTTGACATCTGACCTGTTCATAAGGTCACACAACCTGGATGAAGGGAAAACAAAAATTTCAGCTGGACAAAGGGAAAACACAAATGTCAGCTTGATCCAAAACTTTTGGCCCCCAAGAAGTTTTTAATGGTGGGCATTCAATCCCCACTGTGTGGTCCACGTGAGTGTTGGATCTGAATCATTTTTGGGCTCATAGCCTAAAACAATCTGGAGAAATGGATGAATGATAAAGATTAAATCCATTCATCATGGTACTCCTCCACAGGCCCCTGCCTTGACCGATATTGTTCAGGGGCAGGATCCAATCCGCTTCTCTAGGGGGGTGGCTATATATGCTGGGACGGGACCCAATCCGCTTCCCTTGGGGACTGGCTATATATTCTGGGACGCTGATTGCCTGCGAAAGCTTTTTGTAGGACTTCCTGACATGTAAGCTAGGTGAGGCCTACCGTGATATTTGTGAGATACCATTTTTCCATGGCCTAAAAATGAAGTAGATCCATAACTTAAATGTGCCACATGACAGTAAAAGGTAGGTAGGAAAATGCCCATGATGCTGTAGTGGGATTTCACCACCTATGGATACTCGAACCCTTGACCAGGTGTTTAAATTCCTGAGCAAGAGTAATGATCCTAACCTAATCTGAAATTTAAAAATAAAAATAAAATAAAATAATTTAAATAAAAACAAATGGACAGGGTGGATATCTCGTAAACATCACGGTGGGCCCCACCTAGCTTTCTGTGGCAGGAAGTTTTTGCTGGAGGCTTTCGTGGAACCCGCCTTTCATATGCTGGCCTATAAGCAGATGGAAGTCAGATTAAGCACAATTAATTATGATAAATGATTCAGTGCTCTCATAGCACTACAAGTTAACAGAGTACTCCTAGTTGCATTGGGACATTTTTACGGTCAATCGATTGATCCAGGCTGTTCATTAGGTCTTTGTTACATTCCATGGAATACCATTCATAGATCAGAGTGATTTGATGATTCAGTCCATTGAATCCATGGATTCACTTTCTTTTGTAATAATCCATTTTCCAAGCTATGGATGGGTTAATTAGGATTGTTCTGATGTAAGTGATGCTTTAGAGACGCAAGTGATCCGTGGTTATATCCATCAAACAATGACTCAAATTATTTATTGAACATATTAATGCAAATGATCCAGACTGTCCATTTTTGTTGACCATTGATCAGATGGCTGGAATAACCTGATCAGGGTCATGCTTGCATGGTAGCACATGAAACATGCTTAGGATCTAATGGACAGTTTAGATAGGTTGATTGGTTTGTACAATTGTCACAATGCAACTAGTAGCTGAATAACTCGAAGTGCTCTAGAAGTACACTAGATCATTTCTCATTAATCATTGGCTAATTTAACTTTGTTGGGCTCAGTGTTTGTATGAGGGCCCAGTTCCTAATCTCATGGGCCCAATCCAAGCCTAGTTCCAATCACATCCGCTACATTCCATCGCCCACTTAAAATACTACTAGTTAGTTGCACGTCTCACCATCATTATATCATTGATTCCTACTTACCATTTACTGATTGGTGAAAAGTGGCAACTCCTTCACCACATGCCTAGCGCACATGTATCCAATCCCCACCGTTCAAATGGCGGGACCCTATCACTCTATTACACGGACAAGATTATCTTAACCACATAATATTTCTAGAGCTGAAGACGAACCAAGTCAGCTTGGTTAGCCAGATCGGTTTGGCCCCATTTAGCTCGGCTTGGTTTGGCTCGAACAGCCTGATCAGGCCGGCCTGAGCCAGATATCCCAAAGCAGTATGCCGGCTGGGTTTGATTCGGCTCAATTTTTGGCTTTTTCTTTAGAACAGCCTACGAAATTATAAAAAGGTGCCGCTGCGGCCCCAGCATTTTGCAAATCTCTCTCTCCCCTTTTTCGTTCGACTCGAGAATACAAGTTACGCTTTTGCATTCTAACATTTTGAGAAGCGTATGGAATCCGAAGGTATGGAAATGGCGAAATTGAGAGATAATGTTGATAATCCCCGGTTCTTGGAGAGGATTAAAGAAAGATACGATCGGTGATTTTTCTTTTTTCTTTTTTCTTCAAAATATTTTATCTTTTTTATTTTTTTATTTTTTTTAAAGGAATATTTTGATGATTGTGGTTTTTTTTTTTTTTTTTTTTAATTATTATTTTTTAGAGTGGGGTTGCATTTTCCGACGGTGGAGGTGAGATTTGAAAACGTTCGAGTGGAAGCTGACTGCGAAGTCGTCCGAGGAAAAGCGCTTCCCACTCTCTTCAATGCTTTTAGAAGCTCCGCTCACGTTAGTCAATCTCTCTCTCTCTCTCTCTCTCATCACTAATCAATGATATCTCTTTAGGACATCCTAGCCGTACAAAAGATGCTTCAAATCATGAAGATAACCTGCTGCAAAAAATCAGCCCAATCAGCTCGTTTAAGTGGGCTATACCATCTGCTATCCATTGATTTTAACAGCATGGCTCACGTGATGATGGGCCAACCTGAGTTTCTTGCCCCCATATGTGATTTTCATTTTATGGCCCACCTCTTGCACGGCTCAGATGTTACGCTGGCAGGATATATATCCGAGAGTTCCCACGCAAATGCCTGTGATGTGATAATTTCATCTGAATATCCAAATGATGGGCTACTAGTGGTTTACTCTTTCATCCAAAAAATTGTACTGAGGGAACTATCATAACCGTACGATCAATTCATTTATCTGTCTACGGCTGCAGATAACTTATGTGGGCCTTCCAAAATCATTATTAGATGCTTAAGATTTATTTTTATTTTTCCCTTGGAGGTTCTCTTTTGGTGGCCCACAAATGGGATGGTCTTTGTTTCACATAGTCAAGCCATCTAATATTACTTTCCCTTATCTTATTATCTATTACCATAGTATTAGTATACGATTACTCTTTCTTCTCAACATCCTTGTTTTAGTTACAATCGTTCTACTCAGATTAGGGGTGGCAGTGGGCTAGGTTTGGGTTAGACCTGTCCTGACACAAGGTTCAAGCCCGGCCCAAAGCTAGGTGAAGCTTGTTGGGTTCAGCCAGCTATAGGCCCATTCCCACCCTTAATGAATACAGAGTTCATGTCAATAATTCCTCTTTTTTTCTTGTATTCTTTTCACATATAGGAAACGGCGCAAGGGGTGTTGAGGATGTTTGGTTATAAGGTCAAAGAAGAAAGGATCACCATCTTAAGGGATGTGAGTGGCATCATCAAACCTTCTAGGTATGCCCCATTTCTTTTGAAAGAGAGAAGGTTCGAAACTCTGGAAACTCGGTATGATTCATATGCACACACCCAGAACTCGTACACGTGGCTATTCAACTCAATTTAGACAGCCCAAATAGTGGGGCTCAACTTTCTAGATGGGTCATGAAATGAGAATTAAACCGAAGAAATGCATGTACTGGCCGATTGGTGGATATCTAATAGACGGTTCAAATTTCAACAAAGAAATTACCGCTTAAGAGACATTCAACTAATCTTCTTTTGCTGCGTTCCTATATTTAGTGGGTCCAACAATGTAGACGGTTTCGTTTGCGTTATATTGTGCCACGTGTACGATTCTGATTGCATGCGTATGATAATCGTTTCTTTTGTCGTTTACGTTCTTGCCTAGTAGATGACGTCCTTGTCAGGACGCATTTATGACTATGCATGGCATTGACGACGTCACCAAGAAATTGGTGATATCGAAATGGACGGTTCTGGTCATCAGCGAACGTATACTCACGTGGGGCCATGGTTGGGTGATTCAAAATGTTGGTAGGATGGGATTCATCGGGGATATTAGATTCCTAATAAAAATCTCCCAGATAGTACGAATATCAAAGGGTCTGGACCGTTAAATTTGAGAGATTTTTGGCATATCCATTGGACGGATCCAATTGGATCAACATTTTGGGTAGCTGATAAGGCGGGCCACATGAATAGAACTATGCTGAGGTTTGCTAATTCTGCGCGGGTCACATGAGCACTCACGGCATCACCAAGAAACTGGTGATATCTAAATGGACGGTCCTGGTCATCAGCAAACGTATCTTCATGTGGGGTCCATGGTTGGGTGATCCAAACTGTTGGTACGATGGGGCTTATTGTAGATATTAGTTATCTTGTAAAAATCTCCAAGATGGTTAAGGGAAGAAAAATAGATTCAGTCGGCTTTTAACAACAAAAGGACAGATATCAAATGGTCTGGACTGTTAAATTCGAGAGATTTTTGGCATATCCATTGGACGGATCCAATCAGATCAACAGTTTGGATCATTGATAAGGCGGACCCACATGTGCAGAACTATGCGGAGGTTAACTAATTCTGCACGGTCCCATGGGCACTGACTATGTCACCAAGAAACTGTTGATATTCATGAAATGGACGAATTTGGGTCATCAGCAAACGTATTCTCATGTGGGTCTAATTCTTGAGTGATCCAAACTTTTGATACAATGAGACTCGCTATGGATACTAGATGCCTTGTGAAAATCTCTTAGATGGCTAAGGGAAGAAACACAGCTATTGTCAGCGTTCAACAAACGAAAGGACAAATATCAAAGGACCAGGACGTTAAATTCGAGAGATTTTTGGTGTATCCATTGGACGGATCCGACCATATTAACAGTTTGGGTCACTGATAATAGGGGCCCACATGTACAAAACTATGCTGAGACTTACTAATTATCCATGGGTCACATAGGCACTAATGATGTCACCAAGAAACAGGCTATATCAAAAGCGACTGTCCTGATCATCAGCAAACGTATCCTCATGTGGGGCCCATGGTTAGGTGATCCAAACCGTTGATACAATGGGACTCACGGTGGATACTATATACCTTGTAAAAATCGCCGGGATGGTTAAAGGAAGAAAAAAGCTACGGTCAGCATTTGACAACAAAAAGACACCATTCGACAACAAGATAACAATTATCAAAGGGTCAGAACTGTTAAATTCGAGAGAATTTTGGTGTATCCATTGGACCGATCCAATCAGATGATAAGGCAGGCCCACATGTACAGAAGGTCGCATATTCACAAACGACGTCACCAAGAAACTGGTGATAGGGAAAGGGACAGTCCTGGTTATCCTCATGTGGGGTCCATGGTTGTGTGATCCAAACTGTTGAAACAATGGGACTTATGGTGGATACTAGATACCTTGTAGAAATCGCCTGGATGGTTAAAGGAAGAAAAACAGCTACGGTCAGCATTCTACAACAAAATGACAAATATCAAAGGGTACGTTAGGAACGTTAACCACAAATATCAAAGGGTCAGGACCGTTAAATTTAAGAGATTTTTGGTGTATCAATTGGACGGATCCAATCAAATGATAAGGCAGGCCCACATGTACAGAACTATGCTGAGGTTTGCTAATTCTCGCATAGGCACTAATGACGTCACCAAAAAACTGGTGATATCGAAAGGGACAGTCCTAGTCATCAACAGGCGTATCATTATGTGGGGCCTATGGTTAGGTGATCCAAACCGTTGATACATGGGACTCACTATGGATACTAGATACCTTATAAAAATCTCCCAAATGGTCAAGGGAAGAAAAACAGCCACGGTCGGCATTCAACAACAAAAGTACGACTATCAAAGGGTCAGGACCGTTATATTTGATAGATTTTTGGTGTATCCATTGGACGGATCCAATCGATCAACAGTTTGGGTCACTGATAAGGCGGGCCCACGTCTACATAACTATGCTAAGGTTTGCTAATTCTGCACGGGTCGCATGTGTCATAAGATGATGCTTGTGAGAGATATGAGCATTCCATCGTTTCATATGTACTGTTTAGATCTTCTCACTTGATATCAAGCCATTTCACACCTCATGTGGGCCATGACGTGTCAAAACAAATGAATGGAGAAAAAAAAAAATTGTAACCGTCAATTTAATTTCTACATTGTGGCCCACTGATGTAGAGCGGGTAGCGGACAGTTACATGGCCAAGATGGATCAGAAAAGGCCCGGTTGACGACAAAAGTGATCCAGACCATCGAATCTTAAATCGGGCGTATCTTGCAATCTGGAATGAGTTATCTGACATAAAATATATGATTTTGGGGTAGAACGAGCTACTGAAGCCAACCTACTAGGGTACAGGCCTTATAGAACCTAAAATCAGGCCAGCCGAATTTCCAAATCATTTTGCTATAAATAGAGTTTTTTTCTCACTCATTAACAACACGAAAATTAGATATCTATCTTCTTAAGCAAAGAGTGAAAGTCCAAGCCACCTTAAGCTATTTGTGCAGTAATTCTTATATTTGAATTAGATAGAAGTTTACTATTTATATAAGTCCGGATTTAGGAGTTTGAGTTGTAGTTTGACTCTGATTTCTTTTAGTATACTTATTTAAAGGGTTGTGAACTCAATTTTATTCATCAATTAATCAATTTCGAATTTATTAGAATTTATTTCAACTTTCTTGCTTCGTGGATTCGAGAAGTCTCTTGTGAGGAGTTCGAAAACTCATGGATTCGAGTATATCCTCAACACGACCTCCAATGGATGGCCCACGGATTCCCTGGGCCGATACGAAAAATGAAGATGAATCAAAATCCTGTGGCGGAAAGAATGGAAGCTTTCCACCGGGAGAGGGTCAGTTGACCATGCAAGGGCTGCAGGTAACTCTCGACCGTCTTACGGATGCGCTACTCCCGCCTCGAGCCCTAAGCGGTGCTCCACCACCTTTGGTTGTTCCCCCACCCGTTGTACGACGCAACCCTGATTTTCGTAAAGCACTACTAGTGGCAAACCGTAGGGCTACACCAGATGATTCAAGTTCTAGCGACGAGGACCTTAATGAGGGTTTTGCTCGACGACCAATCCATGGAGTCGATCATCTAGATCGTGCTGAAAGAGACTATCGAGGTAAGGCTGAACTTCCTAGTTTTAACGGTTTATTACGTATAGAAGATTTTCTCGATTGGCTAGCCGAAGTAGAGAGATATTTTGATTACATGGATGTGCCAGATCATAAAAGGGTAAAATTGGTAGCGTTTAAATTAAAATCTGTTGCTTCTGCATGGTGGGAATAATTACAACTCTCACGAGCCCGCCAGAACAAGGTGCCTATCTCATCATGGTCACGGATGAGACGTCTTCTTCAATCTTGATTTCTCCCCAGTGATTATGAGCAGATATTATTTCAGCAATATCAAAATTACAGACAAGGAAATTGAACAGTCACAGATTACACTGAAGAATTCCAATGGCTGGCTATACGAAATGATCTGTCAGAATCTAAGTCACAGAAGGTGGCACGATTTATCGGTGGGTTGCGACCGATAATTCAGGACCGAGTTCAGATGTACCCAGTCGGGACTGTGGATGAAGCAGTTCAATTGGCGGGTAGGGCAGAAATACAACTTACAAGATCTCCTGCTCGTCCATATCCTTCAACTCGACCCCACATGATGGGTCCCACGCAAGATCTAGTGCTGACACGAGGAAAAGACCCAGTACCTCAACTTCCTACAACCGCAAACCGTGATACAGGGAGCGGCTCATCCAGACCTCAACGTGCAGCACCCACAACAGTGGGTCCGAGTAGGATTCCAAATCCTTATGCTCGGCCAAGGTCGAACAATTGTTACCGCTGTGGCCAACCAGGCCACTTATCAAACACTTGTCCTCAACGTCCCGCAGCACACTTGACTATAAACGAAGGGGGCACTGAAGATGAGGCCGTAGAAGAAGACCATCGCTTTGATGAACATGAACAAATCACTGAAGAAATAGCAGGTGGCGATGAAATGACGGGCGAGGATTGTGGCAAATTTCTAGTTGTGAGGCGATTACTGTATGCCCAACGAAAGGAATTACATCCACAATGACACAATATTTTTCGTACTCGGTGCACCGTCAACGGAAAGGTCTGTGATGTGATCATAGACAGTGGTAGTAGCGAGAATATCGTCTCGAGAGTGATGGTGGACAAGTTACGGCTACCAACGATGAAACATCCTTCCCCGTACTCAATCGGCTGGATAAAAAAGGTGAATGAGACCAAGGTAACTGAACAATGCACTATCTCGTTTTCAATTGACAAAAATTATAAGGATCAAATACTTTGTGACGTGGTCGATATGGAAGCTTGTCATATGTTACTCGGTCGACCTTGGTAGTCGGACCGTGATGCGACCCATAGGGGACGAGATAATATTTACGTATTCGTCAAGGATAGTCGAAAAATAATCCTTGCCCTTATGGTACCAGAGAACCACCCCAAAGCCTTTAAAGTAGAGGGGAGTTCCCTCTTGACCATTCGGGATTTTATGGAGGAATCCAAGGAAACCGGCTAGGTATACACTGTAGTGGTGAAGAGCGAGAAAGAGGAACCCTCAAACATCCCTCCAAGTTTAAGACTGTTGCTAAACGAATTCAAAAAAATCTGGCCTGAGGATTTACCTGATGGATTGCCCCCCATGAGGGACATCCAACATCACATAGACCTCGTCCCTGGAGCTAGCTCGCCCAACCGACCTCATTATCGAATGAGTCCGAAGGAGTGTGAGATACTTCAGGGGCAAGTAGAGGAATTGATCCGTAAGGGTCTCTTAAGAGAGAGCATGAGCCCATGTGCAGTACCAGCATATTAACGCCAAAAAAAGATGGAAGCTGGCGCATGTGTGTCGACAGTCGGGCAATCAACAAAATTACCATCAAGTATCGGTTCCCAATACTACGGTTGGACGACATGCTCGATATATTAGAAGGGGCCAAGGTGTTCTCTAAACTAGATCTAAGGAGCGGGTACCATCAGATTCGTATTCGACCCGGTGATGAGTGAAAAACGGCATTCAAGACCAAGGAAGGATTGTATGAGTGGCTGGTCATGCCCTTCGGCCTATCAAACGCACCAAGTACTTTTATGCTTTTGATGAATCAAGTTCTAAAATCGTTCACTGGCCGATTTGTGGTAGTGTATTTTGATGACATATTGATATATAGCCAGGATGAGGCGGAGCACAGGAAACATCTCAGGCAGGTGTTGTAGGTCCTACAAATTAACAAGTTGTACCTCAACTTGAAGAAGTGTAGTTTTTTAACTGACAGCCTGTTGTTTTTAGAATTTGTTGTAACGTCCACAGGCATTCGTGTGGACGATGAAAAGGTACGAGCCATTAGGAAATGGCCGATCCCGATAAATATTCATGAGGTGAGGAGTTTTCACGGGTTGACGACTTTCTATCGTCGATTTGTGTGAGATTTTAGCACCATAGTCGCGCCTATAATAGATTGCAAGAAAAAAGAACCGTTCCAGTGGACCGATAAAGCTGACAAAAGCTTTCATGAGATCAAACATCGTTTGTCTACAACACCGGTTTTGGTGCTTCCTAATTTTGACAAATTGTTTGAGGTTGAGTGTGACGCTTCATACGTCGGAATTGGAGGAGTATTATCATTGGACGGCAAGCCGGTAGCCTTGTACAGCGAGAAGCTCAGCGAAGCCCGAAAGAAGTGGTCGACTTAAGAGCTTGAGTTGTACATAGTTGTTCAATCGCTGCGACATTGGCGGCATTATCTGATTTAAAGAGAGTTTGTTTTGTACACTGACCATCAAGCATTAAAGTTTATTAATAGTCAGACTAACGTGAATTGTGTGCATGCTAGATGGGTTGCATTTTTACAGGAATTCACGTTCGTTCTGAAGCACAAGTCAGGGCAGCAAAATAAGGTGGCTGATGCACTTAGTCGTCGTGCATCACTACTTGTTACGATGAGCAATGAGGTGGTCGGCTTTGACTGTCTCAAGGAACTGTATGCCGAGGATGAGGACTTCAAAGATTCTTGGATGAAGTGCCAAGAAGGTCACCCCAATGACCTTCATATACAGGACGATTTTCTCTTCAAAGGGAATCGATTGTGCATCCCCCAAAGTTCTCTGAGGGAGCAGATTATTCAGGAGCTACATGGAGGTGGCCTCGGTAGACACCTGAGGCGAGACAAGACGCAAGCTCTTGTGGAAGAGCGGTATTACTGGCCGCAATTAGTACGCGATGTTGGAAAAGCCGTACAACGTTGTCATGTTTGTCAGACCTCCAAGGGGCAATCTCAGAATACGGGCCTCTACACCCCGTTACCTGTGCCTAATGGTCCTTGGGAGGATTTATCAATGGACTTCGTGCTTGGTCTCCCACGAACACAACGCGGCATGGATTCGGTGTTCGTGGTGGTAGATCGTTTCTCCAAGATGGCGCACTTTATCCCATGCAAGAAGACCCTCGATGCAACACACTCGGCGAATTTATTTTTCAGAGAGGTCGTACGGCTACACGGGGTCCCCAAGACCATTACTTCCGATCGTGACACGAAGTTCATTAGCCACTTTTGGCGGACCTTATAAAATCGATTTGATACACGACTTCAATTCAGCAGTGCTTACCACCCACAGACTGATGGGCAGACCGAAGTTGTGAATCGCACGTTGAGAAACCTCCTTCGCTGTATTTCAAGAGAAAAACCGAAGCAGTGGGATTTGGCCTTGTCTCAAGCAGAGTTTGCATTCAACAACATGGTGAACCGCTCGACAGGGAGATCACCGTTCCAGATTATCTACGAACGAGTGCCTCGCCACACACTTGACTTGGTCCCTCTACCCAAGCACCCAGGCACGAGCATTGCAACAGAACATATGGCAGACAAGATCATGGTCATCCATACAGAAGTGCAGACTAAGCTACATACCTCGAACGAAAAGTAGAAGGAACAAGCGGATAAGCATCGGCGACAAAAGGTGTTCAAGGTGGGCGACCGCGTTATGGTCCATCTGCGCAAAGAGAGATTTTCGACCGGGACGTACAATAAGTTGAAAAATAAGAAAATTGAATCGGTACCAATCATTCGAAAGATCAATGACAACGCTTATGTTGTTGACTTCCAGATGACATGGCAATCTCATAGACTTTCAATGTCGCGGACCTGACCGAGTATCATGAATCAGAGCATGACAAGAACTCGAGGACAAGTTCTTTTGAAGTGGAGGAGACTGATGTAGAGCGGGTCGCGAACAGTTACATGGCTAAGATGGATCAGAAAAGGCCCGGTCGATGACAAAAGTTATCCAGACCATCGAACCTTAAATCGGGCGTATCTTGCAATCCGGAATGAATTATCTGACGTAAAATATATGATTTTGGGGTAGAATGAGCTACTGAAGCCAACCAACCCCGCTATGCCGGGTTGCGCAGCCCGGAATTGCGAAAAACCCCTGAATCGACGGTCGTTTCCCTGTTTTAATTTCGTTTTTACTATAAATAGTAAGTTTTAGTTTGATTATAACTCTTCATCCGTCGGGCTTTAGGAGTTGCACCCAACGTGAAAAGAGCTTAGAATAATTAGGAGAATGGTTTGGTGAAGCCAAATAGGACACTTACTATTTTTGGCCGAAAACCTTGCGCACTAGTAGACATCACGACCGTCTATAAATAGTAAGTTTACTATTTATAGTAAGTCACGGATTCTAGGAGTTTGAGTTGTAGTTTGATTCTGATTTCTTTCCCATTGCTTGGTACCCCTATTTAAAGGGTTGTGAACTCGTTTTTATTCATCAATTAATCAATTTCGAATTTATTAGAATTTATTTCTATTTTCTGCTTTCTTTCCTCGTGGATTCGAGAAGTCTCTGTGACTCCGTGGATTCGGAGCAGTTATCCTCATCACGTTCATCCCTGCGTCACCCACCTAAAGAGCCAAATCATCTTGATTTTTTTTTTAAGCTGAAGATGTAATTATTATTTCCAACTTCATGGAAAGCTCATATCTCACTTGGTGTTTCATATTTGTATGTACGCCACGTATGTATGTATAACACGTGTGTGGAATTAGAAAACCCTGGATCTGTTTGGTGGTGACTGGTGAGGACCATCTAATACGTAAGCAAGGAAATCGGATTGCGTACTGAGTAAACTTAGTTGGGCCCACCATGAATGTATGTAGTCTATCCACACCGTCCATCCGTTTTTTCATACAATTTAAGGGGTTGAGCCCAAAATTGAAGCATATACAAAGATCAAACGTATCGTACCACAGGAAACATCGGGAATAATGATTTCCACCGTTGAAACCTTGCCAGGCCCACAATGATGTTTATTTGTCATCCAACCTGTTCATAAGATCATACAGACATGGATGAAGGGAAAACATTAAAATAAGCTTGATCCAAAACGTCCGTGGCCCCCAAGAATTTTTCAATGGTTAACGTTTAATTCACACTTTTTCCTGTGGTGTGGTCCATTTGAGCGTTGGATATGCTTCATTTTTTGGACCACTCCCTAAAATTATCCGATAAAATGGATGGACGGAGTGGATAAAATAGATAAATCATGGTGAACCTGACAGAGTTTACTCAGTACGCAATCTGCTTCCGAAAGCAAGGGCCTGCATGAGCCTTTTAATATAGTGGGCCCAGCTTCCAATTTATTAGGCGATGCGATGGCCCACATGCTCAAAAAAATTGCACCATATTCTTTGGATTATGCCCACGCATCTAACGCGTCCATGTGGCGTGTGTACTCAATCCAGACTGTCCAGAAAAAAAAAAGGACACGGTAAAGAAATCTAAGCCGTTGGTCCATCTACGCTAGGTCATTTCACCTTTCAACCTTCAAATAACGTGTGAGGTTTCATGGGGTCAATCCCAGAGTGGATCGGTCTAGTATTCCTTGGTGACTGCAACATGATGATCTGGACCATTCAGCAGCTGGGCCTTAACATGAATACAAATAAAAAGAAATCACACCGATTGGACATCTCGAATCAAAACATGATGAATCGTGAGCTCGTATCTGAAGGACACAAATCAAATTGATAGGCATAAATGGTTTTGATTTACATCAAATGTTGGTCAACATGTAGAGCTGGGCACGAGATGACTCTGGCTCATTCGAATGTTCAGACCTGACTTGAGCTGAATGGGTGAGTCGGTGCTCAATTCGAACTCAAACCAAGTCAAGTATGAGTTATCTAATAATTCGACTCGATTTGACCCAAAATTTGATCCGATTAGACTTGACTTGATTTGAAATGTGAATCAACTGGGATTTGAATATATATATGGAAAAGGTCCCGTGCGCTTGACCTCACGAGTCCGTCCCATGAGGACGAGCTGTGTGAGCCCCACCGTGATGCATTTCGAACATCTACCCCATCAGTCAGATGCACCATTCCATCGTGGGCCAAGGTCTCAAAAATCAAGTCAATCTGTGACTTGCGTGGGTCACACCACATACAGAAGTGGGGAGGGGCCGTGCACCATTAAAACATTCATAATCATTTTTTGGGCCCACCGAGATGTGGTTTGCAAATCCAGCCCATCCATTATGTGTGTCCCACTTAGATGAGGGTTTAGACCAAGTTTCAGCAGCATTCAAAACTCAGGTGGGCCCCACTAAGTGCTTTTATATAATTTAACGGTATCTTCACATGATTTTAGATGGTATGGCCCACTTGAGTTCCGTATATGGCTGATTTTTGGGATATCCCATAATTTAGAGGGGAGCCATCAAATGCACGGTGTTGATGGTTGACATGCATCACGGTGGGGCCCACACATCTCGACCTCATAGGAGCTTATCATGAGGTCGAGCACATAGTACCTTTTCCCATATATATATATATATATATATATATATATATATATATATATATATATATATATATATATATATATATATACACTCTAATTTCTAAATATCTCTAAATATCTCTAATCTTATTCGCCGCACTTGACTCAGACTAGATCCCAAACTCTCTCTCCCTCCCTCTCTCTCTCTGTCTCTCTGTCTCTCTCTTCCAAGCCCGACAGCCACCTATCACCACCATCACCACCCTCCTCCTCTCTCTCTCTCTCTCTACTCTCCACTCCCTCCCTCATCTCTCGATCCGACTCAGTGCCAACTTGACCCGCCTCGGTACTTTTGACTGGGTTGGACTTGGTTCGGATCAATCCAGGCCAAACACAAACCCGGATCAGATCAAGCATGCTGAACTTGGTACTGAGTCAAGTTGAGTTCAGGTCAAACCTATTTTAAAACCGGAACGAGTCAGGTTAGCCCTAGCTTGGTCTGACTAGACTCGATACCCAGCTCAATCAACATGTAAGACTGTTATAGACTGGGCCAGACTGGGGACGCAGCCGGGCCTATTGGGCTGGGGAATTCAGGCCCCAATGATAGCCCCATAAGATTTATGCATTCCGGCCTTGAACATCAATAAGAGTAGCGTCTAAATTGTGGACAGCTCTGATCATCGTACATTCTCTGCATGTGGGCCCTATGAAATGATACATGCTGCAAACCGAACTAATGAGTAAGACTCGGCTTTTACTTGATGTGGGCATTCATGGCCGTGCAGGATGACACTGTTGCTGGGCCCTCCAGGCTGCGGGAAGACCACACTCTTGCGTGCACTCTCAGGCAGGCTAGATAAATCTCTAAAGGTCCCTCTCTTTACTCCCCTTTCTGTACACTGCGAGGCCATCTGGGCCCCATTCAGGCAAACTAACCAACTCAGAGGCAGTCCACCTGGCACACATGCACCCGAATGTTTTACCATTTTGGATGGTCGTACATGGAGCATGGCCTTAAAATCACACTGATTGGATGATCCTAACCATCTATACCCCTCGAATTTGGATTGCTGATCACTCTCAATTTTAACCGTCCATTTGATGTTTTCCATTGGATGGTCAGGTTCATCTGATCAGCATGATTTAAGGGCCATGGTCCATCCGTGTTGTTGCCTATGATTCGGGTCGACTAAACTGATCTGGAAAAATAAATAGAAAGCGTGTAAATACAATATATACGTCAAGGTGGGCCCCACGGTAAGGACCGCAATTTGGCTTGGGTGAGACCGGGGCCGCTCGTAATCCGCTCCCCGGTTTTTCAATCTTCAGACTACTAACGTGTCATGTTCCGCCAAGCTGGGCCATGCAAATGGTTGATCAGATCCGTTCAAGAGGTAGGTCGACCATAGATATACCATGTGTGAAGTATGAGTCTTCACAGACGATCTTAGCTTACAGATAAAATCATAGAGTGGTCAATGTTTTAAATTTAAATCCATTTTTCAAATAGTTAAGACCATCTTTACGAAAAAGAGAACCATCCATGGAGACTGATCCACATGGTCCAGCCGGCAGCTTCGATTTCCGTTAGGAAATCCGAGGTGTACTTGCCCTTGCGCTTGAAACTTTTGGTTCATAGCCGTTGAGATTTACAGTTTGAAAGTCAGTTTTCTGTTTCAGAAGCGAGTCCGGATGCCCTGTTGTTTGTGACTGAGGCCCGGTTCTTGTAATAGTCCGAATATGTCAATCTACAAGTAGTGCGCGTAGGACCCACCTGGGTGACTGTGTATGAAAATCCCTGTCCTTTTGGGTCTTCCACTGTATAATTTGGAAACGCCCAAAAAAATAAAAAATAAAATAAAATCTATCTCATTCCATCATCATGCTGGGGATCATGTAATTCATGGTTTGGATGACATATATGCAATTGTCACGCCTTGACATCCGGGTAGCTGAATAGGGTATTCGGATCTGAATTCCAAGTTCATGAGTTTTAATATATTGATATTTATTCCAATTGACATGATTCAACAAAATTTAATAAATATTCAAAGTCATTTAAAAGGAAAATATGGCTGTAATATTTATTAAATTCAACTCTCTTTATGGTTTTCTTTTTCTACATCAAAATTTGGAATTTAAACTAAACTTTTAAAAAAAATTGAATTGAAATTTAAACTAAATCTAATTTTTTAGAAAAATAAAAACTAATAATAAAGATCTGTCTGTTCATAATATTCCAGCTCTGCACCAGCCCAATAAAGTCATTTCTTACTCAAAATTTAAAATGTTCAAATTATATTAAATTTTTATAACCAAAAGAGAAAAATAGAATATGTATAATAAGATAACATAAATTTAAGTAATAGAATTGTAAAAATGTTATGCATGTAATACTTTTCGTGAATTCTCATAAACAATATATGTTATTTCTTACAACACCGTACCCAAGTGGGTGACCACGTTGCATTAACTCTCACGCACCAGTACCTCGTGGTGAGAGATTCATTTATACGTTAGTTGGTCAGACTGCTTCTTCAGTTGTACTTCTGACGTATGTCCGCACACATAATTGTACTAATGAGTATACAAAGGAGACTCTAAAGGATCCAGTAGGTTATAGGGTCTTTCACCCAATGGACACAATCGCCCTACTTGCTGGCTTTAGGGTCTTCCACCTAAGGGATACGATCACCCTATTTGTTTACGTTACATCCAACATATTAATGTCGATGCTCAATGAATACTAAACATGCATGTAAGATTAATCATTGTTTCACAATCGCAAATATCAACATAAAGCTATCATGAATTTATTCACATACTTTTATTACTTTAAAAATTATTATAAGAATCAATAATTATTGAATTATCAAAATATCAACAATATAAATTTTTATTTCTAATTAATAATTTTAAATATAATTTCATCGAAACTTTAATAATTAAAATACTTAAATAAAATATATTTTTTTACTATTATTAAATTTAGGAATTTCTGAGATATGATAATGTATAAGAAATTTTATTTTAAATTATAACTTTAATTAAATCATTTTAAAAAAATTATATTAATTATAACAAATCATATTAGCATAAAACAAATTATTATTATTATTTTTATTTACTAAATTCTAAAATTTAAAATTTATTTTAATTACAACATAAACTTTGCAAATAATTTTTTTAATTATAATATTAAATTAAAATTTAGTAAATTTATATAAATCAAGTATTTTTACAAATATATTTATATATATATATATATATATATATATATATATATATATATATATATATATATATATATATATATATAAAATTTAAATTTAGCTTTTAATGAAATTGATTTAAATCAATCAAAATATAATCTAATTTATTAAATAAATTCCCAAGTCGATGAATTTGATTATTTTAATAATAAAATTTATTTAAATTATTAATTTCTAAAAGTTTAGAATTACAATTAGATTTTATTATTATTATTATTTTTTAAAATCAAATTATACTTTCAATAATTTATTAATTAATCTAAGCTAATTAAGATTCATTTTTTTATATATAATTTGAATATTAAATTAAAATTTAACTATGAATCAAACTGAATCAATTCAACAATTGTTTCAAGGTATATTTCAAAATTTCAACAATTAAGCTAAATAATTAAATAAAATTTTAAATAAAAAGATCAATCACATAAATAATTAATTTAATAATATTATTAAAATTTGGAATAAGATGACATAATAATAGGTTGAAAATTTTAAACTTCGAGTTAAGATCACTTACCTGATTTGAAGTGCTGGACCAAACTTTATGCAAAACAAATTCGACGTATACACTCAATGTGCACAATGTCTAAAATTGAGTCTTGATTGACTCAAATCTATACATCATGCACACACTAACTATTATTTTTTATGATTCTAAGGGTGAGCCCACACTCAAAATCTACTAAACCCACACTTATGCCGTATGCTTATGGGCAAACCCCTATTTATAGGGCTTATGCCATAAATGTGTATGCATGTGCTTCATATGTGAAGCAAACGAGTTTTGTGTTTTATGCCTGATTTTTTTTAGAAAAAAAATTCCTATATTAAATACTAATTTCATTAATACATTTAATCCTAACACTAAAAAGTTTCAACCTACATAAGCACTTCTCATGCTAAGGCTAATATATCTATTTCTATATTAAAATAATGTGTATAAAAGCAAGATCTGAAGTTAGAATACCGTTCATTAGATGTGTGCTTAGATGGTTCAAGTAATGAATGATTTGGATTTCTAGATGGGCACTCCACATGGCAGATTTCAATTTAACAGTTTGGACTATATGGTTCGTCACTGGATGATTTTGATTTGTTAGACCATCTATTGGGAAGTAAGTCAGGGATTGAACTATTTGAACGGTTTAGATTGATTTTGGGAGACATTGGCTAATTGATAAAGATGAGTATGATGAGATTTGAATCGTCGGAATGAGTGGAGTGTGTGGAATTCTAACATTATTTACGTTTATTTAAAAAAATATTATTATATTTATTTATTTCTTCTATTTTTTCGCATGCATGTCACATGTGTGCGACATGTGAGTGGTGTATGGTGTGTGTGGTTTGGTTTGGTACATGCTTGCATGCATGGAGTGGTTACATTTTATCCAAATCATTACCAATACCGTAGGCATCACCTGAGAAAACAGTATACAATCATACAAAAAAACCTTTAAATTCAGTTGGAGGTCCACGTGATGGTTGTATCAACTAGATTCTGGGCCGTTGACTATCATGACATGCATGGTTTGGATGCCATGCGCACATCCCTTTGGGCCCACGTACATCACTTCTAGTGTAAGATTATTCTACAAAGAAGGCCTTTGTTTTTTTTTTTTTTTTTTTATGGTTCGGATGCCATGCGCACATCCCTTTGCGCCCACGTACAACACTTCTAGTGTAAGATTAGTCTACAAAGAAGGCCTCTATTTATTTTTTTTTGCTAAAAAGGAAGATACTCTGTTTGATTCATGCACCTTTTTCTTTCATTTCTTCAATATTTTATTACCCATTGTTGGGGAAAAAATAGTGCAAGTCTGGAGACTCGGCTATGTAATGGACCAACTCTACCGACACAGCCCGGAATTCCGAGTCAAGAAGCCTGACCGAGGCAAGAGTGTCAAAAGGAGAGACTTGGCTCGGATCATGAGGGACTAATCCTAACCGAGACTTACAGAGTCCTGAGACAAAAGGCAGCATCTATAAGGTGCACGAAGTTGGCTCGGCAAACGAGGCAGCAACATCCAAAAAGACCAACTGAGGCTCAAAGCTCAAAAGCCCCACGACCGACTATAAAACCGACCCAACTTGAGGTCGGTTACAGTTTCGGCAATCGGATCAAGACCGCATTGGTTATGGATCAATCTCATCTTATCCGACAGAGGGTAAGTAGTTCAAATCTTCTATAAGCCAGCCGAAACTCATTTATCAATTGAGTCGGGCAGGCCTAAAGAAGGAAGGAACGGTGTAGAATGAAACACCATCCCGAAAATCCAGTAAAAAGATCCCTGATTCCGAAGATCTCGGGATCGGCTGGATTCCAAAATTGGATTGGAATCAAATCTCCAAGATATCAGGAAAAGAATCCTGGCACGACGGGATCCTCCCCTACTTATAAATATGAAAGACCCCAAGGGTAAAAGGTACGCAAAAAAACCTCTCTCTAAGACTCTACTATACGATCCTAGCCTGACTTTGGCATCAGAGGGCCCCCGGCTCTAGCCAGGGTCTCCATTGTCTTCTTCTTGTGCAGGTGAAAGATCTAAGGAGGGTGTACCAGATTTTTGCATCAACAATTTGGTGCCATTTATGGGAATCGATACGAAAAGTCGTTCTCCACAAGTATTGAGCAGTTCCGATGGCAAGAACAAGGAGAACCATCCAGAATGAGTCCAATGAAGTCCCTGTCACTGGACCACCGGCGACAGAAGGCCCAACGGGTACGAATAGAGCCCAAGGGGCTCAAAACCAACCCAATAATCGACAAGGTTCTGCGGCTCGACCGGCGACCTCCGTTTCGACCAGAAACACTCAAAGGAATCATGGAAACAGACGGTTAGATAAGGAAGTTCAGGAACTTAGAACTGACATGAACTATTTGAAGCGAATGTTGGAACAGATCCATCGCTAGCAGGTTCAACTGCCTTAGCAGGGTGATGGTCGGACAGACGCTCCACGCGATTCTCAGCCTTTCGCTCCACGCTTTGTTCCTCATAACAGTCAGCACCAGGGTCCAGCTGAGCCAGTACCTTCTCATATTTCTGTGACTGTCCCGCTGCATGCCACTGATCTTCGACACGAAATAGATCGGAGAAGGCGCAACAGACTCCCGGATGAGGGTACAGCTGACAGCGACGAACCCTGTAAAGCTGAGCTACAAGACCTTCGGAAGGAAGTGCGGGAAGAGATCGCAAATATGAAGCAAAACCGCTATGTAAGTCAGACCAGACCTGAGGCAAAAGCATCCCCATTCACAGAAGAGATCATGCAAGCCTGACTATCGGAATGACTTCGCCTCCCGTAAATCACTCCCTTCACCGGTAAAACCGACCCAACCGAGCATATTGAGTCCTTCTGGACTTACATGGAATTGCACGATGCCTCGGACGCTGTGATGTGTCGGGCCTTCTCCCTCACGTTAGCCGATGTGGCTCGGCTTTGGTTCAAGCAGTTAAAACCTAAGTCTATCAACTCATTTGCAGAGCTCAGCGATACTTTTCTCACCAATTTCATCAGCGAGAAGAAAAAGTTGAAGCCGTCTGCGCATTTGAACAATATAATCCAAAAGGAGGGAGAGCTACTCAAGGATTATATCAAACGCTTCAACTTCGAATCACTTCAAGTCCGGAAACATTCGGATGAGACAGCCCTTAATTCGATCATGCAAGGCGTCAGAGATAGGCCTTTTCTTGCGTCTTTGGACAAGAATCCGCCCACTATTCTGGCCAAATTCATGGCTCGGTCGGATAAATATGCGGACGCCGAAGAAACTCGGATCTTGTGTGAGGCCGCTCAAAACGCAAAAACCCAGCCAAAGAGTCAGCAAAAAAGGAAGTTGACTCGGCTAGTGGTAAGAAGCGTAAGGAAGATCGGTCCCGCGATGATCGCAAGACAAGTAAGCCCGCCTCAGTTAACACCGAGGGAACGGGGCCCTTTTGCTCATCTCTGGCCTCCCCTCCCTCGGCCGCCGACTCAGCAACCTTTGTCGATCTCCAGGTAGAGATCGACTTACTGACCCCTTCGGCCGCCTCATCCTCTTCCTCTGTTTCTTCCCTAGGGGCATTGGGCCTGCCAAGGGCAGTCGCTAATGATCCCCCTCCGTGAGAGGGACCTGCAGAGACAGGGCGCTCCACTGAAAATCCAGCCATCCTTTCGGAATGATAGAAAGCTGCATTGGCGCTTACAGCCATCTCCGTCAGCAATGAAGGTGATTCTGAAACGTCCCAAAGACGCCTCGCTTCACCTTCGTCACCGGAAGCTCCTTCCCGGGGGCTCTAGGAACCTTGCATTGTTGCTGTAATTGAAAGCGAAAGGGAGGGAGAGAGTTAAAAACTCACCGGAGATAGCGAGAAAGAGGTGGACGTGGAAGCAGAAACCGGAAATAGAAGGCGAAAATGGCAGAGAATGCGAAAACAATGAAAATGGAAATCGGGGAAGAGGAAAACGTGCACGTGAAAATTTAAAAAAAAAGCCCCGCTCCCCCTATAGACTTGCCACGTGGAAAGTGCATTTAAGAAAGGGTCGAATCGTCGCCTGCTTTGACTCCCCCGCCCAACACGTGGCGCTTTGGACGACGCAATCGTCCTTTTCGCCACGTGTCCAGCTCTCATAAGGCGGTGAAACATTCTAGCGGCTTCCCGCTCATGTGGCCTCGATCAACGAACAGGCGCGTGTTATGGACGATACAAAGCGTCTGCAAGCAATAAATGCTCCATCATTAAGTCGGTCCCAGCTCAAGCCGACTCAACAATTCTCTACTCCATAGCGTCAATAAAATTGATGCAAGGAGTAGGGGGGCTTACTGTTGGTGAAAAATTAGTGCAAGTCTGGAGACTCGGCTATGGAATGGACCAACTCTACCGACACAGCCCGGAATTCCGAGTCAAGAAGCCTGACCGAGGCAAGAGTGTCAAAAGGAGAGACTTAGCTCAGATCATGAGGGACTAATCCTGACCGAGACTTACAAAGTCCTGAGATAAAAGGTAGCATCTATAAGGTGCACGAAGTTGGCTAGGCAAACGAGGCAGCAACATCCAAAAAGACCAACTGAGGCTCAAAGTTCAAAAGCCCCACGACCAACCATAAAACCGACCCAACTTGAGGTCGGCAATCGGATTAAGACCGCATTGGTTATGGATCAATCTCGTCTTATCCGACATGGGGCAAGTAGCTCAAATCTTCTATAAGCCAGCCGAGACTCGTCTGTCAATTGAGTCGGTCAGGCCTGAAGAAGGAAGAAACGGTGTAGAATGAAACACCATCTCGAAAATCAAGTAAAAAGATCCCTGATCCCGAAGATCTCGGGATCGGCCGGATTGGCATCAAATGTCCAAAGATATCAGGAAAAGAATCCTGGCACGACGGGATCCTCCCCTACCTATAAATATGAAAGACCCCAAGGCTAAAAGGTACGCCAAAAAACCTCTCTAAGACTCTCCTATGGGATCCTAGCCTGACTTTGGCATTGGAGGGCCCCGGCTCTAGCCAGGGTCTCCATTTTCTTCTTCCTATGCAGGTGAAAGATCTTAGGAGGGTGTACCGGATTTTTGCATCAACACCCATAAAAGAAAAAAAATGGGTGAATATATTAAAAGGAGTGGCTGTAAATGTCAATTTCCTTTGTAAACATCCGCCCTTTTTTATTTGTGGGTTTCACCTCATTTAAGCTAGCAGTTGAGAATTTTTTTATTTATTTATTTTTTTTTGAATTCGGTGTTTTTCTTTCATCCCTTCTGTAATTGCACTCTTAGTTTTGCTTCATTTCCATTCCGCTGAAATTCCTAGTCTTAAATTTGCTTCTGCATTCATGTTTTGTATTCCTTTTTATTTTTATTTTTCTTGTTTTTGGCTCTTTGTTTCAGTTAGCCAGTTGGATTTTTAGTGAGGAATTCCTTCTCTCACGAAACAGTTTTATACTGAAATGATGAAATTTCAAATAGTTTTATACCTGAATGATGAAATTTCAAATATGGAATTCTCTCTCTTTCACTGTCATTATCTCGCCTCGCCTTTTTTCCTTACCTAACTGGGTTTGCTTCCTTTACTTAGCAGTTGGGATTTCCGGTCCAAAAAAGTCAATTTTATTATATGTATAATGTATTTTGTTTGTTTGTTTGTTTTTTTTTTTTCCCTTTCGGGTTTTGCTTCATTTCCTAGCTATTGAGATTTCTTGTTGAATAGTGCCACCGATTTTCATCGTGCTAACTGTTTCTTTATTTTACAGGTGGAAGGAGAGATATCCTACAATGGGTTCCGTTTGGATGAATTTGTTCCCGAGAGAACATCAGCGTACGTTAGCCAATATGATCTGCATGTACCTGAGATGACTGTGAGAGAAACACTAGATTTTTCTGCTCGGTGCCAGGGTGTTGGAATCAGAGCAGGTAATCCCTTCATTCACCTTTGTAGTTTTCAAATTGAGGAATTATATGATAATCCATTCAATTATATGGTTTTAGGATTGCACTAATGGGGTTCAGTAGTCCTGACCACTGGTCGGATTAGATCTCCTGTGGATGGGCCATGCCCAAAATATCTTTTCAATAGGACATTCCTAAACCTTTGATTGGTTGCATGAAAATAAATGGTTAAGAAAAGCAATAACAGCAACAGTCCACAGTCAACTTGAGGAAGAACAAAGAGTGGATTGGTTGGATCTTGCATTCTTGAAGAATTTTAGGGTGGATGGTCCAACTCAACATTCTGGATTGCTTGCTGATGGGTCCCAGTCATACAAACTGGAAACCCAATGATGCTATGAATATCCTGGCTCGAGGATCATCTAATTCCTCTTTCAAATAGTAGTAACCTTAAACTGTAACCAAGGAACTCAGACCGGATATTATGTATGCATATGAAGAAATGATGATGGAATTAGAGAAGCAAGAGAAAGAGGCTGGAATAGTTCCGGACACTGATTTGGATACTTTCATGAAGGTGATCTGCCTTACGCTGATTCTTGTTGTTTTGATTTCTTGTTGGAGAGGGTTTAATCGAGAAAATTTCTATGGAAACGGCTGAAAGCTACATTTACTTTAAACAGGCAATATCGAGTGGGGGTCAGAAGAAAAGTCTTCAAACAGATTATGTCTTGAAGGCAAGCTTTCTTCAAATGAATTTTGAATTCTTGCAATATGACAATTGCCATTCTTTCAAGTATTTGGACTGTTGATCCAATTGAATTTATCTATGCAAGTTGTTTTCTTAGATTTTAGAAAATTAATAAGTGCCAGCTTGTGTGTAGATCCTCGGACTGGATGTCTGTTCGGATGCCATCGTAGGTGATGCTATGAGACGAGGCATATCGGGGGGAGAGAAGAGACGAGTGACTCTAGGTATTTTACAAACCTATTCTCTCATTGATATTTTGGAAGTGATGGATGTGTAGCAAGTCCCAACATTTTTGGGCAATCAGGATTCTTTTATGTGGAAATTAATATTAAGAATGTTTCATGCTGGATACCGGGCTTGGAAAATTCCAAATATTGATTGGGGTGGATAGGTGGAAAACGGAAGCCTGCGTAATGTGATTCCCATTTTATATGCTGCCCCAAATTCACAACAAATGGATGGTTACTCACTAATTGTTCCTGGCAGGTGAGATGATTGTTGGCTCATCTAGAACCTTCTTCATGGATGAAATATCAAACGGCTTAGATAGCTCCACCACATTTCAGATCGTTTCCAGTCTTCAGCAATCAGTGAACATAATGGAAACCACCATATTGGTTTCTCTTCTTCAGCCAGCTCCTGAGGTCTTCAATCTCTTTGATGACATAATCTTAATGGCCAAAGGGAGGATCATTTACCATGGCCCTCGTGATTGTGTTTTTGAGTTCTTCGAAAGTTGTGGTTTCAGGTGCCCAGAAAGGAAGAGTCCAGCTGATTTCCTTCATGAGGTATTCCATCTGTACATTTTTCATCTGATGAATTTCTTCCCTTTTTCTTCACTAAGATGAGTTTTTTTTTTTCCTAGAGGAATTATTGGACAATGATGAATTGGTGCATGTATAGTTTACTGATGCCCATACAGGTGGAGCCTTGGTTCAGTGATCCAGAATATGGTATGATGGGCCCCATTGTGGATGGGGGAACTGCCAACCCCCAAAATCTCCCAAACTTTAACATGCCAACAAATGGACATTTAAGAAAAAAGTACAGCAACAATACTTAAAAGGCATATTAGATGGCTAGGATCTTCCAATTTGAGAGATTTTGAGGGTGTCCCCATCCATGTAAGCACTCATCAGATCAATGTTCCAGATTACAATCCACAGGCCCACCTGTAAGGACTGGGTAAATCAGTAAACTATACATCTGTTGATGTATCAATATGTACTAATTCCTCTTTATTCTATTCAGGTCATCTCCATGAAAGATCAAGGACAGTATTGGTGCTGCTCAGACCAGCCATACCATTATGTTCCCGTGGAACAATTCACTGAAAAATTCAAGGCATTTTCTGCTGGACAGAAGTTATCAGCGGAACTTTCACAGCCATGTTGTATGCCCAAAAGCTGCAAGAATGCTTTATCCTTCACGACATACTCTCTAAGTAAAATGGAAATGTTCAAAGCATGCAGTAGTCGAGAATGGCTTCTTGCAAAGAGAGATTTTGTTATATATGTTTCCAAATTAGTCCAGGTATATATTGCTGACTTGCAAACATATCATCCTCGTTACCCTTACCACATCGCATCTTACTGACTGGCCTTTCCCGCCTGCAGCTCATGTTCCTTGCTTTCATCGCAATGACCGTATTTATACGTACACAGATGAGTGTTGATCAATAATAGTCCCGAGTTGATCATGACTCTTTCCAGACTTGGAGTATTCTACAAGCAAAGGGATTCATATTTCTATCCAGCCTGGGCATTCTCACTCCCTTCATCTGTTCTGAAAATACCATATTCTTTTGTAGCATCATTTCTTTTCACATCGCTTACTTACTATGTAATTGGATATAGTCCAGAAGTCAGCAGGTGTGTTCATCCATCTAAATGACAAGATTTTCATATATTATACACTTGTGCAGACAACTCCCTAAATTGCATTCGTATTGTTTCTTCTAGATTCTTCTCCCAGTTCCTCGTATTTTTTGCATTGCATCTAACGTCTGGAATGGTTCAACGCGCTCTTGCGTCAGTATGCCGCACTTTTATGTCTGCTACTGTTGCTGGAAGCTTTGCTATATTTGTCATTCTTTTCTTTTCCTCCTAAAGTAATATATATAGGGTCTTTCTGTTACAGATAATCCTCCATCTACATTTTCTAGAAGGTAAAGTTTAAACCATCAAACTTCTCAATTCTGGTCTTCCCTTCTTCCCTATCACTCTCGCTTGAACTAAACCAATAGCTCTGATACCAATTATTGCGCAGCACGCCAACAATGTTAATGAACCGAGATCCAATCTTCGATCTCACCCACAAACGACAAACAAGAAGAAATATAATATAGAAATAGTCAAATAGAATCAAAACATACCAAACAAACCACAAGACATAATATACGTGGAAAAACCCCAACAAGGGTAAAAAACCTCGGGTGCAAACTTGCACTATGAAGAAAAATAAAATTATAAGCAATATATTAACCTCTTCCCCTTAGATGTATAGAAAAAAAAAAAAAAAAAACTCTTTACATACACCTTAGAATACCTCTCATAACTCTAGAATAACCCTAGGGATACTTATTTATAATTTAGTCAACTTTCCTTTCGCACCTTTGTGAAACCGCCTCAAATTTACGCAGTCCTCATCAAATTCACAAACAAATTTGCGTAACCTCAACTGGTCGAGCAGGCTCCTCGACTGGTCGAGCGGACCCTCGACTGGTCGATATGGGCCTCGATCGGTCGAGTACATCGGACCCAAAAAACTGCAACTCGCTGGACTTTGAGTCGAGCGAATCCTCGATTGGTCGAGTAGGCCACTCGACCGGTCGAGCAACCCACTCGACTGGTCGAGTGGCCCAGTCTAGATATAGCTCCACATCTCAAGAGTGGGTTTCTGACAAAGAAAAAGGCATTGACAAGAACACTAGAGGTGGTAGAAGGGTGTAACAGTAGCGATAGTTGAAGCAGCAATCTAAGTTGAGGATAACAGTAATGGTGAAAGAATCGTATTCTACGAACAAGAACGCCAAAAAATTGCTGGAAGATCGTTGGGTACGAACGAGGAGGGTTCGTCTGGTTTAACTGTCTTTTCACGTGTGTGGGGGAGGGAAATGGATTGGCTACTCGCCCTGCCACCAGCCAATGGCTAATGGTCGGTGATCTGTGTGCCCCACCATGATGTATGTGTCTCATCCATGCCGTCCATCTATTTTTCTAAATCATTTTGTGCTATGAAACCAAAAATGAGGTATCTTCCAATCTCAAATGTACCACATTAAAGGAAACAGTGCTGAATAAATGTGGACCATTAAAAACTTTTTGGGGTCCATAAAAATTTTGGATCAAGCTGATCTTTGTCATTTGCCTTCATCTCGGTCTGTATGATCTAATCAAAAGATTGGATGTCAAATAAACAGTACAGTGGGCCTTAGGAGGATTTTAATGGTGGATATCCAATCACTATTGTTTTCCTGTGGTGTGGTCCACCTGAGATTTATATCCCTCGATTTTCTGGGATCAAGCCCTAAAATTATCTGTAAGAATAGATGAATGGAATGGATTAAACACATACATCATGGTGGGGCCCACAAAGCACTGACCACCAGCAACTGGGCTAGTGGGAGTAGCCAATCCGTTTCCGTGGGGGAGGGGGGTCGCTATTACCTGGTTCGGTAGCCGCCTGTGGGGCTCACCGTGAGATTCCAGTCCAATCCATGCTGTCCATCCGATTTGTATTATAATGTTAGGGCATGGCCAAACAATCATCGGGATTCTACTTAGGAGTGGACCACACCTCAGGAAAACATGGGGATTGAAATTTGGAGCACTAACTTATGTGGGCCAACGGGCGTATTGGATCGGGCTGAAATTTGTGTCTTCCTCTCATCCAAACACATGTGACCTTATGAGCGCCCGGATGGCCCATACATGGACCGGATGAAGGTTTCAATGGTAGACATTTCACACGTGTGGGCCACAAGACAAGAAAGTGCCTGCAACTACCTTAAAGGCACGGGAAAACTGCAGTGCTATTTTTGTCTGAAATATTTTTAAATGCCATCAAAGGTCCAAAAAAATTAAAGAGGTACCTTAATTTCCTAATTAAGGTAGATCTTGGGTATACTTTGGTAATAAATCAAATCCAAAGATCAACTAATACCTAGAAAAGCCTGAATAATGGTAATAGGCTAGAAAAGGATATAAAACTGACGAAATAATGGGTAATCATACCAGTCTTTGTAGCTGAACGTGGACTATACTCACACATGACGCGGATTGCATGGGAACTGCTTGGCGTCGTGATGTAGCAAAGTTCTGTAAGCCTCATCATGAGGTATAGGTTATATCCACATTGTTCATCCATTTTCCAAGATTATTTTAGGAAATAATCTAAAAAATAAGCAGATCTAAAGCTTAAGTGGACCACATCACATAAAGGTAATGGGGAATGAATCGCGTACCATTAAAAACTTCATGAGGTTTAAAAAACATTTGGGATCAAGCAGATACATGTGCTTTCCCTTTATCTAGGCCTGTGTAACCTGATGCACATGTTCTGATGGCAAATTCACATCATGGAGGGCAGGGCTCCTGAAAGGTTTCAGCAATGGGCTTCATTGTCCACACTGATTTACATGGTGTGGTATAGTTGGGAAGCGGATTGGCCGGTGTAACACCTACTGCCAACTTTGCTGATGTGTGCATGTGGCGTCTTCGAGCGAGTGGGTCAGGACCTCCGGTGCCGAGATTTACGTACAAACGGTTGATAGATATAAAAGTTACGTATTGCAGGGCCTGCAATGATGTATTTATTATATCTACACCGTATATGCTTTTGGCTAGAGATCATTTTAGTGTATGATCCAAAAATGAGACATATTCAAAGTTTAATAAACTACGCAACAAATAGCAATGGGACAATGATTCCCATTGTTAAAACATTCAAGGGGCTCACCATATATAATGTTTATTTTCCATCTAATTTGGTCATAAGATCACACGGACCTGGATGAATAGAAAAACAAATATCAAATTGATCCAAAACTTCTGTGACCCTAAAAAGATTTCAATGGTAGGCACTTAATCTCCACTGCATTTTGTAGTGTGGTCCAATTGATCTTTGGATTTAACTTATTTTTGGATTCAAGCCGTAAAAAGATATAGGAAGAAGGACAGACAGTCTAGATATAACACATACCTCATGGTTCACCCCACATAACTTGGTGACATCAACATATAAGGAAGCTGGGATGCGGATTTCCAAGGAAAGCCTTTTGCATGAAGTTCCTGCCT
Source organism: Magnolia sinica (assembly GCF_029962835.1). Lineage (NCBI taxonomy): Eukaryota > Viridiplantae > Streptophyta > Magnoliopsida > Magnoliales > Magnoliaceae > Magnolia > Magnolia sinica. The sequence goes on from NC_080575.1 coordinate 107,306,135, forward strand.
AAGGATGCTGGGTGGGGCCCACAGACATGTTTTTGGTAAATCTACCCATTCATCCCTTTTAGAGTTCATTTTAAGACATGCAACCAAAACTGAGGTGGATCCAAAACTTAAGTGGCCCACACAAGAGGAAATAGTGGAGATTCAATGAGAACCATTGAAATATTCCCGTGGCTATAAAAGTTTTTTGTCACATTAATTTGTGTGTATTTTAACTTTATTTTAGGGGTATTGACCTTATAAACGGTTTGTATGGCATATAAACATTAACGTGGAGCTAGAAAGATTCTAACAATAGGCATTTCTTTTCCTCGTTTTTTCTCTAGCGTGATCCACTTTAGTTTAGCATCTACATCAACTTTTGGTCCCATGTTCTAAAATGAAATCTAAAAATATATGGTTGGGGTGGATTTCTTACAAACATCATAGTGGGCCCCACTCATAAACTTCCCAAGAACCTGCGAAAGGCTTTAGCAGAAAATCTGCATACAACGAACATTCTACTTTATTTTTTGCCCATGCCTTAAAATGATGTTGCAAAATGGTTAAACAGTATGCATATAACTGATGTAGAGTGGGTGACGGACACTTTCATGTCCAAGATGGATTAGAGAAGGCCCGATCAGAGGTAGAAGCCATCCATACCGTCAGAACCTTTAAACAGACAAATCTTGCAAACCAGAAGGAGTTACTCAACGTACCATATATAAATTTAGGGTAGGACGAGCTACTTTAGCCAACTAACCCGGCATTGCCCATGCCAAATTTACAAGATTCCATCATGTCGACAACCAAATTCCATTTTTAGTTATGTTTTTACTATAAATAGTAAGTTTTAATTTGATTATAACTCTTCATTCATTGGGCTTTAGTAGTTGTGTCCAACATGAAAAGTGCTTAGAATAATTAAGAGAATAATGTGGTTAAGCTACGTAGGACACTTACATAAAAAGTAAATTTACTATTTATAGTAAGTTACGAATTTTTAGGAGTTTTAGTTATAGTTTGTTTCTAATTTCTCTCTCATTGCTTGGTATCTTTATTTAAAGGATCCTGAACTTGTTTATTTGATTAATTGATCAATTAAATTTTAAATTTATTAGAATTTATTTTTATTTTCTTGCTTTCTTTCCTCATGGATTTGAGAAGTCATTGTGAGGAGTTCAGAGAAGCTCCATGGATTCGGAGTAGTTATCCTTGAGGAAGACGGTGATCGACCTCATTGCGTTCATCCTTGTGTCAATAATACATACATCGTATGTATATAACACATATAACATATGGATCACATAAGTTTGCCACAGTAACACCACACACCATGCAATCAGCGTCCCTCACACTTTCTCTGTACGCCAATCTAGATGTTCAAATCATTATGCCAGTGTACATCATTGCATGGTAAAAAAGGGCTCAAATCCATGAGGTCAGTAGATCCTTGACTGTGGGGTCCACCATGATGTATGTGCCTTACATCCATCCTATCCATCCATTTTGACAGCTCATTTTAGTGCATTGTCTTAAAAATGAAGCACGTCCAAACTTCTAGTGGACCACACAAAAAACAGTGGTGATTGAATTCCCACCATGAAAAAATTCTTAGGACCTACCAGAAGGTTTATTAGTCATCCAACCTCTTAATAAGGTCATAATGACCAAAATGAAGGGACCACAAATATCAGCTTGATCCAAAACTTTTGTAGCCCATAAGAAGCTTTTTAATGACCAATCACCAGTGATCCTGTGGCATGGTTCACCTGAGATTTTGATCTGCTTCATTTTTGGGGTCGTACCTTGCAAGAGGGTAGCTAATGGATGTCCTCTTATGGTAATATTTTTTAAGAGATTTTGACCTTCCTAGCATCGTTGTATGGTCTTTCAAATATTTCGAAGGTGTCCATCTAACAAGTTTTGAAAAATTATTTGGACCAAAATACCCTTGTTCTTGGTTTCCATTTGTAGTTATACGGTTTTTAGTGGATAAGGATTGCATCCTACCCCACGCGAACAGGGCTCTATGGGGCCCACCATGATGTAAGTGTTTTATCCATGTCGTTCATCATTGTTATTAGATCATTTTAAGGTATGAGCCAAAAACTGAGGCAGGTACAGAGCTTAAATGGACCACAAAGTGGGGATTGAACTTCCACAATTAAAAACTTCTTAGGAGCTGGAGAAGTTTCTGATCAAGCTGATATTTGTTTTTTCACTTCATCCACACCTACAAGACCTTATGAATAGGTTGTATGGTAAAACAACATCATGGTGGACCTTAGAAAGGTTTTGACAGTGGGTGTCATTATCATGGCAGATTCCTTTGGTGTGGTCCACTGGAGTTGTGGACCTTCTTCATTTTTTTGGCTCATACTTCAAATGATCTGAAAAAAACGATGAAAGGTATGGATAAAACACTTACATCATGGTAGGTCCCACAGAGCCCTGCCCGGACAGATTACTATCCGGGCAGGGGTAAGACGCAATCCACTTACGATCGTATTAGAAAGTGATGTCTATGGAAGCCTTTTTTTGCGCATGGGCAAGGCCCAACTCGTAGGGCCTACATTGATGTATGTGTATAATCCATGCCGCCCATCTTTTTATCCTTGTCATTTTAGAGTTAGGGCCCAAATATCAGCTTGATCTAGAGCTTGTGTGGGTCACGTAATAGAAAATAATGACAACAATGACACCCACCATTCGAACTTTCTAGGTTCAATGTGATGTTTTTTAAAAGTGGACACTACTCAAGTCAGACTTTTTGGGCCCAAGGCAAGCTGGCTGACGAGGTGTATGGAACAAATCAACCCATTTTGGGCCTCTTTGTAATTTGTTTTTATAAACAAACTTCCATCTACACATTTTTTTGGATCACACAGAGCTTCATTGCCATCGTGACTGAGATTTGGAGGAATTGTTTGGTCCACCTGAGATGTAGCTGCTTTATTATTATTATTATTAATCTCAAGCTCTAAAATAATCTTGCAAAACAAATAGATGCTACGGATGTACTACATATACATTAAACTGCGCCCCACGGTCAGGCCGCACCTAATCCGCTCCCCTGTACGACGGTGGTAGTGATTTTTGATTTGACAAAGAATAGTTGTGGACCGGAGAGAGGATACGTTGAAGCGCGTCGAATTATAATATGGTGGAACCATTTCTCCAAGTTAGATAGGATAGCAGACAAATAATCATTCCAAACCGTCCATCTAGTTTCCCCTATTATGGATGGCATATGCTTCAAAACCAATGTAGATTTGGATGATTCTGGCTATATGATCAGTGGCTTCCAAATCAACGACGGGAAACAAACATGGCTAGCAGTAAATCGCTTAATGCGGTAAGATTAAGTAATGGCTAGGATTGTCTGATAAGTGTAATTTTTTACACAGGCCATAGATGGATGATCCAATTGGTACTGGCTCTACCATGTGACGGTGAAGAGATGTGAAATAAAAGCACTACAATGGGACCATCCGTCTACCAGGACCAGTAGAAAAAAATTAATGTACTCATAGGACTAAATCTCTACCGTACACCTGACAGATTGAGCAATCTGGTCCATCCATCTCATGGCCACCAGTAAGTATAGCTTATTCTAATCACAAGTAGTCCATGTTAGAGCCCAATATAAGGATTAATGATGGATGTTGGAAAAGCCTTCTGACAAGGAAGACAACAATCAATTGAACGGAATTTGATTAGAATTGAAAGGGATGAAAAGAAAAGGGGGGGTGGGGGGGGGGGGGGGGGAAATAATTTGCCTTAGTCCCACACATCCTATTACTTTTGCCATATGAGGAAGTCCCCTCACCATCTTCTCCTAGGGGCCTGTTTGGGAGCCTAGATTTGTAAACCCTGTATTCGGAACCCCCGGAATTAGAAAACCCCTTGGATTTGCAATCCTCCCCATGTGTTTGGCACACTGGAGTGTGAATCAACTTTAATCCAAAAGTACCTAGTCATGGTATATTTATAGGGATTTGAATTTAATTATTAAATCAACTTTAATATCTCTAATTAGTGATATATATATAAAATTTTTGATACAATGGTTGTGATAAGCCCGCTAAAATATATGCTTTGCTCGAAAATGATGAAATTCCAAGTCTTAGATGGGCCACAAGCACAAGATCATGTCTGAGTGACTAACCAACAATTTTTAATCGTTGATTTACATGGACAATATTTGGACGGTGTTGGACAATATTTGGACAGTGTTGATTTACATGGACAATATTTAGACAGTGTTGATCATCATTAGTGGGCCATGTGCCCAATAGAATGATAGTGTATGGTGACACACATGTTACACCTGCAACTATTGAAATGATTTAAGGTGTAATCCAAGCTCTTATCATGGATTGCAAAACCCCTATTGGAAACCCCTGGATTTGAAACCTAGTTACTTTATGCTGTCAAACAACCAGGGGATTTGAAACCCCAAATCCCGTTGATTTGAAACCCAGTTACATTATGCTGCCAAACCCAGTTTTTAATCACCAATCACCATTGTTCCTGTGGCATGGTCCACCTGAGATTTGGATCTCTTCATTTTTGGGGTCGTACCTTGCAAGAGGCTAGCTAATGGATGTCCTCTTAGGGTGATATTTTTTTTTAGGGATTTTGACCTTACTAGCATCGTTGTATGGTCTTTCAAATATTTTGAAGGTGTCTATCTAACAAGTTTTGAAAAATTATTTGGTCCAAAATACCATTGTTCTTGGTTTCAATTTGTAGTTATACAATTTTTAGTAGACGAGGATTGTGTCCTACCCCGCCCGGACAGGGCTCTATGGGTCCCACCGTGATGTAAGCATTTTATCCACGCCGTGCATCATTGTTTTCAAATCATTTTAAGATATGAGCCAAATACTAATGCAGGTACAGATCTTAAATGGACCACAAAGTGGGGATTGAACTTCCACCATTAAAAACTTCTCGGGAGCTGGAGAAGTTTCCGATCAAGCTGATATTTGTTTTTTCACTTCATCCACACCTACATGACCTTATGAATAGGTTGTATGGTAAAACAACATCATGGTGGACCTTAGAAAGGTTTTGACGGTGGGTGTCATTATCATGGCAGATTCCTTTGGTGTGGTCCACTGGAGTTGTGGAACTTCTTCATTTTTTTGGCTCATACCTTAAAATTATTTGAAAAAAACAATGAAAGGTGTGGATAAAACACTTACATCATGGTAGGCCCCATAGAGCCCTACCCGGTTGGATTACTGTCCAGGCGGGGGTAGGACGCAATCCACGTCGTATTAGAAAGTGATGTCTATGGAAGCCTTTTTGTGCACGGGCAAGGCCCAACTCGTAGGGCTCACATTGATGTATGTGTATAATCCATGCCGCCCATCCTTTTTTCCTTGTCATTTTAGGATTAGGGCCCAAATATTAGCTTGATCTAGAGCTTGTATGGGCCACATAATAGAAAATAATAATAATAATAATGACACTCACCATTGGAACTTTCTAGGCTCACTGTGATGTTTGTTAAAAGTGGACACTAACCAAGTCAGACTTTATTGGTCCCAGGCAAGCCGGCTGACAAACTGTATGGAATGAATCAACCCATTGTGGGCCTCTTTGTAATTTGTTTTTATAAACAAACCTGCATCAACACATTTTTTGGATGACACCAAGTTTTATTGCCAGCGTAACTGAGATTTGGAGGAATTGTTTGGTCCACCTGAGATGTAGCTGCTTCATTATTATTATTATTATTAATCTCAAGCTCTAAAATAATCTTGCGAAACAAATAGCTGTTGTGGATGTAATACATATGCATTAAAGTGTGCCCCAAAGTCACGGCCGCACCTAATCCGCTCCCCTGTACGACGGCTGTATTGATTTTCAATTTGACAAAGAATAGTTGTGGACTGGAGAGATGATACAGTGAAGCGCGTTGAATCATAATATGTTGGAACCATTTCTCCAACGTAGACAAGGCAGCAGACAAGTAATCATTCCAAACCGTCCATCTAGTTTCCCCTGTTATGGATGGCATATGCTTCAAAACCAATGTAGATTTGGATGATTCTAGCTATATGATCAATGGCTTCCAAATCAACGATGGGAAACAAACATGGCTAGCAGTAAATCGCTTAATGCGGTAAGATTAAGTAACGGCTAGGATTGTCTGATAAGTGTGATTTTTTACACAAACCAAAGATGGATGGTCCAATTGGTACGGTGTAGATATGGATCTGCTACTGGCTTTACCGTGTGAGGGTGAAGAGATTTGAAATAAAAGCACTCTTCCTATGGGACCATCTGTCTACCAGGACCAGTAGAAAAAAATGAATGTACTCATAAGACTAAATCTCTACCGTACACCTAACAGATTGAGCAATCTGGTCCATCCATCTAATGGCCACCAACAACTATAGCTTATTCTAATCACAAGTAGTCCATGTTAGAGCCCAATATAAGGATTAATGATGGATGATGGAGAAGCCTTCTGACAACGCAGACAACAATCAATTGAAGGGAATTTGATTAGAATTGAAAGGGATTAGAAAAAAAAAAAAAAAAAAAAACACAAGGGGGCTTTGTCAGAAAATCAGTTGCCTTGGTCCCACCCATCCTGTTACTTTTGCCATCTACGGAAGTCCCCTCACCATCTTCTCCTAGGGGCCTGTTTGGGAGCGTGGATTTGTAGCCCCTGTATTCGGAACCGCCAGAATTATAAACCCCCCTGGATTTGCAATCCACCCAGTGTGTTTGCCACCCTAGAGTGTGAATCAACTTTAATCCAAAAGTACCTAGTCATGGTACATTTACAAGGATTTGAATTTAATTATTAAATCAACTTTAATATCTCTAATTAGTGATATATATATATATAATTTTTGATACAATGGTTGTGATAAGCCCGTTGAAATATATGCTTTGCCCGAAAATGATGAAATTCTAAGTCTTGAATCGGCCACAAGCACAAGATCATATCTGAGTGACTAACCAACAATTTTTAATCATTGATTTACATGGACAATGTTTGGACGGTGCTAGACAATATTTGGAGAATGTTGATTTACATGGACAAGTTTGGACGGTGTTGATCATCATTAGTGGGCCATGTGCCCAATAGAATGATAGTGTATAGTGACACACATGTTACACCTACAACTATTGAAATGATTTCAGGTGTAATCCAAGCTCTCATCGTGGATTGCAAAACCCCTATTGGAAACCCTTAGTTGAAAATCCCCTAGATTTGAAACCTAGTTACTTTATGCTGTCAAACAACCAGGGGATTTGAAACCCCAAATCCCGTTGATTTGAAACCCAGTTACTTTATGCTGCCAAACCCAGTTTTTAATGACCAATCACCATTATTCTTGTGGCATGGTCCACCTCAAATTTGGATCTGCTTCATTTTTGGGGTCATACCTTGTAAGAGGGTAGCTAATGGATGTCCTCTTAGGGTGATATTTTTTAAGGGATTTTAACCTTACTAGCATCGTTGTATGGTCTTTCAAATATTTCGAAGGTGTCTATCTAACAAGTTTTGAAAAATTATGTGGACCAAAATACCATTCTTCTTGGTTTCAATTTGTAGTTGTACGGTTTTTAGTGGATGAGGATTGCATCCTACCCCACTCGGACAGGGCTCTATGGGTCCCACCGTGATGTAAGTGTTTTATCCACGTTGTTCATCATTGTTTTCAGATCATTTTAAGGTATGAGACAAAAACTGAGGTAGGTAAAGAGCTTAAATGGACCACAAAGTGGGGATTGAACTTCCACCATTAAAAACTTCCTGGGAGGGAGAAGTTTTCGATCAAGCTGATATTTGTTTTTTCACTTCATCCACGCCTACATGACCTTATGAATAGGTTGTATGGTAAAACAACATCATGGTGGACCTTAGAAAAGTTTCGACAGTGGGTGTCATTATTACGGCAGATTCCTTTGGTGTGGTCCACTGGAGTTGTGGACCTTCTTTTTTTTTTTGGCTCATACCTTAAAATGATTTGAAAAAAATGATGAAAGGTGTGGATAAAACACTTACATCATGGTAGGTCCCACAGAGCCCTACCCGTATGGATTACTGTCCAGGTGGGGATAGGATGCAATCCACGATTGTATTAGAAAGTGATGTCTATAGAAGCCTTTTTGTGCATGGGCAAGGCCTAACTCCTAGGGCCCACATTGATGTATGTGTATAATCCATGCCGCCCATCCTTTTTTCCTTGTCGTTTTAAGGCCACGGCCTAAATATCAGCTTGATCTAGAGCTTGTGTGGGCCACATAATAGAAAATAATGATAACAATGGCACTCACCGTTGAAACTTTCTAGGCTCTCTGTGATATTTGTTAAAAGTGGACACTATTTAGATCAGTCTTTATAGGCTCAAGGCAAGCTGGCCGACAAGGTATATGGAACGAATCAATCCATTGTGGGCCTCTTTGTACTTTGTATTTATAAACAAACCTGCATCAGCACATTTTTTGGATCACACCGAGTTTCATTGCCAACCTAACTATGATTTGGAGGAATTGTTTGGTCCACCTGAGATGTAGCTGCTTTTTTATTATTATTATTATTATTATTAATCTCAAGCTCTAAAATAATCTTGCAAAATAAATAGCTGCTGTGGATGTAATACATATGCATTAAAGTGTGCCCCATGGTCAGGGCCGCACCTAATCTGCTCCCCTGTACGACGGCTGTATTGATTTTCAATTTGACAAAGAATAGTTGTGGACTGGAGAGATGATACGGTGAAGCTCGTCGAATCATAATATATTGGAACCATTTCTCCAAGGTAGACAAGGCAGCGGACTAGTAATCATTCCAAACCGTCCATCTAGTTTCCCCTGTCATGGATGGCATATGCTTCAAAACCAATGTTGATTTGGATGATTCTGGCTATACGATCAGTGTCTTCCAAATCAGGGACAGGAAACAAACATGGGTAGCAGTAAATCGCTTAATGCGGTGAGATTAAGTAACGGCTAGGATTGTCTGATAAGTGTGATTTTTTACACAAACCATAGATGGATGGTCCAATTGGTACCGTGTAGATATGGATCTGCTACCGGCTTTACTGATGTGACGGTGAAGAGATGTGAAATAAAAGCACTCTTCCTATGGGACCATATGTCTACCAGGACCAGTAGAAAAAATTAATGCACTTATTGGACAAAATCTCTACCGGACACCTAACAGATTGAGCAATCTAGTCCATCCATCTAATGGCCACCAGTAAGTATAGCTTATTCTAATCACAAGTAGTCCATGTTAGAGCCCAATATAAGGATTAATGATGGACGATGGAGAAGCCTTCTGACAACGAAGACATCAATCAATTGAAGGGACTTTGATTAGAATTGAAAGGGATTTAAAAAACAAAGGGGACTTTGTCAGAAAATCAGTTGCCTTAGTCCCAAGTATCCTGTTACTTTTGCCATACATGGAAGTCCCCTCACCATCTTTTCCTGGGGCCTGTTTGGGAGCGTGGATTTGTAACCCACTGTATTCGGAACTGCCAGAATTAGAAATGGCCAGGATTTACAATCCTCTCAATGTGTTTGGCACCCTTGGAGTGTGAATCAACTTTAATCCAAAAGTACCTATTTATGATATATTTATAGGGATTTGTATTTAATTATTAAATTAACTTTAGTATATCTAATTAGTGAGATAAATAATTTTTGATACAGTGGTTGTGATAAGCCCGCTGAAATATATGCTTTGCTTGAAAATGATGAAATTCCAAGTCTCGAATGGGCCACAAGCACAAGATCATGTCTAAGTGACTAACCAACAATTTTTAATAATTAATTTACATGGACAATGTTTGGACATGCTGGACAATATTTGGACAGCTGCCAAACAACCAGGGGATTTGGATCTTCGTTAATTTTATTTTGATGCCTTAGAATAACCTGAGAAAAGGGATAGACGGTTTGGATGTACAGATACATCATGGTGGGCCCGTTCGGAGCCAGGGACAGGCGGGGTAGCACGCAATCCGCATCCCTTCCGAGTAAGGAGTCGTAGCTTAGTAGGATCCTAATAATTTCGTAGGCAAAAAAAAAAATAGCATGGTTAAAGTCATGCATGGTGGGGGTCACCGTGAAGAGAACTTTGTCATTGAGAGACGGTGGTAAGGATAAGCAAGAGCTTAAAGACTTCCGCTACGCATTAATTAATGAAATGCTTATGGGAAGAATCCCACGAAGGAGAGAGCTAAAATAAAAAAGGAAGCAGAAGAAGAAAAAGTTTGGCGGAGTGCGATGGATGATGAGGAAGCGCTCAGATATTACTCACGAAATTGATAGCTCATACGCGTCAAATAAGTAAGTCGATCATGAACCAAAAAAATGCATTGGCCAACATTTATTGACGGTTAAATATTCAATCAACATAATTTGAAGGAGGGCATCCCATAGTTTATTTGATTTAATGTATACTATGTCTACAATTTCTGAGTGCCGGAGTATCATGCCTCCTAATCTGCCAGAGTAACAAATAACTCCGAAAGAAGGAATAAAAGATGAAGAGAGGCAGAGAGGTACCTTATTAAACATCACATGCTGCCCATGCAAATCATTCTCTCTCTCTCTCTCTCTCTCTCGTCTTTCAATAGTAAAAAATTGTTCTGAAAATCAGGGACTATCTTCTCTGTCTCTCTCTATATATATGAATAATATCAATTCTGGTCCGTCCATTGTTTTGTGTTATAAAAAATCCACTGCCTCTCTCTTTCTCTCTCTATTGAGTGAAAAGATCTTGCAACTCCTGAAATTCCAAAGCTTTTGAAGGACTGAAAATGGCGAAACCGGGAAAAGATGAAATGAAAGGAAAGGGAAAGACCAACAACAGCTTTGAGGAAAAGAGAAACACTTTCATTGAGGAGAATCTACAGAACATACCAGAAGATAACCGCCGATTTCTTGAAAGAATTAGAGAAAGATTCGATCGGTTAGAGTTTTGCTTTATCCTTTTTTCATTCTCATTTTCAAGATTTGGGATTCACTATAAGAAATAAAAGATCTTATTATTATTATTATTATTATTATTATTATTATTGACTTTTGTTTGTGGACAGAGTGGGGATGAATCTCCCAAAGGTGGAGGTGAGGTTCAAGAATCTTCACGTGGAAGCCAACTGCCAGATTGTTTATGGCAAACCACTTCCTACTCTCTTCAATGCGCTTAAAAGCTCCATCTATGTAAGTATGGTGTAACTGCGAGTGGGAGTGGGTCGGGTCAGACCCTTCTGAGGCAGGATCAGACCAAGCTAAGGGAGCAGCTGGTCAGGCTTCCGTTAAACCCTGAATCAATGCTACTTTAGAGGTTATAAATAAGCTGGTTAAACGACCCAACCCAACCCGGCCCAAAACCCCAAAACTAATAGACACCTAATGTGTATGCATGTATACACCAAGCCTGTTGGGCTGGCAATGGCATACCTTATTCTCCCTATTTTCTTCTTAAACATGAGCCGTGTCGTGCCGGGTCAGGTCAGCGAACCCTCCCAACTTACAGTTAAATGGGTCATGTAGACTCGGTCTTATGATTGATTAACTTAATCGGGTAGGGTTTGGGCGAGAATTCATTTCGCCTTCGCAGTCTCTCTCTTTCTCTCCCTCTTCCCATAATTAAAGCCTGCACAGAAGCATTTATGTAGTGATCTAGACAATTCATCGGTTAATCAGTTATCCCACTGTAGTTGGAATGGTTTAGGTATGGCCCTCGATTCACCCAACACGGTGCGGTTCTGATTGTGAGACCCACCTTGATATATATATATATATATATATATATATATATGAGTCATGCTCCCCTGCGCACCTACGCACGTGCGCACCTTTGCACACGTGTCATGGGTGTCTAATCTGAACGGTCCATGTGATGCGGAATCCCATGAAACCTCATGTGGTAAATTTTCACCCTAATCTAAAATTCTGGTGGGCCATAGAAAAGAGAAATGCAAATCAAGGGAGAAAAATATTTTCATTTTTCATGACCCATCAAAGTTTTAGATCAAAGTAAAACTTCATCCTGGGGGGTTTCACGAGATTCTGCTTCACATGAACGGTTCAGATTTTGGATCGACATCATGTATGATGGGTTCTCAAAAAAGTTCGTACAAAGTATGTACGAACCGGTTCGCAGGTGAGCGTTTCCGTGTGTGTGAATATATATATCATATATATATGATATATATAGTATGCTATAAAATCACAATTGTATATAATATTGTATGCACTATATATATATGTAGTATATCCACGCCGTTCATCCGTTTTTACTAATCATTTTATGCATGAGAGAAAAAACGAAGTACATCTAAATCTCATGTGGACCACACTAGAGGAAACGGTGAAAATTGACCATTAAAAACTTATTGTGGGCCAAAAAAGTTTCGGATCAAGTTTATATTTGTTTTTACCTTTGTCCAGATCTGTGTGACCTTATCAACAGGTTGGATGGCAAATAAACATTATGAGTGGGGTCTACGAAGTTTTTAATGGTGGACGTTCAATCACTTTCCTGTAGTGTGGTCCACCTAAGACTTTTATATACTTCGATTTTGGGATTGTGCCCTAAAATGATCTGGAAAAACGGATGGACAGCAGGGATATACTAAATTTACATCAAAGTGGTCCCCACGGTCTGGGTCCTATCGTGTTGGGTGAGGGGAGGTGGGTAGTGTTCCAAAAGTTATACTGATGGTACAATCCTGACCATCCAATAGGAGTTCTTTTGGGGTTTCAAATGGATGGCCATAAAATTTGGCTGGCTTTTCAAATTCAATTGGTGGCTGACCTCCAATCAGAGGGCGAGGATCTTTGGTTAGCGTGACCGTTCATCTATGACTAATCCACATTGAGGCCCACCGAATCCTTAACCATCCAAAAGCGAAGCAGGCTATCGATCAGATGGTTGAGAAATCTCAACTGTGATCTTAAATGATGGACCGTTGATGATCGGTCGAGATTTATGCTGACCCAATGTATACACTGAATCTCTATGCAATATCTTGTGTAGGGACCTGTAAATGCTATGTTGAAGATTTTTGGTGTGAAGTTTAGAGAAGCAAAGATCACTATCTTAAAGGATGTTAGTGGCATCATCAAGCCTTCCAGGTAATATACAATCGTAGTACATGCCAAAACTTGTGTAAATTAAGAACAATTGTGCCAGATCTAAGCCTTCTATCAGGTGGGTCTTACCTTGTAGATGCCCTAGCTTTAAAATCAGGGCCTCGACTAATCATGTAGGCCACATTGTTCAAAACAAATCAAGAGCTTCAAAAACTTGGCTAGTTTTCTTTAGCTATCCATTTGTTTCGAGAACCGTGGCCCACCTGATGAGTTGTCTCAATTGATTTTAGAATAAGGAATCTACTTAGTGGGACCTACCTTATGTACGGCTTAGATCCTGCACACATATGCTGGGTTGGCAGATATGGTGGTGCGTAGATGGGCTTCCTTAATACACGCGTGTGGGCTTAAGTCACATCGGTGACTTGCATTTTGTTCACGTGCATGCGTCATGCGTGTACAAGATTTGCACCAGTCATCGGGTAGGCTATAGTTCGGCGATCCACCGATCTAGGGCCGCTAGATGACTGGTTCTGATCCACCATCCTTTTCCCACGTGCGGTAGAAGTTTGGTCGCACAGGAATTGGGTAGAGATAGGGCAGCAATGGGCCCGAGTAACCCTAAGCAAAGACAAAATTTTGAATAGGCATGTAGCCTGAATGGATCATAATCGGGTCTAAGCGGACGCGGTTTGGCTATAGCAAGTGGTTACTGGTCTATGATCCGTGGGGCCACCATGATGTATGTGTTTCATCCACCCCATCCATCCATTTTTCCAGGGCATTTTATAGTGATAGTCCAAAATTTTGGTAAATTCAAATTTTAAGTGGCCATAGGATAGGAAACAATGTTGATTGAACGCCTACCATTAAACACTTATTGGCCCATAAAAGTTTTGGATCAAGCGTGTATTTGTCTTTAAACCTTTATCTAGGTCTGTATGACCTAATCAATAGGTTAGATGTCAAATAAATATTACAATGGGCGCTAAAAGTCTTTAGTGATGGATTTTTAATAATTATTGTTCCCATCCGTAAAAATGGAAGGCACTAGGCAGTGTGGATAAAGCGTGTACATCATCATAGGTCTACTGACACCAGCCGATGTCAGTAGCCAAAACACGTTCTAGCCATAACAAGTTCGGTACAAGTAGACCCAGGCCCGACCCATTGAGATCCCAAGGTAGAGATTACCTTTTTTTCAAAAAAAAAATTGTAGTTAGCTTGTTAGTATAAATCCCACTGTCAGTGTACACCCCACTGTTAGCCACCTCACAAGGGAATCAATCCCATGACCATGTTGAAACGGGGTATCTTCACTCCATCTACCACCTGAGCTATAAATCTAGGTGTTTAAGGTATAGATTACCCTGTTGAATCATTTCTCAATAAGAAATTGCCCCACAAGTCCGAGCGAGCAAGACAACATGTGTGAGGTTTGGCCCTTCATCAGCTATGTCCCATCTTTTACAGGAAGTAGATTGCGTACTGAGTAAGTTCTGTGGAGCCTACTGTAATTTATATACTTTATCCACTTCGTCCATCCATTTTATCGGATAATTTTAGGGCTTAGGCCCAAAATTGAAGCACATCTAAACCTCAAGTGTACCACACCACAAGAAATAATGTGAATTGATAATCCACCATTGATAAATTCCTGATGGCATTGGAGGTTTTCAATCAAGCTAATAAATGTGTTTTCCTATTACCATGTCCGTGTGATCTTATGAACAAGTTAGATGACAAATAAACATTAATGTGAAAGTTTCATGGGTGAAATCATTATTCCCATTGTTTCCTTTGATGCGGTGCGCTTGAGCTCTAAATTTACTTCAATTTCAAGTTCAGCTCCTCATATTAGCTGAAAAAAAGTGGACGGGCAGCCTGATTAAACATCATACATTGATAGTGGGCGAAATAGAGTTTATCATTGAGTAACTCAGTATGCAATCCCATTTCACTTCTACATGCCCTATGGTAAAGTCAGGCTAGACTGCTCATCAGGTGAGCCATGTGCAGGTTCCAAAGTGAATTGCATATTGATGTGTCAAAGTTTCATGGCCCCACCACAATATGTGTTATATCCGCACCATCCATTTATTTTGTGATCATTTTAGTGCATGAATAAAAAATGAGGTAGACGTGAACCTCAAGTTAGCTATACATAAATCAGTGGAGATAATGATACTTACAGGTAAAACCTTCTCCCGGCCCACCATGATGTTTATTTGCCATCCAATCTATTTATAAGTTCACGTTCACCTGTACAAAGGGAAAACACAAATATCAACTTGATCCAGTACTTCTGCTGTCCCAATAAAGTTTCAATGCTAAGCGTCCAATGCCCACTGCTTTCCATGGTATGGTCCACTTGGTGTTTTGATAAGCCTTAATTTTTGGGAATGTGCATAAAATGATCTGAAAAAATGGATACACAGTTTAGATATAATACATACATTATCGTGGGGCGTTGAGAACTTTGCAACGTCAACACACCACCGAGGTTAGTGGTGTGTTGCACACCACGGAATCCGCTAGAGCGTACTGAGTAAACTCATTTGGGCTCCCCTTGAATGTACGTAGTTTATCCACGCCATCCATCCGTTTTTTCTGGAATCTCGTCCTGGGCCCGCCTGGTGTCAGCCTGTATGACAAGACCTAGTAACTAAATGGCTCGGGCCCAGTTTTATGCATTGAGGATCGTAAATGTAGTATGTGCAACCTTGAAAGCCATCAGCTTTGTATCTTTTAAAAATCAGCGGTTCCGATCACCAACCGTGGCCCAGATCCAACGGCTAGATTCCGGACGTATCCTGGACTAATACAGTCGGGACGTATCGCAGAAAACCTCATAAAAGGACGGAAATACCCTCGTTCGACCGTCCCATTCCGTTACCCACGACCCCGCCATTACTTCTACTGCTTAGGAACTAAAATTTTGTATTCCCGAATCTGCCCTTTCTCCCCCTTTATTTTCACATAGATTTGTCTTTATCTTTTTGTTTCTCATCTTCATCAACATCTCAGACGAACGGAGATTTTCCTCATTTTCCTTCTCGCATCAGTATCCGACATTTCGTGTGGAAGATGGATTCTGCTTTCTTTGGACTCTTGGAAATCCCATTCCATCTTACTGTTAGGGTTTCAATCACTTATGGTTCTGGAAACTCGGCAATGCTATGTGCATTTCAAGCAATCGGAGTTGCAGCCTGTAATCTGAACCGAGGACGGGTTTCTATGAAACGCGTATTCGAAGGGGTCTTGAATGACAGAATTGTATCGTTTCCAGTTATACAGGCGAAAATGGTGAAGAAGAATTATGAGAATCTTTAAACCTTACTCAAATCTTCTTGTGAAGGCATAAAGGTGCGTTTGGATGGTCAGATGGATTGAATTGCAATAATTAAGGGTGTGTTTGGATAAGTGGAATCCAAAGGGAAAAGAAACCGGATTCCCTTGAAAAGACAGTAATGGTTGTTTGGATAGATGGATTATGCAAAGTAATTGTTACATTTATCCACATTTAGGATCGTCGGGCATAAGGTATTAGGTTACTGTTCTCTAATGAATATGAGATTCTCATGTGCTATCCGAACAAGAAACATAAAACCAAACTCCCTTTTTCAGGCATTGATGGAATTTGTAAATTTGATTATCATTATTTTTCCATGCCTGGGTGTTGGATAGATAAAATAACTTGAATGTAGGTGGGGTGGTTTTAATGCATGTGAATGGTCGAACCCTAAGGCCTGATCGCAATTTCATGCATTTCAAGTTGGTCATGAGACAATCCTAATTGCTTTGTTTGAAGGGTCATGATAGCTGGCTATGCCAGCTGGGTGCCTTTTCTAATCTCTACTCTGTTGAGTTGTTGATGAAATGAGTGAACTAAAAAAGAAAAGAAAGCAATGTCAAAGAGCTGCTGCGGAAGCCTTGCAAGAAGTTGGCAAGCAAAATGGGCGATTTTGGAGAGTTGAAGTTCAATTCTTGATGGAAGTTAGCATTGGGAGTGTTAGGGAACAATGTTTAGTTAATGGCATTGCCCGCCCGGGTATTTGGAATGTTAGGCTTTCCATTCTAGGTATTTGAAATTTCAGTCCTTTTCCCAACAAGAAAGAAGAAATGATTTGGCGGATGAATTTGGCCATTAGATATGATCATATGACACCCTAACTGTACAGATACCTAAAAAAACAACATAAACTGGACCGTGCCACATACGACAATTGCTTTACACATGCAGATGTGCATTGGCATGCAGGATGACTCTTTTGCTGGGACCTCCAGGCTGTGGGAAAACCACACTCTTGCGTGCACTTGCAGGGATGCTAGATCACTCTCTCAAGGTCTGCATCATTTCTTTTATCCCTCCTATATTGGGTTACTGATTTCTGAGCTGCTCCATCTACATACTAGTTGAGATTTCAAGTTTGAATTTAAGCTGCTTGCTTCCATAATTTCTATCATTATGCTCATTTTGCTTCATGGGCTTCTCTTCATATAAATAGTAATTGGGATACTATTTTGAAAATGGATGTCTTTTTATTTATCGATTTGCTTCTTGTGCATAACTGTTGTGATTTTTCATTGAAAAGTTGCCATCCATGTTCGTGTCTGAAGACTCTGACCATCTACTATACTTCTCATTTGTGGGTTTTGCTTCTTTAAGGATCAGGTTGGATGCTTCGCTGAACTGTATTGCAATTATTCAGTTCATTACAAGGAAGATATGACCGAATTGTGACTGGCACCATTTTAATTCATTGCAGTTCCAGGGCCTTTTAAGTTGGACAGTTGGACTTGAAATGAGAATAATTGCAATTTGTGGGGCTAGGCTTACAAGGCTCATTTACTCCTTATTGAGTTGAACTATTGCAAATCAATTTGAGTGAGCATCCAAACACAGCCTTAACTGCTGGGACTTAGAGTCTGATATTAGTTTTCTTTTCATCTGCTGCTCATTTACTCCTTATTGAGTTGAACTATTGCAAATCAATTTGAGTGAGCATCCAAACACAGCCTTAACTGCTGGGACTTGGAGTCTGATATTAGTTTTCTTTTCATATGCTTATAACATTTCCTTTCCTTTTTCTCTATAAGTTTTGTATCATTTCCTCAATTATATTTTGGTATATCTAGTTTTAGATTTTCTCTCTAGCTATTCTTTGGGACCAGTATTCTCCATTTTGTTTGTGTCTTTTGCTTACTTTCCTTGGCTGTCAAATATCTAAGCTCAGGTCTGCATTTTTGTTTTGTTCTTCAACAGGTGGAAGGAGAGGTCTCCTATAATGGTTTTAGGTTAGATGAATTTATCCCTCAGAAAACATCAGCATACATTAGCCAACATGACTTGCACATATCTGAGATGACTGTGAGAGAAACATTAGATTTTTCAGCTCGTTGCCAAGGTGTTAGAAGCAGAGCAGGTGATCCACTTCATCCTTGCGAACATGACTTGCACATATCCAAGACTGATGTTTTCTTTTAAATTTTATTTTTCATGTTTTGTGCTGGAAGAACTCCTGAAAGAACTCGAGAAAAGAGAGAAAGAGGCTGGAATAGTTGCCGACTTTGATTTGGATGCGTACATGAAGGTGGTCTACTGTCTGCTGCCTTTTATTCTAGAGGTGGTTAAAGTTCGTTTCTGTTGGAAATGACTAAAAGCTACAGTTAATTTTGACAGGCAATAGCAGTTGATGGCTTGGAGAGAAGTCCTCAAACAGATTACATTTTAAAGGCGAGTATCCAATTGGAACCGTGTTTTCTGTACAAAATGCTATAAACCCTGTGATTCTACTCGAAACTTGGCTTAGTCATTTTGACTAGATTTCGTGCTGAGTCACTAATAAACTTGCTTGCAAGTCTGGCTCAGCGGAGACTCAGCAGTACTTGTTTAGTCAACTTGCTGACTTGGAGGACTAAACACTACTCAAGGAGACTTGACCTTCAATATAAAAACCAACACCATACCCACCATGTTGTTTTCACCTCTTTTCGTTATTTCATGTGGTTTATATATTTTAGCTATCTTAAATGTTTTGAATGTTCTTTATTCAATTACTAAGTACCGAATCACGTCAAGTGAAGGCTCGGTCAAGCCTTCACATCGACCTGATCCGGCTGGACCTCAAGTTGAGTAGAGTTTTGGGTTTTTGGACAGTGATCCAGTGTTGGGTGAATTGAATCAATCAATATATTTTGCTTCTGATCTTTTGCTCATTTTGATTGTGACTTGTGTAATGAAGATCCTTGGTCTGGAGATCTGTTCGGACGTCATTGTAGGTGATGCCATGAGAAGAGGCATATCTGGTGGAGAGAAGAAACGAGTGACTCTGGGTACTGTAGAAATCCATGCTAATGTATTCCTTCACTCTGTTATTTTCAGAAGAGAAGGACGTGTTGTAAACTTATTTGGGTATGACACTGACATCCACTTCTAGACAAAGACTGGAGTCAGAATTAGCAGAGGCAACTGAAACCAAATGATTAATTACTTAAATGGCTCAAGAGACATAAAATAGGTTTAACTGAACATTTGGGTTCCATTCTCAAACAATCCTCTAATTGTTCCTGACAGGCGAAATGATTGCTGGCCCATCTAGGACCTTTTTCATGGATGAGATATCAAATGGATTAGATAGCTCCTCTACATTTCAGATCATTGCCTGTCTTCAGCAAATGGCTCATATCATGGAAACCACCATATTGGTTTCACTTCTTCAGCCAGCTCCTGAGGTCTTCAATCTCTTTGATGAAATAATCTTAATGGCAGAAGGGACGATCATTTACCATGGCCCTCGTCACTGTGTTCTTGAGTTTTTTGAGAACTGTGGTTTCAGGTGCCCAGAAAGGAAGAGCCCAGCTGATTTCCTCCATGAGGTTTGCCATTGGAACAAGTATTCATCTGTTGGATTCTGTTCTTGTTCTTCATTAATGTAACTCAAATTTCTTATTCTCTTCAGGTCATCTCGAAGAAGGATCAAGCACAGTTCTGGTGTCACTCAGGCCAGCAATATCATTATGTTCCAGTTGAGCAATTTGCAGAAAGATTCAAGGCATTTTCTGCGGGACAGAAGTTATCAGAGGAACTTTCACGGCCACATTGTATGCTCAAAGGTGCCAAGGATGCTCTATCCTTCACTACATACTCTCTGAGTAAACGAGAACTATTCAAAGCTTGTTGTAGTCGAGAATGGATTCTTGTGAAAAGAAACCCAGTTGTATATGTTTTAAAAATGATGCAGGTAGGTATTGCCAATTTTGGGAACATTTGTTGTTTTCATCTTCTATGCCTTGTATCTTGCAAACTGAGATTTTCTCCCTGCAGCTTATGTTCCTTGCGTTCGTCACGATGACTGTATTTATGCGAACACAGATGAGTGTTGATCAGGTTCATGCAAATTACTACATGGGTGCCCTTTGTTACACCCTTCTCTTGCTCATGGTCAATAATAACCCGGAGTTGTACCTGACTCTTTCAAGGCTTGCAGTATTCTACAAACAAAGAGATTCATACTTCTATCCTGGATGGGCATTCTCACTCCCTTCATCTGTACTCAAGATCCCACATTCTTTGGTTGCATCTTTGTTTTGGACATTGCTCACTTATTATGTAATTGGTTATAGTCCAGAAGCAGGCAGGTTTGTTCACCCATGTAAATAACTTACATCTAAGGTACTCAAGGTTCTAGTTTATATTTCCAACTCTTAATTGCATTCTTATTGTCTCACCTTTCTAGATTCTTCTGCCAATTCCTTCTATTTTTCGCGGTCCATCTAATGTCTGCATCAATGCAACGTGCTATAGCAGCAGTATTTCGCACTTTTATGGCTGCTACAACGGTGATGTCCTTTTCTATATTGATAAGCCTCTCATTTGGAGGCTTCATACTTCCACTGTGTAAGGTTCTAGTCATGCTTTCCAGTCAAAAGCTTGAATAAGTTATCAACAGAATTTGACTGATGATGGTGTTCTACTGTGCAGCTTCTATTCCGGCTTGGATGACCTGGGGATTTTGGGTTTTTCCACTGTCTTATGCAGAGATAGGTGTTACCGTCAATGAATTCCATGCGCCGCGATGGAGACTGGTAGGATTCATTAGGGAACTGAATCAACAGGTCCAGGATTTTATTTATTTATTTATTATTATTATCACATATTAGCATATGACAATGTGATTTGTACACTTTTTCAAGACATGAACTAGAAAATTGAATTGAATAACTAGTTCAATAGAGTGGAAATGACCACAATGCAATTACCTTAGAATTCTTTAGGGCCTCGGCCCGAAGTAGCATTTACAGTAATACCTAGTTGGATTTGAAAGGAATGTGATTGCTATTGCCTATTGTGAATGCTAGAAAATGGCATTAAAATTTTGCAATTTTCTTTTGATTAAACTAAATTATTGCAATTCAATTCAGTTATGCATCCAAAATTCCAAATGCATTGTAAGTTTGTCAGTGTCAAAGTTTTACGCATGTTGTAGTTGTAAGGGGTGAAATTTTAGAACTGCAATGAGCTTCAATAATGATCATATCTTCTTTTTTTTTTCGATGAAAGATTTCATCGGCAAATGTAAGTGTTGGGGAGCAAGTAATGAGAAGAAGAGGTCTGCTGTATGAATCCTACTTCTACTGGATATCTTTGGGAGCTCTGTTCGGGTTCATTGTAATTTTGAACACTGTCTTCATCTTGGCCTTGACATTTCTGAAGTGTAAGTTTGTTATTGATGATCTCTACTCCTTTTATTTTGTTCCTCCATTTTCTCCATCTTGGAATCAATTTAAGTTTTCAGCCACATTGGTTGTCTTAGAAATTCATTCTTTTCTTTCATCTGCATTTTTTTCTCGTCTAATTTAGCTCCAAGTAGGTCAAGGGCTGTGATAACCTTTGAAAAGCTTTCCCAATTACAAGGAAAAGATGATTGTAATTCGTCGGTTTTTCTGCCGATCTCAAGCATGGAACAAAAAAGAGGTGGTGCAGTTGTATACATCTTTTTCTTTGAATTCTTCTATTTATTATTATTATTATTATTATTTGGTTCCTCTGGACATTCATAAATAGTCGGAGATCAAACATTACAAGGGAATGATTGCTTTCGATGAATGGTTATGCAGGAAAAGTTACTTTACCTTTTGAGCCCCTGGCTTTGTCATTTCAGGGTGTGCAGTATTTTGTTGATATGCCCCGGGTAATTGTACTACATGGATTAGTAACATACTTTTATACAGAATTTCTGGGTATGAGAGGCTTAAAAGCCAAACTAAACTAGCATTCAAATTCTACCTGACCCAGAAAATGAAAAGTCAAGGTATGGCTCGGAAAAACATCCAGCTTCTAAGAGATGTCACAGGTGCATTCAGGCCTCATGTTCTTACAGCCTTAATGGGTGTCAGTGGAGCAGGCAAGACAACACTTCTGGATGTTCTCTCTGGAAGAAAAACTTTTGGTACTATTCAAGGAGACATTAGGATAGGAGGGTATCCCAAGGTGCAGGAAACATTTGCTAGGATATCTGGTTACTGTGAGCAAAATGACATACATTCCCCACATATTACCGTTGAAGAATCTGTTATACACTCAGCTTGGTTGCGTCTTGGGCCACAGATCAATGAAGAGACTAAGATGGTAAAGATTCCTTTCACACATACTGTAGCATGCTTTTAAAGGTGCATGATGTGGTTATGATACGTCTTCTATTTTTACTTTTCATTCTAAGCAAGCATTTGGTCATGTGACTTGGCCACAAGTTGCAGTTATATCGAACAGATCTCTTTCTCGCGTATTGCATGATTTGATTGGATATTGGCTTCTGATACACCTTAGCCATTGATATTGTTTCATATATCTTTAAATCAGCGGCTAGTGCAGTTTCCATAAAATATTTTTTACACTGCAGGAATTTGTAAATGAAGTTCTGGAAACTGTTGAGCTTGACGAAATCAAAGACACTTTGGTTGGAATTCCTGGTGTCAGTGGCCTATCTATAGAGCAGCGGAAAAGGCTGACACTTGCAGTGGAACTTGTTTCAAACCCATCTATCATGTTTATTGATGAGCCTACATCAGGTTTAGATGCAAGGACAGCTGCAATTGTGATGCGTGCAGTGAAGAATGTAGTTGGCACTGGAAGAACAGTAGTTAGCACTATTCACCAGCCAAGTATTGACATCTTTGAATCATTTGATGAGGTAAATCTTCATAATTTGCTAGTCACGCTCCTTATTGGAATAGATACAGTTTCATAACATCCTTGGATTATTAAAAATTTGTTGGTAAGCAATGAATATATTTTGAAGAGGGTTACAAGCCAACATCACAAAACAAACTCAAAAGCTTCAATCAAATATCGACTTGGATGAAATTGTTTCCCTATTACCTAACCTCAAAGTCCACTGTCAGACTTTCCTATGGCCTTCCAACATTTTACCTGGATGCATGTTATAGACTCATTTATGCAGATTTATTCACTTCATTTCCTAGTACTAACTCTTCTAGTTGTTGATGTTTTTATTTGCTTGTCACGCATGTGGTCTGTATTCATATATATACTAAAAACCTACCTGGTTTTGGCCCTTACTGAGCACAGAGTTGAATGTTGGAAGAAAGAAACAGTACATAGAATGAAGTCCTGAAGAAAAAGGTTAATCTTCAAGGAGTCATTAGGTCATCAGGACCAAATGGTTAAAAGAAAAATCTAATAGTGCAGAACTAAGGAAAGGAACAATTTTCATTGCTTAGCGGTTCAGCCCCATTTCTACCATCGACTAGAAGCAAAGTAAAGAACATCCATTTGGGCAACCCCAAGGATATTCGAAACTATGAATTTCAAAGCCAATGCTAGATAAAGGAACCCCTACCCATCTATAAAGTTCCCGGGCATAACTCTTCAACCATTAAAAGCCTGTTTCATGCTTTTATCATTAAATCTTTTTTGTTTGTTATAGATATATTTTTTGAAACTTTTTGGAATGGTAATGATAATTGTATTAGAGTGGAAACAAGAAAGGAACAAGTCATAGGCGTCACAAGAAAATAGACACGATAGGAGATCATCCAAAGCCAAAGGACCACGACTTCTCAGTACCCCTCACCTTTCAAAAACCTTAAGGTCCAAAGCCCAATCAATCACCTTTCCTTTTGCTCCAATTAATTCTTTGGCATTTTAGACTTGTTAATGAAAGTCCTATTGTTGGGTTCCTTCCATATTGAGTGACAGCATGCCAACAAAGACAACATCCACAATACTTACTACCTTTTACCATGTCCATCCCAGTTTCAAGTACCAAAGGATACTGCAATTGTCCTCGAAGTCACCCACATGATCTCAAAGAACTCAATGACTCCCCTCTAGATCTCCAACACAAAGGTGCAATGAATAAACAAATGGTGCCCCGATTCCATGTTCATCAAACACAGGATACAATATTTGTATTCATCATCTTTCTATTCAAATGGTCAAAACTTTAGTGATGGCGATGGGTGGCCTGTGATGGAATACTGGGACGCGAATTGCTTGTAAGTTCCTTTTGGTAGAAGCTATGTGGGGCCCACTGTGACGTCCATAAAAATCCATTACGTCCATTAGTTTTTCCAGCTCACTTCAGGATGAGTCGAAAACAAGGCAGGTCCAAAACTCAAGTGGGGTACACCATAGGAAACAGTGAGGATTAAACTACCACCCTTGAAACCATCATGCGGCCACAAAAGTTTTGGATTAGGCTGATGTGATGCAGGACATGGAAAATTAAATATGATATGCTAGATTTCAGGCTTAGATCACACCAATTCAGAAACAATCACACAAATTCCACATCCCACATGAAAATCCAAACATTCAATTAAAGGGGAATCTATTCGGGTCCAAGCCGACACAGGCTAGGACTGGACCAATAAAATTATAAACCAAACAATGTCAAAGGGAAATAAAATCAACTACTCATGCATAAAAATCAGTCCCTAATCCAAGGGATTCCCTAATTTCAATTCAAGGAACCCTAAGGTGATAAAAAGGGGCAAATCAATTAAGGATCATGTAATATAGGGTTAGGATTCATGAAAAAATGGCTATGAGAGGATAAAAGAGGATAAAAACCTAAGCCAAAAGATAATCCCGCGTGTGGACAACAACAATGGCCCAGACGGACGTGCGTGTGATCCCGGCCGCACGTGTGTGGGGCCCACTATTCAGAAAAGGCCACCTTGGCCCTGGTCGGCCAGGGATGGACTCCAAAACCTCCAAATTTCAGCTCGATCCGATGTACGGTTTGTGCGTGGTGCTCCGCCGAAGTTTCAGCTCGCCTGCGGGCCGAAATCTGGAAACCTGCTTCAATGAAAAAATCTGATGCAACAAAAGGACAAATTCGAAGTACGGATGGTGGGGGAAGATGGAAAAAAAAGATGATGGAAGATGGGGGTGAATTGGGATCGATGTGGCTTCGCACCACGGTAGTTAGCCCTTCGAAAAGGGAGGGCTTCGCACCCACTTTTGAATTCTTCCACAACTCACGAAGAGAGCAGAAAAATAAAGCAGAAATTTTTTATTAAACTTCAATGAATGAAAAGAACTACAAGGAGTGCCTATTTATAGGGAGAATCCTATACCCAAAAACTCGCACCATGTGCGACACCTATTACTTGGCGATTAAGTAAACTAAAATAAAAATCAAATGAGGAAATATAAAGCGTTCACGATGTTCTAAATAATAACAATAAGCAAAACCTAAAATATAAAACCAATCCGATGAGTGGGCCACGATCATGAGATCCCATGGTGGGCTTTTCTTGACTATCGGGCCACTTTTCTGAACCAAAACTTGTCTTCTAGCTAGGAGGCCCTCTCTGGACGTCGTCATCGAGCCAGATCGATGGTGGGGTCCTCCTTCTGTGTACGTACGTGCGTAGGGGGGGCGGCGTGAGTGCGCGTATGCGCATGATGTCCCCATAGGCTGATGTTTGTGTTTTTGGTTCATCCCAGTGGGAGTAATTTTGTGAACAGTTTGGATGGCATATAACGTCATGGTGGGCCCCGGGAAGGTTTCGATGGTGGGCATTTCCGGTCCCACTGTTTCATGTTGTGTGGCCCACTTGAGTTTTAGATCTACGTCATTTTTTGGCTCATGTCCTAAAGTGAGATGGCGAAACCGATGGACCGAGTGGATTTTTCATCGACATCGCGATGGACCCAACATAGCTTCCACCAACAAGAACTTGTTGGTGAGGGGCACAGGCAATTCACGTCTAGAATACTAGGGACAGGAGGTCAGGATTCCGACTATGCTAAGGTTGCATACCTGCTCAAAGGTCTTAGGTTGGGGGTGAATCACAAGCTCAACTTGATAGTCATCCACTGCAACTCTAGAAACTCGATCAACTGGATTCAACTGGCTATGTGATGAGGACATCAGAGGACCTGGACTCAATTGGCCGTGCGATGGGGACATCAAAGGACCTACTCAGGTGTACCAAAGATGGAGACGACCACCCACATTAGCACAACTTTCTTTATGGATGAAAGGCAAGTTCTAGATGGGGCCCGTTGGGCCATTTTGAAGACCCCATATGCATTGGACGCGCATCAAGAAGACTCCACCTTGGGATGATGCATGTGGGCTGCTTAGGAGATCATTTTTGTTATATGATTTCTATTTCGTGTCGATTCGACCGTTAGATCTTGTCGATTAGGTCATCGGGCCACTAGGTCATCTTTTAGATCTGAAACCCCTTGAACTCTGATCTTGCTTTCTTTATATTTTTTGTTATTTTTAGGATTTATTTGATGGTTGAGATTGATAATAAATGTTTTAGTTTTCTTATTTTGGACGATAGGCATAGGGTGGAGATTCAACCTTATTGGATTTTGTGATTAAAAAGAAAAAGAAAAAGAAAAGCTCTTGCTTTATTCTTCCATTTTCATGCGATTTGAAGATACTTTCATGCGATTTGGAAGGGAGATTGGTGTGAGGCTAACCATATTTTCTTTTCTTCCCCATTAAGGTATTTTCTTTAGGTTCTTTATTTTTCCATACTAGATCTTCGTCTACTCCCAAACCCAACTTTCCCATACCCATCTTTTCCACAATCCAAACCCTAACCGACCTAAACCCATCCACCCCGCGCCACATGTGTCACCGTACGACCACGCGTGTGAATCCCACCTAGCCCCTTTTGGCTTTCCATCATCCTTATATCAAAACTCATTTCTTCCATTCTCAAAACCCTAACCCTAAACCTAAAGTCCCAGCTTTCCTAGATTTTCCCTAATTTCTAAAAAACCTTAATTCCAAAATTCTCAATTCCCATAAACCCTAATTCTTCAAATTTCAGATTTTTCCCTTCCTAACCCTAATCATAAAACCTACAAATCTATCCATTGAGTGTGGAACGTGCCTATACTAAATTGGAAGTTCTATCCTTCCATCGAGCCTATTTTTAATTGATTTATGTGATTTCTTAGCATGCGGGCATGTGATTTAGGCTAAATCAGATTTTATTTCATATTGTTTTTGGTGGATTAGCATTTTTTATTAATTGAATTACTTTATGGACTCTTTCATAATCTGCATGTTGCATGCTAGCATTAAATCATGTGTCCTGCATCATTGTGCCTCTTGGAAGCTAGAAAACCTGCTGGATGAGATGAAGCTAGTTAGCCCGAAGGCAGTATGTCACTCTCCTCTCACCATCTTCCTTGATCGGAAGCAGATACGTTAGCAAAGGAGGATCAAACCAAGTTTTCCTGGATCAAGAATTGCTTTGTTATGTCGTATGGGAATGGGTATGCGGTACACTGCCTTCTTCAATATGTGGTACACAAGGGGTATGATCATGTGCATCAGTCTAATACAGAAACTATGCATGTAATATGGTTTTATATATGATTGATAAAAAAAGTTACATGTATGAACTCATATTGCAGTTTATATATGAAATGATGAATATTATTATTATAGAACCTGCATGCTTTGTGTTATATTATAACTAAATAAATAAAAGAATAAATTTCTACATTGCATGTAGAAATTTGCATTAACTAAATTAAAAGTAAGAATAAAGAGCCATAATTTCGGGTTGCCAAAAATAATGATCTGGATTGCAAATGATATATAATCTGGATTCTGAAACTCTCCATCCGGAATGGAAAACATGGAAGTTTTCATGTTTTAGGTAACATTAACATTGGTGTGAACTATGAATCACACAGGGTCACGGATAAGAGACTGCCATAATTTTGGGTTGCTAAAAACAATGATCTAGATCGCAAATGATCCATAATCTGGAACGCTCCATCCGGAATGGAAAACATTGAGGTTTTCATGTTTTGAGGTAACATTGGTGTGAACTATGAATCACCCACGGTAACATTGGGCAGCCAGCATCAAGGAGTTGGACGTTTATATCCTTCTCGCCCTGTTGGGGCTGTAATAAGCTTTTGAGTTTGATGCCTCTTTTTGGTTCCTTTTGCATTCTTTTCTGCTTTTGGTGGCTTCTTTATAAAATCGTTACTTTTCAAAAAAGAAAACACTATGAATCACCCAGTGTCATGGATAAGAGACATATATATATATATATATATATATATATAGATAGATGGATGGATGGATGGATGGATGATCTGATCGTAGATAGAGACTGAAACCAGTGCGGGGGTAGGGGCGGATGTAGCCAAGTGGATCAAGGCAGTGGATTGTGAATCCACCACGCGCGGGTTCAATCCCCGTCGTTCGCCCATCAATAAATGGACCATTTGCTACGGAGACACAAGACAAACCTTTCCCAACTAGAAAGCATTTTTTCTGCAAGAGTCAAAAAATACATTTATTTTGCCTCCCCTTCCCTCCCGCCTGTGGGTCTCTCTAGTAGTTAGATCGAGAATCCGAGTCTGCGTACGCTAGTTAGTTGTCATTCTTCCTACGTGCCTTTGAGCAGCTAGTATTGAGCAGATGCAGACGATAAGACGAGCAGATGATAGCTTCTTCTGTTTCTTCTGTTTTATCTTCTTCCCTCTCCTTTCGAGGAATTCTTCCCCAGATAAGTAAAGAATAGGGATGGATGGATGGATGGATGGATGGATGGACGGACGGAGGGATGGATGGACAGAGGGATGGATGGATGGACGGATGGACGGACTGGATGGATGGATGGATGGATGGATGCAGATTTCATGCATTTAGGTGAAACATTTAACCTTGTGAGAAAAGAGTCAATTGATGTAGAATATATATATATATATATATATATATATATATATATATATATATATATATATATATATATATATATATATATATATATATATATATATATATCTTGGAGAATTTTGTTACTATGGTTTTGACATTTGCATTGTAACATATAGAATTTTGGTTAATTTTCTGAGAATTGTAAATGTGTCACTTGTTTTGATAATTCTAATTATTTTCTTGATCGTGCAGAACCCCAGTCACCGATTCTTCAAATGTGCTCTAAACTAATACATGGCTTGTTAAACAACACTTTTCTGCAGATAATATTGATTAAAAAAGGAGGCCAGATTATCTACTCTGGTCAGCTAGGCTGGCATTCAGAGAGGGTTATTAATTACTTTGAGGTAAGTCTGTTGTCTTCCATGTAATCAATTTCCTTTTCCAGAATTTAGGAAGGGGTGTCAACTTAAGCTATGTCATTTGAGTAAGATGATAGACAAGTTCCATATTAAATAATCTGCCATTTGTTTAAATAACTCATCATCTTAAGGTGAATCGAATTTCATCATTTGGTGGGACTTAATTCATGTTGATTTATTCCGTTTTTCTTCTGTCTTTTGAAGAGTATTCAAGGCGTGCCAAAGATCGAAGTTAACGCCAATCCAGCAACTTGGATGTTAGAAATTACTTCTGCATCTGTTGAAAGACAACTTGGTATAGATTTTGCTCAAGTTTATAAAGAGTCATCCCTTTATCAGTGAGTTCGCTATTCATTGACATTGTAAGCTCTATTATGTGATGGTCTTGCTTTATGGATTACTGGTTCGAACTGTAATGAATGCTCCTATGTGTAGGGACACCAAAATGCTGGTTGAACAGTTGAGCAAACCCACTTCAGGCTCGAAGAAACTACGTTTTTCCACCCGTTTCTCTGTGAATGTATGGGGCCAATTCACTGCATGCCTGTGGAAGCATTGGTTGTCATATTGGAGAAGTCCTGATTACAACCTGAAGAGAATCTCTTTTGCATTTTTCTCATCGTTGTTCTTTGGTTTACTTTTCTGGAACCATGGAAGCAATATGTAAGTCATTCAGTTCAATCAGTTAGATGCATTCTTAATCAACTCCTTAAATGATCAAAATAAGCAGGCTACCTTTCATACAGACAACTGTATACAAAAAATAAAAAATAAAAAAGATTTTTTTAGGTCTTTAATGTAATAAAAGACTAACAGGTATTTTCGGTGAGCCTTCTAAATGTAAGAACTTCATGTTTGGTAGACATTTTTTTCCCCTTGTCCTCCTTTGCCTCAAAGGTCTTGTGTCCTTTCACTTTTGCCTCCCTTTATTTCATACTTTATCATCCTCGATACAACTTTCTCCCTTTGTTACACAGGCAAGCCTTTTTTTCTGTTACTGATATAAAAAACCCCTTTGTTTTATTTCCAAAGATAAGAGTGTCATTGTCGCCGAAATGAATAATGGCTCACTAAAAGAGATGGAGTATCCACCATCTAATGTTAAGGCATGTGTATTTTCGATACGTGCATCATTTCCCTCCCACAAACATGAGATTTGTTTGAAAATGGAGTTGCTATCTTGTTGGCTTTAGAGAATCACAAGTCCTCTGTTCGAACATACTATTGACATGTGGTTTCTTTTGATGCATACCCATTTGTGCAGACTCATTCGTGGCACTCGGGACTGTGATAGGCTGCCCAAGAAAGCAGCCATCCTAATCTTATTCCTACTCTCCTGGTGCATGCCATTGCGCACATGTTTGTGAGATCAAGGACGCTCATCAGGTGGGTTCTACTATATGTGCCATGGCTCAGCAAATGTAGCTGTGTCCAGTCATCATGATGACTATTCATGAAATAATGGACAATTGAAAGATTGACCATCAGCCCATATCCGTTGTACACGTGTCCCACCCGATGAGTGGTCCAGCCTTATTCTCAGGCCATGGTGCATACTCGGGGCTCACCTGATGAACAGCCAGATATCAAACACATGCTGCAATGGCACACATGAGGAAACTAGGATCGGGTTGCTACTCTTGCCAGTGGTTGTGGCGGTGATCTCAAACCCCTGGCCCCAACATGTACACACTGCTCATACACACACATGGGCATCATGCCTTGAAATGGATTTTGGAATTGTTGATTAAAATATGGTGTGGCGCTTTCTCTTGTCTCACTTGTCTGAGAAGTGCTCCCCCTTTAATTGCTCAAGGCAACTCTGTGAACCCAATTAGATGGGCCGACTCTTCTACTGCCTATTAGCTAGGAAAGGAAGTGAGATTCAAAATATTGCAATAGGAGATTCCATTCCCCTCTCGCAATGCTTTTTTCTTTTTAGTAAAAATTTCTACCTGCGAAAATTTAAAAAAATAAGGAAAAAAAAGGAGTAGAAGAAAAGAAAACTTATGAGAGAATTGCTTTTTCGTGCAAATGGCAAACGTGTATGAGATCCGAACCTATCATCAACTAGCTCTAACTTGGATGGGCCATGCCCCAAATATACACTGATCTAATAATCTTAAACATTTGATTGGAGAATTTTTTGGGAAAATAAAATAGATGGTTATAGAAAATGTCAACTAAAGTTCCTTTTACTGTACTTTTTTTTTGTTCCTAAAAAATCTTTCCATCCAGGGTTAGGATTACAATTGGTGTAGATATTGGGTTATATGGTCTATTCAAGGTACGGTATACGTGATAGTTTAGTTCTTGTATATATCTGCCATGTGTACGAAAAAGCTAGTCACTGATGAGTTATGTGAAAGAAAGTGAAAATATTCTAGGTTTTCTCAAAAATTTATGACAATTTATATCAATCTGGCATTATTTTGTTGACCTCTTCCTTCTTTTGAGTGCAGAAACACAGAGCAAGACTTGTTCCACATGGCAGGATTTATGTTTTGTGCAATAGTATTCCCCGGCATACTAAATTGTAATTCGGTTCAACATTTGGTGGTGAAGGAACGCCTTGTAATGTATAGGGAAAGATTTGTCGGAATGTACTCTTCTCATGTCTATTCCCTTGCACAGGTCTTGTTGGAAATGTTCCTTTCAACCTTTCTTAATTGCTCACAAAATACTACTGAAATTGTTCAATGAAGAACAAATAAGATCACTTTCTGTTTACCAAATACTTGTCATTATGAAATACTTGATCTTACTCAGATGAAGAATCTGTATACGTGTAGAGATAAGAAAACCAATGAGATATTAATAAGTTTGAACTAAAACTCCAAGATGTAGCTACCCTCAATGAATTTTACTTTAAAAAATCCTTGTTCATTTCTTAGAATTATATAATTTATTACAGTTCCGTTTATTTACATTTTTAGAATATTACTTGAAAATGTTACATGAAAATCTGTGGTGCTATAGCAGCTCTGCAAGAGCTGAACAAGATTTCCATTCACCGTATTAAGAATATTGGTAGCTTTATTCTTTTCAAGTATGTTTGTATAGGCTTTTAATTCAAACCATTTTCTTATATGCAGTTAAATACATCAGAATTAAAAGTGGCTTATTTGTCAAGTCTATAAAGACGGGACACACACATGCGAGATCCAAGTTGCTCATCAGGAGGGCCCACGTTAGGCTCCATATCCAGAAACAGGCTGGTCGAATAATCCCAAGTGATGGATTTGAGAACAAGATAGATAACAAACTATTTGAAACCATCCATCTTTTTCTTGGATTCGGTGTCTATGATCACCTGACTAGCCCATTTCTTTGGATATGATCATCTCGATAATGAGGCCCTCCTGATGAGCAGTCTGGCTCTTGCACACATATTTCCTGTTCACATGTGTGTTGCAAGTAAGGTGTTAGAGTAATGGAGTATGAATAAGATCAGCAAACCTGTCAACCAATGTTAGAAATGAGGGACATGTTGTAGAAGTATTTCTTTTTGAACTCTTATCTGGTTAAAATGGCTCGTGTAGTCATTTTCTACATCAACGAATAAAATTGAATATCAAAGTTCAGGTTTACAAATTCATTTATAATCTGCTTAGGACATGGAGAGTAATTTGGTATGCATCCAGTCATCCCATTTAATTGTATTGTTTTGCAGATAGCAATTGAAATTCCTTATGTATTCATGGAAGCAGTTGTATTTGGGAGCATTACATATTGGGCAGTTGGGTTTCACTTGTCAGCTTATAAGTTTCTATGGTACTTTGGTGCCTTGTTCTCTTCATTACTCAGCTACACATATATGGGAATGTTGATTATATCTGTGAGCTCAAGTACTAAGGTTTCCAACATATATTCGAGCACCTTTTTCACTATGTCCAATCTCTTTGCAGGCTTTATGATACCGAGGCCTGTAAGTAGTATTTTCTGTTTCCTCCGTGCTTTTCCTTTTTGTCCAATATTCCAACTAATGTGATTTTCCTATGAAACTAGATTATATGTATTCCCATTTTGTAAGTATATCCATTTTTGGAGTATCCCCAATATTATCGAAATATCCTCAATATTATCTGAATCTCCAGCTCAGCTTTATTGATAATATTGGCAGTGATATTGATAACATTGGTAGTATAAAAAATTCCATGTATTGGCAATGTATTACTAAGTATTGCCAATATTTTCGACTGTGTAAATTCTTGGTGTTGCTTGTATCGCCAATATTTTCAACTTTGTAAATTCTAGGTGTTGGTTATATCGCGTGTATTAGCGATATTTCGATAATATCACCAATGTATTGATATTGCCAAAATATGTTTATTATAAAAAAATTCATTTCAATTTTTTTTTTTATGTGCACATGGTTATATGCAGTGTTCAAATTGTAGATGATAACATCAATAATATTGTGACATTATTGTTATCGCAACATGGGGGGTATTGAGTCCACAATCTTTTGTTTCCATTCCAGTTGTTGACGATTTCTCAGCAAAATATCATGTGTTGTCGATATTTTAAAATATCAATAGATGGTTAGATGGAAGGTTGGATGGTTGGATGGATAGATGGGATCGATAGGGTGGTTGGACCTATTTCTTATGAAAACACATGCTTTTAGGCTCCCCCATTAAATTAAAACTTATTATGTATGCATTCTTTTTGCAATTTTTTAATTCCTAAATATGCAAATATGTGTATTTTAACCTCTCATGAAGTTTCACTGAAAATTTCCACCGTTTTCCCCATGTTTTCCAAATGTTTCTTTGCATTTTTGGTTATTGGTGATATCGGTATTATTTCCATATCCCCGACTGACGAAACTTATAATGATAATGATACTTCAAACACTAAATATATCAAAAGAAAATGTGGGTGACACGATGATGTTGGCATATCATGGCATCAATAAATTTCTTATATAATTTTTTGGAGCAGACCTGCAGCTACACTGGAGGAATTATTGGGTCATGATGTGTCGGAACATGAATATTGTCCTGATGTGCCCAATCTTGGTACATGTGGAGACCATAGTTTCTCAATCAAGAATGTTGGTCTGATGATCCTCATTGTGGATGGGGGATGGGAGATGTTCTACAGAGACTTCTGTGTGTGTGTGCTACACATTTCTTACTGAGAGTGACATTTCCTATAGAGAGACATGCTCTCTCTCTCTCTCTCTCTCTCTCTCATGTTTTTTATATGGTGAAGCCTAGTCGGATTGGGATTTGGCATGTGCTCTTTCATGTGCTGTTGCTTATTTAAGGGGAACATGTGTAGAGAGTGAAATCATTCTAGGTATTCCTTAGTGAGTTCTGGGAGAAAAGTCTTGTATTTCTAATTTCTCTTATTTTAGTGAAGAGTAAAGCTCTGTATTTATCCTTCAAAATAAAAATAAAGCTATGTGTTGCCGCCCTGTGGACATAGGCATATTACCGAACCGCATAAATCTCCATGACTCTTCTCTTAT
Organism: Magnolia sinica; assembly: GCF_029962835.1. Classification (NCBI taxonomy): domain Eukaryota; kingdom Viridiplantae; phylum Streptophyta; class Magnoliopsida; order Magnoliales; family Magnoliaceae; genus Magnolia; species Magnolia sinica. The sequence continues at coordinate 107,341,288 of NC_080575.1, forward strand.
TTTTCGCTTGACTTTTAGTTTTTTTTTTTTTTTTTTCAACAATTGGTATCAAAGCCAAAGGTTGGAAAGCCTTTTTAGCAGAAGATCAGTGTTAGTAAGGGGAACATGTGTAGAGAGTGATATCATTCTTCTGGGTATTCCTTAGAGAGTTTTGGGAGAAAAGTCTTGTATTTCTGATTTCTCTTGTTTTAGCGAAAAGTAAAGCTATGTATTTATCCTTCAAAATAAAAATAAAGCTATGTGTTGCCACCCTGTGGACATAGGCATATTACCGAACCACATAAATCTCTATGCCTCTTTTCTCTTATTTCTTGTTTGGCCTTTGTTTTTTTTTTTCCCTGCAATAATTGGTATCAAAGCCAAAGGTTGGAAAGCCTTTTTAGCACAAGATCGGTGTTAGTGTTTGTATTGCAATTGTATGTCAAATGGCTGGATCGAGTTCTACTATATTCGAGGTGTCAAATTTCGACGGATCCAATTATGCGTAGTGGAAACTAAAGATGAATGCAATGTTGGTGAATGAAGGTTGTGCAATTACGATAGAAGGAAAAGAAAAGAAGCCTGAGGGGAGAGAGGTCTTTGAGGAGAAATATCAATTAGCTATGGCGGATCTTCTTCTTGCACTAAATAATTCATTTTGTTCAACATTCCTGATTAAACCATTGCTAAAGGCTTGTGGGACAAATTTTGAAACATGTATGAAGGGAAATCCATGTCAAACAAGATATTTCTCCAAAGATGGGTGTACAACTTGAAGATGAAGGGCCCTCTTTGTAAGAATACTCGAATGGGTTTAATACCCTAATTAGCAGATTGACGATGACTAATGCGAAGATCGACAATGAAGAAAATGTCGCACTTATGCTTTGTTCAATGCTAAATTCATAGGATGGTTTGATTATGAATCTCAGCAATGGTTTAGATCTTTATATGAAGTTAATCATGTCCATGTTGCTCACCAAAGAGTCCCATAGAAAAACACAGGATGGATCTTCTAGTGATGCCATGACAATTAGAGGAAGATCTACTGATAAATGTATTGGTGAGAGAGATCAGACAAGGTCTAAGTCGAAATGGCTCAAAATAAGGTTGCCTGTCTTCAGCAAATGGCTCATATCATGGAAACCACCATATTGGTTTCACTTCTTCAGCCAGCTCCTGACGTCTTCAATCTCTTTGATGAAATAATCTTAATGGCAGAAGGGACGATCATTTACCATGGCCCTCATCACTGTGTTCTTGAGTTTTTCGAGAACTGTGGTTTCAGGTGCCCAGAAAGGAAGAGCCCAGCTGATTTCCTCCATGAGGTTTGCCATTGGAACAAGTATTCATCTGTTGGATTCCGTTCTTGTTCTTCCATTAATGTAACTCAAATTTCTTATTCTCTTCAGGTCATCTCGAAGAAGGATCAAGCACAGTTCTGGTGTCACTCAGGCCGGCAATATCATTATGTTCCAGTTGAGCGGTTTGCAGAAAGATTCAAGGCATTTTCTGCGGGACAGAAGTTATCGGAGGAACTTTCACAGCCACATTGTATGCTCAAAGGTGCCAAGGATGCTCTATCCTTCAGTACATACTCTCTGAGTAAACGAGAACTATTCAAAGCTTGTTGTAGTCGAGAATGGATTCTTGTGAAAAGAAACCCAATTGTATATGTTTTAAAAATGATGCAGGTAGGTATTGCCAATTTTGGGAACATTTGTTGTTTTCATCTTCTATGCCTTTCATCTTGCAAACTGAGATTTTCTCCCTGCAGCTTATGTTCCTTGCATTCGTCACGATGACTGTATTTATGCGAACACAGATGAGTGTTGATCTGGTTCATGCAAATTACTACATGGGTGCCCTTTGTTACACCCTTCTCTTGCTCATGGTCAATAATAACCCGGAGTTGTACCTGACTCTTTCAAGGCTTGCAGTATTCTACAAACAAAGAGATTCATACTTCTATCCTGCATGGGCATTCTCACTCCCTTCATCTGTACTCAAGATCCCACATTCTTTGGTTGCGTCTTTGTTTTGGACATCGCTTACTTATTATGTAATTGGTTATAGTCCAGAAGCAGGCAGGTTTGTTCACCCATGTAAATAACTTACATCTAAGATACTCAAGGTTCTAGTTTATATTTCCAACTCTTAATTGCATTCTTATTGTCTCACCTTTCTAGATTCTTCTGCCAATTCCTTCTATTTTTCGCGGTCCATCTAATGTCTGCATCAATGCAACGTGCTGTAGCAGCGGTATTTCGCACTTTTATGGCTGCTACAACGGTGATGTCCTTTTCTATATTGATAAGCCTCTCATTTGGAGGCTTCATACTTCCACTGTGTAAGGTTCTAGTCATGCTTTCCAGTCAAAAGCTTGAATAAGTTATCAACAGAATTTGACTGATGATGGTGTTCTACTGCGCAGCTTCTATTCCGGCTTGGATGACCTGGGGATTTTGGGTTTTTCCACTGTCTTATGCAGAGATAGGTGTTACCGTCAATGAATTCCATGCGCCGCGATGGAGACTGGTAGGATTCATTAGGGAATTGAATCAACAGGTCCAGGATTTATTATTATTATTATTATTATTATCACATATTAGCATATGACAATGTGATTTGTACACTTTTTCAAGACATGAACTAGAAAATTGAATTGAATAACTAGTTCAATAGAGTGGAAATGACCACAATGCAATTACCTTAGAATTCTTTAGGGCCTCGGCCCCAAGTAGCATTTACAGTAATACCTAGTTGGATTTGAAAGGAATGTGACTGCTATTGCCTATTGTGAATGCTAGAAAATGGCATTAAAATTTTGCAATTTTCTTTCGGTTAAACTAATTTATTGCAATTCAATTCAGTTATGCATCCAAAATTCCAAATGCATTGTAAGTTTGTCAGTGTCAAAGTTTTACGCATGTTGTAGTTGTAAGGGGTGAAATTTTAGAACTGCAATGAGCTTCAATAATGATCATATCTTCTTTTTTTTTTCGATGAAAGATTTCATCGGCAAATGTAAGTGTTGGGGAGCAAGTAATGAGAAAAAGAGGTCTGCTGTATGAATCCTACTTCTACTGGATATCTTTGGGAGCTCTGTTCGGGTTCATTGTAATTTTGAACACTGTCTTCATCTTGGCCTTGACATTTCTGAAGTGTAAGTTTGTTATTGATGATCTCTACTCCTTTTATTTTGTTCCTCCATTTTCTCCATCTTGGAATCAATTTAAGTTTTCAGCCACATTGGTTGTCTTAGAAATTCATTCTTTTCTTTCATCTGCATTTTTTTCTCGTCTAATTTAGCTCCAAGTAGGTCAAGGGCTGTGATAACCTTTGAAAAGCTTTCCCAATTACAAGGAAAAGATGATTGTAATTCGTCAGTTTTTCTGCCGATCTCAAGCATGGAACAAAAAAGAGGTGGTGCAGTTGTATACATCTTTTTCTTTGAATTCTTCTATTTATTATTATTATTATTATTATTTGGTTCCTCTGGACATTCATAAATAGTCGGAGATCAAACATTACAAGGGAATGATTGCTTTTGATGAATGGTTATGCAGGAAAAGTTACTTTACCTTTTGAGCCCCTGGCTTTGTCATTTCAGGGTGTGCAGTATTTTGTTGATATGCCCCGGGTAATTGTACTACATGGATTAGTAACATACTTTTATACAGAATTTCTGGGTATGAGAGGCTTAAAAGCCAAACTAAACTAGCATTCAAATTCTACCTGACCCAGAAAATGAAAAGTCAAGGTATGGCTCGGAAAAACATCCAGCTTCTAAGAGATGTCACAGGTGCATTCAGGCCTCATGTTCTTACAGCCTTAATGGGTGTCAGTGGAGCAGGCAAGACAACACTTCTGGATGTTCTCTCTGGAAGAAAAACTTTTGGTACTATTCAAGGAGACATTAGGATAGGAGGGTATCCCAAGGTGCAGGAAACATTTGCTAGGATATCTGGTTACTGTGAGCAAAATGACATACATTCCCCACATATTACCGTTGAAGAATCTGTTATACACTCAGCTTGGTTGCGTCTTGGGCCACAGATCAATGAAGAGACTAAGATGGTAAAGATTCCTTTCACACATACTGTAGCATGCTTTTAAAGGTGCATGATGTGGTTATGATACGTCTTCTATTTTTACTTTTCATTCTAAGCAAGCATTTGGTCATGTGACTTGGCCACAAGTTGCAGTTATATCGAACAGATCTCTTTCTCGTGTATTGCATGATTTGATTGGATATTGGCTTCTGATACACCTTAGCCATTGATATTGTTTCATATATCTTTAAATCAGCGGCTAGTGCAGTTTCCATAAAATATTTTTTACACTTTGCAGGAATTTGTAAATGAGGTTTTGGAAACTATTGAGCTTGATGAAATTAAAGACACTTTGGTTGGAATTCCCGGTATAAGTGGTCTCTCTATAGAGCAGCGTAAAAGGCTGACATTTGGGGTGGAGCTTGTCGCGAACCCATCTATTATGTTTATCGATGAACCTACATCAGGTCTAGATGCAAGGACAGCTGCAATTGTGATGCGTGTGGTGAAAAATGTAGTTCAAACAGGAAGGACAGTAGTTTGCACCATCCACCAGCCAAGTATTAACATATTTGAATCATTTGATGAGGTAAATATTCATAATTTGCTAGTCACGCTCCTTATTGGAATAGTTACAGTTTCATAACATCCTTGGATTATTAAAAATTTGTTGGTAAGCAATGAATATATTTTGAAGAGGGTTACAAGCCAACATCACAAAACAAACTCAAAAGCTTCAATCAAATATCGACTTGGATGAAATTGTTTCCCTATTACCTAACCTCAAAGTCCACTGTCAGACTTTCCTATGGCCTTCCAACATTTTACCTGGATGCATGTTATAGACTCATTTATGCAGATTTATTCACTTCATTTCCTAGTACTAACTCTTCTAGTTGTTGATGTTTTTATTTGCTTGTCACGCATGTGGTCTGTATTCATATATATACTAAAAACCTACCTGGTTTTGGCCCTTACTGAGCACAGAGTTGAATGTTGGAAGAAAGAAACAGTACATAGAATGAAGTCCTGAAGAAAAAGGTTAATCTTCAAGGAGTCATTAGGTCATCAGGACCAAATGGTTAAAAGAAAAATCTAATAGTGCAGAACTAAGGAAAGGAACAATTTTCATTGCTTAGCGGTTCAGCCCCATTTCTACCATCGACTAGAAGCAAAGTAAAGAACATCCATTTGGGCAACCCCAAGGATATTCGAAACTATGAATTTCAAAGCCAATGCTAGATAAAGGAACCCCTACCCATCTATAAAGTTCCCGGGCATAACTCTTCAACCATTAAAAGCCTGTTTCATGCTTTTATCATTAAATCTTTTTTGTTTGTTATAGATATATTTTTTGAAACTTTTTGGAATGGTAATGATAATTGTATTAGAGTGGAAACAAGAAAGGAACAAGTCATAGGCGTCACAAGAAAATAGACACGATAGGAGATCATCCAAAGCCAAAGGACCACGACTTCTCAGTACCCCTCACCTTTCAAAAACCTTAAGGTCCAAAGCCCAATCAATCACCTTTCCTTTTGCTCCAATTAATTCTTTGGCATTTTAGACTTGTTAATGAAAGTCCTATTGTTGGGTTCCTTCCATATTGAGTGACAGCATGCCAACAAAGACAACATCCACAATACTTGCTACCTTTTACCATGTCCATCCCAGTTCCATGTACCAAAGGACACTGCAATTGTCCTCGAAGTCACCCACATGATCTCAAAGAACTCAATGACTCCCCTCTAGATCTCCAACACAAAGGTGCAATGAATAAACAAATGGTGCCCCGATTCCATGTTCATCAAACACAGGATACAATATTTGTATTCATCATCTTTCTATTCAAATGGTCAAAACTTTAGTGATGGCGATGGGAGGCCTGTGATGGAATACTGGGACGTGAATTGCTTGTAAGTTCCTTTTGGTAGAAGCTATGTGGGGCCCACTAAGATGTCCATGAAAAATCCATTATGTCCATTAGTTTTTCTAGCCAACTTCAGGATGAGTCGAAAACAAGGCAGGTCCAAAACTCAAGTGGGGTACACCACAGGAAACAATGAGGATTAAACTACCACCCTTGAAACCATCATGCGGCCACAAAAGTTTTGGATTAGGCTGATGTGATGCAGGACATGGAAAATTAAATATGATATGCTAGATTTCAGGCTTAGATCACACCAATTCAGAAACAATCACACAAATTCCACATCCCACATGAAAATCCAAACATTCAATTAAAGGGGAATCTATTCGGGTCCAAGCCGACACAGGCTAGGACTGGACCAATAAAATTATAAACCAAACAATGTCAAAGGGAAATAAAATCAACTACTCATGCATAAAAATCAGTCCCTAATCCAAGGGATTTCCTAATTTCAATTCAAGGAACCCTAAGGTGATAAAAAGGGGCAAATCAATTAAGGATCATGTAATATAGGGTTAGGATTCATGAAAAAATGGCTATGAGAGGATAAAAGAGGATAAAAACCTGAGCCAAAAGATAATCCCGCGTGTGGACAGCAACAATGACCCAGACGGACGTGCGTGTGATCCCGGCCGCATGTGTGTGGGGCCCACTATTCAGAAAAAGGCCACCTTGGCCCTGGTCGGCCAGGGATGGACTCCAAAACCTCCAAATTTCAGCTCGATCCGATGTACGGTTTGTGCGTGGTGCTCCGCCGAAGTTTCAGCTCGCCTGCGGAAATCTGGAAACCTGTCAATGAAGAAATCTAATGCAATGAAAGGACAAATTATAAGTACGGATGGTTGGGGAAGATGGAAAAAAAGATGATGGAAGATGGGGGTGAATTGGGATCGATGTGGCTTCGCACCACGGTAGTTAGCCCTTCGAAGAAGGGAGGGCTTCGCACCCACTTTTGAATTCTTCCACAACTCACGAAGAGAGCAGAAAAATAAAGCAGAAATTTTTATTAAACTTGAATGAATGAAAAGAACTACAAGGAGTGCCTATTTATAGGGAGAATCCTATACCCAAAAACTCGCACCATGTGCGACACCTATTACTTGGCGATTAAGTAAACTAAAATAAAAATCAAATGAGGAAATATAAAGCGTTCACGATGTTCTAAATAATAACAATAAGCAAAACCTAAAATATAAAACCAATCCGATGAGTGGGCCACGATCATGAGATCCCATGGTGGGCTTTTCTTGACTATCGGGCCACTTTTCTGAACCAAAACTTGTCTTCTAGCTAGGAGGCCCTCTCTGGACGTCGTCATCGAGCCAGATCGATGGTGGGGTCCTCCTTCTGTGTACGTACGTGCGTAGGGGGGGCGGCGTGAGTGCGCGTATGCGCATGATGTCCCCATAGGCTGATGTTTGTGTTTTTGGTTCGTCCCAGTGGGAGTAATTTTGTGAACAGTTTGGATGGCATATAACGTCATGGTGGGCCCCGGGAAGGTTTCGATGGTGGGCATTTCTGGTCCCACTGTTTCATGTTGTGTGGCCCACTTGAGTTTTGAATCTACGTCATTTTTTGGCTCATGTCCTAAAGTGAGCTGGCAAAACCGATGGACCGAGTGGATTTTTCATCGACATCGGGATGGACCCAACATAGCTTCCACCAACAAGAACTTGTTGGTGAGGGGCACAGGCAATTCACGTCTAGAATACTAGGGACAGGAGGTCAGGATTCCGACTATGCTAAGGTTGCATACCTGCTCAAAGGTCTTAGGTTGGGGGTGAATCACAAGCTCAACTTGATAGTCATCCACTGCAACTCTAGAAACTCGATCAACTGGATTCAACTGGCTATGTGATGAGGACATCAGAGGACCTGGACTCAATTGGCCGTGCGATGGGGACATTAAAGGACCTACTCAGGTGTACCAAAAATGGAGACGACCACCCACATTAGCACAACTTTCTTTATGGATGAAAGGCAAGTTCTAGATGGGGCCCGTTGGGCCATTTTGAAGACCCCATATGCATTGGACGCGCATCAAGAAGACTCCACCTTGGGATGATGCATGTGGGCTGCTTAGGAGATCATTTTTGTTATATGATTTCTATTTCGTGTCGATTCGACCGTTAGATCTTGTCGATTAGGTCATCGGGCCACTAGGTCATCTTTTAGATCTGAAACCCCTTGAACTCTGATCTTGCTTTCTTTATATTTTTTGTTATTTTTAGGATTTATTTGATGGTTGAGATTGATAATAAATGTTTTAGTTTTCTTATTTTGGACGATAGGCATAGGGTGGAGATTCAACCTTATTGGATTTTGTGATTAAAAAAAAAAAGAAAAAGAAAAGCTCTTGCTTTATTCTTCCATTTTCATGCGATTTGAAGATACTTTCATGCGATTTGGAAGGGAGATTGGTGTGAGGCTAACCATATTTTCTTTTCTTCCCCATCAAGGTATTTTCTTTAGGTTCTTTATTTTTCCATACTAGATCTTCGTCTACTCCCAAACCCAACTTTCCCATACCCATCTTTTCCACAATCCAAACCCTAACCGACCTAAACCCATCCACCCCGCGCCACATGTGTCACCGTACGACCACGCGTGTGAATCCCACCTAGCCCCTTTTGGCTTTCCATCATCCTTATATCAAAACTCATTTCTTCCATTCTCAAAACCCTAACCCTAAACCTAAAGTCCTAGCTTTCCTAGATTTTTCCTAATTTCTAAAAAACCTTAATTCCAAAATTCTCAATTCCCATAAACCCTAATTCTTCAAATTTCAGATTTTTCCCTTCCTAACCCTAATCATAAAACCTACAAATCTATCCATTGAGTGTGGAACGTGCCTATACTAAATTGGAAGTTCTATCCTTCCATCGAGCCTATTTTTAATTGATTTATGTGATTTCTTAGCATGCGGGCATGTGATTTAGGCTAAATCAGATTTTATTTCATATTGTTTCTGGTGGATTAGCATTTTTTATTAATTGAATTACTTTATGGACTCTTTCATAATCTCCATGTTGCATGCTAGCATTAAATCATGTGTCCTGCATCATTGTGCCTCTTGGAAGCTAGAAAACCTGCTGGATGAGATGAAGCTAGTTAGCCCGAAGGCAGTATGTCACTATCCTCTCACCATCTTCCTTGATCGAAAGCAGATACGTTAGCAAAGGAGGATCAAACCAAGTTTACCTGGATCAAGAATTGCTTTGTTATGTCGTATGGGAATGGGTATGCGGTACACTGCCTTCTTCAATATGTGGTACTCAAGGGGTATGATCATGTGCATCAGTCTAATACAGAAACTATGCATGTAATATGGTTTTATATATGATTGATAAAAAAAGTTACTTGTATGAACTCATATTGCAGTTTATATATGAAATGATGAATATTATTATTATAGAACCTGCATGCTTTGTGTTATATTATAACTAAATAAATAAAAGAATAAATTTCTACATTGCATGTAGAAATTTGCATTAACTAAATTAAAAGTAAGAATAAAGAGCCATAATTTCAGGATGCTAAACATAATGATCTGGATTGCAAATGATCTATAATCTGGATTCTGAAACTCTCCATCCGGAATGGAAAACATGGAGGCTTTCATGTTTTAGGTAACATTAACATTGGTGTGAACTATGAATCACACAGGGTCACGGATAAGAGACTGCCATAATTTCGGGTTGCTAAAAACAATGATCTAGATCGCAAATGATCCATAATCTGGAACGCTCCATCCGGAATGGAAAACATTGAGATTTTCATGTTTTAGGTAACATTAGTGTGAACTATGAATCACCCACAGTAACATTGGGCAGCCAGCATCAAGGAGTTGGACGTTTATATCCTTCTCGCCCTGTTGGGGCTGTAATAAGCTTTTGAGTTTGATGCCTCTTTTTGGTTCCTTTTGTATTCTTTTCTGCTTTTGGTGGCTTCTTAATAAAATCGTTACTTTTCAAAAAAGAAAACACTATGAATCACCCAGTGTCATGGATAAGAGACTTATATATATATATATATATATATATATATATAGATGGATGGATGGATGGATGGATGATCTGATCGTAGATAGAGACTGAAACCAGTGCGGGGGTAGGGGCGGATGTAGCCAAGTGGATCAAGGCAGTGGATTGTGAATCCACCACGCGCGGGTTCAATCCCCGTCGTTCGCCCATCAATAAATGGACCATTTGTTACGGAGACACAAGACAAACCTTTCCCAACTAGAAAGCATTTTTTCTGCAAGAGTCAAAAAATACATTTATTTTGCCTCCCCTTCCCTCCCGCCTGTGGGTCTCTCTAGTAGTTAGATCGAGAATCCGAGTCTGCGTACGCTAGTTAGTTGTCATTCTTCCTACGTGCCTTTGAGCAGCTAGTATTGAGCAGATGCAGACGATAAGACGAGCAGATGATAGCTTCTTCTGTTTCTTCTGTTTTATCTTCTTCCCTCTCCTTTCGAGGAATTCTTCCCCAGATAAGTAAAGAATAGGGATGGATGGATGGATGGATGGATGGATGGACGGACGGAGGGATGGATGGACAGAGGGATGGATGGATGGACGGATGGACGGACTGGATGGATGGATGGATGGATGGATGCAGATTTCATGCATTTAGGTGAAACATTTAACCTTGTTAGAAAAGAGTCAATTGATGTAGAATATATATATATATATATATATATATATATATATATATATATATATATATATATATATATATATATATATATATATATATATATATATATATCTTGGAGAATTTTGTTACTATGGTTTTGACATTTGCATTGTAACATATAGAATTTTGGTTAATTTTCTGAGAATTGTAAATGTGTCACTTGTTTTGATAATTCTAATTATTTTCTTGATTGAGCAGAACCCCAATCACCGATTCTTCAGATGTGCTCTAAATTAATGCATGGCTTGTTAAACAACACTTTTCTGCAGATAATATTGATTAAAAAAGGAGGCCAGATTATCTACTCTGGTCAGCTAGGCTGGCATTCAGAGAGGGTTATTAATTACTTTGAGGTAAGTCTGTTGTCTTCCATGTAATCAATTTCCTTTTCCAGAATTTAGGAAGGGGTGTCAACTTAAGCTATGTCATTTGAGTAAGATGATAGACAAGTTCCATACTAAATAATCTGCCATTTGTTTAAATAACTCATCATCTTAAGGTGAATCGAATTTCATCATTTGGTGGGACTTAATTCATGTTGATTTATTCCATTTTTCTTCTGTCTTTTGAAGAGTATTCAAGGCGTGCCAAAGATCAAAGTTAACGCCAATCCAGCAACTTGGATGTTAGAAATTACTTCTACATCTGTTGAAAGACAACTTGATATAGATTTTGCTCAAGTTTATAAAGAGTCGTCCCTTTATCAGTGAGTTTGCTATTCATTGACATTGTAAGCTCTATTATGTGATGGTCTTGCTTGATGGATTACTGGTTCCAACTGTAATGAATGCTCCTATGTGTAGGGACACCAAACTGCTGGTTGAACAGTTGAGCAAACCCACTCCAGGCTCGAAGAAACTACGTTTTTCCACCCGTTTCTCTGTGAATGCATGGGGCCAATTCACTGCATGCCTGTGGAAGCATTGGTTGTCATATTGGAGAAGTCCTGATTACAACCTGAAGAGAATCTCTTTTGCATTTTTCTCATCGTTGTTCTTTGGTTTACTTTTCTGGAACCATGGAAACAATATGTAAGTCATTCAGTTCAATCAGTTAGATGCATTCTTAATCAACTCCTTAAATGATCAAAATAAGCAGGCTACCTTTCATACAGACAACTGTATACAAAAAATAAAAAATAAAAAAGATTTTTTTAGGTCTTTAATGTAATAAACGACTAACAGATATTTTCGGTGGGCCTTCCAAATGTAAGAACTTCATGTTTGGTAGACATTTTTTTTTCCCTTTGTCCTCCTTTGCCTCAAAAGTCTTGTGTCCTTTCACTTTTGCCTCACTTTATTTCATACTTTATCATCCTCGATACAAGCATTATTCTCCCTTTGTTACACAGGCAAGCCTTTTTTTCTGTTACTGATATAAAAAACCCCTTTGTTTTATTTCCAAAGATAAGAGTGTCATTGTCGCCGAAATGAATAATGGCTCACTAAAAGAGATGGAGTATCCACCATCTAATGTTAAGGCATGTGTATTTTCGATACGTGCATCATTTCCCTCCCACAAACATGAGATTTGTTTGAAAATGGAGTTGCTATCTTGTTGGCTTTAGAGAATCACAAGTCCTCTGTTCGAACATACTATTGACATGTGGTTTCTTTTGATGCATACCCGTTTGTGCAGACTCATTCGTGGCACTCGGGACTGTGATAGGCTGCCCAAGAAAGCAGCCATCCTAATCTTATTCCTACTCTCCTGGTGCATGCCATTGCGCACATGTTTGTGAGATCAAGGACGCTCATCAGGTGGGTTCTACTATATGTGCCATGGCTCAGCAAATGTAGCTGTGTCCAGTCATCATGATGACTATTCATGAAATAATGGACGATTGAAAGATTGACCATCAGCCCATATTCATTGTACACGTGTCCCACCCGATGAGTGGTCTAGCCTTATTCTCAGGCCATGGTGCATACTCGGGGCTCACCTGATGAACAGCCAGATATCAAACACATGCTGCAATGGCACACATGAGGAAACTAGGATCAGGTTGCTACTCTTGCCAGTGGTTGTGGCAGTGATCTCAAACCCCTGGCCCCAACATATACACTCACTGCTCATACACACACAAGGGCATCATGCCTTGAAATGGATTTTGGAATTGTTGATTAAAATATGGTATGGCGCTTTCTTTTGTCTCACTTGTCTGAGAAGTGCTCCCCCTTTAATTGCTCAAGGCAACTCTGTGAACCCAATTAGATGGGCCGACTCTTCTACTGCCTATTAGCTAGGAAAGGGAGTGAGATTCAAAATATTGCAATAGGAGATTCCATTCCCCTCTTGCAATGCTTTTTTCTTTTTAGTAAAAATTTCTACCTGCAAAAATTTTTTTTAAAAAAAAAAAGGAAAAAAAAGGAGTAGAAGAAAAGAAAACTTAATGAGAGGATTGCTTTTTCGTGCAAATGGCAAACGTGTATGAGATCCGAACCTATCATCAACTAGCTCTACCTTGGATGGGCCATGCCCCAAATATACACTGATCTAATAATCTTAAACATTTGATTGGAGAATTTTTTGGGAAAATAAAATAGATGGTTATAGAAAATGTCAACTAAAGTTCCTTTTACTGTACTTTTTTTTTGTTCCTAAAAAATCTTTCCATCCAGGGTTAGGATTACAATTGGTGTAGATATTGGGTTATATGGTCTATTCAAGGTACGGTATACGTGATAGTTTAGTTCTTGTATATATCTGCCATGTGTACGAAAAAGCTAGTCACTGATGAGTTATGTGAAAGAAAGTGAAAATATTCTAGGTTTTCTCAAAAATTTATGACAATTTATATCAATCTGGCATTATTTTGTTGACCTCTTCCTTCTTTTGAGTGCAGAAACACAGAGCAAGACTTGTTCCACATGGCAGGATTTATGTTTTGTGCAGTAGTATTCCCCGGCATACTAAATTGTAATTCAGTTCAACATTTGGTGGTGAAGGAACGCCTTGTAATGTATAGGGAAAGATTTGTCGGAATGTACTCTTCTCATGTCTATTCCCTTGCACAGGTCTTGTTGGAAATGTTCCTTTCAACCTTTCTTAATTGCTCACAAAATACTACTGAAATTGTTCAATGAAGAACAAATAAGATCACTTTCTGTTTACCAAATACTTGTCATTATGAAATACTTGATCTTACTCAGATGAAGAATCTGTATACGTGTAGAGATAAGAAAACCAATGAGATATTAATAAGTTTGAACTAAAACTCCAAGATGTAGCTACCCTCAATGAATTTTACTTTAAAAAATCCTTGTTCATTTCTTAGAATTATATAATTTATTACAGTTCCGTTTATTTACATTTTTAGAATATTACTTGAAAATGTTACATGAAAATCGGTGGTGCTATAGCAGCTCTGCAAGAGCTGAACAAGATTTCCATTCACCGTATTAAGAATATTGGTAGCTTTATTCTTTTCAAGTATGTTTGTATAGGCTTTTAATTCAAACCATTTTCTTATATGCAGTTAAATACATCAGAATTAAAAGTGGCTTATTTGTCAAGTCTATAAAGACGGGACACACACATGCGAGATCCAAGTTGCTCATCAGGAGGGCCCACGTTAGGCTCCATATCCAGAAACAGGCTGGTCGAATAATCCCAAGTGATGGATTTGAGAACAAGACAGATAACAAACTATTTGAAACCATCCATCTTTTTCTTGGATTCGGTGTCTATGATCACCTGACTAGCCCATTTCTTTGGATATGATCATCTCGATAATGAGGCCCTCCTGATGAGCAGTCTGGCTCTTGCACACATATTTCCTGTTCACATGTGTGTTGCAAGTAAGGTGTTAGAGTAATGGAGTATGAATAAGATCAGCAAACCTGTCAACCAATGTTAGAAATGAGGGACATGTTGTAGAAGTATTTCTTTTTGAACTCTTATCTGGTTAAAATGGCTCGTGCAGTCATTTTCTACATCAACGAATAAAATTGAATATCAAAGTTCAGGTTTACAAATTCATTTATAATCTGCTTAGGACATGGAGAGTAATTTGGTATGCATCCAGTCATCCCATTTAATTGTATTGTTTTGCAGATAGCAATTGAAATTCCTTATGTATTCATGGAAGCAGTTGTATTTGGGAGCATTACATATTGGGCAGTTGGGTTTCACTTGTCAGCTTATAAGTTTCTATGGTACTTTGGTGCCTTGTTCTCTTCATTACTCAGCTACACATATATGGGAATGTTGATTATATCTGTGAGCTCAAGTACTAAGGTTTCCAACATATATTCGAGCACCTTTTTCACTATGTCCAATCTCTTTGCAGGCTTTATGATACCGAGGCCTGTAAGTAGTATTTTCAGTTTCCTCCGTGCTTTTCCTTTTTGTCCAATATTCCAACTAATGTGATTTTCCTATCAAACTAGATTATATGTATTCCCATTTTGTAAGTATATCCATTGTTTGGAGTATCCCCAATATTATCTGAATCTCCAGCTCAGCTTTATCGATAATATTGGTAATGATATTGATAACATTGGTAGTATCAAAAATTCCATGTATCAACAATGTATTACTAAGTATTGCCAATATTTTCGACTGTGTAAATTCTTGGTGTTGCTTGTATCGCCAATATTTTCAACTTTGTAAATTCTAGGTGTTGGTTATATCGCCAGTGTATTAGCGATATTTCGATAATATCACCAATGTATTGATATTGCCAAAATATGTTTATTATAAAAAATTTCATTTCAATTTTTTTTATGTGCACATGGTTATATGCAGTGTTCAAATTGTAGATGATAACGTCAATAATATTGCGACATTATTGTTATCGCAACATGAGGGATATTGAGTCAACAATCTTTTGTTTCCGTTCCAGTTGTTGACGATTTCTCAGCGAAATATCATGTGTTGTCGATATTTTAAAATATCAATAGATGGTTAGATGGAAGGTTGGATGGTTGGACTTATTTCTTACGACAACACATGCTTTTAGGCTCCCCCATTAAATGGAAACTTATTATGTATGCATTCTTTTTGCAATTTTTTAATTCCTAAATATGCAAATATGTGTATTTTAACATCTCATGAAGTTTCACTGAAAAATTCCACCTTTCCCCATGTTTTCCAAATGTTTCTTTGCATTTTTGGTTATTGGCGATATCGGTATTATTTCCATATCCCCGACTGACGAAACTTGTAACGATAATGATACATCAAACACTAAATATATCAAAAGAAAATGTGGGTGACATGATGATGGTGGCATATCATGGCATCAATAAATTTCTTACATAATTTTTTGGAGTAGACCTGCAGCTACACTGGAGGAATTATTGGGTCATGATGTGTCGGAACATGAATATTGTCCTGATGTGCCCAATCTGGGTACATGTGGAGACCATAGTTTCTCAATCAAGAATGTTGGTCTGATGATCCTCATTGTGGATGGGGGATGCTCAATTTGTTGAGACGGTGGAGTGGAGATGTTCTACAGAGACTTCTGTGCGTGTGTTACACATTTCTTACTGAGAGTGACATTTCTTATAGAGAGACATGCTCTCTCTCTCTCTCTCTCTCTCTCTCTCTTATGTTTTTTATATGGTGAAGCCTAGTCGGATTGGGCTTTGGCATGTGCTCTTTCATGTGCTGTTGCTTATTTAAGGGGAACATGTGTAGAGAGTGAAATCATTCTAGGTATTCCTTAGTGAGTTCTGGGAGAGAAGTCTTGTATTTCTAATTTCTCTTATTTTAGTGAAGAGTAAAGCTCTGTATTTATTCTTCAAAATAAAAATAAAGCTATGTGTTGCTGCCCTGTGGACATAGGCATATTACCGAACCACATAAATCTCCATGCCTCTTCTCTTATTTTTTGCTTGACCTTCGGTTTTTTTTTTCCCCCTGCAACAATTGGTATCAAAGCCAAAGGTTGGAAAGCCTTTTTAGCGCAAGATCAGTGTTAGTAAGGGGAATATCTGTAGAGAGTGTTATCATTCTTCTGGGTATTCCTTAGAGAGTTTTGGGAGAGAAGTCTTGTATTTCTGATTTCTCTTGTTTTAGCGAAAAGTAAAGCTATGTATTTATCCTTCAAAATAAAAATAAAGCTATGTGTTGCCACCCTGTGGACATAGGCATATTACCGAACCACATAAATCTCTATGCCTCTTTTCTCTTATTTCTTGTTTGGCCTTTGTTTTTTTTTTTCCCTGCAATAATTGGTATCAAAGCCAAAGGTTGGAAAGCCTTTTTAGCACAAGATCGGTGTTAGTGTTTGTATTGCAATTGTATGTCAAATGGCTGGATCGAGTTCTACTATATTCGAGGTGTCGAATTTCGATGGATCCAATTATGCGTAGTGGAAACTAAAGATGAATGCGATGTTGGTGAATGAAAGTTGTGCAATTACAATAGAAGGAAAAGAAAAGAAGCCTGAGGGGAGAGAGGTCTTTGAGGAGAAATATCAATTAGCTATGGCGGATCTTCTTCTTGCACTAGATGATTCGTTTTGTTCAACATTCCCGATTAAACCATTGCTAAAGGCTTGTGGGACAAATATTGAAACATGTATGAAGGGAAATCTATGTCAAACAAGATATTTCTCCAAAGATGGGTGTACAACTTGAAGATGAAGGGCCTTCTTTGTAAGAATACTCGAATGGGTTTAATAACCTGATTAGCAGATTGACGGCGATTGATGCGAAGATCGACAATGAAGAAAATGTCACACTTATGCTTTGTTCAATGCTAAATTCATAGGATGGTTTGATTATGAATCTCAGCAATGGTTTAGATCTTTATATGAAGTTAATCATGTCCATGTTGCTCACCAAAGAGTCCCATAGAAAAACACAGGATGGATCTTCTAGTGATGCCATGACAATTAGAGGAAGATCTACTGATACATGTACCGGTGAGAGAGATCAGACAAGATCTAAGTCAAAATGGCCCAAAATATACTACAGCTATACAAGGTAAAATGATAAATACAAAATCTTCTACTTATACATCGTCTATTTATAGAATCGGCTATACAAGGTATGTGGCCTGTCTAACATCCCCCCTCAAACTAATGTTGGTCATCGACAAGTAATAGTTTGCTAACTAGAAATGAGTGTCGTGCAGAAGTGAGGGACTTCGTGAGAATGCCTGCAATTTGATCATGAGATGCAACATGTGGTAGCGAAATGAGCCGAGATTGAAACTTCTCGCGGATGAAGTGACAGTCAACTTCAATATGCTTTGTCCGTTCATGGAGAACCGGATTAAAGGCAATCTGGATGACACTCAGATTATCTACATGGAGTGGAGTAGGATCTTGTAGATGAACGTCCAAGTCAGAAAGAAGTCTACGTAACCAGATAATCTCACTACAAGCAGCTGACATTGCTCTAAACTCGGCTTCTGTGTTTGATTTGGAAACAGTGACCTGCTTCTTACACTTCCAAGAGATGAGAGAAGTACTGAGAAAAACATAGTAGCCAGTGGTAGATCTGCGTGTGAGAGTACAACCAGCCTAGTCAGCATTTGAATAAGCACGAAGGTCCAGAGGGGCCGTGGAGGAGAAGAACAGAGATCAATCCAGAGTTCCACGTAGGTACTGTAGATGTGCAATACTGCAGTCATATGAAGAGTCCGAGGAGCGAAAACAAATTGGTTGACAACTTGGACCGCGTAGGCAATATCAGGGTGAGTCATTGTTAAGTAAACCAGACTCCAAACCAAATGGTGGTATAATGTGGGATCCACAAGGAGTTCACAATCGTCACGGCCATATTGAACGTTAAGTTCCAAGGGAGTCTAAACTGTCTTCTGATCCGTTAATGTAACGCCCTGAAAATCGGGTGTCGAAATCGGGTGTCGAGTAAAAGTCCAACTCCCGAGTTCCAACGCATCACTTATGCAACATATTTAATGATGATTAAATGTTATCTGTATTAGTGCATAAGACATAAATAAGATTAAGCCAGAGCAGCAAAACATAATCCAGGGACAGTTGTAATACGCAAGCGGAAGACTTACTCAAATACGTATAGCATTATAACACAGTATAGGTCCCCAAAGTATGTATGCATTGCCAGGTTAATAATAACATGTATTGTTTCCAAATACAAAATGTCAAAAATGTGATAGTCCACTACAAGTATAACCCTGAAGCCCTGTCGATCCAGATGGCCTGAGCGAAACCACTGGAGAATTGCATATATGAGAACTCATCCTGATCGTCATAGTAATCGGGCTCCGCCTCCTGAGTCGCATCATCATCTGCAACTAAGACAGGGTCTAGTTGGTGTTTAAAACACCGTCCTGAAACGTGGGAGTGAGTGATCAACTCAGTGGAACCATAGAGCAAAGGTTAACATGTTATCAATTAAGTCAAGCAGTAATGATAAAGCAGACATATCAGACATTCCTAGATACTCTTATTAATGCAAGGATGAAATGTAAGTATGATGCATGCCCTCGCCTACACTCCCTCGTGCGACACCATCTTACGATCGCGGCATGCTTTCTTCCCTCTGTGCTCTTCAACCCGGGGCATATGCAGTGCGATGGAATGCGCGTGATTACCGAGTTATTATTAGTCCCTTTCATACAGCAGGATTGAGAATCTAAGGTACCTCCCTTATATCAATTCCCAAACAATGATCCATCTAGAATCGTCAGTCCTAAGAATTCTCATACAATATTGCGGTTTCTAGGCCGCTGTAAAGGGCTCGTCACCTTATCAGTGCAGGCCTAGTGTACTCTTGTTGCTACGTAAGGGCTCGTCGCCTCTACGCAGTCTTAGCATACGCTCGAGGTCACTACAAAGGGCTCGTCACCTTATCAGTGTAGGCCGGCAGCTCGAATACAGTGTCCCATACCACCGTATTCAGCTCACGAGTCTGGGTTGCTCACTGGTCACTACGGGGAGGCTCGTCACCCCAGCGTAAGCCGATAGCTCGACCACAGTGTCCCATACCACCATGCCTGGCTCATGAGTCTTAGCGGATCGAGGTACCAAGGTTAACGGGGTTTTCACTGGTGAGTTTGGTACCTTAGGTTCGAACAGTAGTGTCCATACATGGTGAACATACATCGGGTCAATCAGGTTACTTGACGAGCTCGACTAGTATGAGCGCACGTTGAGTTAATCGACATGAAGTGCGTAAGCACTCCGTGTGGCCTAACCACTGCCAACATCCTAAGTATGACTTTGATTCATCGATCACGTCCTATGTGGCGAGACAACCTCAGCCACCAAATCAAAACCTATTACCGATTGCCTGGACTATTTCATAGTCCCAAACACATTCAATTATAATAGATAATCATACAAGCTAATCAAAACAGTAATGGATCAACAATTCCAATCATACAAGCATGTGAGCATTTGATGGATTTCAACTTAAACATGAATTCACACATAGGCAGTGTCTAAGTAAAACAGGCAAAGAACATAAGTTACATAGAGGAAATCATACACATCGTTAAGGTAGTTAAGAATTTCTTCTCAATACTCATATAAAGTACAATTTATTACAGACTTGTTCATTCAGACATTTCTACAAACACTTAGACTACATATTCCAATATACATGACGTATGTTGGTGATAGCAAGTATTAGGGCAAATCCTTACATTAGGGAGTTGCCCCGTATACTACACGCATATACCCACGGCGGATAATCATGGCATGCATGAATTCGGGTTCCATATTCATTTAATCATTTCCACAAACACTTGGGCTACACACTTTAACATATATAATGTATATTGGCCGTGGCGTGATGTAGGGCAAGTCCTTTCGCTAAGGAGTTGTCGCATATAGAACAAGCTTATATCCACGACAGATAATCATGTTAGGCATAATTTCAAATTCCATACGTATTCAAATATCACAACATATACATAGAATACACTATATGTCACATAGTTCATATATACTTGTAAAACGAAACAGACGACGCATTTCGCATGTAAAATAGCACACACGTCAGTTATAAATCATTAACCGACATTGAAAGCTTTGAAAACCATAACATATATGTTTATAGTCCGTGCCTTTCGCCGGTAGACCCGTAGCGAACTTAGTTTTAAAGCTAAGTCTTTGTCTACGGCAGATTGGCAACCTATAACATAAATTAGGTTAGCTATTTCATAACTTACACTATCTAAAACCCTAAAACAGATTAGGGTTAGGTTTTCTTACCTAAGAATGGGATTGGTATCGCCCGTATAGCGACAGAGGAGTGGTGGCTAAGCACGTGGAGCGTCAGGGAAAGATCCCAACATCTATCTCTCACTCTCTCTCTCTCTTTTCCTCACTTTCTTCTTCTCTTTTCTCTCTTCTTTCCCTTAGCGTTTGCAAAATTCGTATGACATATGAGAGGGAGTGTTTAAGGTCCTTATATAGGCCCAGGTTTGATGGGAATGGCCCCAGGGCCAAGGTATACTTAGGTTATATCCAAATATGGACTGTTCCGGCCCAACGGAGCACTTCTGGTAGCCCCTTTTCCACGTGCGGTCGGACTTAAGCTCCCCGACCATGGATCTAAGTCAGGCAGAGTTTTCGTTCCGATCAGATTTACAGATCAGCCGTGGTGGACTAGTTTTAGTTTAACGGTCACGGTCACTCGATCCGGGCCATAAGTACATTGACATGTGTGGGACATTTCTCCTGATCCGAGGGTGTATTTGGGTCAGATTCTGACGGTCTGAATCCTTATATTTGGCCCGCAAGCGACACGACTCAGATTACTTAAATTCGGATTTTTATTTCTAAATATTTTCACGTTTCTCACACACTTTGCTCCGGGCTCAAGTTGTGCATTTGTAGACACAATCAAGACTTGATTTCCGAGGGGGTTGTCAAGTCCAGTAATGCAGTCATATCCGTATAGTTTCGGGGTAATCGGACTTTCGACATGCGGTCTAGGTCCGATATGGAGTTTCGGTGTGCTCCCGAGAGCAACCGGGTTTAAGGATGGATTTTAGATTTCAAGGTAATGTAGCATCAATGATTCTGCACGTTTTGGGTCTTTCAAATCATATTTAAAGTGATTAGTGCTAATTTCACAAGCACTCTAGTTTAGCACTTGCTAACATAACCAAATTTTCTAAAGGTTTTGATCCTGGGTAATTTTTGCCAGAGGGGGTACTCGGTCTTTGTACGGACTTTTCCGAGACGTTACAATCTACCCCCCTTAAAAAAAAATTTCGTCCTCGAAATTAGTACCTTTTCGTACTCCTTGAGAATCTGAGGGTAGTTCTTTCGAACTTCGGCTTCTGTCTCCCAAGTAGTCTCTTCTTCCGTGTGATGCGTCCACAGTACTTTCACAAGTGGAATGACCTTGCTACGCAATACCTGCTCCTTCCTGTCTAGGATACGCGTCGGTCGCAGTACATATGTAGTGTCCTCGCTCAACTGTACCTGCTCCCATCTGATAATGTGGGAAGGATCGGGAATGTATTTCTTCAGCATAGATACATGAAATACGTTATGCACGCCCGCAAGTGGTGTGGGCAAAGCAAGGCGGTACACTACCACCCCCACCCGATTAAGTATCTGGAATGGGCCAATGAATCGAGGCGTAAGCTTCCCCTTATTGCCAAACTGAAGGACTCCCTTTATAGGGAAAACTCTGAGGAACATATGGTCTCCGTCCTCGAACTCAAGCGGTCGCCGCCTCGTATCGGCGTAGCTCTTCTGTCTGCTCTGCGCTGTCAGAAGTCGGCGCCTGATGATGTCGACTTTCTCTGAAGTCGCCTGTACTAACTCTGGGCCAATCAAGCTTTTCTCGACAACCTCTGCCCAACAATGAGGCGCTCTACACGGGCGCCCATATAGTGCCTCGTAAGGAGCCATGCCAATACTCGCCTGGAAGCTGTTGTTATAGGTGAACTCTGCATATGGAAGACAATCATCCCAATTGTCCTTGAAATCCAGCACACAGGCCTCGCAACATATCTTCTAGAATCTGATTCACCCGTTCCGTCTGCCCGCCAGTCTGTGGGTGGAACGCGGTACTAAACTTCAACTTCACACCCATCGCTTCCTGGATACGAGTCCAGAAGATAGATGTAAATTGCGTGTCTCGGTCCGACACGATCTCCAAAGGAACCCTATGCAGACGTATGATCTCCTTGATGTACAGCCTGGCCAACTCATTTGCAGAGTTCGAAACTCTGATAGGGAGGAAATGAGCTGATTTCGTCAATCGGTCCACGATCACCCATATGGAATCATAACCCTTTCTCGTCTTCGGTAGGCCTGATATGAAATTCATAGAGATGAAGTCCCACTTTCATTCTGCTATGGGCGTGGGCTGAAGTAGTCCAGGAGGTCGGCGATGCTCTGCCTTGACCTGCTGGCACGTGAGACAACGGGACACGTAATCTGCTATGTGAGCCTTCATATTATCCCACCAGTACGACCTCTTCATGTCACGATACATCTTTGTACTGCCTAGATGCATCGCCATCATTGAATTGTAAGCAGCCTCAAGAACTTCTTTCCTCAAGTCAGGGAGGTTCGGGACCCATAGGCAGCCAAGATAACGCAGGCCCCCGTCCGAATCCACACTCCATTCGACATCCTCATCATTGCCCGTCAGCTTTCTAAGCTCAACCAATCGCTCGTCATCTTTCTGGACCGCGATAATCCTGTCATCAATAAGTGGCCGCACCCGAATGTATGCGACGCTCTCAAATGGTTCCTCCACTGTGAGCTTCTGCTCAAAGTCGCGAACAAACTCTAGCATACCCCACTCCTCAATCATCAGCGGAGCCGCAAATATGATCGCCTTCTTGCGGCTCAACGTGTCTGCCACAAGGTTAGCCTTGCCAGGATGGTAGGAGACCTCGAACTTAAAGTCCTTCAGGGTTTCCATCCATCGGCGCTGCCTCATATTCAAATCCCACTGAGTGAATATATACTTAAGGCTCTTGTGGTCGCAAAAGAGCTCGAACTCCTCTCTGTAGAGGTAATGTCTCTAGAGCTTTAATGCAAATATGACCGCTGCTAACTCGAGGTCGTGCGTAGGGTAATTCTCCTTGTGTTTCCTCAGCTGTCTCGAGACATATGCAATCACCCTGTCCTTCTGCATAAGGACACAACCCAAACCAACCCGAGACGCGTCGGTGTATATCATATACTTGACCCCTTGCTCTAGCAATACTAGCACAGGGGCTGATGTCAGTCTGTCCTTCAGCTCCTGGAAAGCTGCTTCCGCCTTTTCATTCCAGGCGAACTTCAGATCCTTTCGTGTCAACTGAGACAAAGGTCTGGCTATCCTTGAGAAGTCCCTAATGAATCGTCGATAGTAACCTGCCAGACCAAGAAAACTCCTCACCTCGGTAACCGAATCGGGCTGCTCCCAGTCCTGAACTGCGGCTACCTTAGCAAGGTCCACAGCTATCCCTTCCTTGGACACCACATGTCCCAGGAACTTGACTTCTTCCTTCCAGAAGTTGCATTTCTTGTACTGGGCGAACAACTGGTTCTTCCTCAGAGTATCTAAGACTACTCGCAGGTGTTCCTCGTGTTCTTCCCGACTCTTGGAGTATATCAGAATGTCATCAATAAACACAATGACGAATCGGTAAAGGAACGGCCGAAATACTCTGTTCATCAAGTCCATGAACACAGCCGGAGCGTTCGTAAGACCGAACGACATCACAAGAAATTCATAGTGCCCAAAACAAGTCCTGAAAGCCTTCTTCTGCACGTCTTCATCCTTAATGCGCAACTGATGATACCCTGACTGCAAGTCGATCTTCGTGAAATATTGCGCTCCTCTCAACTGATCAAACAAATCGTCTATCCTGGGCAAAGGATACTTGTTCTTCACCGTCACTTGGTTCAATTTGTGGTAATCAATACACAATCGTAGTGACCCCACCTTCTTCACAAACAACACAGGTGCTCCCCAAGGAGACACACTCGGCCGTATGAAGCCAACATCTAACAGATCATCGATCTATTTCCTCAGTTCCTCCATCTCACATAGAGCCATGCAATAAGTTGGAAGGGATATGGGCGTCGCACCAGGCACTAGATCAATGGTGAAATCAATCTCACGACGAGGAGGTAGCCCCGGTATCTTACTGAACACTTCCCCAAAATCCCGAACTATAGGCGTATGTTCAAGTGCCGGGCTATCAATATTCTTCAGTAAGGAAGTGTAACAAAGAACTCGAAAAGGGCAACTGACCTGCAAGGAAAATGTAAAGGGGTTGCCCTCAGGTCCGTACGCTGTCACTAGGTGGGTCTCGCAGTCAATCTCGGCCCTCGCTTCAGTTAACCAATCCATACCAAGGATGACGTCGAAATGGTATAGTGTGGTGATAATCAAGTCAATGCATATTGTCCTGCTCCCTAGATCTATCAAACAACCCACACACATTTTGGTGGCATCTGTAAAAGTCCCTGGTGCTGCGATAACTCGCACCCCAACCATCGGGGTAGTATTCAGCCCTAAGCGCTTGACTGCAGAATGTGATATCAGTGAAATAGTGGATCCCGTATCCACCAACAGAAATATAGGGGTACCTTCAACGTGGGCAGTGAGCTCGAAGGCCAAAGGTACGGTAGTTGTAGTGTCAGGTGCTTCCGCTGTAAGTGCGTGAACGCATGCCTGCTGAGATCTGTTGGGCTGAGGCACCATAGGTCGCTGAGGTGGCCTAAATCGAGGTGCAGGGGGCCTGAAGGAAGGATGTGCAGGTGCTATCCGTAGGGGTGGAGCTGATAGAGCCTGAGGGTGAGGGCAGTCGATTCTCTGTGGCGGCGAAAACCCACTATCTCTCATGCGTGCAAAACAGCTCTCCGCAGCATGACCTGGTCTCCCACAATACGTACATGTCACACCAGGTCGCCTCATCGGAACTAGTGGCGCCGCGATCCTGGGAGAAGTGTCGGTACAGGATCTCTTGCCGAGGAATGGCCTGCTTGGCATATCTGGTCGTGGCCTAGGGATCATAGGCCCACGAGAACGTGACAATCGATCCCCATCCTGCTCCGCCCACATAGACATGTGTACTAGCTTAGCATAGGAGGGTATGTTAGCACAGCACATCTTCGAGCGAATATCAGGTCGTAGGCCCTCGGAAAAACGCCGCATCCGCATCTGCGCGTCAGTATGTATTGTAGGGACGTACCTGCCCAACTCCGTAAACCGGTGCTCGTACTCTGTCATTAACATGCCTCCCTGTTTGAGGCGCAAGAACTCGTTCTCGTTCTCGTGCCGGTACGTTTGGGGATAGTACTTCTCATGGAAGCGAAACTCAAAAGCTGCCCACGTCCATACATAGTCAACTGCAACGGTCCGCAGGACACTATCCCACCACAAGCTGGCCTCCTTTTCAAACATAAAGGTGGCCAACTCGACCTGCTCCGGCTCTGTACAGTGTAGCATCCTCAGCATCTTAGAGATGCGGTCTAGCCAATATTCGGCCTCCTCGGGTCTGTGAGAACCCGCAAAGGTAGGAGGCCGCAAGCGCTGGAATCGCTCGAGGAGGCCACTCATACCCAAGTTCCCCGTAGGGTATATAGCAGGTGCAGGTGAAGGCACACCCTCATCCTGAGCGGAAGGCCCTACAGTCCCAGCAGGGCGTACAGATGGTGAAGGTGGAGTCGCACTTCCACCCTGAGCTAGGGCCCCTGCAATAGTGGCCAAGAGCTGCTGGTGCTGCTGGTGCATCATCATCATCAACTGCTCCAACCTATCAGTAGGTGGGGCCGACTGAGGCTCATGCTGCGTCGAAGAAGACGCACGGTTTTGCTCATGAATCGGTGGTGTGTAAGGTGGCGGCCCAACTGTAGGACCAGTAGAAGGCTGAGGCTCAGGCATAGTCTCACGAACCGGGCCCAAACCAGGGTCCGTACGACCTTCACTCTGGGGAGGTGCCTGGTCCATCGAATCAATAAGTGTGAGGCGTGTCGTGCTCCGCGTGACCTTAGGTGGCATTCCCTATATGAAATAGGGTGCAACTTACGTAAGATGTAGCATAGCAATACACAATCCTTTAAGCATTCCACACAACTTCATAGCAAAAGAGACCGCATGCATTTCATTTACCAAAATTTGTCACAGCACATGGAATACAGTGTTACACGAATCATGACAGAAAATGCATACAAACGCAAACATCCTAACACAGCAACAAAACAAGTTACGGGGCGACGACTTGGATGTCTAGGCATCCGAGTCTGGCGACGGAGGAGGGGCACCCTTATCCTGTAGGCAGCACAGGATGGACCTCAAAGTGTGAGTCACTTTCTTAAACTTGTGTTTCACGAGGCCCCGAAGATCCATTATATCCTGTCGTAGGACGGCCTAACCTTCCTCAAGTCGAGCTAAGCGAGCTCGAACAGTGCCATGCTCCGGTGCCGTAGGGGGGAGCTCTCATCAGTATCCTGGGCCTCCTCTTCTTCCTCGCTCTGCTCTTCTTCTATTTCAGCTCCCCCTTCTTCCTCACTCTCTTCCTCTTTGCTCTTTGTCTCAACCTCACTCTCATCAAGTCGGGCTTGTCGTTGTCGTGACCCGATTCCCATCTGAGTGAGAGTCGTTTCATTGATGTAATGGATTGGCACCGGCTTTTCCGCCCCAAGTCTGTAGCCAAACTCATGTGCAATCTTGCATATGAGTCGGCCGAATGGGAGCAAATCCAACCTCCTGTTAGAGCGTGCGGTGAGAACTATCTGTCGCAGAACATATGTAGGCATACATAGCTTCTCTCCCTGCCCCACTTGATACAGAAAATCTACCATCAGGCGCGTGCACTCGCTGCGGTTGCTCCACCTGGGGTAGACGTTGAACGTGAAGATGTGGTGAAGTAGACGGAAGTCGCCAGTCATATTGGTCACTAGAAGGCTATTGTTGGGTTGCCACTGAACCAGTTGGCCACAAAGGGTCCCTGTGCGGCGATCTCTTTCACGTGCACTCCTCAGATTCTTCTCACTTGCATGTACCTCGCCAAGAGGCACATTCATAAGCCGAGATACTAAACCAACGTCAATTGTGGCTTCCCGATCTCTTCCACAAGGGATCTTGAACTGCAAGGGCTCTAGCATAGGCTCTCGAATGTGGGCATAGAAAGCTCGGACAGTACCGACATTTGCGCGATACTCGCCCTCAAATAGCGGATCCCAACTGGCCTCTTCCAAGCGCTCAAGCAAGAGGTATTCCCCAAATAGCCTTGCATCCACATGAGCTTCAAAAAGGACTCTATGGCCCTCATAAACTCCATGCGACAGCTCCGCCAACAGTCCTTCCGACGGGAGCCTGGGGATCAAGATCCCGTTTAGTCTGAAACTCCCGAGTGACGCTCGTACTCGCGGCGGCACCTCTCAGTCTCCTCAAACGAGTAGGGCGACTAGGCCCAGCTTCTTCCACAGGAGCTCTTTTCTTTCCCATGAGAGAAAGAAGGGCGGAAAGAGAGAAAATAGTCGTCACAAGTTCAAAAAAACCCATTGAAATGGAAGGAAAAGTGGGAATAAGATGGGTTATGGGCTCAAAAGATCGTTGAAGCATACAATGGTATTTGTGTGTTCCAAAAAGAGAAGGAATGAGGAAGATTAGAAGAGGGATTGTTGAGTTTTGGAATCTTGAGCTACAAAAAGGGGATGTGTAGGCTCAATTGAAAGGGGATAATGAGGGAAAATGATGGAATAGGATAGGTTAGTGAGTTTACACAAATTTGAGACTCAAATGGAGGGTTTAAGAGCTCAAATGAGAGAATGGAAAGGGTTGGCAGCTGTGGTAGAGGTTTTTGAAGGGGTGGTGCAAGGGTTGCACGAAAATGAGAAAAGGAGCGTTTGGAGGAGGGGTTTGAATGGAAAATCTGAGATTTTTGGAGAAAATGAGAGCTTGGGGTGGTGGTTTGTGAAGGAGAGGTAGCATAGGAGGGGTTTTAATCAACCCCACATGCGGCCGTAGGCCACATAGCACCCAGGACCCATCGGCCCACCTGGCCAGGCCCGTTTGGCAGTGAGGCCTCGCCAAACCGGCGAGGTCCTCGCCGGTCTCTGGACCATCTGGCTAGGGCTCGTCCTTTGGGCAAGGTCCTCCTGCCCCCTGGGTCCCAAAAAGGTGTGGGTCCCACCCTGGGTCCCCCTGGAGATATTCTATTGGCCCCCGACTCCGTTTTGACTCGTTACGGGTCATTGTGAATAGATTTTGATGTATATTCGCGTTTATCGATTTTAAACGGCTGGGACGGAATAAAGCATTGTCTAAATCCATCAATTGACGGTCTAGGGGTGATTCGGGATCGACTCATGCGATCACGGATGGGTACAGACCCGAGCAAAGTGATCGATTTCGGTGAACTTTGCCATTTGGCGAAATCGAGAAAACCTAAGCTTGTTTCTACATTTCTCTCGCACCCAACTATGTCGAAAAGCGTCAGCGTATGTCGTGTGACCATAACCCAGGTCCGGTTTAATCCAAATCATGCTTTGATACCAACTTGTAATGCCCTGAAAATCGGGTGCCGAGTAAAAGTCCAACTCCCAAGTTCCAACGCATCACTTATGCAACATATTTAATGATGATTAAATGTTGTCTGTATTAGTGTATAAGACATGAATAAGATTAAGCCAGAGTAGCAAAACATAATCCAGGGACAGTTGTAATACGCAAGCGGAAGACTTACTCAAATACGTATAGCGTTATAACACAGTATAGGTCCCCAAAGTATGTATGCATTGCCAGGTCAATAATTACATGTATTGTTTCCAAATACAAAACGTCAAAAATGTGATAGTCTACTATAAGTATAACCCTGAAGCCCTGTCGATCCGGATGGCCTAAGCGAAACCACCGGAGAATTGCATATATGAGAACTCATCTTGGTCGTCATAGTAATCGGGCTTCGCCTCCTGAGTCGCATCGTCATCTGCAACTAAGACAGGGTCTGGTTGGTGTTTAAAACATCGTCCCGAAACGTGGGAGTGAGTGATCAACTCAGTGGAACCATAGAGCAAAGGTTAACATGTTATCAATTCAGTCAAGCAGTAATAATAAAGTAGATATATCAGACATTCCTAGATACTCTTATTAATGCAAGGATGAAATGTAAGCATGATGCATGCCCTCGCCTACACTCCCTCATGCGACACCATCTTACGGTTGCGGCATGCTTTCTTCCCTTTATGCTCTTCAACCCCGGGCACATACAATGCGATGGAATGAGCGTGATTACCGAGTTATTATTAGTCCATTTCATACAGCAGGATTGGGAATCTAAGGTACCTCCCTTATATCAATTCTCAAACAATGATCCATCTAGGGTCGTCAGTCCTAGCAATTCTCATACGATATTGCAGTTTCTAGTTCGCTGCAAAGGGCTCGTCACTTTATCAGTGCAGGCCTAGTGTACTCTTGTTGCTACGTAAGGGCTTGTCGCCTTTACGCGGTCTTAGCGTACGCTCGAGGTCACTACAAAGGGCTCGTCATCTTATCAGTGTAGGCCGACAGCTCGAATACAGTGTCCCATACCACCGTATTCGGCTCACGAGTTTGGGTTGCTCACTGGTCACTACGGGGAGGCTCGTCACCCCAGCGTAGGCCGACAGCTCGACCACGGTGTCCCATACCACCATGCCCGACTCATGAGTCTTAGCGGATCGAGGTACCAAGGTTAACGGGGTTTTCACTAGTGAGTTTGATACCTTAGGTTCAAGCAGTAGAGTCCATACATGGTGAACATACATCGGGTCAATCGGGTTACTTGACGAGCTCGACTAGTACGAGCGCACGTTAAGTTAATCGACATGAAGTGCGTAAGCACTCCGTGTGGCCTGACCACTGCCAACATCCCAAGTACGGCTCAGATTCATCGATCACGTCCTATGTAGCGAGACAACCTCAGCCACCAAATCAGAACCTGTTACCGATTGCCTGGACTATTTCATAGTCCCAAATACATTCAATTATAACAGATAATCATACAAGCTAATCAGAACAGTAATGGATCAACAATTCCAATCATACAAGCATGTGAACATTTGATGGATTTCAACTTAAACATGAATTCACACATAGGCAGTGTCTAAGTAAAACAGGCAAAGAACATAAGTTACATGGAGGAAATCATACACATCGTTAAGGTAGTTGAGAATTTCTTCTCAATACCTATATAAAGTACAATTTATTACACACTTATTCATTCAGACATTTCTACAAACACTTAGACTACATATTCCAACATACATGACGTATGTTGGTGATAGCACGTATTAGGGCAAATCCTTACATTAGGGAGTTGCCCCGTATACCACACGCATATACCCACGGCGGATAATCATGGCATGCATGAATCCGGGTTCCATATTCATTTAATCATTTCCACAAACACTTGGGCTATACACTTTAACATCTATAACGTATATTGGCCGTGGCGTGATTTAGGGCAAGTCCTTTCGCTAAGGAGTTGTCACATATAACAAGCTTATATCCATGACAGATAATCATGTTAGGCACAATTCCAAATTCCATACGTATTCAAATATCACAACATATGCATAGAATACACTATATGGTACGTAGTTCATATATACTTGTAAAACGAAACAGACGACGCATTTTGCATGTAAAATAGCACCCACGTCAATTATAAATCATTAACCGACATTGAAAGCTTTGAAAACCATAACCTATACATTTATAGTCCGCACCTTTCGCCGGTAGACCCGTAACGAACTCAGTTTTAAAGCTAAGTCTTTGTCTACGGCAGATTGGCAACCTATAACATAAATTAGGTTAGTTATTTCATAACTTACATTATCTGAAACCCTAAAACAGATTAGGGTTAGGTTTTCTTACCTAAGAACGGGATTGGTATTGCCCGTATAGCGACACAGGAGTGGTGGCTAAGCATGTGGAGCGTCAGGGAAAGATCCCAACATCTATCTCTCACTCTCTCTCTCTCTTCCTCACTTTCTTCTTTTCTTTTCTCTCTTCTTTCCCTTAGGGTTTGCAAAATTCGTATGGCATATGAGAGGGAGTGTTTAAGGTCCTTATATAGGCCCAGGTTTGATGGGAATGGCCCCAGGGCCAAGGTATACTTAGGTTATATCCAAATATGGACTATGTCGGTCCAACGGAGCACTTCTGGTGGCCCCTTTTCCACGTGCGGTCGGACTTAAGCTCCCTGACCATGGATCTAGGTCAGGCTGAGTTTTCGTTCCGATCGGATTTACAGATCAGCCGTAGCGGTCCAGTTTCAGTTCGACGGTCACGGTCACTCGATCAGGGCCACAAGTACATCGACATGTGTGGGACATTTCTCCTGATCCGAGTGTGTATTTGGGTCAGATTCTGACGGTCTAAATCTTTATATTTGGCCCGTAAGCGACACGACTCAGATTACTTAAATTCGAATTTTTATTTCTAAATATTTTCACGTTTCTCACACACTTTGCTCCGGGCTCAAGTTGTGCATTTCTAGACACAATCAAGACTTGATTTCCGAGGGGGTTGTCAAGTCCAATAATGCGATTATAACTGTATAGTTTCGGGATAATCAGACTTTCGACGTGCAGTCCAGGTCCGATACGGAGTTTCGATGTGCTCCCGAGAGCAACCTGGTTTAAGGATGGATTCTAGATTTCAGGGTAATGTAGCGTCAATGATTCTGCACGTTTTGGGTCTTGCAGATCATATTTAAAGTGATTAGTCCTAATTTCACAAGCACTCTAGTTTAGCACTTACTAACATTAACCAAATTTTCTAAAGGTTTTGATCCAGGGTAATTTTTGCCAGAGGGGGTACTCGGTCTTTGTACGGATTTTTCCGAGACGTTACAGTTAATGAGGCCAAGGCGAGAAGATCCCTGGTATATTTATGCTGGTTGACCCAGATTCTACGTATAGAACGCGAAAATTCAAGTCCAAGAAAGTATGTCAGATGTTCCAGGTCCTTCATCTTGAAGGATGACTTCAGAACTTCCTTTAATGCCGAGATGCCGGTATCATCGCTACCAGTCAGAAGAAGGTCATCAACATATACGAGAACAATGACGATTCCATACTCAATGGTGTGCAAGAATAAGGATGGGTCATGACCACTTTGAGTAAAGCGAACTCCTGTAACAATATCATAAAATCATTGGAACCATGCCCGAGGGGCCTGTTTGAGACCGTATAGAGCTTTCTCAACACCCAAGGACTACTCCTGAAACCCTAATATCTTGAATAAAGAGGAAGAAAAGAGACGAATTTCTATTCATTCAATAATAATGAAAACATGGTTTCTCACAAAGTATATATAAGCTATAGAAAAAGTAAAAGTACAATAAAGCCTCTAAAAACAAGAAAAATAACAAAAAAAGACGAAAAGTAAAGAGAGTGTAATAAAGCCCTTGAAATAAGGAAAAGAACAAAAGAATGCCTAAAACTAAAACACCCGTGTGGTAGGGTGTGAAATCTGACCCATGGATATATGGTCAGGGTGCGGTCATGCCACTCCTGCACTTATAGCGTGTCAGAAAACGGTCCATCCACATCAACTCCTCCGCTCTGGTACTCTGTCGGCGATGCATCCTCCTCTGGTACACTCTAAATGGTGCACCACTGATGTCCGCATCACATAGACTTGAGATCTTATATCCCTACCCCTCCCTCCTGATATGTTTTACACACCTCATCCTAACTAATTAGGTGGAGCTTCTTTTTCTCCTTTGCTTCTTGCCACAAGAAATCCCATCTAAGCTTTTCGAGTCTTGAAAGGACTTGCGGCGGAAATTTAAAGAGCGATGAAATAGAGAGGGAGATTAGATAAGGTTGCTTTTATAGGGGTGATGTGACCACCAAGTGAGAGATACCGGGTATTCCACCTTGCTCGCTTCCACTCAAATCTTTTCACTGCCTTATCCCAAAGATGTCTTGTTGGTTTGCCCACAGAAAGACGTAAGCCGACAAAAGTAGTTGGAAGTGCCCCGGCCGCACACCCAAAGATCTCTGCCATCCGCTCTACCTCCATCTCCATTTTCACCCCATACATCTTACTCTTAGATAAATTGACTCTAAAGCTTGGCAACTTCGAAGCATTTGACAATAGTTTAAAAAAATTCCACCATACAAAAGGCACCTTGCAAAAAAGGAGAGTGTCATCCACAAATTGCGAACAAGAAATGGGGTAATGCATTCCTTCTACCTTGAAGCCCCTAATGAATCCTTCGACTTGACCCTTATGAAGCATACTCTCTAGAGCCTCGGCTACCATAAGAAAGAGGAAAGGGGATAGGGGGTACCCCTGACAAAGACCCCTAAAGCTTTAGAAAAATCCTTTCAGAGATCCATTATTGAGGACTGAGAATTGAGCCGATCCCACGCATTCCCAAATTCACCTCGTCCATTTAATCCCACATTGCATTCTAAATATCATATAATCGAGGAAGTTCCAATCAACATGATCATAGACTTTCTCTATCTCCAATTTACATACTACAGCTTCCTCTCCTCCTCTATACTTAGAATCCAAGCATTCATGAGCTATTAAGGCACCATCTAGAATTTTCCGGCTCGGAACAAAGGCGCTTTGATTGACGGAGATGACACTTCCTATGATCTTCCTCAGTTGAGTCGCCAAAACTTTCGCCAAAAATTTATTTGGCCTACCTATATGACCTATTGGCCAAAAAGTCTTTTAAAGAGTCCACACCAGAAGACTTGGTAATCAAAGCTATGAAATACACACCAAGTTTGGGCAATAACCCACCCCTCTCATGAAATTTTGACATGAAGCTCATAACATCCCTTTTGACAACCTCCTAAAAAATAGAAAGAATGCCATCGGAAAGCCATCCAAACCTAGTGCTTTATCTCTGCCCAACGAATCAATGGTGGCTTTAACCTCCTCTGAGAATGGTGTCTCGAGTGAAATAGTTTCTCCCTCCGTAAAGCACTTGAAGGTGAAGTTTTCCAGTGTTGGTCTTCTCCAATCCTCCCCCGGCAACAAGTTTTCTAAGAAGCCTGGAATTTCAATTGAGAGTTGCTCCTTATATTCAAAACAAGTGCCACCAACCACAATATTGCTGATTTTATTAATCCTTGCTCGAGCTCTAGCAATGCTTTGGAAATACTATGTTTTTATCACTCTCCTTTAGCTAGGTGCTTCTAGAGCGTTGTCTCCACTTGATTTCATCTTCTTTAAATCTCCCAGCATTGTCCTGAGTTAGCTTAATCTGCATAGCTAATTCTTTAGAAGAAAAAGCGTTTTCCTCCATTTTGATATCCAAGGCTTGTAAGGTGCGAAGGATTTCCTCAGTTTCTCCATCCCAAATGCAATGGAGTATGCTCGCTAGGAAATCCTCTAGATGGCAGCTTCTTCGAGGTATGGCTCCACCTTTCATCCTATGGGAAATCTGGCTTGGGAGAAATGCAGCTAGATTTGAGAACTCCGGTTTTTCAGCTTCGCAGACGATCTATAGAATCTCCAGTTGGCTGAACGAGATTGGGATGCTCCTCGTGGGTCTAATTGACATTTCCTCAAAGGAACTAAGTATAATGAGAGCTCTGGGAATTAGCTGCCACTTTCCACCTTCTACCTCCCCGACTCTCGTCATCAAATGGGCAAAACCGTGCAAGGGTTGGATAAAGCTCAATGTGTACGGCTCAACTAGGGGCAATCCGGGTGATGGGGGCGGGGGTGGCGTTTGCAGGGACCACCTCGGAAATCTGATTTTTGCTTTCCACAACAAATATGGCACAGTTTCCAACAACACTGCCGAGCCCCAAGCGATGGTCGACGGACTGGGCATCTGCGCTGATAAGGGCCTTACGAACATTATAGTTGAAACTGACTCTCGCCTCATTTTTCAAGTTGTCTCTTCTCCCCCTCACTCATGCAGTGGGAACCTTTGGTACCGCATTGCCATCATTCATCAGCTTGCTCAATCCCTTAATATCCGGTTTTCCCACACTTACCGTGAAGGCAATTCGGTCACGAATGGTCTAGCCAAGATCGCAAGCGGTGGTGCCCCAGATTCGACCTTCTTCTCCTGTTCTTCTCTACCTCTTGCAATCAGGGGCTCCCTTCTTCTAGACAAGGCGAATGTGGGGATTCTGAGACTGGGAAAACCGAGGACGGGTGTGGGTTAATCTTGCTGCCCCAGGCTGTCAGGCTGTCAGGGGGGGTGGTTCTCCTGACGGCGACCCTGTCTTGCCCATGCTTCCAGTCCTATGTTTCAGCTGGGCCAGTCTCCAGCTGTTTTGGCTGCCCTCCTGCTGCTCCTCTCGCAACTTCAGTCGTGCCTTCACTGGTTTATCAGCGAACGCGGATACCAGTGGCTGATGCATCATTCTCTTAGGAACTGGCCGTTGAGGGGTCGTTTTTGGCTGCCTGATGCTACCATTTTGGAGTGGCTCTCATTCGTTTCTAGTCAGGCGTCAGGTGCCATTGCTTCTTTGTCTATATTGTTTAGCCTATAGCTTCCCTTTGCATCTGATAGGTGAGGTCCAATCCTTTTTGTTCGGACCTGCCCGAATGGTATATTTTGCCAATTCAATGAAATCTTGGTGGAGCTCTTCCACCGTTTCATTAAAAAGAAAAGAAAAGAAAAGAATGCCTTCATACAAACTTAAAAGAAACTTCAAAATAAACCCAAAAAACTTTAACTGGTTTACATTGACCTAGATGAAATGGATGCATGGTTAGATAACCTTCTGATAGAATCACAACTGCTTGGTGTATGGGTTTTTCTGCTACTAAATTGGTCCTCGTATCTTGATGGTGTGTCTGAGTACTCATATTATAGCTTTGAAGGTACCATTTTCTTTCTTTAATGACATTTCTCATTAGTCATTACAATTAAAAAAAGAGCTCAACATCGCAAACATGCTTACCTCTCATCTTTTAACCAATTTTTTAAAAGGTGAGTCAAAGGCAAGGCATTTTAGCCCTCTCTAAGGTGATGTATAAGCTTCTTTAGTTGTCTAAATCAGTTAATCAAGAAGTCAAACAAAGTAAAGAAAGTCAAAATAAAAAAGAAAAGAGGACACTTCTACAAAACATATTAACCTTCCCAGCACTAATTATCCATATACATTTATGTTTCACAGATGCATCTTACAAAATGCTCATGGAGAGTTGCATTAGCACTAGAAAGCTATGTTTGAAAACTCAAAATACACCCCTCTACTGATATAAGACCGATGCATGAACTAAGTAACATGTGAGACCAAATGACCCAATTAAGATATTTAACAAAAAAACACAAATGTCGCTATATTCATCACTAATATTATGAAAATCAAAAGAAAATCATGCATAATCCTTACCTAAGCTACCAACATCATAATATAAGATCATTAAATAAAAAAAGAAACTAGGATATAATGGATGTAGGGACATCCAATTAGCATAGGGTTGTTGCGCAGCACGCCAACAACGCAGTGAACCGAGATCCAATCTCCGGTCTCCCACAAACGATAAACATGAAGAAATATAAACTAGAAACAGAATCAAAGCTTTCAAACAAACCACAAGACAAGATATACGTGGAAAAACCCCAAACTAGGGTAAAAAACTACGGATGCAAACTTCCACTATGAAGAAAAACGAAGATTTCAAGGCAAAATACTAACCTCTCCCTTGGAAGTACATAGAAAACCCTTTGCCCACACCTTGAAATTATTTCCCATACCCTAAAAAAGTCCTAGGGACACCTATTTATAGTTTAGGCAACTTCTCTTTCGCACCCTTGCGAAAACCGACTCAAATTTCCGCAGTCCGCATTAAATCCGGAAACGAATCTGCATAACCTCGACTGGTCGAGCAGATTACACGACTGGTCGAGCAGACCCCTCGACCGGTCGAGCATGGGCCACGACCGGTCGAGCACCTCGGAACCCAAAATTGATGCTCGCTAGACTTTGAGTCGAGCCAGTCCACGACTGCTCGTGTGGGCTGCACGACCGGTCGAGTAGGGGCCACGACTGGTCGTGTGGCCCTCCCAAATGTGGCTCCACATCTCAACAATCTCCCACTTGGAAACACATCGCCATAAACCTTCGTTTTCTACATCCGGAGTGCACCACCTCCCCATCTTCAAGCCTGAAGACCAATCAAAGCTGAACAGAGCTTCAGCTTCTCCCGTGTGACTGCCTTGGTCAACATATCCGCAGGGTTCTCACTTGTATGAATCTTCTCCAGAGCAATCGATCCATCTTCCAGTAACGAACGTATGAAGTGATATCTGATGGCAATATGCTTGGTCCTTGAATGAAAGGCTGAATTCTTAGCCAAGTGTATTACACTCCGACTGTCACTGTACAGCTTGCAATCTGCTTGCTTCTTACCCAACTCTTCCATGAAACCTTGCATCCACACCATCTCCTTGCATGCTTCTGTAGCCGCAATATATTCTGCTTCCATCGTACTGATAGATACTATCTTCTGTAACTGAGAGACCCAACTGACTGCAGCACTACCCAGAGTAAAGACATAACCTGTAATGCTTCTTTTGCTGTCGATATCTCCTGCCAAATCTGAATCCACGTAACCTTGTAGCTTGATTTCTGATCTACCATAGCATAACCCTACATCCTTAGTACCTACCAGGTATCTAAGGATCCACTTTCATAGCTTCCCAATGTTCCTTCCCGGGGTTGTTCATGAACCTGTTAACAACTCCCACTGCTTGAGTAATGTTTGGCCTCGTGCTCACCATAGCATACATGAGACTCCCAATAGCTGACGCGTATGGGACTTTAGCCATGTAGTCCCGTTCCTCCTGCGTCTTTGCACCTTGCTCCTTAGATAGCTTGAAGTGGTTGGCTAATGGAGTGCTAACCGGCTTAGCACTTCCCATATTGAATCGATCAAGTACCTTGGCTATATACTCTACCTGTGACAAAACTAATTTCTTGTTTTCCCTGTCACGCTTTATCCTCATGCCTAGGATTTGTTTTGCAGCTCCTAAATCCTTCATGGCAAAATCTCTAGACAGTTGTCTTTTGAGATATGAGATGTCCTTCATGCTTGAACCGGCCACAAGCATATCATCAACATACAGAAGAAGGATGATGTACAACGTATCAAACTTCTTCAAATAACAATAGTGGTCTGCATGACATCTCCCAAAACCGTTTCCAGACATGAAACTGTCGAACTTCTTGTACCACTGCCTCGAGGCCTGCTTCAGGCCATATAGACTCTTTTTCAGTCTACATACCTTGTTCTCCTTTTCTGGTGCCACGTATCCTGTCGGCTGATGCATGTATATCTCTTCTTCAAGGTCCCCATGAAGAAAGGCTGTCTTAACATCTAGCTGCTTTAGATGTAAATCCTTTGTAGCCACTATACTCAAGACCATACGAATCGTAGACATTTTCACCACAGGTGAAAATATTTCAGTGAAATCGATACCTGACTTTTGTTGAAACCCTTTTACAACCAATCTAGCCTTGTACCGTTTCAAACCATCATGCTCCTCCTTCAGTCTGTAAACCCACTTGTTATGAATAACTTTCTTACCCTTGGGTAGAGTGACTAGCTCCCATGTAAGATTAGACTCAAGAGAGTCCATCTCATCATCCATG
This sequence comes from Magnolia sinica, assembly GCF_029962835.1. NCBI lineage: Eukaryota > Viridiplantae > Streptophyta > Magnoliopsida > Magnoliales > Magnoliaceae > Magnolia > Magnolia sinica. The sequence goes on from NC_080575.1 coordinate 107,380,442, forward strand.
GCCTGCTCCCACTTAACCCGTGTATCCGACTGTAATGCCTCTTCAAAATACTCTGATTCACCATTATCTGTCAGTAGTAGATAATGTAAGGAGGGTGAGTATCAAACCGTGGGTCTCCTCTCCCGAGTAGACCTTCTCACAACCGGTGTATGCGGCTCTGCCTCATAACGCTTCTATGCACGATCATCCTGTGGTGTTGTAACACCCGTGTCCGGTAACTCTTCCAACTCTACGAATTCCCTTTTCTCGGCCTTATTTTCCTACACACTGTCTTTATGCATCACTTTTTCATTGAAGACTACGTCCTTGCTTCTGATGATTTTTCTGCATCCCAAAACCTGTAGCCAAAATCATGCTGCCCGTAACCTATAAACGTGCACCTCCTGGACTTCGCATCCAGCTTGTTTCTGTGCTTTGTATCAATGTGAACATATGAAGTGCAACCGAACACTCTGAGATGTACAAGGTTCACTTCTTTTCCAGTCCACGTTTCTTTTGGTAGCCTACCATCTAATGGTGCTGAGGGACTTCTATTGATGAGATATGCGGCAGTATTCACAGCATCTGCCTAAAAGGTCTTGGACAATCCTGCATGTAACCTCATGCTCGTGACGCGCTCAAGGATGGTCCTGTTAATGCGCTCAGCCACACCATTCTGTTGTGGTGTCCTTGGAATCGTTTTCTGATGTTTGATTCCATTTGCTGCACAATACTCCTCAAATCTCTTATCACAGTACTCTACTCCATTATCAGATCTGAGACATTTTACTGTTTTACCTGTCTCATTTTCTACCATAACTTTCCACTTCTTAAATACATCAAATACATCAGATTTATGTTTTAAGAAATATACCCACGGTTTTCTACTAGCATCATCAATAAAGGAAACAAAATAACGTGAGCCACCAAGAGATAATACTGATGTCGGTCCCCACACATCAGTATGTACAAGATCCAACAGATGTGTCTTTGGAGCGCGTCCCGTCTTCTTGAAGCTTACCCTCTTCTGCTTACCATACACGCAGTCCTCGCAGAATTCCAAGTCAATAGACTTCAGCCCTAATAGCTTCCCTTTTGACAATAGCACTTTCATCCCTTTCTCACTCATATGTCCCAACCTCTGATGCCATAACTACCCATTCACTCCAGTTGATGCGACTGTGAGTGAACTATACGATCCCGAAGTCACGTACAAAGTACCTTCCTTCTTGCCTCGAGATATCACCAAGGTATCTTTTGTGATATTCCAGGAATCACTGGTGAATGTCGTCACATAACCGATATTGACCATCAAGTTACGTTTCAAACTCGGTACATGTCTGACATCCTTCAATTTCAAAGTCATTCCGTCTTTCTGATTTATATGAACGTCTCCCTTTCCAACGATACTGCACGACTCATCATCACCCAGGTAGACTCTCCCAAAGTCGCCTGACACATAATCATGCAGAACTTCCTTACACGAAGTGGCATGAAACGAAGCACCCGAGTCTATAACCCAAGACTCATTCCTTGCATCAAGAGACAAGATCAACGCCTCTGTGTCACTCTCCTCAGATAGATTCACTGAATCCTTCCCGCCTTGAGAGCTTCCTTCTTGTTTCTTGAGCGCCCTGCAATCACGTTTCATATGCCCCTTCTTCCTGTAATGCCAACACCCGTCTTTGTCTTTCGGTCCCTTGGACTTCTTCCTCGACTTAGAACGTCCGTGTTTATTGCCTCCTTTGTTCAGCGATCTTCCTCTTCCTTCAACGTTTAGAGCATTCCCTGAATCGTCTGAAACTCCTGATGCCTTTCTTCTAGATTCTTCGCTGAGAATTAGACCAGCCACATCATCAAATTTCAGCTTTGTCGACCCTGAGGAATTGCTCACAGCAATCACCAAACCATCCCAACTGTCTGGCAAACTGGACAAGATCAATAACGCCTTGACCTCATCCTAAAAAACAATGCCAACGGATTCCAACTGGCTCGTGACTGTATTGAACTCGTTTAGATGTTCAGCCATGCTCCCACCATCTGACATCTTCATGTTGAATAGCTGTTTCATAAGATGAACCTTGTTGGACGCTGAGGGTTTTTCATACATGATGGCTAGGGCTTCCATTAATTCTTTTATAGTTTTCACCTTGGATATGTTGAAGGCGACGCTCTTAGATAAAGAGAGTCGGATCGTTCCTAAAGCCTTCCTATCTAGTAAAAACCATTCATCATCTGTCATCTTTTCTGGTTTCTTTTCTTTTCCTCCTAGAGGAATATAGAGGTCCTTTTGATACAGATAATCTTCTATCTGCATCTTTTAGGAGGCAAAGTTTGAACCATCAAACTTTTCAATTCTAGTCTTCCCTTCTTCCTTCATCGCTCCTAATAGAACTAAACCAATAGCTTTGATACCAGTTGTTGCGCAGCATGCCAACAACGCAGTGAACCGAGATCCAATCTCCGGTCTCACCCACAAACGATAAACAGGAAGAAATATAAACTAGAAATAGAATCAAAGCATTCAACCAAACCACAAGACAATATATACGTGAAAAAACCCCAAACTAGGGTAAAAAACTACGGATGCAAACTTTCACTATGAAGAAAACGAAGATTACAAGGCAAAATACTAACCTCTCCCTTGGAAGTACATAGAAAACCCTTTGCCCACACCTTAGAATTATTTCTCATACCTTAGAAAAGCCCTAGGGACACCTATTTATAGTTTAGGCAACTTCTCTTTCGCATCCTTGTGAAAACCGACTCAAATTTCCGCAGTCCGCATCAAATCTGGAAACGAATCTGTGTAACCTCGACTGGTCGAGCGGACCCCTCAACCGGTCAAGCATGAGCCATGATCGGTCGAGCACCTCGGAACCCAAAATTGATGCTCACTAGACTTTGAGTCGAGCCAGTCCACGACTGGTCGTGTAGGTTGCACGACCGGTCGTGCGGCCCTCAGATGTGGCTCCACATCTCAACAAGGGTATAGTCTATTTCAAAATATGAAACCTAATACAATCTAGAGTGAAAATTAGGGTTTGGATAATTTTAGGTAAGTAAAAATATTAGGAATTTTAGGTTTAAGGTTAGGATTGTGGATGGGTATGGGAAAGTTGGGTTTGGGAGAAGACGAATATTTGGGATAGGAGAATTAAGAATTTGAAGAAAATACCTGGATGGGGAAGAAAAGAGAAGATGGTGTGAGGATAATTGGAGACCTCGCACCTCCATTGATGAAGATTAGCTTCGCACCAATCTTTCTTCTAAATCACATGGAAGTATCTTCAAATCGTATGAAGATGGGAGAAGAAAGCAAGAGTGTTTTTTTTTTTTTTTAAATCACAAAATTCAATAGGAGAGAGGTCACATGCCCCCCTCTTTTTATAGATCCAAGAAGTTTAAAAAATTACAAAAATCCCCGTCTTGCGAATTTTAACGAAAATAGTCTTAGTCTAAATAAAATCAACTAAAACACTCATAATGTGTCTAAATATAAAATAATAAAAAACTAAATCCCAAAATATGATAAATTCTAAAACTGATGTGGATGATCAACGATCAATGGTCTGATCATGTGATCCATGCGATCCAATGGCCCGATCGTCACGTCCCTCTGATCCAACGGTCTGGATCACTCCATAAAGCAGCCCATGTGTATATTCCCAGTGTAAGGTCTTCCAGATGCTTGCACATGCACATGAGGTCTTCAACATGATCACGAGTACTCGCCTAACCACAGGGAAATCGGCGCGGCCTACCTCCTCCTCTAATACGTATGTAAGGGTGTACGTGATGTGATGTCCTCATCAACCTCCACTGAGTCAATGACTTGACTCGGTTGGGTTTCATCAAGACTTAAAAAAGAAAAATAAATTAGGTCGCTACTCTCATAATGCTCATTCAGGATTTGATTGACATAGTCTATTAGATACGACTCAACTCAAGAAAACTCGGAGAAACTAATAAAATAAAATACGATAAATTTGACAAACCTGGACTCGTTTCACCAAGATTCCACAATATTTATAGTTCTTTGATATCACCAAGCCTTGGTGTTCAAAATTCAAAAAATCTTGACTGACTGACTTGATTCTATTCAACTCTAGAGACTTTCTGGTTGAGTTTTTAAGTTCCAAAACCAAGCTAGAGAGTAAATAGTTACTGAATAGGACACTATTTTGTTTTTTAATTTCCTTCTTTTTCTGGGATATGCTCAGTGTCTCAATATGAAGCATAAATGGAAGGAAGAAAATACAACATGGCAGAAAATGCTAAGAACAAATATAAAAGTAGAGAAATTAGGTTTCGATCACTAATTGTAGGATTAGGGTTGCCCATCTTCTAGAAAATTGTATCAAGAAACTCCCCCTTAAATGAGAGAAATGCAATGCGGGGCTCTTTTCTTCATTTTAAATTACATTCAGGACATTGTGGAAATGGCATTGTGTGATATCAGAACCCCAATAACTCAGAACTTGATGTTGTTTCGAAATGAAGATGTAAAGTTACCATAAGATGATTTGGAAGAACCCATGCTACAGATTTCAAAGAGTAAATCCCGACTTCAATAGGATTGAAGTCATGAATTAAGGGAATAATTCAGCTGCATTCGTGTTTTGTTGTCCATTAATTGGTATATGTGCTCATGTGATGTTTCCAACTGTGAGAAATATTTCTAAATGAGTCAAGTCCACCTGCATTCCATTTAGATTTTACTTTTATGGTTAACACAAGGGTTATTTCTCTGTTTAGACACTTGCATTGGGAAAATTGACAAGATTTCAAAAGAGTTAGTGGTTTTCATTGAACAAAGATTTGTTTTCCTGATTAATGATAAGTCCAATGTTTTCTTAATTTTATGCAAAGAATCTTGAAAGTTGATTCTACAAATCTTCTTTCTAAACTTAATTTCGGTGTGTAAGATAACACCTTTCTGTTCCTTCTCTTTTCTGCAGTTGATTCTAATAAAAAAAGGTGGACAGGTTATTTATTCTGGTCAGATAGGTCAGCAATCAAAGAGTGTTATTAGTTACTTTGAGGTCAGTCTCTATTCTTTCGGATTCCTCTATTTGGAATCAGGGATATGCAGCTGCAACTTGCGCTATCTTATTTGAGAAATATGATAGCCGTATTTCGTAACCTGATATTCTTTCAAGAATATCAAACATACCCTATTGAACTTGTGGACTTGTTTGCATTTCTCATTTATTTCTTGTTTCGGCTTTTGAAGGGGATTCGAGGCATACCAAAGATCAAAGATAACTACAACCCCGCAGCATGGATGTTAGAAGTTACTTCTACATCTGTCGAGAGACAACATGGCATAGACTTTGCTCAAATTTATAAAGACTCGTCTCTCTATCAGTGAGTTGGGCACTTACTAATATCTAAATACTATTGCCTTGCTTTCTAGATTGTGTAATGGTAATGGTACTTTATATACAGGGACACCAAAATGCTGGTTGAGCAATTGAGCATACCTCCTCCAGGCTCAAAGGATTTACATTTTTCCACTCGTTTTTCCATGAATAAATGGGTCCAGTTCACAGCATGCTTGACGAAACTTCACTTATCATATTGGAGAAGTCCTCAGTACAACTTGAAGAGAATCTCTTTTACCTTTGTCTCGTCATTGTTCCTTGGCTTACTTTTCTGGAAACATGGGAGCAATATGTAAGTCATTCGGTTCCACCAATTGGATGCATTCTTAAACTGTAGAGTTTCTAAATATGCAGGAAAACTTTGTATGAGTAGTCCATAGTGATGAAACTCATGATAGGTCTTGGATGTGTTCGTGACAAAAGATGAGAGCAGACAATAATCTTGCCTGAATCACGGATTTTGCTATCCTTAAGACAGTAAATGCTCCCAACACTAGTCAAACCGATACTGCAAAATGGGTTCCAAGTCTGCCTCTAACATAATTCAGGCACAAATCCAATACTATTGCTATGCATTAGTTTGCAGTATAGATATGATAGGTTTTGGAGAAAACCAAGAGAAATCACCACACATAACTGAACTTCAGATTGGTGAGGTTTCCCCTAATGCCAAACCCTCAAAGAAAACAACAATATCTATCAACCCTAAAAAGAGAACAATGTACAAAAATGCCCCTATATAGACATAGCCACCCAACATGGGGTGAATGGATAAAAAGAAAAATATATTACAAGCAATAATACGAATATAATATAAACAGGTGAGGGGACAAACCCTTCACCATGGCCATCTAGCCGTGCGGCCTAGCCACGTGTGGCACGTGTGACATGGGCAATCATATATATCAAACATCCCCACTTAAACTGATGCGGGTTATCAACCAACAACAGTTTGCCAACAATGAAGGAATGTGGTGTAAAAGACAGTGCCTTTGTAAGAATATCATAAATATAATCATGTGATGTCATATGAGGAAGAGAAATGATACCTAACTGATACTTCTCTCGAATAAAGTGACAATCAATCTCTACGTGCTTTGTCCTCTCATGAAAGACGGTTGGAAGCAATCTGAATTGCACTGATGTTATCCACATAAAGTGGAGTCGGAGCTATAAGATGAATACTAAGATCTGACAAAAGGCCTTGAATCCACACAATCTCACAGCATGTAGCAGACATCACACGATATTCAACCTCTGTGCTGGACTTAGAGACTGTGGGTTGTTTCTTGCACTTCCAAGAGATGAGAGAAGTGCCAAGAAATACACAATATCCAGTAGTAGAACGGCGGGTGACAACACAACCACCCCAGTATCAAATAATCTGAGGCACGACAGTCATATGAAGAGTCCCCAGGACAGAAACAAACTGAATGACAACCTGGACAACATATGTAATATCGGGATGAGTCATTGTCAAGTACACCAAACTACCCACCAAGCGACAGTAAAGTGTGGGCTTCTCCAGAGGTTATCATCGTCACGACCATACTGAACATTTAGCTTCATGGGCGTCTGAACAAACTTTTGATCAGTCGACTTTGCAAGAGCAATGAGGTCCGTGGTATACCTATGCTAGCTAACTAGAATTCTACGCTCAAATCAAGAGATCTCAAGACCTAGAAAATAAGTGAGGGGGCCCAAATCTTTCGTATGAAATGAAGAGCATAAAATCATCTATAACTCAGAAATCCTAGAAGAGTCACTATCATTCAATAACAGGTCATCCACATAAACTAGAATGATGACAATGCCATGGGAAGTGGTGCGTGTAAACAAAGATGGGTGGTGTCCACTCTGAGAGAAGTCAACACCAACAACCACATCATGGAAATGCCGGAACCAAGCACGTGGAGCCTGCTTGAGGCCATACAATGCTTTCCTCATAAGACACAACATATATCCTAAACCATCACTAGAGTTAAGTGGCTGCGTCATATACATTGTTTTATGCAGTCATCCATTCGAAAAATTGGCCAAGTACGAACCAAGGCAACTGCTAGAAGAGTACAAATGGTCTTCATTTTCACCAATGGGGAAAATGTCTCATCATAATTTATCCCATATTCCTGCCTTTTCCCTTGAACAACTAGCTGTGCTTTATACTGATAAAGAGATCCATCATATTTCAACTTCACAGAATATACCCGTTTGCTGCCGATAACTTATTGTCGTGGAGGATGTGGAACAAGGTCTCATGTATGATTCTCAGCTAGTTTTTTAAGCTCCTCTGCCATAGCATCCCGTCAACAACTCTGAGAAGCGACCTGTGAATAGGAGGTAGGGATAGAAACAGAATCTGATGTAGAAGACATAACAGATAGTAAATCAAACGATCAGGAGATTTATGGGGCTAAGTAGAGCGACATACTAGTGGGGGAACCAAATCAATAGCCAAGAGGGAATGGGGATCTGCAATAGGTGAAGTAGTCTGAGGAGGAGACGGAGGTGGTGCTTTGGGCCGACGTTGATATATTTGCAAGGGACGAGGAATAGAAGAAGCAACCAGAATATCTGGAAAATCATTTAACTTAGAGGAAGAAAAACCTGAAGGAGCAGTAGTAGTAGATGACTAGGAATAAAAAGGTTCATGCTCTAGAAAAACTACAGTACGCGGAATACGTACCCGTTTACAAGTAACACCAAAACAATGAAACCCACCTTTGGGTATCACCAAAGCCCAAATAATACATCGAGTGGATTTGGAGGATAGTTTGTTACGTTCCCAAGTAGGAAGGTGAACATAACAAACACACCCAAACACACGAAATGATGAATAATTAGGTAAGGAGTCAAAGAGAACAAAATAGGGAGAGACAATACGAAGAAGGGGCTTCGACATATAATCAATAAGATATACCGAGTGCAACATAGCCTCAACCCAGAATATACGGGGAACTGACATATCAGACATCAATGTATTTGCAATCTCCACAATGTGGCGGTTCTTCCGTTCAACCACCTCATTTTTCTCAGGGGTGTCAGAATAAGTCTTTTGATAAATAACCCCATGATCATATATATATATATATATATATATATATATATATATATATATATATATATATATATATATATATATATATATATATATATATATATATATATATATCCAGCAAATTCCAAAGAAATATTCCCCCCTGAATCATAATGCAACACTTTAATTTTCTTACTAAACTTAGTATTCACCATGGAGGAAAACTGTCGGTAAATGTAAAAAACTTGCAACTTGGAATGCATGAAATGAATCCATGTAAACCAAGTAAAATCATTTAGAAATATAACTTGATATCACAATCCAAATTTAGATAAAACAACGGAAGGATCCCAAACATCAGTATGCACCAAATCAAATATAACAGAAGTACGAGAAATACTCAAAGAAAAAGAAGCAACTTTTTTCTATTTGATAAGCAACATGAAGAATAAGGCAAACTCAAAGTAGATTTATTAATGTCCAATTTATCTAATAAACTAGAGGAAAACAAATGGCAAAGCCTATCAGAATGCGGATGATCAAGGCGACAATGCCAAAGTCTCCACAATATATTAGCACGAGAAATATCCAAAGCAGACGGGGCGAAAAAACAAGAGGCTGAAGTGACATCGGAAAGGGAACTCCAGCATGAAGAGGCAACCATTCCTCTTACCACTCCCACTACTTTTCCCATTGTTAGATCCTGCACAACACAAAAATTACTAAGGAAAAGAACTAAATGAGGATTTTCAGTAAGCTGACCCATTTTTCAAAATAAAAAGACTGATTAGTAGTAGGGAACAATCGTAAAATACCAACCGACTTAATGGGCAGTAATGCACCATTAGCCGTAGAAATAACTTAATGACTAGTATAAGGACCAACATCACGAAGATGGGAAGAATCGGAATCAATGTACCAAGGAGATGACAAAGATATACCTGATAGACCCACAATAAAAAGGGCCTGTAAAATCTGTTGAACCATCTCAGGGGTTAGAGGAGAGGCAGAGATAGAGTTAGCAGAGTCACTGGAAGCAGGTGTAGGCTCAAGAGGAGTAGTGGTAGCAACAAAGGCATGATCACGACCATGTCCATGGCCATGACCATCGCATCCTCGGCCTCTGGAAACAACAACAAAATCCTTTGCTTTACATTCAGAAATGCCATGACCACTCTAGTGATAGTAAGAGCACCACTCCTTGCATTGTGAGACCAGATGTCCCACCATATTACAGCCAAAGCACGTCAGAGTGCGAGTATCACAAGTACCAGATGAGGCCACCAACGTCGTATCAAAGGAACCATGAGATTGAGGAATCGAGGAAAGAACCTTATGTAAGACTCTTATTAGGTGGGTCACACATGATCACAGGTTTAGATCTGACCGTTGGATTATTTAGATTGAGCGATTTAGTGGGCCCCACTGCAGTTGTGATCATTGTAAGTAGGTTTGGGGCAGGACGCTTGAGTCGTGGTCCCTGTACATGGTTATTAAGCCGTATAAGGAAACCTACAATGTGGAGACCCTAGAGGAGAGAAGTGTAATGGGTAAGTTTCTCCAGCCCTCTTTCCTATAAATAGATGTCTTGGTTCCTTCACCCACATAAGAGAGAAAACCTTAGTCCCATTGAGAGGTTCTCTTGAGGGTGTGAGGTGCGGAAGATTAAGATTCCTGTCGGCGACATTGAGGCATTGAGAATGTCTTCCCAATCAGGTATGCCTTAAGATTATTGTGTTGAATCTTCATTATTGATGCATAGATGATCTGTCAATTCCGCAATAGAAATAACACCTTAAGCCGTTGTTCTTTCACCAACAAATCATTGATCATCCAGTTAAGGGGATAGACCCCTCCACCACAACCATCCAGTTGTACGGCCCAGCCACATGTGGCATGTGTGAATGGGCAATCATATATGTCAATCATATATGTCTAACAAGATGAACATCCTCGGACATCTTAGTAAACCGGTCTAGAAACTTGAGGCCTTGTTTGGGAGCTTATATTTGGAGTGCATTGGAATCCAAAGCACGAATCTATAAACCGAGAGGAGCTGAAAGCTTTTTTGTATTTGAGACAACCCAAAGGGGTTGAATATACAGAGATTACAGTCATCTATACAAGGAAAATAATAAAATCAGAATCCTCTACATATGGAAACTAACTATACAAGGTATATTAGCTATACAAGGTATGTGAGCCTGTCTAACATCCCTTAAACTAATGTTAGTCATCGACAAGCAATAGTTTGCCAACTAGAAATGAGTGACGTGCAGAAGTGAGGGACTTGGTGAGAATGTCAGCAATCTGATCATGGGATGTAACATGTGGATGAGAAATGAGCCTAGACTGAAATTTCTCACGGATAAAGTGACAATCAACTTCAATATGCTGTCTGTTTATGAAAAATCGGGTTAGAGGCAATCTGCATGGCACTTAGATTATCGACATGGAGTGGAGTAGGATTCTTCAGAGGAATGCCCAAGTCGGAAAGAAGTCCATGTAACTAGACAAGCTCACTACACGCAGCGGACATCGCCCGATACTCGGCTTCTGTGCTTGATTTGGAAACAGTGGCCTGCTTCTTATACTTCCAAGAGATGAGAGAAGTGCCGAGAAAAACACAGTAGCCAGTGGTAGATCTTCGTGTGAGAGCGCAACCAGCCCCATTAGCATCCGAATAAGCACGAAGGTCCAGAGTCGCCGTGGAGGAGAAGAACAGTGATCAATCTAGAGTTCTATGTAGGTACCGTATGATGCGCAACACTGTAGTCATATGAAGAGTCCGAGGAGCAGAAACAAACTGACTGACGACTTGGACAGTGTAGGGAATATCAGGGCGAGTCATAGTTAAGTAAACTAGACTCCCAACTAAACGGCGGTATAAGTCGGGCTGTGCAAGTAGATCACCATCGTCACGGCCATATTGAATGTTAAGCTCTAAGGGAGTCTGAACTGTCTTCTGATCCGTCAATGATGCCAAGGCGAGAAGATCCTTGATATATTTAAGCTGGCTGACCAGGATCCCATGTTTAGAACGTGAAATTTCAAGCCTAAGAAAGTATGTGAGATGGCTGAGGTCTTTCATCTTGAAGGAGGATTGCAAAACTTCCTTTAAAGCCGAGATGCCAGCAGCATCGCTACCAGTCAGAATTAGGTCAACATAAACGAGAACAATGACAATGCCGCGAGCAGTGGTGCGCAAAAATAAGGATGAATCATGACTACTTTGAGTAAAGCCAACACCTGTAATAACATCGTGAAAGTGTTGGAACCATGCCCGAGGTGCCTGTTTGAGGCCATATAGGGCTTTCTTTAGGTGACATACCTTATTGTAAGGGATTAAAGAGCTAGGAGGAGGTTTCAAATATACTGTTTCTTAGAGGTCTCCATGAAGAAAAGCATTTTTCACATCCATCTGAGTAAGTGGCTAAGAGCGAACAGAAGAGATTGCCAGAAGAGTACGAATAGTTTTCATCTTGGCCATGGGAGCGAAAGTCTCATCATAATCAATTCTGTATTCCTGTTTGTATCCCTGAGCGATAAGTCAAGCCTTGTATCGATCCAATGATCCATTAAACTTGAGCTTGACAGAATAAATCCATTTGCTACCAATTAGCTGTTGGTCAACGGGTCGAGTGACAATGTCCCACGTATGATTATCATCCAATGCCGCAAGTTCTTCTGCAATAGCCTTCTTTCAACAATCATGAGTGGCTGCCTGAGAGTATAAAGTAGGAATAGAAACAATATCTAGAGTAACATTCATGGCAGACATAGAGCATATCAAGCGATCAGGCGTTCGATGTACACGATCGGAACGACGTATCGAGGTAGGTTCAGAATCTGCAACAGGTACAGTAGGTTCGGGTTGAGAAATAGGTGGTGGAGCTGTACGTGGTCGACGGGAGTAAACCTCAACGGATGAGGGAGAGTACTTGAGGCAAAAGGAATATCAGGAAAGGTGGTTAGACCAGGAGATTTTGGGGCGTGCGGAGGAAGAAGAGATGAATGAAAGACAATATGTTCAAGAAAAACAACATGTTGTGAAACCTGAACTTGACGAGAAACCGGATCATAACATCGAAAACCCTTCTGAGTTTCTCTAAATCCCAAGTACATACATTTGATTGATTTTAGAGATAGTTTATTACGCTCACGTGAAGCCAGGTGAATATAACAGACACAACCAAAAACACAAAATGTGGAATAAGCAAGAGATGAGCCATTAAGAACAAAGTATGGAGATTTACTGTTCTGAACGTTGGTTGGTATCCGGTTAATCAAATAGACTGAATGTAACATAGCTTCCGCCCAGAAAGAACGAGGAACACTCATAGCTGTCATCAGAGTGTTGGCAGTTTCAACAATATGACGATTTTTTCGTTCAGCCACCCCGTTCTGTTGTGGAGTATCAGAACAGGTGGTCTGATGAATAATCCCATGACTCTGAAGAAATGTACAAAGAATTCAAGATATTCCCCCCTGAGTAAGAGCGGAGAGTTTGAACTGGAGCTCGAAATTGAGTCTCCACCATAGAGTGAAATATCTTGAATTTTTCAAAAACCTGTGACTTCGAGTGCAGGAAGTAAATCCAGGTGTAACATGTGAAATCATCAATGAATATAACATAGTATCGTAACCCAGAGAGAGACATAATTGGTGAAGGACCCCAGATATCTGTATGCACTAGTTCAAACATAGAAGATGATTTTGTAATACTTAAAGGAAAAGGAATACACTTACTTTTTGAAAGACAACAAGATGAACAAGAATAATCCAAATCTGTTTTATTAAGAGAAACGTTCCATAACATGCCAGAAGAAAATAATTGAATGAAACAATCGGAATGTGGATGACCAGGACGAAAGTGCCACAGTTTCCACAATTTATTTGCCGAACAAATATCTGATGAAGATGGAGAAAAGAAACAACGAGTCGGAGTGACAGATGGATCAAAGTCCAGCACGTACAGACGACCATGCCGCCTACCCATCCCAAGTACCTTCCCCGTTGCCAGATCCTGCACAAAACAACAGTTGGGAAGAAATATGACTAAACAGTTATTGGATGTGAGTTGACCAACTGAAATTAAATTGGAGGAGAGGTTAGGGACATGAAACACATCACGAAGGGTGAACTGGCGATGAGTAGAAGGAGAGAAAGTCAATGATCCAACGGACTGAATAGGTAGTCTAGTGCCATCCGCAGTAGAAATAGCCTGGTTTCCAATGTAGGGACAAATATCACGAAGATGGGATACAACACCAGTCATATGATTGGAAGCACCCGAATCGAAGAACCATGTAAAAGATGAAGAAATACCTGACATACCGGCCGCAGAAAGGGCCTGAACGATTTGCTGGAGCATCTTAGGAGTCAAAGGTGATGAAAGACCTTCAGCAGAAACAGTAGAGGCAGAATTACTGACAGATGGCTCGGAAGAAAAGTGGCAGTAATAGCAGAAAGAGCACGACCACGGCCATGACCACGACCACCACGTCCACGGCCGAAAGAAGATGCATAGGCACGTGTATGGCAGTCCTGAATACCATGACCAGTCCGTCGACCATAAGCGCACCATTCTTTGCATTGAGTGACAACATGACCCACCTTATTGCAAACGCAACAAGTCAAAGGAGTGGAACCATGTGTTGGTGCAGTGGTGGACACAGCAAGTACCATATCAGATGATCCCGGAATTGAGGAAGGAAGAGAGAACTTTCAGTCGTTGTTCCTTAGCCAATAAATCATTAATAACCGAATTCAATGAAGGAGTAGGGCTACGGTTCAAGAGAGCAGCCCGACAATGCTTAAATTCCAGACGCAACTTCATAAGAAATTGTCGAACTTGCACACTCTCGTACATAGTTTGGAATATCTTATAGTAATGAGGAAATGTTGGATCCATCATAGCCATCTCTGTCCAAATTGTAACAATTTTGGAGTAAAATGATTGAATACTGTCGTTACCCTGAGTAAGGTTAACGAGATCCTGTTCCAAGCGGTATAACCGGGCCGCATTACTCTGTTGATAAATTGTCTGGAGATGGTCCTACATTACCTTAGCAGTGCGATGAGGTGTGAGGCCAACAGCAATGGAACGATCGACTGAATCAAGAATCCAGGTAATAATCTGTCCATTGTTCATTTCCTAATTAACTAATTTGTCGGCATCGGTAGAAGTAGGGATAGGAACAGATCCATCAATTAGTCCCCACAAACCTGATGCAGGACGTGAATTTAAATATGATATGCAAGATTGCAGGCTTAGATCACACCAATTCAGAAACAATCACACAAATTCCACATCCCACATGAAAATCCAAACATTCAATTAAAGGGGAATCTATGCGGGTCCAAGCCGACACAGGTTAGGACTGGACCAATAAAATTATAAGCCAAACGATGTCAAAGGGAAATAAAATCAACTACTCATGCATAAAAATTAGTCCCTAATCCAAGGGATTCCTTAATTTCAATTCAAGGAACCCTAAGGTGATAAAAAGGGGCAAATCAATTAGGGATCATGTAATATAGGGTTAAGATTCATAAAAAAATGGCTATGAGAGGATAAAAGAGGATAAAAACCTGAACCAAAAGATGATCCCGCGTGTGGACAGCAACAATGGCCCAGACGGAAGTGCGTGTGATCCCGGCCGCACGTGTGTGGGGCCCACTATTCAGAAAAAGGCCACCTTGGCCCTGGTCGGCTAGGGATGGACTCCAAAATTCTCAAATCTCAGCTCAATCCGATGTACGGTTTGTGCGTGGTGCTCCGCCGAAGTTTCAGCTCGCCTGCGGGCCGAAATCTGGAAACCTGCTTCAATGAAGAAATCTGATGCAATAAAAGGACAAATTCGAAGTACGGATGGTGGGGGAAGATGGAAAAAAAAGATGATGGAAGATGGGGGTGAATTGGGATCGATGTGGCTTTGCACCACGGTAGTTAGCCCTTCGAAAAGCGAGAGCTTCGCACCCACTTTTGAATTCTTCCACAACTCACGAAGAGAGCAGAAAAATAAAGCAGGAATTTTTTTATTAACCTCAATGAATGAAAAGAACTACAAAGAGTGCCTATTTATAGGGAGAACCTTATACCCAAAAACTCGCACCATGTGCGACACCTATTACTTGGCGATGACGTAAACTAGAATAAAAACCAAACAAGGAAATCTAAAGCGTTCACGATGTTCTAAATAATAACAATAAGCAAAACCTAAAATATAAAACCAATCCGACGAGTGGGCCACGATCATGAGATCCCATGGTGGGCTTTTCTTGACTATCGGGCCACTTTTCTAAACCAAAACTTGTCTTTTAGCTAGGAGGCCCTCCCTGGACGTCGTCATCGAGCCAGATCGATGGTGGGGTCCTCCTTCTGCGTACGTACGTGCGTAGGGGTGGTGGTGTGCGGGGGTGCGTATGCACGATGTCCTCATCAACTATCCCCAGCTGCGAAGATTTCGCCACTGGCGAAATAAAACTCCTGAACCGCTTTAGGATGTCTGGATCAAGTCTCTGAAGCTCCTCCTCAGTGAGCCACGCGCTGTCCGAAGTTGGGCGTGACTTCTATTTAACTAGGTATTTCTGAAACCCGCTATCCGACGTGGAAATTATTTCATGGTCCAGGATATCCTCTATTTTCTCTCTGGGTGTGTGAAGGCTATGTATGGGAGGCAGAGGCTGGGATGAAAGGTCGGGAAGAGGCCATGGATCAAAGGGTAAGGTTGAGACATCAGGATGGGTGGGCGAAGGGCCGGACAAAGTATCAGTGGGTCCCTGAAAAGCAACTAGATCCTCCACGTTGAATGTGGAACTAATTCCCATGGAAGGTGGAAGATTTACCGCATACACATTGAGACCGTTTCGCTTTATAATTTTGAAGGGCCCAGCGCTACGCGCGTGTAACTTACGAATGGCCCCTGGAGGGTACCGCTCGGGCCTGATACGGACCATCACAGAGTCCCCAATATTGAACTCTTTGAAACGTTTATGTAGGTCTGCAGAAAATTTGTAATGCTCATTACTAGTTGTGATCTTTCGCCTGATTTCTTGATGCAATGAATGTATGTGATGCGCAAAAGACTCTGCAGACTCTGATGGCCTATGGGACAGTGACATGGGGATAAGATCAATAGGTTTCCTAGGCTTATAACCAGTAATGACTTTAAAAGGACTTAGACCTGTGGACCTATTGACAGAACTATTGTATGCAAACTCGGCTATGGGTAGTATGGCGTCCCATGTCCTGGTATGCTCCCCCACTAAACATCGAAGTAAACTCCCTAGGCTCCTATTAACCACCTCAGTCTGGCCATCGGTCTGAGGGTGGTAGGCAGAAGAAAACTGGAGCCTAGTATTCATCATGTGCCATAGTGTCTTCCAAAAGTAACTCATGAATCTCACGTCACGGTCAGACACTATGGTTTTTGGTAACCCATGCAGTTTGACAACCTCACTAAAGAATAGCTTGGCAACATGAGAGGCGTCGGAGGTCTTGGAACAAGGAATGAAGTGGGCCATTTTAGAGAAACGGTCCACGACAACGAATATGGAGTCATGCTTTCGAATAGTCTTGGGAAGTCCAAGCATGAAGTCCATACTGATGTCCTGCCAAGGGATGAATGGGACTGGCAAAGGTGTATATAATCCTGTATTCTGTTTCCTCTGCTTTGCCAGTTGACAAGTACGACATTGCCCTATAATTTTGGCCACGTCCCGCTTGAGGCTTGGCCAATGAAATCTATCCTCCACTAGGGCAATGGTCTTGTCATGACCGAAATGACCTGCAACCCCCCCTGAATGTAACTCCCAGACAAGAAAATCGCGAAGGGAGGTGCGTGGTATGCACAAGCGGTCACTCCTAAACAAATATCCGTCCAAAATCAAATACTCACTGTTAGCTCCTGACGGACTCTCTAATAAAGTCATACATAACCCCAAAATCTGGACACTCAGAATACTCTTCTTTGATGCGCTCAAGGCCCGTAACTTCAACGTTCATGGAGTTGAGTAATGCGACTCGACGACTCAACGCGTCGGCAGGCTTATTCTCTACACTGGCCTTGTGCTTAAGCACAAAAGTGTACTCTTGAAGGAATTGAACCCACTTAGCGTGCCTGGGGCTTAATTTCTTTTGAGAGTTCAAGTATCTTAAGGCCTCGTAATTTGAGAACAAGACATTCTTGCGGTAATAAGTAATGTCGCCAATGGCGTAGTGATTGCACTACCGCGTAGAATTCCTTGTCATAGGTGGAATATCTTTGCTTCGCCTCATTCAGTTTCTCACTAAAAAAGGCGACAGGGTGCCCTTCCTGGCTAAGTACTCCTCCTATGCCGACTCCTGACGCGTCACATGCGACTTCAAAAGCTTTTGAAAAATGTGGAAGTCGCGTAACTGGAGCTTCGGTCATCTTGACCTTTATCTCCTTGAAGGCCTTCGAGGCAGCCTTTGTCCATTGAAACTCTCCCTTTTTTATGCAGTCCGTGATGAGAGCCATAATGGAACTGAAGCCTCGAATGAACCGCCTATAAAAAGTGGCTAAGCCATGAAAGCTGCGCACCTCATGAATATTGCGAGGTTCAGGCCAATTAACGATGGCCTTGACCTTCTCGGGATCCGCCGATACGCCCTCAGCTGACACAATAAAACCTAAGAAGATCACACTACTAGACAAGAACGCGCACTTCTTTAGGTTGGTGTACAACTTCTCGGCCCTAAGGATCCCACATACCTGCTTCAAATGGTTGAGGTGTTGCTCCTTAGTCGTGCTATAAATCAAGATATCATCAAAGTATATGACCAGGAACTTCCCCATGAAGGGTCTCAACACTTGGGTCATCACACGCATGAAAGTGCTTGGGGCATTAGTTAATCCAAAAGGCATAACTAGCCACTCATATAGCCCATCCTTCGTCTTGAAGGCCGTCTTCCACTCATCACCAGGGCGTATACGGATTTGGTGATACCCACTTTTGAGGTCGATTTTTGAGAAGATAGTAGCATTAACCATCATATTTAGCATGTCATCAAGACGCGGTATGGGAAATCGATACTTGATCGTGATTTTGTTGATGGCCCTACTATCAACACACATCCTCCATGTGCCATCCTTCTTAGGTGTAAGAAGGGCGGGCATGGCACACGGACTCATGCTCTCTCGAATGAAACCCTTCTCTAGGAGTTCATCAATCTGCCTCTTCAACTCAGCGTGCTCCTTCGGGTTTATTCTGTAATGTGGGAGGTTTGGTAGAGTTGCCCCAGGGATTAAATCAATGGCATGCTGTATATCCCTCATAGGGGGAAGCTCATTTGGTAAATCATCAGGAAAAACATCACGAAACTCATGTACTACCTGAATGGCCTCAGTGGGTAACTCTACGCTAGTATCTGGTACACTCCCTAGTCACAAGGGCGTATATCATCGAATCCGCCTCCTTCTCTCGCTCAAATTCTTTGGCATTCAAAATATGGAGCGGTTTGGACTTGGACTTCGACTCCTTCACTTCTTTTGGGCCACTCACACCACTCTGTGTGGTGAACTCTTTTCCAGTTGTATTCTTGGGTGGTAGAGGATTTAGCTTGACCTTCTTGCCCTCGAACCAGAAGGTACACACATTTGAACGACCAATTATGGTAACATCCCTGTCATAGAGCCACGGCCTACCCAGAATGACATGGCCCACATCCATAGGAACAACATCACACCAAATTGTGTCTTTATAAGATCCGAACTGAATAGGGATAAGACAGCGGTGTGAGACTGGAATGGATGTTTCATCAACTCAGGAGACTCTATAGGGCTGAGGATGGGCTTTCAGCTTCAAGCCTAAACGACTCACAATGCTAGTCGATACCACGTTGGCACAACTACCACTATCTACGATCATCTTACAGCTCTTTTCCCCACATTTTGCATAAGTGTAGAAGATCGTGTTGCGGCGCCAGTCATCAGTGTTCTTGGCTTGAGCCAGGGCGCAACGCACAATTGCGAGGGTCAAAGACTCTTGTGCTCCCTCTTCCTCATCACTGGGGGTTCTGACTGGCTCATATTCCTCCTCTTCACTATCACTCTCTCGGGGCACTACTTCTACTTGCCCATCAATAAGGAGTACTTTGGTGCCCTCTCTCGTGCCGCACTGGTGAGCAAAGTGACCAAACCCCTGACACCTAAAACACCTAGTGGCCCCACTTCCACGTGAACTAGACCCGACAATCTCTTTACCCTTATTATCCTTAGGTTTGGGCTGAACATTAGGGGAAGGTTTGTTTTGGAATCCCGTGTTAGGTCTAGCCCCAGAGGGGTTGGCCTTAGTACCGGATTCGCGAAAGTCAAATCACCTTCCCACATATGCTTTAAGGTATTGCTCAACATCTAACACTACTTGGTACAACTATTCGATAATGTCTATGTCTTTGGCGAGCAATTCTCTCCTAATGTCAGGACGGAGGCCCATTTTAAAACGAGTAAGGGTGAGTACGGGGTCCTCATCAACCTCACAGCGGGTCGAGTACTCTTCGAATTTCTCAATATAGTCAGCAACACTCATGGAACCCTGTCGAAGAGACTGCCACTCCTCAATCAACCGCATGCGATAAGAGAAAGGGAGGTACTTCTCTTTCAACGTTTTTTTCATTTCTCCCCAATGGACTATTGGAAGTTCCCTCGCTCTTTCTTTTTTTCACTCAACCGTCGCCCAAAACCTCTTTGCTTGACCCACAAGCTTCATCTTGGTGAATCGGACTCGTCGAGCATCCGACATATCATACCACTCAAAATAGTGGTCCATATCCGCCAACCAATCTAAAAAAGCTTTAGGGTCCAAGTGGCCATCAAAAGTAGGGGCATCTACCCTAACTCCCTTGAGGAGTTGTGCATCTGGGTCATATTGATCATGATGTCCCTCACGGGGTGGGTGCACAGGTACGCGCCCATGACCAGCTCCTTGGCCGCCTCCATTCCTTGGTCTAACCTCCTGACCAACTGCCTGAGATTGGGCATCCTCCCCAGTGGTGGGGTTTGCCCTGAAGGAGGCCTCTATTTCTTCGAGGCGTTTATCTATGTGTTGTTCCAAATGCTTATTCAAGGACTCAACTTGCTGGGCTAACTTGGCCACTGTTTCTTGTAGTTGCTCCATGTTTAGTGTGGGGTGCAAACCAAAACCGCGACCTGTACGTGTGGGCATACACTGACTTGCTCAACCTAAGGACCTGCTTATGACAACTATATGTGTCGAAAAATTAAATGACCCTACGAGACTCCATATGAAGGAGACTACACACTATTACTAAAATTCAACTATGTATGATGGACTGAATGCATGAAGGACTCAAACAAACTAAACCCTAAATATGTGGTGAATTCCCCTATAAGAACCCTAGGCTTTGATACCAAATTTGACGCAGGACGTGAATTTAAATATGATATGCAAGATTTCAGGCTTAGATCACACCAATTCAGAAACAATCACACAAATTCCACATCCCACATGAAAATCCAAACATTCAATTAAAGGGGAATCTATGCAGGTCCAAGCCGACATAGGCTAGGACTGGACCAATAAAATTATAAGCCAAACGATGTCAAAGGGAAATAAAATCAACTAGTCATGCATAAAAATCAGTCCCTAATCCAAGGGATTCCTTAATTTCAATTCAAGGAACCCTAAGGTGATAAAAAGGGGCAAATCAATTAGGGATCATGTAATATAGGATTAGGATTCATAAAAAAACGGCTATGAGAGGATAAAAGAGGATAAAAACCTGAACTAAAAGATGATCCCGCCTGTGGACAGCAACAATGACCCAGACGGACGTGCGTGTGATCCCGGCCGCACGTGTGTGGGGCCCACTATTCAGAAAATGGCCACCTTGGCCCTGGTTGACCAGGGATGGACTCAAAAACCCCCAAATCTCAGCTCAATCCAATGTACGGTTTGTGCGTGGTGCTCCGCCGAAGTTTCAGCTCGCCTGCGGGCCGAAATCTGGAAACCTGCTTTAATGAAGAAATCTGATGCAACAAAAGGACAAATTCGAAGTACGGATGGTGGGGGAAGATGGAAAAAAAAGATGATGGAAGATGGGGGTGAATTGGGATCGATGTGGCTTCGCACCACGGTAGTTAGCCCTTCGAAAAGGGAGGGCTTCGCACCCACTTTTGAATTCTTCCACAACTCACGAAGAGAGCAGAAAAATAAAGTAGGAATTTTTTTATTAACCTCAATGAATGAAAAGAACTACAAAGGGTGCCTATTTATAGGGAGAACCTTATACCCAAAAACTCGCACCATGTGCGACACCTATTACTTGGCGATGAAGTAAACTAGAATAAAAACCAAACAAGGAAATCTAAAGCGTTCACGATGTTCTAAATAATAACAATAAGCAAAACTTAAAATATAAAACCAATCCGACGAGTGGGCCACGATCATGAGATCCCATGGTGGGCTTTTCTTGACTATCGGGCCACTTTTCTAAACCAAAACTTGTCTTCTAGCTAGGAGGCCTCCCTGGACGTCGTCATCGAGCCAGATCGATGGTGGGGTCCTCCTTCTGCGTACGTACGTGCGTAGGGGTGGTGGTGTGCGGGCGTGCGTATGCACGATGTCCTCATCAAAACCACAACCCTTATGGAAGTTCTGAAAATGGATGGCTCATAGAGAATAGTTGGCACCTTCAAAACTACAACGTGGGGCCTCTTGACGTGATGAGTTCTTGTCCATTGAGCTGAAGTATTATAAAGCACCCAAGGAGTTGCAACAGAAGAAAGTTTTAGATGTACTGTACAGCAACAGCAACAGCAACAGCAACAGGTTCTCGATTTGAATTGGGATCTGGATCTGGATCTGGATCTGAATCGGGATCGTGATCTGGATCTGGTTCTGGATCTGGATCTGAATCGAGATCGTGATCTAGATCTGGTTCTAGATCTAGAGTGGGATGAACAGAGGAGCGCTGGAGCAGATCAGATCTGGATCTAGATCGGGATGAACAGAGGATCGGGACCAACAACAACAGGTTCAGATCTAGATCTGGATCGGGACGACGCACATGCAGAGGGACTGGACGATGCAGATACATACACAGACGCAGAGGGACGACACAGAGGTACGCAGATGGTGAGTAGATCTGGATCGGGATGAATAGAGGTGCGTAGATGGTGCGCAGAGGGGTCGAGCAGAGGGACCGAACGACGCAGGTGCGCAGATGGGTCGAGCAAGGGCGCAGAGGGACGGACGATTCAGAGGGCAGAGGGGCCGGACGAGCAGAGGGGTCGGACGACGCAGGGGCGGTCGGATCTGACAGGTGGTGCCGGTTTTAGATCAGTGATGCTCTGATACCATATAAACCGAGAGGAGCTGAAAGCTTTTCTGTATTTGAGACAACCCAAATGGGTTGAATATATAGAGATTACAATTATTTATACAAGGAAAATAATAAAATCAAAATCCTCTACATATGGAAACTAACTATACAAGGTATACTAGCTATACAAGGTATGTGAGCCTGTCTAACAGAATCAAGGTGATTCCCAATCTTTAGTTGTGTTTTGTAGCTTGTAAATGGAATGCACCAAAATCCCAAAATAAGAATGCATTGAAATTATGTAGTATATTTACAAAGACTTGAATTTGATTACCAAATCAACTTTAATATCCCAAATTAGTGTACACATGTGATATTTGATAGAATGACTGTAATAAGCCCATTGAAATATATACTATGGAAATCTTAAAAGAAATATATACTTTAGCTAAAAGTGGTGAAATTCCAAGCCTTAGGTGGGCCGCAAGTATAAGGATCACAAATGAGCAACTCACCAATGTTTTTTAACCATCGATTGGACAATTCAGATCATTCTACTAATGTGATTTTAGTGATACAACCGATAATTAGATTATCATCATCATGCCATGTGTACAATGGATTAATAGCCTATCGACACCTTTGTTACACACGTAACTCTCCTACCTTTAAAAAGGAGCCAAAAAGGCATTTCACTTTGATTGAAATGGAATCATTGCAAAAAGGGTGAGATTTCAAAACACACTAGAAATGTGTATTTTATTTCACTTCGATTAAACTGGAATCACAACAAAAGGATGAGATTTCAAAACACACCAGAACTGTGTATTTCATTTACAATCAAATCCATGTTGCGGAATAACTTTTGGAATCTGAATGCACTCAAATACATCCAAAACAGGTTTCGTCAATTGGTCCCTGATAAAATTGGAATGGTTTTGAAAGCAAATTGAGGTGACAAAGAGAGGTTGTGAAACAAATGTTTTCTTTGGCAAAATGGGTCTCCTAGGCCCTGATTATATACACCTTGATTGGGTGCAAGAAGGGGTACGAGAGGCTGCATGAATCTATTGGCAGAAGACACATTGGTGTCTCTTCATTTAAACTAGGAATGGAATGGTAATTTACACATATTGGTCAACTCTAACCGATGTGGTCTACACACATCTACCTCAATAGTGCCAATGATCTTCTCAACTACCACCCAGGAACAATAGTACATGTAACCTCCATGCGGTCACATCATCCAATATTTAACATGGTCAACCATCTACCCGGACACCACATCACCAATAGTACATGTAACCTCCATGCGGTCACATCATCCAATATTTAACATGTAACCCAGGAACAATAGTACATGTAACCTCCATGCGGTCACATCATCCAATATTGAACATGATCAACCATCTACCCGGACACCACATCACCAATTCGGTCAACCTAGTCTATTGCAGTTGCCCCAACCACCCAAATTGTGGGTTAGACCCATGGTCCACATTGTGGCTTGAGTTAGATTGGGAAAAGTTTATAGCTTCTAATGATGATGTGCACATGTGAAATACAAAGTGTGCTCCAAGTGCCCTTGTGCTATGATCATGCTCATCGAGGACCAGGCTCATCAAGGTCGACTACCACTTCATTTAGGAGAAAGTTGCTAGTAAATAAATTTGCATGCCGTTTGTCAAGTCCCAAGATCAACTGACGGATATGTTTACAAAAGCTCTGGGTTGTATTCAACTACATCTGTTTGTCAAGCTGGGCATTCATGATATATATGCTCCAACTTGAGGGAAAGTGTTATTGGATTGTGGTTCTATGCTACACTCCATCGATGTTTAAGACATAATAGGTATTCATGCTTTTGTTACTAATGGCATTATTGTGTTTTTTTTTTTTACACCACCACATGGGTACTCGAACCCATGACCTCAGTGTTGAAACCCACAAGGTCTACCACTGAGCCATGGGTAAGGACCCACTAATGGCATTATTGTAATGATTGAAAATATGTTAATAAACAAGAGATGGGGGGAAGGGGCATGTGAACCCTAATCTCTCCTTTTCTCTTCCTCCTTTCATCCTTTTATCTTTTTCTTCTTCTTCTTCTTCTTCTTCTTCTTTTTCTTCTTCTTTTTTCAACACACCGCATAGGTGTTCATTTTTACAAAACATATCATTGAAATCAAAAGTTCAAAAACCTGTAAGGGTCATTATATTTACGAAAGATGCTCAAGGATCTTATGAAAAATAATCCCATTGGGATGTAACTGAAGGCCAATAGCCTTCAATCATTGCCAGGCAAATATCTTAGGCTTGTGGGTCCTTCATGTTAAGTATTGAAGAGTATATGGGTCAAATCAATGTCTTTAAATGGGCAATTATTTGATACATAGCTTCATAAATCATCTTCAACAGGTTAGAAATAGAAAATCATCATCTATTACTACCATATCTTGGAGGATGCAGCATGTCTCAAATAGCATGTGGAGGCTCAAGACCGAGCTTGGTGTGCCATGGCATGCTGCACTAAAGTTCCATGCATGACCCAAGTGGCATGGCCCTATGGCAAGCAACCTTGTTTCTTCCTAAACTCAAATAGCTCTGTCAAATAGGCTAGTTATTATGTGCTGTGTGGCATCACTTAGATGTACATCACATGGAAATTTTGATTTTTGTTGAAGAATATGAAAATTAAGTGCATCGTGTGTCCTTTTACAGTTGCATGAGCCAAACAGCTGAACATGCCATTTACTATTTATAGTTAGTCATTTTGACATTCATACATGTTCATATGTTATGGTTTGAAGTAGAATTTTAAGTTTTATATGATAATATATCCATTTTTCTGGCATGTGGTTGGCATGTTCTTTCCTTTTACTTATGCTTGTGTTTTTAAATTGCAGAAACACAGAGCAGGACTTGTTCAACATAGCAGGATTCATGTTTAGTGCAGTAACTTTCTTGGGCATCAATAACTGTCAATCGGTTCAGGATTTTGTGATGAAGGAACGCCTTGTATTGTATAGGGAACGATTTGTTGGAATGTACTCGTCTCATATTTATGCCCTTGCACAGGTCTTGCTACCTTTAACATTTTGAACTGTTGCAAAGTACTCATGGTTTTCAAGGAAGGAAAATAAATAAATAAATAAATAAATCAAACAACAATAAACAAGCAAACATAGCATCCTTTTTGTTTCCAGGATCTGACTAAACTTCTTTTTAAACAAGTGAGTAATATTACTATAATTATACCTAAGGATAAAAAACTGTTTCAGGATTACAAACATTTTTACTGAATATTACTATCTATATATTTGTTCCTTTGTCATTTTTTGTGGAAGTAAATGGCAAAGCTCAAATTGCAAATGCAATATAAAATTATTGGTACTATAGCAGCTTCTCAAGGAGTTACCCAGATAGACGTGGATCGCATCAAGTACAGTGATAGCCTTATTCTTTCCAATCATGTTTTTATGTGCAAATAATTCAAGCCATTTTCATGTATGGAAGTATTCTGTGTGCTTTATTTTGTCAGTCTGCCAATTATGGGTATACTGACCATATTCAAAAAGTGGGGCTGTTCCCCCCCACCCATTTTGTAAACCATCTCTACTTTGCAAGTTCATGGATAAGTCTTCATTTTTAAATCCGTAGTACCTTTTGCCATTAGGTAATGCAAATAAAAATTTTCAGAATCAATAGAGAAATTATAGAGTTATTGGATATGAGATTCTTCTTTCCCTCAGTCCCTTGATGTTTGATTTACTATGTTTTGATGATACACTTATTTTTGTTTTGCAGATAGCCATTGAAATTCCATATGTGTTTGTTCAAGCAGCCATCCATGCGATTATTGCATATTTTTTAATTGGGTTTCAGTTTTCACATAATAAATTCATGTGGTACTTTGGCACCATGTTCTTGACAATACTTTACTACACCTATCTGGGAATGTTGATTATATCCGGTAGTCCAAGTATGCAGATTGCCATGGTACACTCATCAACTATCTTCACCGTGTCCAATATCTTTACGGGTTTCTTAATACCAAGACCTGTGAGTAGTATTTTTGGTTTCATTGTTTTTTTTTTTTTGCCTACTCTTTTTTATTTAATATCACAAATGCTGTGATTCTCTTTTTATCAAAATGCATTCATGCATTTATGTGTTGTTAGCATATCATATCCTTGGGAATATATAATATTACGTGGCTGGACAATCATCATCAACACAGATTTGTCCCAGGTATTAGGGATTGGTTTCTCATGATTACAACTGGCTGGCCACCTGATATCAGGTGGCTAGACAATTATGGTAATATATCATTTCACAGAAACAACACTGTAATGTATTCTTTGGCAGTTCATCCTTTATGAAGTGGGAATGTGCTAAAATGGAGAAGATGTCTGTTTTGTAATTGGTTTTGTCGAGTAACCAACAAGAAGTCTGTTTTGTAATTAGTTTTGTTGAGTAACCAACTTCCAATCGGGGAAGCCTCTGATGCCCTGAAATTTTTGTCAATTCAAATCTTGCCATCTTTCTTTATTTTCTTGATTAATGTGCTAAAATGGAGAAGATGTCTGTTTTGTAATTGGTTTTGTCGAGTAACCAACAAGAAGTCTGTTTTGTAATTAGTTTTGTTGAGTAACCAACTTCCAATCGGGGAAGCCTCTGATGCCCTGAAATTTTTGTCAATTCAAATCTTGCCATCTTTCTTTATTTTCTTGATTAGCAAGTATTTTGTTCCTCGGGATGAAAGCTGATTCATCTGACTTTGTGATCTGTCTGGTTGAACTAATGGCTTTCATTAGTTAAGGGTATGTTGATTTGTAACCAAATCTCAGTTAAATAACAATTCAAAGTGTAGTGGTCTTTATCTGTTTCCCAGTGCATTTGGGCCAGAAAGCAGAAACCAGGTTATGTGGTTTATGTTTCTCCACCATTTCTGCTCCAAATTTTTATTCGCTGAATTTCGGGTGGGGCCTAAAATGCACTGAATACGAATTTTGTTGGATAAGCATCCTTCCCACCTTGCTACTTTTTGGACATCCACATATTACCCTGTTGAAAGTATTCTGTACTTCTTTTTCATTAATCTCTTCTAGAGCAATTTCTATAAGCAGTTCTGGGACAATTTCCAAGTATATCTCATGTCACTTCGATATTGAATTTGCAAGAAAATCATCATGTCTGTTTCCTTATCTTAATGCGCTAACACTCCAATCTCAATGCCCCTAATCACAACAGAGCATCGTCTGCAATCAATTACCTTTTTGCATGTAATATTCAACATTTTAGACTTGGAATACCATTAAATCAAG
Organism: Magnolia sinica; assembly: GCF_029962835.1. Taxonomy (NCBI): domain Eukaryota; kingdom Viridiplantae; phylum Streptophyta; class Magnoliopsida; order Magnoliales; family Magnoliaceae; genus Magnolia; species Magnolia sinica. The sequence goes on from NC_080575.1 coordinate 107,408,483, forward strand.
TCTGTAATGTTTAAGCATATACCCGGTGACTCTCTGACAATTGGATTCTTTAATGGCAGTATATAATCATTAGAGAGTTTATTTAATGTGCAATGCAAAGGCATCAGAACTTTCTTGAACATTAAAGTGAATTAATCTCAGCCTGTGTTGGTATAATTAGATTTTATACAGTTTGTATATGTAGGGTTATGACTTTGGGCTGTTTCACTTTGTGACCGGTTTCATCCATCTGGATGTACTAGTGAATTCAATTGTGAACGTTTGCTTTCATTAAGAGGAAATGAAAAAGGGTTAATGATGCTAATGATGCTAACCAGTATTTGTAATGAGGAAATAGCTATCAGATTCCCATTACGTTTGTCTCCAGCCCAACTTGAGAGTAATGTAATTTCAATTTGGTGCTCAGGTCGTAGTTATGAATTCTAAGGAAATTAGAATTTGGTTGTTTCCACTTTGTTAGAGTAATATGAGCAATTCAATCCAATAGTGCATTGTTAGAGTAATATGTGCAATTCAATCGAATAGTGCATCCAAACACAGCTCGAAGCAGCATCATATTTCTTGGGTTGAAAAAGAAAATAAAAAAAGACACTAGTTGTCTTCTTCTGCTATCTTGTACAAAAATAAAATCTCAATTGGATATATTGTATTGATCATTGGACTCTTTCTTGCAGCAAATCCCAACATGGTGGGTGTGGTGCTATTGGATCAGCCCATCTGGCTGGGCTCTAAATGCGCTCCTCACTTCTCAATATAGTGATATGGACAAGGAAATAGATGTCTTTGGGGAAAACATACAGGGCAATTCCTTTTTAAAAGACTTCTTTGGGTTTCACCACGATGAATTAGGTCACATCGCCATCATCTTGGTTGGCCTGCCTCTCCTAGTTGCTTCTCTCTTTGTTGTTTGTATTGCAAAATTGAATTTCCAGAAGAGGTAAAGCCAATGGAACCTTTGCTTTTCTTTTCTTTATAAATATGTTTTTAAGCTGTAGAAGAATGGTTATAGCTTCTTGAATAAATATGAATTAGTGACAAACCTTTCAGTGATTTACATTTGCAAATGGATACATCGAGCAGTCGTTAGTTGTAGGCTAGATTTTTGGACTTTAATTGGAGAATATGGAAGAGTTCATACTGATGTTACCATCGTTTTTCATCAGAAACTCGGGCAACTAGGAATTATCCTGTCAATTTCCTAACTCGGCAGAATGAAAGATGAATACGACTTTATTTAATGACTGTATATTATTATTTTGTTTGATTTTTTTCGCTTTTACTGAGATTCTCTCTCTCTCTCTCTCTCTCTCTCTCTCTCTCTCACACACACACACACACACACACACACACACACACACACACACACACACACACACACACACACACAGAGATATTTCTGCTTGTTATAAAGAGAGGGTTTCAAGTCCAGCCAGTTGGACAATAAGGTACCGTCCACCCTGCGGATAACTTTCAATCTTTCATGTGCTTGTGACGTCCAACCCATCGAATAAGTTGGCCCCATCATGAAAATCACATTGTGCAAAAATCAGCCTCCTCTCATTGAGTGGGCCACACCTGTATTTTTCCATTTATCAATGGATATATATTGTTTTCTATGGTGTGTCCACCTGATGATTAGATTGGGCTGATTTTTCACTAGGTGAATGATGGGCCCAACCTATTGGAAGGGGTGGATGTCACGTTCACTTGATAAGTTAGAAGTTATCTGCTGGGTGGACCATAACTAGTGACCCAACCGCCTGGACTTGAGACCTCTAATAAAACTACATGTCACTTGAACTGTGGTAATCAATTCAACTCCTCGATCTCGAGTTGAGAGATCAGGAATCCTCACCTATCTTTTAGATTCACAGACCAAATTCAGAAATAGAACCATCTCATTTAATTTGTTCCCAGAAACCATAAGATGATCATCTTAGGGCCTGTTTGTCAGGCACTTAAAAAATGAGTTCATCTCATTTTAGTTCATTGTAATTATATATTAAAGATAATCCTCTTTTTTTTTTTTTCGTGGGGATTAAAAAGTAATCCTCATAACCAGCAATTTATATAATATCTAATACATAATTACTATTTATCTCATTTAACTAAAATGAGATGAACTCATTTTTAAGTGGCTACCAAACAGGTCTTTCGGCATACTTTTGTCAGTAGATTTTATTTGCATCCTATTCTCAGCATAGCATTTCCACATATGGGTTTTCATACTTTCCTAGAGTTTTGGATGTTATGTCATCTACATGCACATGTGGACGAAGCATCTCTGCATGTAAATCAATATGAGTTTTGAAATGTGGCTCAAGCATGCTTAGTCTACACAAACCAATGGTGGGCGCATCCCATCCCCATTGTTCCCTGTGGTGTGGTTCGCCTGAGTTGTGAATCTGTCTTGAGTCTTTTCCTAAGCATCTAACATTGATAAAAGCAGCTGTTGGATGGGGAGAGTGGATTTGACAAATAAAACATGGTGGGCCCAGAGAGATTGGGTGCTGTGCTCCCTAATACGGGGCTGTAGATGATTCCAGTTCGAGAAACACGTTGTTTGTTATTTACTGAGCATCTACAATATATAACGTCAATAGCTTTGGATATTTTTGCCCTCCCAATTAGTCTTCAGGATATGTGTCATAAAAATGTAGCTAGTGCACAAGAATGGTTGGGATTTTGCCTCAAAAGGGATTGCTTAGATTAAACCTGCTTCACCTTTTTTTTTTTCTCCCTAATATTGTAGCCGGCATGGCATGACTTCTCTTCTCTGCATGTAGCCCATATGAAGAGGAGACCTTGGGATGTTCTGTGGCGTCAAACCAATTTGAATCATATAAAAGATAAGTCCAATTAAAAACTCACATGGGGTACCCTAAATAAAATTGCTTTCAAAATCACTATGTTTACAAGGTATGGTCCATTTAAGTTTTTTACCAAGCTGATTTTTGTAATTTCTCTTCATTGTAGTGAGTGAGACCTGATTAACGGGTATGATGAAAGATATAATATTTGGTGGTCCACACACGAACTTATAGTTGGCATCCCATTCCCACCAGTGCATGTGGTGTGGCCTGAGTTGTGGATGTTGATAATTTTTTTATCTCTTGAGCTAACATCAAGTGTATAACCCAATAAGCCTGTAAAACAGGTGTTGTTGAAGGAGTAGACTTAGGCCACCAAACTTGGCCTAAAGGCTGGTTAGCTTGAAATCTCTCCATACCATGCTAGGCCAGGCCAATGATAAATGGTTTGGTCTGAGCCATTGCCTTGGTGTATACCATATAATACATAGGTATTAATAATGTAGATTATGGAGTTGTTATACTTGTGTTTGTAGTGATGTTGGTAGAGAGACTGATGGATGATCGACAGTCACTTGACAATCCAAAAAAGAAAAAAAACAAGAACAAACTCTAATACTCTGGAAGTGCATAATAGTTCACAAACAAGCACACACTGAATGCACACCAATTATATGTGTACCATATATGAAACTTATTTATAACTTGTGCAGTGTTTGGATCATAGGTTACTTTGGATAAGCTACTTATGTCATTAAGTAGCTTATCGTGGTTTCTACTTATTCAACCAATAAGTACGTTCAGGAAACAACATACTTATCAACTAAAAAGTAGAAAAGCATCTTTAGTTTCCAACATCCCAAGTAATAATCCCTTAAGTTTGTTTGGTCCCCTTCACATCCACCATCTATCATGTGGAGCCAACCTTTGATGTGGGCCATTCATTGTGTGGGCCCCACCTTTGATGTGGGCCATCCATCATCCTGGGCCCACCTTGGATGTGGCCCATTCATTATTATGGCTCGACCTTTAATGTGTACCATTTATTATGTAGGGCCCACCTTTGATATTAGTCATCCATCAAGTGGGGCCCATCATCAATATCCACTATCCATCATGTTGAGCCCACCTTTGATGTGGACCGTCCATTATGCAGGACCCAACTTGGAAATGGGCCACTCATCATTAGGGACGACCTTTGATGTTGACCGTCCATTATGTGGGGCCTACCTTGATATGGATCATCATGTGGGGCCCATCATTATTAATTTCCCATCATATGGAGCCCACCTTTAGTGTGGACTATCCATCATACGGGCCCCACCTTCAATGGGGTTGCCCGTCATGCAAGGCTCACCTTGGATGTGGGTCATTCATCATTAGAGGCCGACATTTGATGTGGACTATATCTATCATGTGGGGCCACCTCAATGTCCACTGTCCATCATGTTGAAGCCTACTTTTGGTGTTGACCGTCCATCATGTAGGCCCCACCTTTGAAGTGAGTTGTCCATCATACTAGCCCACTTTGGATGTGGGCTTGTTTTTTTAATCATTATGGCCTTTGATGTGGACCAACTATATGTGGGCCCACACTAATATGGAGTCATCCATCATGTGGGTCCCACCTTTTATGTGGATTATCCACCATGTGAGTCCCAACTTCAATGTGGACTATCCACACCTTCGATTTGGATGGTTCATCTAGGGCCTGCTTTGATATGGACCATGAGATAGAAGTAGAAAAGTAACAAGTTAAAAAGCTAAAAACATTACTTATTAAGATAAATAGCTTTTTGCACAGAAGTTACTTTTACAATTATGCTTATCAAAATTAATTTAAGCAAAAAAAAAAAACTTAATTACTTAATGTAAGTTAAAAGGTAACTCATTTGGTAGTATCCAAACTGGCCTCTAAGGCCACACAGTCTTGTTCCTACACCTAGCCCAGCCCTAGTCTGACCTCTAGAGGGCTGGCGGGGGCTATGTAATATATTATGGCCTGGAGCAGGTAGTAGGGTTCAAGGGCCGGCTGATCCCGTCTTGGCCCTAGCTCAGCCCATTGCCACCGGTAATTCCCTCATTGGCAGCCATTACTGCACTTGCGTCCCATGCGACCCACACTTAGCAAACGCTTTCGGTGATCTAGGCTAGCCTATCTGGTGCGTGAAATCTACTTTATCCAAACGGCGGGAAAGAGGAAGGAGTATTAGGCAGCGGTGCAACAAAATCTCTATAAGTTTCACTGTGAGATTTGCATGTGAGATCTGATCCGTTCATCATTAATTATGCCGGCTCATGTTGCAAGGTGATCCAGAAATCACGCGGATCAAAAACCCAACCCAAGTGCACCGCACCACAGATAACAATTAAGATGGGATGTACACCATTGATCAGGCTGGAATTTATTTTATTCCTTCAACCTGGATGAACTCAACTTATTAAGTGGTTGGGGGTCATATAAATATGACGGTGGGCCCAGAAAGATTTAAGCTTGGGCGAGCAACTTAGACACAGCACGGTGGCCTCACAGAGCCTTTAGTTGCACCACATGCTTTTCAGGTACTGTTAAACTCGGAGACTTGCCGGTAACATCGCTGTGCTAAAACATAGGCCATTTGTTGTGAATGCATTGACATGCACAACCGACAGAAGACAATGCAATCATAAAGACGATGACATGAGAGAGAAGACAGGCTTCCGAGAAACACGATTTTATTATTCCTCCCCCCATCTGTTTAAGAACGTTCACATGGCATGGTTGCAAACTTGCAAGGCAATCCAGACGGACACAACACCTGCAATGGACTCCTGCAATCCAGACGGGTCCACCGAAAAGATTATTGTTAGATGTGGGCCTTGAAGTGAAAATCAAAGATTTCCTTGCATCAAATGATAATTTTAACCCTGATACTGTTGGGTTGTTACGACTCAAAGGAAGATCATATAAAAGGATAAAAAGAAAGATCATGTTTCTTTCAATTGATTAAAACTTTGAATTCACAATTTAAAAAAATAAAATTTTATTAATCAATAATTATTGAATGTATATATGTCTTAGCACAAAAATGAGGCGGATCGAAATGGATTCCTAAAACATAGGTTGCTTTGGGAAAACGGATTGCGTGGACGACTTGGGTCTTTTGTTGATGTTACCAAGTTCTATTGGCCCCAACATATGTATTATGTCTAAATTGTCTATCCATTTGGCGAAATCATTTTTAGGCTTGATCCCAAAAATGAGATATATATATATATATATATATATATATAAAGCTTAAGTGGACTACAGTGCATAAAGCAATAGGGATTAAATATCTACCATTGAAACCTTCTTGGGTCAAAGAAGTTTTAGATTAATATGATATTTGTTTTTTCCCGTTCATACAATTCTGTGTGACCTTATGAATAAGTTGGATGTCAAATAAGCATCATAATGTACCCTGTAAATATTTCAACATTGAAAATCATTGCCCCATTCATTTTTGTGGTGTGGTTCACTTAAGCTTAGGATATCATTCATATTTTATTTTATTTTTGACTCACGACCTAAAATGAACTTGCCAAATGGATGTGTAGTGTTGTCATGGTGAAGAACACAAAACTTAGTGATGTCAACACACTACTGATGGGCAGGCCACACCACAATCCGCTTCCTGCTTTTGGTGCCCCACATCTTATGGGGCGCGGATTAGGTACTTCCCAGCCGGCCCGGAGTTCAAGACACGCGGAGGCTCTGAGGGCCACTGAGGGTCCACTGTGATGCTTTATTTTATCCAAACTGTCCATCCATTTTTTCATATCATTTTAGAGTTTTGAATATAAAATAAGACATCAACGCTCAATTGCACCACACCACAGGAAGCAGCGGTGCTAAGGATTCCCACCGTTGAAACCTTCTTACGGTACACTATGTTTTTTATTTGCCATCCAACCTATTGATACGGTAATATACACCTGGGTGTACACCATGTTTTTTATTTGCCATCCAACCTGTTAATACGGTAATATACACCTGGGTGTACACTATGTTTTTTATTTGCCATCCAACCTGTTGATAAGGTAATATACACCTGGGTGAATTGAAAAAACAAATATCATCTTGATCCAAAACTTCTGTGGTCCCCAAGAATTTTTCAACGGTAGGAATATAATCCCCACCTTGTGGTCCATTTAAGCCTTTGATCTTCTCCATTTTTTGTTTTAATAATTTAAAATGATATGGAAAAATGGATGGACGGTGTGGATAAAATTAAAACATCACGTGGACCCTCAGTTGCCATCAGAGCCTCCGCATGCCCCGAGGTCCAACAGGAGGGGGAAGTACCAAATCCGCCCCATCTTATGAATGCATTGAAGGAGCAGTTTGCTTGTGACGGTAGCGGATTAGGTGAGACCCCGATCCATTGACGTGTGTGGGACCCCTGACTGTGGGGCTACTGTAATGTATTTGACTACATACTCATATGCCATCCATATGCATTGAAAGCTCATTTTAAGGTACGATAAGAAAAAAATGAAGATGATCCAAATCCCAGATGGACCATAGTACAGGAAACAGTGGTGATTGACGGTTAGAAACTCCAGAAAACGGTAGTGATTGACCATTAGAAGCTTCTCATGGGCCACAAAAGCTGTGGATCAAGATAATATTTGTGTGATCTTTTCATTTAGCTGTTTTTGACCCTAACAACAAGTTGATGACAAATAACATTTCAGTGGAATCTATGTAGTTTTTAATGGTTTGGATTCAATCGCTGACTGTTTCCTGTGATATGTTCCAGCTTCATTTTTTTTGGATCGTAGTCTAAAATGAGCTGTCAGTGTGAATTTAAGGCACACAGATTACTGTGAGCCCCAGTCAGGGTCCCATCCACTTCTGTGGATCGGGCAGCTCTCACCTAATGCGCTCCCGCCTGTCACATATTCCTGTGCCTGCAACTTTGTGGGGGCGCACAGAGAGTGTTAGTGGCAAATCCACTCCATTCATATGTTTTGCAAGACGTCAATATGACACAAATGTAAAAAGGTCAGACTGAGACAAAACTTAGGTGGGTCACACCAAGCAAAACAGTAAGAATGAAAGTTTCCACCATTGAAACTTAACTGGAGCTGACCATAATTTTTATATGCCATCCAAACTGTTCATAGGATTACTACCACTCAGATAAACTGTAGGCATAAATATCTTCTTGATACAAAGCTTCCGTTGCCCAGGTATTCAATCCCTGCTGTTTCGTGTGATATAGCCCATATGAGATTCGGATCTCGCTTATTTTAAACTCCTGGCCCTTTGTGGTCTTGTAAAACAGATGAACGGAGTGGATTTGCCTGCAATCCACTTCCGTCTTTTATCCGTTGTGCATGTCAATGCATGGAAGCAATCGCGTGTGACCGTCGGCATAAAGATATTCCTGTGCTTAGGGGCTGTGTGGGCCCACAGAGATGTCCATGACAAATCCTCCCTGTCCATCTGTTTTGTAAGACCACGATGGGACAGTGTTATAAAAATCAGGCAGATACAAAAATATGTACGGTCACATGGTGGTGACAGAAGTTTTGTATCATGATGATATTTGTGGTAAACTGTAGGCATAATGTTTATTTGGCATCCAAACTGTTGAGAAGGTTACATAGACATTAACAAAGGAAAAATACAAATATCAGCATTGTACAAAAAAGTTTTGTGGTGTGGTACACTTAAGCTTTGGATTTGCCTCATTTTTGACCCATTACTAGTATGATCTTGCCAAATGGATGAATATATAACACATACATTATGGTGGGGCCCACAGAACTTGATGCCCTCAACACACCAAAGATGTCCCTGGTGTGTGGCACACCACGCAATCCGCTTCCATGTGATCCACTGAAAATGTTCAGATGTAGCCTTGCAGTGACAATCAAACATTTTCTTGTATCAAATAACAATTTAACCCTTTCCATCACATCCAAAAGCCGACACGAATTACCTACATATACAACCCAAGCACTGTGAGGCCTACCATGAAGTTTATGCTATATCTTTGCTAGTCCATTTTAGGGCAGGGGCACAATCAAAGGACGTCAAAAACTCAAGTGGGCCAAAGCATAACAAAAACTAGAAATTGAACTCTTACCATTGAAACTTTTTTGAATTTTGGATGAGGGTGACATTTTTGTTTTCCCATCCATGTGTGAACCACATCGTCGACAGGTTGGATGGCATATAAACATAGAACGGTTGGGCTCATAAAGGTTTCAAGAGTGTGTTTCCATCCCCACTGTTTCTTAATGGTGTGGCCCATTTCAATTTAGGATCTCTCTTATGTTTGGGTTCATGTCTTAAAATGAGCTGTTGAAATGGATAGACAGAGTGTATATAAGTAAAACATCACAATGGGCCCACTATATTTGGAGTTGGGGGATAGGCATCCAATGGTAGAAATGACACCTTTTCAATGGGCCACACCCGTATTGTAAGAATCTCTTCTAACTTAGTTGCAGTCAATCTGAGTCCCATCCTCATTGAACCGTTGATCTAGTGGTATATGGAGCGGAGTGTAAATAACGACACTGAGAACCCTATAAGTATTCTCTGATTTTTCCCTCAGAATTTGTACTTTTCACTATTTTACTTTAGCCCTGTTTGATGGAAGCGGATTGGCTGGTGTACCACACACCAGCTATATAGGTGGTGTAAATACGTGTCATGCCAAGACGAGGACAGATATAAAGATCAAGTGGACCATACTGCAAAAAACAGTAGGGGATTAAACCACTACCATTGAAATCCTTTTGGGGGTCCCAGAAGTTTCGGACTAATATGAAATTTGTTTTTCCTCATCATCCGTGTATTTTAAAACTTATTAACAGATTGGATGGGAAATAAATGTTACGGTGGGTCCTGCGATTTTTTTTAACGGTGAAAATCATTATCCTCACTGCTATTTTTGGTGTGGTCCATTTGAGCTTTGGATATGATTCATTTTTTGTATAATGCTCTAAAATGATCTCAAAAAATGGATGAATGGTATGGATATAATAAATACATCATTGTGGGGCCCATATAACTTTGATCTCATTTGAACCGTTCGTACAACTCGGAGCTCGAGGCGCGTCGGCGCTCGTCTTGGCACGACACGTATCTACACCAGCTATATAGTTGGTGTGTGGTACACCAGCCAATCCGCTTCCCTGTTTGATAACCAGAATTTAGATGGTCAGGACTGGTATCGTCCATGGTTCCCGTCTGATGGACAATTAACAATGTGTATCGACAGTCATGAACTGCAATTAACCATCTTTCATTTGTTGCTACGAGAAACACGCTATTGATTGGACCTATCTTTGTCTAAATGATTTTGACTGTACATATCAAGAATTGAATTGTCAATATTTGTCCGATTATTGGTGTGATGCTTTTATAGTTGCTGATGAAATGTTCTTTGGACCGAATGAACGGTCCAGATCAATGATTTGACAGTCCGAGTGACCGAATGCATGCAACTAAATACAACTCGACTCACAGAGCATCCTTGAGAAAAATAAGGAGTATTTTTTTTGTTAAATTCCCTATATAATGCTTTCTAACACATGATGGATAACTCGCACCTCCACATACACAGCTAACATGGCCATAGACAAATCCCTGTCTCTTGTTTTGCTTCTTCTATGGGCAATGGTACTTTCTTCTACCATTAATGCTGCTTCTTTCATGGAATCCCAAGCTGAAATGGAAGCTCTACTCAAGTGGAAAGCCAGTCTATTAGAAAGACAAGCACTCAGTTCATGGTCGTTACTCCCCAACGCCAATGCTTCTACCACCCAAGATAGCTCTCCATACAACTGGACCGGAATCTCATGCAACAGTGCTGGAAGAGTAACAGGAATAAGCCTACATGATGCAGGTTTGCAAGGTAAGATTGATAACTTGAGCTTCTCCTCCTTACCAAACCTAGCCCATATCGTTCTCGACCAGAATGCGCTCTTTGGAGCCATCCCTACTCAAATTGGCACTCTTTCTGAACTCGTCACCCTTAAGCTTTCTTCGAATCAGCTTTCTGGTTCAATTCCTAAAGAGATAGGGGAGTTGAAGAAGCTGACGATGTTAAACTTGTCCCATAACCATATAACAGGTTCTATCCCTTCCTCATTAGGAAACTTGACCAACATTGTTAACTTATTCATATCTGATAATCAGATATCTGGTTCAATTCCTCAACAAGTAGGAAATCTCAAATTTCTGGATCAGCAAGCCGCAGCTGCTAACCTGCTGAATGGTTCACTTCCTGCCACTCTAGGAAACATGATCAACCTTCACTTCGTGTTCCTCTGCGGCAATGAAATTTCTGGCCCCATACCAAGTGAAATAGGTAACCTTAAAAAACTGATGATGTTTCAAGTGTGCGCAAACCTTCTAGCAGGTTCCATTCCTTCTAATTTAGGAAATGTGACCACACTCGAGAGCTTGCTGCTCTTTGAAAATCACTTCCATGGCTCAATTCCTCCACAGATAGGAAATCTCTACCACTTTGCTGATCTAAGATTGTTTGAGAACAACCTCACTGGTCCAATTCCTCCATCTCTTGGAAATTAGAGTCGCCTAACCGATCTCTCCCTAATTCAAAATCAGCTCACTGGTCCAATCCCTCCCATCTTTTCGAAATTTGCGGAGCCTAGCCGATCTCTCCCTATCTCAAAATCAGCTAGCTGGTCCAATGCCTCCATCTCTTGGAAATTTGAGTCACCTAACCTATCTCTTCCTTTTTCAAAATCAGCTCACTGGTCCAATCCCTCCATCTTTTGGAAATTTAAGGAGCCTAACCGATCTCTCCCTATATAAAAATCAGTTCACTGGTCCAATCCCTCCATCTCTTGGAAATCTGACAAGCCTAACTGCACTTCGTCTTTTCGATAATCCGTTTTCTGGTTCAGTACCCACAGAAATCTCAAATCTAACACATTTGGAGAGGCTATTTTTGGGTAACAACTACTTCTCTGGTCACCTACCTCATGTATGCCAAAGCAGATCATTAACGCACTTCACCGCCGATAGCAACCATTTCACTGGTCCCATCCCTGAAAGCCTGAGAAACTGCACTGCCTTAATAAGAGTCCGGCTCGAGCATAATCAGCTCACAGGAAATATATCCCAAGTTTTCGGAGTATAGCCTAGTTTAGAGTACATCGATCTGAGTCATAATAAATTGCATGGTGAGCTGTCACCAAGATGGGGGCAATGTCAAAACCTGACGCTGCTAAAAATCTCTGAGAACAATCTCACTGGTAGAATTCCGCCGCAGATTGGGCAGCTAAGTCAGCTGCAGGAACTCGACCTGTCTTCAAACAACCTGCAAGGAAATATTCCTAGCAGCCTGGGGAGTTTGTCCAGGCTTTACAACTTGAGTTTACAAAATAACCGACTGTCTGGTTGGGTACCGGGTGAAATTGGAAAACTATCCAATTTGGAAATTCTTGACCTATCAAGGAACAAGCTGAGTGGGCTGATACCACAGCAACTGGGGGACTGCTCCCAATTGCGGTATTTGAGCATGAGTGAGAATTATCTGAATGGAAGCATTCCATTTCAGATTGGTAATCTAATAGGCCTACAGATTACCTTGGATCTCAGCTGTAACTTCCTGTAAAGATGGAAGAGGGAGAGAAATATTTGACGGAATTGTTATTAATTTCGTATTGAGCTTTACAAATAAATAGATATATAATGATCTATGTATGAAAAAATATATTCTAAAAATAATCTAATTACAGATTTTGTTGAAGTCTTGATTTTGTGCATGTATGGTAAGAAATTTATAAATACTCCCCCTCAAGTTGGCGCATGGAGGTCTGTAATGCCCAACTTGCACGAAAAATGATGAAAAAGTTCATGTCCCAAAGCTTTGGTGAAGATATCGGCAACTTGCTCACTGAAAGAAGTATGGACAGCTTTGAGGAGGCCCGAGCGAATTTTGTCGCGAATAATATGGCAATCAATCTTAATGTGTTTGGTACACTCATGAAACACATGATTGTGGGCAATATATAGTACAAATTGATTGTCACAATGTAGAGTGAATGGATCGGGATGAGAGACACCAAGATCAGTGAGAAGTTGTTTTAACCAAATGAGTTCACAAGTTGTGACAGCCATGGCTCGATATTCAGCTTCAACAGAAGAACGAGCAACTGTATTCTGCTTCTTGGTGCGCCATGAGATTGGACTGGTGCCTAACTGAATAAAGTAGCCGGTAGTGGAGCGGCGAGTGGTAGGACAGCTGACCCAATTAGAATCTGTATAAGCTGTAAGATGCGTACTGTTGGATGAAGGAAAGAAGATGCCTTGGCCAGGGCAGCCTTTGGTATAGCGGAGAACTCTGGTAGCTGCAATCATGTGGGGGACCCGAGGAGTATGCGTGAATTGACTGAGTGTGTTGACTGCATAAACAATGTCTAGTCTGGTGATGGTCAGATAGATGAGACGGTTAACAAGGCGACGGTAAAGGCCAGGATCAGGAAGAAGGTCACCATCTTGAGCATTAAGCATCAAATGTTGCTCCATAGGAAAAAGAGCAGTCCGTGCACCAAGTTGTCTACTGTCAGAGAAAATGTCGAGAGCATATTTGTGTTGATTAAGAAAGATGCCTTTGGGAGAGCGAGCAACTTTGAGTCCATGAAAGTACTTCAAGGAACCAAGGTCCTTTGTCTTGAAGTGAGTGGAGAGAATTTTCTTAAAATGCTCGATTTGAGTGATGTCGTTACTAGCAATCAAGATGACATCAACGTAAACAAGGACAAGAGTGATGCTGGTGGAAGTGATGAGAGTGAACAAAGAATGATCCGCTTGAGACTGATGAAAACTTGCATCAAGAAGCACGGAGGTTAGTTTAAAAAACCAGTTTCGGGAGGCTTGTTTGAGGCCATAGAGGGATTTCTGAGGAGACAGACACGGGTCTCTCCTTGAGGACAATATCCAGGTGGTGGTGTCATATAGACTTCTCCATCAAGATCGCCATGCAAGAAGGTATTATTGATGTCAAGCTGATGGATAATCCAATTTTTGGTAGCTACAACTGCCAGTAAGCAGCGGGCCGTCGTCATTTTAGCGACCGGAGCAAAAGTCTCATGGTAGTTAAGTCCTTCAACCTGAGTGTATCCTTTAACAACGAGCCAAGCTTTGTACCTCTCCATGGATCCGTCGACTTTGAATTTTGTTTTGAAAACCTATTTGCACCCAATGGGTTTCTTACCAAGAGGAAGATGCTCAAGAGTCCAGGTGAAATTATCCTCTAAAGCACAAAGCTCAGCAGACATTGCCTCGCACCAGTGAGAGTGGTGGATAACATTAGAATAGCATGGGGGTCAGTACAGGAGGTAACAACAGTCAAATAAGTAATATGTGAGGGGAAAAATGAGAATATGAAAGAAAAGTAGACAAAGGGTGAGCAGTACCTGAAGCCGGTGATGCAGGTGTAGATGCCGTGGGCTCCACATATAAGGTGGGACAAATATAGTCATGAAGGTAGGCAGGTCGAGTAATGGTGCGGTGAGGGCGAGGAGCTGGTGGAGATGTGTTTGATAAGGTCGTGGAGGTCGATGAATTAGGAGAGTCAAGGGAGTCAGGAGGGTTAGGAGAAGTCATAGAATCAGGAGAAGGAGATATAATAGGTTCAATAACGGGAAGGGAAAGAGTGTCAGGAGGACCTTGGAAAAAGAATGTTTGTTCGTAGAAGGTGAAATCTCGAGAGTAGAAGACGGATTGAGTATTGAGGTTGTAGATCTTATAGGCTTTATGTGTGCTTGGGTAGCGAAGAAAGACACATTTAGTGGCACGAGGAGAAAATTTATCGTGGTGAGCACTGAAAGTTTGTGCATAACAAAGACATCCGAATACCTGAAGATGATCATAGTTTGAAAGTTTATTGAACAGAATATCAAAAGGTGATTTATTTTAGAGAGAGCGACTAGGGGTGCGGTTGATGAGGTAGGATACGGTGAGGACACAATCACCCCAAATAGGTAGAGGTAAGTGTGCTTAAAAACGAAGACTGCATGCAACATTTAGAAGGTGCCGGTGTTTACGCTCCGCAACGCCATTTTGTTGAGGAGTTTCGACACAGGTACGTTCATGAATGATGTCGTGATTGTGTATGTATGTTTGAAATTAATGGGAAAAAAATTCTTGTTCATTATCAGTTCTAATAATTTTGATTGTGGACAAGAGCAAAGAAATGCGTTAAATGGGTGTAAGCCTCAGATTTAAAATGCATAAGATATACTCATGTGGTGTAAGAAAATAATGAACTCCACATAAAGATGCAGTGTGATAACCACCCCAAATATCACAAAAGATACGATTAAAACGAGAATCACTTTTATTAGCATAATTGGAAAAATGTAATCTTGTATGCTTAGAACGAGCACAAACATCACATTCAGAAAGAGTACAAGAAGAATTAAAAATACTGGGAATAGTAAAATTTGAGGGATGTCCTAGACGTTGATGTCATAGGGTCTTATTAGCAGTAGATTGAGCAGCAAAAATGATGGGAGGATCGGGGTGGTACATGTAGAGCCTGTTGCATAGATCACCCGCTCCAATCGACTTCATCGATTGAGGGTCCTAAAATAAACAAGTGTTAGAGGAAAAAGAGATAACACAAGAATTATAAAAAGCAATTTGAAAAACTGAGAGTAAATTAAAGGACAAAAGTGGAACATAGAAAACGTGTTTTAATTTGAGAGAAGGGGAGAGAATACAAGAACCCAGCCCTTCGGCTGGGATATCTTGCCCTGTTAGAAGCCGAATGTGGTGAGGGAAGGCAAGGGGCTTCAAATCGGCAAAAGCATCGCATTGGTGGTAGATGTGGTGGCTCGCACCACTGTCCACTACCCAATGGAGGCGCCGATTGAAGGAGAAATCAGATGGTGAGAAGTGGTTACTAGAAAAATTTATAGGGGATGGATCGTTCGAAGGTTGCGACGGTGTGAGGAGGCTGAGCAACTTCTAATACAGCTCCGGTGACAATCCAGGGACCGGACTTGAAGTGGATGGAGTGAGAAAGACCAGATTCACAGTCGACGGAGGTTGCCCTAAGATGGACAGCCGCGATTTATTGGTGCGAGGCTCTCGGCCTAGAGGGTATCCAATGATGGTCCAACAACATTCACGAGTGTAGCCATCTTTGCTATATGCTGTGCACTTCAGAGGGGGTCGTGAGCGAGCAGTGGTGCGAGTAGCCATTGCCATCATTTCGGAGGATGATGGCCGAAGGTTGAGGAGTCTCTATTGTTCTTCTCGAAACGAGATTGAGAAGACTTTGTTTATGGAGGGAAGTGGATCCATGGCCAGGATTTGGGTGCGAAGAGGAGCAAAGGAATCATTGAGCTCGAGAAGAAATTGAAAAATACGTTCATCATCAACCTGTTTTTGTAGGTCTTTGAGGTCAGTTGTGGTTTGGAGATGGCCAAGTTCATCCTAAATCTATTTGATTTGGTTGTAATAATTATGGACAGAATTTGTGGTTTGTTGCAGGGAGGAGAGGGCTCGTTTTAGGTGATAGATGTGGGCATTGTTTCCATGACAGAAACGGGAAGAGAGGTCGAGTCAGACATCACGGGGATTTGTATGATATTCGAAGGAATTGGCGAGGGAATGACTGATGGAGTTGGGGATCCAGGTAAGGACCATATTCTTCGTTTGATTCCACTGAGTGTATTCTGGTTTGGTCGGTTCAAGGGGTGTGAGGGTGCCATCGACAAAACCAAGTTTGTTCTTGGTATTAAGGGCTCTTGTCATGGCTTTTTGTCATTTGGTGTAGTTGTCGCCAGTGAGAAGGCTATTGACGAGAATTAAACTAGGAGAATCTGAGGGGTGAAGAAGATAGGAGGAGGGGATGAGTGGGGTGTTGTTGTCGGCCATGGCAGAATGGGTTGATCTTTTTAGACTTGAATACCATGTAAAGATAGAAGAGGGAGAGAAATATTTGACTGAATTGTTATTGATTTCGTATTGAGCTTTACAAATAAATAGATGTACAATGAGCTATGTATGAAAAAATATATTTTAAAAATAATCTAATTACAGATTTTGTGCAAGTCTTGATTTTGTGCATGTATGGTACGAAATCTGTCAATACTTCCTTTCGGGAGAGATAAGCTAACAACTTGGGAAACTACAAATGTTGGAAAAGCTAAATCTCTCCCACAATTCACTCTCAGGTTCCATCCCATCATCTTTCAAAGAGATGATCGGTTTATCTTCCATCGACTTTCATACAATGATTTGGAGGGCCCTCTTCCTGATGGGAAAGCCTTCCATCTGGCTCCATCAACGGCATTCATCGAGAACAAAGGTTTATGTAGTGAAGTAAAAGGCATGCAACCTTGTAAATCCTCTTTTATAAAGCCTCACAATGGGAAGAAAGACCACAAGATTGTGATCGTTATTCCTATCATGGCAGCCTTATTTCTTCTACTTGTATTTGCCACCATTTTTTTCATTTTCCTACAAAGATCCCGCGGAACAAGAAATGCAGAGAAACGGGACTTGGAAGGAAAAATGGAAATCTATTTGCAATATGTAATTTTGATGGAAAGATTGCATATGAAGACATCATCAGGGCAACGGAGGATTTCAATTACAAATACTGCATTGGGGCTGGAAGATATGGAAGGGTTTATAAGGCAGATCTACAGATGGGTCAGGTGGTAGCTGTGAAAAAACTTGACTCGTCACAAGGTGGTGAACAAACTAATCAAAGAAGCTTTGAAAAAGAGACACGAGCATTAACAGAAACTCGACATCGCAACATCGTGAAGCTCTATGGGTTTTGTTCGCATCCTCGGTGCTCATTTTTGGTGTACCAGTACATAGAAAGGGGAAGTTTAACTAGCATCCTCGGCGGCAATAAAGGAGCTGTAGAATTGGATTGGGTGAAGAGGATGAAAGTTATCAGAGGAGTAGCCGATGCTTTATCATACATGCACCATGATCGCACTCCTCCTATAGTTCATCGGGACTTATCAAGTAAAAACATTTTGTTGGATTTAGAATTTGAGGCCTGTGTCTCTGACTTTGGGACCGCAAGACTCATAAAGCCAGATTCATCGAATTGGTCCACACTCGCAGGCACTTATGGATACATAGCTCCAGGTATGCACTTACGGTAATGTTGCTTGAATTTTCTACTTGTTTATGTTAGATAATTTCATGGAACATGGAATGTCTAAATGTATAGTCATAAGTGGTAAACATGACTTCAAGAAGTTGCTTCTATTTCAATTGTTTCTTGAAATGCTTAATTATCATCACATTTCCATAAATTTCCTAGTAGTTAAACTAATTTAAAGTAGCATCTTATTTAAAGATTTTTCATATATATATATATATATATATATATATATATATATATATATATATATATATATATATATATATATATCTCATTTAGTGGAGAAAATGGGATGGCCAGGCTAGATACTATAAGGCCCAAGGCGCGAGCATGAAAAAATTGGTTGGGCTTGGGCCTGATCCTCCCCAGATTGATCAAATCCTCATCTCCATGGTGAATGTTCCTAATCAATCCCTTGATTCGGTGGGCCACACATTTAGTAAAATGAAAACCATGTTCTATATGTACGATGATGTGCACTCTACTGGGCCGAGATAGGTCATGCTAAAATGACCAAGCCAATCCCGGCCCAAAAAAATTGATATACAGAATGACAGAAAAAAAAAGTAGGGTTTTTTGTACATTTCTCACCTATTCAAATCAAACTTTCACCCATAAGAGCAACCCACAAAACCACCCTCAGATAGTGGACATGTGTTCCAGCTTGGCATGTATGTCTCGATATGATGAATGATACGTGTAAGATTAGCCTTCTCTCATATTTCCACCAACCCATTCATCAGTTGTGCTCCACTAGTCTCCCATGCGAAACGCACTTAGCAAATGCTTTTGGTGATCTAGGCTAGTCTATCTGGTGCGTCAAATCCACTTTATCCAAATGGTGGAAAAGATGAAGGAGTACTAGGCAGCTGTGCAACAAAATCTCCGTGCGTTTCACTGTAAGATATGCATGTCAGATCTGATCCGTTCATCATTAATTGTGCCGGCTCATGAAATCATGCAGATCAAAACCCAGCTCAATTGCACCGCACTACATATAACAGTTATGACGGGATGTATACCATTGATCAGGCTGGAATTTATTTTTCTCCTTCATCCCGGATGAACTCAACTTATCCAGTGTTTGGGTGTCATATAAATATGACAGCGGGCCGAAAAGATTTAAGCTTGGGCCAGCAACTTAGACATAGCACGGTGGCCTCACAGAGCCTTTAGTTGCACCACATGCTTTTCAGGTACTGTTAAACGCGGAGACTTGCCCAGTAATACCGCTGTGCTAAAACATAAGTCGCTTTTGGTGTCCTTTGTTGTGAATGCATTGACCGATAAAAGGCAATGCAATCATCAACACGATGACATGAGAGAGACACCAGGCTTTCGAGAAACACGAATTTATTATTCTTAACCCATCTGTTTAAGAACGTTCACAAGGCATAGTTGCAGGGCAATCCAGACGGTCACAACACCTGCAATGGACTCCTGCAATCCTGACGGGTCCACCCAAAAAGCTCCCTATTAGATGTGGGCCTTGAAGTGAAAATCAAAGATTTCCTTGCATCAAATGACAATTTTAACATTGGTACTGTTGGGCCATTGTAACTCAAGGAAGACCGTAAAGGGATAAAAAGAAAGATCACACCTCTATTTCAATTGATCGAAACTTTAAAACCACAAGGTATTTTCTTGAATTCACAATAAAAAATTTAGAATTTTATTAATCAATAATTATTGAATGTATATGTCTCAGTTACACCGTTAATAAAGAAAAAATTAAACTAAAATTCGTAATTACCAAAAATAATAAAATTATAACTCTAATAAAAGTACTAATTATAGTAAAACTCTTATAAATGTTAATTCTAAAAATAAAAATTCTAAATAAACTTTTGCTAAAATAGTCTTACATGATTAAAAATCTAACATTCTTAAAATAAAAATAATAATATAAAAATCGGAATTATTAGAAATAATAATTTTTTTCCTAAAATTTGAATTTTCAGCTCAAAGTGTGCCTTTAGTTTTTTTTGGCAAAACGGTGATAGAAGTTTTGTATTAGATGATATTTTCTCTTACAGTTTAAATGGTAGATGTTATTGTTTCCAGTGTTTTGATGGTAAGGCCCACCTGAGTTTTGGATATACCTGATTTTTATAATCATATCCTATCATGGTCTTTCAAAACCGATGAATGGTACACTTACTTAAGCTTTGAATTTGCCTCATTTTTTGACCCATTCCTAGTATGATCTTGCCAAATGGATGAATATATAACACATACATTATGGAGGAGCCCACATAACTTGATGACCTCAACACACCAAAGATGTCCCTGGTGTGTGGCACACCACGCAATCCGCTTCCATGTGGTCCACTGAAAAAGTTGTGTGTCAGATGTAGCCTTACGGTGACAATCAAATATTTTCTTGTATCAAATAACAATTTAACCCTTTCCATTACATCCAACAGTGGACACGAATTACCTGCCTATACAACCCAAGCACTGTGAGGCCTACCATGAAGTTTATGCTATATCTTTGCTGGTCCATTTTAGGGCATGGGCACGATCAAAGGGCCTCTAAAACTCAAGTGGGCCAAAGCATAACAAAAATTAGAAATTAAACGCTACCATTGAAACCTTTCTGAATTTTGGATGAGGATGACATTTTTGTTTTCCCATCCACGTGTGAATCACATCGTCAACAAGTTGGATGGCATAGAAACATAGAACGGTTGGGCTTATAAAGGTTTCAAGACTGTGTTTCCATCCCCTGTGTTTCTTAATGGTGTGGCCCACTCCAATATTAGATCTCCCTCATGTTTGGGCTCATGTCTTAAAATGAGCTGTTGAAATGGATATACAGTGTATATAAGTAAAACACCACAATATATTTGGAGTTGTGGAATGAGCATCCAATGGATGCAGATGAGGCCTTTTCAATGGGCAACCGCTGGATTGTAAGAATCTATTCTAACTAAGTTGCAGTCAATCTAGTGGCAGATGGAGCAGAATGTAAATAACGACACTGAGAACCCTATAGTATCCTCTGATTTTGTTAAAGTGCCACCCGTGGTTGGGTGATCGAAAGCATTGATGTGTTGAGCCCCACCTAGATGGCGGATTGCCAAAATGAAAATCCTAAGTGTAGAATAGTTAGCCTCTTTCAGGTGATTGTGAACATTTTTTGTGTATGCACTGCGCTGTCTACAGCAGCGAGGTCCATCATATCAACGGTTTAACGCAGTAGCGATTCTCCGATGGTAGGCCCAGAATCGTACAAGTCCTCGTTGGGCCAGCTATCAGGACAAAGGAATCAAAATCCTGTAGCACACCTGCTGTACTAAAACACCCGAGCTTCATAGTGCCTCCGGCTTTTGCGTGTGAAATCCACTCTGTCCATCAGGTGCACCCTTGAATTTAGCTTTGGGGACCAAAAATTATCTGAATTTACAACTCATGTGAGCCACGTAAAAGAGAACATGTCACGCCCCAAAATTCGGGTACAGAGTGTGCACCCTCAGACCCGAGTTTCGGTTTGTAACTTATACATAAAGTATACTAACTTAATTCTTCAATCAATTTAAAGAATTAATACTTAACAATATAAGGTCCACCATAATCTCAATGACACATACATAATACTTAACACCAATTAATAAAGTTTATATAAATCTTGATAACCCTTAAAATAAAATAAACTTTTAAATCATTCATTTATTATACCATTATACTATAATGATGTTTATTCCATGCTAACATTGTTCCAAAGAAATAAAGCTAAATAATTTCTTAAACTCTCAAAATAAATACCAGTATGCATTATACATTAATTAAACTATGCTAACAAAATAAAATATATAATCAAAAATTTTCTAATGCCGCCACTTTATCTTCAGATAAGTATAACCATGTTTCAGGTGAGTCATGTTCAGGTACAGTAGATCCTTCTGGTTCTTACGCTACATCATCTGCTAATGGCTCCTCTATATGGTTTTTCCATCAATAAAAATGTAAATTGGCCAGGCTTAGTGATATAACCCAGAATGGTTCATAATCATAGCAATTAAAATAATACATAAATACATGCACAATAATATGAATGTAAAATGGGGTATGAATGCATCAATGGGATGATCATCTATCTGCTTGGGTTGGAGGTCATTAACCCGCATCTACTCGTTGGATAGGCTTCCACCTTTTGGTAGACTTGGGCATAGCCTACATCTAGTAACGCTCTACCAGGATCAACATTTCTTCCAGAGAGGGCCCCTAGGATCGACCATGCATTATGTAATGCAATGAATGATGGATGATATGTAAATGCATATTTTTCATATTTGGCATAGTTGTTTCGATTAAAATATTCACATATAAATTTATCGTACAATTATCATATCAAAATATTCAAACCAATAAATCAATCAAACAATCATAATGATTTATTTTAATTTTAATGAATTATGAGACAAGTTGGGTCACTTACCTGAGTTTAATAGTATTGACTCTGCAATGTATTTAGGTTGATTTGAATTCTGGAGTCCTATCAATTATATTAACAATATTATTATTCATTTATTTGTATTACATGGTGGGGCCCAACTTTAATTAACATCCTAGGTGGCCAAATCCAAAATAATCAAATAATTAAAATTCATATTCAATCTTTTATTTCCTTTTTAAGATTATAAAATTGGATGTAAATTACTTGATCGGGGTGGCCCATTGGATGCTCAGATAAGTCAGATTCTTGAGGTCTTGTCAAGTTTTACCTCTATGCATTGGAGGAATGGTGTGGATCTAACCACACATTCACCAATGGCCCATCTCGATCTTCTACGCCAAGTGATAATAACACTTATGCAAAATAT
Source organism: Magnolia sinica (assembly GCF_029962835.1). Taxonomy (NCBI): domain Eukaryota; kingdom Viridiplantae; phylum Streptophyta; class Magnoliopsida; order Magnoliales; family Magnoliaceae; genus Magnolia; species Magnolia sinica. The sequence goes on from NC_080575.1 coordinate 107,431,274, forward strand.
CTAAAATTCCTTTATCAAACACTTATAGATCTAACTAATGTAGCTTATCTAATGGTTAGATTGATCTGAATATTAGGGCCCTTATATATTTTCGCCTTAGGGATCATATGATTCATACGGATCTAATCTAATTTCATCAGATGTACACCAACTACAATTACATAATTTTAGATTCCCCTCACCTTTAAATGACATCTACCTATAATTCAATACAATGAACGTGTGACCAATCCACACCGTTCATTGCATACACCGAATTAAATTATATTAAATATATTTTAAAAAATACTAAAAGGAGGACGATATACATACCTGATCTAAGCACCCCAAAATTCTCTCTCCCTTTATTTGTTCTCACAGGTAGCCTTTTTGTTAATATTTAAATTTGATTAGAACTCTTTTATTCTTGAGAGATGTATTCTTGAGAGATGTGGGCCGGGTTAGAGGTATATTTAAACTATATAAGTTAATGATATAGACAGGATAAGAGATAAGATAGATTTAAAATAAATATAAAATAAAGATAAGATTAAAAAAAAATCTTTTATTATTATTATTATTAGTAAATTTTTACGGCCCTCACGGAACAATGGGCAGGGGACACGGATCATTGGTGTTACTGTGGGGGTGTGTATTCAAAAATCAAAAAGATCTACATCTCTCAGTCGGGACACACCTCTTGTACTTACAGGTTTTTTACACGTGATCTACACTGTTTCCGTTGTTGCGGCCATCATGATTTTTGTATATGGTTATTTTTTTCTGAACGTCTGGGGAAAAATTATAAGGCTCACATGATGGACGGAGTGGATTGCAAACGCACAAAACGATTGGCCTCAAAGAGCTTGGGTGTTTTACCCGCTGCCTACAATTCGGTGTTGCAAGGGATTCTGGTTCAAGACAGCTCGCCAATGCAAACGCGAGGTTCATCCCACTCCAGTCGCCAACGTAAAACGCAAGTTGGCGAGTTTCATCCCACTATAAAATGGAAGCATCCTCTCCTAACCCAAACACAAACCCACAGCACTAGCAACGGAAATCCAAACATGTACTCAAAGAAATCCCTTATCTCTTTCCTCTTCTTACTACTAATAGCTTCTTCCAAGGAAGCAGCATCATCAGCATCTGAGGAAGCAAAAGCTCTACTGAAATGGAAAGCCAGTCTCTCTCAAACAGAGGCTCTCCGTTCATGGTCCTTATTCCCCATTGCCAACGCTTCTGCCGCCCGACAGAGCTCTCCATGCAACTGGACCGGAATCACATGCGATCGCTTACGAAGTGTAGTAGGTATAAACCTGCAGAATACGAGCCTACAAGGTACTCTTGATAATTTGAGCTTCTCTTCATTTCCCAACCTCGTCGGCCTCATTCTCAACCAAAACTTACTCCGTGGAACCATTCCAACCCAGATTTGTTCTCTTTCAAAGCTCATCCTCCTTGATTTGTCTGCCAATCAACTATCAGGTGCCTTGCCTCCTTCACTAGCTAATCTTACTAGCATTCTAGAGCTCCACCTTTCTAATAACATGATAACTGGCGTAATATCCCCTCATTTCTTCACCAATTGGACCAGACTCACCTCCCTTGATATCCATAACAATCAACTCACCGGACAAGTTCCGTCAAGAATTAGCCTGCTGAGAAATGTCATCTACTTAGACCTCTCCAATAATCAGATAGTTGGCTCGATACCTCCAGAAATAGGAACACTTAAACATCTCCTCACCCTAGGCTTGGAAAGAAACAATCTCACGGGTGTCATCCCTCCATCTCTGTGTAATATGAGCCAGCTGAAGTTTCTGTTCCTCTTTGAAAACAGAGTTTCAGGCCCTGTCCCTCAGGAAATAGGAAATTTGAGGAATCTGATATACATGCTCATGGGTGATAACCTTCTAAACGGTCCAATCCCTCAAGATTTAGGAAAACTTATGAATTTTGAGCATCTAGACTTGTCCTATAACCTTCTAACTGGTTCCTTACCCTACACTTTAGGAAATCTAACTGAACTTCGCTTCTTATACCTTTGTGGAAATCAGATTTCTGGACAGATCTCTCAAGAAATCGGCAATCTTAAGAATCTGTACCATCTACAAATATGTAGTAATCAGCTTAGTGGTCCAATTCCTCCGTCTATCAGCAATTTGAGTAGCCTAGAATCACTTGTTCTGTTTCATAATCAGTTATCTGGTTCAGTACCTCAAGAGATATCGAATCTAACACGTTTGCAGAGGTTCCTTATGGGTGGCAACAACTTCTCTGGCCACCTACCTCAAGTATGCCAAGGCGGATCACTCACACACTTCAATATGGAAAACAACCATTTCACCGGTCCCATCCCCGAAAGCCTGAGAAATTGCAACAACTTAACAAGAGTTCGGCTTGAAAATAATCAGCTCACCGGAAATTTATCCCACGTCTTTGGAGTATATCCTGATTTATGGTACATTGACCTGAGTTATAATAGATTGAATGGTGAGCTCTCCCCAAATTGGGGAGAATGTCGAAATCTACAACTGCTAAAAATCTCCAACAACAATATCATTGGTACAATTCCATGGCAGATTGGGCAGCTAAGTCAGCTGCAGGAACTCGACCTGTCTTCAAACAACCTACAAGGAACGATTCCTAGTAGCCTGGAGAGTTTGTCCATGCTTTACAAGTTGAGTTTACAAAATAACAGACTATCTGGTTGGGTACCGGGTGAAATTGGAAAACTATCCAATTTGGAGATTCTTGACCTATCAAAGAACAAGCTGAGTGGGCTGATACCACAGCAACTGGGGGACTGCTCCAAATTGCGGTATTTGAGCATGAGTGAGAATTATTTGAATGGAAGCATTCCGTTTCAAATTGGTAATCTAATAGGCCTACAGAGTACCTTGGATCTCAGCTGTAACTTCCTTTCAGGAGAGATAAGCCAACAACTTGGGAAACTGCAAATGTTGGAAAAGCTAAATCTCTCCCACAATTCACTCTCAGGTTCCATCCCATCATCTTTCAAAGAGATGATCAGTTTATCTTCCATCGACTTTTCATACAATGATTTGGAGGGCCCTCTCCCTGACGGGAAAGCCTTCCATCTGGCTCCATCAGCGGCATTCATCGAGAACAAAGGTTTATGTAGTGAGGTAAAAGGCATGCAACCTTGTAAATCCTCTTTTATAAAGCCTCACAATGGGAAGAAAGACCACACGATTGTGATCGTTATTCCTATCATGGCAGCCTTATTTCTTCTACTTGTATTTGCCACCATTTTTTTCATTTTCCTACAAAGATCCCGCGGAACAAGAAATGCAGAGAAACGGGACTTGGAAGTGAAAAATGGAAATCTATTTGAAATATGTAATTTTGATGGAAAGATTGCATATGAAGACATCATCAGGGCAACGGAGGATTTCAATTACAAATACTGCATTGGGGCTGGAGGATATGGAAGGGTTTATAAGGCAGATCTACAGATGGGTCAGGTGGTAGCTGTGAAAATACTTGACTCGTCACAGGGTGGTGAACAAGCTGATCAAAGAAGCATTGAAAAAGAGATACGAGCATTAACAGAAATTCGACATCGCAACATCGTGAAGCTCTATGGGTTTTGTTCGCATCCTCGGTGCTCATTTTTGGTGTATGAGTACTTAGAAAGGGGAAGCTTAGCTAGCATCCTCAGCGGCAATAAAGGAGCTGTAGAATTGGATTGGGTGAAGAGGATGAAAGTTATCAGAGGAGTAGCCCATGCTTTATCATACATGCATCATGATTGCACTCCTCCCATAGTTCATCGGGACTTATCAAGTAAAAACATTTTGTTGGATTTAGAATTTGAGGCACGTGTCTCTGACTTTGGCACCGCAAGACTCATAAAGCCAGATTCATCGAATTGGTCCACACTCGCAGGCACTTATGGATACATAGCTCCAGGTATGCACTTACGGTAATGTTGCTTGAATTTTCTACTTGTTTATGTTAGATAATTTCATGGAACATGGAATGTCTAAATTTATAGTCATAAGCGGTAAACATGACTTCAAGAAGTTGCTTCTATTTCAATTGTTTCTTGAAATGCTTGATTATCATCACATTTCCATGAATTTCCTACCTGTCTTTAGTTAAACTAATTTAAAGTAGCATCTTATTTAAAGATTTTTCATATATATATATATATATATATATATATATATATATATATATATATATATATATATATATATATATATATATATATATATATCATTTAGTGGAGAAAATGGGATATGGCCAGGCTAGATACTATGAGGCCCAAGGTGCAAGCATGAAAAAATTGGTTGGGTTTGGGCCTGATCCTCCCCAGATTGATCAAATCCTCATCTCCATGGTGAATGTTCCTAATCAATCCCTTGATTCGGTGGGCCACACATTTAGTAAAATGAAAACCATGTTCTATATGTACGATGCATGTGCAGTCTACTGGGCTGAGATAGGTCACGTTAAAATGACCAAGCCAATCCCGGCCCAAAAAAATTGATATACAGAATGACAGAAAAAAAGAAAAAAGAAGGGTTTTATGTACATTTCTCACCTATTCAAATCAAACTTTCACCCATAAGAGCAACCCACAAAACCACCCTCAGATAGTTGACATGTGTTCCAGCTTGGCATGTATGTCTCGATATGATGAATGATACGTGTAACATTAGCATTCTCTCATATTTCCACCAACCCATTCATCAGTTGTGCCTTGTCAGGATCAACATACACTCCAAAAATAACCCTGATTCAAAACTAAATTGGGACACAATGCATGTAAATGGTCTGGTTCTCCTTGGTATGGCGCACTTGACATTTGAATCAGTTTCCTTTTTGGCTATACAACGAATACAAGAAAGCCCACCTGATGGACGTGGTAAATGTCAAACACATAAAATGTTCTTGGGTGGTTTAAGCGCTGCATACAATGGCTGTCTCACCAGACTCAGGTCTGAGCAGAACTAGACATAGCATCAAGTACAAATGGATGTAGGTTATGAAACATGATCTTATTTTTTATGTTTGGTGCAGAGTTTGCTTACACAATGAGAGTTACTGAGAAATGCGACGTATATAGCTTTGGTGTTGTATCACTTGAAGTGATAATGGGAAGGCATCCTGGAGATCTCCTCTCATCCTTGGCAACGTCTGGTGGCCAAGATATACTGCTGATGGATGTATTGGACCAACGCCTCCCACCTCCAACGCTTGAAAACATGAAGAGTTTGGTTTCTACAGCAACGTTGGCACTTGCATGCTTACATGCCAACCCTCAATCTCGGCCATCCATGCGCCACGTGTCTCACGAGCTATCCACTAGCAAGGCACCACTCCTTGGTGCTTTCCACATGATTGCGTTGGGTCAACTGTTAGATGCAGAGACATAAAAGGTTTGCTAACCGTGTACACGTGTGTCAGGTACCCATGCCAATATGGAACAGGCATCTGAGATCCTACCTTCCATCAGGTGGGCCACACTGTTTGGATCTTTTGTCCCAGAACTCAAGTGGGCAAATATGTATATATGATTTGCAGAACATAAGAACGGCTGATATTATGCAACGAAAATAAGAATCGTTGAAACAAATTTTCAACTACTATGTGCATTGTGGGGTCCACCTTGAAGAAGGGAACGTCCTGATTTTCAGGCCAAAAGATGTTAACAGTGTTGTGGACCTGATGGAAAGCTTGGATCTGGTGCAGCTGTTCCATATTGGCATGTGTGGTCAATAAAAGGAAAACTCTACCATCTAAGTTTGTTACCACGTGCTCTCCGTGGGCTTGAGCACTATAAATTCAATCCGTTCATCTGTTAGATCCTCCATGAATGGATCATAATCCCGAAATTCACATGGGCAAGATAATCCAAGCTGCTGATTGGAGTTCTGCCTATTGAAAACAGAACAATGATAGGACTTAATTTCTTCTAAGAAGTCTCATAAATCTTTCATGAAACAGCTAGCTAGGATCTTGGATTTTTGGGGTACAATGGATCCAAGACTGGGGCAGATGAATGGTGTGAATCTCATACATGTATACCATATGTACAAAGATTTGAGTGCTTGATAAATGACTTGGATATCAATGACTAGCACCGATAATTTAAAAAACACCACCAAATTATTAAAGTATGAGTCACATGTTAACTTCAAAATTTATGATCGAGTCCAAATATATTTTTGTGCTCTACACAGGATTCAATTTTTGAAGAGGGATGGTAACTCCTGGTTCAAGTGAAGCATGAGGTTTCGTGGAATAAAACAGGGCCCTCTAGCTTGTAATCGCAGCTTATATTGTTATGCTTTGGTCCACTTTATTTTCTTTTTGTTTGGGTTTTTTCCTTTTTAGTTGTGGTCTTTGCTCATGTTTCCTCATATTTGTATTTTCTTATTTTACTTTTAATAAATTTATAGGTGGTATGTTCTCACCTTTCAGGGAAAAAAAAAAGTCCAAATATCTTTAGCACCTTCACTCATGGCATAGATACTGTGTTACATGTGTAAATATTGATATTGATCTGAGTATTTCCTAATGCTCATGGAAGTAGTGTTTTTACAAAAATAAAGACAACTTCATATGACCACCATGACACATTTGTCACTCAGGCCATGATCATGAAATCTTTCGCCATTGCTATTGTTGGTATGTGATAAAAATTATTTTGAATGTAAAAAAATTTACAATGCAGATATTAAGCATGGTTCTAAAACTAGATGACCGTCATAAAGCTGCTTAGCTTGGTCAACTAGACGTGACAAGATTTTAAACCTAAGTCACCAGGAAATTCTCTCCTGAATATTACTCCATCGGGAAGACTCATCAAGTCAGCCTTTTGGCTCAATCGATTCATGGTGACCAATCACATGTTCGTCAACAATGACATTAATAAACATCTAAATAAAAGCCTTCAAGTTTTGAATTAGTGAAACTCAGCTACGGAACCAAAAGAGCATATGCACTTGCCAAACCTACTCTCCCTTCAGGTGGAAGGCCACATGGTATTTTAGAATCCATTATACACGAGTTTAAAATAAGGCTTGTAAGACGCACCTATATATTGTCCGAAGGAATCATGGAATCCGTGGCACTGAGGTAGAGAATTATACTCCGGCTTACTAGCCTTGGCATTGTTCAATGTTATAGGTCATCAGTTTTGTTGGGCCCCACTGTTGATACACCATGTACCAAAAATGAGAGGGATGATCCCTTCCTCAGAAGAATAGCCAATTCAGAAGAAAAACAAATCAACAACTCACGTTACTTCAATGTAATGGATTTTGGGGGCATAGTCAAGACAGGGAGAGTGTAATCAAAACAATCGTCTGGATAACTGAACCATGGGCTCTACTTTTACATAAAACCTAGGCATGTTATGCATACCTTCTAGTATAGTTTGTCATACTTTGAACCACTGATTTTAAGTCCAACCAAGGAATTAGGACCTTCTAATCCATTTGTATTTGGGGTCATCTCCTATCCATGGGCCAATCGAACCAACATCATGGATCACTTTATCAGGGCCCCCTCTTGTTCAGGATCCTAACTAAGGACACTTTGTCCCAAGACACGAGAATCAGAAACTGGGAATGCTTTTGCGCAGTAAAAAAAACAAAAACAAAAACCAACAAAAAAAAAAAAAAAAAACAAAAAAAAAAACAAAAACAAAAAAAGTGGCTAGTCCATTCAAAAGGTGGGCCACACACATGAAAGGGAATGAATGGTTAGGAAATTTGTAGGCCGGTGTGGATCTAACACATAAATCATGCTATAGAATGATCCAGAAAATTTGATGTGCCTCTTTTTTGGGCTTATACCCTAAAATGATACGAAAAAACGGATGGACGATGTGGATAAGACCCATACATCACGGTGGCCACTCAAAGCTCCTGCCCGTTCCCAGATGGAGATGGGCGGAGTAGAACACAATCCACGTTCAACAAACATCTATGCTATTTTTGTTCTATCATGACTTGAAAGTCTCTAAGCCCACGTATCAACCATTACATAAAAGAGAACTGCAAATCAGAAGACAGCACAGAGACACTTGCTCTCTTTTGGCTATTACGATGCTTTCTTTTCTTTTTATGCAATAAGAAGTTTCAGCCAGACCAGAACCTCTCGACATAGAGAGGAAAAAAAAAAAAAAAGAACAACGAGTTTGTATTAGAGCTATGTTTGGGCAGCAAGAAATCCAGAATTCTATTAGATTCAGATTCTGGTGGGTCTCTTACCTGCCACATAGGAAAACTATACAAAAACACTTGTCCTTCTGTGTGATTATTGGCCTGAAGAATATGACTCATTACAGTTCTAGCACTTTGCTTTTCGTCTCATTCTATCATCGCTTGTTGAATGATCATTTTCTCTGAATACACGCCCAACTCAGCATTGACTAGAACTCGAGTATGATATTGCACATTGCACCCCAACCATTCAATGACAGTTCCTAAAATGGATTAGTTTCAAAGTATGACTTACCAGAGGCCAAAACTGTATTAGTTTATCAAACATAAAAAATATCTAGTTGTCTTGTTGAGTTCTAGTGATAGTTTAAGTTTCTAACTCTAAGCAAATAACAGCATTTTGCATCTCGGTTGCGTGATGCATATTTGGTAACATGAACTAAGCAACCAGATGATGATGAGGAAGACGACGATGCGGCTCTGACAATCAGACCTGAAAGATTCAATGGAAAAGCAACCAGATGACGATGCAGCTTGGACAAACAGACCCGAAACGGGGGAGTGGACAGAGGTTGCAAGGAAGAAAGGTAAACAAAAGGTGGAAGGAAGACGGAGCTATAGATCCTTAGAGAGCTTCCCTACCCTCTACGCACGAGGGTATCCCCGGCGGGATGGCTCCCGATCAATATCTCACAAGTGTTTGGTCGAGCAGGAGTGGTCATGGATGTCATAATGCCAAGGGATCGATCCACCGGACTCCCCAAAGGCTTCGCTTTGATCAGGATGATCTCCGAAGAGGACCTCTACACTGCGATTCAAACGTTGGATGGGGTAAGTTTTGGGGGTAACAAGATGCGGGTGCAGAGGGTGAAGTACAGCCCTAACTGTTATTCTCCCAACCTCAGACCAGCCATCTAAGCGGGACAGTCGGAGAAACAGAAGAAATCTCCCCACCCACCTCTCGCAGAATCAGTCCCCTTGCAGCTGTCTGAGGGCCGTTCATTTAGAGATGCTCTCCTCCTCCCTCAAGAGACAGCAGAGCCCCAAATCAAAACCAGCAAGAAGAGGGAGCGCACCCGAAAAGAGAGAAAGTCCAAAGTCAAATCCCCAGCTCCAGCGGATTTGACTTTCACAATCACCATCGACCAGGAAACCTTACACAAAGCGAAGAAGGGGCTGCAAGACTCAATAGTGTTGATCACCAAAGAAGGATCCTCCATATCACAAGCCAAAAAATGGATTGATGAATGTAGCAGAATCCAGCCGGATATGTACTCCATAAAGCCTATCGGATACAATGAGCTGTGGATCAAAGGAAAAACGGGTGTCAATCTCAACATTGTGATCATCGCGGGATCGGTATTCAACGACAGAACCATTTCTAGAGTCCTGCAATGGGACGAATTCTCTCTCTTTGGGTCGGAAGACGTATGGATCCTCCTTTGGGGGATCCCTCTCGAACTTTGGTCAGAGGAGTTCTTCATATCGGTGGCATCCCTTCTAGGCACCTTCATAGAAATCGATCTGAAGACCAAAAGCGGAGAAGAAATGGCCATTTTAAGGATGAGGATTAGAAAGCAAAAAGCAAAACCTCTTCCCCATCAGATCTCGGTGATGGTGGACAACAGAGAAATCCATCTGCCTCTGCAGACGGAATCGGAAGGAGCAGCCGCGCAGAGATGGGGCGATCTATGGCGCCTGCAAGAGACCAAGTCAACGACAGTTCCAGGCTCAACAACGGAAGAAGGAGCACAATCGCAGTACTCCAGCAGACCACTGAACGGTTTTCCCATCAGAGCTGCAGATCACATCATCATGCCTGCCACGTGTTCTCATATGCGGATGACACGCGGCCACTATCTCGAAATGCCCAACTTGAATCCCAAGACGACTCTTCTCCCAGCGCCTCGTAACCCTCCAGAAAGCGAAGCAAACCCGAATCTCGACAAATCGTTTCATTCAGCGACCGGATTCGCAACACGTGGCCGTGCAGAGCCCGAAGAGGCGTCTCCAACGATGGGTTTTGCATCACGTGGTAGAGCAGAGCTCGAAGTGGCGTCGCCTCGAGCCTCAAACCACAACTGATGGCAAGCTGAGAGAGCGACGCGTCGAAGTGCCCTCTCCAAGGTCAGAGGTGTTATTACAATCGTCCGTTCACAAGTGACGTGTCATTTATCTAGCTTATCTCGAAGCAGAATCCCCCAGGTTGGGATCTTAATCGACGGAAGAAGTAGGTCCGCAGTCCAAGAGGGCGCCAGCTGTTGGCCGTTTAAAATCCACTCCATACGATCTTTCCAGGATCATATCCGATCCGAACCTAGAGGCAATCCCAACGCTCCAAATGCATGTCCATCCCAAAAAGGGATCCGACACTATCCCCATGGCAAGCCCTAAGAGCAAGCAGATGGGGTTCGTAATATCAGAAGCCACGTACCCATCCCAGCACCAAGCAGCTCCCACCGTCTCCCCTCCTCTCGATCTAAACCTTTCACTCATTCTCATTCTCGACGACATCCCCATTGCTCCAAACCCTCGCCCTGCAGATCAGCAGAGGATCCCGATACTCCACCCACCCCAACCTATTCACCTACCCGACCCCCATCATTCCCCCCTACCACAAGCCGACATGCATCTGGTCCCTTTCGATTCCTACTCAGAGGGGAGCTCAGCGAACGAGGACTATTCAGATTCCCAACGCCAATCCCCCACCCTATCACCATCCCACCCCTCTGTCCAGTCAAAATCTCATCACTCTTTTTCAAGACAACCCGGGAGAGGATATAATCGAGGTAAAACCTCTCCAGATCAGAGACGGATATTCAGGCATTCAGGAAGAAGGAACAGAAGCAAAGAAGCTTGAAGAAGTGGACAAGGCCGAACTTGTGGATACCATCCATAAGAAGAAATGGATTAGGAACGCAATGGGTCATGTGGGAAGATCATTAGGGTTGTCCTTCGGGGACAGTCCTGAAGACTTCATTGCTTTATTCCACTATGTCGAGACCCGTGGGAGGTCTCTTTTAGCATCCAGATCTCCCAGAAAGTGAATCTCCAGATCGTGCAGTTCCAAAGAACTTCAACGGCTCCACACATCTTTCGGGACTCCAGTGTCCATGTTCATCGAAGTAGGGCGGCAGACTTCCTGGGGCAGTTCAGTTATCCCATGAAGATTCTGTCATGGAATGTTAGGGGAGTGGGCTGTATGCAGAAGAGACAATTAATGAAGGTGTCCTGTGGGAGTTGTAAGCCCCAAATTATCTATCTCTAGGAAACCAAAGTGCAGAATTTCGACGACCGTTTAATGCAATCCCTATGGAAGGCAAAGGATGTTAAATGGGTCTCTCTAGATGCTATCGGATCGTCTGGTGGTATCCTGATAGCCTGGATCTCTGCGCAATGGGATCTCCAACAGAGCTGATCTGGGCAATTCTCGTTGTCAGTCATTCTGAAAGACAAGTCTACGGGCGTCTCCATTCTCATTTGCTCGGTGTATGGACCTACAATCGATGCTGAAATGGAAAAATCTATGGGAGGAACTGACAATTTCAAGACAAAGCTTCCCTGACCCTTGCTGCTTCGCAGGCAACTTCAATACCATCAGATTCGCAGATGAAAAATCCCCCGACTCGAGAATCAACCCAGCTGTGAAAGCATTCTCAGGATGGATCGATGATAATTCTATGATGGATATCCCTCTCCTCGGGTCGAGGTTCACATGGACTAATGGGCGCCTAAACCCCATCCTCTCAAGGTTGGACCGATTCCTCCTTTCCCCTGAATGGATGGACCACTTCCCTCCTTCCTCCCAGTCTGTTCTTCCTCAAACCACATCCGACCATTGGCCGATTCTTCTCTCTGTGGAGGAGCTCAACTGGGGCCGAAAGCCGTTCAGGTTCGACATATCGTGGCTTGAAGTCCCAGGGTTTCACAACATGGTTTCCGATTGGTGGAACGGCTTCCAGGCCAAAGGTTTTGCAGGCCATAGCCTCAGCTCTAAACTCAGGTCCCTCAAACTTAATCTAAAGCAGTGGAAGTAGTCTGAATGGAGCGTCAGAGAAGGAGAAATGGAATCGATTTTATCAAAAATTCAGTCGATCGACTCACAAGTTGAAGAAAACCTGATGACAAAAGAAAGCCTGGCAAGAAGAATTCAACTAATTCAGAGCCTCTCTACCAGAGCCTGTGAGAATGAAATCTCCTGGAGGCAGAAGTCTCGTGCTAAATGGATTAAAGAAGGCGACAAGAATTCGAAGTTCTTCCACAGATTAGCCAGTTTACATTCCAATGCCAATAAGATTAACAACATGATCGTCAATGGCTCACAGACAGATGATCAATCATTGATTGAATCAGAGGCAATTTCCCACTTCAGCAGCTTGCTTAAAGGTGCTTCATGGGTTAGACCTCGGCTTGATAATCTCGAGGTGAATTTCGTCTCCTGCAAAGGCTCGATCACTGGCAATTCCGTTCTTTGTAGAAGAGGTCAAATTGGCCATTGACTCACTCCAAGGAGACAAAGCTCCGGGCCCTGACGGCTTCCCAATCCGCTTCTTCCACCACTTCTGGGAGCTGATAAAGATGGACATTACGAATTTCCTGTCTGAGTTCCATTCGAGAAGTAGGATCTCTAAAGATCTTGGATCCTCCTTCATAGCCCTCATCCCCAAGTTCGAGGGCGCGGCCTCCTTCAGTGACTATCATCCCATCAGCCTGATTGGAAGCCCCTACAAACTCCTGGCGAAAGTCCTAACATCTCGTCTGAAGAAAGTGATCAGGTCGGTTATATCTCCAAACCAATGTGCATTTATTCCGGGCAGACAAATCGTCGACTGTGCCTTAATAGCCAACAAATGTCTTCATTCCTCCTTCCGATCAGGCTCGAAGAGTGTCCTCTGCAGCTTGGACGTTGAGAAAGCTTATGTTCATGTCAACTGGGAGTTCCTCCTATACATGATGAAGCGAATGGGGTTCAGTGACAGGTGGAGCAGCTGGATAGCAGAATGTATTGGCACTCCTTTCTTCTCAGTTCTCCTAAACGGCTCCCCTAAAGGATACTTCAAGAGCCACAGGGGTCACAGACAAGGCGATCCTCTATCCCCCTTTCTCTTTCTCATAGTGGACGAGGCCCTCTCCAGGATGCTTCATAAGGGACAAGAAGAAGGTATCCTACGAGGCATTAGTATTGAAGGAATGCCTAATCCGATATTGCATGTCCAATTTGCTGATGACATTCTTATATTCTCTGAAGCTTCTTCCTCTAAGATGGACAATCTGTGTACAGCCATTCGCTACTTCGAGGTGGTCTCGGGTCTAAGAGTGAACTTGGGAAAATCAAAGGTCTTCGAGGTCAATCTGGACGATGAAGATACTCTAACTTTCGCTGCCCGATTAGGTTGTTGCGCATCCTCCTTCCCGACATCCTATGTAGGCTTGTCGTTGGGCTTAGGTTCGCCTCCTAAATCAGCATGTAACAGAGTTATTCTCAGATTTGAGAAATTTTTAGCCAAGTGCGTTGTCCAATCTTCCTATCTATTATATGTCTCTTTTCAGATGTGTCCTAGTTCGGTCCTAGCCGTTATTGACAAATTGGGGCGTGATTTCTTATGGCACAGAAAAGAGGATAAGAAGCGATTCCATCTAATGAGCTGGAAGCAAGTTTGCAAGAAGTACAGAAGAGGAGCTGATATCAAAGAGCTTAGGCAGATGAATAGGGCCCTACTCGGGAAATGGGTTTGGAGATTAGGATTGGATAGCAGCAGTCTCTGGAATTCCATCATCAAAAGCAAGTATGGTAGTTTGCGCGGGGGCTGGTGGCCCAACTCTTCGACTATATACAGGGCCTCCCATATCTAGAAAAACATCATTCGTCTCCAAAGCGAGGTCCTTAAGGCATCGGATACGAGCCAGGCATGGGCAACAAGATCAATCTCTGGAAGGACCTTTGGATGGGTGAAAGGCCCCAAAAAGAAGATTGGGAGATTCCAGAGTTCGCAAAGCTTCTAGAAAGTATCTACAGTGCTAATCCCAATCCTCTCGTAGCGGACATAATCATATGGAGAAAGGAGAAATCTGCTATGTTCTCAATCAGATCCCTATACAATCATCTTCTTCCCGATCAGATTGCCTCTTCCGACTCTTCGTCAGCTCATGTTTGGTCTTATTCACCGCCCCCCGCCCCGCCCCCAGAATCGTGGCTTTTGCTTGGTTGGTCGCCAACAAGAAAATTCTTACTATCGATAACCTGGGGAAGAGAGGAATGTTCATTCCTAATATATGTTTGTGTTGTATGAAGGACGCAGAGTCAGTCGATCATCTGTTAATTCACTGCCCCTTTATTACTTCTATCTGGGCTGCGTTTGCCAAAAAATTCAACATCCACTGGTGCATATCAGGTTCTATAGATCTGTTGCTCAAAGCATGGCACGGTATCAGGATTGGGAAGACGAAGATGCACATCTGGAGATTGGTTATTCTAGCCATCTGGTGGTCAATTTGGCTTGAAAGGAACGATAGAGGAATGATAGATGCTTTCGCAACTCTTCCTCCTCTGCTGAGTCAGTTTCTCTCAGAGCTTTAAATTTGGTGATCGAATGGGCCACGTACGATGAGTCCTTAAGGGGAGTGGATTTTGCTTTTCTCGCTATTTAAGACCTTCGTTATCTCAGCGTAGCCTTCCTGTTTTAGTCCAGTTTTTGTTGTGCTGCTTCTGTTTTTTTCCTTTCTTTTTTCCTTTTTATTTTTCTCTCTTTTTGCTGTTTTTTGTTTCCCTTTTCAATATAATATCATTATTTCTCAAAAAAAAAAAAAAAAAAAACGAAACAAAACAAAACTGTATTGGCATGCATTAGTGCATTTTGGTCTGTGGGGTTTACCATGTTGTGTAACTAAATCCAATTCATCATCAGGTATTCATGTTATAACCATCATTAGAACCACACGCACAAAGGATAACTTTGATTAAAAACTCATCTGGACTAGACCAAAATTGCTCGAGCAGGTGGTTTGTATATTCTCTTCATCCTGATGAGGTGTACCTGATTAATGGGTTTGATTAAAGATACATATCATAGTGGCTCCACATAAAAACTTATGGTCAATATCATATCCCCATGTTTCATGTCGTGTGACCCATTCGAGTTGTTGATCTAGCTTATATTTGTCCTTAGAGCCTAACATTGATGATAAAACGTTATGGACAGAGCAAGTGATATCCTTTGCACCAACTAATGGGTGGCCCAAACCTATTTGAAAGCAAGGACTGCTACCATTTTCCATAATCAGGGGCTGCTGATCTAGTATGATAGTGTGAATGGGCCATTTGGTTGAGAATCACATGATTGGACAACTATCAAGTCCCTGTTTCATTTGCAGGGCTGAGATTGCATTGGTGGTTTTTGAGCATCAAAATCATAAGCATAAATGATCATTCAAATGCGTGGATTGCAAAAAGTCATAGAATATCTATACACATCAAAATCATAATACGAAGGCAAGAAAGCATATCTGAATCACGTGTAGCTGTTCACTTGGGCAGAGAAGGCATGAGAAATAGACAATGCCACAGAAAGAAGATGAATATCAGCCGTAAAGGGTGGATAATGCTCCATTTATGCCCTAAAACCCTAAATCCAACTCCAAAAACCACTTTCGATCCTTTAAAAAAACCATAAAACTGAAAAATCCCTCAAAATACGGTCCAGATTAGACCTCGAGATGCTCCAAACCTGCAAAATACAAATGTCAGAAGCTCGTTTAGATACAAGGCGTGAGAATCGCTGTTTGTCATGAAGGGAGAGAGAGAGAGAGAGAGAGAGAGAGAGAGAGAGAGAGAGAGGATTTGAGCGTCTGGGTGGGCGAGGAGAGGGAGAGTATCAGGGCGAGAAGAGAGATCGAAAGAGGGGGAGATGGATTTTGCAAAGACCTCTTTGAAAATGAAGTTTTATTTTAATTCCGCGTAGTGTGCATTTTCCACCCAAAACATAGCTTACGATGGGGTTTGGCTAGGGACGCTGCCACGTGCTTTATGGGCCCTACTATAATGTACTTGTTTTATCCACGCCGTCCATTCATTCTTACACATCATTTTAGTGCTTGATCCAAAAAACGAGACAGATCTAAATCTCAGGTAGACCACACTATGGGGAAATAGTAGTGATTGAATGTCCATCGTTAAAAACACCCTAAGGCACACTATAATGTTTATTTGGCATCTAACCTGTTGAGTAGGTCATACACACCTGGATGAATTGGAAAAACGGATATCAGCTTGATCCAATACTTCCATGGCCCCAATAAGTTTTTAATGGTGGGCAATCAATTAACGATGTTTCCTGTGACGTGGTCCACTTGAGATTTGGATTCACTCATTTTTGAGTTCAAACGGTAAAATGAACTAGAAAAACTGTATGACCGGCATGGATGAATCACATACATCATGGCGGGGTTCGCAGAGTACTACATGACCACTAGTCTAGCCAACCAATCTGTGTCCCAGTTAAGTTGATGTATTTTATGCATATTCATCTCATCCATCTATTCTTTAATATCATTTTACGACACGATACCTAACCTTAAAAAATCCAAATCTCAATGGTTGGATTAGAGTTTGGATCCAATGCCCGCACATTTCTTGAATTTTTCATGAGGTCAACAAGTATTACAATTTTAACCTAAAAAACTGGTCCAATTGGGAAATACGATCGATTCACTCAATTCTACCCGTCAAGATCTTTGATTTGACTGATCACTCGCCTCGACCAGGTTTCGGAGGAGAAAGATATTGGGTGGACAAGATTGATCAATGACATGATGGGCCATATCCAACGGTCAGATTTGAGTGAAATTTAATATGAACATCTAAAATCATTTACTCTTCAGCCTGGACTGATCAGATTGTCTAAAATCTGTCTAGACCTAGTAAAATTGATTATGCCTATTTAAAGAGTATTTTGGATGGATTAGATTCTTTTCAAGTTATATTGGACTGAAATTTGTTCTATATATTAAGTAGCTTGGTCGAACATATCTGATCATTCAAATCAACGTTAGGAGGACATGATCATAATTACATCATGATAAGTTATTCTTGCAATTACATTTCATTATACTTGGGCCATCATATTTTTTGTACACGTGAACTTGGGCGTATGCATAGTTGGTTGGCCGTTCGATCAATGGATGTCCCCAATAATTTAGACGGTCCAATAAATGTCAATCATTTTATATCAAACTTCCCTATTTTTGTTTATATCTCAAATTTTTTCCTAAATCTCAGTTTTTTAATTAAACTTCTCAATATTTTTCCAAAATACAACATCTCAAATTTTTATTTATTTATTTATTTTTCCAAATCTCCATTTCCTTTCAAAATGTCTTTTTTTTTTTTTTCAAAATCTATTTTCTTTTTTTTTAAGATCTCATTTATTTCTTTGAAATTTCTATTTTTTTCGAACTTCACCATTTTCTTTTTCAAAATGTTTTTTTTACCAAACTTTTCAAATTTATTTATTTTTCAATATCTAATTTTTGTTATCAAACTTTCCAAATTTTTTTTTTCAATATACAAAATCTCAATTTCTTTTTAAAAATCTCAATATTTTTCCAAAATCAAAATTTTTTCAAACTCAATTTATTTAAACTTCCCAAATTTTTTAAGATGCCGAATTTTATTTTTATTTTTTTTCAAAATCAAATTTTTTCAACTTCTGAATTTTCTTTTGCAAAATGACAATTTTTTGTCAAAATGTCGGTGTTTTTTTAAATCTCTTTTTTTTTTTTTTTCAAAATCTATTTTCTTTTTTTAAGATCTCATTTATTTCTTCAAAATTTCTATTTTTTTCGAACTTTTCCATTTTCTTTTTCACAATGTTTTTTTTTTTTTTTACCAAACTTCTCAAATTTTTTTTTTTTCAAAATCTAATTTTTGTAATCAAACTTTTCAATTTTTTTTTCAAATTACAGAATCTCAATTTCTTTTTAAAAATCTCAATATTTTTCCAAAATCAATTTTTTTTCAAACTCAATTTATTTAAACTTCTCAAATTTTTTAAGATGCCAATTTTATTTTTTTTCAAAATTACAAATTTTTTCAACTTCTGAATTTTCTTTTTCAAAATGATGATTTTTTGTCAAAATGTCGGTGTTTTTTTAAATCTCATTTTTTTTTCAAAATCTATTTTCTTTGTTTAAGATCTCATTTACTTCTTCAAAATTTCTATTTTTTTTTTTGAACTTTTCCATTTTCTTTTTCAAAATGTTTTTTTAAACCAAACTTTTCAATTATTTTTTTTTTCAAAATCTAATTTTTTTTATTAACCTTTTCAATTTTTTTTTTTTTCAAAATACAAAATCTCAATTGCTTTTTAAAAATCTCAATGTTTTTCCAAAATCAAATTTTTTTCAAACTGAATTTATTTAAACTTCTCAAATTTTTTAAGATGCCAATTTTATTTTTTTTCAAAATTACAAATTTTTTCAACTTCTGAATTTTCTTTTTCAAAATGTCAATGTTTTTTTAAATCTCATTTTTTTTTCAAAATCTCATTTTTTCTCAAACATTGTCATTTTGTTTTTCAAAATCACAATTTCATTTTAAACTTCTTAATTTTCCTTTTTAAAATGTCACGTTTTTGTCAAAATGTCAATTTTTTTAATCTCATTTTTTTCTTTGAAATTTTTATTTTTCTTGAACTTCTAATTTTTCTTTTTTAAAATATTTAATTTTTTCGAACTTCTCAATTTATTCTTTCAAATTCTTTTTCTTTTCAAAATCTCATTTTTGTTATCAATCATTTCAATTTTTATTTTTTATTTTTTTATAAAAATGCAATATCTCAATCTCATTTTAAAAAAGTTGATTTTTTCTGAAAACTATTTTTTTTTTCAAACTTGTCAATTTATTCAAACTACTCAATTTTTAATGATGCCATGTTTTTTTTTTTTCAAAATCACATTTCTTTTTCGACTTACCAAATTTTCTTTTTCGGAAGTGCCGTTTTCTTTTCAACCGTCAAATTTTTTCAACATCTCAATTATTTTGAAATATCAATTCTTTTCAAAATCACAAAATTTCTCTAATATTGTTAATTTTGTTTAAACTTTTGAACTTTGTTTTTCAAAATCACAATTTTTTTATAAACTTGCATTTTTACCAAAATCTTTTTTTTTTTTTTTTCAAATTTTCAACTTTATTCAAACTTCAATATTTTTTTTGAAAATATCAATTTTTATTTCAAAACCCCAATTTTTATTGAATCAAAGCTTTTTACAAATTCTCAATTTTTCTCAAACATGGTCAATTTTTTTGAACTTCTTAGCATTTTGTTTCAAAATCATAATTTTATTAAACTTTTAAATTTTCTTTTTCGAGATGTCAATTTTTTGTCAAATTTCTATTTTTTTTAAATCTCTTTCTTTTTTTCTTTTTTTTTTTCACATTTACTTCCTTTTTTTAAATCTCTATTTTCTTAAATCTCTCTCTCTCTCTCTCTCTCTCTCTCTCCATAAACTATGCCGCCTTTCATGTGATATTTCCAAGCAATTAAAAATCAATTTTCATGCAAAGCTAATATTAAATTCCTCTCAATTGATACAAACCACAAAAATCGATGCATTCAATCAATTCATAGCAAAAATAATTCATATTGGGGTTTAGGGAAAAGTTACTAATTCTATTAAAAATCAATTCTTTTATTTAAAAAGTATCACTTTCCATCAAATCAATAATAATAATAATAAAATATTGAGGTTTTGGCAAAAGTTATTCACTATCAAAGTGTTGTAAATATTACACATCTTGTAAAAATTTGACAAATTTTGCAATGGATCATGATCCGTCACACAATACCAAAGAGCTCATCGCTAAATGTTTAAATGTAGGAAGTTGGGCGGAATTTTTCAATGGATGTTGCCCGTCGAAAGAAGTTGATTTTCAATTGATTATGTCCATCACAAAATTTGCAATGCAAAATAACAATTTATGACATTCCGATAGTCAATTATTTAGTGACGGACCTTTCATGCTTTTGCGATGGACATGATCCATCACAAAATTTTAAAGTTTTTTGGCACCATAGCACCAAGCAATTTTGTGTGGTTTTTTCACCATTTTAGCTAGTGCCCAACATGACTTTAGCCACAAAGAGTTCCTAAGACTAATTAAAGGATTGATGTTGTTAGAGAGTTCGGTTGCAAGAGTGAGGTTATGCTAAAATATGCTTTGACAGTGACAGATACTCGCCCTACTCCTATAACGACATATGCATGACCCTTTGTTCTCTCTGAAGCATGCTCTTGCTAAGTTAGTTTGCCTCATCAAAGTCAAGGCTAGAAAAATACTGAAGTCAACGAGTATGTTGGGAATTCGAAACATGTGGTCATTCATTTTGATCGAAAATTGTCTAATTTTCAATTTTCTTCTCATGTCTCAAATTAAACCGTATTCCGCTCCATACATACCTTGAACATCAACTACTTCTATACATACATACACAACTTCTATTACTTTTTCTATTTTTATTTATTTTATCTATTGAGTTATGAAGCTTAGCACATTATGGCTTAATTCAATAATATTGGAAGTTCCTTTAAATCCCCCAAGAAATTGTGCAACTCCATAAAGTAAAAGATTTCTAACTCCTTCATTTTCTATAACTGATTTCCTTACTCAGAATCTATGGTGTAGACCATCAAAGGAGTCACTCGACTCGAGAAATCTTATGAATTCTTATCTTTTAGGCTATTCTATAGCCCTATCCAACCATATTCTGAAATCATATTTTAATTTTTAATTTTTTTGTAACAACTCCAAGCACTCCAAATATTTAATATACCATTTCAGCCATTTTAAAAAGATATTACACAATCAAGAAAGTGAAGCTGAACCAAACTAACCTTATACACCTTACAAAGCGACAGATCAAGGA
Source organism: Magnolia sinica (assembly GCF_029962835.1). Taxonomy (NCBI): domain Eukaryota; kingdom Viridiplantae; phylum Streptophyta; class Magnoliopsida; order Magnoliales; family Magnoliaceae; genus Magnolia; species Magnolia sinica. The sequence goes on from NC_080575.1 coordinate 107,452,380, forward strand.
TATTAATCCAAAAGCACCAAGCAAAAATGAGAAGAACATATAGATTTTAACGTGAAAAAGCCCTTACAGAAAAAAAACCACGGCACAAAGTGATAGATGATCACTATGAAAGAAGAATTACAAAGTTATAAAGCTTACTCGATTCGAACAACCTCGAATCTCACCTTTGCTACACCCCTTTGAAACCCTTAGACGATTTCGAACCCTAGAACTTGTGGATACTCTTCCAGTTCCGATTGCACTCCAATATATAGCCTTTAGACGAAGTACAATCTAAATAGGAAACAAAATCCCGCAACTACGCAACTTTGCGTAAATCTACGCCGATCAGTTTGATGGCATCGAACACACTTCGATGTCATCAAAACTTATCTTTCGATGGCATCGAAGTCATGTTGATGACATCAAACTAACACCCAAACTATTCAGAGATATGACATGAAAATCCAATTTTTTTCAATTGCATTGAGCCATGTTTGATGGCATTGAACAAATCTTCGATGACATCGAACAACTACTGATGGCATCAAAAAGATGCCCAGTTAGTCCAGCGACTAACTGGAGAAAATCCAAAAACTATCGATGGGATCAAGCACTGTTCAATGCCATCAACAGTGACATCGAACAATCTGTCGATTGCATCGACAGGCTTAGTAACATACTTGATTTAAGACATCTGTTACAAGAAAAGGAATGGTTATAGCTTCTTGAATAAATATGAATTAGTGACAAACCTTTCTGTAATTTACATTTGCATTACATTTGCATTAATTATAGATTTTTGGACTTTAATTGCATCACACTGGTGTTACCATCATTGTTTAGAAACTCGGTCAACTAGGAATTATCCTTTCAATTTCCTAACTCGGTAGAATGAAAGATGAATAAGACTTTATTTAATGACTGTATGTTATTATTTAATTACTTTATTTTTTTTGTTGCTTTTATTGAGATTCTCTCTCTCTCTTACACACACACACACAGATATTTCTGCTTATTATAAGAGGGGGTTTCAAGTCCAGCCAGTTGGACAATAATTAAGGTACCGTTCACCAAGTGGATAACTTTCAATCTGTCCACCCAGCGGATAACTTTCAATCTTTCATGTTCTTGTGACGTCCAACCCATCGTATGGGTTGGCCCACATCATGAAGATCACATTGTGCAAAAATCAGCTTCTGCTCATTGAGTGGGCCACACCTGCATTTTTCTATTTATCAATGGATATATATTGTTTTCTATGGTGTGTCCACCCGATGATCAGATTGGGCTGATTTTTCACCACGTGAATGATGAGCCCAACCTATTGGAAGGGATGGGTGTCACGTTCACTTTATAATTTAGAAGTTATCTACTGGGTGGACCATAACTAGTGACCTGACCGCCTGAACTTGAGACCTTCTCTAATGGAGAAAGAGGTTTGAAAGTACATGTCACTTGAACTGATGTGATCAATTCAACTCCTCGATCTTGAGTTGAGAGATCAAGAATCCTCACCTATCTTTTAGATTCATTGACCAAATTCAGAAATTGAACCATCTCATTTAATTTGTTCCCAGAAACCATAAGATGATCATCTTAGGGCCTGTTTGGCAGGCACTTAAAAAATGAGTCATCTCATTTTAGATCATTGTAATTATGTATTAAAGATATTCCTCTTTTCTTTTTTTTTTTTGTTGGGGGGGGGGGGGGGGGGTTTAAAATGTAATCCTCATAACCAGCAATTTATAATATCTAATACATAATTACTATTTAACTAAAATGAGATGAACTCATTTTTAAGTGGCTACCAAATTACAGGTCTTTCGGCGTACATTTATCAGTAGATTTTATTTGCATCCTATTCTGAGCACAGCAATTCCACATATGGGTTTTCAATATTTCCTATAGTTTTGGATGTTATGTCATCCACATGCGCATGTGGTCCCATGGACGAAGAATGCCTGCGTGTAAATCAATATGAGTTTTGAAATGTGGCTCAAGCATGCTAGTCTACACAAACCAATGGTGGGCGCATCCCATCCCCATTGTTCTCTTTGGTGTGTTCCGTGAGTTGTGAATCCCATCCCCATTGTTCCCTTTGGTGTGGTCGGTGAGTGTGAATCTGTCTGAGTCTTTTCGTAAGGATCTAACATTGACAAAACCAGCGTGATGGATGGGAAGAGTGGATTTGACAAATAAAACATGGTGGGCCCAGAGAGCTTGGGTGCCTTATGTGCTCCCTAATACAGGGCTGTAGATGATTCCAGTTGGAGAAACACGTTCTTTGTCCTTTACTGAGCATCTACAGACTACAATATATAAAGCCAATAGCTTTGGGCATTTTTGCCCTCCCAATTAGTCTTCAGGATATTGGTTAAGAAAGATATTTGTCATAAAAATGTACCTAATGGACAAGAATGGTTGAGATTTTGCCTCACAATGGATTGCTTAGATTAAACACGCTTCACCTTTTTTCTTTTCTTTTCTTTTCTTTTCTAATATTGTAGCCGGCATGGCATCACTTCTCTTCTCTGCATGTAGCCCATATGAAGAGGAGACCCTGGGATGTGGGGCCCACCTTGGATGTGGCCCATTCATCATTATGGCCCGATCTTTGATGTGCACCATTCATTATATAGGGCCCACCTTTAATATTAGTCATCCATTAATTGGAGCCCATCATCAATATCCACTACCTATAATGTGGAGCCCACCTTTGATGTGGACCGTCCATCATGTGGGCCCCACCTCTGATGTGGTCCGTCTATCATGCAGGGCCCACCTTGGACATGGGTCACTCATCATTAGGGCTGGCCTTTGATGTGGACAGTCCATCATGTGGGGCCTACCTTGATATGGATCATCATGTGAGGCCCACCATTGTTAATTTCCCATCATGTGGAGGCCAGCTTTGATGCGAACTATCCATCATGTGGGCCCCACCTTCAATGTGGGGTTCACCTTGGATGTGGGTCATTCATCGTTAGAGGCCAAACTTTGATGTCGACCGTCCATCATGTGGAGCCCAACTTCAATGTCCACTGCCCATCATGCAGAGCCTTTGACGTGGACCAACCATATATGAGCCCACATTAATACGAGGTCATCCATTATGTGGGTCCCAACTTTTATGTGAACTCTCCACCATATGAGCCCCACCTTCAATATGGACAGTCCACCACGTGGGGCTGCTTTGATATGCACTGTAGGACCGAACCTCTTTAACATGTACTGTGAGAGAGAAGTAGAAAATTCATATATGTGAAAAGGCTAAAAAAAATTACTTATTAAGATAAATAGCTTTTGGCATATAAGTTACTTTTACAATTATACTTATTAAAATTAACTTAAGTGAAAAAAGTAACTTAAATACGTATCAAAAGTTAAATGATAACTTATTTGGTGGTATCCAAACGGTCTCTCGGGGGTGAGACTTAGACTTGTTGCTAGACCTGGCTCTGCCCTAGCCCGGCCTCTAGAGGGCTGGTGGGGGCCTATTTAGCCTATTATAGGCTGGAGCAGGTCTTAGGACCGGCTGATCTCGTCTTGGCCTTAGCTCAGCCCATTGCCACCGGTAGTTCCCTCATTGGCTCATTGCTCCACTTGCGTCCCCATGAGACAAACACTCAACAAAATCTCTGTGCGTTTCACTGTGAGATGTGCATGTGAGATCTGATCTGTTCATCATTTGTGCCGGCTCATGTTGCAAGGTGACCCAAAAATCATGCGGATCAAAAACCCAAGTGCACTGCACCGTGGGTAACAGTTAAGACGGGATGTACACCATTGATTAGGCTGGAATTTATTTTTCTCCTTCAACCTGGATGAACTCAACTAATTAAGTGGTTGGGTGTAATATAAATATGACGGTGGGTCCAGAAAGATTTAAAGTTTGGGCTAGCAACTTACCCACATCACGGTGGCCTCACATAGCCTTTACTTGCACCACGTGCTTTTTCCAGGTACTGTTAAATGCGGAGACTTGCCGGTCATAGCGCTATGGAGCGAAGCTGTAAAACATAGGTCGCTTTTGGTGCCCGCTTGGTGTGAATGCATTGACATGCACAACTGATAGAAGACAATGTAACCATAAACAGAATGATATGAGAGAGAAAACAGGCGTACGAGAAAGACAATTTTATTATTCCTTTTCCATCTGTTTAAGAACATTCACGTGGCATTGTTGCAATGCAATCCGGATGGTCACAACACCTGCAATGGACTCCTGCAACCTGACAGGTCTACTGAAAAAGCCCCCTGTTAGATGTGGGCCTTAAAGTGAAAATCAAAGATTTCCTTGCATCAAATGACAATTTTAACCCAAGCATAGTAGGGCCACCATGATGTTTGTGTCATATCCAGTGGATGGATTCCTTTTGTTAGGTCATTTTAGGACATGACAAAACTGGAATGATATCAAAAACTCAAGTGGGCCACACTGCAAGAAATACTAGGAATTGAACACCCACCATTGAATCATCTTGGGGGCCACAGAAGTTTTGGATCACAACGACATTTGTGTTTTCTCATCCATTTGTGAATCACTTTTTGAATGAATCAGACAGCATATAAACATCATGGTTGGGCCCATAAAGGTTTCAACAATGGGTATTTACATCCCCACTGTTTCTCATGGTGTGGCTCACTTCAATTTTGAATCTCCCTCATATCTTAAAATGAGTGATCCGATATCGCATAAATATGACTATGGGCCTATAATGTTGGGGTTATAGAATACGTTTTCAACAAGTGCACACAGTGCTTTTTCATTGAATCATAGTAAGATTGTAAAATTTTATTTATTTATTTAACTTTTAGAGGCGGCAGGAAATCCGAGTCTTATCGCCATCTGAATCATTGATATAGTGGTAGATGGAGCGTGTAAAAACTACATTGGAGCATGATAGTTTACCTTCTGTTTTTTCCTTTGGAATTCGTACTTGGTACTACTTTACTTCAACCCTCCATTTAATGCAATCAACCAATACTCATCTACAGTCAATGAGAAACGCGAGAAATGGTCCAGTGCTCTTAGTTGCCTGTGTTTTGTTAGACAGTTCAATTAATAGATCTGAGCTGTCCATTAAGTATTGGTGTGATGCTTGCATGGTTGCCTATGAAATGTGCTTTGGACCTGGATTGGACAGTCCAAGTGCCCAGTGCAACTAAATACAACCTGAAGAATTGTAACTTATGGTGCTCTGAGAGCATTTCTTGAGACCCCCCCACCCCCACCCCCCCCCCGCTATATAATGCCTTCTAACATGATCGATAGCTTGCACCACTGCATAGACAGCTAACATGACCATAAAGAAATCTCTGTCCCTTGTTTTGCTGCTTGTATGGGCAACGTCAGTTTCTTCCATCGATGCTGCTGCTTCCTTGGAATCCCAAGCTGAAGTGGAAGCTCTACTCAGGTGGAAAGCCAACCTATTGCAAAGAGAAGCACTCAGTTCATGGTCGTTACACCCCAATGCCAATGCTGCTACCAATCAAGATAGCTCTCCATGCAACTGGACTGGAATCTCATGCAATGTCGCCGGAAGAGTAACAGAAATAAGCCTACAATATGCGGGTTTGCAAGGTAAACTTGATAACTTGAGATTCTCCTCCTTCCCCAACCTGGTCCATGTCGTTCTTGACCACAATGCACTCTTTGGAACCATCCCAACTCAAATTGGCACTCTTTCTGAATTAATCACCCTTGAGCTTTCTTCCAATCAGTTTTCTGGTTCAATTCCTAAAGAGATAGGAGAGTTGAAGAAGCTGACGATGGTAAACTTGTCAAATAACCATATAACAGGTTCTATCCCATCATCTTTAGGAAACTTGACTAAGCTCGTTAACTTAATCATATCTGATAATCAGATATCTGGTTCAATTCCTCAACAAGTAGGAAATCTCAAATTTCTGGATCAGCTAGACGCATCCACTAACCTGCTAAATGGTTCCCTTCCTGCCACTCTCGGAAACATGACCAACCTTCGCTTGTTAGTCCTCCGCAACAATAAAATTTCTGGCCCCATCCCAAGTGAAATAGCCAACCTTAAAAAACTGATGCAGTTTCACGTGTGCAACAACAGTCTAACAGGTTCCATTCCTTCTAATCTAGGAAACATGACCACACTCAATAGCTTGCTGCTCTTTGAAAATCACTTCCATGGCTCAATTCCTCCACAGATAGGAAATCTCTACCAATTAGCTAATCTAAGATTGTTTGATAACAACCTCACTGGTCCAATTCCTCCATCTCTGGGAAATTTGAGTCACCTAACCTATCTCTCCCTATTTCAAAATCAGCTCACTGGTCCAATCCCTCCATCTCTTGGAAATCTGACAAGCCTAACTACACTTGTTCTCTTCGATAATCTGTTATCTGGTTCAGTACCCCCAGAAATCTCAAATCTAACACGTTTGGAGAGGCTATATTTTGGTTACAACAACTTCACTGGTCACCTACCTCATGTATGCCAAAGCATATCATTAACGCACTTCACTGCCCATAACAACCATTTCACTGGTCCCATCCCTGAAAGCCTGAGAAACTGCACTACCTTAATAAGAGTCCGGCTCGAGCATAATCGGCTCACGGGAAATATATCCCAAGTTTTCGGAGTATATCCTAGTTTAGAGTACATCGATCTGAGTTATAATAAATTGCATGGTGAGCTGTCACCAAAATGGGGACAATGTCAAAACCTGACGCTGCTAAAAATCTCTGATAACAATCTCACTGGTAGAATTCCGCCACAGATTGGGCAGCTAAGTCAGCTGCAAAAAATCGACCTGTCTTCAAACAACCTACAAGGAAAGATTCCTAGTAGCCTGGGGAGTTTGTCCATGCTTTACAACTTGAGTTTGCAAAACAACCAATTATCTGGTTGGGTACCGGGTGAAATTGGAAAACTATCCAATTAGGCAATTCTTGACCTATCAAAGAACAAGCTGAGTGGGCCGATACCACAGCAACTGGGGGACTGCTCCAAATTGCAGTATTTGAGCATGAGTGAGAATTATTTGAATGGAAGCATTCCGTTTCAGATTGGTAATCTAATACACCTACAAATTACCTTGGATCTCAGCTGTAACTTCCTTTCGGGAGAGATAAGCCAACAACTTGGGAAACTGCAAATGCTGGAAAAACTAAATCTCTCCCACAATTCACTCTCAGGTTCCATCCCATCATCTTTCAAAGAGATGATCAGTTTATCTTCCATCGACTTTTCATACAATGATTTGGAGGGCCCTCTCCCCACTGGCAAAGCCTTCCATCTGGCACCGTCAAGGGCATTCATCGAGAACAAAGGTTTATGCGGTGAAGCAAAAGGCATGCAACCTTGTAATTCCTCTTTTATAAAGCCTCACAATGGGAAGAAAGACCACAAGATTGTGATCATTTTTCCTATCATGGCAGCCTTATTTCTTATACTTGTATTTGCCACCATTTTTTCCATTTTCCTACAAAGATCCCACAGAACAAGAAATGCAGAGAAACAGGACTTAGAAGTGAAAAATGGAAATCTATTTGCAATATGTAATTTCGATGGAAAGATTGCATATGAAGACATCATCAGGGCAACGGAGGATTTCAATTGCAAATATTGCATTGGGGCTGGAGGATATGGAAGGGTTTATAAAGCAGATCTACAGATGGGTCAGGTGGTTGCTGTGAAAAAACTTGACTCGTCACAAGGTGGTGAACAAGCTGATCAAAGAAGCTTTGAAAAAGAGATACAAGCATTAACAGAAATTCGACATCGCAACATCGTGAAGCTCTATGGGTTTTGTTCCCATGCTCGGTGTACATTTTTGGTGTACGAGTACATGGAAAGGGGAAGCTTAGCTAGCATCCTCGGTGGCAATAAAGAAGGAGCTGTAGAATTGGATTGGGTGAAGAGGATGAAAGTTATCAAAGGAGTAGCCGATGCTTTATCATACATGCACCATGATCGCACTCCTCCTATAGTTCATCGGGACTTATCAAGTAAAAACATTTTGTTGGGTTTAGAATTTGAGGCCTGTGTCTCTGACTTTGGCACCGCAAGACTTATAAAGCCAGATTCATCGAATTGGTCCACACTCGCAGGCACTTATGGATACATAGCTCCAGGTATGCACTTATGGTAATGTTTCTTGAATTTTCTAGTACTTGTTTATGTTAGATAATTTCATGGAACATGGAATGTCTAAATGTAGTGATAAACATGACTTCAAAAAGTTGCTTCTATTTCAATTGTTCCTTGAAATGCTTAATGACCATCACATTTCCATGAATTTGCTATTTGTCCCTAGAGAAACTAATTTAAAGTCGCATATTATTTAAAGCATTTTCAATATATATATATATATATATATATATATATATATATATATATATATCATTTAGTGGTGAAAATGGGATGGCCAGGCTAGATTCTATAAGGCCCAAGGCCCAAGCCTGAAAAAATTGATTGGGCTTGGGCCTGATCCTCCCCAGATTGATCAAAACTCTATCTCCATGGTGAATGTTCCTAATCCATCCCTTGATTAGGTGAGCCACACATTGATAAAAATGCAAACCATGTTCTATATGTAAGATGCATGTGCAGCCTACTGGGCCGAGATAGGTCTCGCTAAAATGACCAAGCCAAGCCCGGCCCAAAAAAATTGATATACAGAATGCCAATTTTTTTTTCAAAAAAAAAAAGGAAAAAAAAAAGAAAAGAAAAAAAGGAAAGAAGGGTTTTATGTACATTTCACACCAATTCAAATCAAACTCTCCCAAAAGAGCAACCCACAAAACCACCCTCATAAACAAAGTTCCACTCACCCGTAAACATATCTACCAGGTTTCACGAGTTATCCACACGTGTAGATCCCAATCCCTCTACATGGCGACCATGTTGCTTGATGCTGACCATATGTCAAGTGGGTCCCACCATTTAGAAGCCACAGCCGAAAGATCAGGCCAGTCCGGTCATCTACATTGCACGGACCACATGATGGACAGCTCAGATTGTTGACATGTGTTCTAGCTTGGCATGTATGTCTCAATATGATGAATGATACGTGTAACATTAAAATACTCTCATATGCAACCATAAGTTTGTGTGGGGGCCCACTATGGTGTGTATATTTCCCCCAACCCATTCATTAGGTGTGACTCGTCAAGATCAACATACACTCTAAAAATAAGCCTGATTCAAAACTCAGTTGGAACACAACACATGTAAATCGAGGTTTTAGGAGTGGTTTAGTTCTTCTTGGTATGGCGCACTTGACATTTGAATCAGGTTCATTTTCGGGCTATACTGTGAATACAAGAAGGCCCACCTGATGGCCGTAGTGGATGTCAAACACATAAAATGTTCTTGAGTGGTTTAAGTGCTGCATACAATGGGTGTCTCACCAGACTCAGGTCTGAGCGGAAGTAAGCATATATAGCATCAAGTACCGATGGATGTAGGTTTTGAAACATGATCTTATTTTTATGTTTTGTGCAGAGTTTGCTTACACAATGAGAGTTACTGAGAAATGCGACGTATATAGCTTTGGTGTTGTAGCATTTGAAGTGATAATGGGAAGGCATCCTGGAGATCTCCTCTCATCGTTGGCAACGTCTGGTGGCCAAGATATACTGCTGATGGATGTATTGGACCAACGCCTCCCTCCTCCCACGCTTGAAAACATGAAGGGTTTGGTTGCTACAGCCACTTTGGCACTTGCATGCTTACATACCAACCCTCAATCTCGGCCATCCATGCGCCACGTGTCTCACGAGCTATCCACTAGCAAGGCCCCGCTCCTTGGTGCTTTCCACACGATTACGTTGGGTCAACTGTTAGATGCACAGACATAAAAGGTTTGCTAACCGTGTACGCTTGTGTCAGGTACACATGCTAATATGGAACAGGCATGTGAGATCCAACCTTCCATCAGGTGGGCCATACTGTTCGGATCTTTTGTCCTAGAACACAAGTGGGCAAATATGTATATGATTTACAGGACATAAGAATGGCTGATATTATGCACTGAACATAAGAATGGTTGAAACAAAATTTCATCTACTCTGTGCATTGTGGTCCACCTTGAAGAGGGGAATGTCCTGATTTTCAGCCCAAAAGATGTTAACGGTGTTGTGCACCTGATGGAAAGCTCGGATCTGGCACAGTTGTTCCATATTGGCATGTGTGGTCAATAAAAGGAAAGCTCTACCATCTAAATTTATTACCATGTGCTCTCCATGAATTCAATGAATCCGTTCATCTGTTAGATCCTCCATGAATGGATCATAATCCAGAAAATCACATGGGTAAGATAATCCGAGCTGCTGATTGAAGAAGTTCTGCCTATTGAATATTGACCAATGATAGGACTTAATTTCATCTAGGAAGTCTCCTAAATCTTTCATGGAGCAGCTAGGATCTGGGATTTTTGGGATACAATGGATCCATGATTGGGGCAGATGAATGGTGTGAATCTCATACATATATACCATATGTACAAAGATTTGAGTGCTTGATAAATGACTTGGATATCAATGACCAGCACTGATAATTCAACAAATGCTACACCAAATTATTAAAGTATGAGTCACGTGTTTACTTCAAAATTTATTAATCGAGTCCAAATATATTTTTGTGCTCTGTACAGGGATTCGATTTTTGAGGGATGGCAACTCCTGGTTCAAGTGAAGCATGTGGTTTCGTGGAATAAAACAGGGCCCTCTGGCTTGTAATCGTAGCTTACATTGTTATGCTTTGGTCCACTTTATTTTCTTTTGTTCAAGTCTTTTCCCTTTTAGTTGTGGTCTTTGCTTATGTTTCCTCCTATTTGTATTTTCTTATTTTACTTTTAATAAATTTATAGGTGGTATGCTCTCACCTTTAAAGAAAAAAGAAAGTTCAAATATATTTAGCACCTCCAATCACATGTGTAAATATTGATATTGAGCTCAGTAAGATTATGTGTCTTTACAAAAATGAAGACAACTTCATATGACCACCATGAAGTTTTTGTCACTCAGGCCATGATCATGAAATCTTTCTCCATTTCTATGGTTGGTCATCCATCTCAATCTTAGTATAAACTCACTCCTTGGAACCATTCCATCCCATTCGGCACACTTTCCAAACTTGCATTCCTAGATTTGTCATCCAATAAACTCCCCTATAACCTACTTCTTTCACTATCTAATCTTTATGCATTTCTGAGCTACACATTTCTAGTAACATGCTAACTAGCAAAATATCTTCTCATCTCTTTGCCAATTGGACCAGACTCATCTCCCTTAAACTTCATACCAATCAACTCGGTGGAAAAATTCCATCCCAAGTTGGTACAATGAGAAATTTCCATCACTTGCACCTCTTCCAAAATCAGATAATTGGTTCGATAACTCCAGAAATAGGAGCAGTTAAAGGTTTAGCTTCTCACCCTAAGATTGCAAAACAAACAATCGTGCAGGTTTTATCCCTCCCATCTCTGGGTAATTTGAGCCAGCTGATGTATCTGCATGTCTTTGAAACACAAGTTTCAGGTCCCATCCCTGGGGAAATAGGAAATATGAAGAATTTGGAAGAAACGCACATGGCCTTGAACAATCTAAACAACTACCTGCACCTCAAACTGTATCATCTAGACTTGTCCAGTAACCTTCTAACTGCTTCTTTGCCTTCTACTTTAGGAAATTTGACTGAGCTTTCCTTCTTATACCTCTGCGAGAATCAGATTTCAGGCCCGATGGCTCAAGAAATGGGCAATCTTAAAAATCTGTACCATCTACAGATATGCATGTGGTAATTGTCTAACAGGTTTCATTCCTTCCACTGTTGGAAACTTGACCAAACTTGCAAGTTTACTGCTCTTTAAAAATCAGATATATGGCTCCATTCCTCCAGGGAAAGAAAATCTCAACAACCTAGCTGATCTAAGTTCGTCCACAAACAACCTCAACGGTCCAATCCCTCCATCTTTTGGAAATTTGGGTCACGACCCATTTGAAGTCAGGCTAGTTGGTCCGGCTCAGGTCTATTTAGTTTTAATAGATAAATTACATACATTTAATATATATTGATTATTCTAGCAAAACAAATGAGGTTTCCTATTCCACGCACATGTTGGAGAGACCATTTACAAAACATGCGCATATCAAAGTGGCACGTTTGTGCGATCTAATCCATCCTTCAGTAGGCACAACTATGTATAAATGCTCTTATTTGTGATAAACTCAACTTAAAGCCCAGATCCAAACACTCAATGAGCACCCGAACCCGAGCGAATTTGGGTCTGGACCTTTAAGAACTAGACCCGGGCGGGAAGGACCCAAATCCGGCAATACATGAACTCGGCTTAGACCGAGTACAGGTACTATTGGACCCTTGGCTGAATGCAATATGGAGAATAAAAGAGGATCTCAATATATTGTAGGATTTTGGTTATTATTATTATTTTTTTCTCTAAACAAAATTTCGCAAAATAATTAAATATTTATTTTCAAATCAGTTATTGAACAGAAAATGGAAAGAATGATTCTGTAGGTTGGAGGAATACAATCAATCATACGGCCTGATATATACAGGGGCAAACAGAGCCCAACGAAAAACAGCCGAAATATCAAGGAAAATTTTTTTTTGAAATATCACAGAAAATAACGTTTAGGAAGATTAAAAGGGATAATGACGATCACCTGACTCATAACATTTTTGTGATGTTTTGGATTTGATGGTATCAGAGACAGGCGGTAGCTCGCTTTGACAAATCGCCAAACTCCTTGCAAGCATTGTCTTCAGACTGCCGAAAACGACACAAATCAACCATTCCAACAGATTCTCCGTGCTTGGCAAATGCCTGCGCTATATAGGCTGCAACAGAAAAGCCCTGTGGGGCCACCGTGTTATCCGTGTGGAATCCACTCCGTCCATCAGCGTCGCCAGATCATGTTACTTTAGTAGGCAAAAATCGACTAGATTCAACACTCAAGTGAGCCACACCACAAGCATCAGTGGGGACTGACTACCCACCATTGAAACCTTATTGGGGCACACAGAACCGATATTTGTGTTTTCCTTTCATGATGGTGGGAATTAGCTTATGAAGTGGTTGGATGGCATATAAGCATAACGGTAAGCCTCAGTAAGGTTCCAATGGCGAGTGTTTCCTTCCTTTCCCACTGTTTCCTTTTGTGTGGCCCACTTGGTCATGTATCTTACTCATTTTTGGATTTTCATCCAAAAATAAGCTGGTGGAACTGATGGACGAAGTGGATTTCACGCGGACTTCTCGGTGGGCCTCACAGGGCTTTGTGTTGCAGGAAACTGCCGTTCACCTCCACACCGGACTAAGATTTGCAGGTGATCGTCACTTGTAGCCATTCATCCAGAAGAGGGCATTTTGTGGTGGATTGAAATACTGTTCTTGATCAACGACCGAAACTCATTTTGTTTTATTTCGTGAGGGCAGGAAGAAAAAAGGACTTCTAAAAAGAAAAAACAAATTTGGGAATTTTACAAAATAACACCTCATCATTAGCAGAGGTGTACACCAACCGAGTTAGCTCAGTTAACTCGCCCGACTCGACTTAAGAAAGCTTGATTCGACTTGGTTCGAAACTGAGTTTGAGCGAGTCAGAGTTGATTTTTAGAGCTCGGAAAAATTTTGAGCCTTGTCCAGCTGATTTTTGGAGTTCAAAAAATTTTTTGGCCAAGTTCAGGCTTGTCCGAGCTTGAATTGACTGCAATTGAACCTCAACTCAAATCGTACTCAAAACGAATCAGTTTGGTAACTCCATTATTTTGACATTGACATTACTCACCGACGGTTTGATGAAACGACTTAATGAAATGTTGTTTTGGGTGCATAGATTCTCCACAATATTGGCTGGTGGCAAGGAAAGTATGGATATGAAACAAATCACTAACCAAAAAAAAAAAAAAAAACCTTGATAAAATGCAGTAAATCCAAAATGTAGGTGGTCCGGATTAGGTGATCTCCATACAAGGAAAACCTATTGTCGCAAACCTCTATGGAGTCTGCCTTTGATGAATGACTTAAATCAGTGAGTGGGCCCCTTGATGGATGGCCCATGCCAATGGTAGGTTCGGTGGGTTGAGATCCTACCTCCGCAAAGTGGAAGGAAAAGAGGTAAGAGTAAGAGTAATCTACTTGTCACGTACTCAAGCTTGACATTGTTTCTTTTTCGTTTTAATAACGTTACATTGGGCCCACAAAGATGCTTATGCAAGATCCCCACCAATCGTCAACTTTGCCCGACCACGTTGGGCTATGTGCCCAAATATGAAGTAGATCCAAATCACAAGTGACCACACATTGATAGGTTAGGAATTGTTATTGATTCGAAATTTTAAAATCAATTTAAATCTCTCAATGTTAAACAGGGTAAGAAACTAGGATCTCTCGTTTCCCTTATTTTATATAAAAACCTTCAAATGTCAATTTAGCCCATTCCTACTGTCCGTTTGTGACAGCACTTTAGCATGACCCCATTTTACATGCTCTATTAGCAGATAAAATTTGGGCCTTAATCACGGAAGGATTGACCAAGATGTCATTTTAATAGATTATGTCTAGTTGTAATTCAAAACAACGTTTATCAACATTTATGTGAAAACTAATTAGTAGTTTTGATGAAGTATATTTTATGATCTTCCAAATGAATAGTTTATTTTGATATTTAGTTAGCTCTTTTGGCAGATACAATTATAATAGATAGTCAAATGAATGGCTAAAATTAAAGTATGATTAGGGGTTTAATCATGTATATAGGTCATTGTACAGTCAATTTTGTAAATGGATACATACGAAGTAGTTTATGTTAAGAATATACACCTTTAAACTCAAGTGACTTGTTCACATATGTAAATTACTTAAATTGTATATTTAATGGTTGTTTAAGCCTATTTATAAATGTAAAACAAGATGAGCGGATCATAATTTTAATTTGATATGTGAACGAACAGATATGGAGATCTAGTGGTTAATTTACCATGATTGGGTGGTCCAAATTCAAAATGGACGGTCAAATGTCTCTATATATCTACCTGTGAATGGTTGATTTAACGGTTAGTTTGATGAACTCTCGAATATTTTAGGATATATGAAGGCCCTGCGTTCACTATGATGAGAAAGTGCACTCAAGTGTGTGTAGGGGTGTACACGAACCGAGCTAGCTCGGTTAGCTTGCTCGACTCAACTCGAAGAAGCTCGATTCGACTTGGTTTGAAGCCGAGTTTGAGCTGATTTTTTGAGCTCGAAAATGAGTTCGAGCAGGCCCCAGCTTGACTCGACTCAGATCGAATCTGGCTCGAATCCAGCTCAAATTGAACTCGGATCGAACTGGTTTGGTGACTCGGTTACATTGCCATTGATGTTGCACACCGATTGTTTAATAAAATGACTTAACGAGATGTGGTTGGTGGCAAGGAAGGTTTGGCTTGTGGCAAGGAAGGTTTGGCCGGTGGCAAGCAAGGTATGTACATTAAACAAATACCTTCTCTCTCTCTCTCTCTCTCTCTCTCTCTCTCTCTCTTTGGTTTTTATGTTACTTAGAAGGTGTTTGATAAAACACCTGTAAAACTATTGCCTCTGTTTGTAAAACAGTGGGTTTTTGAAGTTGCAGTTCAGGTGTTTGTGGAAATGCCTCAATGGTGAACTGGGCTCGATCTTGGCTCGAACTCGGCCTGTGCTAGCCCGAGCCGTTGACCGAACCGAGCTGAGCTGGCCAGTCAAGCTAGAGGACTGAGCCGAGCCGAGTTCGAGCTGAGGTCAGCCAGTGTTCGAGCCGAGTCGAACTGAGGCTAGCTCGACTCGGTTCGACTCGCTATACACCCCTAAGTGTGTGTTTGTGAGTTCATTTGCACCTGCAAGTGTTTAACATATCTAAATAAAAGTTTAAGTGCAGGTTTAGGAATCCTACACACGTGTATACTACTTGGATTCTAATGGTAACACTCGAGAATTTTAAATATTCAAGTATTAAAAAGATCAAGGTGTTATATGGAATACATATAATAGTTAATTTATATTTAATTTTTGACATGATGGACACCTAAATATCCTAAAACATAAATATTTTAATAATTCATTCTTTTGCTATTTGGGGCATAATCCATCCACGGTAAGATCCATCAAATCAATCATTTGGAATATTTTTATAATGGAGTTATTGTAATTTTTAAAAATGACATTAACTACCCCCAAAAAAAAAAATTGTTAGTTAAATGTTTACTAAATATATTTATTTCAAATGAGTTTTTTTTTTTTTTTAAAATAAATAATTGAAATAGTGATTCTACTAAACAAGTTTAGTGTAAAACGTTATCTAAAAAAAAAACAAATAACTTATTAAAGTACCTCTCATCTAAAAAGCTCCATCTTTATTATCTTATTAGTATGGGGAGTTACAAACTAAGGGATGTGGGAATGAGCTAGCGCAAGTTGAATGTACTGCAACTACATATCAAGGGACGTGGCTTTGGTGCACTGATGTTGGCGGATCCTTGACTCAGGGGCGGTTATAAGGAGTAGGCAGGTGAAGTAATGGCCTAAGGCCCCCTAATTATGAAGGCCCTATATTATAGCAAAATTAAAATTTCTTAATTATGAAGGTCCTATATTATAACAACATTAAAATTAAGAAGAAAAAAAAAAAAAGCCTGAAATTTTTGAAATAAAATTTATTGAAAGGCCTACAAAATAGGAACGTCTAAAAATTAGTTTACAAATTTGAAATTGAAAATAAAAAACAAATCTTAGAAAATGGCACTGTCAATAATAACATTTTAACTCTATCGTCTCTTTTTAAAATAATAGCATCATTCTCGATAAATTTTTCTCCTAAAACCTAGGACCACAACTACCTACTTTATTGCTAATTAAGTTTTCAAAAAATTAAATTCTAACATTATTTTTCTAAATTAAATTCTAACTTCATTTTTCTAACAATACAGTGGCACACCAATATCTAATTAGATTATTAGTAGTGGAATGTTCTTTTTACTCAGCAGTAAAACAATCGCACAATGTTTGGTCATGAAAGATTAAGATCTTTTGATGATGGTGCTTTAAATATATATATATATATATATATATATATATATATATATATATATATCTATATATATATATCTCGATTTTGAAAATTTTCTTAAGGATGATATGCATTCTGATATTGATGGTTTAGATTTATTTTCAAAATTAAAAAATTTTAAAAGAAGTTGCAAAAACAGAAATTAATACTCCAATTGAAATACTTAATATAATAAAAGAACTAGATTGTTTTCTAAATTGTTTTATTGCATATAGAATACTATTTACCATATCTGTTACAATTGCATCTACAGAAAGAAGGTTTTTCAAAACTAAAAATTATAAAAAATTATTTACAAACAATTATATTTCAAGATAGATTAAACAGTTTAGCAATTTTATCTATTGAAACTGATTTATTGGGTAAACTTGAATACAAAAGTTTAATTAGTAATTTTACATCTAAAAAGGCAAGAAACAAATTTATAGTTTAATTTTGAATTTATTAATTATTATTTTATTTTAATTTTTAAACTAAAAAACTTCACTTTTATGACTTGCCTAAGGCCCCCAAAAATGTTGAGCCGCCCCTACCTTGACTGTGGGGCTACACAATGTGTATCTTATATCCATGCGGTCCATTCATTTTGTGGGTTCATTTTAGGACATGAGACAAAAATGCAGCGGATCCAAATCTCAAGCGAGCCACACAACAGGAAATAGTGGTGGTTGACTATTGAAAATTTCCTGTGAGCCACAAAAGTTTTGAATCAGGCCGATATTTGTGTGATCCCTCATCTAGGTCTGTGAACCTTATCAACAAGTTGGATGGCAAATAAACATTCCCGTGGCTCAAACAAGTTCTTAATGGTGGGTATTCAATGACCAGTTTGGTGGAGTGTAGTCCACGTGAGATTTAGATCTGCTTCATTATTTGGATCATGCACTAAAATAATTTATCAAAGCAGATGGACCACTTGCATATAAGTCACACGCATTACTGTGGGCCCTCTAGTCAAGGATCCATTGAAGCTGTGTCCCGTGTATATCAAGGGTCCCATATATCTAATTTTCAGAAATTATTCAGACTGCATGATTAACAATTTAGAACTCAAACTGCTAAAGAGAAAATATCAAAGGAAAATAATCTAATGATAAAAGTGTATCATCTTCTAATCTGGGTGGTTTTCAAATCGTCTTAGTCTTGGTCCACACGCTGAAAGCTCCTGAGCTAAAGAATCTGGCATGCACATGTATCAGGTGGGCTACACACATACCCGGCCGTCTGCATTCAAATGCATGTGTCACTCTCACTTGCATGAAGAGTAATACACGGCACGTGTACAGAGGGGAATATTGATTAATGTGCTGGATAGCATGTACATGCCCGCTTTGACATGCATCCCCTATCTAAAGGACCCATTTGAAGATTTTGTCGATTGTGTATGTCGACTGCGGAGGATACCCTGATGGTGGTTTCCTCAAAAATCAGTATCGACTGCCTTCTCTTTCATGTTATCATCGGGTCTGTCCCAACAAGGTCCAATGACTGTCGTTTATTGCACGCAATCATCGTGTTAGGCCCAGCAAGTTTAAAGTAGGCTCTAATGCTGGTAGTTAATGTAATTGCCCATACAGCCTCGTCTCTAACCCTTGTTTTGATGTCGCGTCAAACGGAAAGTATTAGGAGGGAGTTGAATCCTTTACAACACCACCGTGAGGCCAACCATGTTGGATGTGTAAAATCCACTCGGTCTATCACGTTCAATCCCCAATGTTAGGTTTGTAGGTCTAAGATGAGCTAAGATCCACAACTCAGATGGGCCACACCACATTGAACAATGGGCCAACCATAGGTTTGTGGGTGGGACCACCATGGTGTGCATCTGTTATCAAACCCATTAATCAGGCGTAACTCATCGGGATGAAGAGAAGAATTTTTTTATTTTTTATTTTTTAAAAAGAGAGCAGGATGCAGTACCCAGGCAGCAACACAATCTGAATATGTAATCATTCTCGCTTGATGGATCGAAGCGGATTGGCTGGTGTACCGCATACCAACTATATAGCTGGTGTATTTACGTCAGCCAGTTCCGTGGGTCACATCATGAGGTATGTGTTATATCCAAACCGTCCATCCATTTTGCGAGCTCGTCTTAATGCTTGAGCCTAAAAATAAGAAAGATGTAAAGATCAAATGGACCACACTTCAAAAAGAAGTGGGGATTGAACGGCTACCATTGAAACCCTTTTGGGGTCACAGAAGTATCGGATCAATATTTTAAAAAAAAAATTTCCTCTTCATCCATCTATTTTTGACCTTATTAACAGATTGGATGAAAAATAAATGTTATGGTGGACCCTACAAAATTTTTAACGGTGAAAATCACTATCCTCGCTGATATTTTTGTTGTGGCCCAATTGTAATTCTTTTTTGTCTAATTCTCTAAAATCATCTCAAAAAATGGATGAACGGTTTGGATATAATAAATACATCATTGTGGGGCCATGTAACTTTGATCTCCTTTGAACCGTTCGTAACTCGGAGCTCGAGGAGCATCGGCACCCGTCTTTACACCAGCTATATAGCTGGTGTGTGGTACATCAGCCAATCCGCTTATCTACACCAGCTATATAGCTGGTGTGTGATACACCAGCCAATCCGCTTCCGATGGACGGAGGTAATTTTACATATGCAACATGGTTGGCCCATAGAGTTGGTGTTTTGCGCCTTGGGAGTTGTAGATCGTGATTCCAGTCTACGAGACCTTGACCCCAACGTGAGTGATGCTTTCATTGCTGGAGGTAGACTCCCCAGGAGTTTCGAACCCGATCAAGGGTTCGAGTACCCATAGGTGGTGAAATTCCACTACGGTGTGAGAGTGTGTGGGGGTGTGTGGGCGTGCGTTAAAGGAAAAAAAAAAAAAAAAAAAAAAACAACAACAACAACAACAACGTGGGTGATGCTTTCATTGCTGGAGGTCTAGAGTCATCCAAAAGACCCGGCAAATCTCTCTCACCTTGACTCTTGACTTCCCTGGAGCCCTCCCTTAAAGGAATGGTTAATTACTTTTGATAGGTCTGACGGACTATCATAATTCATAAGCATGAATTGGAAAACAATACCCGTGTCATATATCTAAATTAAGTTTAACTGTGCAAATCAAGGGACCTCGTTGGAGGCAGGTGCTGGCCCCAAGATCAGGCTAGTTGAGTTCACATTTGTTTCTTCAATTTAGGAGATTCAATATTTTTAATTTTTCTTGTCCACTAGAAATCCATAGATATCCTATCTAATGTGGGAGCCACTAATTGGACGGTTTAATTTCAGTTACCTGTATACCGGCGTACAATTATAAAATAAACATGTACGAAGCTATCAACCATCAAAGTAAAAAATATTCTGCCAAAGGGAGAATTTTGATAATCTGGCACAGGGTGCAATAGATGATATGCAGGCAGTTAGAAGTTACTTAAAAAGTTGCATATCAATAATTTAACTGAATTGTCCAATTAAGGGCCTCATTATAGATGTATCATGAATTAAAACTTTAACGTTTATTTGATAATCTGATTATCAGACGGTTGGACGCTGGACAGCTAATAAGGAAAATTTTCCCTTTGTCCTCATTTCTAATTTTAGGATTATGCCATAGCTATGGTGATTTCAACCATTTGAGTTACGTATGACTAAGCATACAATTTCGGAGTACTCGCGCTTCAAGCATTGCACAACTAGAGTATTTAATAACTCCCCTTAAAAATTAATAAAATAAATTTCCCCAGCCAAAAAATAAGCTAGTATATTGATACAAGAGCCATGGTGTGGATGTGGATTGCCTACCAAGTAACTCGATAGTACTGAGTCAATTTTGTGGGCCCCACTGTGGTGTATGTTTCTTACCCACACAATCCATTGTTTTACCTTTTCATCTTATAGGGCATATGACTAAAATTAAAAAATATATATAAAGCTTAAGTGAACCACAACATAGGAAATAGTGAGAATAATGATGTTCATGTTGAAACCTTCTTAGGGCTTTATTTATCAACAAACCTGTTCATAAGGTTACATAGAAATAGATGAAGAAAGATAACAATATCAACTTGATTTAAAACTTTCATTGCCTTGGAAGTTTTCAACCGTAGGCATCCAATACCCACTGTTTAATGTTGTGTGGTCTATTTACTTTTTAGCATTTTGGTTCAGCTTATCTCTCTCAACCGATGATATGTGGGAGTAAGCATTGTAACTAAATACACACAATCCTGAGTAGTCTACCTGCTGACCATTCCACACTTTTTTTATAAATTTACATTCAATGGCTAAATAAGGGGATCGATTCACCAAATAACAAACTGTGTTAATGCCTCAGTCCACAATTCCCTGTCCAACGCAGCATTACTGATCATGCATTGGGCCTTCTCCAAAAGAATCTGATTCATTCGCTCAGCCACACTATTTTGCTTTTGCATGTGACACACTGTGTTATGCCTCATAATTCTTCTATCTTTATAATATTGATTGATTTCCCTAGAAATGAATTCCCTACCATTATCTGTCCTTAACACTTTCATCTTTCGCCCCTGACTATTTTTTAACAATCACTTTCCGCTGCTTGAAATTGATGAAAACATAAGATTTATTTTTATGAAATAAACCCACACTTTTCTAAAATAATAGTCGATGAACGTGACAAACTATGACAACCCTCCAACAGAAACCACGGGCAAAGGCCCCATACATTAGAATGCATATAATCTAAAAACTCCATACAAACATGTTTTCCAGATTTAAAGGATAACTTTGACTGTTTACCATATATACAGTCCTCACATATACTAAAATCAATGCTTTTAAAAACTGGAATTAAACAACAGTCGAAAAGTACTTTTATGTCTCGCTCGCTCATGTGGCCTAAGCGTGTATGTCATATACGTGCAGACGTGAAATCCACTACAGATGTTACAACTCCTCTCAATTAACTTATAAAGCTTTTCATTCCTCTGTGCCTTCATGATTATGAGTACCCCCTTTGAAACTTTAAGGACATGATCGAAACTAGTGAATTTGTACCCAAGTGCCTCAAGTGCTCCTAAAGATATTAGATAATTCCTCAAATCAAGAATGTATTTCACCTTTGTCAAGATACGCTCCATTACATTAAACATCTTAATGCGTCCCCGATCCAACACCTACTACTTTACATGTATTATCATTGTCCATAAACACCTAGTCATCATCACACTCACTGTAACTAGTGATCCAAATCTTATGAGGGATCATGTGGTACTAAGCCCCCGTATCTAAAATCCATTCTTCATCGAAATATCCGGATTTCGATGCAGTTAGCATGTCACTACCATTTGTATCCTCACTAAATTCCACTGTGTTAGCTTCCGTGAAAGAAATATTTGAATTCTCCTTTATCAATTTAAGATTCTAACAATCCTTCTTCATGTGTCCGGTCATGCCACAATTCCAACACTTTAACTTATTTTTGCCCTTGCCCTTGGATTTAGACCTCGATTATGAAGATCCACTGCCCCGCTTAGAATTTATCCCCCTTATAACCAGTGCATATGTAGAAGCACCCATGCCATCGTTTTCTTTCTCATCGCCTTTGACTAAAGAACTGAGACAATAGTCTTAACACTAATGGTCATTTTACCAATGCACAAAGGATCCTTGAATGACTCGTACGATGTTGTGAGAGAATTCAACAGTATACATGCTTGATACTTATCTTTTATTATCTCTTCCACATCTAACAAATTGCAAATCAACCGATTAAAGTTACTAATGTGGGCCTTAATGTCGCCCCCCTTCTCCATCTTCAGATTGAATAACTATAGCTTCAAGTACAAGCTATAGCTTTAGATTCTCAAGAGATTTCTTTACATAGATATTTTTTAATTTCACTCATGTACTTGCTGCGATTTTCTCTCTTATAATATTATAGATGACCTCATTCATTAAGCACAATTGGATAAATGTACTAACTTTCTTATCCGTCTTATTCCATTCTTCCTTTGTCATAGATTCCGGTCGCTTTTCAAGGATAGCTTCATCTAATCCTTGCTGAAATAAAATACCATTCATCTTAACTTTTCATAGTTTAAAATTATTTTTACCTGATTATTTTTTTTACATTGAACTTTGGGTCAGATGTCATTGATACCTTGCTTTTATATTCAATATATTTCCTAACGTTAACACTGATACCGCTTGTTGGGGAACTAAGGATGCACACGGAGACAAATCAAAGTAGGCTCCACATGATAGGCAATTAATAATGGTGGGCCCCACATAATGGATGATACACATGAAGGTGGGCTTGACATGATGGACAATCCATATTAAAGGTTGGCCTAATGATGAGTCGCTCATATCCAAGGTGGGTCCCGCATGATGGACGACCTACATCAAAGGTGGGCCCACATGATGGATGGTCCACATCAAAGGTGGGTTATGCATGAGGGGCAATGGATATTAAAGATGGGCCCCACATGATGGATAATAACATTAGTGGTGGGCCCCACATAATAGATAATAACATTGATGGTGGGCCACACATAATGGATGACTAATATTGTAACACCCAGGACAAATGTCATGGCGTCCTAGGGCATCCACTAGAGGAATCCGTACAGGACCGCACTAGGCGAGCGCATGAAGCACACGTGCGAGGCCCTAAAAAACTAGGGATAATTGACGTCATGAGTCACCATCACCAAGTTACGGAAGGACGAGGTCATGCTTACGAGGTCATGAACGTAGTCAGACCTGAGCATGACCTATGTCGGAAATGGGTCGCGGGGCTAGCTCTTCCAACAATTTATTGCGATAGACTAAAATGGCCGTGTGTCGCCCATAGAAAATTCACTTAATCCGAAACTATAGGGAATTATAGGCCTCACTGGGCTTGGAGTCCATCGTGGACGGCAGACCCAAACGGTGCCACAAACTGCATAACTTGGACCGTGAAGGTAGTGCTTGAAAGACGCGACTCTCCGAGACCTGAAACCTGAAAACTAAGTAAGTTGGCCCTGCCACTAAAAATGTGAAGTTGCGACTTTCCAACCATTGGATTGCAATCAAACTAGGGTCATGAACCAGGGATATTTCCTTGCTCATATCCGTATAACTGGGGTTGTAATCGAACATCAGTAACCGTCGATCACGAATAAATCCCCCGTGGTCAATCAAGATCTGATTGCCGCCAAATTCGGACCAATCACTTATCTAGTGATGGGGCACCTGCCTATGGCACAAATGGGTCAGTGGACCCTTAGAATAGCCCTATAGGCCAAGATCCAGCCCATTAAAGGCATGCATGTTAGAAAAAGAACTCTTAGGGCCATGTAGACACAAATTTCAGACTATAAAAGCCCAAAAATCACACTCCTTCACTCCCATACGAATTTTTCTGTTGCAAGGGAGAGCGGGAGTGGAGAGAGTAGAAGAAGAGAGCTCCCAAAGGAGCTGGATTTGAGAAAATTCCCTCCTATTACAGCCGCATTGGAGCCCACGACTCCATTGCCGTAGAAAGCGGCCCACCGGCAATAGAGAGGTAATCAATCCAGCCCCTTTCTAGATTTTGGCATCGTAAGCCACTTGCATGCTCACTAACAAGCAAATTCTATTGGCGCAAGGCTCCGATATGCCAACTCACAAAACCGAAATCTTAGGAGCAGCACCACGAACTGTCGAACTACTCCTAGGTGCGGACTATTATCCTTAGGTGACCAATTATCAAACCTAGGTTGTAACTAATAATTGTATATGCGAAATTGGTGTGCATGTTGATTAACAAGTAAATTCCTTAGTAGTTACTTCTTCATAAATTGCCTAATCATGCTTAAAGTAATTAATGATTGTTTTCGTGCTAGATTAAGCCAAGTTATTGAAGTATTGCTCTTCATTTATTTCTCTATCTGTTTTATGAAAAATTGATTCTAATTTGTCTCAAAACCTGTGACGAATTAGGGTAATGTGCCCGCATGTCGTCGCTATGTTTCGATTAAGTTGAATGCCCATGTTTATTGTTATGCATGCTTAAATTTTCTGAGACTAAGAGAAGTTTGATTTCCTATAAAATGCTAAATGATTAGCCCCTTTTGGGTTGGCCAGCAAAATTGCAAGACTCACGTGGGCAGCTCCACCTATTGGGCCGCCTAGCGACCAATCTGACGATTTAGGTCGAATACGAATAGCTGGCAATAGTTGGATTACACGAGATGCTCGCACCTAATGCCGGATATTTCATGGTTCGCCTAAATCGGCCGAATTGGCACACTAACTGACCAACTATATCCGTGCACCATGTATGACCACGCATGTTTGAATCTGAGGCACTCTACGCCCATGAAGCGCCCACTGGTAACAACTACGATATGATTTAAAGTCTCGGGAGCCAGGCGTGGTAAAATGTGACACTATATTAGAGCTGTATGCCTACACCGGGGTGACGAGTCTCCCCGTAATGACCGCAAGCAAACTTAATTTACAAAGCCCTTGTTCGTATGAGTCTTTTGAGAGTGACGAACCCAAATGGATCAAAGATCGCAGGCGTAAGGCCGTCATGGCCGTGTGGGCCTCGCGATCAGGATAGGGTATTAATTTCGTTAGGGTATCTCAGTTTTCCCCAACTTTGCTTGATGAACAGATATAACTAAACACTTGACTAACACGATCATGACAGCATCACATTAGTTAGGTTGGCGACTCGGCAGTCGAGGTCGCATTGAGGGAGTGTTGGACATATGTAAACGTTTAAATGGTGTCGCTCGAGGAAGTGTTGGATGGTGAGGGCATGCATCATATCATAATATCATGCATAAGTATTAATAAGAGTAACTAGGAATTATGTGCTTAGATACTTTTCATTAATTGCACTTATGGAATTGATAACTTGTGTAACTTTACGCTAATGGAACCACTGAGTTGATCACTCACTCCCACTCTGGGACGGTGTTTTAAAACATCAACCAGACCCTGTCTTAAATGCAGGTATCACGGAGCCTGATGCGCTCGATAGGGCGATTGTAAACGAGAAGGAACTCTCTTACTTTCAGCTTCTGGGCGGGTCGCCCTAAGACTAGTGATGAGGCCTTAGGGCAAAAAAGGGACATTTGTACATCTTTTGGACCATATATTTTGTTGGGATGCCATACATCATGCGTACTCTCTCATTTTGCTAGTCATACATTTTATTAGTCATACTTTAATTCAGTAAGTTGTTTGTAGTTTGTGCCATATGATCCATTTAATTTTTCAAATGCTCATATAATCAATCAAACGGTATCCACATTCTGACAATCCGCAAGGCATAAGTGGCACCCGGGAGTTCGGGAGTTGGGCATTACTCGACCCTCAAAATTCAGGGCACTACGAATATTAAAGGTGGGCCCTACCCAATGAACTGTGCACATTAAATTAAGGTCAGCCCTTTGATGTTTTATTTAAACCAACACGATTTAAATGATATTTAAACTCGCAAGTATACGAATCAGATGCAGATACGGTACGTATTACGAGATCGTTCCCACGAGGACTGGTCGTCACAATTCAAATCTATGACTCTCCTTAACTAATCCAACAGATAATGGAAAGAACTACTAAGCACAATTTTAGGGAAAAAAAAAAATTAAGAACAGGGAAGAAAATTCAATCAGAGAGAGAGCACTAGGACTTTCGAATCCACCCCTAATTATCCTAACCCTTGTTTTGTCTATTGATTCACCTTGATCTAGATTGATACCACTTAAATAGAGAAAGCACAATCTGTGTCCTTAATCGGGCATACAGACTGTCTAATTCCTTTAAGCAATGCCATGAATGACATATCCCATGTCCTTGGTCGGGCATAAGGGATATACAATTCATTAAAGCATCCTGTTTCTTCCTCTATAGGAAACCTGTTCTTGATCAGACACAAGCACATATAATAAGCATCCAAACAACATCCATATATATACTTTGGTCAAGTTCATAGATGGAGAAGTATAGAATTTAAACCCATAAAGCCCACTTTAAAGAAAGAAACAAATTAATTGAAATTCAAAGTAAATCAACCAACACAAGAGCTAATCAAATTAGGGGGTTCATCTCAGCCCTAGCTGAGAGATTAGTGACCCATAAAATCCATAAAAAATATTAAATAAAATTCATAAGAAAACGTCAAACCAAACAATCTCTCTCTCTCTTCTTTCTTCTCTTTCTTCTCTCCCTTGCTCCAGATCTGGAATCCCCTGGTTCTGAATGCCTTTCTCACGTCCAAAACTCCCCTTTTATAGCTGCTGGATGGCTGGGGTCGGTGGCAGATTCGTAGAAGGACTCGGAGTACAAACTTTCGCAGTCGTGATCGGTGGGCCCCACAGAGGTGTTTTCTGGAAAATCCACCCCGTCCATTGGATTCAGAACGAAATTTTAGTCAAGAATGGGTGGTTTTGAAGGTCCATTAGCGCGGCCCACAGAAGAAATCTCAAAAAACTCAGTTTTGAACGTCCCGGGGCAGTCTACTTTTGGCCTCTGTACCGCACACGTGTGTACGCATGGGCGAGGAATATCAACATGGTTTTGAAGCTCTCGAAGCCCTCTACACGATGGACGGATCAGATCTTCCGGAAGGTTGACGAGTGGGGCCCACTAATTTCCGCAAAAACTGGCAGCGTCCGTGCGTTTCGCGGACGCCAAACCGACGCTGCGATGATGGTTGGGTCCATTATTGGACTTTTCACAGGAATCCACGCCGTCCATTGGTTTCAGCTCGAAAAATCAGTAGGAATTGACTGGTTTTGGGGTGGATTCGGTGCAGCCCACGCGGCTTTCTGTCTTGCCGTCCAACCTGCGTTTGAACGGCTGGGCTCTGATCTATGCGTTCATTTGAATTTTTGCCACCTAGGCAATGGTAATGGCTGCCCCAGGAAGTGGATGGACGGTTTGGATTGTCCATTTGGACACTAGGTGGGCCCCACAACCGACGACCGCGGTTCGGTTCCGCGGACGCTGCAGCGGCGAGAGAGAGAGACGGGTCAGCGCTCTCGCTGACCGTCCCAGCGGTGCGGTGCGCAGCCGGTGAAAACGTGCAGTGTGCACACTCCTCATACACAGGGCCCACCGTGATGTTTACGAGAAATCTACACCATCCATCCTCTTTATCATGGTAATTTAGCCGTCAATACCAAGGTTGAGGCAGTTCCAAATATCAGGTGGGCCCCAAATTAGAGATTAATAGGCTGATCTGTCCGTTGGACCACTTCCCGAGATCTTCAATGGCTGAAATTTAATATGTACGGTTAATTTACGGCCCTCATCTCATGTATGAAGTTTCGAACTGATCGGATAGCGGGAACCATGTGATCTTGCATTCTGGACCCTTTTCGGGCCCCTTTGGCTTGCTTTCCTCAGATCCCAGGCGTGTAAAATCTTCATTATTGGTTCTCTGGAGTCCATCCCGTGCTCTGGAGACTTTGGATCATGAAATCCATGCCTTTAACATCAGTTTTCAATTAACGCTCCTGACTTCATCCTGTAACAAAAATACAATTAAAATACTCCATTAAGCATTATCATATACGTAAAATCTGGTAATGATTAGGGTCTAATATGCAATATTCGACCCTGATCACCCTTAATGATGAATGGTCCACAATTAAGGTGGGCTTGCATGATGGATGGTCTACATCAAAGGTGGGGCCCACACAATGAACAATCCACGTCAAATGTTGGCCCCACATGATGGATGGTGATTGTGAGGGGCACCAAACAGACTTTTGGGACAATTATTTATGAAGTTGGAAACCAAATATATTTTTCTACCTTTTAAATGATAAGTATGATGTTTACCAAACACACTTATCTCCTGAATAATAAAAGTCCTACTTATGGCATAAGTAGCTTATGATCCAAAGTAACTACTTATGGCATAAGCTACTTAATAAAAAATGGCGTATGAAAATAAGTTACTTTATTTAACAAGCTACTCATTTAAATTGTTTAACCAAATTAACTTCATTAAGAAAAGTAGCTTATTAACTTATACAAGTTAAAAACAATACTTGTTTGGTAGTATCCCTATGGGCCTTTAACAATCCAAATTGTGGACCTCACTTAGACCATGGACATTTCATTCATGCCCTCATTTAAGTATATACATCCTACATTCATGGACCCGTTCAAGTATATGCATCCGGTGGATAATTGGGTGGGGTATGCACTTAGTTAATGAATGATGTCATTTGACATAGGCATGCCAGAAGAAAAAAAAAAAAGCCTAACATTAGGAAGAGCATAATAGTTCACAAACAAGTATACACTGGATGCACACCAATCACACGCGTACCATGTATGTAACTTATTTATAACTTAGGGGGCGGACTTAGCCTTCTTCTTAGACCTAGCCTTCTTCTTAGACCCAGCTCAGCCTAGTCCGGCGTATAGAGGGTGAGTGGGGGCCTATTTAGCCTATTATGGCATGGAGCAGGTCTTATGGTTCTAGGAGTGGCTGATCTCTTCTTGGCTCTAGCCCAGCCCATTGCCACCGGTAATTCTCTCATTGGCTGGTCGCACCACTTGCGTCCCATGCGACATACTCTTATAGGGCTGTCAATAGGCTGGATAGTCCCAACGTGCCTTCGAGCTTGGTGTGTATTGGGCCTGCTTTGCGGTGGTGTATCAAGCCCAACAGAGGCTTAAATCTGGAGCCCGATTGTAAATCAGGCCAGACTCGGGCTAGTGCCCAAAACTCATGAACACGGTCTGGCCCGATGGATCTTTTCTAAACTTAAAATTTCCCCATTTTCTTTCATTCTCTCCCTCTCTTTCATACACAAGGCACACCAAAATATCATTTATCCAATACACATTCAGGGCTTGGGCGGTCCCAGGTAGGGCTTTGTGTAAATGTCCCGGGCCGGACTCGGGCTGAAATAGACTATTTCAGTTCATCACGGGTCTAGGCTAGATTTGGGCTTAGGTTCAGAATTGCAGCGCGTTTGCACAGAGCTCAGTGCGGCAGTGACGGAAACGGATTGGCTACTCCCCCTGCCACTAGCCAATGGCTGGTGTTCAGTGGTCTGTGGGCCCCACCATGATGTATGTGTTTCATCCATGCCGTCCATCTATTTTTATAGATCATCTTATGATATTACAAAAAAAATGAGTTATAAAAAAATCTCAAGTAGACCACATTATAGGAAACAGTGTTGAATAAACTTCGACCATTAAAAACTTTTTGGGGGCCATAAAAGTATTGGATCAAGCTGATCTTTGTTTTTTCCCTTCATCTGGGTCTTTATGACCTAATCAACAGATTGGATGTCAGATAAACAGTACATTTGGCCTTAGGAGGATTTAAATGATGGATATCCAATCACTATTGTTTTCCTGTGGTGTGGTCCAACTAAGATTATATCCCTCTTATTCATAGGCTGAAGCCCTAAAATGATCTTTAAAAATGGATGAACGGAATGGATGAAACATATACATCATGGTGGGGTCCACAGACCACCGAACACCAGCTACGGGGCTGGTGTCAGGGGGAGTAGCCAATCCGTTCCCGGCCGTGACCTAGCCCGTTGACAGCCCTTTACACCTTGCAAATGCTTTCGGTGACCTAGGCTAGTCTATCTGGTGCGTGAAATCTTACTTCATGAGAAATTTACGACTGTGGACCCCACCTTTTATCCATTGGATATTCTTGAAACAATACAAACTTAGAATACGCAGTTGGACCTCCTCGTACGGACAACAAATTTCAGGACGAAAATACCCCTCCTTTTCACGGAAACGGATTGGGTACGCCTCCTGCCACCCGCCCAAGACGGATAGTCAATGGTACGTGGGCCTCACCATGATGTTTGCTTTTCATCCATGCCGTTCATATATTTTTTGAGATCATTTTATGGTATGAGACCAAAAATGAGGTATATCCAAGTCTCAAGTGTACCACATTACAGGAAACAGTGTTCAATGAGCGTCAACCATTGGAAACTCAGGTGGAGCCCACTGTGATGTTTGCGAGAAATCCTCCCCATCTAAGTTCATTCATAGGGTCACAAAGACCTGGATGAAGAGGAAAAACAAATTTCAGAATGATCAAAAACTTTTGTAACCCCTGAAAGGGTTTCAATGGTAGACGTTCAATTCCCCACTGCCTTTTACAAAGGTGGTCCACTGATAAGATCTATTTTATTTTTCGTCTCAAGCCTTAATATGAGCTCGCCAAATAGATGAACGGTTTGGATATAACACAAACCTCATGATTGGACCCACACATGCAACACAGTAAAAAAAAAAAAAAACTTTGAGAACTTTTTCTCCCTTACTTTTTTTCTCTGATACATAATTATATAAATATGTATATATAAGTAAATAAAAATATTTTTTTATCTTTTAATTCATTTCTTTGTCCATGTATTCAACAAGCATATCTCCTAAATTAAAATGATTTGTTTTTTTTTTTTTACACACCCCCACACACTCACACTAGTGGAATTTTACCACCTATGGATACTCAAACGCTTGACCGGGTGTTGAAACTCCTAAGGGCCCGTTTGGCCGGGTGGATTGGGAGGGATTGAATGGTATTAGGGTGGATGGCATGGATTTCTAGGTAATAATGGTGTTGTCAGTGGATTGTCTGGAGATCCATGGGATTGCTATATCCCTGGATTGCTATTTCCAATCTGTTTGGTGCGCCCGGCCAATCCTGGGATTAAACCTTCTCATCCCTTCCAATCCCTCAAACCAAACACGTCCCATGCAATTTTGAAAGGATTAGGTTGGATTGGATGGGATTTAGAGGTAATGATGGTGTTGTCAGTGGATTGTCTTAAGATCCATGGGATTGGGATCAGATCACCGACTCTGTTTGGCACGCCAGGCCAATCCCGGGATTTGACTTTCAATCCCTTCC
Source organism: Magnolia sinica (assembly GCF_029962835.1). NCBI lineage: Eukaryota > Viridiplantae > Streptophyta > Magnoliopsida > Magnoliales > Magnoliaceae > Magnolia > Magnolia sinica. The sequence goes on from NC_080575.1 coordinate 107,484,308, forward strand.
AATACCATCCAAGCCCTTCCAATCCGACCGGCCAAACGGGCCCTAAGAGTCTACCACCCGAGGGAGAGTAAGGATCCAAACTAGAATGATATACTTAACGTACTATATATGATTTTGGGGTAGGAGAAGTTAATTAGCGGGGCAAGCATGAAATTCAAGGCAAACATGAAATTCAACGGGGCAAACATGAAAATGAGAGGGCAAGCATGAAAATTAGCGAGGCAAACATGAAAATGAGAGGGCCAAACATGAAAATGAGCAAGGCGAGCATGAAAAAGAGCAGGCAAACATGAAAAAGAGCGGTAAACTAGAAAATCAATGGGAAACATGAAAAGCAATGGGCAAACTAAAATACGAGCGGGCAAACTAGAAAATCAATGGGAAACATGAAATGCAATGGGGTAAATATGAAATTAAGTGGGGCAAATTAGAAAATCAATGGGAAACATGAAAAGAAGCGGGCAAACTAGAAAATCAATGGGAAAAACATGAAAAGCAGCGGGCAAATGAAATATGAGCGGGCAAACTAGAAAAACCGTGGCAAACTAGAAAATCAATGGGAAACATAAAAAGTAGCGGGCAAACTAGAAAATCAATGGGAAACATGAAAAGCAATGGGGCAAACCGAAATATGAGTGGGGCAAACTAGAAAATCAATGGGAAAAACATGAAAAGCAGCAAACTGAAATATGAGCGGGCAAACTAGAAAATCAATGTGGGAAAGAAAAGCAGCGGGCAAATAGATTGAGTGTGGATTGTTTGTGTAGAACGTACACTAGTGACGTTGGGTCTCATTTGTCCATGTCATTTTCAAGGACTCAAGCTAACAAGATATGTCGGATTTCTCTCTCCCAAATAGATTACGTTCTATGCTACATGACTTTTTAAAGGGGTAGTCCTATATTTTAGCTTGGTTTTTTAAAGAAAAAAAATGAAGTTCTTTATGATGAATAATCACGTATATAATTAATAAAATCATAGATACAAAAAATAAATCCTATATTGAAATATAATAAACTAATATAATAATGAAAATATTAGCATGCATACACCCGACCAACCCAATCAACCCATCGAGCCCTCTTGTGTTGGGCTTGGGTTGAGAATTCCCAACCCAAGATTAGGTTAGGTTAGGTCAAGGTTTAGGTATAGGAACCTTGGGTTGGGTTAGGGTTGAGCACCAACCCGAACCAACCGGCCCGACTTTTAGCCCTAATTTCATATTTGCCTTACTCAATTTCATGTTTTACCCGCTAAATTTCTAGTTTTCCCCACTCAATTTCATGTTTGCCTCACTTAATTTCATGTTTGCCCCGTTGAATTTTCAGTTTGACCACGAAGTGATTGAAATTGACCACAAACTGAATGAAATGGCTTTTCAACAATCGACCCGATGGAATCTTGGAAAATAACTAGGTTGGTTGGCTAAATTAGCTTCTCCTACTCCAAAATCATATGTGGTATGTTAAGTAAATCATTCTAGTTTAGGAGATATGCTTGTTAAATAAATAGACAAAGAAATGAATTGAAAGATAGAAAAATATTTTTATATACTTATATATACATATTTACTTAATTATATAGCCCACTATGCAGTATGTGTGAAACCACCTCCATCTATTAGGTCAAAACACTTACTTTCACCATTAGCTATAGGGTCCCACTGACCCTAATTCACTAGCTTCTTTTTCTTTTTCTTTTTTCGCTATAATTCCAACGGCATTTTGTGGGTCCCATTATAAGGTACGTGTTATATCCAAACCGTCCATCTATTTGACGAGCTCGTATTAAGGCTTGAGACGAAAAATAAGACAGATCTAGCTATCACCTAGATCCATAGCTCAATTGGCAGACTGAGTGAAAATACCTCGTTTCAACACTTGAGGTCTTGGTATCGATCCTAAGAGCAGGGCAAGCATGAAAAAGAGTGGGGCAAACATAAAAATGAGCAAGGTAAGCATGAAATATGAGCGGGGCAAACTAGAAAAATCAATGGAGCAAACTGAAGTATGAGCGGGCAAACTAAAAAAAATAGCGGGCCAAACTGAAATATGAGAGGGGCAAAAAAGCAGGGAAAAATGGGAAAACATGGGAAAAACATGAAAAACAATGGGAAAACTAGAAAAATAGCGGAAACATGAAAAGCAGTGAAACTAGAAAAACAATGGGAAAAATGAAAAATAATGAGGAAAACATGAAAAAGCAGTGGAAACATGAAAAGCAGCTCGGGATAAACTAGAAAATAGCGGAGGAAACATGAAAAAAATGGAAAACATGAAAACAGTGGGCATGTTTTTCATGTTTTCCCACTGCTTTTGACTATTATCTAGAGCTGCTTTTTATGTTTCCATTGCTTTTCTAATTCTACTGCTTTTCATGTTTCTCCCACTGTTTTTCAAATTTCCATTGCTTTTCTAGTTTCCGGAAGTATGGTTTCCATGCTTTTCTAGTTTTTGATGTTTTCTCCACTGCTTTTCATGTTTCCGCTACTTTTCTAATTTGCCCTCTTTTTCTAGTTTACCCCGCTCATACTTCAGTTTGCCTCACTGTTTTATCTTGCCCCACTCATATTTCATCCTCGCCATTTTTCTAGTTTGCACCGCTATTTTTCACGTAAATACCCCTCCTTTTCACGTAAACGGATTGGGTACTCCTCCCGCCACCCGCCAATGGCGGAACTCTGTTGCCCCATCATGATGTATGATTTTCATCCATGCCGTCCATATATTTTTCCAAATCATTTTATGGTATGATACCAAAAATGAGGTATATCCAAATCTTAACTATGCCACATTACAGGAAACAGTGTTGAATGAGCGTCAACCATTAGAAACTCAGGTGGGGCCAACTGTGATGTTTGTGAGAAACCCGATAAAACTTAGGTTGGGCTTGGGTTGAGGTCTCAGGTTATCCGACCTAACCCGAACTCGATCAATATATTAGTTACTTATAAATTATAATTGAGTGTGGATTGTTTGTGTAGAAGGTACACTAGTGATGTCGGGTCTCATTTGTCCACGTCATTTCCAAGGGATCACACCACGGGAAACAATGGGCATAATGATTTCCACCGTTGAAACCATAATGGGCTCAATAGTGATGTTTGTTTATTATCAAACATATTCATAAGATCATGCACGCCAGCCAGAGGAAGACGGGGGTATTTTCGTCCTCAAAGTTGGTGGCCGTACGAGGAGGTCCAAGTGCGTATTCAAAGTTTGTATTGCTTCCAAAAAACCACAGGATAAAAGGTGGGGACCACAGTCGTAAATTTCTCTTACTTCATCCAAATGGTGGGAAAGATGAAGGAGTACTAGGCACGGTGCAACAAAACCTCCGTGCATTTCAGTGTGAGATGTGAATTTGAGATCTGATCCGTTCATCATTTGTGCCGGCTCATGTTGCAAGGTGACTAGAAATGTGGATAAAAAGCCCAACCCAAGTGTACCGCACCACAGATAACAGTTAAGATGGGATGTATACCACTGATCGGGCTGGAATTCAATTTTCTCCTTCAACCTGGATGATCTCAACCTATTGAGTAGTTGGGTGTCATATAAATATAACGCCAGACCGGAATGATTTAAGCTTATGCGAGCAACTTACACACATCACGGTGGCCTCACAAAGCCTTTAGTTGCACCATGTGCTTTTCAGGTACTATTAAGCGCGGAGACTTACCGGTTTCCAGTGATATCGCTATGGTAAAACATAGGTCGCTTTTGGTGCCTATTGCGTATGCATTGACATGGACAACCACATAGGACAATGCAACCATAAACACGATCATACGAGAGAGAGAAAACAGGTGTACGAGAAAAACGATTTTATTATTCCCGTCGCATCTATTTAAGAACGTTCACATGGCATAGTCGTAAGGTAACGTGAATGGCCTGCAATGAACTTCTGCAACCCTGACACGTCCACCGAGAAAGCTACTTGTTAGATGTGGGCCTTGAAGTGAAAATTAAAGATTTCCTTGCATCAAATGACAATTTTAACCCAAGCACAGTTGGGCCCACTATGGTGTTTGTGTCATATCCACTCAGTAGATACGTTTTGCTAGGTCATTTTAAGACATGGCAAAACTGGAATGATATCCAAAATTCAAAGTGGGACACACCTCAAGAAGACAACCATAAACACAATGATATGAGAGAGAAAACAGGTGAATGAGAAACACGATTTTATCATTCGGGTCCCATCTTATTAAGAACGTTCACATGGCATGATTGCAAGGCAATTTAGAAGGCCACAACACCTGCATTGGACTCCTGCAACCTTGACAGGTCCAATGAAAAAGCTCCTTGTTTGATGTCGGCATTGAAGTGAAAATCAAATATTTCCTTACATCAAATGATAAATTTACAACACCGTTGGGCCCAATATGATTCAGGGAAGGGCGTGAAAGGATAAAAAGAAAGATCATTTATTAAACTTTGAATTTATAGAGTATTTTCTTAAATCCACAAAAAATAAATAAATAATCAGAATTTTATTATTTAATAACTGTCTAACATATATGTATCTCAATTACATCATTAATAAAGAAAAAAAATAAACTAAAATTCATAATTACCAAAGATAGTAAAATTCCAACTCTAATAAAAATACTAATTATAATTTAAAAAAAAAAATTCTAAATAAGCTTTTGCTAAAAGAGTACTGTATAATTAAAAATATAAAATTCTAAAAACAAGAAAAATATTATAAAATTCGGAATTACTATATATATATATATATATAAAATTCCAGTTTTTGAATTGAAAGCGCACTTTTTTTTTTTGGCAAAACGGTGATAGAAATTATGTATCAGATGATATTTTCTCTTTCAGTTTATTTGAGTGGTAATAATTGTACAGAGGGCTTTAGATGGCATATAAAAATCATAGTAGATCTTAAAAGGTTCAATGGTAAATGTTGTTGTTTCCATTATTTTGTTGGTAAGGGCCACCTGAATTTTAGATACGCTTGATTTTCATAACCCTACCCTATCGTGGTCTTTCAAAACCGACTAATGGAGTGCATTTTTCATGGACACTCTGTGGGCACATAGATATCTTTGTGCAAGCGGATTGTGTACTAAGTAAACTCTGTGGGGCCCACTGTTATTCATGCATTGTATCAACTCCGTCCATCCGTTTTATCATATAAATTTATGGCTTTAAAACAAATATTAAGCATAACCAAATCTCAAGTAGCCACACCATCGGAAACCGTGTGAATTGAATTCTACTGTTGAAAAGTTCTCGGGGGCCACATAAGTTTTACATCAAGATGATATTTGTGTTTTCCATTCATCCATCGTTTTTTTTTTAAATCTTATTAACAGTTTGGATGAAAAATAAACATCACTGGGAGCCTTAGAAAGGTTTCAACGGTGGAAATCAATACTTCCACTGTTTCCTGTGGCATAGTCTATTTGAGCTTTTGATATACTTCAATTTTAACCTCAACCCCTAAAATGATCCGTAAAAACGTATGGTCGGTGTGGATAAAGCACATAAATTCACAATGAGCCCAACAGAGTTTACTCAGTGGGATAAGAGCGGACTGAGAATCCGATTTCTATCTCTGTGCCCTCGGTCACGGGCAATCCGCTCCCCACTTTAGTTGCAGCACTAACCTTTTCAGGTACAGTTACACCCCGAGAGTTGCCCGTTAATAGCACTATAATGGGAATCCCTAAAACAGGACCCTCACACCGTGATGTATCTGTTCATTTACCCGTCCAACCTTCTCTCATCTAATTTTAAGATAGGAACACAAAAATGAGGTAGATACAAACGGATCCCTAAAACATAGGTCGCTTTTGAAAAACGGATTGCGTGCACTCATATGTATTATATCCAAATTATCCGTCCATTTTAAGGCTTATCTCTGAAACGAGACAGATCCCAAGCTTAAGTGGACCACATTGCTTTACCATTGAAACCTTCTTGGGTCCGAGAAGCTTCGGATCAATATGTTATTTGTTTTTTTTTTATTGGCCTTTCCTTCACACAAGTCTTTGTGACCTTATGAATAGGTTGGATGTCAAATAATCATTATCGTGGGCTCTGTAAATATTTCAACAATGGGAATCATTGCCCCACTGCTTTTTGTGGTGTGGTACACTTAAGCTTTGGATATAATTCATTTTTTAACTAATGCTTAAAATGATCTCACCAAATGGATGTGCCGTGTGGATATAATAAATACATCATGGTGGAGCCCACATGCCTTGGTGACATCAACCCACCGCCCACGGCAGGTCACGCCACGCCATCCGCTGAAGATCCACCGACGTGAGTGGGACCTTGACTGTGGGGCTCACTATAACGTATTTGACTAGGTACATCCATGCCATCCATCTGTATTTAAAGCTTATTTAAAGTTATGATCCAAAAAATGAAGCACATCCAAATCCCAGATGGACCATAGTACAGAAAACAGTGGTGATTGGCCATTAGAAACTTCAGGAAACGGTGGTGATTGACTATTAGAAACTTATTGGGGCCACAAAAGGTGTGGATCAAGATGATACTTGCGTGGTCTTTTCATCCAGGTGCTTTTGACCCTATCAATAAGTTGGATCACAAATAACATTTCAGTGTAATCCATGAAGTTTTTAATGGTGATCGGATTCAATCGCTGACTGTTTCCTGTGATATGGTCCAGTTTCAGTTTTTTTTTTTTTTAATCGTAATCTAAAATAAGCTTTCGAAATAGTTGGACGGTGTGGATTTAAGACAAATAGACCACTGTAAGCCCCACAGTTAGGGGTACCACCCACCTCGGTGGATCCGGGTCGCACCTAATGCGTTCTCGCCTGTGACCCGCGCACATATTCCTGTGCCCGGAGCCTTGTGAGGACCACAGAGAGTGTTAATGACAAATCCACTCCGTTCATATGCTTTGCAAGACTACAATATGACGTGACAAAAAGAACTCAAACTGATTTAAAACTTAGGTGGGTCACACCAAACAAAAAAGTAGGAATGGAAGTGTCAACCGTTGAAACTTTTCTGGAGCTGACCATACTTTTTATATGCCATCCAAACTTTTCATAGCGTTACTGATTCTCATATAAACGATATACTGCAGGCACAAATATCTTCCCGATACAAAGCTTCTTTTGCCCAGGCATTCAATCCCTTCTGTTTCGTGTGATATGGTCGATCTGGGTTTTGGATCTCGCTGATTTTTATACTCCTGTCCTTTTGTGGTCTTGCAAAACAGATGGACTGAGTGGATTCGCCTGCAATCAACTTCCATAGCTGTGCATGGCAATGCATGGAAGCGGATTGCGTGTGACCCTGGACACAAATGTATTCCTGTGTGCCTGGGGCTGTGTGGGCCCACAGAGATGTCCTAACAAATCCTCTCTCCATCTGTTTTGTAAGACCACGATAGGACAGCATTATAAAAATCAGGCAGATTAAAAAATCATGTAGGGTTGCCTGGTGGTGACAGAAGTTTTGCATTAGGATGATATTTATGCTAATGTTTATCTGAGTCTTAAATAATCCTATGAACAGTTTGGATGGCATATATGGTCAGCTCCAGTAAGGTTTCAGTGGTGGACATTTTTGTTCCCACTGTTTGGCTGGTGTGGCCTACCCGAGTATTGGATCTAACTGATTTTTAAAAGCATCTCCTATTGTAGTCTTTAAAAACAGATGGGCGGACTGGATTTGTCACTTACATCTCTCTGTGTAACCCATACATCTACAGGCACAGGTATATTACTGTGCCAGGGTCACAAGCAGACGCAAGGCAACGAAAAACACAACGACCCGAGAGTGAAAAGGAAGGCGTGCGTGAAACACGATTTTGCTATTTCTATCCATGTGTAATAATTAACGTTGGTGATTTAAACTTTTAGTGGTTCAAAGAGCATAGTTGCAAGGCAATAAGGAGGTAGGACTGTCTCCAGCTGGAAACGGACAGGAGCTTTGAGTGCCCACAGTGATGTATGGGTCTTATCCACACCGTCTATACATTTTTCGTATCGTTTTAGGGAATAAGCCCAAAAATGAGGCAGATCCAAAGCTTAAGTGGACTACACCATAGGAAGAAGCAGTGATGATGATTCTCACTATTGAAACTTTTCTCAAGCCTACTGTGGTGTTTATTTGTCATCCAACCTATTCATAAAGTCACACATACTTGGATGAAGAGAAAACACAAATATTAGATCCATCCAAAACTTACGTGACTCCAACAAGTTTTCAATGATAATAGTTTAATCCCCTTGACCCTTGGATCTGCCTCGTTTTCGGGCTTATACCCTAAAATGATTGGAAAACAATGGATGGACAGTGTGGATAGGACCCATGCATGCAACACGGTGGGCAGTCAAACCTCCTGCCCATTCGCAGGTAGAGGCACGCGAGGGGGACCCAATCCGCGTCCGGCAATAATGGTGTTCACATCACCTCTTTTTTTTTGTTAGCTTGCTATTACACCCAGTGTCGGATCACACTTCACTGTTAGCCACCCCCACCAGGGAATCGATGCCAAGACCTCAATGTTGAAACAAGGTATCCTTCACTCAGTCTACCACTTGAGCTATGGATCTAGGTGTAGGTGTTCACATCACCTGTAACAAATTGGTTACATCATTTGTAATGGATTTATGCGAGATTTGGGTGGTGTGCACACCACCCACCTCCGTGGTGCATTGCTGTCACTAATTTCTATTGGCTCCACCATGATGTATGTATTATATCCACACTGTCCATCCATTTTATGAGATCAATCAACTTAAGGCATGAGCCTAAAGATGAGAAAGATCCAAAACTCAAGTGGTCCACACCACAAAAAGCAGTGGAGATAGTGATACCACCACTGAAACTTTTGTAGGGCCCACTATAATGTTTATTTGGCATTTAAACTATTGATAAGGTTACACAGACTTGAATGAAGGGCAAACATAAATATTAGCTTGACTTAAAACTTCAGTTGTCCTAAAAAGTTTTGAGGCGTTCAAACCCCACTGCCTTTTGTAGCGTTGTACACTTAATCTTTTGATTTGCCCCATATTTGGAAAGATTCATAGCAACGATGTAGATATAACATAAACATCATGCTGGAGCTCACCATGCCAAACATATCCGTGGTGTGTGGCACACGGCGAAATCCCCTTCCCATGTCTTCCACTGAAAAAGTTCTCTCTCAGATGTGGCCTTACAATGACAATTCAAATATTTTCTTATATCAAATGACAATTTAACCCTTTACATCACATCCAACCCAAGCACTGTGAGGCCTCCCATGAAGTTTATAATATATCTTTGCTATGCCATCTTAGGGCATAGGCACGATCAAAGGACGTCCAAAACTTAAGTGGACCATATCATAACAAAAATTAGAAATTGAACACCTACCACTTAAACCTTTTTGAATTTTGGATCAGGGTGACATTTTTGTTTTCGCATCCATGTGTGAATCACATCGTCAACAAGTTGGATGGCATATAAACATAGAACGGTTGGGATCATAAAGGTTTCAAGAGTATGTTTCCATCCCCACTGTTTCTTTATGGTGTGGCCCACTCCAACTTTGGATCTCCATCATCTTTGGGCTCATGTCTTAAAATGAGATGTGGAAATGGACAGATAGAGTGGATATAAGTAAAACATCAATGTGCGCTCACTATATTTGGAGCTGCGGAATAAGCATCCAATGGCGGCAGATGACCCATTTTCAATGGATTGCAAGAATCTCCTCCAACTTAGTTGCAGGCAATCTGAGTCCCATCCCCATTGAACCGTTGATCTAGTGATAGATGGGCAAGAGTGTAAATAACGACACTGAGAACCCGATGGTAACCTCTGATTTTTCCATCGGAATTTGTACTTGTCACTGTTTTACCTTTTTCTTTTTTTTTAAACAATCCTCCTGAATTTTATAAATAGGAAATTGGGATTTACAATCATTCGGGCGGGTCCCAAGAAAAAAGGATTCAACCCAGCCTATCATATGGAAGTTCTATACAAGGCTAAGCTAGAAACAAAGAAAAGGAAAGGGAAATTAAAACATGAAGGCCTTCATAAGAGAACTCAGGCAAGCTGCCAGTCCCAGAGCAGGGCAGCACTTCAGAAGGCCAAGCACATCCCGGCCGCAGCCACCAACTAAAAACAAAACTTGGCAAGAACTCAGCCACCTGAGTTGAGACTTGAAACAAACAGAAATTCTCAAACAGCAACAAGACCCCCTGCCATAGGCTGCTCTTATCTCCTGACGCATGGCTTTTTTTTTTTCTTTTTTTTTTTGGGTTAGCTTGTTATTACACACCCATGTCAGTACACACACTCCATGTTAGCCACCCCTAAATGATGAAGATTCAAACATCAAAACGGGGAAAACAGATGAAGACAGACTGCAAGAAAGGAGCTGCCAGACAGGAGAACCTTAGCAGGAAAGGAAGAGGCTTCCCAGGAAATGAAGAAGGAATCTGTCACTATTTTACTTTAGCCCCCCGTTTGATACCCAGAATTCAGCTGGTCAGGACTGGTATCGTCCATAGTTCTCGTCTAATTAATGGACAATTAACAATGTGTATAGACAGTCATGAGCTGCAATTAACCATCTGTCATTTGTTGCTATGAGAAACACGCTATTGATTGGACCTATCTGTGTAAATGATTTTGACTGTACATATCAAGGATGGAATTGTCAATATTTGTCAGATTATGGGTGTGATGCTTTAATGGTTGCTAATGAAATGTACTTTGAACCTAATGAACGGTCCAGATCAATGATTTGACAGTCCGAGTGACCGAATACAGCTCAGCTCAGAGCATCGTTGAGAAAAATAAGGAGTTTTTTTTTTTTAATAAATTTTAAAGCCCTATATAATGCTTTCTAACACACGATGGATAACTCGCACCTCCACATACACAGCTAACATGGCCATAGACAAATCCCTGTCCCTTGTTTTGTTTCTTCTATGGGCAATGGTACTTTCCTCTAACAATTCAGCAGCTTCCCTGGAATCCCAAGCTGAAGCAGAAGCTCTACTCAGGTGGAAAGCAAGTCTATTAGAAAGACAGGCACTCAGTTCATGGTCGTTACTCCCCAACGCCAATGCTTCTAACACCCAAGATAGCTCTCCATGCAACTGGACCGGAATCTCATGCAACAGTGCTGGAAGAGTAACAGGAATAAGCCTACATGATGCAGGTTTGCAAGGTAAGCTTGATAACATGAGCTTCTCCTCCTCACCAAACCTAGCCCATATCGTTCTCGACCAGAATGCACTCTTTGGAACCATCCCAACTCAAACTGGCACTCTTTCTGACCTCGTCACCCTTAAGCTTTCTTCGAATCAGCTTTCTGGTTCAATTCCTAAAGAGATAGGGGAGTTGAAGAAGCTGACGATGTTAAACTTGTCCCGTAACCATATAACAGGTTCTATCCCATCCTCATTAGGAAACTTGACCAATCTCGTTAACTTATTCATATATGATAATCTGATATCTGGTTCAATTCCTCAACAAATAGGAAATCTCAAATTTCTGGATCAGCTAGATGCATCCGCTAACCTGCAAAATGGTTCCCTTCCTGCCACTCTAGGAAACATGACCAAACTTCGCTTCCTATTCCTCTGCAGCAATGAAATTTCTGGCCCCATACCAAGTGAAGTAGCTAACCTTAAAAAGCTGACTTGGTTTCAAGTTTGTACTAATTTTCTAACAGGTTCCATTCCTTCTAATCTAGGAAACGTGACAGCACTCTACAGCTTGCAGCTCCATAAAAATCACTTCCATGGCTCAATTCCTCCACAGATAGGAAATCTCTACCACTTGGTTGATCTATACTTGTTCACAAACAACCTCACTGGTCCAATCCCTCCATCTCTTGGAAATTCAAGAAGCCTAAATATACTCTCCCTAGCTCAAAATCAGCTCACTGGTCCAATCCCTCCATCTCTTGGAAATCTGACAAGCCTAACTACACTTGTTCTCTTCGATAATCCGTTATCTGGTTCAGTACCCACAGAAATCTCAAATCTAACACATTTAGAGAGGCTACTTTTGGGTAACAACTACTTCTCTGGTCACCTACCTCAAGTATGCCAAAGCAGATCATTAACGCACTTCACTGCCGATAGCAACCATTTCACTGGTCCCATCCCTGAAAGCGTGAGAAACTGCACTACCTTAATAAGAGTCCGGCTCGAGCATAATCAGCTCACAGGAAATATATCCCAAGTTTTCGGAGTATATCCTAGTTTAGAGTACATCGATCTGAGTTATAATAAATTGCATGGTGAGCTGTCACCAAAATGGGGACAATGTCAAAACCTGATGCTGCTAAAAATCTCTGAGAACAATCTCACTGGTAGAATTCCGCCGCAGATTGGGCAGCTAAATCAGCTACATGAACTCGACCTGTCTTCAAACAACCTACGAGGAAATATTCCTAGTAGCTTGGGGAGTTTGTCCATGCTTTACAACTTGAGTTTACAAAATAACAGATTATCTGGTTGGGTACCGGGTGAAATTGGGAAACTATCCAATTTAGAAATTCTTGACCTATAAAAGAACAAGCTGAGTGGGCTGATACCACAGCAACTGGGGGACTGCTCCAAATTGCGGTATTTGAGCATGAGTGAGAATTATTTGAATGGAAGCATCCCATTTCAGATTGGTAATCTAATAAGCCTACAGATTACCTTGGATCTCAGCTGTAACTTCCTTGCTGGAGAGATAACCCAACAACTTGGGAAACTGCAAATGTTGGAAAAGCTAAATCTCTCCCACAATTCACTCTCAGGTTTCATCCCATCGTCTTTCAAAGAGATGATCAGTTTATCTTCCATTGATTTTTCTTACAATCATTTGGAGGGCCCTCTCCCTGACGGCAAAGCCTTCCGTCTGGCACCGTCAGGGGCATTCATACACAACAAAGGTTTATGCGGTGAAGCAAAAGGCATGCAACCTTGTAATTCCTCTTCCATAAAGCCTCACGATGGGAAGAAAGACCACAAGGTTGTGATCATTATTCCTATAATGGCAGCCTTATTTCTTCTACTTGTATTTGCCACCATTTTTTACATTTTCCTACAAAGATCCGGCAGAACAAGAAATGCAGAGAAACGGGACTTGGAAGTGAAAAATGGAAATTTATTTGCAATATGTAATTTCGATGGAAAGATGGCATATGAAGACATCATCAGGGCAACAGAGGATTTCAATTACAAATATTGCATTGGGGCTGGAGGATATGGAAGGGTTTATAAAGCAGATCTACAGATGGGTCAGGTGGTTGCTGTGAAAAAACTTTGACTCATCACAAGGTGGCGAACAAGCTGATCAAAGAAGCTTAAAGAAGCTTTGAAAAAGAGATACAAGCATTAACAGAAATTCGACATCGCAACATCGTGAAGCTCTATGGGTTTTGTTCCCATGCTCGGTGTTCATTTTTGGTGTACGAGTACATGGAAAGGGGAAGCTTAGCTAGCATCCTCAGCGGCAATAAAGAAGGAGCTGCAGAATTGGATTGGGTGAAGAGGATGAAAGTTATCAGAGGAGTAGCCCATGCTTTATCATACATGCACCATGATCGCACTCCTCCTGTAATTCATCGGGACTTATCAAGTAAAAACATTTTGTTGGATTTAGAATTTGAGGCCTGTGTAGCTGACTTTGGCACCGCAAGACTCATAAAGCCAGATTCATCCAATTGGTCCACACTCGCAGGCACTTATGGATACATAGCTCCAGGTATGCACTTATGGTAATATTTCTTGAATTTTCTTCTACTTGTTCAAGTTAGATAATTTCATGGAACATGGAATGTCTAAATGTAGTGATAACCTTCAAAAGGTTGCTTCTATTTCAATTGTTCCTTGAAATGCTTAATGATCATCATATTTCCATGAATTTGCTATTTGTCCGTAGAGAAGCTAATTTAAAGTTCATATTATTTAAAGCTTTTTCAATATATATATATATATATATATATATATATATATATATATATATATATATATATATCAGTTAGATCACCCTCGGTTACATTCATGAATTTATAAGGCCCAAGGCCCAAGCCTGAAAAAATTGGTTGGGCTTGGGCCTGATCCTCCTCAGATTGATCAAAACCCTATCTCCATGGTGAATGTTCCTAATCCATCCCTTGATTAGGTGATCCACACATTTAGTAAAATGAAAACCATGTTGTATATGTAAGATGCATGTGCAGCCTACTGGGCCGACATAGGTGAGGCTAAAATGACCAAGCCAAGCCCGGCCCAAAAAAATTTATATACAGAATGCCAAATTTTTTTTTTTTTTAATTTTTTTTTAAAATTATTATTATTATTATTATTTTAAAAAAAGAAAAGAAAAAAAGGAAAGAAATGTACATTTCTCACCTATTCAAATCAAACTCTCCCAAAAGAGCAACCCACAAAACCACCCTCATAAACAAAGTTTCGCTCACCCGTAAACATATCTAGCAGGTTTCACGAGTTATCCACACGTGTAGATCCCAATCCCTCTACATGGCGACCATGTTGCTAGATGCTGACCATATGTCAAGTGGGTCCCACCATTTAGAAGCCACAGCCGAAAGATCAGGCCAGTCCAGGTCATCTACATTGCATGGCCCACATGATGGACAGCTCAGATAGTTGACATGTGTGCCAGCTTGGCATGTATGTCTAAATATGATGAATGATACATGTAACATTAGCATACTCTCATATGCAACCATAAGTTTGTGTGGGGGCCCACCATGGTGTGTATATTTCCTCCAACCCATTCATCAGGTGTGCCTCGTCATGATCAACATACACTCCAAAAATAACCCTGATTCAAAACTCAGTTGGGACACGACGCATGTAAATCGAGGTTTTAGGATTGGTTTGGTTCTTCTTGGTATGGCGCACTTGACATTTGAATTAGGTTCATTTTTGGGCTATACTGTGAATACAAGAAGGCCCACCTGATGGACGCAGTGGATGTCAAACACGTAAAATGGTTTTAGGAGTGGTTTTAAGCCCTGCATACAATGGGTGTCTCACCAGACTCAGGTCTGAGCAGAAGTAGGCATATATAGGCATAGCACCAAGTACCGATGGATGTAGGTTTTGAAACATGATCTTATTTTTATGTTTTGTGCAGAGTTTGCTTACACAATGAGAGAGTTACCGAGAAATGCGACGTATATAGCTTTGGTGTTGTAGCACTAGAAGTGATAATGGGAAGGCATCCTGGAGATCTCCTCTCATCGTTGGCAACGTCTGGTGGCCAAGATATACTGCTGATGAATGTATTGGACCAACGCCTTCCTCCTCCCACGCTTGAAAACATGAAGGGTTTGGTCTCTACAGCCACGTTGGCACTTGCATGCTTACATACCAAACCTCAATCTCGGCCATCCATGCGCCACGTGTCTCATGAGCTATCCACTAGCAAGGCCCCACTCCTTGGTCCTTTCCACACGATTACGTTGGGTCAACTGTTAGATGCACAGACATAAAAGGTTTGCTAACCGTGTACACGTGTGTCAGGTACCCATGCCAATATGGAGCATGCATGTGAGATCCGACCTTCCATCAGGTGGGCCACACTGTTCGGATCTTTTGTCCTAGAACACAAGTGGGCAAATGTATATGATTTACAGGACATAAAAACGGCTGATATTATGCACTGAACATAAGAATGGTTGAAACAAAATTTCATCTACTCTGGGCATTGTGGTCCACCTTGAAGAGGGGAATGTCCTGATTTTCAGGCCAAGAGATATTAACAGTGTTGTGCACCTGATGGAAAGCTCGGATCTGGCGCAGCTGTTCCATATTGGATTGTGTGGTCAATTAAAGGAAAACTCTACCATCTAAGTTTATTACCACGTGCTCTCCAATGAATCCGTTCATCTGTTAGATCCTCCATGAATGGATCATAATCCAGAAAATCACATGGGTAAGATAATCCGAGCTGCCGATTGAAGAACTTTTGCCTATTGAATATTGACCAATGATTGGACTTAATTTCATCTAGGAAGTCTCATAAATCTTTCATGGAACAGCTAGGATCTTGGATTTTTGGGGCACAATGGATCCATGATTGGGGCAGATGAATGGTGTGAATCTCATACATATATACCATATGTACAAAGATTTGAGTGCTTGATAAATGACTTGGATATCAACGACTAGCACTGATAATTCACCAAACCCTACACCAAATTATTAAAGTATGAGTCACGTGTTTACTTTAAAATTTATTAATCGAGTCCAAATATATTTTTGTGCTCTACACAGGATTCGATTTTTGAGGAGGGATGGCAACTCCTGGTTCAAGTGAAGCATGTGGTTTCGTGGAATAAAACAGGGCCTTCTAGCTTGTAATCGCGGCTTATATTGTTATGCTTTGGTCCACTTTATTTTCTTTTGTTTGGGTTTTTTCCTTTTAGTTGTGGTCTTTACTTATGTTTCCTCATATTTGTATTTTCTTATTTTACTTTTAATAAATTTATAGGTGGTATGCTCTCACCTTTCAAGAAAAAAGAAAGTCCAAATATATTTAGCATACCTTCAATCAAATGTGTAAATATTGATATTGAGCTGAGTAAGATTATGTGTCTTTACAAAAATGAAGACAACTTCATATGACCACCATGACGTTTTTGTCACTCAGGCCATGATCATGAAATCTTTCTCCATTTCTATGGTTGGTCGTCCATCTCAATCTTAGTATATATAAACTCACTCCTTGGAACCATTCCATCCCATTCGGCACGCTCTCCAAACTTGCATTCCTAGATTTGTCTTCCAATAAACTCTCCGGTACCCTACTTCTTTCACTAGCTAATCTTTATGCATTTCAGAGCTACACATTTCTATGACATGCTAACTAGCAAAATATCATCTCATCTCTTTGCCAATTGGACCAGACTCACCTCCCTTAAACTTCATACCAATCAACTCGGTGGAGAAATTCCGTCCCAAGTTGGTACAATGAGAAATCTCCATAACCTGCACCTCTTCCAAAATCGGATAATTGGTTCGATGACTCCATCTCTGGGTAATTTGAGCTAGCTGATGCATCTGCATGTCTTTGAAACACAAGTTTCAGGTCCCATCCCTTGGAAAATAGGAAATATGAAGAATTTGGAAGAAACGCACATCACCTTGAACAATCTAAACAACTACCTGCACCTCAAACTGTATCATCTAGACTTGTCCAGTAACCTTCTAACTACTTCCTTGCCTTCTACTTTAGGAAATTTGACTGAGCTTTCCTTCTTATACCTCTGCGAGAATCAGATTTCCCGCCCGATGGCTCAAGAAATGGGCAATCTTAAGAATCTGTACCATCTACAGATATGTGGTAATTGTCTAACAGGTTTCATTCCTGATACTGTTCGAAACTTAACCAAACTTACAAGTTTGCTGCTCTTTAAAAATCAGATATATGGCTCCATTCCTCCAGGGATAGAAAATCTCAACAACCTAGCTGATCTAAGATTGTCCACAAACAACCTCAATGGTCCAATCCCTCCAACTTTTGGAAATTTGGGTCACGATCCAGTTGAAGTCAGGCTAGTTGGTCCGGCTCAGCTCTAGTTAGTTTTAATAGATAAATTACATATATATTGATTATTCTAGCAAAACAAGTGACGTTTCCTATTCCACGCACATGTTGGAGAGACCATTTGCATAACATGCGCATATCAAAGTCGCACGTTTGTGCGATCTAATCCATCCTTCAGTAGGCACAACTATGTATAAATGCTCTTATTTGTGAGAAACTCAACTTAAAGCCCAGATCTAAACACTCAATGAGCACCCGAACCCAAGAGAATTTGTGTCCGGACCTTTAAGAACTAGACCCGGCCGGCGGGAAGGACCCAAATCCGGCAACACATAAACTCGGCTTAGACCGAGTACAGGTACTATTGAACCCTTGGCTGAATGCAATATGGAGAATAAAAGAGGATCTCAATATATGGTAGGATTTTGGTTTTTTTTTTTTCCTCTCTCAACAAAATTTTGCAAAATAGTTAAATATTTATTTTCAAATCAGTTATTGAACACAAAATGGAGGGAATGATTCTGTAGGTTGGAGGCATGTAATCAATCATACCGCCTGATATATACAGGGGCAAACAGAGCCCAACGAAAAACAGCCGAAAAAAATCGAAATATCAAAGAAAATAACGTTTAGGAAGATTAAAAGGGATAATGACGATCACCTGTCTCATAACATTTTTGTGATGTTTTGAATTTGATGGTATCAGAGACAGGCGGTAGCCCACTTTGACAGCTAGAGTATTTAATAACTCCTCTTAAAAATTAATAAAATAAAAAATAAAGTTCCCTAACTAAAACGCCCGCCAATACACTAATACGGGGCCATGGAGTGGGTGCGGATTGCCGACTGAGTAACTCAACAGTACTGGGTCAATTTTGTGGTCCCACCGTGATGTATGTTTCTTACCCACACCATCTGTTTGTTTTTTACCTTATCATTTTATAGGGCATATGACCAAAATTTTATATATATATATATATATATATATATATATATATATATATATATATATATATATTACCTTATCCTTTTTTCTTTGATGGTCTGACGGTGTATCATAATTCATATGTATAAATTGGAAAACAATACACGTGTCATATATCTAAATTAAGTTTAACTATACAAATCAGGGAAGTCATTAGAGGCAGGTGCTGGCCCCAAAATCAGCCTAATCCAGTTGATATTTGTTTCTTCAATTTAGGCTATTCAATATTTTTAATTTTTATTGTCCATTAGAAATCCAACAGTACCCTATCTATAGTGGGGCCCACTAATTAGATGGTTTAATTTCAGTTACCTATATACCCGGCGTACAATTGTAAAATACATGTATACGAATCTACAAACCATCAACTCCAACAAAGTAAAAAATATTCTGCCAAAGGATTATTTGGCTGATGTAGAGCGGGTCACATACAATTTCATGGCCGAGACGGACCAAGAAAGGCGGAAGTGTTTTGTACTGTTAGAACCTTAAAATGGGGCATCTCGCAAACCTAAATGAGTTATCCGTCGTGCCATATATGATTTTGGAGCAAGACAAGCTACTTTAGCAAACGAACCCTGCCGCACCTGGTTGCCCACACCAAATATGTGAGATTCCATTAGATTGACAGTTGATATTTCATTTTATTCTCGCTTCTAGTATTATTATTTTTTTTTGTTTTTTTTAAATTATAACTCTTCATCTGTTGGACTTTAAGGGTTGTGTCCAACATGAAAAGTGCTTAGAATGTTTAAGAGAATAACATGTTTGAGCCCAATAGGACCTATTCTTGACCAAAAACTGTAATGTCTATTAGGAATCATGACGGTTTGTAAATAGTATAAGTCACAATTTCTAGGAGTTTTACTTGTATTTTAATTCCAAAACTTCTTCCTTGGTTTCGTGTCATTATTTAAGAAGGTTGTAAGCTCGTTTTAATTATTAATTAATTTATTACAAAATTTTTAAAATTATTATATTTTCTTATTTTTCTCATGGATTCGAGGTATTTTTATGAGGAGTTTAGAAAAGTTCAGTGGATTCGAAATAGTTATCCCCTGAGGAAGATGGTGCTCGACTTCAACACATCCTCCCCTGCATCATTGGCACAGGGTGCAATAGATGATCAGTGGGCACTTGGGCACTTAGACGTTACTTAAAAATTGCATACATAACATGTAAATAATTTAAACTGAATTGTCCAAATTATGGGCCCCATTTTAGATGTATCATGAACTAAAACTTAACATTTATTTTATAATTTGATTATTAGACTGTTGGACATTGGATAGCTAATAGGGAAAATTGTCCTTCTCTCCTCAATCTGATTTTAGGATTATGCCATAGCTGTATGACTAAGCATACAATTTTGGAGTGCCTACGCTTCAAGCATTGCACAGCTAGAGTATTTAATAACTCCTCTTAAAACTTAATAAAATAAAAAATAAAGTTCCCTAGTCAAAAAGCCTGGCAATACATTAATACAGGGGCCATGGAGTGGATGCGGATTGCCTACTGAGTAACTCAATAGTACTGAGTCAATTTTGCCTGTCCCACTGTGACGTATGTTTCTTACCCACACCACCGTTTGTTTTTTCCCTTATCATTTTATAGGGCATATGACACTACACCAAAATCGCCAAACTGGCACGGTTGGCTTTTTGGTTCAGAAATGGCTTGAAGCCGTATCTGATTTGAAACAGTAGTGAACCGTACTCGAATAGTTGCTGTTGTATGTTGTTCCTTTTACTCTTTTGTTGGTGTGTCCCGATTGATTGTTGTATATTCTTATTTCTTATTATTATGATTTATTGTATTATTTTGAAACAGATGGACGGAATGGATTCTATTAGAACTCTTTGTGGATCCCACATGGACCAATAGTCACATTTATATAAATATGCTGCAGACTACTGGATTATTTTCATCGCCAAAACGCCCCAATCCCTCCAAAACGCCCAAAACACCAGAACGCGATCTCCCTCTCCCGATCTCAACCCTCTCTCTCGATCTCCCTCTCACTCTCTCTCCCTCTCTCGATCTCCCTCTCCCTGCAACATCCACCATCCCACGATAGTCCCCAACACATGGGCTATCTAACATTGTAAAAGCAGCAACAACAGTTCCATATCTGTCGTCCATGGTTGAATGGGGAAGACTGAAAGGGAGGGAGTGAGTGTAGTAGCAGCAGCAGCAGGCAGGCAGGCAGACAGGTACACCCAACCCTTTCTTACAACACTTGTTGCAATATTGATAAATCCCCTATTTCCCTGCTTTAGAAAACCATGAAGGTTCTAGTTTACCATATTATCTCTTTTCGGAAAGTCTGTTTCCCCATTTGCATTTTCAAATCCCGGTTCCTTGATTGACATGACACTACCTGTGTAGGGAAAAGATAGAACTCAAACATTCAGGATAGAACAACTTTCAGCCAACTGCAAGTGACGGTTTGATTGAGAAATTACCTGTTTTAGTGCTAATTATGGTCTAAGCTTTTTATTGACAACTATGGCCTGTGACAATAGCATCTGAGGACCATGAAATAGAAAATAGAAGAATAATGTCTTTTGTAAGGTGAAGACAACTAAAATAACATTGGAAAATCAATAATCAACACAACCAAAGCAATTTTCAGTTGAAAAGCAAAAACCAAATCCTGTTTTCTTATGTCTGTAACATCTCTGTAGTCTAAGGATGAGAATATAGGCTAAGTAGTTAGAGCAATTGTATTTATTTTTATTTGATACTTGTTTGGGACTTGATATCACACAGATGGGTTGGGAAGAGAATGCATTAACTGGTTGTGATATTGGTTTTGATGGAATGTTTTTTCTTTCTTTCTTTCCTTTTTTTTTTTTTTTTCATCTGGCATCCATTTGTTTTATAAACGGTGGCCCATCTGACGAGGTAGATCAAAAGCTTAAGGGAGTGTGTGTCCGGCCTTCGGAAGCCAAAAGCCTTGTATTTTATGGTGGAGTTATTTAATACTCTGGGAGGACGCTTGATGCACAGGCACTCAGAATTGTACACGCGCCATGCATTAACTCAAATCAAACTGACTAAGCTGTGTAAACAACTGTTTCTAAGATGCAGTCCCAAAATCAAATTCGTTGAACCATCCTAACCTCAGATTTTGTTGAAATAGGATCATTTAGATATTTTCATTTATAACCATCCAATCAATGTCAACCAATCCGATAGTCACATAATCAAATGAGTATAATGTTTAATTCATGATACAACTAGATGCGACCTGTTACTTAGACAGTTTAATTTTGAAGTACTTGTAAGTCACTTATGCAATTTCTAAGTAATTTCAAAATGCCTGCGTATCATCCATCGCACTAGCCAGAGTATCGATGTTACTTCCCTATTTTATTACATGGAAAATGGACCATCTCATCACATAACAAATACAAGCATGGGTCCTTGGTTTAGTCATCAAGTCCTTCAGCTCCTTTGTTTTTTTCCGTAGTATAGTTTTTTATTTTTTATTTTTTTTGTCACACGTGGAGATACAAACATTGCTGCTCATTGTCAATGAGTGCATTTGCATCAGGGATATGGCTTGATAGAATGCAGCCACTTCTGGTTCAAATCATTAGACTCTCTCTGCATGTGGACCCCGGTGTGGTGCAAGGAAGGACATGAGCTCTTTGGAAACAAAATTACAACTCTTTAAATAAGAATATCAAACTCCGTACAAAGATTTAGAATTAGACTCCAACTCAAACACCCTAAAAAATGTGACTTCAAGCTAGCAACTGTATCCGATTTCATCCACTCTTGCTTCGGCTTGTGGGAAAATTGGATCTGTTTTACTCTATATGGCTGGAAACTGTCTTGGGTCTTTGTTGTGGATACTCTCTGACACTGCACTTTGGGGTCATGCTTCTAGTTTTTGTCTGCATACAATATTCATTTTTTTTTTGTCTTTTTTGCTCTGGCTCTGGTTATGGTATTACAAAAATAAGAGAAACATATGCACACATGTTCAAATTTCACTATCATTTATGCCCGTGATCTTTTTCTTGCCAAATGCCATGGTTCCAAATGTCGTCTGAATGCATCGTGTCACATGTTTTGTATTTATTGAAGTACCTTTGATATGACACACTGATGTTTTGAAACTAGACAAGTGCCACATTTGGCAAGTGTTCAACTGGAGACATATTGAATGAAGAAGAGTGATTCTTAGTTTTTTATCTTTTTATCTTTTTTTGCTATCGAGGCTTTTGCATCAACAGGTAAAATGTAGTTGTGTGGTATTTGAATTATAATTGCAACACAAGTATTTTGCTAATATAAATTTGATGTTCTTTAATGTAGGCTGCATCACTACCAAAGAATTGTGTACTATGATGAGATCTCTTTGAGTGGATTGATTTGTAGGGGATGGACGAGAAGATATTGAAGAGGAGAATTTGCAGCGGATGTCATATCTGAAGGCAGTGATCATTCTAGAAAAAAGCAAGGAATTGTTGGATTATAGAAGCCTGGAAATGAAATGTTGTATTGAAATTGAAAATTGGAATTGAAATTGAAATGTGTACTAGAAAAGAAGGAAAAGATTATTATGTGTGTGAATCATTCTATTGTCTTTTTTCTTTTATTTGTGTAATTATCTGGCATATAATACAAGTAGATTACATACCCCACTCTCTCTCAAACAATGAACAAAGGGGTTTAAAATTGTTCTTAAAATTCCATCCTAAAATCTACTGTTGGCAACATTAATAAGCATTCAAAGCCGTTTCTAAAATTGTGCCTAAGATGTGACCATTAGAACTAGAACGGTTTAAAACCCTTCCTAAAATTCTATTTCTAACAATTGAAATGGTACCCAAAACAGTTTTGAACCGTTCCTGTTTTTCTGCGACGTCTCATTTAGGAAAAGTTTGAAACCGAAGCATTTAGGTACGGTTTTAAACCGTTCCTAAATGACGATTTTGGTGTAATGTAACCAAAATTAAAAAATATATAAAGCTCAAATAGTGAGGATAATAATGTCTGTGTTGAAACATTCTTGAGGCTCATTTATCAACGAACATGTTCATAAGGTCACACATAAATGGATGAAGAAAGTATACAATATTAGTTTGACCAAGATGTAATTTTAATGGATTATGTCTAGTCATAATTTAAAATAACAGGTATCAATGTCCTATATGAAAACTAACCGATAGTTTTGGTGTATACTTTATGATCTTCTGAATGAATAGTTTATTTCGATATTTAGGTGGCCCATTTGGTGGATACAATTATGATAGATGATAAATGAATTGATGAAATTAAAGTAATTGAATGGTTAGGGATTTAATTATGTACACAAGTTATTATACGGTTAGTTTTGTAAATGAATACATATGAAGTAGTTTTTGGATATGGTCTATGTTAAAAATGTATACTACTAGATTCAAGTGACTTGTTCACATATGTAAATTACTTAGATTGTTGATTTAACGGCTGGTTAAGCATATTTATTGGTGATAAACAAAATGAGCGGATCATAATTTTAATTTGCTATATGAATGAGAGGATATGAAAATCTAGTGGTTAATTTACCATTGATTAGATCATCCAAATTCAAAATGGATAGTCAAATATCTTCATCTAACTATGAATGGTTAATTTAACGGTCGATTTGATAAACTCTTGAGTATTTTAGGTTATATGAAGGCCCTAAGTTCACTATGACGAGAAAACACATGTGTTTATGACTCCATTTGTACATGCAAGTGTGTAACCTATCTAAAAATAGTTTAAGTGCATGTTTATGAATTCCTACACGTGTATAATACTTGGATTCTAATGTTAATACTCAAGAATTTTCAATACTCAGTTATTGAAAAGATCGAGTGTAACATCGGCTCCATATAATAGGTAATTAACATCCAATGTTTGACCTGATGGACAGCCCAAATATCTTAAAATATAAATATTGTAACCATTCAATTTTTTGCCATTTGGGGCATAATCCATCTATGATAAGATCTATAAAAGCAAGCATTTGAAATAATTTTATAATGGAGTAATTGAAATTTTTAAAAAGGACGTTAACTACCCATAAAAAAATCTTAGTTAAATGTTTACTAAATATATTTATTTCAAATGAGAGATTTTTTTTTTTTTTTTTTTGAAAAAGTGATTTTACAAAACGAGTTTATTGTAAATCAATATCTAAAATAAAAATAACTTATTAAAGTACCTCTCATCTAAAAAGCTCCTCTTAAATTAGAGCAGAGATGCCAAGCAACTCCTAAAGTGAGGTGGTTTTTTTTTTTTTTTTAAATTTTTTAAATTTTAAAAATTAATTTTTAGCTTGTATTTTTTAATGTCTAGAAAAATTGAAATTCTTAAAATAGGCTCAATCAAAATCTTATAATGTGTCTATAATGGTACTATTTTTTGTCATGCAAAGACTCAGAGATGCAAGTTGCAAGTAGAGAGAGCTACATACTAAGGGATGCGGTGATGACCTAGCACAAGTTGAATGTGGTGCAACTACATATCAAGGGATGTGGGTTTGGTGCACCGAAGTTGGTGGATCCTTGACCGTGGGGATACACGATGTGTATCTTATATCCACACTGTCCATCCATTTCACCAGTTCATTTTAGGGCATGAGACCAAAATACAACATATCCAAATCTCAGGTGAGCCACACAACATGAAATAGTGGTGATTGACCATTAAAAACTTCTCGTGAGCCACAAAAGTTTTGAATTAGGCCGATATTTGTGTGGTCCCTCATCTAGGTCTGTGTGACCTTATCAACAAGTTGGATATGGCAAACAAACATTCTAGTGGCGCGAACAAGTTTTTAATGGATCGGGTACTCTATTTCCACTGTTTGGTGTGGTGTGGTCCACGTGAGATTTAGATATGCTTCATTATTTGGGTCACGTGAGATTTAGATAGGCTTCACTATTTGGGTCGTGCACTAAAATGATTTGTCAAAGCAGATGGACCGCGTGCATATAAGGCACACACATTAAAGTGGGCCCTGCAGTCAGGGATCCATTGAAGCTGCGTCCCATATCAAGGGTCCCATATATCTAATTTTCAGAAATTGATCCTGATTGCATGATCAACATTTTTGAACTCAACTGATAAAGGGAAAATATCAAAGGAAAATAATCTAATGATTAAATTGTATCATTGTCTAATCTAGGTAGAGTTGTACACGAGTTGAACTGAGTCGAGCTTGGGCACATCTCAACTTGGGTCGGCCAGTAGTTGACCCCAACCTGAACTCGGCTTAGCTCGGCTCATTTCGTTCAGCAGCTCGGGCCAGTTCGAGCTATGCGACATTTTCTCAAACACATGGATGCACCTTCGATTTCTCACAGTATGCAAAACAATAGCAACAATTTATAGGTATTTCATCAAACACTCGGTAGGCAACATCAAAATCAAGGTACGAAGGTAATTTATGATGTAAAGCTTTTTTGTAATGATTTGTTTCGTATCCATACCTTCCTTGTCATTAGCCAATCCTGCAGAGAATGTATGCACTCGGAACAACACTTCGTTGAGTACTCATTTCATCAAACACTTGGTGAGCAACATCAATATCAAAATAACCGAGTCACCGAATTGATTCGATCCAAGTTAAATTCAAGTTGAGGTTCAATCCGAGTCAATTCGAGCTCAGACAAGCTTGAACTTGTGATGTAGAGCGGGTCGCGGACAATTAAATGGCTAAGATGGATCAGAAAAGGCCCGGTCGACGACAGAAGTGATCCAGACCATCGAATCTTAAATTGGGCGTATCTTGCAATCCGGAATGAGTTATCTGACATAAAATATATGATTTTGGGGTAGAACGAGCTACTGAAGCCAACCAACCCGCTACGCTGGGTTGCGTAGCCCGGAATTGCGAAAAACCCCTGTATTGACGGTCTTTTCCCTGTTTTAATTTCGTTTTTACTATAAATAGTAAGTTTTAGTTTGATTATAACTCTTCATCCGTTGGGCTTTAGGAGTTGCGCCCAACGTGAAAAGAGCTTAGAATAATTAGGAGAACGGTTTGGTGAAGCCAAATAGGACACTTACTATTTTTGGCCAAAAACCTTGCGCACTAGTAGACATCACGACCGTCTATAAATAGTAAGTTTACTATTTATAGTAAGTCGCGGATTTTAAGAGTTTGAGTTGTAGTTTGATTCTAATTTCTTTCTCATTGCTTGGTAGCCCTATTTAAAGGGTTGTAAACTCGTTTTTATTCATCAATTAATCAATTTCGAATTTATTAGAATTTATTTCTATTTTCTGCTTTCTTTCCTCGTGGATTCGAGAAGTCTCTGTGAGGAGTCCAGAGAAGCTCCGTGGATTCGAAGTAGTTATCCTCATCACGTTCATCGCTGCGTCAACTTGACTCAAAATTTTTTCGAGCTTCAAAAATCTGCTCGACTCGTCTCGAACCGAGTCGAATCGAACTTTTTCGAGTCAATTCGAGTGAGTTAACCAAGATAACTCAGTTTGTGTACAGCTCTAATTCTGGGTGGTTTTCAAATTGTCTTAGTCTTGGTCCACACGGTGAAAGCTCTCGAGCTAAAGAGTTTGTCATGCACATGCATCAGGTGGGCCACACACATACACGAGTGTCTGCATTCAAATGCATGTGTCACTCTCACTTGCTTGACTTGTAATACACGGCACGTATGCGGAGGGGAATATTGATTAATGTGCTGGATACTATGCATATGCCTGCTTTGACATCCATCTCCCATGGCCAGGGCCCATTTGAACATATCGTCCATTATGTATGTCGATTGCAGATGATACCCTGATGGTCGTTTCCTCAAAATTCAGTTGACGTCTATTTCACGTTATCATCGGGTCAGTCCCAACAATGTCTAATGACTGTCGTTCATTGCACGCAATCATCGGGTTAGTCCCAACAAGTTCTGTAGTAGGGCCGACTAAAGTTGTTAGTTATCGTAATTGTCCATAAATTATACAACCTCGTCTCTAGCCCCGGTTTTGATGTCGCGTGAAAAGGGAAGTATTAGGACGGAGTGGAATCCTCTACAACACCACCGTGAGGCCAACCATGTTGGATTTGTAAAATCCACTCGGTCTATGACGTTCAATCCTCAATGTTAGGTTCGTAGGTCTAAGATCAGCTAAGATCCACAACTCAGATGGGCCACACCACATGGAACAATGGGCCAACCATAGGTTTGTGGGTGGGGCCACCATGGTGTGCATCTGTTATTGAACCCATTAATCAGGCGTAACCCAACGAGACAAAGGGAAGACTCAAAAAAGAAGAAGAAAAAGGCATGATACAATACTCAGGTGGCAACACAATCTGAATTCAGTGGTTTTGGCAGAACTTTTACATTATTTCCATTAGCGTGGACCATATGAGTTATTAAGAAGGTTTAGCTTTTGTATGTGACGATTTTTGCACCTTGGGAGTTGTAGATCATGATTCCAGTCTTACGACACCTTGACCTTGACGTGAGAGATGCTCTCATCGTTGGCGGTCTAGAGCTGGACCACATCCAAAAGACCCGGCAAATCTCTCTCACCTTGACTCTTGACTTCCCCGGAGTCCTTGCTTAAAGGAATGGTTACTTTGATGGTCTGACGGATTATCATAATTCATAAGCATGAATTGGATAAAAAATACACGTGTCATGTACCTAAATTAAGTTTAATTTTACAAATCAAGGGACTCATTAGAGGCAGGTGCTGGCCCCAAGATCAGGCTAGTTGAGTTGACACCCTTTAAAAAAAAAAGAGAAAGGCTAGTTGAGTTGACATTTGTTTCTTCAAATTAGGCGATTCAATAATTTTAATTTTTATTGTCCACTAGAAATCCATCGATACCCTATCTAGCTAAAGTGGGGCCACTAATTGAATTGTTTAATTTCAGTTACCTATATACCGGGCGTACAATTGTAAAATACTTGTGTACGGAGCTACAAACTATCAAAGTAAAAAAAATAAATTCTGCCCGAAGGGAGAACTTTGATAATTTTTTTTTTTTTGGGTTAGCTTGTTAGTACACACCCATGTCAGTACACACACTCCATGTTAGCCACCCCCACTAGGGATCGATACCAAGACCTCAAGTGTTGAAACGAGGTATCTCCGCTCAGCCTGCCAGTTGAACTTTGATAATCTGACACAGGCTGCAATAGATGATATGCAGGCACTTAGACATTATTTAAAAATTGCATACATAGTTTGTAAATAATTTAAACTGAATTGACCAAATTAAGAGCTCATTTTAGATGTATATATCATGAAGTAAAACTTAACATTTGTTTGATAATCTGATTATGAGACTGTTGGACATTGGACAGCTAAGAAAGAAAATTTTCCTTCTGTCCTCAATCTGATTTTAGGATTATGCCATAGCTAGCTACAATGATTTCAACAATTTGAGTTACTGTATAAGTAGGCACACAATTTCAATTAGGGCCCACAATAAACAAACATTACAATGGATCTTGGGAAGTTTTTAATAGTGCCATTCAACCACCACCGTTTCCTGCAGTGTGGTCCACCTGAGATTTGGATCTGCCTTATTTTAGGGCTCACATGACTTGAAAACTATTAATTTTTTTATTCTTTTTGCTTTTGGGCATTTTTATATCTTTTAGGAAAAATCATACAATATTAAATGAGTTACTTTGTGAAAATCGAATTTAAAAAGGCGTGAGATGTAAATACCATATTAAATGAGGCACTATAATTTGTAAAATTCCCTTTAAACTATGATAGTGATTTTATTTGCCCCGCATCCAGGTAATCCGATCCCCTTATTTCAAACTATGATAATGATTTTTATCTACCCCAAGTAATCCGATCCCTTTATTTCAAAGTATGATAATGATTTTTATCTACCCCGGATTAATCCGATTCCCTTTTTCTTTTCTTTTTAAAAAAAAAGCTATGATGGCTGCGATTTGCGTGCGGATCGTCCGTGTTGAAGTCACAGGGGATTTGTGTGCCTTCCCTTTTTATTGGTCCACACATCAGCACCAATGACATCAGCTGACGTCAGAGAAAAAACTAAGAAGGAAAAAGATGAAAATACACAAGGACTTTTGAATATGACATTTACGTATCTTCTCGCTTTGTTAAACGGATTCTCTTCCCACAATTAATGCTTCGTTTTTGGAATTGGATCATACCAACCATCCAATTTTCCTCCACCATTGTAGGGAATTAGGCCCAAAAACGAGGCTGATGCAAAGCTCAAGTGGTCCACAATACAGCTTAAGTGGATGAAAAAAAAAATCAAAATATCAGCTTGATCCCAGCCTTCTTTGGCCCCAGGAGGTTTCAATAGTAGATGTTTAATTGCCACTGTTTCTGTGGTGTGGTCCACTTGAGCGCATCTACTTGGTTTTTGGAATGAAGCCCTAAAATGATCTAAAAAATGGATGGACGATGCGGATATAACATAGACACTATGGTGGGGCCCACTGAAGTTTCACACTTCAAAACATTATGCTGTTCTTCTGTCTATAGAATCGGGTTGGGTGCCATCAGGAAACGGATTGGCTGGTGTACCACACGCCAGCTATATAGCTGCTGTAGGTACGCTCCTCGAGCTCCAAGTTGTACGGACAGTTCAAAGGAGATCAAAGTTACATGGCCCCATAGTATGTATTTATTATATTTACGCCGTTCATCTATTTTTAGAGATCATTTTAGAGCATTGCCCAAAACATGAATCATATCCAAAGATCATCTGGACCACACCACAAATAGTAGCAGAGATAATGATTTTCACCCTTAAACAATTCGTAGGGCCCACCATAATGTTTATTTTCCATCCAATCTATTCATCAGGTCACAAAGACCTGAATGAAGAGGAAAAACAAATTTCATATTGATCCAAAACTTCTGTGACCTCAAAAAGGGTTTCATTGGTAGATGTTCAATCCCCCACAGCTTTTTGCAGTGTGGTTTGATAGTTAGATCTATCTTATTTTTAGTCTTAAGCCTTAAGACGAGCTCACCAAATGGATAG
Source organism: Magnolia sinica (assembly GCF_029962835.1). Taxonomy (NCBI): domain Eukaryota; kingdom Viridiplantae; phylum Streptophyta; class Magnoliopsida; order Magnoliales; family Magnoliaceae; genus Magnolia; species Magnolia sinica. The sequence continues at coordinate 107,514,825 of NC_080575.1, forward strand.
ACGATTTGGATATAACACATACCTCATGATTAGACCCACAGAACTTGCTGATGTCAATACAGCAGCCAAAGCTGGTGTGAGGCACACCAGCCAACCCGCTTCCGGTGCCATCATCCATTTTGGATGCGGTTTGGCAACACCAGCCAGCTAGCTGCTGTCAAATCTTTGTGGGCCCTGCCATGATATATGTGTTTTATTCATGCTGCCGATCTATTTTGGCAACTTATTTTAGGACATGAGCCTAAAAATTTGGCAGATCTAAATGTCAAGTGGACCACACCAGCCGAAAGCAAAGGTGATTGATTTTCTATCATTAAAAACTGCCTAAGGCCCACTGTAATATCTATTTGCAATCCAACCTGGTGATTAGGTCACACAAATTAATCTGAGCGAGGGAAAGAAAAAATGAGCTGGAAAAATGGATTGCCAGAGTGGATAAAACACATGCATCATGGCGCCGTGCATAAATCTTTACACTAGCTAGTTGGCTCGTGTTGGTCCCAGCCAAACTGAGTTTTCCTTACATGGTGGGGCTAAGAAGGTGAATATGAAGCAGGTCATATTCATATAACAAAATTCTAAAACATACGTATTTTTATTATTTTCTGCTGAGCTCATCTTATGTCATGACCAGTGAGATGGACTGATAAGAGGAATTGCCTGTCTTCAGCAGGCAATACGCACTCTTTCTTTGATTTTTCTAAAGGCTACCCACATTTATCAAAGAGTAGTAATGAGATATTCACGCAGTGCATGCCCCTTGATACGAAGGCACTCAAAATTTTTGCACGTGATATAGCTTAAGTCAGGTTAAAGGGAGTAAATTGTCAAATTAATTCATCAATGCTAACTCACAATCACAAAATCAGATTGATTGGATAATCCTAAACTCTGATTTATGGGAGCTTGTTTGTTGACCAATTTATGGTTTTTCATTGTTAATTGTACAATAAATATCCACCAAGCCAATAGACAGACCATAAATTAAACCATACTTTTTGGTTCATGCGACATTTAAATTGAGAAGCATAATTTGGATATTTAATTTGAATTACGTATATGTTAGGTATGCAATTTATTAATAGTTTCTAGATGCTAGGCCAAGTCAAAAGTTTTTTGTCCTTCCATAGTAACAATGTTTGTAAAACCACCATACTTTTATGGGGTTGAGTTTTCCATTTATATATACGTATACAAAGCAGAGTAGAGTTTGAATACAGAGATAAAATAGGAAAGATAACAACAAATGGAAACCGTATAACAAACAAATGGAAACCGTATAATCTAAATTATGTCTCCTATAATCAAGGAGGATTCCGTAAATCAAGAACTGATTTACTGGAATTCTCTACAGCCCCCTGCAAGCTAAGAGTGGGATTAACACAAACTCGTAGCTTGGATCGAAAGAACACATAAAGATCCCGTGAGACACTCTTGGTGAAGACGTCAGCCAGTTGTAAGTGAGACGGAACATGCTGGAGACGTAGAGTGCCAGCAACAACGAGCTCACGGAGAAAATGGTAATCAAGGTCGATGTGCTTGGCGCGCTTGTGGGACACGGGATTGGAACTCAAAAAAATTGCACTCTTGTTGTCACAAAGAAGGAGAGGCCGGTGAGTTAAAGGAACTCGAAGATCTTGTAGGAGATGAGTGAGCCATAAGACTTTAGCAGCAGCAAGGGCGAGAGCTCGGTACTCAGATTCGCAGCTTGAACGAGAAACTGTCGGCTATTTCTTGGCACTCCAAGAGACAAGATTTTTGCCAAGAAAAATTGAGTAACCAGAGGTGGAGCGTTTAGTGTCCGGGCAGCCAGCCCAATCAGCGTCCGAGTATGCAACTAAGCCCATGGAAGAGGATGAAGTGAACTGGAGACCAAAATTAAGTGTTCCGTTGACAAAGCGAAGGATTCGCTTGATTGCCTGAAAGTGAACATCAGTAGGCGCATGAAGGAATTGACTTACAAAGTTGACTGAATGGGCAATATCAGGACGCGTGATCGTTAAATACTGCAAGGCTCCCACTAGGGAGCGATAGAGAGTCGGATTCGCAAATGGAGTACCTTCAGAGGAGAGTCGTTGAGAGACAATCATGGGAGTAGTAATCGGTTTGCTATCCAACAATTGAGCACGGGCCAAGACATCAGTAGCATATTTAACTTGGCTGAGAAAAAGACCGTCTGGTGTGGAAGATGCCTCTAGTCCAAGAAAATAATTCAGCGGGCCTAAGTCCTTGACAGCAAATTCAGAGTGCAGCTGGGAGATAAATCGGTTGATGAGAGCAGAGTTATTCCCAGTGAGTACGATGTCATCAACGTAAAGGAGGAGATAAATAAGATCATCTTTCCTATTAAAGATAAATAAAGAAGTGTCCGCGCGGCTGCAAAAAAAATCAAGTTTTAGAAGAAATGAACTAAACTGTTGAAACCAAGCACGGGGTGCTTGTTTCAAGCTGTAGAGGGCCTTCTTTAATTTGTAAACATGAAGGGGATGGCAAGGATCAACATAGCCCGGGGGCTGCTCCATATAGACAGTTTCATGAAGAATGCCATTGAGAAAGGCATTTTTGACGTCAAGTTGACGTATGGGCCACTTGTGAGACACAGCGAGAGAGAGAACAACATGAACTGTGGAGGCTTTGACCACAGGGCTGAAGGTATCCGTGTAATCAAGACCGGGAAGTTGAGTATAGCCCATTGCAACGAGGCGAGCTTTGAAGCGCTCAATGGATCCATCAGAAAGAAATTTAGTCCGAAAAACCCATTTGGAACCGACAATATTGGTGTTGGAGGGCCGGCGAACAAGATCCCAAGTATCATTGGTTTGAAGCGCCTTCATCTCTTCATCCATGGCAGCAAGCCAAGCTGGGTTTTTGGCAGTTGATTTAAATCCCTTGGGCTCAGAGGTGGCAAGCAGTGCATGGATCAATGGAGAAGACTGCACAAGGCTGAGATGCGCAGGATGCCGGGGCTTGAAAATTTCATGTTTTGATCGTGTAGTCATGGGATGAGAAGTAGAAGGAGCTGATGAAGTAATGGCATGTATCGGGTCCATGGGAGCTGCAGGAGGAGCTAAGTCCGTAGAAGTTGCAGGTGCAGGCGAGATTGCAGCAGATGGGGATGTGGACTCCATAGCAGAAGAAGGAACCTGCAAGGACTCAACAGCAGAGTCATCTGCACAAAAATGACAAGGAGAAGGAGGGACCTGCGTAGTAGTAGGAGAAGATGTGCTAGGAGATGGTTCAAGGGCGCAGGGTTCAAAAAAATGTGAAAAATCAATGCCAGCAAGAGTAGCAGCACTGGAAATACGTGAAAATGGGAAAAAATTCTCATCAAAATGAGCATGCCGTGTAATATATGTGCGAGAAGTTATAGTATCAAAACAACGGAAGCCTTTATGTGAGGAACTATAACCAAGAAAAATACACGGTAAGCTACGGGGAGAAAATTTGTGAGGTGCATAATCATGTAAGCATGGGTATATAAACTCTACAGCCAAAGGGATGGAAATTCTCATAATTAGGAGGCTTACCAAATAAAACTTCAAAAGGTGAAAGACCACCAAGAACAGGCATAGGCAGCCGGTTGATAATGTAGGTTGCTATGCTGAATGCGTCAACCCAATGTCGAGGAGGAACGTGAGAGTGAAACAGGAGAGCAAGGCCAGTTTCTGTCATATGACGATGTTTGCGCTCAGCTCTACCATTTTGGGAAGGAGTATATGGGCAAGACATTTGGTGGTGGATGCCAAATTGTCGAAGATGAGATTGAAAACGATTGCTTGTAAATTCGGCGCCACCATCGCTTTGAAAAATCTTGATTTTGGTGGACTATTGGTTTTCAACCAATTTTTAAAATTGGAGAAAAATATCAAAGAAATTGGATTTTAATTTCATTGGATAGAGCCAAGTAAATCGAGAGTAATCATCGATAAATAACACATAATAGCTAAATCCCAAATTAGATTTGACGGGAGCGGGACCCCAAATATCGCAATGGATGAGACCTAAAATAACATTAGATCGAGTAGTATTTGGGGAATAAGGCAAGCGATGGCTCTTAGCGAGTTGACAAGTAGAGCAAAGAGATGGATTAGGCAACAGAGAAGTAAGAAATAATTGTCCTTGTTTATTCAAAAGAGATAAAATAGAGTGATTTACATGACCAAGGCGAGTATGCCATAATTCAAAGGAAGCATGTAAATTCTTATTTCTAAGGACAGAAACAAATGTAGAGTTGCCACGCTCCAGCACATACAGACCACCTTCTCGTTTACCTTTTGCCACTGCCGTTCCTGTTACTCGATTCTGTACAACAAAATGATCATGAGAAAAAGTGACAGAGAGAAGAAAGTCAGAGGTCAGTTTGCTGATGGATAACAAGTTTTTGGTAAGACGAGGAACAACAAGAACATCCAAAAGTTGAAAATTGGAAGAGGGAGAGAGCGTGCCAGTGTGTGTAATAGGAAGAGAAGCACCATTGCCTACTATTAGACAGTCCTTACCATGATATGGCTCAACCTTGTCCAACTGAGAAGGGTCAGGGGTCATGTGAGCGGAAGCGCTTGTATCAGTGAACCAATCAGATTCCGAGCCATTTGAGAGGGAACATGCTGTGGTGAAAGCTTCAGCAAGCTGTGCCGTCGGTTCAGCACGATCATAACGGTTCCTGCAGCGATCAGCAGTGTGACCTTCAGTCTTGCAGATTTGACACTGAGGGGTATAAGAACCCCGTTTACCACGTCCATGGCCATGACCTCCATTGAGGCTGCCGCGAGAACGACGAGACTTGGAGAAACTACCACCACGAGATGTAGGAAGAGACCCATTGGTGGCAGTAAAAGCAGCAGAGGAAATAGGGGAGGAGGACCCGAGTGACTTCTGGAAAATCTCAAAGCTTTCAGCTTTGGGAACCAAGTCTTTGAAGGCTGGTAATGGAGTGAGAGACATCTGGGCAGTAGAAAAATTAGCAAAGTCAGCCCCCAATCCTCTGAGATACCAGTGAACTTTGTCTGTATCATCAACCAAGCGGCCCATTGCAGTGAGTTGGTCGCATAAAGCCTTAAATGAACGAGAATATTCAGTGACACTTCGGGTGCCACGTTTGATGAGTTGCAAATCATCTTTGATGCGAAGCTCACGAGTTTTAGAAATATGGCTGAAGGAATTTTCCAAAGCAAGCCAAACATCACGAGCGGTGGTAAGACCAAGGACTTCGGCCATGGCTTCTTCAGTCAACGAGGAGAAGAGAAGACTGAGAAGACGTTGATCTTGAAGTTGCCATTCCACATATTTGGGATTCAGTTGAGAAAAGGAAGAATCAGAGGCGATGGTGGTTGGAGGCGCTGTTGAGGGTCAAATATTGCATATCAGACCCCGATTATTGCCTGATTTTACGTACACGATAATGCCTAATATTATAATTTAATCGTGTTTTTGTTGCAGTCTGTAATAAGGAGCTTTGATTGAAAAAGAGTATTAAAAGCATGGATTTAACGCTCCGAAGTCACCAGAGCAAGGAATGGACTCCAGGGGACTGAGATCGATGGATATACACGCCAGAGATCCGAGAAAATTGAGAAACTGAAGCTCAAGTGGCCTGAAAGTTAGTCAGAATGCAAGATCACAGGGTTTCCACCATCCACTCGGCTCGAAACTTCATACATGGCCTGAGGACCATAAATTAACCGTACACGTCAAATTTCAGCCATTAGATCCTCGTGGAAGTGGCCAAACAGAGAGATCAGAGGGTGCTAGCCGTTAAAGAGCATCTTGGAAATCCAGAAGCGATTAAGGCTCAAACTTAGGCGTTAGAAAGAGCACGAAAAATAACAAATCTTAGTGAAATTTTGTGTCATTTGCATGGTGCAATCAGGAGATACTGACGGCAGAAGATATAACAAAAGAGAAGGGCAAATCTGTAAATAGATGTGCCATGCATGGCTTACGTGAAGCAAATTATATTTTTAAGGGTTAATGTTGTCCATACATCGGTTAAGCGTGTGGCCCACCCTGAACTCAGATCTACTTTAAACTAGAGGCCATGGGCTAACACTATGTACAGGAGCTGATGGAGGGAGTGGATTTCTAGGACAGGCATCACAGTGGACCCCACCTATTTTTTGCGCAGAATATCCAAATTGAGCAGTTTGGGACGTCCAGTGACGGACGTGTTCCACTGGGTTTTGACAGTGGGCCCCACCCATCATTCCATTAGATGATCTGACTCGTCCATTTGCTCTGGAGGATGGCCAAGACCCTGGATATGATTCCTTTCTGGTCCCATACAAGCGATCGTGTGAATTTCTTATCCAAACGAAAGACAGACAGTACAATGAAATGTTCCGTGGGCCACACCGAATCTAACCCAAAACCAGTCAATTCTCCATAGTTTTTCGAGCAGAATCTAATGGACGGCGTGGATCTTTCACCTGACACCAAGAAGTGGGGCCCACCAACATCCAGCGTAAGCTCTATTACGCACGCACGTCTTCTGCTATGCGTAAAGGCTACGCACACAAGATGTTGTTGCCTATAAGAAGAAAGAGAGTAGAGGGATGTTTGGCGTGGGCAGCCGTGGAGGCCAAGAGAGAGGGGGAGAGGTGGCACGTGAGCGTGGCTTGGGCTGGACGTCAGGGGGAGAATTGAGAAAAAAGCTGGGACGTGGAGTTTGGCTTGGCTGGAACAAGGAGGACGATTGAAAGGGAGATGGGAACGTGAAGACAGGGAGGAGAGAGAGAAGTTTTTTTACTTTCCTTGCTGTGGTTTTTCTTTCCTCTTCTTTTTGTTTTGTTTATTTGTTTATTTTAGCCTATTCATGTGTGGCTAAACCCCTTAGCTAGGGCTAAGAGGTGAAGCCTGTAGCGAGATGGGAGATACTATTCTATGCTTTTAACTTAAATTCATAAACTGAATTTGATTTGTGTTGATTATTAAAGGAATGTTTTTCTTAGTCTTTAATGATCTGTTGTGACTAAAATTACAATAGGTCTGCAATGGCTTTGAATATTTCTTTTTTCCTTTTTGATGTTTATGACGTCAGGAAGCCCTGTTGTTCACCATCGTCTCCTAGGCATAGTTGGATGATAGTACCCTTCCTAACTTTCATACACTGTTGATTGGTTGGTAATTAGTTTAATCCTGTTGTTTGCTTTGTCTCCTGGGCATGGTTAGATGATGGAATCCATTCTAATTCATATACCTTTCATCTCTTGAAAACCAGATCAAGTAAAGTTCAGTTTAAATTTCATAATTCTTGATGCAGGCATAAGATCTCCCTGATCCGTACAAGTGGATCCTCTGAATCCCTAGTTTTCTTCCTCTAAATTCCTTAAGTTTTACATTAATCTCTCACCATTATTCATCAATTTATATTTGATTTAGATTGCATCTTAGGCTAGTTCTATTTCTAGTTAGTTTCAATTTACGTACAAGTTTCAGTCCCTGTGGATTCGACCTCGGTCTTACCGAGTTTATTACTACATCACAACCCTATACTTGGGGAGTGAACAAGTTTTTGGCGCCGTTGCCGGGGACTGACGGTTACGTTTTTCTGAAATTAATTAGTTTTAGAATTAGGTTAGGATTAGGATTTTACTAACTTTAGGTTAAAGGTTTTTATTTTATTTTATTTTTAGAAGCTAACCTGTTTTCCTGTTTTGTAGGATCCTGAAATAACTTCTAAATTGGTAATCCCTTTCTAATTCCTCTACTTTTTCTATTTTTAGAATTAGGGTTTGAGTTTTGGAAATTTTCTATTTTCTAGTATTTTTTTATTTTTAAGAACTAGTTTATTTTTAGAAACTTTCATCTCTTGTTTTTAGAAACTAGGTTAGTTATTTCCTTTTTTAGAAATTCTTTCTAATTTTATAAACTAACTCAGCTTCTAGGTTTAAGGAACTTTCCTTTTTAGAAACTAATCTCTTTTATTTTCTTTTACAGGATATTAACATAAGAACTTCTCATTTGGTACTTTCTTTTTAACTTCTCCTCCTCTTACTTTACATATTATTGTAGGATCTTTTCTTCTGTTTTTCTTAGGATTGAATTCAGATTAAGGGTTTCATCATGTATATGCACGAGTGGGAACGTCAGTATGCTGAGAAGAATAACCTATTTTGGGATGATGAAGATATAAATCAACCTATGTCTCAAAACTTTTCTAAAACTATCAGTGAGAACCGATCAGAATATAAAGATCCACCGGCTAAGAAGTCCTTACGTGATTATATGCAGGAGAACAATTACACCCCACGGATTAACAAAACAGTACGTGAGTGTTGGGGTTATCATAATTATGGTTGTGAGAATTATTATCACTCATCTGATAAAGAGAAAACAATGCGTGATTATATCATGAGTGATAATAAGTATTACCAACCAGCAGATTCTCCCACCTATGATCAGTATGACTATAACTGGTGGGAACATCAAAATTGGGTAAATGAACCATCAACATATTATAATAATTCTCTTGGATCCCATACCTTTGAAATCCAACCAGAAACGACCCAAGAGGATTCACTTCAACATGACATGGCCTGTTTTGCGGAAATTAGAAAAGTAATGGAAACACTCACTTCGCGCCTCGAAAGGATAAAGGAAGCTTTCTCGTCCCAACCACAACCCAATCCAAAAATACAATGTGAGGAAAGTGATCCTCACTCACTTTTGAAGGAATCTGGAATTTGGAATGAGGAGTTGGATTCCATTAATGAGCATGCGGTTCAATCTCCTGATGAGAAGATCTCGATGATTGTTCAAAGGAATGGTGAAGATACATGGGTGTCTTTTAAATATAGTGATGATGACACACCTTCCTTACATGACACACAGGATTTCAATGATGAGGTAAAGGTTAGTTTATTTGAACCTCAACCGAATTTAGGAATAGAATGTGAGGAAGGCGATCCCATCCCAAATGGGCACTGCATTGAACTAGAATATGATGAATATTGGGACGACGATCCTGAATGTGCAGCCACAGTTCCCCTGGAATCTATCTCAAGTTTGGTCCAGGTTAATGATCAAGATGTCCACAAAGTGGTCGGTCATAATGAGTCACTCCCCTTACCTGACATGTCTGATTTAATGGTGGAGGATGAGCTCCTTACAACCGACCCTTCTAACTCTTGTGAACTATGTTTGGACCACGCCTCTGAATCGAATGATGATGTGATTCAGGAGAAGGACAAGTTGCTCGCTACGACCCTGGAATTTGAAACCACTCAATTGAGGCCACCATCTGAGTTGTACACGTTTAACAATTCAACGCCTCGATTGAGTAGTCTCAATGAACAAAGTGATCACATTGATGCTTACCCTATTGATTTTCAATCTGTCTGTGCAGGACTGGAGGAAGAAAGCGTACATCTGGCTACTTTCAAGGATGATGGTTTCCTTAGGCAGATCATCGCGAGCTACAATGGGAAAAATAAGTCACACTCATTAAACTTCCCAACTCTTTGGATGATTGCTTGGCATACTTTGCAGATTCAAACGATCCCATGTCAAAGGATAAAGTGGATGTCTTGCAAGACGACATCTCGGTAGTCATCACTGACCGAGAGAACCCTTATTCTGAAGCCCCTTCTTCCCCTGATCTTAAACGTCTACCAGTAAAGGAAGAGGAGTTGAAAATTGAGCCGAAGTTTGGAACTTCGGAATGTGTTGAGACTACATCACTTTTTAAGAAGTTTTCTAAACTTTATTTACTTGTAGTCTTTGATTCACCATGGGATACTAACGTTGAAACTTTTTCTGTCACAGGTGAATCGTATATATGGATACCTCAAGCACTTCAAAGGAAAATTTCTTATGAGGTACATAAGTTTCTCTGGAAGGTCATGCTCCAAGGTGTCCAAGCCTATTGCAAAAAGGGCTTTTGGATGATCCTGTTGAGGAACTTACTAAGAAACTTATCAAGATATTGGCCGAAAGAGGAACCTTGCGGTTTGACTCAGTAGTTTTTCCTTGCTTTCTTAGGACTAGGATGTTTCCTTTATGCCGTTTTAGGATAGACGGTAAACTTAGTGCTCATGGGAGCCAATCTAACTTTTCATTCCATTTCATTTTCCTAGTTAGTTAGTTCAATGTTTGTGGGTAACATTACTGCAAACCCTCACGAGACTACAACTCGTCCACTAGGGGCAACCTAGTAGTTTAAAGGCTTGTTGCATACGCTAAATGCAATCGAGAGTACCTGCGAAAGTGGTGTAGGTAGAATTTCATTTTTGTTATTTTTATTTTACTTCTGTTGGTTTCTCTCTTGTGCTGACCCGATCTTACGTAGATATCTTTGGAAAGCCTTTTGATTCTTTCGTCCAGGTACTATCTTTCCATCACTCCTCTTATATTTTTGTTGTCCCATGTGCATTGCATGCTTATTTCTTTTACATTGAGGACAATGTAGATTTTAGGTTGGGGGTGGGAGATTAGGGTTCCTAATCAGTGTTTTCTTGGTCTTGAGCAAAAATTGTGAATTTTTTTAAATTTGTCTGGATTTTCTTGTGAATTCGAAGGGATTTTGACGGCCATCTAGGGCACTTGGAATTACAAGATGAGTAATGTTGGTAATTTATGACTCTTAGGTTCAGTTATTTATTATATTAGATTTCACAGTTAAGTTTGAAGTGTTAATCTCTGATTAGAAGTTGTAAACATTGATTGAGTTATGATCTCACATGTCACATCTCGCTTTCACATTAAGGTTTCATTTTGATATTAAAGGATTTACTTAGTACTCACTAAGCATGAAAGGAACCTGCCTAAGAAAATTGAAAAGATTGGGTGAATAATCGTCACCATAGGTTTGGTCCCTATAGGTGAAGGTTCAACTTCCCAAAGTAGCCTGCGGAAAGGGGTGGGCAATCATCATAGGTTTGCTCCCTATAGGTGAGGATTTGATTTCCCTTCTTGGCGTTACTTTTAATAGAAAAATCAAAAGCTGAAGGAATGAAAAGATGATCTGTGAGGCAAGTTTTGGTTATCATGAATCTTCTTATTGGTTACTAATGATATCCTGAAATAGAGAAGTGAATTTTAATGATGATAAGCTGAGATTACACTGTACGCTCATAGATCTCAATGATTAGAATTTTTCTAATTAATGGAATAATACTTTGAACTTGATTATGAAGTTTACCGTGCGCTTGAGTCTAGGAGAAAGTAATATCCAACATTCATGAATCTGGGAATTCTCATATCTGGATTATTCTACAAAAAAAATCACTCGAGTTTATAGAAATTGTTTTGTAATTCTCAACTTACTTTTCGCATACTTTGCTCGGGACTAGCAAAATGCTGGTTAGGGGTTGTGTTGAGGGTCAAATATTGCATATCAGACCCCGATTATTGCCTGATTTTACGTACACGATAATGCCTAATATTATAATTTAATCGTGTTTTTGTTGCAGTCTGTAATAAGGAGCTTTGATTGAAAAAGAGTATTAAAAGCATGGATTTAACGCTCCGAAGTCACCAGAGCAAGGAATGGACTCCAGGGGACCGAGATCGATGGATATACACGCCAGAGATCCGAGAAAATTGAGAAACTGAAGCTTAAGTGGCCTGAAAGTTAGTCAGAATGCAAGATCACAGGGTTTCCACCATCCACTCGGCTCGAAACTTCATACATGGCCTGAGGACCATAAATTAACCGTACACGTCAAATTTCAGCCATTAGATCCTCGTGGAAGTGGCCAAACAGAGAGATCAGAGGGTGCTAGCCGTTAAAGAGCATCTTGGAAATCCAGAAGCGATTAAGGCTCAAACTTAGGCGTTAGAAAGAGCACGAAAAATAACAAATCCTAGTGAAATTTTGTGTCATTTGCATGGTGCAATCAGGAGATACTGACGGCAGAAGATATAACAAAAGAGAAGGGCAAATCTGTAAATAGATGTGCCATGCATGGCTTACGTGAAGCAAATTATATTTTTAAGGGTTAATGTTGTCCATACATCGGTTAAGCGTGTGGCCCACCCTGAACTCAGATCTACTTTAAACTAGAGGCCATGGGCTAACACTATGTACAGGAGCTGATGGAGGGAGTGGATTTCTAGGACAGGCATCACAGTGGACCCCACCTATTTTTTGCGCAGAATATCCAAATTGAGCAGTTTGGGACGTCCAGTGACGTACGTGTTCCACTTGGGTTTTGACAGTGGGCCCCACCCATCATTCCATTAGATGATCTGACCCGTCCATTTGCTCTGGAGGATGGCCAAGACCCTGTATATGATTCCTTTCTGGTCCCATACAAGCGATCGTGTGAATTTCTTATCCAAACGGAAGACGGACGGTGCAATGAAACGTTCCGTGGGCCACACCGAATCTAACCCAAAACCAGTCAATTCTACATAGTTTTTCGAGCAGAATCTAATGGACGGCGTGGATCTTTCACCTGACACCAAGAAGTGGGGCCCACCAACATCCAGCGTAAGCCCTATTACGCACGCACGTCTTCTGCTGTGCGTAAAGGCTCCGCACACGGGATGCCGTTGCCTATAAGAAGAAAGAGAGTAGAGGGATGGGGGGATCCAAGTTGGCGTGGGCAGCCGTGGAGGCCGAGAGAGAGGGAGAGAGGTGGCACGTGAGCGTGGCTTGGGCTGGACGTCAGGGGGAGAATTGAGAAAAAGCTGGGACGTGGAGTTTGGCTTAGCTAGAACAAGGAGGACGATTGAAAGGGAGATGGGAACGTGAAGACAGGGAGGAGAGAGAGAGAAGTTTTTTTTTACTTTCCTTGCTGTGGTTTTTCTTTCCTCTTCTTTTTCTTTTGTTTATTTGTTTATTTTAGCCCATTCATGTGTGGCTAAACCCCTTAGCTAGGGCTAAGAGGTGAAGCCTATAGCGAGATGGGAGATTCTATTCTATGCTTTTAATGTAAATTCATGGACTGAATTTGTTTTTAGTTGATTATGTAGTTGATTATGGAAGGAATGTTTTTAGTCTTTAATAGTCTGTTGTGACTGAAATTACAATGGGTCTGCAATGGCTTTGAATATTTTCTTTTTTCCTTTTTTATGACGCCAGGAAGCCCTGTTGTTCACCATCGTCTCCTGGGCATGGTTGGATGATGGTACCCTTTCTAACTTTCATGCACTGTTGTTTGGTTGGTAATTAGTTTAATCCTGTTGTTTGCTTTGTCTCCTGAGCATGGTTAGATGATGGAATCCATTCTAATTTATATGCCTTTCATCTCTTGAAAACCAGATCAAGTAAAGTTCAGCTTAAATTCCTTAATTCTTGATGCAGGCATAAGATCTCCCTGATCCATACAAGTGGATCCTCTGAATCCCTAGTTTCCTTCCTCTAAATTCCTTAAGTTTTACATTAATCTCTCACCATTATTCATCAATTTATATTTGATTTAGATTGCATCTTAGGCTAGTTCTATTTCTAGTTAGTTTCAATTTACGTACAAGTTTCAGTCCTCGTGGATTCGACCTCGGTCTTACCGAGTTTATTACTACATCACAACCCTATACTTGGGGAGTGAACAAGTTTTTGGCGCCGTTGTGGGGGATTCATTTTTCTCAAATTAATTAGTTTTAGAATTAGGTTAGGATTAGGATTTTACTAACTTTAGGTTAAAGGTTTTTATTTTATTTTATTTTTAAAAGCTAATCTGTTTTCCTGTTTTGTAGGATCCTGAAATAACTTCTAAATTGGTAATCCCTTTCTAATTCCTCTACTTTTTCTATTTTTAGAATTAGGGTTTGAGTTTTGGAAATTTTCTATTTTCTAGTATTTTTTTATTTTTAAGAACTAGTTTATTTTTAGAAACTTTCATCTCTTGTTTTTAGAAACTAGGTTAGTTATTTCCTTTTTTAGAAATTCTTTCTAATTTTATAAACTAACTCAGCTTCTAGGTTTAAGGAACTTTCCTTTTTAGAAACTAATCTCTTTTATTTTCTTTTACAGGATATTAACATAAGAACTTCTCATTTGGTACTTTCTTTTTAACTTCTCCTCCTCTTACTTTACATATTATTGTAGGATCTTTTCTTCTGTTTTTGATTAAATTCAGATTAAGGGTTTCATCATGTATATGCACGAGTGGGAACGTCAGTATGCTGAGAAGAATAACCTATTTTGGGATGATGAAGATATAAATCAACCTATGTCTCAAAACTTTTCTAAAACTATCAGTGAGAACCGATCAGAATATAAAGATCCACCGGCTAAGAAGTCCTTACGTGATTATATGCAGGAGAACAATTACACCCCACGGATTAACAAAACAGTACGTGAGTGTTGGGGTTATCATAATTATGGTTGTGAGAATTATTATCACCCATCTGATAAAAAGAAAACAATGCGTGATTATATCATGAGTGATAATAAGTATTACCAACCAGCAGATTCTCCCACCTATGATCAGTATGATATAACCGGTGGGAACATCAAAATTGGGTAAATGAACCATCAACATGTTATAATAATTCTCTTGGATCCCATACCTTTGAAATCCAACCAGAAACGACCCAAGAGGATTCACTTCAACATGACATGGCCTGTTTTGCGGAAATTAGAAAAGTAATGGAAACACTCACTTCGCGCCTCGAAAGGATAAAGGAAGCTTTCTCGTCCCAACCACAACCCAATCCAAAAATACAATGTGAGGAAAGTGATCCTCACTCACTTTTGAAGGAATCTGGAATTTGGAATGAGGAGTTGGATTCCATTAATGAGCATGCGGTTCAATCTCCTGATGAGAAGATCTCGATGATTGTTCAAAGGAATGGTGAAGATACATGGGTGTCTTTTAAATATAGTGATGATGACACACCTTCCTTACATGACACACAGGATTTCAATGATGAGGTAAAGGTTAGTTTATTTGAACCTCAACCGAATTTAGGAATAGAATGTGAGGAAGGCGATCCCATCCCAAATGGGCACTGCACTGAACTAGAATATGATGAATATTGGGACGGCGATCCTGAATGTGCAGCCACAGTTCCCCTGGAATCTATCTCAAGTTTGGTCCAGGTTAATGATCAAGATGTCCACAAAGTGGTCGGTCATAATGAGTCACTCCCCTTACCTGACATGTCTGATTTAATGGTGGAGGATGAGCTCCTTACAATCGACCCTTCTAACTCTTGTGAACTATGTTTGGACCACGCCTCTGAATCGAATGATGATGTGATTCAGGAGAAGGACAAGTTGCTCGCTACGACCCTGGAATTTGAAACCACTCAATTGAGGCCACCATCTGAGTTGTACACGTTTAACAATTCAACGCCTCGATTGAGTAGTCTCAATGAACAAAGTGATCACATTGATGCTTACCCTATTGATTTTCAATCTGTCTGTGCAGGACTGGAGGAAGAAAGCGTACATCCAGAGAAACTTGGAGGATTCGGAGTAGTTATCCTTGAGGAATACGGTGATCGATGTTTATCCCTGCGTCCGCAGGCTAGAAGTGGGACAAGAGGAAGGACTTGGAGATGGGTGAGGTCCATCCCACTATAAAATGGAGGCTATAAAAAACCCACAGCACCAGCAACCAAGTTCAAACATGGTCCCAATGAAATCCCTTCTCTCTTTCCTCTTCTTACTACTAGGTTCCTCTTATGAAGCAGCATCATCAACATCTGAGGAAGCAAAAGCTCTCCTCGAATGGAAAGCCAGTCTCTCTCAAACTGAAGCTCTCCGTTCATGGTCTTTATTCCCCAGTGCCAACACTTCTGCCACCCAAGAGAGCTCTCCATGTAAGTGGACCGGAATTTCATGCGATCATGCAGGAAGCGTGGTTGAAATACACCTGTGGAATACGAACTTGCAAGGTATGCTTGATAATTTGAGCTTCTCTTCATTTCCCAACCTTGTCCGCCTCAATCTCAGCCAAAACTCACTCCATGGAACCATTCCAACCCAGATCGGTTCTCTTTCAAAACTCATCTTCCTTGATTTGTCCACCAATCAACTGTCGAGTGCCTTGCCTCTTACACTAGCTAATCTTACTCGCATTCTGGAGCTCGATCTTTCTCATAACATGATAACTGGTGAAATGTCCCCCCGTTTCTTCACCAATTGGTCCAGACTCATCTCCCTTCAACTCCATACCAATAAACTCACTGGACAAGTTCCATCAAGAATTGGCCTGCTGAGAAATCTCCGCCATTTGGACCTCTCTCAAAATCAGATGGTTGGTTTGATACCTCCAGAAATAGGAACGCTTAAAGATCTCCTCACCCTAAGATTGCACGGAAACAATCTCACGGGTGTCATCCCTCCATTTCTGGGTAATTTGAGCCAGCTGACGCATCTTCACCTCCATGAAAACATAATTTCGGGTCCTATCCCTCGGGAGATAGGAAATATGAGGAATCTGAAAGAACTGCTCATCTGCCATAACCATCTAAACGGTTCCATCCCTTCCATTTTAGGAAACTTGACCCAGCTGAATTACTTGCACCTCTGTAGTAATAGTATTTCAGGGCCAATCCCTCAAGAGTTGGGAAAACTTAAGAAACTGAATGAATTAAACCTGTCCGAAAACCTTCTAACTGGTTCCTTACCTTACACTTTAGGAAATCTAACTGAGCTTTCCTTCTTATACCTCTATGAAAATCACCTCCATGGCTTGATTCCTCCGCAGATAGGAAATCTCAAGAAGTTAGTTTATCTAAGATTAATCTCAAACAAACTCATTGGTCCAATCCCTCCACATATTGGTAATTTGAGCAGCCTAACTAGACTCGGTCTCTATGATAATCCATTATCTGGTTCACTACCTCCAGAAATCTCTAATCTAACACGTTTAGAGTTTCTCGTTTTGGGGGACAACAACTTCTCTGGCCAACTACCCCAAGTATGCCAAGGTAGATCACTCACACGCTTCAGTGCGTTTAATAACCATTTCACGGGTCCCATCCCTGAAAGCCTGAGAAACTGCACTGCCTTAACAAGAGTCCGGCTCGACCATAATCAGCTCACAGGAAATATATCCCAAGTTTTCGGAGTATATCCTAGTTTATATTACATCGATCTGAGTTATAATAAATTGCATGGTGAGCTGTCACCAAAATGGGGACAATGTCAAAACCTGACGCTGCTAAAAATCTCTGATAACAATCTCACTGGTAGAATTCCGCCGCAGATTGGGCAGCTAAGTCAGCTACGGGAACTCGACCTGTCTTCAAACAACCTACAAGGAAATATTCCTAATAGCCTGGGGAGTTTGTCCATGCTTTACAACTTGAGTTTACAAAATAACAGACTATCTGGTTGGGTACCGGGTGAAATTGGAAAACTATCCAATTTGGAGATTCTTGACCTATCAAAGAACAAGCTGAGTGGGCTGATACCACAGCAACTGGGGGACTGCTCCAAATTGCGGTATTTGAGCATGAGTGAGAATTATTTGAATGGAAGCATTCCGTTTCAGATTGGTAATCTAATAGGCCTGCAGATTACCTTGGATCTCAGCTGTAACTTCCTTTCGGGAGAGATAAGCCAACAACTTGGGAAACTGCAAATGTTGGAAAAACTAAATCTCTCCCACAATTCACTCTCAGGTTTCATCCCATCGTCTTTCAAAGAGATGATCAGTTTATCTTCCATCGACTTTTCATACAATGATTTGGAGGGCCCTCTCCCTGACGGCAAAGCCTTCCGTCAGGCTCCACTTGTGGCATTTGTCGGAAACAAAGGTCTATGTGGTGAAGTGAAAGGTATGCTACCATGTAATTCCTCGTCGATAAACCCTGTTAGCGGCAAGAAAGACCACAAGCTTGTGATCATCATCATTGTTCCTATCGTGGCAGCATTATTTCTTCTGTTTGTATTTTACATCATTTGCTCCGTTTTCCTTAGGAGAACAAGAAATGCAGAGAAAAAGGAAGTAGAAGTGAACAACAGAAATCTATTTGAAGTATTCAATTTTGATGGAAAGATTTCCTATGAAGAGATCATCAGGGCAACAGAGGATTTCAACGAAAAATATTCAGTTGGGGTGGGAGGCCACGGGAGTGTTTATAAAGCAGATCTGTCCACAGGTCAGGTAGTAGCTGTGAAAAAATTTTACTCATCACTGGGTGGCGAGCAAGATGATCAAAGTAGCTTTAGAAATGAGATACGAGCACTAACAGAAATTCGACATCGCAACATTGTGAAGCTCTATGGGTTCTGTTCTCATGCTCAGTGCTCCTTTCTAGTGTACGAGTACGTGGAAAGGGGAAGCTTGGCTAACATCCTAAACAGCAGTATGGAAGGAGCTGTAGAATTGGATTGGGTGAAGAGGATGAAGGTTATCAGAGGAGTAGCCCATGCCTTATCATACATGCACCACGATCTCACCCCTCCTATAGTTCACCGTGACTTATCAAGCAACAACATTTTGTTGGATTTGGAATTCGAAGCTCGTGTCTCTGACTTTGGCACTGCTAGACTTATAAAACCTGATTCCTCCAACTGGTCCGCACTTGCTGGCACTTGTGGATATGTAGCTCCAGGTATGGTAAATAGTTGGTAGTAGTACATTGAACCTAATTTTCTTTCTCTCCATTTTTTTTTCCCAATGTTGCTTAAAAGTTTTTATCATATCAGATAATATCGTGGAATGTGGAATGTCTAAATGCATACTTGTAAGTGTTAAAGATCACTGAAAAAGTTACTTTTGTTTCGATTGTTACTTAAAATGTTTAATATTCATCATTTTCCTACTCATCCGTGGAGAAAATGTTTTTAACTCACATTTTATTTGAAAATTTTAAATTCAATTTCCACTTTTATTTCTCATTTCAGGCAAAGATATGTCAACTTCAATTTTAATTTCATAAATGGTAAAAGGACTTCCTGTTAATAAATTCAATGACCTATATTAAATCAAATTTGGAAAACTTGTGAAAAAAATTAGCTTCATCTGTATTTGTATTATAGTTTCTTTGTTTTGTTTAAGAATTGTAGGATCATCTATTCAAAACAAAATTTACAACAACAGAAGGTTGCATATAAGGAACAATTTGATTAATATTTGTTTTTATAATTCAACCAAATGCATGTAATATCATTCTATCTCATCTACATTGAATTTCCTCTATTCTTGGTCGCTAGAAAAATGGAAAAAGAGAGAGCTAAGATCAAATCATAAAACCTTAATTTCTTACTCTTGTTCTATTTAGGTGAATGCACATCGTATGAGTCTTAGGATCTTAACAAGTTTCCATTTGCTAACCCTACACTCTTTCATACAACGGTTGTTCCATTAATTAAGGGAATAAAAAAAATTAATGAGACCAGATCTACTGTAAAGATTTATATGTTAAGATTAACATACAATGCATTGTATTATAGCCTTTCATTTTTTTTCTTCTATATTTTTTGGTGTGCAGAGCTTGCTTACACAATGAGGGTGACTGAGAAATGCGATGTATATAGCTTTGGGGTTTTATCACTTGAACTCATAATGGGAAGGCATCCTGGGGATCTCATCTCCTCCTTGGCATCATCAGGTGGCCAAGATACATTGTTGATGGATGTGTTAGATCAACGCCTCCCCCCTCCCACACCTCAAGACATGAAGGATGTAGTACGTGCAGCGATGTTGGCACTTGCATGCTTACATGCCAATCCACAGTCTCGGCCCACCATGCGGCACCTGTCGCAGGAGCTATCTGCCGGCAAGGGTCCTCTTCCCGAGGCTTTCCACACAATTACATTGTCTCGACTGTTCAATATCCAGGTATGATTGATTAAATAGGATGATAGGGTAGGGAAAAAAAAAAAGAGTATGATAAAGATATTTCTCCACGGTACACGTGGCAGGGATATGTATCAATCACAGCCATCCATCTAGCGGGCACCATCATGGATATCTTATGTTTTAGAAATCACACTAATTAGACAATCCTTTCAATCACATTTCTCCAAAATCCTTCGTGAATTTTGGTCATTAATCCTCTTCATGAATGTTTGGACATTAACTTCCTTTTCTTTCTAAGAGCCACCCGGGATATTCGTTTAAAAATAGATAGATACACCTACCTACATATGGGAGCACATCAACTAAGGATTTTACGATCCGCCCTCAACATTCTTCATCCCACAGCATTTTGAAGGCGTTCTACCCTCTAGTAAGAAATAGCATATTCGTGTTACTGAAAAAAAAAAAAAGAAGCTATTCCTACAAAGTAGGGGCAACTAGATGGACGGACCGGATTGATTTATTACCCTGCGGCTTGTACTGTGTGGGGTTGGCTCTCCTATACGATAATTGCACCTGATCTACCTCCCTCAAACGAAGGGAACGGATATGGTGCCAACCGTCAGCATCTAGCTACTTAGTTCTCAACTACTCGATATTTATACTTGCAGTAGATTTGTTGTGCCTCATTAAATGTGACCATTGATTGGACCTTTACTATGTAATCCCCACAAATCTTTCAATCAGCGGCTGGGCCTAACAGATGAATTGATCAGATCTTCTACATGTGCGCTGCACATATATGAGATTGAGAGCTTGATAAAATCTCTCATGTTTTCACGGGATGCTTTATCGCCACAAGAAAAATGAGGCCAGTTGCCTGAAAAGTTCCTGTGGGGAAGCTATGTGGTGCGAACATGATGTAGAGCGGGTCGCGGACAGTTTCATGGCCAAAGATGGATCAGAAAAGGTCAGGTCGACAGAAGTGATCCGGACCACCGGACCTTAGATCGGGCCTATCTCACAATCCGGAATGAGTTATCAGGCGTAAAATATATGATTTTGGGGTAAAACGAGCTACTTTAGCCAACCAACCTTGCTATGCCTGGTTGCGCAAGCCGAATTTACAAAATACCCCTGGATCGACGGTCGTTTCCCCGTTTTAATTTATTTTTACTATAAATAATAAGTTTTAGTTTGATTATAACTCTTCATCTGTCGGGCTTTCGGAGTTGCGTCCAACGTGAAAAGAGCTTAGAATAATTAGGAGAACGGTTTGGTGAAGCCAAATAGGACACTCACTATTTTTTGCCGAAAACCTTGCGCACTAGTAGACATCACGACCGTCTATAAATAGTAAGTTTACTATTTATAGTAAGTCGCGAATTCTAGGAGTTTTAGTTGTAGTTTGCTTCTGATTTCTCTCCCATTGCTTGGTATCTCTATTTAAAGGGTTGTGAACTCGTTCATTGGGATTCATTAAATCAATTTCAAATTTATTAGAATTTATTTCTATTTTTTGCTTTCTTTCCTCGTGGATTTGAGAAGTCTCTATGAGGATTCCAGAGAAGCTCCATTGATTAGGAGTAATTATCCTCTTGAGGAAGACGGTGATCGACCTCATCGCGTTCATTCCTGTGTCAGAACCGAGATTGCCGTGCCAAAACTCATGTGGGCCACATCACAAAAAATAGCGGGGATTTAATGCTTACCATTGGCAACGTTGTGGAGCCATGAAAGTTCTGTATCAGGATGAACAGTTTGGATGGTATATAAACGTCATGGTCGGCTCTAGGAAGGTTCCAACAGTGGATATCTCGATTCTGGCTATTTCTTGTGGTGTGAACCCAATGCAGGGAAGGACGTGATGCAGTCCATGATCATCGTCTTTCTCAGGGAATAACTACTCCGAGTATATTGAGCTCTATGTACTCCTAGAAAACTTCCTCAATTATTATTATTATTTTATTTTATATATTTTTTAAAAAGAATATTCATATAACAAGAAAGATGTACATGACAGATTTCGGGCAAGCCCAAAGATAAAAAGGGGAAGGGCCTACCAATCATATGAAAGAAATAGGAATTAAGAAAGACAAAGCTAATTTCCCTCCCTCAGACAACCTAAGGTAACTTTATCCAGAAAAAGGAGGCCATTGATCGGCCCTGGGAGCTCCTTATGGTGATTGAAGAAACAGTGAGCTTGGTTGTCACTTCCCCCTCGAGCTAGCACATCTGCCACTGCGTTAGCTTCCCTATGAGTGTGGGAAATGACTACGTCCATATTGGACATAAGAGATTTAATCTTGGTCCACCAACTCAAATTCATATTACATAAAAGTAGAAATAATTTGTAATATATTTGAAATAAATTGATTAATAATAAAAGATGAAATTACAATCCTTTAAATAATAAGCTCAAACCTAAGATAGTTTTAGACTTAAACTCCCTAAAAAGTGACTTACTGTAAATAGTAAAGTTACTATTTATAGACTATCACAATTCCTACAACACTTTATGGTTTTTGGCCAAAAATAGTAAGTGTCCAGTTTAGCCTAACCACGTTGTTCTCCTAACTTTTCTAAGCCATTTTCATGTTGGTCATGATTCGTACAACTCAAATGATCAAAAGTTATACGTCAACTAAAACTTACTATTTATAGTAAAAATGAAATTAAAAGGGACTTTTGACCATTGATCTGATGGACTATCGCAAATCTAGCATGGGAAACCCAGTATAGCAGGGTTGGTTGGCTAAAGTAGCTTCTCGTACCCCAAAATCATACATGATACATTGAAAAACTCATTCCGATTTGTGAGATACGATTACTTTAAGTTTCTAACAGTCTGGATCATTTCTACCTTCGATTGGGCCTTCTCTGATTATCTTTGCCATGAAAGTGTCTGCGACTCGCTCTACATTAGCCCCTCCACTTCAAAACAATCAACCTCGAGTTCTTGTTTAGCTTCGGCTCATGATAGCTGCTCAGGTCTACAACGTTAAAAGTAAGTGAGATCTCCATATCATCCGGAAGATCAACAACGTAAGTGTTGTCATTGATCTTTAGGAAGATTGGTACTGGTCTAATATTCTTGTTCTTCAACTTATTGTAGCTCTTGGTTAGAAATCTCTCCTTGCGTAGATATACGATAACATGGTCGTCTACCTCGAACACCTTTTGCCTCAACTCGGTCCCCCAGATGTTCTGCTACAATGCTCATGCCTGGGAGCTTAGACAAAGGGACCAAGTCAAGTGTGTGGCGGGGCACTCGACCATAAACAATATGAAACGGGGATTTCCTATCGAGCGATTCACCATATTGTTGAATGCAAACTCCGCTTAAGATAAGGTCAAATCCTACTACTTTTGTTTGTCACCTAAAATACATCGGAGGAGGTTTCCCAACGTATGATTCATAACTTCAGTTTGTCCATCGATTTATGAGTGGTAGACACTATTGTACTGAAGTTGCATACCAAACTGATTCCACAAAGTCAGCTAGAAGTAGCTAATGAACTTCGTTTCATAATCAGAAGTAATGATCTTAGGAACCCCATGTAGTCGCACAACCTCTCTGAAGAATAGATTCATCACTTGTGTTGTATCGATGGTCTTCTTACACGGGATAAAGCGTGCCATATTTGAGAAACGATCTACCACCACGAACATCAAATTCGTGCTACACTATGTTCGTGGGAGACCAAGCATAAATTCCATAGATAAGTCCTCCCAAGTGCCGTCAGGCACAAGTAACGGGGTATAGAGGCTCGTATTCTGAGACTGCCCCTTGGAGGTCTGACAAATACGACAACACTACACTGCTTTACCCACATCATGTACCAATTGTAGCCAATAATATCATTTTTCAATAAGAGCCCACATTGTCTCGCCCAAGGTGTTCACCAAGGCTACCCCCATGTAGCTCTTGGGTAATCTGCTCCCTCAAAGTACTTTGGGGGATGCACAATTGATTATATTTGAAGAGGAAAGTGTATTGCATATGAATGTCAATGGATGACCCTCTTGATACCCCATACATGTATCCTTGAAGTCCTCATCCTCGGCATATAGCTCCTTGAGAAAATCGAGGCCAACCATCTCATTACTCATAATAGCAAGTAGTGTTACATGGTTAAGTGCATCAGCTAGCTTGTTTTACTGCATTGACTTATGCATCAGAACGAACGTGAATTCCTGTAAAAATGCGACCTATCTACCATGCAGACGATTCACGTCAACCTAACTATTCATAAACTTTAAGGATTAATGGTCAGTGTAGAGAACTAACTTTCTTTGAATCAGATAATGCTGCTAATGTCGTAACGCTTGAACCACTGTGTACAACTCATGCTCATATGTTGACTACTTCTTTTGGACTTTACTGAGCTTCTCGCTATAGAAGGCTATCGGCATGCCTTCCTATGATAAGACTCCTCCAATTTCAACATATGTGGCGTCACACTCAACCTCAAATAGTCTGTCAAAACTGTGAAGAACCAAGACCGGTGTCGTGGATAATCAATGCTTGATTTGAGCAAAGTACTTGTCACCTCATCAATCCACTGAAACGACCATTTTTCATGCAATTTTTAATGGGTGTGACTATAATGTTAAAATTCCGCATGAATCAACGATAGAAGGTCACCAACCCGTGGAAACTCTCACCTTATGAATGTTTTTCAGAATCGACCATTTTGTGATGGCTCACACCTTTTTAATCATCCACCCGGATGCCCTTGGATGTCACAACAAATCCTAAGAATAATAGGTTGTTTGTTAAAAAACAACACTTCTTCAAGTTGAGGTACAACTTGTTAACTATCATGACCTGTAGAACTGCTTAAGATGTTCCTTGTGCTCCATCTCACCCTGATTATATATGTGACGCTCTGTCACTGTGGCCACATGTGGGCGGGCGCACATGTGGGCAGACCCCTAAAGGTGGTTGGCAGGCTACTGTGTGGCTGGCAAGCTACTGTGTTGGCAGGTTACTGTGCACACAGTGAAGGTGAAACTTTGTTCCGCATCAGAAGCGTTGTCCTAAATTGTGGTGGCTATAAGTGGGCCCCTTCCTTAACAGACAAGACGCGTTTTAAATCCGTGAGCTTCGGCACAGACAATATCTTGTGTTGTTGGGTCAGGCCTTATAAGTGGTATCAGAGCCGAGGACGACTCTGCCCTTGGTGGGGGATATTGTGACACCCCGTCACTGTGGTCACATGTGGGCAGGTGTGCATGTGGGCAGACCCCTAAAGGTGGTTGGCAGGCTACTGTGCACACAGTGAAGGTGAAACTTTGTCCCACATCGGAAGCGCTATCATAAGTTGTGGTGACTATAAGTGGGCTCTTTCCTTAACAGATAAGATGCATTTTAAATCCATGAGCTTCGACAAAGTGGACAATATCTTGTGCTGTTGGGTCAGGCCTTACAATATATTAGAATGTCATCAAAATATATTACCAGAAACCTGCGGATGAATGACTTCAACACTTGATTCATCAAACACATAAAAGTGCTTCGTGCGTTCGATAGACCGAAGGGAATGACCAGTCACTCATATTGTTTTTCACTCATCATCGAGCCAGATATGAATCTGATAGTACCCGCTCCTCAGATCGATTTTAGAGAACACTTTGATACCTTTTAGCATATCAAGCATGTCGTCTAACCGTGGTATCAGGAACCGATATTTAATTGTGATATTATTAATTGCTCAGCTGTCGACACACATGCGCCAACTCCCATATTTTTTCAGTGCTAATAAAATTGGTATGGCACATGAGCTCATGCTCTCTCTCAAAAGACCCTTACGTATCAATTCCTTCCCCTGCTCCTAAAGTATCTCATACTCTTTTGGACTCATCCGATAGTGAGAGCGGTTGGGCAAGCTAGTCCCACTGACGAGGTATATGTGATGTTGGATATTCTGCATGCGGGGCAATCTATCAGGTAACTCTTTGGGCCAGATTTCTTTAAATTCATTCAGCATTAACCTTAAACTTGAAGGAATGTCATATGACTTTGATTCTTCGCCCTTGACCACCACGTCGTACAACTCGCTGATTTCTTTAGATTTCTCTATGAAATTTTGAATGATCCGGAGGGAGCTCCCCTTCACATTAGAAGCTTCAGAGTAGTTCTTTAGTGCCATAGGGACAAGGATTATCTTTCAACCATCCTTGAAAAAGACGTAAACAATGTCTCATCCTCGATAGGTCGTATCATGGTCTGATTATTATAATAGACTGAGTAACATATGACATGCTTTCATGTCGACCACGTCATAAAGTACTTGATGTTTATAATTCCCACCAATTAAAAACAAGACAGTACATTATTCAGTTATCTTGGTGATGAAGAACAATTAACCACTTAATCTAAAAGCTCAAACTGATAAAGCATGGTGAATTAATTCCTTATCTCATAGCCCAAGCCCCACATCACATGGGTTAGGACCTCGGCCGAACTCCCCTCGTGGGCCCTAAATCACATGGGTACCCCCTCACACGAGCCACCCACCTCACACGAACCACCCACCCCGAGTGTACCCCTGCATCTCACAGGCATCCCCACTTGAGCCCGGTGTGAAAATGCCCCTGTATTACTTGTTCTTGTTTACCTTTTTTATCCAACTAATCGAGTAAAGGGAATGATGCTTTGTTGTAGGTAGCCGCAACTTGTCCACCATCACCTTCGGGACGATGTTCTCGCTACTATCACTGTCTATGATTATATTATAGACCTTACTGTTGACGGTACACCACGTACAAAATATATTATCCCACTACGGGTGCACCTCCTTTCTTAGAGTATATAATATTCGCCTCACGACCAAGGATTTGCTATGATCATCTGCCAACCATTCTTTGTCACTAGCTTCTTCCTCAATAGCTTGTTCATCTTCATCCAATACATGGCCTTCTTCCACTGCCTCACCTTCAGTGCCCCCTTCCTTAATGGCCAAGTGGGTTGTGGGGCGTTGAGAGTAGGTGTTTGATAAGTGGCCCGGTTAGCCACAACAGTAACAATTATTCGTCCTTGGTCGACCATAAGGATTTTAAATCCTACTCAAACCCGTTGTTGTGGGTGCTGCATGTTGAGGCTTAGATGGACCACATCTTGTGTCACGGTTTGTCGTTGTAGGAGGTTTGGGACACCTTCCACTAGTTCCATTGGCCAATGGTAAATCCTACGTGGGACTCATCATGGGGGGCTTAGTAGGGACTCTGCAAGATACGTTTCTACCCTACCTGCCAACTGAACCGCTTCATCCACGGTCTCGACTAACTGCATTTGAACTCAATCCTGAATTATCGATCGTAAATCGCGTATGAAGCGTGCTACCTTTTGCAATTTGGTCTCTAACAAATCATTTCGCGTTACCAACCGTTAGACGTCTTCGATGTAATCTGTGACAGTTTGATTCCCCTGCTGGCAACTTTGGTATTACTGGAACAATAACTGCTCATAATCATTGGGAGGGATCGTGATTAAAGAAGGCATCTCATCCGTGGTCATGATCAGATGTGTGCCTTTGTAACACCCCGTACATTTCAGTCATCGGGTGTTACCGTGTAACCTAACTTAGCATGAATACAAACCTAGCTTAAGCGAACATTCACGTGCTTTCCAGTGTAAGAATCTTGGGGATCGCATTTGGAAATAATCCAACTATTGGGTAGGCAGAAATCACTATTTTCAACCCAAGGACAAACATTGTGGGGCCATCTGTGCAAGGTAGTATCAATTTAAAATAGATGGTGGCCCTGATTGACTTACTAGTTAGATGAACGGCTCTGATCATGAGGGTGGACCACAGATTGCTATCGGATCGATAATAATTGACACCTAATGGCCATATTTCAGTTGATATGGCCCACCTAAGACTTGGATCAGCCTCATACTTTGGGTTGGGCCCTAATGTGAGTTGACAAAACGAATGAACGGAGTATATTTATCCCGAACCACATGTGGGCCCCACATTTAGACAGTGTGTATGCACAGGGAATGCACACCCGCACTGCACCAAAATTGAAAACTTGGTCAAAGGAGGTCTGACCCAGCTCCTTTTCAAATTTTCTTTTGCCCGCGCTCGGACGAATGAATGACGTTCGTTCTAGACGCTCAATGGCCCACCATGATCAACATTCTAGGCAATCTGATTCGTCCATCTTGTAGGAAAATAGAAGACGACCAATCCTTGCCTAGTTTTACCTGATGGATCGCACGCTTGTGCACACAATCTCAGCCATAAATTAGGTTGTACGCACGACCATTTCCAAAAATAGCAAAAACTCCATTTTCCTCCCCTTTCCATGCTGGCAAGCCGTGTGCCTCCACTCCATTCCATTCTAACTATGCATCCCAAGCCATCCTAGCCCTCCATGCTAGAGCTTTCACAATAGTTATAGCTTGAAACTTCCTCCCGTCGTTGCCTCAACTTGAACCCAAGCCTGTTAAACAAAAATGCTAATCACTGTCCATTCGGTGGGTCCCACTGTGATCATGGGACCTATCCACTCCATCCATGTGCCTTAGATCAAGGGATGGGCCACCCGATCAAAATCTATCATGATTATGGCCATTATCTCCTCCATTGGCTAAAAGAACCCACCACCTTCTAGTGGGGCCCATTCGTCAATCTGAATCGTCCTTTAGGTAGGCCAGGGTCCCAAAGATTGACCCCTGAGGTCTGATTGGAGCCATGCAGGGGTTTAGCGGTCATTAACATCTGACGAACGTAACAACTCCTAGTTTACGAGCAGATTATAACTCATGTTATAGCTAATCTAGGGATTAGCTACAAACCTTCTTAGGGCTGGGCAAAGGCTATAAAAGGTCATTTCCTTTTAGGGAAGTCATCCGAAAAGAAAAAAAATAAGAAAGAGAAATAAAGAGAGAGAGGCGCCACTGCCGCACCACAAGTCGGGATTCTTCGCATCTAGAGAGAGTGAGAGAAGAGCCAAAGAGGGTGAGAGAGGGAATAGGTAGGAAGAGAGGAAGAAAGAAAAATGAGAAAGAGAAGAGAGAGAGAGAGAGAGAGAGAGAGAGAGAGAGAGAGAGAGAGAGGTGTTGCTGCCACACCGTATCAGCTCGGCCCGGGTCTGGGCCGAGTCCAGGCTTTGTTTGGCCAGGAAGAAGAAGATAGAGGAGAGGGAGTTTGGTGACTGTTGCCCCAATTCGATTCAGTCGAGTTGTAACGCCTCGTGTTTTCAGGACCCGAGTATACAACCCATTTTCCAAAAACCCGAGTGTTAACTTATAAAGAGCCAAATCCCATATATAATTTTTTTTCTTCATCAGAGTTCACAGATAAGCGTAGAATGGACAAGTCAGCGTAAAGTAAAATTTGTCTTTTATTTAGAATATACAAAAGGTTGCCCATAATGACTTATACAAACAAATGTCCCATACTTACAATTACAAGTGAAATGATGTTACATGTAACCAAAGCAAAATATAACAAATTTGGAACTGTAAACCATGTAGCAACTCTTGATAATATAATCATGCATCATTAATAGTGGTGCTTTGCTCCTCATTAGTTTAAACCTGAAACTCAATTAAGCCACATGTGCTACCTGTACGGCTATATATTTGATGGATGAGTGACCAACTCAGTGTGAATTCCCCTCAAGATTATACACCATCGCATTAGGTAAACATAGTTATAAAACAAAGCATACAAAACAATACATGATACATGTTTTATTAGATGGATGGATGCGTGAATGCAGTCATCGCCCCGGAGATGCACATCCATGCGGAAGTTGGGCTCGTCACCCTTGCAATCATCGAACCTGGTAAAATCATCCAGGATGAAAAATACGTATATCATGTACGATAGCAATAGATGCTAGTCTATGTCATGTATGCATGATTAGCCAACCCGTTATTAATCCAATTACAACCAGCCAATTTAAATAAGCTCAAAGGTCACTATGGGGGCTTGCCACCAGTGTAGGCCGACAGCTCGGGCATAGGTCCTATACCACCATCCTCGGCTCATGAGACTATCATCTTTGGATGTTTAATGGAAACTCGTCGACTAGTGACCAATCATATTACAGTATATGGGGCTCACCACCGCAGGATTATATGAAATAAAACATTGAACCCATCTAGGGCAAGTACCAAAACAAAACCACGTAGGGCGAATATCAAAACCAAGCCACATAGCGAGATTAGTAAAACTAAGCCACGTAGGGCCAATATCGAAACCATGCGATAAGAGACCGTCCTTAAAATCATTGGACACAACAACCCTGGATGATAAGCCCACATCATTGATCAATTTAAACCACCACTCAATAACCACTAAGCCGAAGGTCCATTACAATCACAACCAATCGGGTTACATCCCAAGTATGGGTGTACATTTATAGGTGAGGGTTTCCCACTAATGTACTAGTTTAAGTTCCATAAGCAATCCACAAATAATCCACAAGCATGAGATAACATACAGGATAAATATTAAACATGAAATCTAGCAATTTGATTCCAACAATTACACATGTGATTATCAGATGGAGATATCAATTATCAATTTAACGTAAAGTAAAACTATTACTTAGGCTAATGGAAAAATGGAAAGCTCAAGGGAAAAAATCATCACCTTATAGATCGGATCGCTACTAATGTTGCTAGGAAGCACGTGCCCTTAGAATCAAATCCTACCATCAATTGTAAAATCGTATGGTCAGATACAAGTTTTATACGTTTCTTACAATTAAGATCAATCCTAGGGTTCGGATGACATGGGTTCAAGGCTTCGTCCTAGGGTTTGGTTCCATGTTTAGATTATAGGTTTTGATTATGAGATTTGAACTCTATTCTGGGTGGCTATTAATGATATTATTAATGGGAATACTAATGAATAAAATAAATAAAGTAAATGGTTATTAATTTTAGGAATATTAGCGATGGCTACTACTATATTAAATTATCTAACATCAACCCATGATGAATAATAATACTAATAATTCCCAAAACAACTATTAACATTGACATGCTTAATATTAGCTAACGTGACACTAATAAATATTGTGATAAAATAAATAGTATGCTCTAACGTCAACAATATTACTTTTAAGAATGACAAATAGAATACTAATATTTTAATGATAATTTTTATATGTATTACTTAATATCAGTATGGGTAATTTACTAATGGTTAATCATATCTAAACTTAATAATTTAAAAATGATAATAATAGTGACAATGATAATAGAAGTAGTTCAATCTGGAAAGAAAACATGGCCTCACCTCTGCCAACTTGGCTTGACTCGCTACCACTTATTTAGCCACTTGGTAGTGACTTGAACAATTCAGGTTTTGTTTTAACCGAGTTGACTTGTCACTATATGTTGATGTAGCAGGTTTGGAGCTAGAAGTCAACTCAGACCTAAACGGTTGACCAGGATCACACAGGGATCGACCCAACATGGACCTGGACCGAGTCAACTCGCTGACCCAGCTCGGCAGATCTCTCTCTCCATCACTCTCTCGCTTCATTTCTCTGCTTCCTTCCAACTTGCAACATCTAACAAGCTTGCTGGAAACAACGGGACTCAACCTGACTCGCAAAACTCTACCCAATCGAGTTTCAACTGAGTCGATTCGAGATGGCTCTCTCTCTCTCTCTCTCTCTCTCTCTCTCTCTCTCTCTCTCTTCTTTCCTCTTTTCTTTATTTCCTTTATTCTCCTTCTCTTCTCTTCTTCCAACTAGCAACCCCGACTCCATAAGCTGCGGGACCCATCTGCCTCCAGCGAGCTCGGCAGTGAGTCGACTCGAGCTGGTGCAATGGCCACACCTCTCCACCCTGTTTTCCCTCCTTCTTTCTTTCCGTTTCTTTATTCTTCTAGTTTCTTTCTCTCTCTTTTCTCTCCTTCCTTCCCTACTTTCCTTCTGTTTCTCTGCTGCTCCCAGTAGAGACTGGACCAGACACTCAACCCGAGTCGAGCTGGTGCGGCAGCAACAGCTGCCGCATCATCCCTCTTTTTCTCTCTCATTTTTCTTCTTCTTCCATTTCTTTCTTCTCTTTCTTCCAACGCCATCAACCGTTGGTGAGGGACTGAAAATGGCATCCTGAACTGAGTCTGACTCAGCTTGGAACGGCGGAGAAGGTGGCTGCCATTAATGGCGTTTTCACCACCATCACCCCTTCTTCGAATCCGACTCCATCAGGCCGTCCATGAGGACCCCAGAGAGCTTGCCAACGAGCTCCAATGAAGCTTGGAGGAGGGGAGAGCGGAGGGGAGAAACAACTATTCACACACTCTCTCATCCTCTTTCCTTTTCTAAAGACCCTGCTAGAACGGTTGGGATCTCTCCAGGACAGACAACTGGGATTGAAGGTTCTCCTCTCACGCAGATTGCTGAGCTGGCTAGGAGAGGGCAATTTCCATTTTAGGAAACTTTGTGCTTCCAGGTCCTGTTTATGCCAGCGTTTGTATGCACGCACAATCCTATCTACCAGCAAGACCTACTAGGTTTTGGTCAAGCCTTTGTTTTGCACCAGATGGGCGGTTCAAATCATCCAAGTGGGTGATCATAGTGGGCCACGGACGTCCCAAATGGACGCCCGTCCATCAGTTGGCAAAAACAGAGGGAGAGAGAAAAACTCCCCCTTTTTGGGAGAAACACGGGTCAGCCCATGCTGACCATTCTGACTTGTCAGTGCACAGCAGGTGTGCACCAGCTGTGTACACGCACCCCATTAAGTGGGGTCCACCATGATGTTTGTGATAAATCCAGGCCGTCCATTCTATTCGGTGGGCCCTGCCATAGCCCTTTACCAAAAGGTGGGACAGATCCAGGGTCCAGGTGGGCCGTACCTCTTGATTCTTTCGAGTTTTACTGATGATTACCGATAGTTAACGGTTGGATCATTTCTAGCCTGATCACCAATGATTTTAGAGGTCTCTAAGCTAATATGGGTAGATCCTAGTGGCCATTTTTGAAATGTGGTGGTCAGTTGACGTAATCAACTTGTTAAATCATCCTAAATTGAGTTATGGACCCGATGAATGGTGGATCACACCGAGTTGTGTCATGCCCCAAACCCAAAAATCGGATTCACAGGAATCCCGATCGCCAAATCTGGTGCCGACAGCCTCCATAGTACCCCATTCTCGGCTCCTAGCATCCCCACGCCAGATTCCGATCCTGGGATCCTACAAGGAGGATTTTTTTTTTTTTTACATTTGACTCGTAATAAGCATAACCATAAGATTACCCAATTCACAAAGGCAACATCATCATCACATATCCACTAATATAATCATTTGAGTACAATGCTGAAAAGAAAATACATCAATCGAAAATCAAGCTCCAGAAGACCGTTGCATGCTCCAAGCTCAACACTGCTACAACCTAATATCACCTGTACGCATCTATCGTGCATAAGCTTATAGAAAGCTTAGAGAGTGGTGTAAGTGTGTGCACAAGGTAAATGCCAAGTATTTAATACAATGCCATAGTCATACAATACCGAAAATACTGGTAATCCGTAAATCGTACAATGTCGGAATAAGCAGAAATACTGACAAGATTATGAATTATCAGAGTAAGCAGAAATACTGATAAGATCAGGAATTATCAGAGTAAACAGAAATACTGACAAGATCACAAGTGATAAGATAACAGAGTAAGCGAAAATACTGATAAGTCCATAAGTCATACAATATTAGAATACGCAATACGAATCAACTATGCAAATGAAGAGTCATAGAGCGCCAAATATCAAATGCAGAGGATGCAATGCAATATACATTCCTGATAAGTAACACAAATAGCGTCAGTCGTACCTATACCATATAAATGTAGAAACACAATAACCCAAATTGCCATTTACCGTAGATATAATACAATATGCGGTGAGAATGGAGTGACCATGCTAGAGTGTGAAGTCGAGATGATAGTACGTAATATCGCAGGCTATGGGGCTCACCACAAGGGACTTCTATCCAAACTAGTCCCATACATAATTTGGATAGTCAGTCTCAATGTGGTAAACTCCTGATCTCAGGTTAGTCGCTCGCCAGAACTAAAATCCTGGCCATCGCGAATGTACACGTAACAAATAGTCGCGCACCACCAGCCCGAGTGGATAGTGAATGAATAAATGAATGAGTATGCAATTCCTGCTCAATAAGTCCACGTATCAGTACAGTTCATCTCTGGAATCATCACCGGGGTTTAGTACACTCCAAATGGTACTGCCGCTCTCCCAGCCACACAGTCCAAGTGAGCGTAAGAAACCTCACTATCTGCCTGGCCAATAGTCTGTCAATACCTATTCGGCATGTCGATAGCGGACCCATTCATGAGCTGGTCAAACTCAGCCTAGCAATGTCCTCTGCTCTCGGGCGGGTAAGGCCACACCCCCTCCCAACCGACCATGACACAGTGGGAGACGTGGCCTCTTAGTATTCGGCACTCGGGCGCTCATATATCCACTCGGTCTCGAAGTTGGGGCGTCCTCTGGTACTAAGAGGATTTAGAGATTTTCACCCAGGGCCATCTATGGCAGTCGATGCTACAACAAATTTTCAGTGTCCCGTCTGGCCATCCACGATATGCTTGTGGAGGCTACGGCCCTGATGTTGCTAGGGCGTACAGTAATCATAATGCGAGATGCATGAGTCATACAATCCATTCATGCATCAATCCTGCACATACCGTGCGCTCAAGTGAGATAACATCCGCCTATCAGGGAGTCTCATAACAACACGCTCAATGACATATACAATGATCAACCACATCTCATAACAAACATGCAGATGATGCACATGGGCATGTATCATGATGCTATGCTATCATGTACTCATAATCGGTATCAATAACTGATATCGACAATCGACCTCGATAATGTGGACATTTAACCAACATTGCCCCCAAGGAATGGCCCACATAGAGCCCTACATATGGTGGACCCATGGCCTCACACAAGGACCTAATATTCACACCATGGGCCTCACTCAAGAGCTTAATACACATCACGATGGGCCTCTCACATGGGCCTCATATACATCACAATGGACTTCATCACCTGATCCTCAAATGCATTGCAATGGGCTCATCACATAGACCTCATATACATCACATTGGGCCCCGACGATCGGAATCGACAATCGGTCACGACAAATCAGAATCGGTAATCAGCCTCGATCGATAATCGGTAATCGGTCACGACAAATCAAAATCAGTAATGGACCTCGATTGATAATCGACAATCAGCCACGACAAATCATAATCGGTAATTAGCTTCGATCGATAATCGGCAATCGGTCACGACAAATCAGAATTGGAATCGACCTCGAACGTTAATCGGCAATCGGCTACAACAAATCATAATCAGTAATTAGCTTCGATCGATAATCAGCAATCGGTCATGATAAATCAGAATCGGTAATCGACCTCGATAATCGACAATCGACAATCGGCCGCAACAATCAGAATCGATCACTAATTGGCCTTAACAATCGGAATTGGTATCAATAATTAGCATTGATAATTGGCCAATAGACACGGTGGGATCCATATATGAACATCCAATCAAACCATAATATAAAGATCGGCCCTCAGCCGTGGTTATATCAAATTCGATAGCGCGAAACCATCCATCTATGGCAAATGGGGCCCACTTATCTGGGTTAACCCACAAGAGAATTATGAGAATGGGCCTAACAAGGCCCAAGGAAAGGTCACAATGTGGACATCCAACCATCATTGCCCATCAATGAGGACATCTAAACAATATTACTCCCAAGGAGTGGCCCACATAGAGCCAAACATATAGTGGGCCCATGACCTCACACAAGGGTCTAATATACAATATCATGGGCCTCATACAAGAGTTACATACAAATCACTATGGGCCGCATCACATGGGCCTCGATCATGGGCCTCATATACAACAGATGGGCTGCATAATGGGCTGCACTAATGGGCCTCATACACATCAAGTGGGTTACATCAATGGGCCACACTAATAAGCCTCATACACATCAAGTGGGTTGCATCAATGGGCCGCACTAATGGGCCACAAGTATATCAGGGTGGGCCTCATCACCTAAGCCTCACATACCTCACAATAGTCCTCACACAAGTCCATATGTAACATCATAATGGTCTCTATATACAGGCCCCATGTACATTATAATGGACCATATCCCATGGGCCCCGAACACATCGTAATGGGCCACATCCCATGGGCCTCTCATACATAACATCGGGCCTTACCATCTGGACCGGTTCATACATAACATCGGCCCTTGCCATCTGGGCCGAAAATGCATCAAAATGGGGTCCACAGTCCTACGTGGATAGTGAGGATACAACATTTACATTATGGCCGAGGGTCCACGTCCAGCGACCAACGGCGTGGATGCGATACAAACATCAAGGTGGTCCCACATGCGAGCAATGGACGACGTGGGGATCACACGTACAGGTGGGGTCCACATCCCATGAGCGGACGGAATGGATAAAACACTTACATCCATGTGACCCACCGTCCAAGCAATGGACGGTGACGACAAAAACAGATGGACGGTTGGATGCAAAAGATGCATCAGAGGTGGGTCGTGCATGGCACCGTCCAGATGGACGGTGCTGATGACATATATCCAAAAGAGGGGGGAGTTCCACGTGCTGGCTGCACTACAGCAGCACCAGCCTACCAAATATATTATATCAATATATATATAATATATATTATATAATATCTTTTATTATTATTATTATTATTATATTACTAATATATGAGATCCAGTCCAGCGTCTAGCCTCTAGATGCTGGACGTTTGGATGGACGGTGCGGAATTAAAGTATATACATCATGGCTCGCCCATGATCTGGACGGCCAGGATGGGGCGGACCTGAATGTATAATACATCACGGTGGACCCCACACAAGGATTGTACGGCATGGGCTCAAAGCACATACATCATGTTGGGTACCACAGCAGCACCGTCCAAATGACGGTGTGGATATCAAATAAACACACCAAGGTGGGTCCCATCCCACACGTGCTACACATGTGGTGTGGGCCCCACGGCTGCCAAATGGCATGGCTAAAGATAGATGGACAATGTGAATACAAACATTCATCAGGTGGGCTCCACGTCACCAATCGGATGGACGGTGTGAATATAACACATACCGTGTGATGGAATCCATCGAACTTACTGCGCCAGTACAGCAGCCACGTGGCGGGGTGTGGTGCTCCAGCCCGTCCACTTCCAGGTGGGTCCACACATGTGCCATGGTGGGGTCCACGTCCTCCAATGGATGGACGGTTTGGGTGTAGCAGATACATCATGGAAGGGCCCACCAGAGATTTGAATCCGCTTTATTTTTGTCTCAAGCATTGAGAAGAGCTCGCCATTGGGTGGACGGTTTGGATGTAACACATACACCATATGGTGGGGCCCACACTGCAGCGTCTAACTGCTGGACTGCCAGGCTGCTGGCCCAGCGTCCAGCAGATGGACGGCTCAGATATAACACATATATCATGATGGGCCACAGACCTGCTGAGTACAGCAGCTATATGATGGCCACCATATACATCTATGTATAGACATATTACACATATATATAAAATATATTATAATATTATATTAGAATAAGGGAGTCCAGCGTCCAGACTCCCTGGACGCACTGGACTTATGGTGTGGGTTTAAACCACGTACGTATAGGTGGACCCCACCTTCACACGAACCACACATGTGAAGTAGCCCACGTCCATAGAAAACGGACGGAAGGTGTGGAAATACACATACATCACGCTGGAGAGCCACAACACCGTCCAGAATGGTGTCCCGCACTGTCCAAATATGTGGATGGTGTGGATCTCTCACGTATACCAAGGTGGGTTCCACCATGATGGATGCTCGCATCTCCACCACACATCAGGTGGGCCATCAAACAACTAAAGAAAAGAGAGAGAGTGAGTGAGAGAGAGAGAGAGAGAGATCGGCGGTGAGGAGGGGAGGGACCCCGCCACTATGGGCCTTCCTTATATAATACATACATCAATATGGGTCCCACATATGTGGGCCCTCAAATCACAAAATCAAATAATGAAATCACCTACCGATTTTGCTTCTTCTAGGCTCCATGGACTCCTTAGCTCATTGTCTTCAACTTTAATGGAGGAAGATGAGAATTGGATGGCTAAGATGGAAGATTGGGTGGTAGGGAGTGGGCCACACAAAGCTTCTCTCATGGAGCTCTTGCTTGGACGTTGGGTTGCTCTTAGGAGGAAAAATGAGAAATGAGAGAGAGAGGAGTGGTGTAAGGAATATGACATGGGAATGTATGGGTTGCCTTGACTTTTTTGGTAAGAATGGGATAGGGTAGGTATGGGTGTTGTTGACTTATGGGTGAGAGAGGGATGTGTGTGATGGGATATGTACTTGACTTGTTTATTGATTGATTGATGTGACACGTCGTAGAGATTCTCTCGAAATTCGCAATGCGCGACATTTTTCTCGAACTGAACGCGGTCCCACATCTCCTGGCCTATGTATCGCCTCAACGCGCGAGACGCAGCGTTGGAACCGTGGCGACGGCGCAGTCGCACTGATACAAGTCTCATGTCAAGCTAACTCTAGAATATAGGATACAACTCAGGATTGCGTGCAACTGCTCTCTACGGGTCGCGGGTCATCGGAATCTGACCGAGAGGACCGTGGAAGGCCTACGGAACAGTACAGGCTAAGATACGGGTCTTACAAGTTGGGTCCCTAAACTGACGGTGTACATCTTATTTGTTCTAATTAGGCATTATGTGAAGTTTTCTCATAATCGGATTCTCGAAACTAAGTCTTTTGACATTTGGCGTCGACCTCACTTTGGTGCGATGGTTAGGTTAATCTCAATTTGAACACCAATGGTCAAAAGACCCTTAAGGATCATCTGTGTATTCAGGGCTATCTGTTTCATGAGTTGATAATACCCTTTGTGCTATTAAAGTCTATAATAACATTATTTGTATTATTATATTCATTTTATCTTTATACATTATTATTATATGTGTATACATAGATATTTATTTATTTATTTATTTTTATTAGTAGTAGCATCTTATATAGGACACGCCTTTGATTAGAGTCATCAACAGTTTGAATCTTGTTAAGTCATGTGTCCAAATCTCGGGCGTGGCTACCACTTGATCAGTTTATGGTTAGTTTTAGAACCCGATGGTCAAGTTTGGAATGTTGTGAATGATTCATAGTCTATCCGAGGAGCCCTAATGTATGGCTTGGTTGTATTGGTCAAGTAATGGTTTCCAACATTTAGTGACATGGCCTGAAAAATAGTGGATTTGAGGATTCAGGGTTCATGTTGGATAGTTGGATTAGGTCATACACATTATAGCTTAGGACAAATTTGAGGTTTAACTTATCCCTGCGATAAGATGAATACAGCAAGCCTAGCTAATAGTTTAGATCATGGGTTGGAGACGCAGTCTTACCATAAATGATCCAGAGTCAATCCGAGGTGGATTGACTTTAGGCTCTATAGATGCATTGTGGATTGCCCTAGCACAAATCCAGAAGGTTAAAAGCCATGAAGGTCTAGGGTGGATTGAACTGATCGCCACGGTCCACATCAAATGGTTAAGATGGGCAGATCGTGAATTATTGAATGATGATGTGTAACATAAGCTATGTGTGATTAATTCAAATTTTCAAGGTAACACTCGAGTACTAAAAAGTACGGGGTGTTACATGAGTCGAGCACAGGCGATGGCTATCCTAGGTGTGCTGGACAATGTTTTAAAAGAGAGAGAGAGAGAGAGAGAGAGAGAGAGAGAGAGAGGAGATGAAAGGAGAAACAAGGGAGAAGGAGACAGGGCGGTGCACCTACTGCTGTCGCACTGAGATAGGTAAAGGGGTAGCTGCTGAGTTGCGGGACCGGGTCCAACAAGACTGAGTTGGGTGTGGTTTGGTCCAGCAGCTGTTGGTTGGTGCAGATAAGAAGAAGAGAAAGAAGGAAGGAAGAGAAACGTGAGAGAAAGTTGGGCCGGTGACTGTTGCACTAACCTAACTCAGTTGAGTTAGCATGACTCAGTTACTGGTTTGGTCCATGTTCTGCTAGACAATCCAGCGAGAAGAAAGGAAAAGAGAAGTAGAAGAAGAGGGAAAGGAGAAGGGAAGAAGAGAGAGAGAGAGAGAGAGAGAGAGAGAGAGAGAGAGAAGGGGGGCTTAGGCCTGGTGTCTGTCGAGTCGACTTGGCTGAAACCGAGTCCAACCGAGTTAAGTTGGGCTTGGGGCTGGTCCAGGCCTAGTTGGACATTCCAGCATGGGATGAGATAGGAAGGATGGGTGGTCGTTGCACTTGCCAAGTCAACTCGGGTGAGTTGTTGAGCTAAGTTTGGGTTACATCGAATAGACTGCATCTCAAGATGAGCTAAAACCTTGTCTATTAGCCTTCTAGAAAAATGCTAGTTATTAAATCTTTGTTTTACAATAACTATCTATTTTCCTTCTTATCCTCATCTAGTTTCTCAATCATGTTGGATTCACGCTAGTGGAGGTGATCCGAGTTGAACCGATTTCAATCAAAATTTGAGGTGAGGACTCACCCTTTGAGCTTCCCACTTAAATTCGTTAATCTAGACATAGATGATACTTTAATCTCTCCCATATAACATCTCCAAAGTTACTTGACTGAGTTACTTACCTCACTATTGAATATGTTAATTTGTTACGTAATTATTTCCTATGTTAGATAATAGACATTTCTCTTTAATTTTAGCAAGCATAAATGATTTGATGATAACACGCTATCTTTAGTTATACATTTATTAATTAATTGTATGTTTGCTGCTTGCGCTTAAGTGATGGAATGAATGAAACCTGTCGTGGACTTACCATCTTATGGTCCATATTTGACTACGCAGCTTGGATCGCACATTTGTCTTACATGACTTTGACTGCATATTTGCCCTTCATGGCTTTGACGGAACATTGGCACCCTTTTTGTGGCTTGTAGGTTATATTCACATATCTTGTTGATTTTTGGGTCATTATGCAGAGTTCGTTATGAATTTAGGATGGAACTGAGGTTCGCATGTTTATTTTCTAGCCATCTTACGGAGTTCATATGATTTCTGAATGATAACGCCGGAGTTCTTATGTTGATTCTCTTTTCATCTTGTGGTGTTAAGTCATATGGTGATTTCCGGATGGAGCTGAAGATCGCTTGTCGATTTTCTAGCCACCTTGTGATGTTTACATACGATATGATTTCTGCGTGAAGTAGAGGTTTGTATGTTGGTTTTCTAGTCATTTTGTGGTATTCAGTCATATAATGATTTTCGGGTGGAGCGGGAGTTCGTTTATTGATTTTTTAGCCATCTTACGGTGTTCACGTCCGATATAATTTTCGGGTGGTCTAGAGTTTGTATCTTGATTTTCTCTTCATCTTACGATGTTCAATCGTTCCATGATTTTTGGGTGGAGCGGGAGTTCACTTATTGATTTTCTAGCCATCTTATGGAGTTCACGTACGATGTGATTTTCAGGTGAAGTAGATGTTTGTATGTTGATTCTCTCTTTATCTTGTGTTGTTCAATCGTACCCTGATTTCCAGGTGGAGAGGGAGTTCGTTTATCGACTTTCTAACCATCTTGCGAAGTTCACGTACGATATGATTTTCAGGTGAAGTAGATGTTTGTATGTTGATTCTCTCTTCATCTTGCGGTGTTCAGTCATACCATGATTTTTGGGTGGAGTAAAAGTTCACATATCAATTTTCTAGCCATTTTGCAGAGTTCACGTACGATATGATTTTCTGGTGAAATAGAGGTTTAAAGCTTGATTTTCTATTCACCTTGCGGAGTTCACTTGTATTGTGATTTTCGAGTGGAGCTGAAATTCGCTTATCGATTTTCTAACCATCTTGCGGAGTTCATGTACAATGTGATTTTCGGGTGCAATAAAAAGTTATATGACTAATTATTTGAGTATCTGGACTTATATATATATTCTTTTGCATTACGATTGCTATTATATTTTTCTTATGATGAGATTATGTTGATTGGCTTAATTTTTTAGTATAAGATCATGATTATGAATTGCGCTGTTTAATATATCAATTCTCATGACATGTAATCTATTCTGGATTATTAATGATGAGTGTGTAATTTTAGCGAGTACTCCTCACTGCGATAGTCATTGACACTATCAAACTATATCAGTTGATGCAGGTGTAGAGCGAGCCGATGTTGTTCACTGGGTTACTAGAGAAAATCGGAAAGCTGAGGAGCTAGACGGGGTCCTTGCGGCTCATATTGAGCTCCATCATTAATTAGATAATAAATTTCTGTTTTTGTTTGATGAACTTTGTTATTTAGGATTGTATAAGTCTTATATGGACGCTACATTTAGATTTTTGTGATGAACAGAATGTTTTTATACAATGCATGATTTACTCCGCCAACATATGCTGCTAACTCTGATATTTGATAAGATGGTTTAAATTTGGACTGAATTTTAAAGGCTAACACTCGGATTTTTGGAAAACGAGTTATATATTCGGGTTTCTTGGGACGTTACAGCCTTGTTCTGTATGGCACGTGAGAGTTGTAATTGCTCCTACCTTGCAAAAGCACCAGATTTCAATTTAAACGTAACCAATTTCACTTTTTTATGTTCCAGTATGTTCATGTAATTAAAATACTACTCAACTTCAATTAACCAATAGAAGAAGTCCTCAATGAGTAACCAACTTCCAATCAGGGAAGCCTCTAATGCCCTGAAATTTTTTTAAGTCAAATCTTGCCATCTTTCTTTATTTTCTTGATTAGCAAGTATTTTGTTC
Source organism: Magnolia sinica (assembly GCF_029962835.1). Classification (NCBI taxonomy): domain Eukaryota; kingdom Viridiplantae; phylum Streptophyta; class Magnoliopsida; order Magnoliales; family Magnoliaceae; genus Magnolia; species Magnolia sinica. The sequence continues at coordinate 107,557,315 of NC_080575.1, forward strand.
CTTAGGATGAAAGCTGATTCAACTGACTTTGTGATCTGATTGGTTGTACTAATGGCTTTCATTAGTTAAGGGTATGTTGATTTGTAACCAAGTCTCAGTTAAATAACAATTCAAAGTGAAGTGGTCTTTATCTATTTTCCCAGTGCATTTGGGCCAGAAAGCAGAAACCAAATTATGTGGTTTATGTTTCTCCACCTTTTCTGCTCCAATTTTTTATTCGCCGAATTTTAGGTAAGACCTAAAATGCACTAAATACTAATTTTGTTGGATAAGCATCCTTCCCACCTTGCTACTTTTTGGACATCCACATATAACCCTAAAGAAAGTATTCTATACTTCTTTTTCATTAATCTCTTCTAGAGCAATTTCTATAACCAGTTTTGGGACAATTTCCGGGTATATCTCATGTCACTTCGATATTTGAATTTGCAAGAAAATCATCATGTCTGTTGCCTTATCTTAATAAATGGCTAACAGTCCAATCTCAATGCCCCTAATCACAATAGAGCATCATTTGCAACCAATTACCTTTTTGCATGTAATATTCAACATTTTAGACTTGGAATACCATTAAATCCAGTCTGTAATGTTTAAGCATATACCCGTTAACTCTCTGATAATTGGATTCTTTAATGCCAGCAATAGATAATCATTGGAGAGTTTATTTAAGGTGCAATGCAATGTAGGGCTATGAATTCACTTGTGAACGTTTGCTTTCATTAAGAGGAAATGAAAAAGGGTTAATGATGCTAATGATGCTAACCAGTATTTGTAATGAGGAAATAGCTATTAGATTCCCATTACAATTCTCTCTAGCCCAACTTGAGAGTAACGTAATTTCAATTTGGTGCTCAGGTCGTAGTTATGAATTCTAAGGAAATTAGAATTTGGTCGTTTCCACTTTGTTAGAGTAATATGTGCAATTCAATCCAATAGTGCATCCAAACACAGCTTAAAGCAGCATCATATTTCTTGGGTTAAAAAAGAAAATAAAATAAGACTCTTGTTGTCTTCTTCTGCTATCTTGTGTTGATCATTGGACTCTTTCTTGCAGCAAATCCCAACATGGTGGGTGTGGTGCTATTGGATCAGCCCATCTGGCTGGGCTCTAAATGTGCTCCTCACTTCTCAATATACTGATATGGACAAGGAAATAGATGTCTTTGGGGAAAACATATAGGGTAATTCCTTCTTAAAAGACTTCTTTGGGTTTCACCACGATGAATTAGCTCATGTTTCCATCATCTTGGTTGGACTGCCTCTCCTAGGTTTTTTTGTATTTTATTTTTGGGTGCTCTCCTAGTTGCTTCTGATCTCTTTGTTGTTTGTATTGCAAAATTGAATTTTCAGAAGAGGCAAAGCCAATGGAACCTTTGCTTTTCTTTGCTTTACTTTTCTTTATAAATATGTTTTTAAGCTATAGAATAATGGTTATAGCTTCTTGAATGAATATGAATTAGTGAGAAACCTTTCAGTGATTTACATTTGCAAATGGATACATCGAGCAGTTGTTAGTTGTAAGCTAGATTTTTGGACTTTAATTGGAGAATATTGATACAAGGGAGGACGTGAGGTCGAGCACTATCTTCCTCAAGAGGATAACTATTCTGAATCCACGGAACTTCTCTGGACTCCTCACAGAGACTTCTCGAATCCACGAGGAAAGAAAATAGAAAATAGAAATAAATTCTAATAAATTCAAATTTGATTAATGAATGAATAAAAACAAGTTCACAACCCTTTAAATAGGGGTACCAAGCAATGGGAAAGAAATCAGAATCAAACTACAACTAAAACTCCTAGAATTCGTGACTTACTATAAATAGTAAGTTTACTATTTATAGATGGTCGTGATGTCTACTAGTGCGCAATGTTTTTGGCCAAAAATAGTAAATGTCCTATTTGGCTTCACTAAACCGTTCTCCTAATTATTCTAAGCTCTTTTCACGTTGGGTGCAACTCCTAAAGCCCGACGGGTAAAGAGTTATAATCAAATTAAAACTTACTATTTATAGTAAAAACAAGATTAAAACAGGGAAACGACCGTCGATCCAGGGATTTTTCACAATTTCGGGTTGCGTAACCCGGCGTAGTGGGGTTAGTTGGTTAAAGTAGCTCGTTCTACCCCAAAATCATATATTTTACGTTAGATAACTCATCCCGGATTGTGAGATACGCCCGATCTGAGGTCCGACGGTCCGGATCACTTCTGTCGTCGACCGGGCCTTTTCTAATCCATCTTAGCCATAAAACTGTATGCGACCCGCTCTACATCAGTCCCCTCCACTTTAAAAGAACTCGCCCTGAAGTTCCCATCCTGCGCTGGTTCATGATACTCGGTCAGGTCCGCGACGTTAAAAGTCCGTGAGATCGCTATGTCATTTGGAAGATCAACAACATAAGCGTTGTCATTGATCTTTTGGATGATTGGTACCGGTCCAATCTTTTTATTCTTCAATTTGTTGTACGTTCTAGTTGAAAATCGTTCTTTACGCAAATGGACCATTACTTGGTCACCCACCTCAAACACTTTTTGTCGTCGATGCTTGTCCGCTTGCTCCTTGTACTTTTCGTTCAAGGCATGTAGCTTGGTTTATACCTCCGTATAAATGCTCATGATCTTGTCAGCCATATATTCTGCTGCAATGCTCATGCCTGGGAGCTTGGGAAAAGGGACCAAGTTTAGTGTGTGGCGAGGTACTTGTCCGTAAATAACCTGGAACGGGGATTTTCCTGTCGAGCGGTTCACCATGTTGTTGAATGCGAACTCCACTTAAGACAAAGCCAAATCCCACTGCTTCGATTTTTCTCCTGAAATACATCGAAGGAAGTTTCTCAACATGCAATTCACAACCTCAGTTTGACCGTCAGTCTGTGGGTGGTAGGCGTTGCTGAACTGAAGTCGTGTATAGAATCCAGTCCACAAAGTCTGCCAAAAGTGGCTTATGAACTTCGTGTCACGGTCAGAAGTAATAGTCTTGGGAACCCCGTGTAGCTGCACAATTTCTCTGAAGAATAAATTCGCCATTTATGTTGCATCAAGAGTCTTCTTGCATGGAATAAAGTGCGTCATATTTGAGAAACGATCTACTACCATGAACTCCAAATCCATGCCGCGTTGTGTTCGTGGGAGACCAAGCACGAAGTTCATAGATAAATCTTCCCAAGGGCCGTCAGGCACGGGTAACGGGGTGTAGAGGCCCGTATTATGAGATTGCCCCTTGGAGGTCTAACAAATATAACAACGTTAGACTGTCTTTTCCACATCACATACCAATTGCGGCCAGTAATACCATTCTTCCACAAGAGCTCGCGTCTTGTCTCGCCCAAGGTGTCCATTAAGGCCACCTCTATATAGCTCTTGGATTATTTATTCCCTTAGCGAACTGCTCGGGATGCACAGTCGATTTCTCTTGAAAAGGAACCCATCTTGCATATGTAAGTCGCCAGGGTGACCTTCTTGGCATCTAACCCATGCGTCCTTAAAGTCGTCGTCATCGGCATATATGTCTTTGAGGCGCTTGAACCCGACAACCTCATTACTCATAGTGACTAACAAAGTTGCACGGTGACTTAGTGCATCAGCTACTTTGTTTTGTTACCCTGACTTGTGTTTTAGTACGAACGTGAATTCCAACAAAAATAAGATCCATGTAGCATGCACACGGTTAATGTTAGCTTCACTATTAATGAATGTAAAAGCTTGATGGTCCGTGTAAAGTATGAATTCCCTTTGAATCAAATAATGTCGTCAGTGTTACAGTGCCTGGACCACCGCATATAACTCGATCTCATATATAGACCACTTCTTGCGTGCATCGCTAAGTTTCTCACTGTAGAAGGCTACCGGCCTACCTTCTTAAGATAAAACTCCTCCAATTACGACATATGAGGCATCACATTCGACTTCAAACAGTTTGTCGAAGTTGGAAAGTACAAGAACCGAGGTCGTGGATAATCTGCGCTTAATTTCAGCAAAGCTCCTATCGGCTTTGTCAGTCCACTGAAACTGTCTTTTCTTCATGGAATCTGTGATTGGTGATACAATGGTACTGAAATTTTTTACGAACCAATGATAGAATGTCGCTAGTCCATGAAAACTTCACACTTTGTAAATATTTGTGGGAACCAGCCATTCTCTGATTGCCTTCACCTTTTCCTTATCCAGCTGAATGCCCGTGGATGTTACGACAAAATCCAGAAACAATAGGCTATTAGTCATGAAGCTGCACTTTTTTAAATTGAGATACAGTTTATTTTTAGTGAGTACTTGAAGGACCTTCTTGAGGTGTTTCATATGGGTGGTTTTGTCTTAACTGTATATCAAAACATCATCGAAATAAACCACAACGAACCGCCCAATGAAAGGTTTTAGAACTTGGTTCATCAATCTCATAAATTTACTAGGCGCATTCGAAAGACCGAAGGGCATGACCATCTATTCGTATAATCCTTCCTTGGTCCTAAAGGTCGTACCGTATTCGAATCTGATGATAGCCGCTCCTTATGTCCAATTTAGAGAATATTTTTGCACCCTCTAGCATGTCCAGCATATCGTCCAACCGTGGTATAGAAAACCTGTATTTTATGATGATTTTGTTGATGGCTCGGCTGTCGACACACATGCGCCAACTCCCATCTTTCTTTGGAGTTAATAGAACTGGTACAGCACATGGACTCATGCTTTCTCGAATATGACCCTTACGGATCAACTCCTCTACTTGTCCCTGCAGAATCTCACACTCATTCGGACTCATTCGATAATGAGGATGATTAGGTAAACTGGACCCAGGGACAAAGTCGATATGGTGTTGGATATCCCGCATGGGGGGTAACCCATCGGGAAGGTCATCTGGCTAGATTTCGTTGAATTCATGTAGTAGGGGCCTTAGTCTTTCAGGGATAATGGTATGCTTGAGTTCTTCCCCTTTTACAATTAATGCATAAGTCTGTCCTGTTTCCTTGGATTCTTTCACGAAGTCCCGTATGGTTAAGAGAAAACGGCCCTCCACTTTAGAAGTTTCGGGTGCTCCCTCTGGATCCATAGGGGCCAATATGGTCTTTTGGTCATCCTTGACGAAGATATATATGTTATCTCACCCTTTATGAGTGGCATCACGGTCAGATTATCAGGGCCGACTGAGTAGTATGTGACATGCTTCCATGTCAACCACATCGTATACTACTTCATCCTTATAATGTTTGCTAATTGAAAAGGATATGGTGCACCGTTCAGTTACCTTTGTTTCGCTGACCTTCTTGATCCAACCGATTGTATATGGAGAGGGATGATGCTCCGTTTTCAATTGTAATTTTTCCACCATGACCTTAGAGACGATGTTCTCGCTGCTCCCACTATCAATGATCACGTCACAGACCTTTTGATTCACCGTACACCTAGTGCGGAAGATGTTATACTGCTGTGGATGTACTTCTTTTCTTGGCATATATAATAGTCACCTCACGACGAGCGACTCGCCGTAATCTTGCTGAACCCAACCTGAATCATCTGCCTCGTCCTCGGTGGTATGATCTTGTTCTTCAATATCTGGATCTTCATAAGCATTATCAGCACTACCATCATTGATGGTGAGGTTTGCCACTTTTCGCTGGGGACAAGTATTTGATAGGTGGCTCGGTTGGCCACAACAATAACATTTGTCGGGCCTTGGCCAAGCATAGGGGTTCGGGATTCTACTTGGACCAGCAGTAGTCAATACCCCCCTTTGGGGTCTAGCTTACCCTCTCCCCTGATCTCGATTCTCAAACATAGGAGGTTGAGTACGTGCTCATACGGGCTCCTTCCCCTTGGGTTGTGCAGTTCCCTGGGGTGGACCTGTCACAGGGATTCTTACAGTAGGATAGGTCCATGTGTTAGAACGTTCAAGTTGCGCTTCTACCCGAATAGCCAACTTGATCGCATCATTCATCGTCCAAACGGACTGCATTTGGACCTGATCTTGGATAGCCATACGCAATCCATCATTGAATCGGGCGACTTGCTGCGATTCAATCTCGACCAAATCGTTACGCGACGCCAGATGGTAAAATTCTTCTGCGTATTCTCTCACCGATTGACTACCCTATCGATAATTTTGGTATTGTTGGAATAATACCTGATCGTAATCGCTAGGGAGGAATTGGTCACGTAGTAGCTGTTTCATCCGCTGCCAGGTGCGGATTGGTGCTTTCATTTGTCTGGTTCGCCCGAGTTGTAGTTGTTCCCACCAAGCTGAAGTTGCTCCTTTCAACTTATAGGCCACAAGCTTGACCTTCTTTGCTTTAGGGATGTCCATATAGTCGAAAAATCTCTCAACTTCAGAAAGCTAATCGAGGAAATCCTCAATGTGTAGTTGGCCATTGAAGCTAGGAATATCAACCCGCATCTTAAATTCTCAATCCGTTCGATCTACTCGATCGCCGCCATGTTTGGGGTGTTGGAAGATGAAGTCGTCGATCTTCTCCTCACTGGAGCCCCCTTCCTTAGGAATGACCCTTGGATGCACTGCCGGTACCATCCTGCGATTAGGGTAATTACGAGTTTCAGCAATTGGCGGTGGAGGATTACCTTCAGGAATATAGAGTTGCCTTAGGTTTTCCGCCAAGAGATCCGCTATGCAGTTGATAGAAGCCTGCAGCCCTTGCATGGCTTGCCGATTCTCTCGTTGCGCTACTTTGAAAGCTTCTGCCGTTAAAGGTACTTTCCCTGGAGCATCGCCCATGGGATTGTTGCCCGACCCGTCATTAAAAGCCATCGATCCGAGGAGAAACCTCGCTCTGATACCAAACTGACGCAGGGGAGGACGTGAGGTCGAGCACCGTCTTCCTCAAGAGGATAACTATTTCGAATCCACGAAACTTCTCTGAACTCCTCACAGAGACTTCTCGAATCCACAAGGAAAGAAAGCAGAAAATAGAAATAAATTCTAATAAATTCGAAATTGATTAATGAATAAATAAAAACGAGTTCACAACCCTTTAAATAGGGGTACCAAGCAATGGGAAAGAAATCAGAATCAAACTGCGACTAAAACTCCTAGAATTCGCAACTTGCTATAAATAGTAAACTTACTATTTATAGACGGTCGTGATGTCTACTAGTGCGCAAGGTTTTTAGCCAAAAATAGTAAGTGTCTTATTTGGCTTTACCAAACCGTTCTCCTAATTATTCTAAGCTCTTTTCACATTGGGTGCAACTCCTAAAGCCAGACGGGTGAAGAGTTATAATCAAACTAAAACTTACTATTTATAGTAAAAACGAGATTAAAACAGGGAAACAACAGTCGATCCAGGGGTTTTTCGCAATTCCAGGCTGCGTAACCCGGCATAGCGGGGTTGGTTGGCTAAAGTAGCTCGTTCTACCCCAAAATCATATATTTTATGTCAAATAACTCATCCCGGATTGTGAGATTTGCCCGATTTAAGGTCCGACGGTCCGGATCACTTCTGTCGTCTACCGGGCCTTTTCTGATCCATCTTGGCCATGAAACTGTACGCAACCCGCTCTACATCAAATATGGACTTTAATACTCAAAAAGGCCTACCCAAGAAAGGTCTCAAAGCATTAAGGTGCAAACAAGCCTAGTTGTTTTCTTCTAGATGCATGTGACGAAAGAAGGCACATGAATGTTTTCTTCCGAAACAATAGTAACAACCAATATCCAAAAAGAAACGAGTCACACCAAGTATACAAGAACATGGAAGAGTTCACACTGATATTACCATCGTTGTTCATCAGAAACTCGGACAACTAGGAATTATCCTTTCAATTTCCCAACACGGCAGAATGAAAGATGAATACGACTTTATTTAATGACTGTATATTGTTATTTTGTTTGTTTGTTTTTTTTTTTTTTTTTTCCGAGATTCTCTCTCTCTCACACACACACAGATATTTCAAGTCCAGCCAGCTGGACAATGAGGTACCGTCCACCCAGTGGATAACTTTCAATCTTTCATGTGCTTATGACGTCCAACCCATCGAATAGGTTGGCCCCATCATGAAGATCACATTGTGCAAAAATCAGCCTCCGCTCATTGAGTGGGCCACACCTGTATTTTTCCATTTATCAATGGATACATACTGTTTTCTATGGTGTGTCCACCTGATGATTAGATTGGGCTGATTTTTCACTAGGTGAATGATAGGCCCAACCTATTGAAAGGGGCCGGGTGGATATGTCACGTTCACTTGATAAGTTAGAAGTTATCTGCTCGGTGGACAATAACTAGTGACCCGACCGCCTGGACTTGAGACCTTCTCTAATGGAGAACGAGGTTTGAAACTACATGTCACTTGAACTGCGGTGATCAATTCAACTCCTCGATCTTGAGTTGAGAGATCAGGAATCCTCACCTATCTTTTAGATTCATAGACCAAATTCAGAAATAGAACCATCTCATTTAATTGTTCCCAAAAACCATAAGATGATCACTTAAAAAATGAGTTATCTCATTTTAGTTCATTGTAATTATATATTAAAGATATTCCTCTTTTTTTTTTTTTTCTTTTTTTTTTTTTCTTTTTTTTTTGTGGGGGGGATCCTCATAACCAGCAATTTATATAATATCTAATACATAATTACTATTTAACTAAAATGAGATAACTCATTTTTAAGTGGCTACCAAACAGGTCTTTCGGCATACTTTTGTCAGTAGATTTTATTTGCATCCTATTCTCAGCACAGCATTTCCACATATGGGTTTTCATTCTTTCCCAGAGTTTTGGATGTTATGTCATCCACATGCACATGCGGTCCCATGGACGAAGCAGATCTGCAGTAAATCAATATAAGTTTTGAAATGTGGCTCAAGCATGCTAGTCTACACAAACCAATGGTGGGCGCATCCCATCCCTAATCTTCCCTGTGGTGTGGTCCCCCTGAGTTGTGAATCTATCTGAGTCTTTTCCTAAGGATCTAGCATCGACAAAAGCAGCTGTTGGATGGGAAGAGTGAATTTGACAAATAAAACATGGTGGGCCCAGAGAGCTTGGGTGCTTTAGGTGCTCCCTAAAACGGAGCTGTAGATAATTCCAGCCTTTAATGTGCACCATTCATTATGTAGGGCCCACATTTAATATTAGTCATCCATCAAGTTGAGCCCACCATCAATATCCACTATCCATAATGTGGAGCCCACCTTTGATGTGGACTGTCCATCATGTGGGCCCACCTCTGATGTGGGCTGTCCATCATGCAGGGCCACCTTGGATATGGGTCACTCATCATTAGAGCCGACCTTTGATGTGGACCGTCCATCATATGGGGCTTACCATTATTAATTTTCCATCATGTGGATCCCGCCTTCAATGTGAGTTGCTTGTCAGGCAAGGTTCAGCTTGGATGCAGGTTATTCATCATTCGAGGCCGACCTTTGATGTGGACCACCCATCATGTGGGGCCACTTCAATATCGGCCATCCATCATGTGGGGCTTGGATTCAATGTTCAATGCCCATCTTGTGGAGCCCACCTTTAATGTTGACCATCCATCATGTAAGCCCGACTTTTGAAGTGAGTCGTCCATCATAATTTGGATGTGGGCTTTTTATCATTATGGGCTGTGATGTGGACCAACCATATGGAGGCCCACATTAATATGGGGTCATCCATCATATGGGTCCATCTTATGTGGACTGTCTACCGTGTGAGCCCCACCTTCAATGTGGCCAGTGTATCCCATTGGCCTGCTTTGATATGGACCATGAGACAGAGCCTCCTTTGACATGTACTACTAGAGAAGTAAAAAAGTTATAAGTTAAAAGGCTAAAAAAATTACTTTTTAAGATAAATAGCTTTTGGCATGTAAATTACTTTTAAAATTATATTTATCAAAACTACCTTAAGTGAAAAAATAAAAATAAAAATTACTTAACATAACTTAATAAAGTAACTTATTTGGTGGTATCCAACGGGCTCTCACGGGCCAGACTTAGCCTTGTTCCTAGACCTGGCCCAGCCCTAGTCGGGCCTCTAGAGGGCGGGTGGGGGCCTGTTTAGCCTAGGTTCTAGGGCCAGCTTATCTCATCTTGGCCCTAGCTCAGTCCATTGCCACCGGTAATTCCCTCGTTGCCTTATTCCTCCACTTGCGTCCCATGCTTATCCCGTCTTAACTGTTACCTGTGATGCGGTGCACTTGGGTTTTCTATCCGCATGATTTCTGGGTCACCTTGCAACATGAGCTGGCACAAATGATCAACGGATCAGATCTCACATGCACATCTCACGGTGAAACTTACTGAAATTTTGGAACGCACCAGATAGGTACACCGTTGATCAGGCCGGAATTTATTTTTCTCCTTCAACCTGGATGAACTGAAATACTTAAGTGGTTGGGTGTAATATAAATATGATGGTGGGTCCAGAAAGATTTATTTATTATTATTATTATTTTTTTGTTAGCTTATTAGTACACCCCACTGTCAGTTCACACATCACTGGTAGCCACCCCCACTAGGGAATCGATGCCAAGACCTCGGTGTTGAAACGAGGTATCTTTAAGTTTGGGCGAGCAACTTATTTATGTGCATCACGGTTGCCTCACATAGCCTTTACTTGCACCACGTGGTTTCCAGGTACGGATGATAAACGCGGAGACCTGCGGGTCATAGCACTATGGAGCGAATCTGTAAAACAAAGGTCGCTTTTGGTGGACGCGGATTAGCTACTGAAGCCGACTATGAGGTGACGTCACATTATTCTTTGAGTCCGACCATGATGTACGTGTTGTATCCACACGATCCATGTTATGAACCAAAGAATGAGGAAAGTCCAAATCTCAAGTGGACCCACCACAGAAAATAGTGGGACAGTGACGCCCACCGTTGAAACTTCCTAGGGCCCACGATGATGTTTATTTGAGATCGAACCTGTTTATAAGTTAAAAAATACATGGAATTAGGTAAAACATAAATATTAGCTTGATCGAAAAACTTCTGTCCAAAAGAATTTTTTAATGGTAGGCGTTCAATCCCCACTGTTTTCTATGGTGGGGTCCACTTGAACTTCGGATCTACCTCATTCTTTGGTTCATGACCTAAAATGATCTTTCCAAGTGGATGGACAGTGTGGATACAACACATACATTATGGTGGGGCCCACGGAACGTGGTGACGTCACTTCAGTAGCCGGACTCGCTACTTATACACGTCACGGTGTCCCCACAAAGCCTTTAGTTGCACCACGTACTTTTCAGGTACTGTTAAGGGCGGAGACTTGCCGGTAATATTGCTATGGTAAAACATAGGTCGCTTTTGGTGCCCCTTGTGAATGCATTGACATGGACAACCGATTGAGGATGAGGACAATGCAATCATAAACACGATGATGCAAGAGAGAAAATAGGCGTACCAGAAAGACGATTTTATTATTCATGTCTTATCTATTTCAGAACGTTCACATGGCATAGTTGCAAGGCAATCTGGATGGTCACAACACCAGCTGCAATGGACTCCCGCAATCCTGATGGGTCCACCGAAAAATATCCTTGTTAGATGTGCGTCTTTAAGTGAAAATCAAAGATTTCCTTACATCAAATGACAATTTTAACCCAAGCACGGTTGGGCCTACTATATTTTTGTATCATATCCACTCAATAGATTCATTTTGCTAGGTCATTTTAGGACATGGCAAAACTAGAATGATATTCATGAAAACTCAAGTGGGACACACCTCAAGAAGACATGCATTGACATGCAACCATAAACACGATGATATGAGAGAGAAAACAGGTGTATGAGAAACACGATTTTATCATTCGGATCCCCATCTATTTAAGAAGGTTCACAATATGGCATAGTTGCGAGACAATTCAGACGGTCACGACACCTGCAATGTACTCCTGCAAACCTGCAAACCTGACGGGTCCAATGAAAAAGCTCCTTATTAGATGTAGGCGTTGAAGTGAAAATCAAATATTTCCTTGTGTCAGATGATAAATTTACAGCACTACTGGGGCGACTATGATCCAGTGGAGAGCTTGAAGGGACAAAAAGAAAGATGATGTCTTGAAACCTTGAATTCACAAAGTACTTTCTTGAATCCACGAGTTAAAATAAATTCAAAATTTTATTAATTAATAATTTTCTAATGTATATGTATCTCAATTACACTATTAATAAAGAAAAAAAAAAACCAAAATTCTATGGACCACACAGTCCCGAGCACAGAGATATCTCTGTGGCCTGGGTCACGGGCAATCCGCTCCTTCCTTTGGTTGCACAACTAGCCTTTTCAGGTACAGTTAAACGTGGAGAGTTGCCCCTTAATAGCACGTGGATTGCCACCGTGATGTATCTGTTCATCTACCCGTCCAACCCTTTTCTCAGATAGTTTTAAGATATGAACACAAAATTGAGGATACAAACGGATCCTTAAAGCATAGGTCGCTTTTGAGAAACGGATTGCGTACACGACTTTGGCCTTCTGTTGACGTTACCAAGTTCTGTGGGGCCCACCATATGTATTATATCCAAATTATCCATCCATTTGGCCAGATCCAAAGCTTAAGTGGACCACACTGCAGAAAGCAATAGAGATTAAACAGCTACCATTGAAACCTTCTAGGGTGGGGGTAGTTTTGAATCAATATAATATTTGTTTTTTTTTTTTTTCCTTCATATAGGTCTGTGTGACCTCATGAATAGGTTGGATGTCAAATAGTCATCATGGTGGGCCTTGTAAATATTTCAACAATGGGAATCATTGCCCCACTGCTTTTTGTGGCATGGTCTACTTAAGCTTTGGATATAATTCATTTTTTGACTAATGCCTTAATGATCTCACCAAATGGATGTGCAGTTGCGGATATAATAAATACATCATGGTGGAGCCCACAAAGCTTGGTGAGGTCAACACACTACCCATGGCAGGCCACACAACGCTAATATGCTTCCATTGAGGGAGCGGATTGCCTGTGACTAGGGTTGTACACGAACTGAGTTAGCTCGGTTGCTCGCTCGACTCGATTCAAAAAAGCTCAGTTCAAAATTGAGTTCGAGCTGAGTCGAGCTAATTTTTATAGCTAGAAAAAATTTCGAACTAAGTTCGAGCTTGCCCGAGCTCGACTCAACTCAGATCGAACCCAACTCGAATCGAACTCAGATTGAACTAGTTCGGTGACTCAGTTACTTTGATATTAATGTTGCTCACTAAATGTTTGATGAAATGACTCAACAAAAGTGTCGGTCGGTGGCAAGGAAGGTATGTATATGAAACAAATACTTTTTTTTTTTTTCTTGATTTTGATGTTGCCTACAAGGTGTTTGATGAAATACCTGTAAACAGTTATTGCTGTTTTACACACAGTAAGATATTGAAAGTGCACTCCAGTTGTTTGTGAAAATGTTGCACAGGTTCGATCTTGGCTCGAACTGGCCCGTGTTGCTGACCGAACTGAGCCGAGCTAGCCAGCCAGGCTTGAGGACCGAGCCGAGCCAAGTTCGAGCTGGAATCAACTAGTGGCCGAGCAGAGTCTAGTTGTGCCAAGCTCGGCTTAGTTCAACCCGTGTGCACTTCTAGAACACGATTTTTCTATTTCTATCCATATGTGTAATAATGTTGGTGATCTAGACTTTTATTGGTTCACATGGCATAGTTGCAAGGCAATAAGCACTACAAGAAATAGGGCCATAGCCGACCGATGAGCTAACCCTTTGTCGGCTGCCAGTTTTAACGGCTGCCGGCAGGGGTCCGTGTATATAAACGAGTAAAATAAAAAAACCCTACAACCTAGTGCGACTTTTCTCTCTCTCTCTCTCTCTCTCTGCCGCTCGCTGTCCCTCTCTCTCCCCATCGCCGATTCTCTCTCTCTCTGCGCGTCTCCCTCTTCACTCAATCTATCTCTCTATGCCTCTCTCTCTGCACATCTCCCTCTCTGCTTGATCTACCTCTCAGCCTCTCCCTCTCCGTTCGATCTCTATCTCCCTCTTCACTCTCTCCCTCTCCCCTCTCCCTCTCCGCTTGATCTACCTCTCCCTCTCCCTCTTTTATTTCTTCTTTTCTTTGGTCTAGCAGATTAAGGATCATTATGCAATATCAGGTCTCTCTCTCTCTCTCTCTCTCTCTCTCTCTCTCTCTCTCTCTCTCTCTCTCTCTCTCTCCCACTCCTTATGTTTCTTTCTTTCTTTCTTTACTTCTCCTTAAAGTAACATTGTGTAATGATTTGTGTTTTGAAAATTTTTGAGTTTCGAATCCCTAATTAGGGATTTTGTAGTGTTGATTCCCTAATTGTGGATTATAGATTTAAAAAAATTGAAAAATCCCTAATTAGTGGAATTTTCTTTAGAACTATGAAATGCTTTGTTTCTCTTGAGAGTAGCTAGATTGGGAAAATGCTGAAACCATTAGCTTCTATGTGATTTTTGTATTCTTGTTTAAACATCTTAATATTGTGCCATCTGCATCTGTTGTATGTGGCTGTAGTACCAAGCCAGTGATCTGCATTTCCTTCTGCTTGCTTGTACAGGCCATCTTTCACAGCCATGTTTATGGAACACAAATGGAGGTGCATTTGTGAGTAATTTCATTTACTTCATTTTGTGGGATGAAGCCCTTAAATCTCAGTCAGAATGATTGAATTTTTACAATTCATGCTATCCTGATTTGTAGATGTTGGAAACACTGAGAACCCAACAGAATTCCAGCATAAATTAGAGCCTTTCAACTAGAAAAGAAAAAAGAAAAAAAAAAAAAAAATCTGCTTTTTGTGATTTATAGCTTAGCTACGAATGGGACCATGCCATGTGCTTATATAGACCATGAAACTTAAGCAACTTCTTTCATGTCAACTGCTTGATAGTTCAAGTAAAGTTTTTTTTTTTTTTTCTTCAGAATATAATCAAAAGGGTTTTCTGACTCATTGAACAGTACTGCAGAAATGGTGATTCAAAGAAGTTGGCAAGGCATTGATTTTGGAGCACTTTGAGGTGGTTTTTCTTTAGAGCCTGTTTGTTTCTCAGTCTTGACTATATCCTTGCAGGACACAACGGAGTATCAAAAGTCACTGGCACATGATATGGAGGATCGCTTGGAAGCGAAATGTGATAAGTTAGGTGATGCCTTTGTAATGGATGAAATGCGATAAGCGAAATTTCCATTTTGTGGATGTTTTATATACCATGTTAGTTGGCTCTAGAACTTCATGAGCTAAAGTTTGCTGATATTCATTTTGATGAAAGTCCATGGCAAATAGACTATCCTGATGTGATAATAACCGATCTTGAGTTCAAACTGTCTCGATCCCACATAACAATAATCAACTTTAATAACTTGCAGAAGCTTCAAGACGATCTGCAAAAGTTGGGATTAAAGATCAAGCATCATGAGGACAACCTGAAATTTCAGAAGACTCAAACAAACAACTTAGGATGAATCCATTTTTGATATGCAAGGTTAGCTTAATGCTTTTCTTTAGTGTGGTGTCCTTGTATCATCTTGTCTATGATCCATCTTGAATTAGGTATGGCCTTGAAACTAGTTAAAAGCAGAATCAGAAATAGAGTCCATTGTCTATCTATTATTCTGTTCTATTTTTGAAGCCTGTGTGACTTTCGATCTAAGGCACTAGGAAAGGTTGGGTCATTTAGATGCTACCCTAGGATTGCATCTATGCAAGTGCAACACGATATAACTAGTTACTACTTCATTGCCTTTCTTTTTCTTCTCTTAATATCTATTTCCTATTTCATTGTTAAGGGTGTGAACGGTCAGGCCCACTCGGGCTTGGGTCCAGACTCCAGACTCCTCGGTCTGTTGTTCTGGATCTAATGGACATTTATGCATAATTACTAATTGAGCCAGAAATTGGTTGAAGAGCTTCCGATATACTGGGAATTGATGCACTTGTGGGCAATCAAAGTTCCATCTATAGTCTGTCTGCTATATACAAAAGCTCCCTGCACCTTCGAGATACATTTCCTAGCACCTTTTGTAAGTGGATGGTAGTATTTTAGCATGGATTTTGTAGGGACTTTCAATCAACCTGATTGGCTTGAAATCCCTCAAGGACCCACTCCTTTTTTCTTTGGAATGAGAGTAATAAGTGATGTTCCCAACTCCAATGAAAATACAACTACTTTCAGAAGCTTACATTTCAACCTTTGTAGTATGTAGTATGTAGTACGGATGCAAGACAGAGGATCAAACTTTCACTATTTTATGGTGTGCAGCTGACAGAGAGCACGGCTTGCCAACCTTTCATGTAAAGCTGCACCTTCCAACTTGTAAATGCACTTGGACTCTCTCATTTGTTCTTTGAATATTTGGTATTGCTTGTCTTCTCAATTGGGTCTTATTTTGAACTTCTACATGCACTTGGATACTCTCTCTCTCTCTCTCTCTCTCTCTCTCTCTCTCTCTCTCATATACAGATTATAGCTATACAATAGATGGCCAACAATTGAAGAGTTTGGATGACAATCTCATTTTATTAGGACTGCTCTAGCATAGCTCTCATGTGGAAAAATGCAGGCATGCCAACTAATGTGAATGAGATCCACACTATCCAGCAGGTACATTGCCTAATGAGATCCGTTGTGATGCTAGTGCAACATCCACTCCGTCCATCATTTGAGAAAAATCATGTTAGGATTTAAGCCTAATGGTATATTTGTTATGGATTTTTCAGATGAGGAACCTGTTCTATTACATTTATAAAAATTTATATTACATTTATATACCATTAGACTTAACCCAAAATCTCCAAAAACATCCTGATGCTTTTCCCATATACAGGTCTAATGGAACATGCTATGCATAGCTAATATTTCTTCTTTAGAAGTTCACATTTGCTAGAACATTTCCCAAATTAGTTTATCAACAGATCTAGTTAAAAGCTTGTGAAACTAATTAGAATGCCAATCAATCTCATCTCTTTACAGGGTTCTCATCATTGATGGATACTTTACTACTGCACATGTTACCTTTGTAGATATTGATTGATCTCTAACTGGTTTTGGGCCTTCTTTCCAACATGCAGATATTGAACCTTGTTGATGTTCAATGTCATTCTGGAAGTCTACTTGTTAATTCATGTTGTCTCGCATAAAAGCTAGTTTTAAGTGACAGTTTTTCTATTGACAGGCTGAGAACCCAACTTCAGTACCTCAATGCTTCACCATGGCACCTGAGCATCCTCCTGTGTGGACTGGTCTCTGTCCTGGTTTCTTTCCCAACTTTGAGGTAATCTTCCGCCTATTTTATTTCTTGTTTCTTATTGTAATTTCTTTGCTGATGTGGCTTTCCTCGAGCATTGGGTGAACCAAGATGGACATTATTGCTGCTAGAAAATCGACTGAACCTCACCTTGAGTTGTTCCAGTTGTTATCATTAGCACACCACATAGATTACACTTCTAAGGGATATATCCATCATCATTGGCATTTGTGTCTTGTCTTCACTTTCAAAATCTCAGATGCCTTTCCTAGTACTCTACTCCTTGTGACTACTGGTGGTTTACCAAAGAAATTGCAGTTTTGGAAAACTTTATGTGATTTAGCTTATTAAGAAATCTTATACCATCCGATTCAACCTGGGATACATTTGAAAGAAATTGCAGTTTTGGAAAACCTTATTCATGTGTGCCTTTGTCAACCCATTGAATGTTTCTTTTGAGCAGCTTGCGCAGGGTGGTACTGCTATGGGAACTGGATTGAATTCCAAAAAAGGGTATGATTTTTTTTTGGGTTTTAAGCAATGTCGCTTTATGGCTATTTGTCAGTGTGATTTGTTGTGGTAGTTATGTACTCATCATTTCTTACTATCTTCATATCTGGGATACTGTTTCTTCTTTTCTTTGCTTTTTTGAGTTTACATTTGCCTTGATATTTGTTAAGCTTGATACATTTGTACTTCTTGTAGTGTCTCCTTCAGCATATCTCTTGTTTTGCTGCTTGTATGTGCAATGGTACTTTCTTCTAACATTAATGCTGCTTCTTCCTTGGAATCCCAAACTGAAGCGGAAGCTCTACTCAAGTGGAAAGCCAGTCTATTGCAAAGGCAGGCACTCAGTTCATGGTCCTTACTCCCCAACGCCAATGCTTCTACCACCCAAGAAAGCTTTCCATGCAACTGGACTGGAATCTCATGCAATGTCGCCGGAAGAGTAACAGAAATCAGCCTACAATATGCGGGTTTGCAAGGTAAGCTTGATAGCTTGAGCTTCTCCTCCTTCCCAACCTGGTCCGTGTCGCTCTTAAACACAATGCACTCTTTGGAACCATCCCAGCTCAAATTGGCACTCTTTCTGAACTAATCACCCTTGACCTTTCTTCAAATCAGATTTCTGGTTCAATTCCTAAAGAGATAGGGGAGTTGAAGAAGGTGAAGCGATGGTAAACTTGTCAAATAACCATATAACAGGTTCTATCTCATCCTCTTTAGGAAACTTGACCAACCTCGTTAACTTATATATGTTTGATAATCAGATATCTGGTTCAATTCCTCAACAAATAGAAAATCTCAAATTTCTGGAACAGTTAGACGTGTCCAATAACCTGTTAAATGGTTCCCTTCCTGCCACTTTAGGAAACATGACCAACCTTCCATTCCCACTCCTCGGCAACAATGAAATTTCTGGCCCCATCCCAAGTGAAATAGCTAACCTTAAAAAGATGACTAGGTTTCAAGTTTGTAAAAACTTTCTGACACACACACACACACACACACACACACATATATCATTTAGTGGTGAAAATGGGATGGCCAGGCTAGATACTATAAGGCCCAGGGCCTGGGCCTGAAAATATTGGTTGGGCTTGGGCCTGATCCTCCCCAGATTGATCAAATCCCTATCTCCATGGTGAATGTTCCTATTCCATCCCTTGATTAGGTGGGCCACACATTTAGAAAAATGAAAACCATGTTCTATATGTAAAATGCATGTGCAACCTACTGGGCCAAGATAGGTCAGGCTAAAATGGCCAAGCCAAGCCCGGCCCAAAAAAATTGATATACAGAATGCCAAATAAAAAATAAAAATAAATAAAAAGAAAAGGAAAGGAAAGGAGGGTTTTATGTACATTTCTTATCTATTCAAATCAAACTTTCACCCATAAGAGCAACCCACAAAACAACCGTCGTAAACAAAGTTCCACTCACCCATAAACATATCTACCAGGTTTCACGAGTTATCCACACATGTTGATCCCAACTCCTCTACATGGAGAACATGTTGCTAGATGCTGGCCATCTGTCAAGTGGGTCCCACCATTTAGAAGCCATAGCCTAAATATCAGGCCAGTCTAGGTCATTTACATTGCATGGCCCACATGATGGACAGCTCAGATAGTTGACATGTGTGGCAGCTTGGCATGTATGTCTCTACATGACAAATGATACGTGTAACATTAGCATACTCTCGTATGCAACCATAAGTTTGTGTGGGGGCCCACCATGGTATTTTTATTTCCCCCAAACCATTCATCAGGCGTGCCTCATCAGGATGAACATACACTTGAAAAATAACCCTGATTTTAAAACTCAGTTGGAACACGACGCATGTAAATCGAGGTTTTAGGAGTGGTTTGGTTCTTCTTGGTATGGCGCACTTGATATTTGAATCAGGTTCATTTTTGGGCTATACAGTGAATACAAGAAGGCCCACCTGATGGACGTAGTGGATATCAAACACATAAAATGTTCTTGAGTGGTGTAAGCGCTGCATACAATGGGTGTCTCACCAGACTCAGGTCTGAGCAGAAGTAGGCATATATAGCATCAAGAACCAGTGGATGTAGGTTATAAAATATGATCTTATTTTTATGTTTGGTGTAGAGTTTGCTTACACAATGAGAGTTACTGAGAAATGAGATGTAGCAAGTGATAATGGGAAGGCATCCTGGAGATCTCCTCTCATCGTTGGCAATGTCTGGTGGCCAAGATATACTGCTGATGGATGTATTGGATCAACGCCTCCCTCCTCCCACGCTTGAAAACATGAAGGGATTGGTTTCTACAGCCACGTTGGCACTTGCATGCTTACATACCAACCCTCAATCTCGGCCATCCATGCGCCATGTGTCTCACGAGCTATCCACTAGCAAGGCCCCGCTCCTTGGTGCTTTCCACCCGATTACGTTGGATCAACTGTTAGATGCACAGACATAAAAGGTTCGCTAGCTAACCGTGTACACGTGTATCAGGAACACATGCCAATACGGAACAGGCATGTAAGATCCGACCTTCCATCAGGTGGGCCACACTGTTCGGATCTTTGTCCTTGAAATGTTTTGGGTTGTTCCTATTACCGTAGATAGTCTGAGTCGTTATCTAGGTATAGCTTTTGAATGTTTGGTGTAAATAATGATTTTCGCCTCATGATACAGGTGGACCACACAATGGGGGTTTAAACTCTTACCGTTGAAAACTTCTTGAGGTCCACGAAAGTTTTGGATCAAGCTGATATTTTTTTCCCCTTCATCATCCACGTCTATGTAACTTTATGAATATGTTGGATTCCAAATAAACATCACAGTGGGCCCTAGGAAAGTTTCAACGGTGAGCATCATTATCCGCGCTGCTTCCCGTGGTGTGGTTCACTTGAGCCTTAGATCTGCTTAACTTTAGGTTTTGTTCCATAAAATACTGTGACCAAATGGATGGACGGTGTCGATACAACCCATACATCATGGTGGACACTCAGAGCTCCTAACCGTTCCCAACTCGAAAGGGAAGGTAGCACGAAATCCACGTTCGTCCAAAAGACTTCACCACGACTCGAAAAAGGCTTAGAAAAGTTTCAACGGGGAGGTAGCACGAAATCCACGTTCGTCTAAAAGACTTTCATTGCTGTCAGTCGTCCAACGTGTAAACCTCCAAGGTCGACGCGGATTGCGTCCTACCCCCGCCCCGACGGTAATCCGTCCAGGCAGGGATCGGTGGGGCCCACCGTGATGTAAGTGTTTTATCCACGCTGTTAATCGTGTTTTTTAGATCATTTTAAGGTATCAGAATAAATTTTAATCAGGTCCACTTTTCCAATAGACCACACCAAAGAAAGCTGCAGTGGTAATGACAACCACCGTTGAAACCTTGCTAAGGGCTACCGTGATGTTTTTTTTTTACCATCCAACCTATTCATAAGGTCATGTAGATGTGGATGAAGTTAAAAAACAAATATCATCTTGATCTGAAACTTCTCCAACTCCCAAAAAGTTTTTAATGGTGGAGGTTCAATCCCCACTTTGTGGTCCACTTAAGCCCTGTAACTACTTAATTTTTTGGCTCATACCTAAACATGATCTGATAAAAGCTATTAACGGCTTGGATAAAATATTTGCGTCACTTTAGACCCCACAGAGCCCCGCCCAGACGGATTACAGTCCGGGCGGGGGTAGGACGCAATCCGCGTCCAACTTCCAAAGGCTTAGAAAATTCTCTAAAAGGAGAGTCACTTTGATCCTCCAGTCTATGCCTAAAACACCGGACGTGGATTTACTGTTAAAGCCATTCGCAGGAGGTTGTTGTGGTGTGATCCACTCCGTCCATCTGTTTTTCCGGATAATTTTAGGACAATAAACCAAAAGTTAGGTGGATCCGAAACTCAAGCCCATATACCAGAGGAAACAATGGAGATTTAGTGACCACCATTGAAACATTTGTATAGCCACAAAAGTTTCTTGTTTCAGTCTGAGTTTTTAGTGTTTAAACGGTTTGGATGGCATATAGTCATCAAGGTGGAGCCCAAGAAGGTTTCGCCTTTAGGCAACTCTTTCCCTAGTTTTCCCTCTCGTATGGCCACCTAGAGTTTTTGATCCACCTTATTTTTGCTCTGATGTGCTAAAATGATTCAGCAAAACGGATGGATGGAGAGAAATGATTCAGCAAAATGGATGGATGGAGTGGATTTCTCTCTAACATCAAGGTGGGCGTCACGTAGCATCCCATCCCACGAACTTCCTGGGAAACGCTTATGCTGGAAATCGGCATCCTAAAACAACTAATTATGTGGGTCCACCATGATGTATATGCAAAATTAAATCCGTGGATCACATTTAATCATTGATGTTAGGCTCTTAGGCCAAATGTCATCTGATCCATATCTCAGATGGGCCACACCACATGATACATTGGGCCAACCATTGGTTTGTGAGTGGGGCAACCATGGTGTAAATCTTTCATAAAACCCGTTAATCAGGCGTAACTCATGAAGGTGAGGAGAAGATAAGAAATATTAGGATGATAGCAGTTTGGGGGAAATTCTACGTTGTTTTCATTAGTGTGGGCTAAGTGAGTTGTTAATCAGACTTATCCTCTGTATGTAAGGTCCAAATACGGATTCTCGCCTATGGACAGAGTGAACTTGACGTATACAACATGTGGACCTTGTGTGCTTCAAGCCTAGAGTAAAACAAGTGGTGTAGACAATTCCGGTCTGGCTGAGACAGACGTGAGTCTCGCTTTCATTGCTGCAGGTTACAGACGAGAATTCGTCAACGACCCAGCAAGCACTCTCTCATGCACTCTTTCATTACTGCGGTCTCTGCCGGCCAGAGAGCACGACTCGTCTACGACCCAGCAAGGACTGCGCCTGACCTGAAAAATCAGGCTGGTACACTTACCACATGGGACACTTTTAGAAAATGAGGCTGGTCCGCTCATCACAAGAGACACATTTTACAAAATGGGGCTGGTCCACATACGAGATGTGACACTATATTTACAAAATCAGCCTGGTCTAGGTAAGGTTAGGTTTTAATTTTGTTAAAGCGTCACCCATGGTACGGTGATCTAGACCATTGATGTGATGAGGCCCCCCAAAATAAAAATCCTAGGTGTAGAATAGTTAGCCTCTTTTCGGTGAATATGAACATATTTGTTTATTAACAGTAAACATGTTCAGCCACATGGGAGTTTTGGTGTATGCATTATGTTGTAGCAAGGTTGATGTAGGACATGGCATTCCTTGATTCCTGGCCTTATGAACAAAATTTCTATTTTCATGAAAGTGTTACTTTATGCCATTTACAAGAAAGAACTTTCAAAATACTAGTGAAAATCAAATAAAAAGAAAAACTCATAATTGGTCATTGAGAGCAACTATAAGAATACATCTCTTAAAAGAACTACTTGATGTTGGATAAAGAACAAATCTAGCGTATGAGCATAAGCTTGTATTACAACTAAATATTATAAATAAAAATTACCCCTACTTGATTACTACTGCTCTTAAAATAACCGAAATAAAGTAAATTGATAAATAAGTTTGTTTGTTGTGTAGGATTGGATAGGTTGTGTTCATCTCTATTGAATTTCTTTACAATTTATAGATTTTTGTTGAGCTTATTCTTCCATATCCTTCTTCCATTATTGCAATGATTACAGTAGCTGAAAAAACCTCTTTATATATCATTATTTCTATTACGTTTCTTCTTCCTAACTGTTCCTCTTCCAAACGCATATTGACTACTTGCTTCATTTTTGCCAACTAAGGTTTTGTTTTGGTTACCCTTAGTCACCTTTTATATCTTCAATATCTGGATTATGCTTCTTATATATCGACCATAACATTTTGTCAACCATCCACTAATGTATAAAATAAGACTTTTGACCAACTGTAAACCTGCAAAAAGCACTCCAAATCTTTGAAGATTTTTTTACTCACTTCTTATTTCTAGCTCATACAATGCCACATGTCACCCTCATATTGACTTTCTCAGAATTGCGAGAAATAGGGTACTACAAATGGTTCTAAGATATAGTTTTTATCTTATTCTAATTAGTGTAGACCATCTGAATTGCTAATCGGGCTTAGCTTTGTCTATATACGGTCTAAATAATAAATTATTTTCCTCATGGACGGAGGGGATTTTACGCATACAACATGACTGGCCCCTTATTATTTCCTCTTGGACGGAGAGGATTTTACATATACAACATGATTGGCCCCACAGAGCTTGTGTGATTCACGTTGTGCATTAGACAATTCTAGTCCAGGAGACCACATTTATTCTAGCCTTAATTGCTGTAGTCGCCAAGCATATAGACCTAACCAAAGGCCCAGAAAGTTTTCTCACCTTGACTCTCAATTCCCTCAAGTTTCCACTGAAAGGGAGATTTTACATATACAACATGATTGGCCCCACAGAGCTTGCGTGATTCACGTTGTGCATTAGACAATTCTAGTCCAGAAGACCTTCTTTATTCTAGCCTTAATTGTTGAAGTCGCCAAGCATATAGACCTGACCAAAGACCCAGAAAGTTTTCTCACCTTGACTCTCAATTCCCTCACGTTCCCACCGAAAGGGAGAGATACTGTTATTCTCAAGGCCCAAAACACCCAAGTCTGTGGCCCCGACCATGATGTACATGTAAAATTCACTCCGTCAATCAGGTTAAATTCTCTATCTTGACTCTCGCTTTCATTGCTGGCAGTGGTCCAAAGGAGAGTTGCTTTGATGCTCTAGGCGTAGAACACGACGCAGATTTCAATTCCCTTTCACGGCTCAAAAGGAGAGTTGCTTTGATGCTCCAGGCATAAAACACGACGCAGATTTCCTGTCGGAAGGCTTTCGCATAAAGTTCCTGCACGCTGGGAAGAGAAATCCACTCCGTCCATCCGTTTTGCCGGATCATTCTAGTACAACAAAACAAAAATCAGGTGGATCCAAAACTCAAGGCTTACATACGAAAGGAAACAGTGGAGATTTAGTGATCACCATGTGGACTGTAAAGTGCTTGGATGCTTCAAGCTGACGTAAAACGAGTGAGTGTAGACAATTCCAGTATATGAGACTTTCGGTCAGAGACTAGAACTCGTCAACGACCGCAAGTACTCTCTCCCTTGTGAATTACCCCAGGTACCCACTCAAAAGGAGAGTCTTCCATTTGGTACCAAGCTGTGAGATCTAAGCCGTCTATCAGATAGGCTCCATAATCTAGATGCGCCTGACCTGAAAAATCAGGCTGGTCCACTTACCACATGGGACACTTTTTAGAAAATGAGGCTGGTCTACTGACCAGATGGGACACTATTTACAAAATCCGGCTACTCCCGTGGTTGGGTGATCAATTCAACTCCTTGATCTTGAGTTGAGAGATCAGGAATCCTCACCTATATTTTAGATTCATAGACCAAATTCAGAAATAGAACCATCTCATTTAATTTGTTAATTCCCATAAACCATAAGATGATCATCTTGGGGCCTTTTTGGCAGGCACTTAAAAAAATGAGCTCATCTATTTTAGTTCATTGTAATTATATATTAAAGATAATCCTCATTTTTATTTTTATTTTTTGTGGGGATTAAAAAGTAATCCTCATAACCAGCAATTTATATAATATCTAATACATAATTACTATTTAACTAAAATGAGATGAACTCATGTTTAAGTGGCTACCAAACAGGTATTTCGGCATACTTTTGTCAGTAGATTTTATTTACATCCTATTCTGAGCACAGCAATTCCACGTATGAATTTTCATTCTTTCCTAGGGTTTTGGATGTTGTGTCATCCACATGTACATGTGGTCCCATGGACGAAGCATCTCTGCATGTAAATCAATATGAGTTTTGAAATGCAGCTCAAGCACGCTAGTCTACACAAACCAATGGTGGGCCCAACCCATCCCTATTGTTCCCTGTGGTGTGGTCCGCCTGAGTTGTGAATCTGTCTGAGTCTTTTCTTAAGGATCTAACATCAACAAAAGCAGCTGATGGATGGGGAGAGTGGATTTAACAAATAAAACATGGTGGCCGGGCCCGGAGAGCTTGGGTGCTTTATGTGCTCCTTAATACGGGGCGGTAGATGATTCCAGTTCGAGAAACACGTTGTTTTGTCCTTTATTGAGCATCTACAATATATGACGCCAATAGCTTTGGATATTTTGTCCTTCCCAATTATTCTTCAGGATTTTTGTCATAAAAATGTAGCTAGTGCACAAGAATAGCTGAGATTTTGTTTCAAAAGTGATTGCTTAGATTAAACCCGCTTCACTTATTTTTCTTTTTTTTTCCTCTTTCTTTTTTCTTTTCTAATATTGTAGCTGGCATGGCATGACTTCTCTTCTCTGCATGTAGCCCATAAGAAGAAGAGACCTTGGGATGCTCTGTGGCGTCAAACCAATTTGAATCATATAAAAGATGAGTCCAACTAAAAACTCACATGGGATACACAAAATAAAATTGCTCCCAAAATCACTATGTTCACAAGGTGTGGTCCATTTAAGTTTCTTACCAAGCTGATTTTTGTATCTTCTCTTCATCCTAGTGAGTTAGATCTGATTAACGGGTATGATGAAAGATATAATATTTGGTGGTCCACACACAAACTTATAGTTGGCATCCCATTCCCACTAGTGCATGTGGTGTGGCCAGTTGTGGATGTTGATAATTTTTTACCTCTTGAGCTAACATCCAGTGTATAACCCAATAAGCCTGTAAAACAGGTGTTGGCCACCAAAGCTTGGCCCAAGGGCTGGTTAGCTTGAAATCTAGGCTTGGTGTCCATACCATGCTAGGCCAGGCCAATGATGAATGGTTTGGTCTAATCCATTGCCTTGGTGTATACCATATAATACATAGGTATTAGTAATGCAGATTATGGAGTTGTTACACTTGTGCTTGTAGTGATGGATGATCAGCAGTCACTTAACAATCCAAATTGTGGACCTCACTTAGACCGTGAACATTTCATTCATGCCCTCATAGTATATGCATCGGGTGGATAACTGGGTGGGGTATGCACTTGGTTAATTCAAAAAAAAAAAAAAAAAAAAAAAACTCTAATACTTGGGAAGAGCACATAATAGTTCACAAATAAGCACACGCACTGAATGCACACCAATTATATGTAACTTATTTATAACTTGTGGGGCGTTTGAATCATAAGTTAAATAAGCTACTTATGCCATTTAAGTAGCTTATTGTGGTTTCTACTTATTCAGCCAATAAGTATGTTTGGTAAACAACATACTTATCAACTAAAAAGTAGAAAAGCATATATAGTTTCCAACATCACAAGTAATTATCCCTTTGTTTGTTTAGTCGCCTTCACATCCATCATCTATCATGTGGGGCCAACATTTGATTTGGACCATTCATTGTGTGAGCCCCACCTTTGATGTGGGCCATCCATCATGCTGGGCCCACCTTGGATGTGGCCCTTTCATCATTATGGTCCAATCTTTAATGTGTACCATTTATTACGTAGGGCTCGCTTTTGATATTAGTCATCCGTCAAGTGGGGCCCATCATCAATATCCAGTATCCATTATGTTGAGCCCACCTTTGATGTAGACCGTCCATCATGTGTGCTATCCATCATGTAGGGCCCACATTGGATATGGGCTACTCATCATTAGGTACAACCTTTGATGTCGACTGTCCATTATGTGGGGCCTGCCTTGATATGAATCATCTTGTGGGGCCCACCATTATTAATTTTCCATCATGTGGAGCTCACCTTTGGTGTGGACTATCCATCATACGGACCCCAGCTTCAATGTGGGTTGCCTGTCATGCAAGGCTCACCTTGGATGTAGGTCATTCATCATTAGAGGCCAACGTTTGATGTGGACCGTCCATCATGTGGGGCCACCTCAATATCAGTCATCCATCGTGTGGGGCCACCTCAATGTCCATTGCCCATCATGTTGAAGCCCACTTTTGATGTTGACCATCCATCACATAGGCCCCACCTTTGAAGTGAGTCGTCCATCATACCAGCTCACTTTGGATGTGAGCTTTTTATTATTATGGCCTTTTGATGTGGACTAACCATATGTGGGCCTACATTAATATGGGGTCATCCATTATGTGGGTCCACCTTTGATGTGGATTGTCCATCATATGAGCCACACCTTCAATTTAAACTGTCCACATATGGCCTGCTTTGACATGAACAGTGAGACAAACTCTTTGACATGTACAATGAGAGAGGAGTAGAAAAGTTATAAGTTGAAAGGCTAAAAACATTACTTAATAAGATAAATAGATTTTTGCACATAAATTACCTTTACAATTATGCTTATCAAAACTATCTTGCATTTACATTGGATTTGGAAAATCAAACATGCCCTAAGCGAAAAAAGTAACGTAATTACTTAATATAAGTTAGCCTTGTTCTTAGACCTAACCCAGCCCTAGTCTGGCCTCTAAAGGGCTGGGCGGAACTATTTAGTCTATTATGGCCTGGAGCAGGTCTTAGGGTTCTAGGGTCGGCTGATCTTGTCTTGCCCTAGGTCAGCCCATTGCCATTGGTAATTCCCTCGTTCGCTTATTGCTCCACTTGCCTCCCATGCGAAAAACACTAAGCAAATGCTTTTCGGTGATCTATGCTAGTCTATAGGGTGCGTCAAATTTACTTTATCCAAATGGTTGGAAAGAGGAAGGAGTACCAGGCAGCGGTGCAACAAAATCTATCGTGCGTTTTACTGTGAGATGTGCATTTGAGATCTGATCCGTTCATCATTAATTGTGCCGGCTCATGTTGCAAGGTGACCCAGAAATCATGTGGATCAAAAACCCAACTCAAGTGCACTGCACTACATATAACAATTATGACAGGATGTATACCATTGATCAGGCTGGAATTTTTTTTTTTCTCCTTCATCCCGGATGAACTCAACTTATCCAGTGTTTGGGTGTCATATAAATATGATGGCGGGCCGGAAAGATTTAAGCTTGGGCGAGCAACTTACACACAGCACGGTGGCCTCACGGAGCCTTTAGTTGCACCACATGCTTTTCAGGTACTGTTAAACGCGGAGACTTGCCCAATAGTTACGTTGTGCTAAAACATAAGTAGCTTTTGGTGCGCTTTGTTGTGAATGCATTGACCGATAAAAGACAATGCAATTATAAACACGATGACATGAGAGAGAAAATAGGCTATCGAGAAACACGAATTTATTATTCCTACCCCATCTGTTTAAGAACGTTTACATGGCATAGTTGCAAGGCAATACGGACGGTCACAACACCTGCATTCGACTCCTGCAATCCTGACGGGTCCACCGAAAAAGCTCCTGGTTAGATGTGGACCTTGAAGTGAAAATCAAAGATATCCTTGCATCAAATGACAAATTTAACCTTGATACTGTTGGGCCATTGTAACTAAGACCGTAAAGGGATAAAAAGAAAGATCACACGGCTATTTCAAATAATCCAAACTTTAAATCCACGAGGTATTTTCTTGAATGCACGATAAAAATTTTAGAATTTTATTAATCAATAATTATTGAATGTATGTCTCAGTTACACTGTTAATAAAGAAAAAATTAAACTAAAATTCGTAATTACCAAAAATAATAAAATTATAACTCTAATAAAAGTACTAATTATAGTAAAACTCCTATAAATGTTAATTCTAAAAATAAAAATTCTAAATATACTTTTGCTAAAATAGTCTTACATTATTAAAAATCTAATATTCTTAAAATTAAAAAAATAATAATAATATAAAAATCGGAATTATTAGAAATAATAATTTTTTTCCTAAAATTTGATTTTTGAGCTCAAAGCATGCCTTTTTTTTTTGTTTGGCGAAACGGTGATAGAAGTTTTGTATTAGATGATATTTTCTCTTACAGTTTAAATGGTAGATGTTATTGTTTCCGGTGTTTTGATAGAAAGGCCCACCTGAGTTTTGGATATTGTCGATTTTTATAATCATATCCTATCATGGTCTTTCAAAACCAATGAATGGTACACTTAAGCTTTGAATTTGCCTCATTTTTTTGACCCATTCCAAGTATGATCTTGCCAAATGGATGAATACATAACGCATACATTATGGTGCAGCCCACAGAACTTGGTGACCTCAACACACCAAATATAAATCCACTTCCATGTGGTCCACTTTCAGATGTAGCCTTACAGTGACAATCAAATATTTTCTTGTATCTAATAACAATTTAACCCTTTCCATTAGATCCAACAGTGGACACGAATTACCTTCCTATACAACCCAAGCACTGTGAGGCCTACCATGAAGTTTATGCTATATCTTTGCTAGTCATTTTAGGGCACGAGGCCTACCATGAAGTTTATGCTATATCTTTGCTAGTCATTTTAGGGCACGGGCACGATCAAAGGACGTCTAAAACTCAAGTGGGACAAAAGCATAACAAAAAATAGAAATTGAACACCTACCATTGAAACCTTTTTGAATTTTGGATGAGGATGACATTTTTGTTTTCCCATCCATGTGTGAACCACAACGTCAACAAGTTGGATGGCATATAAACATAGAACGGTTGGGCTCATACAGGTTTCAAGAGTGTGTTTCCATCCCCACTGTTTCTTAATGGTGTGGCCCATTTCAATTTAGGATCTCTCTTATGTTTGGGTTCATGTCTTAAAATGAGCTGTTGAAATGGATAGACAGAGTGGATATAAGTAAAACATCATAATAGGCCCAATATATTTGGAGTTGTGGTATGAGCATCCAATGGATGCGTAAATAACGACACCGAGAACCTTAGAGTAGTATCCTCTGATTTTTTTCCAGAGAATTTGTACTCTTCACTTTTCACTTTAGCCCCCGGTTGATACCCATGGCTCCTGTCTGATGGACAATTAACAATGCGTATCGACAGTCATGAGCAGCAATTAACCATCTTTCATTTGTTGCTACGAGAAACACGCTATTGATTGGGCCTATTTTTGTGTAAATGATTTTGACTGTACATATCAAGAATAGAATTGTCAATATTTATCCGATTATTGGATTGATACTTGCATGGTTGCTGATGAAATGTGCTTTGGACCTAATGAACGGTCCAGATCAATGATTTGACAGTCCGAGTGACCGAATGCAACTAAATACAACTCGATTCACAGAGCAATCTTGAGAAAAATAAGGAGTTTTTTTTAAGCCCCTATATAATGCTTTCTAACACATGATGGATAACTCGCACCTCCACATACATAGTTAACATGGCCATAGACAAATCCCTGTCCCTTGTTTTGCTGCTTCTATGGGCAATGGTACTTTCCTCTAACAATTCTGCAGCTTCCCTGGAATCCCAAGCTGAAGCGGAAGCTCTACTCAAATGGAAAGCTAGTCTATTAGAAAGACAGGCGCTCAGTTCATGGTCGTTACTCCCCAACGCCAATGCTTCTACCACCCAAGATAACTCTCCATGCAACTGGACCGGAATCTCATGCAACCGTGCTGGAAGAGTAACAGGAATAAGCCTATATCGTTCAGGTTTGAAAGGTAAGCTTGATAACTTGAGCTTCTCCTCCTTCCCAAACCTGGCCCATATCGTTCTCGACCACAATGCACTCTTTGGAAGCATCCCAGCTCAAATTGGCACTCTTTCTGAACTACTCACCCTTCAGCTTTCTTCGAATCAGCTTTCTGGTTCAATTCCTAAAGAGATAGGGGAGTTGAAGAAGCTAACAATGATAGACTTGTCACAAAACAATATAACAGGTTCTATCCCATCCTCTTTAGGAAACTTGACCAAACTCTTTAACTTATACATATCTAATAATCTGATATCTGGTTCAATCCCTCAGCAACTAGGAAATCTCAAATTTCTGGTTCAGCTAGACGCAGCTGCTAACCTGCTGAATGGTTCCCTTCCTGCCACTATAGGAAACATGACCAGAATTAACTTCGTGTTCCTCTGCGGGAATGAAATTTCTGGCCCCATACCAAGTGAAATAGGCAACCTTAAAATACTGACAACGTTTCAAGTGTGTGGAAACCTTCTAGCAGGTTCCATTCCTTCTAATCTAGGAAATGTGACCAAACTCAAGAGCTTGCTACTCTATGCAAATCACTTCCATGGCTCAATTCCTCAACAGATAGGAAATCTCTACCACCTAACTGATCTAAGGTTGTTTGAGAACAACCTCACTGGTCCAATCCCTCCATCTCTTGGAAATCTGTCAAGCCTAACTGTACTTGCTCTCTTCGATAATCTGTTATCTGATTCAATACCCACAGAAATCTCAAATCTAACACGTTTGAAGATCCTATCTTTGGATGACAACTACTTCTCTGGTCACCTACCTCAAGTATGCCAAAACAGATCATTAACGCACTTCACTGCCCATAACAACCATTTCACCGGTCCCATCCCTGAAAGCCTGAGAAACTGCACCACCTTAATAAGAGTCCGGCTGGAGCATAATCAGCTCACAGGAAATATATCCCAAGTTTTCGGAGTATATCCTAGTTTAGAGTACATCGATCTGAGTTATAATAAATTGCATGGTGAGCTGTCACCAAAATGGGGACAATGTCAAAACCTGACGCTTCTAAAAATCTCTGAGAACAATCTCACTGGTAGAATTCCGCCGCAGATTGGGAAGCTAAGTCAGCTACAGGAACTCAACCTGTCTTCAAACAACCTACAAGGAAAGATTCCTACTAGCCTGGGGAGTTTGTCCATGCTTTACAAGTTGAGTTTACAAAATAACCGACTATCTGGTTCGGTACCTGGTGAAATTGGAAAACTATACAATTTGGCAATTCTTGACCTATCAAAGAACAAGCTGGGTGGGCCGATACCACAGCTACTGGGGGAATGCTCCAAATTGCAGTATTTGAGCATGAGTGAGAATTATTTGAATGGAAGCATTCCATTTCAGATTGGTAATCTAATACGCCTACAGATTACCTTGGATCTCAGCTGTAACTTACTTTCGGGAGAGATAACCCAACAACTTGGGAAACTACAAATGTTGGAAAAGCTAAATCTCTCCCACAATTCACTCTCAGGCTCCATTCCGTCGTCGTTCAAAGAGATGATCAGTTTATCTTCCATCGACTTTTCATACAATGATTTGGTGGGCCCTCTCCCTGACAGCAAAGCCTTCCGTCTGGCTCCGTCATGGGCATTCATCGAGAACAAAGGTTTATGCGGTGAAGCAAAAGGCGTGCAACCTTGTAATTCCTCTTCAATAAAGCCTCAGAATGGGAAGAAAGACCACAAGGTTTTGATCATTATTCCTATAATGTCAGCCTTATTTCTTCTAGTTGTATTTGCCACCATTTTTTACATGTTCCTACAAAGATCCCGCAGAACAAGAAATGCAGAGAAACAAGACTTAGAAGTGAAAAATGGAAATCTATTTGCAATATGTAATTTCGATGGAAAGATTGCATATGAAGAAATCATCAGGGCAACGGAGGATTTCAATAACAAATATTGCATTGGGGCTGGAGGATATGGAAGGGTTTATAAAGCAGATCTACAGATGGGTCAGGTTGTAGCTGTGAAAAAACTTGACTGGTCACTAGGTGACGAACAAGATGATCAAAGAAGCTTTGAAAAAGAAATACAAGCATTAACAGAAATTCGACATCGCAACATCATAAAGTTCTATGGATTTTGTTCGCATGCTCGGTGTCCATTTTTGGTGTACGAGTACATGGAAAGGGGAAGCTTAGCTAGCATCCTCAGCGGCAATAAAGAAGGAGCTGTAGAATTGGATTGGGTGAAGAGGACGAAAGTTATCAGAGGAGTAGCCGATGCTTTATCATACATGCACCATGATCGCACTCCTCCTATAATTCATCGGGACTTATCAAGTAAAAACATTTTGTTGGATTTAGAATTTGAGGCCTGTGTCTCTGACTTTGGCACCGCAAGACTCATAAAGCCAGATTCATCTAATTGGTCCACACTCGCAGGCACTTATGGATACATAGCTCCAGGTATGCACTTATGGTAATGTTTCTTGAATTTTCTTCTACTTGTTTATGTTAGATAATTTCATGGAATATGGAATGTCTAAATTTAGTGATAAACATGACTTCAAAAAGTTGCTTCTATTTCAATTGTTCCTTGAAATGCTTAATGACCATCACATTTCCATGAATTTGCTATTTGTCCGTAGAGAAACTAATTTAAAGTCGCATATTATTTAAAGCATTTTCAATATATATATATATATATATATATATATCATTTTGTGGTGAAAATGGGATGGCCAGGCTAGATTATATAAGGCCCAAGGCCCAAGCCTGAGAAAATTGGTTGGGCTTGGGCCTGATCCTCCCCAGATTGATCAAAACCCTATCTCCATGGTGAATGTTCCTAATCCATCCCTTGATTAGGCGAGCCACACATTTATAAAAATGAAAACCATGTTCTATATGTAAGATGCATGTGCAGCTTACTGGGCCGAGATAGGTGTGGCTAAAATGACCAAGCCAAGCCCGGCCCAAAAAAATTGATATACAGCATGCCAATTTTATTTTATTTTTTTTTAAAAAAAAAAAAAAGAAAGAAAAGAAAAGACAAAAAAGGAAAGAAGGGTTTTATGTACATTTCTCACCTATTCAAATCAAACTCTCCCAAAAGAGCAACCCACAAAAGCACCCTCATAAACAAAGTTCGACTCACCCGTAAACATGTCTACCAGATTTCACGAGTTATCCACACGTGTAGATCCCAATCCCTCTACATGGCGACCATGTTGCTTGATGCTGACCATATGTCAAGTGGGTCCCACCATTTAGAAGCCACAGCCGAAAGATCAGGCCAGTCCAGGTCATCTACATTGCATGGCCCACATGATGGACAGCTCGGATTGTTGACATGTGTTCCAGCTTGGCATGTATGTCTCAATATGATGAATGATACGTGTAACATTACCATACTCTCATATGCAACCATAAGTTTGTGTGGGGGCCCACTATGGTGTGTATATTTCCCCCAACCCATTCATCAGGTGCGCCTCGTCAAGATCCACATACACACTAAAAATAAGCCTGATTCAAAACTCAGTTGGAACACAATGCATGTAAATCGAGGTTTTAGGAGTGGTTTAGTTCTTCTTGGTATGGCGCACTTGACATTTGAATCAGGTTCATTTTCGGGCTATACTGTGAATACAAGAAGGCCCACCTGATGGACGTAGTGGATGTCAAACACATAAAATGTTCTTGAGTGGTTTAAGCGCTGCATACAATGGGTGTCTCACCAGACTCAGGTCTGAGCAGAAGTAGGCATATATAGGCATAGCACCAAGTACCGATGGATGTAGGTTTTGAAACATGATCTTATTTTTATGTTTTGTGCAGAGTTTGCTTACACAATGAGAGTTACCGAGAAATGCGACGTATATAGCTTTGGTGTTGTAGCACTTGAAGTGATAATGGGAAGGCATCCTGGAGATCTCCTCTCATCGTTGGCAACGTCTGGTGGCCAAGATATACTGCTGATGAATGTATTGGACCAACGCCTTCCTCCTCCCACGCTTGAAAACATGAAGGGTTTGGTTTCTACAGCCACTTTGGCACTTGCATGCTTACATGCCAACCCTCAATCTCGGCCATCCATGCGCCACGTGTCTCATGAGCTATCCACTAGCAAGGCCCCGCTCCTTGGTGCTTTCCACACGATTACGTTGGGTCAACTGTTAGATGCACAGACATAAAAGGTTTGCTAACCGTGTACACGTGTTAGGTACCCATGCCAATATGGAACAGGCATGTGAGATCCGACCTTCCATCAGGTGGGCCACACAGTTTGGATTTTCACCTAGAACTGAAGTGGGCATGCAAATATGTATATTATTTACAGAACATAAGAACGGTTGATATTATGCACCGAACATAAGAATGGTTGAAACAAAATTCCATCTACTCTGTGCATTGTGGTCCACCTTGAAGAGGGGAACGTCCTGATTTCCATATTGGCATGTGTGCTCAATAAAAGGAAAACTCTACCATCTAAGTTTGTTACCACGTGCTCTCCGCCGGCTTGAGCGCTATAAATTCAATCTGTTCATCTGTTAGATCCTCCATGAATGGATCATAATCCCGAAATTCACATGGGTAAGATAATCCAAGCTGCTGATTGGAGAGGTTCTGCCTATTGAATACAGACCAATGATAGGACTTAATTTCCTCTAGGAAGTCTCATAAATCTTTCATGGAACAGCTAGGATCTTGTATTTTTTGGGTACAATGGATCCATGATTGGGGCAGATGAATGGTGTGAATCTCATACATATATACCATACGTACAAAGATTTGAGTGCTTGATAAATCATGACTTGGATATCAATGACTAGCATTGATAATTCAACAAACGCTACAACAAATTATTAAAGTATGAGTCACGTGTTTACTTCAAAATTTATTAATCGAGTCCAAATATATTTTTGTGCTCTACACAGGGATTCGATTTTTGAGGAGGGATGACAACTCCTGGTTCAAGTGAAGCATGTGGTTTCGTGGAATAAAACAGGGCCCTCTGGCTTGTAATCGTAGCTTACATTGTTATGCTTTGGTCCACTTTATTTTCTTTTGTTTGAGTTTTTTCCCTTTTAGTTGTGGTCCTTGCTTATGTTTCCTCGTATTTGTATTTTCTTACTTTACTTTTAATAAATTTATAGGTGGTATGCTCTCACCTTTCAAGAAAAAAGAAAGTCCAAATATATTTATCACCTTCAATCACATATGTAAATATTGATATTGAGCTGAGTAAGATTATGTGTCTTTACAAAAATGAAGACAACTTCATATGACCACCATGACGTTTTTGTCATTCAGGCCATGATCATGAAATCTTTCTCCATTTCTATGGTTGCTCGTCCATCTCAATCTTAGTATAAACTCACTCCTTGGAACCATTCCATCCCTTTGGCACGCTCTCCAAACTAGCATTCCTAGATTCGTCTTCCAATAAACTCTCCTGTAACCTACTTCTTTCACTATCTAATCTTTATGCATTTCTGAGCTACACATTTCTAGTAACATGCTAACTAGCAAAATATCATCTCATCTCTTTGCCAATTGGACCAGACTCATCTCCCTTAAACTTCATACCAATCAACTCGGTGGAGAAATTCCATCCCAAGTTGGTACAATGAGAATTTTCCATCACTAGCACCTCTTCCAAAATCAGATAATTGGTTCGATAACTCCAGAAATAGGAGCAGTTAATGGTTTATCTACTCACCCTAATATTGCAAAACAAACAATCGCGCAGGTTTTATCCCTCCATCTCTGGGTAATTTGAACCAGCTGATGCATCTGCATGTCTTTGAAACACAAGTTTCAGGTCCCATCCCTTGGGAAATAGGAAATATGAAGAATTTGGAAGAAACGCGCATGGCCTTGAACAATCTAAACAACTACCTGCACCTCAAACTGTATCATCTAGACTTGTCCAGTAACCTTCTAACTGCTTCCTTGCCTTCTACTTCAGGAAATTTGACTGAGCTTTCCTTCTTATACCTCTGTGAGAATCAGATTTCAGGCCCGATGGCTCAAGAAATGGGCAATCTTA
Organism: Magnolia sinica; assembly: GCF_029962835.1. Taxonomy (NCBI): domain Eukaryota; kingdom Viridiplantae; phylum Streptophyta; class Magnoliopsida; order Magnoliales; family Magnoliaceae; genus Magnolia; species Magnolia sinica. The sequence goes on from NC_080575.1 coordinate 107,594,514, forward strand.
AGAATCTGTACCATCTACAGATGTGGTAATTGTCTAACAGGTTTCATTCCTTCCACTGTTGGAAACTTAACCAAACTTACAAGTTTACTGCTCTTTAAAAATCAGATATATGGCTCCATTCCTCCAGGGATAGAAAATCTCAACAACCTAGCTGATCTAAGATTGTCCGCAAACAACCTCAATGGTCCAATCCCTCCATCTTTTGGAAATTTGGGTCACGACCCAGTTGAAGTCAGGCTAGTTGGTCCGGCTCAGGTCTAGTTAGTTTTAATAAATAAATTACATATATTTAATATATATTGATTATTCTAGCAAAACAAATGACGTTTCCTATTCCACGCACATGTTGGAGAGACCATTTATGCGCATATCAAAGTGGCACGTTTGTGCGATCTAATCCATCCTTCAGTAGGCACAACTATGTAAATGCTCTTATTTGTAAGAAACTCAACTTAAAGCCCGGATCCAAACACCCAATGAAAACCCGAGCGAATTTGGGTCCGGACATTCAAGAAATAGACCCGGGCAGGAAGGACCAAAAACTGGCAACACACGAACTCAGCTTAGACAGAGTACAGGTACTATTGAACCCTTGGCTGAATGCAATATGGAGAATAAAAGAGGATCTCAATATATGGTAGGATTTTGGGTTTTTTTTAAATTTTTTAAATTTTTATTTTTATTTTTTTATCTAAACAAAATTTCGCAAAATAATTAAATATTTATTTTCAAATCAGTTATTGAACACAAAATGGAAAGAATGATTCTGTAGGTTGGAGGCATGTAATCAATCATACGGCCTGATACATACAGGGGCAAACAGAGCCCAACGAAAAACAGCCGAAATATCAAGGAAAAAAAAAATCGAAATATCAAAGAAAATAACGTTTAGGAAGATTAGAAGGGATAATGACGATCACTTGTCTCACAACATTCTTGTGATGTTTTGGATTTGATGGTATCAGAGCCAGGCGGTAGCTCACTTTGACAAATCGCCAAACTCCTTGCAATCATTGTCTTCGGACTGCCGATAACGACACAAATCAACCATTCCAACAGATTCTCCGTGCTTGCCAAATGCCTGCGCTATATAGGCTGCAACAGAAAAGCCCTGTGGGGCCACCGTGTTATCCGTGTGGAATCTACTCCAAATGAATAGTTTATTTTGATATTTAGGTAGCTCATTTGGCCGATGCAATTGTGATAAATAGTCAAACGAATGGCTAAAATTAAAGTATGATTAGGGATTTAATCATGTATACAGGTTGTCAATTTTGTAAATGGATACATACAAAGTAGTTTTTGGATGTGATTATGTTAAGAATATAAACCTTTAGACTCAATTGACCTTTTTAAAAAAAAAAAGGATCTCAAGTATCATTCATCCACCAAAAAATTTACAACCATGGATGCGGTTTTAGGCTTCTGCCAACCAAAAAACTAGGGCGGAGGCCTACCGTGAAGGAAAGACAGAGTAAAAGAAACAATTAACTTGTTCACATATGTAAATTGCTTCAATTGTATATTTAATGGTTGATTAAGCATATTTATAGATGACAAATAAGATGAGCGGATCATAATTTTGATTTAATATGTGAACGAGCAAATATAAAGATCTAGTGGTTAATTTATTAAGATTGGGTGGTCCAAATTTAAAGTAGATGGTCAAATGTCTTTAGCTTCCTGTGAATGGTTGATTTAATAGTTGGTTTGATAAACTCTCGAATATTTTAAGATATATGAAGGCCCTGAGTTCACTATGATGACAAAGTGCACCCAAGTGTGTGTTTGTGACTCCATTTGTACATGCAAGTGTGTAACATACCTAAATAAAAGTTAAGTGCAGGTTTACGAATTCCCCCACACACATATGTATACTACTTGGATTCTAATGGTAACACTCAAAGAATTTTTATATTCAAATATTGAAAAGACCAGGGTGTTACGTGGAATACATATAATAGTTAATTTATATTTAATTTTTGACGCGATGGACGTCCCAAATAGCTTAAAACATAAATATTGTAATAATTCATTCTTTTGCCATCTATGATAAGATCCATCAAAGCAATCATTTAGAATATTTTTATAATGGAGTTATTGTAATTTTTAAAAATGACATTAACTATCCAAAAAAATAAAAAATCTTAGTTATAAATGTTTACTAAATATATTTATTTCAAATGAGAGGTTTTTTTAAAAAAAAATTAAAAATTAAAAATTAAAAAGTGTTTTTACAAAACGAGTTTAGTGTAAAACATTATCTAAAATAATAATAACTTATTAAAGTATCTCTTATCTAAAAAGCTACTGGTTTATTATCTTGCAAGTACTGGGAGCCACAAACTAAGGGGTGTGTGAATGACCTAGCGCAAGTTGATGTACTGCAACTACGTATCAAGGGAGGTGGCTTTGGTGTACCGAGGTTGGTGGATCCTTGACTGTGGGGCTACACAATATAGGTATCTTATATCCATGCCGTCCATTCATTTTGTGGGTTCATTTTAAGACATGAGACCAAAATGCAGCATATCCAAATATCAGGCGAGCCATACAACATGAAAGAGTGGTGATCGACTATTGAAAAATTCTTGTGGGCCACAAAAGTTTTGAGTCATGCCGATATCTGTGTGATCCCTCATCTAGGTTTGTGAACTTATCAATAAGTTGGATGGCAAATAAACATTCCGGTGTCCCAAACAAGTTTTAATGGTGGGTATTCAATGACCACTGTTTGGTGGACTGTGGTCCATGTGAGATTTAGATCTGCTTCATTATTTGGATCACGCACTAAAATGATTTGTCAAAGCAGATGGACCGATTGCATATAAGGCACACATTACGGTGGGCCCTGTAGTCAAGGATCCATTGAAGCTGCGTCCCATATCAAGGGTCCCATATATCTGGGTCCCAAATCCCAGCATAGCGTGAGTGTGTGGTGGTGTGTGTGCATGTGTTTAAAAAAAAAAAAAAAAAAAAAAGGTTCCGTATATCTAATTTTCAGAAATTATCCTGACTGCGTGATTAACAATTTAGAACCCAAACTGCTAAAGAGAAAATATCAAAGGAAAATAATCTAATGATAAAAGTGTATCATCTTCTAATCTGGGTGGTTTTCAAATAGTCTTAGTCTTGGTCCACACGTCTACCAATGAAACCCTTTCGGGGTCACAGAAGTTTCGGATCAATATTAAAAAAAAATAATAATAATAATAAAATCCTTTTCATCCATCCATGTATTTGTGACCTTATTAACAAATTGGATGGAAAATAAACGTAATGGTGGGCCCTACAAAATTTTTAGGGTGAAAATCATTATCCCCGCTGCTATTTTTGGTGTGGTCAATTGAGCATTGGATATGATTCATTTTTTGTCTAATTCTCTAAAATGATCTCAAAAAATGGATGAACGATTTGGATATAATAAATACATCATTGTGGGCCATGTAACTTTGATCTCCTTTGAACCGTTCGTAGAGCGTCGGCGCCTGTCTTCGCACGACACGTATCTACACCAGCTATATAGCTGGTGTGTGGTACATCAGCCAATCCGCTTCCGATGGACGAAGGGAATTTTACCTATTCAACATGGTTGGAGCTGGTGCTTTGCGCATTGGGAGTTGTAGACCATGATTCCAGTCTACGAGACTTTGACCTTGACGTGAGTGATGCTTTCATTGCTGGCGGTCTAGAGTCTGGCACTCATCCAAAAGACCCGGCAAGTCTTTCTCACCTTGACCCTGACTTCCTCGAGTTCTAGCCTAAAGGAATGGTTACTTTGATGGTCTGAAGTTCATAAGCATGAATTAGAAAACAATAGAGGGACTGAAACAGCTGAGCCATAGTGTAAGGTCCAGCTATAACTGCTGCATGGCTAACCCAACAGCTAGAAAACGGCTAGCTGTTGTCTCACAACAGTCAGCATGCAGCAGCTTAATGGTCCATACACAACAGTCAGAAAACGGCCATAAAACGGCTAGTTTTCCAATAGCTAGAAATGGCTTAATAGGATTTAAGTCTCTGAACCATAACCCCCTAGCCACCACAGCCTATAAAAGGAGGACCTGGATGGGTTTCCAAACTATCTCAACTCACTCCAGCAAACTCATACGAACTGAGACAGCCAGCCCCTCTCCACTCATATATTCTAGTGTTTCCAGCAACATAACAAGGCTTTATACCTTAGCTTGAAGAACAGACCAGCGGTGTGGTCTAGAACGGTTCAACTGAACCAGTGGCTGAAGACTTGAACTGACCTGTGCAGAAGTCAAAACTCTTTTTCTCTTTTTTTGAAATTTTTTCCTTTATATTGTAATACTGCCAGAAAGTGTGTAATTCAGTTCCATTTGGTAGGCCTTCGTGTTTGCTGAACGCAGACCCACACCAGGCTCGTCGTATCCTAGAAGCCATTTGCCTGTAACCTATCAGCATACTCAATTCACTTGAGTAGGGGCAAATAACGCTTTAAGGACAGCGTTTCAGATGTGCTTCAGCCTGTCCTGATTTCTGATTATTTTACACTTTTCGATTTCCACATTATACAGAAATACATTAATCTGTATAAACTCAAACAGCATATGTAGTCAGCTCTAACAACGTTTCAGTGGTGGACATTTTTGTTCCCACTGTTTAGTTGATTATCGTATCTACCTGATTTTAGAACCATGTTCTATTGTAGTCTTTCAAAACAGATGGACGGATTGGATTTGTCACTTACATATCTGTGGACTCATACATCCACAAGCACAATTATATTACTGTGCCTGGGTCCTTGCTCTTACTACAGTTGTAGACTCTCAAGAGTTTCAACACCTGGTCAAGGGTTCGAGTACCCATAAGTGGTGAAATCCCACTACAGCTTGAGTGTGTGGGGGTGTGTGTGCGCGCGCGATGATAATAATAATAATAATAATAATATTACCGTGCCTGGTGAGATGACAAGGCAACGAGAAAATCGACCAACCAAAGGCATGCGAGAAACACGATTTTGCTATTTCTATCCATGTGAAATAACGTTGGTGATCTAGACTTTTATTGGTTCACACGGCATAGTTGCAAGGCAATAAGGGTGGTCACATCACCTGTAACTGAATTGTTTACATCACTTGTAATGGATTTCTACCAAGCGAATTGCGTGGTGTGCCGCCCACCTCAGTGGTGTGTTGACGTCACTAATTGCCATGGGTTCCACCATGATATATGTATTATATTCACCTTGTCCATCCATTTTGTGAGATCATTTTAAGGCATGGGCCTAAAGATGAGAAAGATCAAAAGCTCAAGTGGTCCACACCACAAAAAGCAGTCTAGATAGTGATATCCACCGTTGAAACTTCTTTAGGGACCACCATAATGTTTATTTGGCATCCAAACTGTTAATAAGGTTATATATGAAGGGAAAATACAAATATCAGCTTGATCCAAAACTTCTTTGGCACAAAAAAGTTTTCAATGTTAGGCATTCAATTCCCATTACCTTTTCTGGTGTGGTACAGTAAAGCTTTGGATTTGCTTCAGTTTTTGGCCCATTCCTAGTATGATCTTGCCAAATGGATGAATATATAACACATACATTATGGTGGAGCCCACAGAACTTGATGACCTCGACACACCAAAGATGTCCGTGGTGTGTGGCACAACACGCAATCCGCTTCCATGTGGTCCACCTAAAAAGTTGTGTCAGATGTAGCCTTACAGTGACAATCAAATATTTTCTTGTAGCAAATAACAATTTAACCCTTTCCATTACATCCAACAGTGGACACGAATTACCTGCCTATACAACCCAAGCACTGTGAGGCCTACCATGAAGTTTATGCTATATCTTTTCTAGTCCATTTTAGGGCATGGGCACGATCAAAGGACGTCTAAAACTCAAGTGGCCCAAAGCAAAAAAAAAAAAAAAACTAAAAATTGAACGCCTACCATTGAAACCTTTTTGAATTTTGGATGAGGGTGACATTTTTGTTTTCCCATCCATGTGTGAATCACATGGTCAACAAGTTGGATGGCATATAAACATAGAACAGTTGGGCTCGTAAAGGTTCCAAGAGTGTGTTTGTATCCCCACTATTTCTTAATAGTGTGGCCCATTTCAATTTAGGATCTCCCTTATGTTTGGGCTCATGTCTTAAAATGAGCTGTTGAAATGGATAGACATAGTGGATATAAGTAAAACATTACAAAAGGCTCACTATATTTGGAGTTGTGGAATGAGCATTCAATGGCGGCAAATGACGCCTTTTCAATGGGCCATGGCAGGATTGTAAGAATCTCCTCCAACTTAGTTGCAGGCAATCTGAGTCACATCCCCATTTACTGATGATATAGTGGTAGATGGGGGCAGAGTGTAAATAAAGACACTGAGAACCCGATAGTAACCTCTGATTTTTCCTCAGAATTTGTACTCGTCAGTACTATTTTACTTTAGCCCCCGTTTGATACCGAGAATTAAGATGGTCAGGACTGGTATCGTCTATGGTTTCCATCTGATGGACAATTAACAATGTGTATCGAAAGTCATGAGCTGCAATTAACCGTCTGTCATTTGTTGCTACGAGAAACACGCTATTGATTGGACCTATCTTTGTGTAAATGATTTTAACTTTACATATCAAGAATGGAATTGTCAATATTTGTCAGATCATTGGTGTGATGCTTTTATGGTTGCTGATGAAATGTGCTTTGGACCTAATGAACGGTCCAGATCAATGATTTGACAGTCCGAGTAACCGAATGCAACTAAATACAACTCGACTCACAAAGCATTCTTGAGAAAAATAAGGATTATTTGTTTATGAAGCCCCTATTCAATGCTTTCTAACACGTGATGGATAACTCGCACCTCCACATACATAGCTAACATGGCCAGGGACAAATCCCTGTCCCTTGTTTTGCTTCTTCTATGGGCAATGGTACTTTCCTCTAACAATTCTGCAGCTTCCCTGGAATCCCAAGCTGAAGCGGACGCTCTACTCAAGTGGAAAGCCAGTCTATTAGAAAGAGAGGCACTCAGTTCATGGTCGTTACTCCCCAACGCCAATGCTTCTACCACCCAAGATAGCTCTCCATGCAACCGGACCGGAATCTCATGCAACAGTGCTGGAAGAGTAACAGGAATAAGCCTACATGATGCAGGTTTGCAAGGTAAGCTTGATAATTTGAGCTTCTCCTCCTTCCCAAACCTGGCCCACATTGTTCTCGACCAGAATGCACTCCTTGGAACCATCCCAGCTCAAATTGGCACTCTTTCTGAACTAATCACCCTTGACCTTTCTTCAAATCAGCTTTCTGGTTCAATTCCTAAAGAGATAGGGGAGTTGAAGAAGGTGACAATGGTAAACTTGTCAAATAACCATATAGCAGGTTCTATCCCATCCTCTTTAGGAAACTTGACCAACCTCGTTAACTTATATATGTTTGATAATCAGATATCTGGTTCAATTCCTCAACAAGTAGAAAATCTCAAATTTCTGGAACAGCTAGATGTGTCTGGCAACCTGTTAAATGGTTCCCTTCCTGCTACTCTAGGAAACTTGACCAACCTTGTCTTCGTATTCCTCTGCAGCAATGAAATTTCTGGCCCCATCCCAAGTGAAATAGCTAACCTTAAAAAGCTGATTTGGTTTCAAGTTTGTACTAACCTTCTAACAGGTTCCATTCCTTCTAATCTAGAAAATATGACCACACTCGAGAGCTAGCTGATCTTTGAAAATCACTTCCATGGCTCAATTCCTCCACAGATAGGAAATCTCTACCACTTAGTTGATCTAGAATTATCCTCAAACAGCCTCACTGGTCCAATCCCTCCATCTCTTGGAAATTTGAGTCGCCCAACCAATCTCTACCTATTTCAAAATCAGTTCACTGGTCCAATCCCTCCATCTTTTGGAAATTTGAGAAGCCTAACCGATCTCTCCCTAGCTCTAAATCAGCTCACCGGTCCAATCCCTCCACCTCTCGGAAATCTGACAAGCCTAACTGTACTTCAACTCTTCGATAATCCCTTATCTAGTTCAGTACCCACAGAAATCTCAAATCTAACACGTTTGGAGAGGCTACATTTGGGTAACAACAACTTCTCTGGTCACCTACCTCAAGTATGCCAAAGCAGATCATTAACCCACTTCACTGCCTGTAACAACTATTTCACTGGTCCCATGCCTGAAAGCCTGAGAAACTGCACTACCTTAATAAGAGTCCGGCTCGAGCATAATCAGCTCACAGGAAATATATCCCAAGTTTTCGGAGTATATCCAAGTTTAGAGTACATTGATCTGAGTTATAATAAATTGCATGGTGAGCTGTCACCAAGATGGGGACAATGTCAAAACCTGACGCTGCTAAAAATATCTGAGAACAAACTCACTGGTAGAATTCCACCAGAAATTGGGTAATTGAGTCAGCTACATCAGCTCGACCTTTCATCGAACAACCTTGAAGGAAAGATTCCTAGCAGCCTGGGGAGTTTGTCCCTGCTTTACAACTTGAGTTTACAAAATAACAGACTATCTGGTTGGGTACCAGGTGAAATTGGAAAACTATCCAATTTGGAAATTCTTGACCTATCAAAGAACAAGCTGAGGGGGGTGATACCACAGCAACTGGGGGACTGCTCCAAATTGGGGAATTTGAGCATAAGTGAGAATTATTTGAATGGAAGCATTCCGTTTCAAATTGGTAATCTAATAGGCCTTCAGAGTACCTTGGATCTCAGCTGTAACTTCCTTTCAGGAGAGATAAGCCAACAACTAGGGAAACTGCAAATGTTGGAAAAGCTAAATCTCTCCCACAATTCACTCTCAGATTCCATCCCATCATCTTTCAAATAGATGATCAGTTTATCTTCCATCGACTTTTCATACAATGATTTGGAGGGCCCTCTCCCTGAATGCAAAGCCTTCCGTCTGGCTCCGTCAGGGGCATTCATCCACAACAAAGGTTTATGCGGTGAAGCAAAAGGCATGCAACCTTGTAATTCCTCTTCGATAAAGCCTCGCGATGGGAAGAAAGACCACAAGGTTGTGATCATTATTCCTATAATGGCAGCCTTATTTCTTCTACTTGTATTTGCCACCATTTTTTACATTTTCCTACAAAGATCCCGCAGAACAAGAAATGCAGAGAAATGGGACCTGGAGGTGAAAAATGGAAATCTATTTGCAATATGTAATTTCGATGGAAAGATTGCATATGAAGACATCATCAGGGCAACGGAGGATTTCAATTACAAATATTGCATTGGGGCTGGAGGATATGGAAAGGTTTATAAAGCAGATCTACAGATGGGTCAGGTGGTTGCTGTGGAAAAACTTGACTCATCACTAGGTAGCGTACAAGCTGATCAAAGAAGCTTTGAAAAAGAGATACAAGCATTAACAGAAATTCGACATCGCAACATCATGAAGCTCTATGGGTTTTGTTCCCATGCTCGGTGTTCATTTTTGGTGTACGAGTACATGGAAAGGGGAAGCTTAGCTGGCATCCTCAGCGGCAATAAAGAAGGAGCTGTAGAATTGGATTGGGTGAAGAGGATGGAAGTTATCAGAGTAGCCGATGCTTTATCATACATGCATCATGATCGCACTCCTCCTATAGTTCATCGGGAGTTATCAAGTAAAAACATTTTGTTGGATTTAGAATGTGAGGCCTGTGTCTCTGACTTTGGCACCGCAAGACTCATAAAGCCAGATTCATCCAATTGGTCCACACTCGCAGGCACTTATGGATACATAGCTCCAGGTATGCACTTATGGTAATGTTGCTTGAATTTTCTTCTACTTGTTCATGTTAGATAATTTCATGGAACATGGAATGTCTAAATGTATAGTCATAAGAGATAAACATGACTTCAAAAAGTTGCTTCTATTTCAATTGTTACTTGAAATGCTTAATGATCATCACATTTCCATGAATTTCCTACTTGTCAGTAGAGAAACTACTTTAAAGTCACATCTTATTTAAAGATTTTTCATATATAATTTAGTGGTGAAAATGGATGACCAGGCTAGATACTATAAGGCCCAAGGCCCGAGCCTGAAAAAATTGGTTGGGCTTGGGCCTGATCCTCCCCAGATTGATCAAATCCTCATCTCCATGGTGAATGTTCCTAATCAATCCCTTGATTAGGTGGGCCACACATTTAGTAAAATGAAAACCTTGTTCTATATGTACGATGCATGTGCAGTCTACTGGGCCGAGATAGGTCACGCTAAAATGACCAAGCCAATCCCGGCCCAAAAAAATTGATATACAGAATGACAGAAAAAAAAAGAAAAAAAGAAGGGTTTTATGTACATTTCTCACCTATTCAAATCAAACTTTCACCCATAAGACCAACCCACAAAACCACCCTCAGATAGTTGACATGTGTTCCAGCTTGGCATGTATGTCTCGGTATGATGAATGATACGTGTAACATTAGCATTCTCTCATATTTCCACCTACCCATTCATCAGTTGTGCCTTGCAGGATCAACATACACTCCAAAAATAACCCTGATTCAAAACTAAATTGGAACACAATGCATGTAAATGCGGTCTTAGGAGTGGTCTGGTTCTTCTTGGTATGGCGCACTTGACATTTGAATCAGTTTCCTTTTTGGCTATACAGCGAATACAAGAAACCCCACCTGATGGACGTAGTAAATGTCAAACACATAAAATGTTCTTGGGTAGTTTAAGCGCTGCATACAATGGGTGTCTCACCAGACTTAGGTCTGAGCAGAAGTAGACATAGCATCAAGTACAGATGGATGTAGGTTAGGAAACATGATCTTATTTTTATGTTTGCTGCAGAGTTTGCTTACACAATGAGAGTTACTGAGAAATGCGACGTATATAGCTTTGGTGTTGTAGCATTTGAAGTGATAATGGGAAGGCATCCTGGAGATCTTCTCTCATCGTTGGCAACGTCTGGTGGCCAAGATATACTGCTGATGGATGTATTGGACCAACGCCTCCCTCCTCCCACGCTTGAAAACATGAAGGGTTTGGTTTCTACAGCCACGTTGGCACTTGCATGCTTACATGCCAGCCCTCAATCTCGGCCATCCATGCGCCACGTGTCTCACGAGCTATCCACTGGCAAGGCACCACTCCTTGGTGCTTTCCACATGATTACGTTGGGTCAACTGTTAGATGCACAGACATAAAAGGTTTGCTAACCGTGTACACGTGTGTCAGGTACCCATGCCAATATGGAACAGGCATCTGAGATCCTACCTTCCATCAGGTGGGCCACACTGTTTGGATCTTTTGTCCTAGAACTCAAGTGGGCAAATATGTATATGATTTACAGAACATTAGAGCGGCTGATATTATGCAACGAACATAAGAATCGTTGAAACAAAATTTCAACTACTACGTGCATTTTGGGGTCCACCTTGAAGAAGGGAACGTCCTGATTTTCAGGCCAAAAGCTGTTAACAGTGTTGTGGACCTGATGGAAAGCTCGGATCTGGTCCAGCTGTTCCATATTGGCACGTGTGGTCAATGAAAGGAAAACTCTACCATCTACTTTTGTTACCACGTGCTCTCCGTGGGCTTGAGCACTGTAAATTCAATCCGTTCATCTGTTAGATCCTCCATGAATGGATCATAATCCAGAAAATCGCATGGGTAAGATAATCTGAGCTGCTGATTGAAGAAGTTCTGCCTATTGACTATAGACCAGTGATAGGAGTTAATTCCTTCTAGGAAGTCTCATAAATCTTTCATGGAACAGCTAGGATCTTGGATTTTTGGGGTACACTGGATCCATGATTGGGGCAGATGAATGGTGTGAATCTAATACATGTACACCATATGTACAGAGATTGAGTGCTTGATAAATGACTTGAATATCAATGACTAGCAATAATAATTCAACAAACACTACACGTTATTAAAGTATGAGGTTTACTTCAAAATTTAGCAATCGAGTCCAAATATATTTTTGTGCTCTACACAGGATTCGATTTTTGAAGAGGGATGGCAACTCCTGGTTCAAGTGAAGCATGTGGTTTCGTGTAATAAAACAGGGCCCTCTAGCTTGTAATCGCAGCTTATTTTGTTATGCTTTCGTCCACTTTAGTTTCTTTTGTTTGGGTTTTTTCCTTTTTAGCTGTTGTCTTTGCTTATGCTTCCTCATGATATTTGTATTTTCTTATTTTACCTTTAATAAATTTATAGGTGGTATGCTCTCACCTTTCAGGGAAAAAGAAAGTCCAAATATATTTAGCACCTTCAATCATGGCATAGATACTGTGGTACATGTGTAAATATTGATATAGAGCTGAGTAAGATTATGTTTCTTTCCCAATGCTCATTGAAGTAGTGTTTTTACAAAAATGAAGACAACTTCATATGACCACCATGACGCTTTTGTCACTCAGGCCATGATCATGAAATCTTTTGCCATTGCTATGGTTGGTATGTGATAAAAATTATTTTGAATGTGAAAAAATTTACAATGTGGATATTAAGCATGGTTCTAAAACTTGATGACCGTCTTAAAGCTGCTTAGCTTGGTCAACTAGACGAGCCAAGATTTTAAGCTGAAGTCACCAGGAAATTCTCTCTTGAATATTACTCCATCCCGAATCGGGAAGACTCATCAAGTCGGCCTTTTGACTCAATCAACTCATTGTGACTAATCGCATGTTAGTCAACAATGTCTTTAATAAACATCTAAATAAAAGCCTTCGAGTTTTGAATTAGTGAAACTTAGCTAAGGAACCAAAAGGGCATTTGCGCTTGCCGAACCTACTCTCCTTTCAGGTGGACGACCACATGGTATTTTAGAATCCATTATACACAAGTTTAAAATAAGGCTTGTAAGACGCACCTTTATATTGTCTGAAGGAATCATGGAATCTGTGGCACTAAGGTAGAGAATATATACTCCGGCTTACTAGCCTTGGCATTGTTCAGTATTATAGATCATCAGTCTTGTTGGGCCCCACTGTTGATACACCAGTACCAAAAATGAGAGGGATGATCCCATCCTCACTCAGAAGAATAGCCAGTTCAGAAGAAAAACAAATCAACAACTCACGTTATTTCAATGTAATGGATTTTGGGGGCATTGTCAAGAAAGGGAGAGTGTAATCAAACCAATCGTCTGGATAACTGAACCACGGGCTCTACTTTTACATAAAACCAAGGCATGTTATGCATACCTTCTAGTATATTTTGTCATACTTTGAACCACTGATTTTAAGTCAAGGAATTAGGACCTTCTAATCCATTTGAATTTGGGGTCATCTCCTATCCACAGGCAATCGAACCAACATCATGGATCACTTTATCAGGGCCCCTCTTGTTCAGGATCCTAATTAAGGACACTTTGTCCCAAGACACAAGAATCAGAAACAGGGAATGCTTTTGCACACAAAAAAAGTGGCTAGTCCATTCAAAAGGTGGGCCACGCACGTAAAAGGAAATGGATGGTTAGGAAATTTGATGGGCCGTGTGGATCTAACACATAAATCATGCTATAGAATGATCCAGAAAATTTGATGTGCCTCATTTTTGGGCTTCTACCCTAAAATGATACGAAAAAACGGATGGACGGTGTGGAAAAGACCCATACATCATCACGGTGGCCACTCAAAGCTCCTGCCCGTTCCCAGCTGGAGACGAGCGGGGTAGCACGCAATCCGCGTTCAACAAGCATCTACGCTATTTTTGTTCTATCATGACTTGAAAGTCACTAAGCCCACCTATCAACCATTACACAAACTCTTCTAAGAAAACTGCAAATCACAAGACAGGACAGAGACACTTGCTCTCTTTTGGCTATTAGGATGCTTTCTTTTCTGTTATGCAATAAGAAGTTTCAGCCAGACCAGAACCTCTCAACATAGAAAGAAAGAATAAAAAAAAAAAAAAGAACAATGACTTTGTATTAGGGCTATGTTTGGGCACCAAGAAATCCAGAATTCTATTAGATTCAGATTCTGGTGGGTCTCTTACCTGCCACATAGGATAACTATACAAAAACACTTGTCCTTCTGTGTGATTATTGACCTGAAAAATATGACTCATTACAGTTCTAGCACTTTGCTTTTTGTCTCATTCTATCATCGCTTGTTGAATGATTATTGCTTGAATGATCATTTTCTCTGAATACACGCCCAACTCAGCATTGACTAGAACTCGAGTATGATATTGCACACTGCACCCCAACCGTTCAATGACAGTTCCTAAAATGGATTAGTTTCAAAGTATGACTTGCCAGAGGCCAAAACTGTATTGGCATGCATCAGTGCATTTTGATCTGTGGGGTTTACCATGTTGTATAACTAAATCCAATTCATCATCAGGTATTCGTGTTATAACCATCATTAGAACCACACACAAAGGATAAGTTTGATTAAAAACTCATCTGGCATATCCCCACGTTTCATGTCGTGTGGCCCATTCGAGTTGTTGATCTAGCTTATATTTGTCCTTAGGGCCTAACATTGAGGATAAAACGTTATGGACAGAGCAAGTGATATCCTTTGCACCAACTAATGGGTGGCCCAAACCTATTTGAAAGCAAGGACAGCTACCATTTTCCATAATCAGGGGCTGCTGATCCATTATGATAGTGTGGATGGGCTATTTGGTTGAGAATCACATGATTGGACAACTATCAAGTTCCTGTTTCATTTGCAGGGCTGAGATTGCATGGGTGGTTTTTGGTGCATCAAAATCATAAGCATATATGATCATGCAAATGCGTGGATTGCAAAAACTCATAGAATATATATACACATCAAAATCATAATATAAAGGCAAGAAAGCATATCTGAATCACGGTAGCTGTTCACTTGGGCAGAGAAGGCATGAGAAATAGTAATGCCACAGAAAGTGACCTTGAAAGAAGAGGAATATCAGCCGCAAAGAGTGGGGATGCTCCATTTATGCACTAAAAACCCTAAATCCAACTCCAAAAACCACTTTCGACCCTTTAAAAAAAAAAAACCATAAAACTGAAAAATCCCCCAAAATACGGTACAGATTAGACCTCGAGCTGCTCCAAACCTGCAAAATACAAACGTCGGAAGCTCGATTAGATCAAAGGCTTGAGAATCGCTGTTTGTCTTGAACGGAGAGGGAGAGGGAGAGGGAGAGGGTTGCTCTTGCTCCGGTGGTAGACTCTCAGGAGTTTCAACACCTGGTCAAGGGTTCGAGTGCCCATAGGTGGTGAAATTCCTCTAAGGCGTGAGTGTGTGGTGGTGTGGTTGTGCGTGTGTTAAAAAATAAAAAAATAAAAAAAAGAAATTCCACTAATGCGTGAGCGTGTGGTGGTGTGGGTGTGCGTGTGTTAAAAAATAAAAATAAAAAATAAAAAAAAGGAGGGAGACGAGTAAAATTAAAAAACAAAGGAGGGAGAGGGTCCGGGCGAGAATAGAGATCGAAAGAGGGGGGAGAGGGTTTTGCACCCAAAACATAGCCTACGATGGGGTTTGGCTAGTGACGCTGCACATGCTTTATGTGACCTAGTATGATGTATGTGTTTTATCCACGCCGTACATTCATTCTTACAAAGCATTTTAGTGCTTGATTCCAAAAAATGAGGCAGATCTAAATCTCAGGTGGACCACACTATGGGAAAATAGTCGTGAATGAATATCCATCATTAAAAACCTCCTAAGGCCCACTGTAATCTTATTTGGCATCTAACCTATTGAGTAGATCATAAAGACCTGGATGAAAAAAAAAAAAAACAAATATCAGCTTGATCTAATACTTCCATGGCCCCCAAGAAAGTTTTAATGGTGGGCAATCAATTAACGATGTTTCCTGTGATGTGGTCCACTGAGATTTGGATCCACCAAATTTTTGTGTTTATACCATAAAATGAACTAAAAAAAAAATGTATGGACGGCGTGGATGAATCACATACATCGTGGTGGGGCTCACAGAGCACTACATGACCACTAGTCACTGGCTAGTTGCAGGTCACTAGCCAATCGTGTCCATTATAACCGTGTGAGTTAAGTTGATGCATTCTATGTATATCCATCCCGTCCATTTGTTCTTTAATATCATTTTATACCTAACCTTAAGAAGATCCAAATCTCAATGGTTGGATTAGAGTTTGGGTGCAATGCTTGCACATTTCTTGAATTTTCCTAAGGTCAACAAGTACTACTACAATTTTAACCTAAAATTTTGGCCCAATTTAGAAGTATGATCAATTCACTCTATTCTAATCATCAAGATCTTAGATTTGACTGATCTCTGGCCTTAATCAGGTTTCAGATGAGAAAGATATTGGGCGAACAAGATTGATCAACAATATTATGGGCCATATCTTGCAATCCAACGGTCAAATTTGAGTGAAATTTAATCTAAACATCCGAAGTCATTTAATGTTCAGTCTATACTTATCAGATTGTCTAAAATCTGTCTAGACCTAGTCAAATTGATCATGCCCATTTAAAGAGTATTTTGGATGGATTAAATTCGTTTCAAGTTACATTGGACTGAAATTTGTTTTATATCCGAGCATATCTGACCATTCAGATCAATGATAGGATGACCCGACAATAAACTTTGATTAATCTCATCATTATAAGTTATTCTTGCAATTACATTTTATTATACTTGGGCCATTATTTTTTCTGTAAGTGAACTTGTGTGTATGCATGAGGGGTTGGACATTCGATTAGTGGATGTCCCAAATAATTGAGACTGTCCAATAAATATCCATAATTTTTTTATTAAACTTCCTGATTTTTTGTTTAGATCTTTTTTTGAAAAAAATAATAAAATAAAATAAAATAAAATTCTCATATTTTAAATTAAACTTTCAACTTTTTTCCAAAATACAACATCTCAATTTTTATTTTTTAAAATCTCCAATTCCTTTCAAAATGTCAATTTAAAAAAAAAAAAAAATCTATATGTTTTTTCAATATCTAATTGTTAAATCTCATTATTTATTCAAAATTTCTATTTTCTTTGAACTTGTCCATTTTCTTTTTCAAAATGTTTTTTTCCAAACTTTTCAAAATTTTTTTTTCAAATTCTATTTCTTTTCAAAATCTTAATTTTCGTTATCAAACTTTTCAAAAAAAAAAATTTCAAAATACGAAATCTCGATTTCTTTTTAAAAATCTCGATATTTTGTCCAAAATCAAATCTTTTTTTATCAAACTAAATTTATTTAAACTTTTCAAAATTTTCAACATGCCATTTTTTTTCAAAATTACAAAAAAAAAAAATAAAAATAAAAAAATATATCAACTTCTCAATTTTCTTTTTCAAAATGACATATTTTTGTCAAAATGTCAGTGTTTTTTTAAACCTCAATTATTTTTTTTTGAAATCCCAATTTTCTCAAACATTGTCAATTTTATTTTATTTTTTAAATCACAATTTTTTTTAAACTTCTTAATTTTCTTAATTTTCTTTTTTAAAATGTCACGATTTTGTCAAACTCTCAATTTTTTAATCTCATTTTTTCTTTAAAATTTCAATTTTTATCGAACTTCTCAATTTTATTTTTTTCAAATTCTATTATTTTTTAAAATCTCATTTTCTTCAATGATTTCAATTTTTTTTGTTAAAATGCAAAATCTCATTTTCATTTTAAAAAACTTAATTTTTTTTTCTAAAATATAATTTTTTTCAAACTTATCAATTTATTCAAACTACTCAAATTTTCAAGATGCCAAGTTTTTTTTCTTTTTTCAAAATCACATTTCTTTTTCAACTTCTCAATTACTTTTTGCAAAGTGCCATTTTCTTTTCAAATGTCAAAAATTTGCAACATCTCAGTTATTTTTAAATATCAATTCTGTTCAAAATCTCATTTTTTTCTCTAACATTGTTATTTTTAAGAAAAACTTTTGAACTTTGTTTTTCAATATCACAAATTTTTATAATCTTCACAAAAATGTCAATTTTTACCAAAATCTTTATCATTTTTTTTTTTCAAATTTATCAACTTTATTCAAACTTCAATTTTATTTTATTTTTGAAATTTTCAATTTTTATTTCAAATTACCAATTTTTATTGAATCAAAACTTTTTACAAAATTTCTCAAACATGGTCATTTTTTAAACTTCTCATCGTTTTGTTTCAAAATCATAATTTTATTAATCTTTTGAATTTTCTTTTTCAATATGTCAATTTTTTGTCAAATTTTGATTTTTTTTTTTTCACATTTACTTCCTTTTTTAAAATCTCTATTTTTCTTAAATCTCTTTTTTTTTTTTTTTTCCCCATAAACTACAATGATTTTCATATGTAATTGCCAAGCATTTTAAAATTAATTTCCATGCAAAACGAAAATTAAATTCCACTCAATTGAAACAAAAAACAAAAATCAATGCATTCAATCAATTCATACCAAAAAAATTCATATTGAGGTTGGGAGAAAAGTTACTAATTCTATTAAAAAATCTTATTTTATTAAAAACTATAATTTTCCATCAAATCAATAAAATAATAATAACAATAATGAGGTGTGGGAAAAAGTTAGAAATTTGGCAAGATTTGTGACCGATCATGATCCGTCACACAATATTAAAGAGCCCATCGCTAAATGTTTCAATGTAGGAAGTTTGACGGAATTTTTCGATGGATATTGTCCGTTAAAAGTGTTGGAAATTATACAGATTTATATTATTTCTGTATAATTTGGAAACCAAAAATAAAAATTAGCTTGAATAAGGACAGGCTGAAGCAGTTTGGGACGTTGTCCTTAAAGCATTATATGCCCCTACTCAAGTGAATTGAGTATGCTAATAAGTTACGGGCAAACCACTTCTAGGATATGATGAGCCTGGTGTGGATCTGCATTCAGCAAGCACGAAGGCCCACCAAATGGAACTCTATTACACTCAGTCTGGCAGAAATACAATAAAGAAAAATCCCAAAAGAGAAAAAGACCAAAGAAGTGTAATTTAGACTACTGCACCGGTCAGTTTTTCAACCACTGGTTCAGTTGAACTATTCTAGTCCACACCGTTAATCTGTTCTTCAAGCAATGGATTTGATTAACCTTGTTATACTGCTAATAATTTGGTCTATAGGAGAATAGATGCTTTGGTTCGTATGGGACTGCTAAGTGGGTTGAGATGGTTTGGAAACCCATTCAGGCCTTGTTTATATAGACTGTGGTGGTTGGGGGTTATGGTCCAGGAAAATAAATCCCATGACCGTTTTCTGGCTGTTGGAGAAAACTAGCCGTTTTATGGCCATTTTCTGACTGTTGTGCATGGGCCATTAAATTGCTGCATACTGACTGTTGTGAAACAGCAGTTGGCATTTTCTAACTGTTGGGCTAACCATGCAACAGTTATAGCTAGAGTCCTGTAGTCTTCCTTCCAACTAGCCATGCGCACGTACGAAGTGTAAAGTGCGCCACTAGCGCCTCTACAGCCACACTGCCTCACATGCCCACGACCTCACATCGAGCCCGTGACCGTGACCGTGACCGTGACCATGTCGAAGTCCGAGCCCGTGCCCGTGCTCGAGCGCCCGCGCGGGTGTTCTAATGCTACGCACTGGAACACGCAAGTCTCATAGTCCCCGGACTAGGTAAGCAAATATTATAGTACTCCAACACTTTCATTTAAACCACTTTTTCTTCTTTTCTTTTTTCAATATGGGACTATTCCCAAAACCCACAAAAAGGTATTTTTCAAATTCTTTTATATATTATATTATATTTATTTTAAAATATATATTTATATAAAATCAATATTTTTTTTTACAACAATTCCCCACTTAATTTTATAAAAATATATTTTCTCAATAAAATATTTCTGTCAAAATAATCAACTTATATACATAAAGAAAGAAATCTTTCGATTTTAATCTTCCTTTAGTGTAAGTTTCTCAAAACTCTATCGAAATGACTGGTAGTCGTAGCATTGAACCAGTTATTCCTAAATAACAGAGTCGGAGAAACCACAAACATATTCGCTATGTGTTTGTTAGAGTTCTCACAATTTTGCTCAGCACAATTAATAGTCATGTGCTAATCCTAATTCGTGAACGATCCTGAGAGAAAACTCTTAACTCTCATGAGAGATGGCACCATCTGTACGTTCATATAGGTGAAATTCTTCCAGTGTCGACACTTGTCGTATAAACTGGATTTCATTAAGAGTTCTAAGAGTGAAAGGGTCTGCCAAGTTATTGCTTGATTTCACATAGGAAATAGCAATGATTCCATCTCGAATCAATTGTCTGGTATAATCATGTCGAAGACTGATATGTTTAGACTTACCATTATATGTGCCACTATAAGCTCTAGCTAATGTAGCTTCACTATCACAATATAGTAACACAGCCGATATAGGCTTTACATAGAAATGAATTTCTAATAGAAGATCCATTAGCCACTCAACATCTTTGCCTGTTGCAGCCAGGGCTATAAATTCAGACTTCATAGTTGAGTGCGTTATGCAAGTCTGTTTCTTGGATCCCCAAGATACAACTACACCTCCTAGGGCTAATACTCACCCTATAGTAAACTTATTGTCCCCTACACTCAATATCCAGCTCGCATCGGTATATCCTTCGAATGCGGAAGGAAATTCTGAATAAAATAGTCTTAAGTCTCTAGTTGCTTTTAAGTAATTAAGGACTTTACTAATTACATTTCAGTATTCAGTATTGGAGTTATTAGTAAACCTACTAAGTTTACTCACAGCATATGCAATATCAGGTCTAGTGCATTGTATAGCATACATTAGACTCTCTATAGCACTCGCATATTCTAATTATGCAATTGTTCTTCCGATATTTTCTTTTAGCTTGATACTTGGATTAAATGAGGTTTTTGCTTCCTTTATATTTAGATGGTTAAACTTATTTAATATATTCTCAATATAATGAGATTAACACAAAGCATAATTCCCACAATATTTTTTAACTTTGATACCTAGGATGGTATCAACTTATCTAAGATCCTTCATTTTGAATATAGAAAATAGAAGCCTTTTTGTTTCAATTACACCTTCCATTTTATTACTTATTATTAACATGTCATCAATATACAAACAAATAATAACGATACAACTACCATCTACTTTACAATATATGCATTTGTCAACTATATTATACATGAAACTATAAGATAGTATTTTGGAATCAAACTTCTCATGCTATTGTTTTGGTGCTTGTTTTAATCCATACAAAGATTTGACTAATCTACATACTTTGTTTTCATTTCCTGATAGAACGAATCCTTCAGGTTGTTTCATGTATACCTTCTCATTGAGGTCACCATTTAGAAATGTGGTCTTTACATTCATTTGGTGAAAGTGAAGATGATGTATAGAAGCTAGCGCAAATAATATCCTAAAGGATGTTATCCTAGTTATAGGAGAGTATGTGTCAAAGTAATCTATTCCTTCTTTTTGTCTAAAATCCTTAACTACTAGTCAAGATTTAAAGGTTTGGATAGTCCCATCAGTGTGATATTTCTTCCTAAATACCCAGTTAAAACCTATGGGTCTAGAACCTGGAGGTAAGTTTACTAGTTCCTATGTTTGATTTGATAGTATGGATTCCATTTCATCGTTTATAGCTTCTTTTCAGAAAGCTGAGCCTCTAGAGGATACAGCATCTTTATTTGTTTTAGGATCATCTTCTATAGTAATTACTATAGGTATTTGTCTTATAACATTTTCTATCTCCTTTTACAAGATGGAAAACGATGTGTTGTGAGTCTATGTAGTCATCTCCTAGATTCTTCTCTATTTTTATCTTTTGACTCCCACGAGGTACAATAGGAGTTTCCACTATCTGTGAAGCTGTGCTATCTAGTTCTCTATTAGGAGTTTGGATTTCATTATCCTTTGACTCCAAGGATAGCGAGTTCTCAAAGAACTCAACGTCTCTTGATTCTATTATTGTATTAGACTTTATGTCTAGAAGTCTATAAGCTTTATTATTTTGTGCATACCCTATGAAGGCGCACTTAATAGCTCTTGGTCGTAACTTAGTTCTTTTTGGATCAAGGGTTCTGTAATATGCAAGACACCCCAATACTTTTAAATATCTTAGGTTAGGTTTTCTACCTCTCCATATTTATATAGAGATATTTTATATTTTTTAGACGAAATTCTGTTTAGTATATGATACGCTGCAAGCAGTGCCTCACCCCATAGACTTAGTGGCAACTTTGCTTTTATCGGCATTGAGTTGACCATCTCTACTAATATTATATTCTTCCTTTCAGCTATTCCGTTTTGTTGAGGTGTGTATGACGCAGTACATTGATGTATTAGTCCATGTTCTTTACAAAAGTTATCGAATTCATTTGAAAAGTATTCTCCTCCTCTATCGCTACGGAGAATTTTTATCTTCTTATTTAGTTGATTCTCTACTTATGCTTTATATATTTTAAACATGTTCAATGCTTCATTTTTATTCTTTAATAGATAAAATACACATATCTAAAGTAATCATCTATAAAGATTATGAAGTATCGTTTACTTTTACGAGTAAGAATGTTGTTTAACTCAGAAATATCACTGTGTACAAGATCCAATACTTGAGATGATCTTTCAACACTTGAAAAAAGTTTTTTCATCATTTTGGATCGTATGCATACTTCACATTTATCGGTTTCATTATGTGTGTATGAGATTAAACTATTCTTAGCCATGAACTTCAAGGTACTATACCCTATATGTGTTAGTCTATCATGCCACAATCCAACGGACTCAACCATATACACAGAAGTGCTACTTTTATTCAGAGAAAACTTAATCATCATGTTATAACCATATCCCTTTCCGACAAAATTCTCATTCTTTGACAGAATTAGTTTACATGACTTATGCCTGGTTTACCCAGAAGATCCCCAGAAACTAAGTTTCGCCTCATGTCTGGGATGTGCAGTATATTAGTTAGAATCACTTTTTTTCCAAAGGTGAATATCAGTTTGATAGTTCCTTTGCCGACGACCTTTGATCGGACTTCATTACCCATTTGGAATTCTTGACTATCGGTCAATTCCTCATAGGTTTTGAAAGCTGATTTGTCGTAGCACACATATACTATAATGGCAGTATCATACCACAAACCTGAAACTTTACCTTGGATGGTATTCACCTTAGTGATCATAACCACAATATCGCCTTCCTCTTTTTTAGATTTGCGATATCGGCATACTCGAGCATAGTGCCCGATTTTTCCACAGACATGGCATGGGCCTTCGAACTTTCCGTTCTTCTTTTAGGTGTTTTTCTTAAATTTTTCTTTATTGGGTTTCAGGGAATCATCCTTCTCGGGATTCTTGTATTATTGTTGTATACTGCATGTACCTTGGACGAGGCATTCCTGTTCATTCTTTCTGTCGCGGTTACGGGATTTTTCCTCAATTCTGAGGTGTTTCTAGATTTGTTCCAGTGTGTAGTCCTCAGTTTTATGTAGCAATCTCTTTCTATAGTCTTTCCACATGGGTGACAATTTAACGATTATAGCCCCGACTTGGAATGATTCAGGAAGATCAATTTTGATGGCTTTGATTTTATTTACTATTAGTTGCAGTTTTTAGATTTGGGGCAGTAGTGGTTTGTTATCTACTATGTTGAAGTTAAAATACCTGACGATGAGAAATTTGTTGGTTCCTCATTCTTTAGCCTTGTATTTGAAAAAGCTGCTCAGATCTCCTTTACTGATGATGTCTGTTAGTACAGATTGTACAGGCGGTCAAGAGCACGTTCAGAATGTGTTCTCGACACAAGAGTTCGTTTTTAGCTCTTTTAGTGCGGGCAACAACCTATTTAGGTGTGTCTGTGTCGGATGCTTCGGTAGTGCTTGCAGATTTGGATCTATTATGTAGTAGATGCTCAGTACCGTTAAAAGAAATTTTAGCTTGTGTTGTCATCTTATAAAATTGGTTCCATTGAACCGATCAAGATATATCAAGTCCTGATTCATCAACTTGATGGATGAAACACTGTCGGCTTCCATAAAATAACGCTTTAAGATTGTTGAAAATTATACAAATTTATATTATTTCTGTATAATGTGGAAACAAAAAATAAAAATTAGCTTGAATAAGGAAAGGCTGAAGCATGTCTGGGACGTTGTTCTTAAAGCATTATTTACCCCTACTCAAGTGAATTGAGTACACTGATAGGTTATAGGCAAACCACTTCTAGGATATGATGAGCCTGGTGTGGGTCTACGTTCAACAAACACGAAAGCTTACCAAATGGAACTCTATTACACTCAGTCTAACAGAAATACAATAAAGAAAAATCACAAAAGATAAAAAGAGAAGAGAAGTGTGATTTAGATCACTGCACTGGTCAGTTTTTCAGCTATTGGTTCAGTTGAACCATTCTAGACCACACCGTTGGTCTGTTCTTCAAGCAATGGATCTGATTAACCTTGCTATACTGCTGATAATTTGGTCTGTAGAAGAAGAGATGCTTTGGTTCGTATGAGACTACTGGAGTGGGTTGAGATGGTTTGGAAACCCATCCAGGCCTTATTTATATAGACTGTGGTAGCTGGGGGTTATGGTCCAGGGAAATAAATCTCATGACCGTTTTCTGGCTGTTGGAGAAAACTAGCCGTTTTCTGACTGTTGTGCATGGGTCATTAAGCTGCTGTATGCTGACTGTTGTGAGACAACATCTAGCCGTTTTCTAGCTGTTGGGCTAGCCATGCAGTAGTTACAGCTAGACCTTGCACTAATGGCATAACTGTTACAGTTTTTGCTACAACAGCTCTTTTCAGCCTCTCTATATATACTGGCGGACTTCTCTCTCAGTCCTCTAGTCTTCCTTCCAACCAGCCACTCACCTTAGCCAACTGGTCGCCCACGTCTTGCTCTGGTTCTTGAAGGGAGCGACCCTCTGCGACACGATGCGCACGTGCGAAGTGCAAAGTGCGTCACTAGCGCCTCTACAGCCACATTGCCTCATATGCCCACACCCTCGCACCGATCCTGTGACCGTGCCCGAGCCCGAGCGCGAGTGCGCGCACAGGTGTTCTAGTGCGTACGCAAGTCCCATTGTCTCCGGACTAGGTAAGCAAATATTATAGTACTCCAACACTTTCATTTAAACCATTTTTTTTTCTCTTCTTTTTTTAATGTGGGACTATTCCTTAAACCCACGAGGTGTTTTTCAAACACTTTTATATATTATATTATATTTATTTTAAAATATATATTTATATAAAATTATTATTTTTTTGCAACAAAAAGAAGTTAATTTTAAAATATATATTTATATAAAATTATTATTTTTTTGCAACAAAAAGAAGTTAATTTTTAACAGAATATATCTGTCACAACATTTGGTCGCAAAATAGCAATTTGCGACGAATTTCAATCCGTAGAATCCTACCCAAAAATTGCCAGTGTAGGTCTTTAGGGACTTTTTCGTGCTTTTGTGACAGACATGATCTATCGCAAAATTTATCGGCTAATCCAAGTTTTTTTTTTTTGCAACGGACCATATCGGTCGTAAAACTAAGAATTTTTGTGTGGCCTTTTCACTACTTTGGCATAGTTCCCAAAATAACTTCAACAGAGCTCTCAAAACTAATTAGAGGACTGGTGATGCTAGACAATATGGGTTTAGGTTCCATCAGGATCTTTAAACCAAAGATTATGACTTGAGGTTGGAGGATGGGTGTTTTTCTTTTTCCTTTTTTTTTTTTTTTTGGTAGTATATGATAGATGGTCCTCGTCCCTTTTTTGGGGGGTACACCTGAAATGTGGTATATTGTATATCCATTTGGCTCCTCTCTTTAATAAAAGTTCAAGTGATTATTTAAAATAAAAATAAAAATAAATTAAAAAGACATTGCATAAGTAGTGAGAGCAATTAGTATAAATATTGTGAACCCAAGTATTCTTAGGGTTTTTTTTTTAAATTATTATTTTTTTTATTTTTTTAATTTTTTATTTACATGCCCACACCCCACACACTCACACCATAGTGGAATTTCACCACCCATGGGTACTTGAACCCTTGAACGGGTGTTGATCCTAAGAGTCTACCACTGGGGCAAGGGTAAGGACCTGTATTCTTAGTGGTATGATCCTAAGAATAACCATAGGACGCCAACTCTATTTAAAAAGGCTATCCAGCTACATATGGACCAGAAAGGCCAGTTTCTCTTCAAAAACGATCTGCCAAGGATCATTTCCATGCAAAAAAGATCTAGGAAGGACCATTTTTTAGTGAAAACAGTCAACCCATCATTTATGGGTTTGGCCTATGTCACCACCTATGTACATTCCAATCATAATCTACCATGATCCCTATGTGCACCGCTCGGAGTCATAGGTAACCAATCTATTGGCCAAAAGAGGCCCTCACCATCCATTTAAGGGGCTCCCCGGTGAATGTAAGGGGGAATAGGAGGAGCGATGTTGGTAGAGAGTTCGGCCACAAGAGTGAGGCTATGCCAAAATCTGCTTTGACAACGACATATACTCTCCCTACTCCTATTAGGGCATATGCCTGACCCTTTATCCTTTTTGAAGCACTCCCCTGCCAAGTTACTTTGCCTCATCAAAGTCATGGCTAAAAAAATTCTCAAGTCGATAAGTAGGTTTGGAATTTGAAAATCCGGTCTTCCCTTTTGACCGAAAGAGGTTTGATTTTCCTTTTTTCTTCTTATATCTCAAATCAAACCGCATTCTACTCCGTACATACCTTGAACACCAACCACTTCTACACACACATACATAATTTCTACTACTTTTTATACATTTATTTATTTTACCTATTTGGAGTCATGAAGACCATCACAATATGGCTTAATTTAGCAACATTGGAAGTTCCTTTAAATCCTGTAAGAAATTGTACTACTCCATAAAGTAAAGGGTGTCTAACCCATTTATTTTTCATAACTAATTTCCTCACCCAAAATCTACGGTGTAGACCAACAAATGAGTCACTGAGTTGAGAAATCTTATGAATCCTCGTCTTCCAATCGATTCTATAGGTCCTAACTAACTGAATTCTGAAATCATATTCTTTTTTTTGCGACTCCACCTACTCCAAATATTTAATATGCCATTTCAGCCGTGTTAAAAAGATATTGCCCACTCAAGGAAGTGAAGCCAAACCAAACTAATCTTATACACCTTTCACCACACTAAAAAAAGTGAATTTAAGCACATGAATCTAAGTTGGAAGGTTAGGACATGAGCGGGTGGCATTCACATTTTTTTATTTCTATACTTTTTCTAATAAAAGGAACCTACAGCTCAAGTCAATCCGAAAGCATAAAATCCGAGCGCGTATCACGGATTCATTACTAATTATCTTAATAAATTGTAGATGCCGTGTGACTTTAAATCAGCAACAACGAATTTGTCAATAGGCTTGGATGACGGTTTCCATAAGAGGATCAATTATCAGTTTGTACAATGCACGTGTATTTAGTTTCTACAAGCACGCGGCCTGTGGGCCATGTTTCTATATTCTTGACATGCTTATTAATTTCCACCATTCAGTAAGAAAAAAAGAGAAATATTAAGTGAGCTGTCCTCTCTTCATGGACCGGGATAAATCCGGACCATTCATCAGACAGGGCACATGGTGAATGCACATGGTGGTGTACCTTACTGGATGAATGGGCCGGATGTGGGACACGTGTTTTGAGCCTTTGCATGAGGGCGGCTCACTCAATCAAGATTTTAACAAAATTTCAATAAGGATCTAATATCCTGTTCATATAATATTGATCCCTTTTCACTTGCATGTGAACCGTACCTGTTTTTTTTTCTTTGGGGGCGTATTACGTGCCTCTTGATTAATTCTCAAAACATTTTACTGGCACGCAAGTGGCAAAGGGGCACGGTCGGAGTAGAACACTGTTTAGATGAATCTAGCATACCAAATAGATACTAGGGTCCATTTGGATATCACCAAATAAGTAGTGTTTTTAAGTTAATAACTTACTTTCCTTAACTAAGTTAGTTAGATTATTAAACTTAAATAAATAACTTTAAAACAAAAAATTAATCCACTCTTACAACTTCAATATATATATATATATATATATATATATATATATATATATATATATATATATATATATATATATATATATATATATATTTCAACTTTCAATTGTAAATTATTTCCTTTATTTTTATTGGCCACATCACAACTTATGAAATTATTGAAGGAAATATACTATGTGGCCATGAACCCATTTTAAATTCATTTGATTGGAAAATCATCCAATGAATGAGTAAATGATCTAGTGAGCCCCACATGATGATGGCCCAACATGATAGATGATCGACATCAAAGGTCCGCCCTTAATGATGAATGACCCACATCCAAGACAAGCTCTGCATGACGGACAATGCCACCCCCATTAGGGAATCGATACCATGACCTCAAGTGTTGAAACGAGGTATCTTCTTTTGGTCTACCACTTGAGATATGGATGTGTCAAGTATGCTGTTTATTAAATATACGTATCTTTTGATTAAGTAGAAACCCAGATAAAAATAACTTACTATCCAAACGCTCCCTAAATGACAAAACACCAAATTTCCATGTGCCTTCCAAGCGGACATCCGCACTCTGTTTTTTATGTTTTCTTCCGATGACTATAAATGTCAATGCACCCACATTTGTGGAGGAGTTATAAGATACGCAGTCCATGCCGGTTGATTCGCAGGCTCTCGAAAATTATACACGTGTTGTAGGTTAACTCAGGCTAAGGGCAGTAAATTGTGGAATCCATCGTTGATAACTCACGATCTCAAAATCAGATTAATTCAATAATCTTAAACCCTTATCTATGAACAGTACTTGTTGGTTGAAATGGGAGCCTTGGAGGTTTTTCTTTCTTGTAACTGTCCAATAAGAGAAAAAATTTCTTCCTGTCTGTCATAAGATACCACCATGACAGAGTCAAGCTTCTCTTTGTCAAATCTTAAAGAAAAAAAAAAAGGAAAAAGAAAATTTCCTGGTGTCTGTTATAAGATAGCACTGTTACGGAGTCAAAGTACTTTTTCAAATCTTTCCACTAAAAACAAGAAAAAAAGAAAAAGAAAAATTTCTTCTTGTTTGTCATAAGATACCACCATGACAGAGTCAAGTTTCTCTTTGTCAAATCTTTCCACTAAAAACAAGAAAAAAGAAAATTTCTTCCGGTCATGCAATTCAGGACGAAGCGGATTGCGTACTACCCCCAGACGGTAATCCATCTGGGCAGAGCTCTGTGGGGGCCACTGTGATGCAAACATCTTATCTACGCCGTCCATCTCTATTTAAAGAACATTATACAGTATGAACCCAAAAATGAGGCAGAACCAAGCTTAAGTGAGCCACATAGTGGGGATTGAACGGCCACCATTAAAAACGAAGTTTCAGACCAAGTTGATATTTGTGTTTTCACTTCATCCAGGTCTACATGACCTTATAAATAGATTGGATAGTAAAAAACATCACAGTAGCCCTTAGAGAGGTTTCAATGGTAGGTGTCATTATAACCACTGCTTCCTTTGGTGTGGTCCACTGAAGATCTTGACCTACTTTATTTTTTGTATCATGCTATCAAATGATCTATTAATAGGTATGGATGGCGTGGATAAGATGTTTACATCACAGTGGACCCCTACAGAGCTCTGCCAAGACCGATTACCTTCCAAGCGGGAGTAGACTCAATCCGCTTCCATTGAGCACGCAGCACTGTTATATACATGTTACATGCGAGTTGCAATCCCAGTTGCACCGTAGCACTACAGTAATTGCAATCCCATCATCAAAACTCCTCTGTCTAAAAGCTGCACACTATTTGCAACCCTCGTTGCACGGAAGTACGAATGTGTTATAATTCTGGCAGCCAATCCCTGTACGAATTTCTGAATGTATCAAACTTGTGGGTCCACTGGTACACCCGATCATATTATCCCATCCTTAAGATAATTCAGACCCTTGATCAACACGGCCCATCTTTTTTCAACAAAATAAAAACAAATTTCAAAATAAGAGGAATAGTTCTTAAAAGATTTTTAAATTTCCAACCACTTCCAAGACAGCATAGAATATTATTATTGCTGCGCAAATGAAGAGGCTTCTTAATTTCTCTTCTTTGACTAACTACAATTCCTGGCTGACGTCTTGGATTGACTGATTCATCGTATGGCCCACCATCACGAAGGTTAACTCAGGTTAAATGGACTAAAAGGTGAAACCCACCGTTGCAAACTGATATACGTGCCAAGGTTCATCGTATCAAGTGATATATGTGCCAAGGCTCATTGTAACAACGATTGAATGCAGTAGCTAGCTAGTTTCTGATGGTAAAGCCCAGAGTTGTGTAATTCTTGAGCCTGCACAATCCTGAAACACACCTTTTATAATAAAATGATGTAGAGCGTGCTGTGGACAGTTTCATGGCTGATATGGATCAAAAAAGGCCCAGTTGATAACAAAAGTGATCCCGATCGTCAAAACTTAAAACAGATGTGGATAAAAAAAAGGCCCGGTTGATAACAAAAGTGATCCCAATCATCAGAACTTTAAACAAAGGTATCTCGCAAATCAAAATGACCTATCAAACATACCATATATGATTTTGGGGTAGGATAAGCTACTTTAGCCACCCAACCCTGCTATGCCGGGTTGCCCACGCCGAATTTGCAAAATACCACCAGATTGATGATCGAAATCTTGTTTTGATTTCTATTTTACAATTTATAGTAACTTTTAGTTTGGTTATAAATCTTCATCCATTTGGCTTTAGGAGTTGCATCCAAAATGAAAAGTTAGGGAGCAACATGGTACGGCCAAATAGGACACTATTTTTGGCAGGCCGAAATTATGTACACTCTGTCTATGAATAGCAAATTTACTATTTATAATAAGTCAGGATTTCTAAGAGCTTTAGTTGCATTTTGATTCCGAAACTTACTTCATGACTTAGTATCTATATTTAAATGGGTGTAAACTCATTTATTCATATCAATTACATTACGAATTTTATAGAATTTATTTCTATTTTGTTTGTTTTTTTTTTTTTGCCTCATGAATTTGAGAAATCTCTATAAGGAGTCTCTGGGAAAAGTCCAGAAAAGTTCCATGATTTCGGAGCAGTTACCCCCCAAGAAGATGGTGCTCAACCTTACATCCTTCCCTGTGTCAGTTGTGTGTGTGACAATTGCTCACTCCTTCAGGTTCAACATTTGAAATTAGATTTTGGGGCAAAAATGATCCCGTCCTAGGAAACAATGGGCATCAGATATGGACGTAGGTGTTCTTGTAGGGCGTGTGTATTCCATGACATACTCACCCTGATTGATATGATAGACCCTTCAAAAAGCAAACCGATCTAAAACTAAGTCAGGACACAATTGTTTTTTCCACGTGATCTACACAGTTTCTGATGTTGTGACCGAACTGGCTTTTGTATATTGTTATTATTATTATTTTTTTCTGAAGATACCGTACACATTAGAAGGCTCACAGGAAACGGATTGGCTGCTCCCCTTGCCACTAGCCAATGTCCGGTGGTCGGTGCTCTGTGGGCCCCAACATGATGTATATGTTTCATCCATGCCATCCATTTAATTTTTTAGATTAGACAAAAAACTAGGTATATAACAATCTCAAGTGAACCACATTATAGGAAACAATTTTGAATCAACTTTGACCATCAAAAACAATTTGAGGGCCATAAAAGTTTTGGATCAAGCTGATCTTTGTTTCTTTTCTTCATCTGGGTCTGTATGACCTAATCAACAGATTGGATGTCAAATAAGGAAGCAGATTGGCTGGTGTACCTCACACCAGCTATAGGTACGTGTCGTGCCAGGATGACCACTGGCGCTCCTCAAGCTTCAAGTTGTATAAACGGTTGAAAAGATATCAAAGTTACATGGGCCCTAAAGTTATGTATTTATTATATCTACATTGTTCATCTTTTTTTAGAGATCATTTTAGAGTATTATTCAAAAAATAAATCATATTCAAAGATCATCTAGACCATACCACAAACAACAGTAGAGATAATGATTTTCACCGTTAAAAAAATCTTAGGGCCCACCATAACGTTATTTTCCATCCAATCTGTTCATAAGGTCACAAAGACTTGAATGAAGTGGAAAAACAAATTTCATATTGATCCAAAACTTCTGTGACCCCAAAAAGGGTTTCAATGGTAGATGTTCAATCCCCCATTGCTTTTTGTAGTATGGTCTACTTGATAGTTATTTCTGTCTTATTTTTCGTCTCAATCCTTAAGACTAACTCGCCAAATGGATGAACGGTTTGGGTATAACACATATCTCATGATTAGATCTACAAAACTTGCTTACATCAATACAGCAGCTATATAGTTGGTGAGAGGTACACCAGCCGCTTCCATCAATTAAACAGTGCAGCGGGCCTCAGGAGGATTTTAATGGTGAATATCCAATCACTATTGTTTTCCTGTGGTGTGGTCCGCCTTAGATTTATATCCCCATCATTTTTTGTAATAAGCCCTAAAATTATCTTAAAAAATGGATGAAACTCATACATCATGGAGGGCCCACAGAGCACCGACCACATGCCACCGGGCTGGTGGCAGGTGGAGTAGCCAATCCATTTCCAGGCTCACTTGCTTGACGGTATTTTAACCGCTGCCTACAAATGGGTGTCGCAGGGTATCATGGTTCAAGACAGAGCGCTTGACTTCCGTCGCCAACAACATAAGTTGGCGGAAGCCGATTGGCTGATGTACCACACTATGTAGCTGGTGTAGGTCTAATCATGAGGTATATTTTATATCCAAACCGTCCATCCATTTGGCGAGCTCGTATTAAGTCTTGATATGAATAATAAGATAATTCTAACTATCAAGTTGACCACACTGCAAAAAGCAGTGGGGATTGAACATCTACCATTGAGACTATTTTAGGGGTCAGAAGTTTTGGATGAATATGAATTTTTTTTCCTCTTCATCCAGATCTTTGTGACCTTATGATCAGATTGAATGGAAAATAAACGTTATGGTGGGCCCTATGAATTTTTTAACGGTGAAAATCATTATCCCCGCTACTATATATTTGTGGTGTGGTTCAGTTGATCTTAGATATGTTATAAAATAATCTCAAAAATTGGATAAATGGTGTTGATATAATAAATACATCACTTTGGGCCGTGTAACTTTGATCTCCTTTAAACCGTTTGCATAACTCAGAGCTCGAGGAGTGTCAGCGCTTGTCTTCGCACGACACATACCTACACCAGCTATAAAGCTGATGTGTGGTACATCAGCCAATCCGCTTCCTAAGTTGGCGAGGCTTTCGCAGGAAGTTCCTGCGCAAGGATGCCAGGTGGGGCCTACCTCGATGTTTTTGAGAAATCCACCCCGTCCATCCTAATTTAGAGCTCAATTTAGGATATAAGACCGAAAATTAAGTGTATCCAACTCTTAAATGGGACACACCAAAGGAAACAGTGGACATTAAGTAAGAACCGTTGAAGCATTCTCATGGCCATAAAACTTTTGTATCAGGCTATATTTTTTGTGTTTTCACTTGACGCATTACAAAGGACTTTATAAACGGTTTGGATAGCATATAAACATCAAGGTGGAGCCAAGGAAGGTCTCAACGGTAGGAATTTCTTTCCCCAATTTTCACTCTCGTGTGACCCACTTGAGTTTTGTATCCACCTAATTTTCGACCGCACGTTCTAAATTGAGCTCTCAAAATGGATGGACGGAATGTATTTTTCACATACGTCGCAGTAGGCCCTGCCCACCATCCTTGCGCAGGAACTTCCTGCGAAAGGCTTTCGCATGAAATCCGCGTCCCTATAAAATGGAAGCATCCTCTCCTAAGCCAAACACAAACCCACGGCACTAGCAACGGAGATCCAAACATGTACCAAAAAAATCCCTTCTCTCTTTTCTCTTCTTACTACTAATAACTTCTTCCAAGGAATCAGCATCATCAGCATATGAGGAAGCAAAAACTCTTCTGAAATGGAAAGCCAGTCTCTCTCAAATAGAGGCTCTCCGTTCATGGTACTTATTCCCCATTGCCAACGCTTCTGCCGCTCGACAGAGCTCTCCATGCAACTGGACCGGAATCACATGTGATCACTTACCAAGTGTAGTAGGTATAAACCTGCGGAATACGAGCTTACAAGGTACTCTTGATAATTTGATCTTCTCTTCATTTCCCAACCTCGTTGACCTCATTCTCAACCAAAACTTGCTCCGTGGAGCCATACCGACCCAGATTGGTTCTCTTTCAAAACTCATCCTCTTTGATTTTGTTGAGATGTGGAGCCACATTTGGACAGCTGTTCGACTAGTCGAGTGACCTGCTCAACCGGTCGAGTGGCCCACTTGACCAGTCGTGGACTAACTCGACTCGTTTTTCAGCGAGTTGGAATTTTAGATTTCCGAGGTGCTTGACCAGTTGTGGGATGTGCTCGACCGGTCAAAGGTGCCGCTCGACCGATCGAAGACTCTGCACGACCAGTCGAGCTTACGCAGATTTAAGTCTGGATTTGATATGGACTGTCAAAATTTGAGTCGGTTTTCGCAAAGGTGCGAAAGGAGAGTTGCCTAAACTATAAATAGGGGTTCCTAGGGTTTTTCTAGGTATGATGAGAAATAATTCTAAGGTATGGGCAAATGATTTTTTCTGTACTTCTAAGGGAGAGGTTAGTATATTGCTTTGTAATCTTCGTTTTTCTTCATAGTGGAAGTTCACATCTGTAGTTTTTTTACACTTGTTGGGGTTTTACCATGTATATCTTGTCTTGTGGCTTGCTTGGAATGCTTTAATTCTTTTTATAGTCGATATTTCTTCTTGTTTATTGTTTGTGCGTGAGACCGGAGATTGGATCTTAATTCACTGCTTTATTGGCGTGCTGTGCAACAACTGGTATCAAAGCTATTGGTTTTAGTTCTATTGGGAGCGATCACAAAAGAAGGGAAGACTAAAATTGAGAAGTTTGATGGTTCAAACTTTGCCTGCTGGAAGATACAAATGAAGGATTATCTGTATCAGAAGGACATCTATATTCGTCTAGGAGGAAAAGAGAAGAAACCAGAAAGGATGACAAATGATGAATGGTTTTTATTGGATCGGAGGGTTTTAAGAACGATCCGACTCTCTTTGTCTAAGAGTGTCGCCTTCAATATATCAAAGATGAAAACTACAAAAGAATTAATGGAAGCCCTAACCATCATGTATGAAAAACCCTCGGCTTCTAGAAAGGTTCATCTTATAAAACAGCTATTCAACATGAAGATGTCAGATGGTGGGAGCGTGGCTGAACATCTAAACGAGTTCAATATAGTCATGAACCAGTTGGAATCCATTGGCATTATTTTTGAGAATGAGGTCAGGGCGTTATTGATCTTGTCCAATTTGCCAGATAGTTGGGATGATTTGGTATTGCTATGAGCAATTCTTCAGGGTCGACAAAACTGAAATTTGATGATGTGGCCGGTCTAATTCTCAGCGAACAATCTAGAAGAAAAACATCAGGAGTTTTAGGGGATTCAGGGAATACTCTAAACGTTGAAGGAAGAGGAATATCGTTAAACAAAGGTGGCAATAAACATAGACATTCTAAGTCAAGGAAGAAGTCCAAGGGACCGAAAGACAAAGACGAGTGTTGGCATTGCGGCAAGAAGGGGCACATGAAATATGATTGTAGGGCGCTTAAGAAACAAGAAGGAAGCTCTCAAGGTAGGAAGGATTCAGTGAATCTATCTAGGGAGAGTGACACCTAGGCGTTGATCTTGTCCCTTGATGCGAGGAATGAGTCATGGGTTATAGACTCGGGTGCTTCGTTTCATGCCAATTCATGTAAGGAAGTTCTACGTAATTATGTATCAGGTGACTTCTGGAGAGTCTACCTGGGTGATGATGAGTCGTGCAGTATTGTTGGAAATGGAGACATTCATATAAATCAAAAAGACGAAACAACTTTAAAATTAAAGGATGTCAGACATGTACCGAGTTTGAAACGGAACTTGATCTCAGTGGGACAGTTAGCCGATACCGGTTATATGACAACATTCACCAGTGATTCCTGAAATATCATAAAAGGTGCTTTAGTGATATCTCGAGGTAAAAAGGAAGGTACTTTGTACGTGACTTCAGGATCGTATAGTTCACTCGCAGTCACATCAACTGGAGTGAATGAGCAGTTATGACATCAGAGGTTGGGACATATGAGTGAGAAATAGATGAAAGTGCTATTGTCAAAAGGGAAGCTACCAGGGCTAAAGTTTATTGACTTGAAATTTTACGAGGACTGCATGTATGACAAGCAGAAGAGTGTAAGCTTCAAGAAAACAGGACGCGCTCCAAAGACACATCTGTTGAAGCTTGTAGATACTGATGTGTGGGGACCGACACAGGTATATCTCTTGGTGGCTCACGTTATTTTGTTTCTTTTATTGATGATGCTAGTAGAAAACTGTGGGTTTATTTCTTAAAACACAAATCTGATGTATTTGATATATTTAAGAAGTGGAAAGTTATGGTAGAAAACGAGACATGTAAAACAGTAAAGTGTCTCAGATCTGATAATGGGGGAGAATACTGTGATAAGAGGTTTGAGGACTATTGTGTAGTAAAGGAATCAAATATCAGAAAATGATTACAGGGACATTGCAGAAGAATGGTGTGGCTGAGCGCATTAATAGGACCATCCTTGAGCGCGCCAGGAGCATGAGGTTACATGTAGGGTTGCCCAAGACTTTTTGGGCAGTTGCTGTGAATACTACCACATATCTCATTAATAGAAGTCCCTCAGCACCATTGGATGGTGGGCTACTAGAAGAAACGTGGACTGAGAAAGAAGTGAATCTTGCACATCTCAGAGTGTTCGGTTGCACTTCATATGTTCACATTGATGCAGAGCACAGAAACAAGCTGGATGCGAAGTCCAGGAGGTGCACGTTTATATGCTACGGGCAGCATGATTTTGGCTACAGGTTTTGGGATGTAGAAAACAGAAAAATTATCAGAAACAATGACGTAATCTTCAATGAAAAAGTGATGCGTAAGGACAGTGTGCAAGAAAATAAGGCCAATGAGAAAGAATTCATAGAGTTGGAAGAGTTATTGGACACGGGTGTTATAGCGCCACAGGATGATCATGCACATGAGCATTATGAGGTAGAGCTACAAACACCGGTTGTGAGGAGGTCTACTCGGGAGAGGAGACCCACGGTCTGATACTTACCTTTCTTACATTATCTACTGCTGACAGATAATGGTAAGTCAGAGTGTTTTGAAGAGGCATTACATTCAGATACACGAGTTAAGTGGGAGCAGGCTATGGATGATGAGATGAACCCTTTTGAGTCTAATCGTACATGGGAGTTAGTCACTCTACCCAAGGGTAAGAAAACACTTCATAACAAGTGAGTTTACAAACTGAAGGAGGGGCACGATGGTTCGAAACGGTACATGGCTAGACTAGTTGTGAAAGGGTTTCAACAAAAGACAGGTATCGATTTCACTGAAATATTTTCACCAGTAGTGAAAATGTCTACGATTCGCATGGTCTTGAGTATAGTGGTTACAGAGGACTTACATTTAGAGCAACTAGATGTTAAGACAGCCTTTCTTTATAGCGACCTCGAAGAAGAGATATATATGCATCAGCCGACAGGATACGTGGCACCAGGAACGAAGAACAAGGTGTGCAGACTGAATAAGAGTTTATATGGCATGAAGTAGGCCCCGAGGCAGTGGTACAAGAAGTTCGACAGTTTTATGTCGAAAAACGGTTTTAGGAGATATCATGTAGACCACTGTTGCTATTTGAAGAAGTTTGATGCGTTGTACATTATCCTTCTTCTGTACGTTGATGATATGCTTGTGGCCAGTTCAAGCATGAAGGACATCTCAAATTTTAAAAGATAACTGTCTAGAGAATTTGCCATGAAGGATTTAGGAGCTGCAAAATAATTCTTAGGCATGAGGATAAAGTGTGATAGGAAAAATAAGAAATTGATTTTATCACAGGCAGAGTACATAGTCAAGGTACTTAATTGATTTAATATGAGAGGTGCTAAGCCGGTTAGTACTCCATTAGCCAACCACTTCAAGCTTTCTAAGGAACAAGGTGCAAAGATGCAGGAGAAACGAGATT
The DNA here is from genome assembly GCF_029962835.1 of Magnolia sinica. Classification (NCBI taxonomy): domain Eukaryota; kingdom Viridiplantae; phylum Streptophyta; class Magnoliopsida; order Magnoliales; family Magnoliaceae; genus Magnolia; species Magnolia sinica. Next base: position 107,632,574 of record NC_080575.1, read on the forward strand.
ATATGGTTAAAGTCACATACGCGTCAGCTAATGTGAGTCTCATGTATGCTATGGTGAGCACGAGATCAGATATTGCTCAAGCAGTGAGAGTTGTTAGCAGGTTCATGAACAACCTCGGGAAGAAACATTGGAAAGCTATGAAGTGGATCTTCAGATACCTGGTAGGTACTAAGGATGTAGGGCTGTGTTAAAGAGGATCGGAAATCAAGCTACAAGGCTACGTGGATTTAGATTTGGCAGGAGATATCGACAGCAGAAAAAGCACTATAAGTTATGTTTTTTCTTTGGATAGTGCTGCAGTCAGTTGGGTCTCTCAGTTACAGAAGATAGTATCTATTGGTATGATGGAAGCAGAATATGTTGCAGCTACAGAAACGTGCAAGGATAAAATACCCCATATTTTTAGTACTCGGGTGATAGGATGGAAGCCTAATTTAGGATTTCAATTCACTAATAGACTAATGATAGTTCTTGTTATAACTACAAACAATGACCCTTAAAAGGTTAATCATTCGGAAGCTTACTTGGACTTATGTCTTAGACATGAGTAGATTATTTGATTTGCTCTCTTAAACACATGTCTTAGAATTGATTTGATTAGTTAGAATACTTACTTAGTTACTTTAATAAATGTCTTGGGATTGGCTAGCTACTTAAACAAATGCCTAGAGTTAGTTAGAATACTTAACAAATGTCTTGGAATGGATTAGAATACCTGATAGGTTAACTTAAATGCATATCTTAGGTTGATTAAAATATTTGATTAGTTTGATTAAGTACATGTTTACAGATTTGTTAAGAATATTTGACTGGTTACTTTAAAACACATGAGAGGGCATCGAATCCCTAATTCAACCGCCGATTCTCAACTAAGTGACCCCTAGGACCATTTTAACCGCTGAAATTCAAATTCAAAATGATCCAACTATTAGATCAACAAAAATCAACCATTAGAAGTCGAAACTTAAGAGTATGGCCCACCAGAGTTTTGGGTAAGCCTGATCTTTGACCAGGTGCCTTGATGGAGACCTCCAAGTGGAATGGACGAGGCGGATCTAGAAAATACACCTCAATGGATCCCACATCAGGGTGCGCATGCACCACGAGCGGTGTGCATGCAGTGCACCAGACCGTGGTATGCTGGTTGACCAGCGCTGACCCACTACTATCTTAAAATAGCTCTCCCGCTCGGTTTTGCTTCAAACGGACAGGCGTCCGCGATTTTGATCGGTAGCCCACCAAATGAAGTCGGATCTCTGATCTAAACCGTCCATCGCGTTGGGTGGGACGTCCTGACCAAGATCATGTCATCTTTTCTCATTCAAGAACGCACTCATGTCCACAGTGACAGGAGCAAGGCTATGGCTTGCGGTGGATTTTTCTAAAAATGGAAATCCTATTTTCGTAGTGTCGAACCCTCACCGCTGGCTTCTCTCAATCTCAGCTGTGAGATGCAACACATCGCAGCCATCCATTACTTAGGGTTTTCCTAGCAAACCAAAGACAAACCGGCGGTTTTCTACCCACGGTTTCATAGGCGGTCTTGGCCAGAGAAAATCCGAACCACTTGTTGATGATCCGAAGGCTTAGGGGGGATTAGGGCGAGCATAAGAAGCGTAGAGATCGGGCAACAGGAGCTCGCCCTCCATTCTGGCAGTCGTAACTCAAAAATCGCCGTTTTCCTCCCACTCACGAACCCACCGCCCAAAGCTCTCCCAAGCTTCGAAAATCCTTTTCTACAAGCTTCCTAGGGTCCCCATGAACAGTCTGAAGAAGGCGTATTGGAGGAAGAAACTCCCGTTTGACATCCGCCATTAACAGCGGGTCTCCTTCGTCGTCGAGAAACGGCCGCTGTTGAGTTGTGTGGCCACTAGATTTCCATCAGGCGGGCCTCCTGAAGCTCATCCGATCACAACCAATCGTCCCAAAGCTGATCAGGGACTGTTGAGGTGGAGCTCCAATCGAGACAGCGTGCAACAGGCCATTGTTAGTGGGTGCCGCACCCCACTGACCCGACCATGTCCGGTCCCAACGGGGCGTCTCCAACTGGAAAAGAAGAAGAAGAAAGAAAAGAAGTAAGAGGAGAAACAGAGAGAGAAGAAAAATAGAGGAAAGAATATGGAAAAGAAAAGAGGGTGAGAGGGCGGCTACCGGGTTAAGCTCAACCGAGCCGAGTTGGGCTGAGTCGGGCCAAACGCCAAACTCGACACCCACGCTGGACGTTTCCAGCAGTCAGAGGGAGAAAAGAGAGGGGAAAAAGAGGGAGGAGACTCGGGTTGATGCCGACTCGCTGCCTGTTCTCGTGAGTTCGCTGAGTCAACTCAACTCGAACCGAGTCGAGACTGGACCGAGTCGTTCTGAGCATCTAGCTGCTACTGCTGGATCTCCAACAGAGGGAAAGGCAGGGAGAGACAAAGGAAGAAGAAGAAGAAGAAGAAGAAGAAGAAGAAGAGAGAGAGAGAGAGAGAGAGAGAGAGAGAGAGGGCATGTGTTGAGTCGAGTTGACTCAACCAAGTCAACTAGGTGAGCCATATTTCCTTTTCATATAAAGATTATTCCGATTATATTGTTATCATTACAATCGTCATTAGATTTATTAAACATGATTAACCATTAATAAACTACCTATACTATGTTAGTTACAATGGTTAAGTATAAGTGCTTCATTTGTTACTCCTAAACATTGTCATGATAGTTACTACTCATGGATAACCATCACCACACCGTCTACGTTAGTATTAGAAACTAACTATTAAATGATATTAGTATGCCACCCATCACTTGAAATATATTACCATTAGTAATAGATTATAATATTTGTTACCAATGTAATACTTGTTACTACCATGATTGCAAGTATTAATCATATATATATATATATCATCAACGATGAATGATGACTAACCATATTATTACATTTTGCTAAAACTACACACATGCTATAGTTCAACCCCTAGGACTAAAACCCTAAAAGCCTAAGCAATCTAAGCCCTAGATTGAGACCTTAACCCTAAGTAGTGGGTTAGGGTTGGATCTAACTGTAGGACCTCATTATTCACGGTAAATCATAGTATCCATTATCGTAACTGGAATTGATAGTTATGATTTAAAATCATTAGAAAGTATTATCATTAGCATTAGTCCTTATTGTATTATCATTAAAAAATATCCTACTATTATTATTTGTATGATCTGAGAGATTATTGGTCATTATAAAGATGTTAGGTAATGTCGACCATTATTAATGTTAATAGATTAATACTCCCATTAGGAATATTTAACCCATTGCACAATGTTAATAATAATAATAATAGGAATACTAACCTAGAATTTAAGTCTTAAAATCTTAGGCCTATGACTAAACTCTAGCATGAAGCTCTAATTCTATACTAAAACCCTAAAAGTAATCTGAACCCTAGGTTATGATCTTAAACCCTAGTTAGTATGTAGAATTTGGACCTAATTGTATAAGTTCATGATTTGTGGTAGGATACAATTCTAAGAGCGCGAACACTTAGCGACACTAGGAGGCGATTCAAAGTATAAGGTGATGATTCTTCCCCTTGAGCTTTCCATCTTCTCATTAGCTTAAGTTTTAGTTTTATCTTAATTTATAAATGATATCTCCATTCTATAAGCACATGTGTTAATTGTTGAAATTGAATTGCTATATTCCATGCCTAACGTTCATCCTGTATATTTGTTCATGCTTGTGTATTATTGGTGGATTGCTTATAGACTTTAAACTGGTACATTAGTGGGAAACCCTCACTTATAAATGTACACCCATACTTGAGATGTAACCCGACTGGTTGTGATTGAAATGGACCTTCGGCTTAGAGGTTATTGAAGGGTAGTTTAAATTGACCATTGATGTGGGCCTACCATCCAGGGTTGTTGTGTCCAATGATTTTCAAGAATGGTCTTTTATCGCATGGTTTTGACACTCGCCCTATGTGGCCTATTTTGATAATTGCCCTACGTGGCTGTTTTGATATCGCCCTATGTGGCTTTGTTCTAGTATTTTTCCTATGTGGGTTCGATGTTTTATACCGTGCAACCATGTGATGGTAAGCCCTATATACTGTAATATGATTGGTCACTAGTTGACAGGTTTCCATTAAACATCCTAAGATGGTAGCCTCATGGGCCGGGGATGGTGGTAATAGGACACTATGCTCGAGCCGTCGGCCTACGCTGGGCCATGTGCTCCCCGTAGTGACCTTTGAGCTTATCTAAATTGGTTGATTGTAAATGAACTAATAATGACTGGGCTAATCATGCATACATGGCACGTATTGTTCCAACCGGATGATGTTTCCCAGATTCGATGATTCCGACTGGATGATGTTTCCCAGGTTCGATGATTGCATGGGTGACGACCCACTGTCTGCACGGATGAGCATCCCCGGGGCGATGATTGCATTCACGCATCCATGCATCTAATAAGACCTGCATCATGTATTATTTTATATGCTTTGTTTTATAACTATGCTTACCTAACGCGGCGGTGTGTAATCTTAAAGGGAGTTCACACTGAGTTGGCCACTCATCCATCAAATAAATATAATTGTACAGGTAGCACAGGTGGCCCTGATGATGTTCACATTCATATTGGTGAGGAGCAGGCTATGGTTGACAAGGGTGCATGATTATATTTGCTAAGGGCTGCTACAGGATTTCACAGCTCAAGATTGTTGCAAATTTACATTGTTTCACATGTAATGTTGTTTCATTTTGTGTTTGTAAGAATGGAGACATTGGATTGTATAAGTCATTATGGGCAACTTGTATATTTGAATGATAAAGAAATTTTCTTTTATGTCGATTTGTCCATACTACGCTCCTCTGCTTACTCTGATGAAAGAAAAAAAATTTACACTCGAATTTGACCATCCTTTAAGGTTAACACTCGGGTTTTTGGGAAACGAGTCATATACTCGGGTCCTGAAAATTTGGAGTGTTACAAAGGAGATGGTATGGATGCAAGGTTTCATGGAAGAGTTAGGTAAGAAACAAGCAGATTTCAAGCTGTACAGTGACAATCAGAGTCTAATACACTTGGCTAAGAATTCAACCTTTCATTCAAGGACTAACCATATTGCCATCAGATATCACTTTATACATTCGTTACTGGAAGATGGATCGATTGCTCTGAAGAAGATTCATACAAGTGAGAATCTTACGGATATGCTGACCAGGGCGGTCACACAGAAGAAGCTGAAGCTCTGTTATGCTTTGATTGGTCTTCAGGTTTGAAGACAGGGAGTTGATGCACTCCGGATGTAGAAGATGAAGGTTTTGGCGATGTGTCTCCAAGTAGGAGATTGTTGAGATGTGGAGCCACATCTGGACGGCCATTCGACCAGTCGAGTGACCCGCTCGACTAGTCGTGGATTGACTCGACTCGTTTTCCAGCGAGTTAAGATTTTTGATTTCCGAGGTGCTCGACCAGTCGTGGGACGTGCTCGAGATTCCGCACGACCAGTCGAGCTTACGCAGATTTGAGTCCGGATTTGATACGGACTGCGAAAATTTGAGTCGGTTTTCACGAGGGTGCGAAAGGAGAGTTGCCTAAATTATAAATAGGGGTTCCTAGGGCTTTTCTAGGTATGATGGGAAATAATTCTAAGGCGTGGGCAAAGGGTTTTCTCTATACTTCCGAGGGAGAGGTTAGTATATTGCCTTGTAATCTTCGTTTTTCTTCATAGTGGAAGTTCGCATCCGTGGTTTTTGCCCTTGTTGGGGTTTTTCTACTTATATCTTGTCTTGTAGTTTGTTTGGAATGCTTTGATTCTTTTTCTAGTCGATATTTCTTCTTGTTTATTGTTTGTGGGTGAGACCGGAGATTGGATCTTGGTTCACTGCGTTGTTCGCGTGCTGCGCAACAGATTTGTCTGCCAATCAACTATCAAGTGCTTTGCCTTCTTCACTAGCTAATCTTACTCGCATTCTAGAGCTCCACCTTTCTAACATCATGATAACTGGTGTAATATCCTCTCATTTCTTCACCAATTGGACCAGACTCACCTCCCTTGAAATCCATACCAATCAACTCACCGGACAAGTTCTGTCAAGAATTAGCCCGCTGAGAAATCTCTGTTACTTAGACCTCTCCGATAATCAGATAGTTGGCTCGACACCTCCAGAAATAGGAACACCTAAACATCTACTCACCCTAACATTGGGCAGAAACAGTCTCACGGGTGTCATCCCTCCATCTCTGTGTAATATGAGCCAACTGATGAATCTGTACCTCTTTGAAAAGACTTTCGGGCCCTGTCCCTCAGGAAATAGGAAATTTGAGGAATCCGATATACATGGTCATGGGCGGTAACCTTCTAAACGGTCCAATCCCTCAAGAATTAGGAAAACTTACGAAACTGAATCAGCTAGACCTGTCCAATAACATTCTAACTGGTTCCTTACCCTACACTTTAGGAAATTTAACTGAGCTTTCCTTCTTATACCTTTGTGGAAATCAGATTTCTGGACAGATCTCTCAAGAACTTGGCAATCTTAAGAATCTATACCATCTACAAATATGTAGTAATCAGCTCAGTGGTCCAATTCCTCCGTCTATCAGCAATTTGAGTAGACTATCTTCACTTGTTCTATTTCATAATCAGTTATCTAGTTCAATACCTCAAGAGATATCGAATCTAACACGTTTGCAGATGTTCCTTTTGGGTGGCAACAGCTTCTCTGGCCACCTACCTCAAGTATGCCAAGGTGGATCACTCACACACTTCAATATGGAAAACAACCATTTCACTGGTCCCATCCCTAAAAGCCTGAGAAATTGCAACGCCTTAACAAGAGTTAGGCTTGAACATAATCATCTCACCAGAAATTTGTCCCACTTCTTCGGAGTATATCCTGATTTATGGTACATTGACCTGAGTTATAATAGATTGAATGGTGAGCTCTCCCCAAATTGGGGAGAATGTCCAAATCTACAACTGCTAAAAATCTCCAACAACAATATCACTGGTACAATTCCGCTGCAAATTGGGCTATTAAGTAGGCTACGAGAACTTGATCTTTCATCGAACGGCTTAGAAGGAAAGGTTCCCAATACAGTTGGGATGCTGTCTATTATTTATAAGTTGAGTTTAGAAAATAACCATCTATCTGGTTGGGTACTGAGTGAAATTGGAAAACTATCCAATTTGGAGATTCTTAACCCGTCGAAGAACAAACTAGGTGGGCCGATGCCTCAACAACTCAGGGACAGCTCCAAATTGAGGTACACTACACCAAAATCGTGTATCTGGTACGGCTGGATGTTTGGTTCAGAAACGGCTTAGAGCCGTTTCTGATCTGAAACGGTAATGAACCGTACTCGGCTAGTTGCTGTTATACTCTGTTGTTTCCATTTTTTTGTTGGTGTGTCCTAATTGAGTGTTTGATGTTCTTATTTATTATTATTATGCTTTATTGTTTTATTTTGAAACAGATGGACAGAATGGATTCTATAAGTAACCTCTGAGTGGACCCCACATGGCCCGAGAGCCACGTTACTGTATATACCGAATATTTTTCTTCATTTCCTTCCGCCAAAACGCCCTAAATCCCTCATTTCCTTACACCATCACCATCTGCGTCTCCCTCTCCCTCTCAATCTCCCTTGATCTCCCTCTCCCAATCTCCCTCGATCTCCCTCTCCCAATCTCAACCCTCTCTCTCGATCGCCCTCTCCCGATCTCAACCCTCTCTCTCGATCTCCCTCTCCCTCAATCTCCCTCTCCCTCGATCTCCCTCTCCTTCTTCCGATCTCGACCCTCTCTCTCTCGATCTCCCTCTCACTCTCCCTCCCTCTCTCGATCTCCCTCTCCCTGCAACATCCCTCTCCCTGCATTTCCTCTCAAATGAAAGATGCAGTCGTGCATTTGAATCTGTGGAAGAAGGTAATGTGACGTCTGCTTACTCCATGAAATTGAAACGACGTCTTCTAGAATCTCTCATCATGAATGTGCATGTTATAATCTTCCGATAGATATTTGTTTTGGTGTATTTATAAACGTTTATGAACATGTAGTTTTGCATTTTGTGGGGTTTTCAGACTGTTTTTACCCAATCTGAAAATCTACTCGAGTTAGAAGAAAGTAACTAAAAGGATAACGAATAATACATATCTGTCATTGGCTTGGCAATTATTTTTGAATTAGAGGTTGTTGGATCGAACTCTACCTGATAGAGTTGTTTTTCTTTTTAAAAGAAAGCAAATGAACATCTTAGTTAACCGGGATTTCCCAACTGGTCTCGACTGGGACTCTCTGGTCCAGTTTGGGTTTCAAACACTGCATTAATTAAACTGGATTTATTTATTTATTTTTATTTTTTTTGTTCCATTACTAATACATACTATAGACTGTAGTAGTTAATCTGCCACAACAAGGAGAATGTGGACTTGGAATTGGTAAAAGAAAAATGACGTGGTAGACTGGGATGATAGTTTAGACCTCGAGCATGTTAATTTAAACTGCAACCCTGTTGGCTGTTGTGACTAACTAATGAGGCAGGCACTATACTTTTCTTCAATCATGTCTAGGGAGAGGTAGGAAATTTAGTTGTGGTCCTCTCAGACAATCATGATGCATTTGGTTGTCATCTAAATTGCAAATCGATGGGAATTTTTGGCTTAAAAGATGGCTATTTGTTCCATCTGACACTTGGAGTGGTGCAAGTTTTTTGAAATTGCATTATCGAAGGTCCCATTTTTCAGCCTTGTGTGCGCCAAATCAGTATCCAGATTCAGGTTGGATGTGAAACACTGGGGATGTTGATTTGGGGAGAAAAGCATCCTGCCTGGGCAAAAAAATCAGGACATGGAAATGCAACCTTTAAGTGCATGGGGCTGATATTTCTTGTAATTAGGAGTTTGATTTCATTATTCACTTCACTTGGTCCCTTTTTAATTAAAAATAGGATATAAAGCTCATACCATCATTCTGGTTGGATAAGTAGGTCCAAATATCCTTTAGATAAAATAGTAGAGACCTCACTGTTCTCTTAGAATTTTTCTACAAAGGCCATTGGATATATCAATTCTTGGCTTTTTTATTGCACATTTCAAAAACTCACTGATGACTCGACTCAAAACTCGAGGGAGTAAACTCTGACTTGTTGAGATTTTTAGCTGCATCACTGGGAAACTTGGTTGTGGTCGTGACTCGACCTCACTGAGATTGTATCCTGTTGTTGTTTGATAGATTTTGACTCTAAATTTTTATTTTTCAGAGAAATCAACAGTAGAGAATGCAGGACAAAGTTAGCATTGACCCATGGTAGTCCAGGTTCAACTCTCTCTACCTTGTTAGGCATCTGTATACTTGGGTTTATTTTCATGGTATTTTGATTATTTACAATGGCACGTTCTTTATTATTATTTTTTTCCCCTCGTCTTTTCTGGTGGCGATAAAGCAAACATGTTCAACATGATAAATATAATTACTAACTAGACAATGTATTGTGCTTGTATTCCATTTATCTGAAAATGGCTTCCAGTTTTCCCATTCCCATCTACATTTGGCTAGCATTTCTCATCTTTGCTTGGGCACTTGAACGGATTATAGGTGGTTGCTTTTGAAAAAGAGAAACTTTAGATACTCTGGCAGTGTGATGGATAATGTGCAGGCACTTGAAATTACTTAGAAATTGCATACATGGCATACAAGTCAAATTATGCCGTCCAAATTATGGCGTTCCCAGTAGATGTATCATGAATAAAAATTAAGCTTGTTTGATTATTTGACTATTGGATTGGTGGACATTTATTGGATGGTTAACAATGGTGGGAAAATCCAACAGTCCTATTTCAACAAACAAGTGTTCACAAATGGAATAATCCAATATATGGGAAGTTCCCATGCAGTTGAGCTTCTATGGGGCCCACTGTGATGTTTGTGTAGCAACCAGTCTATCCATCAGTTGTGCCATGGGCTGACCCAAAACTCAGGTGAGTCGCACGGCAGGAAAAAAATGTAAAATGGGTTGATGGCACACATATATCAATGGCCCGGACACGGCTCAAATGTATGAGAACTTCCCATACAGTCGACTACATTGAATGAGAGATACTTTAAACTCTGGCAAAGTGTGATGGATTATATGCAGGCAGTTCTAAATTATCGAGAAATTGCAAACTTGGAACACAAATAATTCAAAATAAACTGGTCCAAATTATAAGTACCAGTTTAGATGAAACCAGAAATTACTCTTACTTGCTAATTCTCACATTTGAAAGATGGATGGCCTTCCTTCAAAGTGACGGTTTGAGGTGAAAGTAGTAAATGGCTAAATATTTTGGCAAATGTGATTAAAACAAATAATAATAAATAAAATGAACCACTCATTATAATAATAAAGGCCATTACATGAACGGTCCTGATCTATACATTTCTCTGCCACGTGTACTTTGTAGAGATGGTTCTACCGTAACATCTCCCCAAGGCCGAGGTATACGATTTGTATGGTTGAGAGGTTATTAGAACCCAGCACCTACTAGACCCTACCATGGACGAGTTACTGTTCACATGGAAGATCCAAAATACAATGAATGAAAGGGTTTAAAATTGTTCTTAAAATTCCTTCCTAAAATTTGACCGTTGGCAACATTAACAAGCATTCAAAACCATATCTAAAATTATGCTGAAAATGTGACCGTTGGCACCAGAACGGTTTAAAACCGTTCCTAAAATTCCTTTGAAACGGTACCCAAAACGGTTCTGAACCGTTCCTGATTTTCTGCGACGCCTCTTGTAGGAACGGTATTGAACCGTTCCTGAAGCATTTAGGAGCGGTTTAGAACCGTTCCTAAATGACGATTTTGGTGTAGTGGTATTCGAGCATGAGTGAGAATTATTTGAATGGAAGCATTCCGTTTCAGATTGGTAATCTAAGAGGCCTACAGATTACCTTGGATCTCAGCTGTAACTTACTTTTGGGAGAGAGAACCCAACAACTTGGGAAACTGCAAATGTTGGAAAAGCTAAATCTCTCCCACAATTCACTCTCTGGTTCCATCCCGTCGTCTTTCAAAGAGATGATCTGTTTATATTCCATCGACTTTTCTTACAATGATTTGGAGGGCCCTCCCCCCGACGGCAAAGCCTTCCATCTGGCTCTGTTGGAAGCATTCGTTGAAAACAAAGGTCTATGCGGTGAAGTAAAAGGTATGCTACCATGTAATTCCTCTTCGATAAACCCTGTTGGTGGTAGGAAAGACCCCAAGCTTGTGATCATCGTCGTTATTCCTATTGTGGCAACATTATTTCTTCGATTTGTATTTGCCATCATTTGCTCCATTTTTCTTAAGAGAACAAGAAATGCAGAGATTAGGGATGTAGAAGTGAACAATGGAAATCTAGTTGCAATATGCAATTTTGATGGAAAGATTGCATATGAAGACGTCATCAGGGCAACAGAGGATTTCAGCGATAAATATTGCATTGGGGTGGGAGGCCACGGGAGAGTTTATAAAGCAGATCTGCCCACAGGTCAAGTAGTAGCAGTTAAAAAAACTTCATTCGTCCCAGGGTGGTGAGCAAGTTGATCAAAGAAGCTTTAGAAATGAGATACAAGCACTAACAGAAATTCGACATCGCAACAGCGTGAAGTTCTATGGTTTTTGTTCGCATGTTCGGTGCTCATTTCTAGCGTACGAGTATATGGAGAGGGGAAGCTTGGCTGGCATCCTCAGCAACAGTGAAGGAGCTGTAGAATTGGATTGGGTGAAGAGAATGAAGGTTATTAGAGGAGTAGCCCATGCATTATCATACATGCACCATGATCGCACCCCTTCTATAGTTCATCAGGACTTATTGAGCAACAACGTTTTGTTGGATTTGGAATTGGAGGCCTGTATCTCTGACTTTGGCACTGCTAGAATCCTAAAACCTGATTCATCGAACTGGTCTGCACTTGTGGGTACTTACGGATATGTCGCTCCAGGTATGGTGAATAGTTGATAGTAATACATGGAGCGTAATTTTCTTTCTTTCCATCTTTTTCCCTGATGTTGCTTAAATCTTCTTATTATGTCAGACAATATTATGGAATGTGGAATGTCTAAAAGCATACTTATAAGTGTTGAAGATCACTCAAAAAGTTGCTTTTATTTCAATTGTTACTTAAAATGCTTAATTATCATCATTTTCCTACTTGTCTATGGAGAAAATGTTTTTAAGTCGCATCTTATTTAAAATATTTAATTTCCATTTCATCTTTCAATTCTCATTTCATGCAAAGATATGTCAACTTTAAAATTTAATTTCATAAATGGTAAACAGACTTCTTCTTAATAAATTTAATGACTTATATTAAATTAAAATTAGAAGTTTTGTGAAACAGTTTAGCTTTGTCTTTATTTGTATTATAGTTTCTATGTTTTCTTTAAAATTATAAGATCATCCATTCAAAACTAACTTTATACATAGATGAATTCATGAAAAGTAGCAGCTAGAGCATGTCATGCCAGAATGTAGGGTACAGAAGGAAACATCATCTTGCATCTCAACCTTGTTTTTTATTCTTACAGAGCTTGCATACACAATGAGGGTGACTGAGAAATGTGATGTATATAGCTTTGGTGTTGTATCACTTGAACTTGTAATGGGAAGACATCCCGGGGATTTCTTCACATCCTTGGCATCATCGGGTGGCCAAGATACATTGTTGATGGATGTGTTAGACCAACTCCTCCTGCCTCCCACAGCCCAAGGCATAAAGGATGTGGTTTGTGCGGCAATGTTGGCACTAGCATGCTTATGTGCCAATCCTCACTCTCGTCCCACTATGCAGCAAGTGTCGCAGGACCTATCTGCAGGCAGAGTTCCTCTTCCTGATGCTGTCCACACAATTACATTGTCTCAACTGTCAGATATCCAGGTATGATTGATTAAATAGAAGGAGATGATGGTGCAGAAACAGAAAAATTGAAATATTGTAGAGTCATTTCTCCACAATACGTGGCAAGGAGATTTATCATCAGAACTATCCATCTAGTGGGCAGTATATCATGGATGGCTTATGTTTAAGAAATCATACCAAGCTTATGTTTAAAGATAGATAAATACACTTACTTAGTGAGTGCATCGGCCTATCTTTTAAATTGTTTGTTTGTTTTTCCAAATATCTAAGTTGGCCATAATTATTACTTCTCAATGTTTGTTTAAACAAATATCACGGCATGTAAATTGTGGGTTAAATTCATATGTGATAGAATAAAAATAAATGCATTTGTAATTATTATAATTTTACATTATAAAATCTCAATTGTACAAATTTACACTGTTAAAACAACAATGAAAGAATAGTATAATCGTTGTTAAATGGACCTGACATCATCAAACAAAGCAAATAGTAATCATTGCCTATTTCCTTTCACGTATTGAGGTAGTTCGAAAAACAAACAGGCCCCCAAAAGATATCTATATTTGGCCCTCAACTTTTTTCATCTCACACCTTTTTGAGGTGGGTAGGAAATGGTATATTTGTGTAATTGGAAAAATTAAGTTTCCATACAAAGTAGGGCAACTAGATAGACGGACTCCATTGATTTATTACCCTGACACTTGTACCATACAGAGTTGCTTCTCCTAGAAGCAGATTGGCCGGTGACGATGTCCCTAGCGACTAGACTTTCTGGAGCCTACCATGATTTATGTGTTTTATCAATGCCATCCATCTACTTTGCCAACTCAATTTAGGGCATGAGCCGTTTAATAGCTATTTGGCTTCAATCTCCCCCTTTACCAAAAAAAAATAAAAAAAGGAAGAAGAAGAAGGAAGATCTGGTTACGATTGGAAATATATTTTTGTATATTCATCCATCGATCCTTATACCATGTTGTTTATTTGCCATCCAACCTTTTCAATGGTAGGTGTTCAATCTCCACTGTTTAATGTGGTGTGATCTACCTGAGCTTTGGATATGCTTCAATTTCGTGCTCATTCAGTAAAATGAGCTGAAAAATGGGTGGATGGTGAGGATAAAACATATACATCTTGGTGGGCCCCACGCATACATCACACTGGGCACCATGGAGTCCGGTCACCAGTAATAAGGCTGGTGTTGGGGTCACCACGCAATCCGCCTCCAGATAGCCTGTATTCATCAGATGCTTTATCTACACATGAAAAACCTCATGCTTAGGCAAGGTTAGATGGTTGATCATCCGCGTGCACTCGATAAACATATGCACACAAGTAAGCTGCACTTGCTCGCAGGGGCGCGTATCTTTTATAATTTCCATGTGTCCGAGGGTATGGCACCCCATGATGTGTATGTGAAATCCAAACCATGCATCATGCCCACCTCCTTGTGTTCTCCATACATTCATACCCAAACTCATTCGGTACACCAAAGGGAGCAATGTACCAATCATGCCTAACACATTTACATTTTCCAGGTTTAGCCCACCTTTAGGTCAGATGGCATAGACAATACAGGAGACTACATTCAATTGGGAAGTTTCTATGGTGTTAATTAGATGGTTCAAATTTTGGAAACCACTTCATATTGATGAACAACCAATGTATCTTTAAAATGAAATGGCTCGACTTCAACAAAAATATGTCCACCAATCAGTAGTCATGAGGATCATCCAAATATCCAAGCAACCTTATTTGGGGTTCAAGACTAGTTACAGTGGTTCCCAGAGTTTAGACTATTTAATTTGAGGTATGTGTATAGTACATGTACATTTTCTGATTGCATGTATATTAAAAGTCACACTACCAAAAGTATAGAATTGGTCTTTTTACATTGGGTCCTAGTTTATTTGACAAGTTTGATTAATCACGCCTCAAATGTTATGGTATATGTAATGATATTGAAGTTTGTATAATGACACCCAGATCCATAGCTCAACTGGCAGACTGAGTGGAGATACCTCGTTTCAACACTCGAGGTCTTGGTATCGATCCCTAGCAGGGGTGGCTAACATGGAGTGTGTGTACTGACAGTTGGTGTGTACAAACAAGCTAACAAAAAAAAAAAAGGTCCGTATAACGATGATCTTGCAGCCAGATTTTTGCAAGGGGGAGAGCAGTTTTAAAAGCGCATTCTGATCACTGGGGCAATGATTCAGTGGAGCTGGTAGAAGCGCATTCTGATCACTGGGGCAATGATTCAGTAGAGCTGGTAGAACCGAAATATGGAAGAGTTCTCTCTCTCTCTCTCTCTCTCTCTCTCTCTCTCTCTCTCTCTTGTATGCATAGGGCAGGAGAATTATCAATTTGGACCATCTATCAAGTGCAGCCTATCATGGACAAGCACCATTAGAAGATTTCACTTGTTTGTTTTTATGGGGAAGTGTGTGTATATTTATCAATTGATGTTCATCTTGTAGTTGTAGGCTGATACTGAAGTATGTAGTTGTTTATAGATGTTTTCTGTTTGTATGTTGATATTGAAGTGTGTGCATTCAGCAAGGCTCTTTTACTGCATTATAAAACATTGGGAGCAACAATTGGCAAGAAATACAAATTTCGTTATAGTCTCTCCAGGAATTATGAATCCATGAGCTGTGGATACGACAGCATAATCTTTTTTTTTTTTTGGTAGGGAGTGTGGGAGGACACTAACTTTGTTAAAAAGGCAAAATAGCTATACAGTCATTCGAGTGGGAGCCAAAAATACAATAAACAACAGGGCCTCACCTATCATTTTTTTTTTTTTCAAAAGAAGGGCCATGCCCCTATAACTTTGTTGATAAGAGCAGACGAATTACAAACTAAATTTTCAGGTGGGCTTCACACAACTTGGGCCTCACCTATCATATCAGCTAATCAGATGACAGAAAAAGGCTATGCAGGAAGCCGAACAATGAAAGATAAATGTTGAGGGTCAAATATTGCATATCAGACCCAGTTGTTGCCTAGATTTATGAACATGGTACCATTTAATAGCCCATTTTTAATCATGTTTCTGTTGCAAGGTGTATTTACGAGCCTGGACTGGGAAAAGGTATTAAATGCATGGATTTGACACTCTAGAATCACCAAGGCAAGGGACGGACCCCAGGAGACCAAAATCAACGGAATTACACGCCAGGGATCCACGAGAATCGAGAAACTGAAGCTCAAGCGGCCTGAAAGTCAGCCAGAATGCAAGATCACTGGTTTTCTATCATCTGTTCGGCTCAAAACTTTATTCATGGTTCGAGGACCAAAAAATAACCGTACACGTCAAATTTCAGCCATTGGATCCCTCTGGAAGTGGCCCAACGCTCAGATCAGCCCATAAACCATTGATTTTGGGCCCACCTGAGATCTGGATATGCTTAAAATTTGGTCTCAACCCATTATCTGAGGAGACAAGACGGATGAACGGAGCGGATTTCCAGGATCCATCATCATGGACTCCAAACGAGTTGGACGTGCATATAGTGCACATGCACGTGAGCTGCGCCGGACCAGCCGGTCTGGTCAAACCCGACTCTGACCCGTCTCCCTCTCTCTTCTGCGAAAGAACGGACAGCGTCTTTACGTTGTCCGTCCGTTTTTCGTTAGAGGGCCCCACACAGAAGTTATTCGAAGGATCCGAACCATTTATGAGACTCACGCCGCCAATCTCACTCAGGCCTAGGTGGATAAAAATTCAAAAGACTCCGGAGATCCGTTTTCGACCATTAAAACGGGCGATAGACGGTGGAAGAGAAATATCGGTGGACCACACCAAAACTCGACAAAAACCAGCCCATTCTGACCGAAAAATCGAGATAAATCCGGTGGACAGCTTGGATTGATCATTTGAAGCTTACTGTGGACCCCACCATCAAACAGCGTACGTGCGTAATGCACTCTGTTTCGTAGCCAGACGCCGTCCGGCTTTCGCGGAGGGTTGTGCGCTCTTGCGGGCGATCGGACGGCTGATCTGAACCGTTCATCATGTAGGTCTGTCAAGAAACTCCCAGAGGACGTTCTCCTTTTAGAAAGAAAGTAAGAAAAATGGGAGTGGGAGGCTCCGAATTTGACTACGTAAGGTTTATTCACGCAGCCGACTCGTCTGCGGACTGCTGTGCGTAAAGAGAGCTTCCGCAGCTGACTCATCCGGGGACTCCAGCCCTCCACCGCCCCTGGATGTATAAAGGAGAAAAAAACAGAAGAAAAGAGGGGAGGATTGAAGGAGGAGCCGTGACTGGAAAGAGAGGAAGCTTGGACGATTAGAACGTGGGAGAGAGAAGGAAGCAGCTGTGGGTTTCCTTCTTTCCTTTATATTTCTTTTGCTTTGTTTGCTTTGTTAAAGGTTCAGCCCATTCATGTGTGGCTAAACCTCTTAGCTAGGGCTAAGAGGTGAAGCCTATAGCGAGATGGGAGATACTATTTTATACCTTTAACTGAATTTGATTTTAGTTGATTATGGAAGGAATGTTTTTAGTCTTTAATGGCCTGTTGTGACTGAAATTTCAATGGATCTGCAATGGCCTTGAATATCTCCTTTTCCCTTTTGATGTATATGACGTCAGGAAGCCCTGTTGTTCACCATCGTCTCCTGGGCATGGTAGGATGATGGTACCCTTTCTAACTTGCATGCACTGTGATTGGTTGGTAATTAGTTTAATCATGTTGTTTGCTTTGTCTCCTAGGCATGGTTAGATGATGGAATCCATTCTAATTCATATACCTTTCATCTTATGAAGACTAGATCAAGTAGGTTCAGTTTGATTTCCGTGATTCTTGATGCAGGCAAAAGATCTCCCTGATCCCTACAAGTGGATCATCTGAATCCCTAGTTTCCTTCCTCTGAATTCCTTAAGTTTTAAATTAATCTCTCACCATTATTCATCGATTTATATTTGATTTAGATTGCATCTTAGGCTAGTTCTAGTTCTATTTAGTTTCAGGAAACGTACAAGTTTCAGTCCCTGTGGATTCGACCTCGGTCTTACCGAATTTATTACTACATCACAACCCTACACTTGGGGAGTGAACAAGTTTTTGGCGCCGTTGCCGGGGACTGACGGTTGCGATTCTCTGAAATTAATTAGGTTTAGGATTAGTTTAATAACTTTAGTTTTAGATTTTTAATTGATTTCTAGAACTAACTTGTTTCCATGTTTTGTAGGATCCTGACATAAGTTCCTAAATTGGTAATTCCTTCCTAATTTCTCTATTTTTTTTCTACTTTTAAAATTAGGGTTTAAATTTTAGAAATCTTCTAATTCTAGTATTCTCCTATTTGTAGGAAATAGTTTATTTTTGGAAATTTTCCTATTTTGTTTTTAGAACTAGGTTAGTTATTTCCTTTTTTCGGAATTAACTTTCTATTTTTATTTCTTTAGTAACTTTCTAATTTTAACTCTTTTAGAATCTAATTTTGTTTCCAAATTTATTTTTTGAATTTTTGTTTAGAAACTAACCTTCATATTTTGTAGGCCTTTAAGATAGAAATTTCTAATTCGGTAAGATCCTTCCCTACTTTCTATTTTTCAGTTCTCTTTTAGTAATTTACTTTCTAGTTTAGGACTTTCCTAATTTATTTTAGAAATTTCCACTTTCTTTTAGGAATTCCTTCTTTTATAAACCAGTTCACTGCTATCTTTCTTTTAAAGGATTGTTCTTCTCCTTTTTAGAATCTAACTTATTTTGTTCTATTTTGCAAGTCTTCAACTCAGGGCCTCCAATTTGGTAACTCCTTTCCAACCCTCTCTTTCTTTTTAGATTTTCTTTCTTAGGATTAGGTTTCAAATTTAAATTGAGGGTTGCGAGTGTTTCATGTCCAAGTGGGCCCGTGACGACACTCGACGTCTCTTGACTGAAGGAGGATTGGTTGAGGGGTTGACTACCCATCACAGGACTAGACACCGCTCAAAATCCCCTGAGTTAATTGAAGTTATGGCTGAAGACCAGCCTCCTCTACTTCCACCCAGGGTGGAGGATACCCAAGATGAGAACGAGGTGCATCAGGCACCCCCGCCTCGTACTTTACGAGATTATCTACAACCGGTGGGAGTGAGTATGCCCTTATGCATGATTTTTCCTGAAAACACAGGACAAATGGACATCAAGCCAGGAGTTATCCAACTCCTTCCCAAATTTCATGGACTTGAATCAGAGAGTCCATATTTACATTTAAAAGAGTTCGATGAGATTATAGCTACAATATGTTTTCCTAATGTATCTGAGGATACAATCAGGCTGAAACTCTTTCCTTTTTCCTTATAAGAGAAAGCTAAGACGTGGTTACATTCACTGCATCCTAGATCCATTGGCACATGGAACGACATGCAGAGGGAATTCATAAAAAAATTCTTCCCACATCATAAAACGATTACCCTTAGAAAAGCAATCATGAACTTTGCCCAAATGGAAGATGAAACATTCTTCCAATGTTGGGAAAGGTTCAAAGATTTGGTCAGTTCATGCCCACAACACGGATTTGAAACGTGGCGCATTACAAATTTTTTCTATGATGGACTGACATCTTCCATGCGCCAAATGGTCGAGACAATGTGTAATGGAAAGTTCATTAATAAAGATGTTGACGAGGTATGGGATTACCTCGATAGTCTTGCTGAAAAAACACAATCATGGGACTATTACCCAAAGTCGAACACCACGTCTAGGCCGACTCAATTAAAGGAGAAAGGTGGATTATATCTCTTGAAAGAAGAAGATGATCTCAAGTGTAAAATGACTACGCTCATAAGGAAAGTTGAGGCCATGGAAGGAAAGAAGGATAAGGTTAATGAAATTGTTTGCGGCATCTGTGATTGCAACATTCATACAACTGAAAATTGTCCTACAATACCCGCCTTTCGAGGAGTGTTGAATAAACAAGCTAATGCCGTAAACAACTATCAAAGACCTTTTACTGGACCTAACTCCAATACGTACAATCCTGGTTGGAAAAATCATCCAAACTTTAGTTGGAGGAATGGACAGACGGCTACCCCTCAAGGTTTCTTCAATCAAAATCCAAATCAAGTGAAACCTCAAGAGGAACCGGTTCAAAATTCCATACAAGAGCTGGCTCAAGCAATGCGGGGAATTACAGATTTTATGCAAAAAATAGATTCTCGTATGACGGTTATAGAAAAGGGGATGCTTCCTGCACAACCTCTCCTCAATCCTAAACCATAGTACGAGATTAATGATCCCAGCTCTTCAAATCAGATGGGGCACGCTAAATCCATCACCACTCTTAGGAGTGGAAAGATCATTGATAAAACTCTTCCGATTAGGCCCAAAAAGCCTCAAGAACCAGAAGAGGACAACAATGATGGATCCAGTGATGCCCCACAAAAATTAGAACCGGAACTTCGAGAGAAGCTAGTTGCTCCGTTCCCCCAACGGTTGGTTTCACCAAAACCTCTCTCTAACTTTCAGGATATTCTAGAGGTGTTGAAACAAGTGAAAGTCAACATTCCTCTACTTGATGTCGTGAAACAGATTCCTTTATATGCCAAATTTTTGAAAGACTTATGCACGACCAAAAGACGGCAAAGTATTCAAAAGAAAATTTTCTTGACTGAGAAAGTGAGTGCTATCCTAAAGCAAGACGTGCCACAGAAATTCAAAGATCCCGGTAGCCCAACCATATCATGTGTAATCGGGAACCATCGAATTGATCACGCACTTCTTGACTTAGGAGCGAGCGTCAATCTGATTCCCTACTCGGTATACAAACAGTTAGGTTTGGGTGAATTAAAACTCACCCTAACCACACTACAACTTGCTGATCGCTCTGTTCGTGTACCAAGAGGGATAATCGAGGATGTGTTGGTCCAAGTTGATAGATTTTACTACCCTGTAGATTTTATCATCCTGGACACCGAACCCATCAATAACATAAGCACTCAGATCCCCGTCATTCTTGGCCACCCATTCCTTGCCACTTCAAATACAATTATCAATTGTAGGAATGGTGTCATGACTATGTCTTTTGGGAATATGACATTGGAATCAAACATCTTTTTCAATAACGGCAGAAACTTAGAGGAGGATGACGATTTCCAAGACGTTAACATGATTGACTCTTTCGTGGAAGATACGAAACCTCTAACCTTATCCTCCGACCATCTAGAGGCGTGCCTAGCCCACTCCCATGATTTTGATGATGACATGATTAGGGAGACGTGTGCCTTGCTTGATACTGCACCGGTACTTGAAGTTAACCGGTGGAGGCCACAATTTGAAGAATTGCCACAAACCGATGTAGTGCCTCTACCGTCTAACCTCAAGCCGCCGAAGCTTGACCTAAAATCTTTGCCCTCTGATTTGAAATATGCCTATTTAGGTCAAGATGAGACGTACCCGGTGGTGATCTCTGCCCACCTAGAGAAAGAACAGGAAAGTATGCTCATATCTACTCTCATTGAGCATAAAGGAGCCCTGGGATGGACGATAGCGGACCTCAAGGGAATCGATCCCTCGATTTGTACTCACCGCATATATCTTGAGGATAATGCAAAAACCGCTCGGCAACCACAACGTAGACTAAATCCAAACATGAAGGAAGTGGTTAAAGCCGAGGTTCTTAAACTATTAGACGTGGGTATCATATACCCTATATCCGATAGTCAATGGGTGAGTCCAACTCAAGTGGTCCCTAAGAAGTCCGGAATCACCATCGTAGCTAATGCCAATAATGAACTCGTGCCAACTAGAGTCACTACTGGTTGGAGAATGTGCATTGACTATAGGAAGTTGAATACCGTCACGAGGAAAGATCACTTTCCTTTACCATTCATTGATCAGATCCTGGAAAGGTTAGCTGGTCATTCCTATTACAGTTTCCTTGATGGGTATTCGGGCTACAACCAGATAGAGATAGCCCCTGAAGACCAGGAAAAGACCACATTTACATGTCCCTACGGCACCTTTGCCTATCGAAGGATGTCATTCGGACTATGTAATGCCCCTGCCACCTTTCAGCGATGTATGCTTAGTATCTTTTCTGATATGGTGGGGCAATATCTAGAAGTCTTTATGGATGATTTCTCTGTTTACGGTCCATCTTTCAGCGAGTGCTTGGAAAGTCTTAAATGTGTGCTGAAAAGATGTGAAGAAAAGAACTTGGTACTTAATTGGGAGAAGTGTCATTTCATGGTTCAGAAGGGAATTGTCCTTGGGCATATCATCTCGTCTAAGGAAATCGAGGTAGATAAGGCAAAAATCGATCTTATCTCTAACCTACCTCCACCCAAGAACATCAGAGACGTGCGATCCTTTTTAGGACACGCATGATTTTACAGGCGATTCATAAAGGACTTTAGTCTCCTCTCTCGTCTTTTATGTACTCTTCTTCAAAAGGATGCTCCGTACAAGTGGACTGAGCAATGCCAGGAAGCTTTCACCAAGCTTAAGGGCACGTTAACCACTGCACCTATCATGCAGCCACCCGACTGGAGCCTTCCTTTTGAGCTTATGTGCGACGCTTCTGATTATGCTCTTGGGGCGGTCCTAGGCCAGAGAAAAGATAAAAGGCCCTACGTCATTCATTACGCAAGTAGAACTTTAAATTCTGCCCAGGTAAACTACTCGACTACGGAAAAGGAACTCTTAGCTGTAGTGTTCGCCTTGGACAAATTTAGGTCCTACTTGATCGGATCCAAGATCATTATCTACACAAATCATGCGGCACTTAAGTATCTTCTTCTAAGAATGATTTTAAGCCCCGTTTGATACGATGGATCCTTCTACTCCAAGAATTTGATTTGAAAATTAAAGATAAAAAGGGAGTAGAGAACGTAGTGGCCGATCACCTTTCTCGCCTTAATACCTCTGATTTCCTTGAGACGATCCATATCAACGACATGTTCCCTGATGAACAATTGTTTCGAGTCTCCCATTCACCTTGGTTCGCTGATATTGCTAATTATCTTACTACAGGTGCCATACCGACACAGTGGACTGCACAAAATAAGAAGAAATTCTTCACCGAGGTGCGCAACTTTTTCTGAGATGATCCTTATTTATTTAAATATTGCCCAGACCAAATATTAAGGAGATGTGTACCAGACGATGAGCATCAGAACGTCATCTCCTTCTGTCACTCACAGGCCTGTGGTGGTCACTTTTCTGCTAAAAAGACCACGGCCAAGATTCTGCAATGTGGCTTTTACTGGCCTACTATGTTTAGGGACACTCATGAGTTTTGCAAAGCTTGTGAGCGTTGTCAGAAATTGGGAGCATTGTCCCGTCGAAATATGATGCCTTTGAATCCCATCCTTATTATTGAAGCATTTGATTGCTGGGGCATCGATTTCATGGGACCATTCCCCTAATCGTTTGGAAATCTGTACATTTTGCTCGCTGTGGATTATGTCACTAAATAGGTCGAAGCGATTCCATGTCGAACTAATGACCATTGCACGGTCATTAAATTCCTAAAAGAAAACATCATTTCTCGATTCGGAACGCCTCGAGCCATCATTAGTGATGGGGGCTCACACTTTTGTAATAAACCATTTGAGAGCTTAATGAAGAAACACGGTAGCTCTCATAGGGTGAGCACCCCATACCATCCACAGACAAGTGGACAAGCTGAGATTTCCAATAGGGAGATCAAACACATTTTGGAGAAAACGGTTAACCCAGATCGTAAGGATTGGTCAATCCGATTGACCGATGCCTTATGGGCATACCGTACTGCCTTTAAAACCCCTATTGGAATGTCTCCCTTTAGACTTGTCTATGGGAAAGCTTGTCACTTGCCTGTGGAGCTGGAACATAAAGCGTACTGGGCGATTAAAAATCTTAATTTCAATCTGGACAACGCTGGCTCGCTACGCAAACTTCAATTGAATAAACTTAAGGAAATCCAGAATGATGCATACGATAATTCGAGAATTTACAAGGACAAGATGAAAGCATTTCATGACCAACACATTTTGCGAAAATCATTCACGCCCGGTCAGAAGGTCCTTTTGTACAATTCTCGATTACATCTCTTTCCGGGTAAGCTTCGATCTTGTTGGACCGGCCCTTACATTGTTGTTACTGTTTTTCCTCATGGGGCCGTTGAGATAAGAGATCCCGACAATGGCAAGGAGTTTAAAGCCAATGGACATCGATTGAAACCATTTGTCGAGAAATTTGATTCAGAGGACATGTTCATGCCCCTGACTGCTCCTGTTTACTAGGATTGATCTCCTAGTCTGATGGAGGTATAGGTAGGTTTATCGCTTTCATAGGACTAAGGTAGTTGCTTTATTTGTCTGGCTGAAGACGGTAAACTTAGCGCTCCTGGGAGGCAACCCAGCTCTTCATTTCATTTCTATCATTAGTTAGTTCAATGTTTGTGGGTAACATTACTGCAAACCCTCACGAGACTACAACTCGTCCACTAGGGGCAACGTAGGGGTTTAAAGGCTTGTTGCATATGCCAAATGCAATCGAGAGCACCTACAAAAGTGGTATAGGTAGGATTTTATTTTTTTTGTGATTTTTATGTTGCCTTCTCTTTCATGCTGACCGACGCCCATGCTACGATCTCTTGGAAAGTGTCTCTCGATTCATCATCCAGGTACTATCTTCCCATCACTTCATATTTACTGTTCGTTGTCCCAAGTGCATTGCACGCTCATATCTTTTACATTGAGGACAATGTAGATTTTAGGTTGGGGGTAGGAGATTAGGTGACCTAATCAGCATTTTCTTGGTTTTGAACAAAAATTGTGAAAATTTTTATTTTTTCTGGACTTTCTTGTGAATTCGAAGGGATTTTGACAGCCATCTAGGGCACTTGAAATTTCAAAATACATGATGTTGGAAATTTAAGACGCCTGGATTCAGTATCTATTAGATTGCATAGTTAAGTTTGAATTGTTAATCCAGAATTAGAAGTTGTAAACATTAATTGAGTTATGATCTTACATGTCACATCTCGCTTACACATTAAGGTTTCATTTGATATTGAAGGATTAATTTGGTGATCACTAAGCTTGAAAGGAACCAACCTGAGAAATTGAAAGGATTGGGCGAATGGTCTACACCATAGGTTTGCTCCCTATAGGTGTAGATTTAATTCCCTATGAATGATATGTGGAAAAATTTGGGTGTACAGTCTTCATCATAGGTTTGCTCCCTTTAGGTGAGGATTTGATTCCCCTTCTTGGCATTACGTTTAATGGAAAAATTAAAAATTAAAAAGAATAAAAGGATAATGTATGAGGCAAGTTTGAGTTATCGTGAATTCTTTTATTGGTTACCAATGATATCCTTAAATAGAGAGGTGAATCTTAATGTTGACAAGTCGAGATTAGACTATACATCCATGGAATTCAATATTTAGAATTTTTCTAATTCCTGGAATAATGCTTTGAACTTGATTATGAAGTTTATCATGCGCCTGAGTCTAGGAGGAAGTAATACCCAACATTCATGAATCTGAGAATGCTCATATCTGAATTATTTTGCAAAAACCACTCGAGTTTATAGAAATTGTTCTGTAATTCTCAACTTACTTTTCGCATATTTTGGTCGGGACTAGCAAAATGCTGGTTGGGGGTTGTGTTGAGGGTCAAATATTGCATATCAGACCCAGTTGTTGCCTAGATTTACGAACATGGTACCATTTAATAGCCCATTTTTAATCATGTTTCTGTTGCAAGGTGTATTTACGAGCCTGGACTGGGAAAAGGTATTAAATGCATGGATTTGACACTCTAGAATCACCAAGGCAACGGACGGACCCCAGGAGACCAAGATCGACGGAATTACACGCCAGGGATCCGTGAGAATCGAGAAACTAAAGCTCAAGCGGCCTGAAAGTCAGCCAGAATGCAAGATCACTGGGTTTCTATCATCTGTTCGGCTCAAAACTTTATTCATGGTTCGAGGACCAAAAAATAACCGTACACGTCAAATTTCAGCCATTGGATCCTTCTGGAAGTGGCCCAACGCTCAGATCAGCCCATAAACCATTGATTTTAGGCCTACCTGAGATCTGGATATGCTTAAAATTTGGTCTCAACCCATTATCTGAGGAGACAAGACGGATGAACGGAGCGGATTTCCGGGATCCATCATCATGGACTCCAAACGAGTTGGACGTGCATATAGTGCACACGCACGTGAGCTGCGCCGGACCAGACGGTCTGGTCAAACCCGACTCTGACCCGTCTCCCTCTCTTCTGCGAAAGAACGGATAGCGTCTTTACGCTATCCGTCCGTTTTTCGTTAGTGGGCCCCACACAGAAGTTATTCGAAGGATTCGAACCATTTATGAGACTCACACCGCCAATCTCACTCAGGCCTAGGTGGATAACAATTCAAAAGACTCCGGAGATCCGTTTTCGATCATTAAAACGGACGATAGACGGTGGAAGAGAAACATCGGTGGACCACACAAAAACTCGACAAAAACCAGCCCATTCTGACCGAAAAATCGAGATAAATCCGGTGGACGGCTTGGATTGATCATTTGAAGCTTACTGTGGACCCCACCATCATACAGCGTACGTACGTAACGCACTCTGTTTCGCAGCTGG
Source organism: Magnolia sinica (assembly GCF_029962835.1). Taxonomy (NCBI): domain Eukaryota; kingdom Viridiplantae; phylum Streptophyta; class Magnoliopsida; order Magnoliales; family Magnoliaceae; genus Magnolia; species Magnolia sinica. The sequence continues at coordinate 107,659,018 of NC_080575.1, forward strand.
ACGCCGTCCGGCTTTCGCGGCGAGTTGTGTGCTCTTGGGGGCGATCGGACAGCTGATCTGAACCGTTCATCATGTAGGTCTGTCAAGAAACTCCCAGAGGACGTTCTCCTTTTAAAAAGAAAGCAAGAAAAATGGGAGTGGGAGGCTCCGAATTTGACTGCGTAAGGTTTATTCACGCAGCCGACTCGTCTGCGGACTGCTGTGCGTAAAGAGAGCTTCCGCAGCTGACTCGTTCGGGGACTCCAGCCCTCCACCGCCCCTGGATGTATAAAGGAGAAAAAAACAGAAGAAAAGAGAGGAGGATTGAAGGAGGAGCCGTGACTGGAAAGAGAGGAAGCTTGGACGATTAGAACGTGGGAGAGAGAAGGAAGCAGTTGTGGGTTTCCTTCTTCCCTTTATATTTCTTTTGCTTTGTTTACTTTGTTAAAGGTTCAACCCATTCATGTGTGGCTAAACCTCTTAGCTAGGGCTAAGAGGTGAAGCCTGTAGCGAGATGGAAGATACTATTTCATACTTTTAAATTTCTGAACTGAATTTGATTTTAGTTGATTATGGAAGGAATGTTTTTTGTCTTTAATGGTCTGTTGTGACTGAAATTTCAATGGATCTGCAATGGCCTTGAATATCTCTTTTTCCCTTTTGATGTATATGACGTCAGGAAGCCCTGTTGTTCACCATCGTCTCCTGGGCATGGTAGGATGATGGTACCCTTTCTAACTTGCATGCACTGTGATTGGTTGGTAATTAGTTTAATCATGTTGTTTGCTTTGTCTCCTGGGCATGGTTAGATGATGGAATCCATTCTAATTCATATACCTTTCATCTTGTGAAGACTAGATCAAGTAGGTTTAGTTTGATTTCCGTGATTCTTGATGCAGGCAAAAGATCTCCCTGATCCCTACAAGTGGATCCTCTGAATCCCTAGTTTCCTTCCTCTGAATTCCTTAAGTTTTACATTAATCTCTCACCATTATTCATCGATTTATATTTGATTTAGATTGCATCTTAGGCTAGTTCTAGTTCTATTTAGTTTCAGGAAACGTACAAGTTTCAGTCCCTGTGGATTCGACCTCGGTCTTACCGAGTTTATTACTACATCACAACCCTACACTTGGGGAGTGAACAATAAAGGATAACAAAAGCACTGTCCTCCCTGCAGAAAACAAATTTCCAAAACCGATTTCCCCATTCAGCAGAATTTGCAGCCCACTAGCGACTGCAGACTGGTATCCCGCCATATTCCAGCATCCGAGCAGAATTTTTGCAGCCCACCAGCGATTGCAGACTGGTATCCAGCCATATTCCAGCGTCCGGCACAGAGCACGCTGCCCTAATGCACTTGGGGTTAGAGCCGCCCAGTCTGAAGATGTCGTCAAGGCTCTTTGAAAGCTGTACCAACAAGGAGAAACTGCAACCTTGGCTGTAGATAACTAGGAGCAGCAGACCAAGCGAAGGCAATGCAATTAGTTATGCCTCATTTTTTATTTTTTTTGAACACAATCATTTTTTATTTTTTATTTTTTATAAAGGGAGGCTGCCAGAAAAACAGGTAATACAAGCAGCCCAATTCAAGGCAGTGCTATCTGAATGCAGTGGAGAGCATGATAGCGCCCAACATCCTAAAGAATAGCAACATCGCAGCAGCATAGCAGAAGTTATCAAGAGATCAGAGCAAAATCTCCATACACACCGTGATCACAAGGCTGTTACACCCAATAGCAGGACCAAGCCGAACATCTCCATAGAAGTAGCCTCCAGCCACCTAGAGAAACTGGCCTCTAGAAGCAGTTCTAGAGAGCAATCTGGATTCTGGACGAACAGATAAAAGCAGGGAAACTCAGGGGAACCAGCACCGCAGGAAAAGAAGAAACAGAACCAACTTTCCCTTTTTGGATTTGTTGGATTGGCAAAGCGACCCAAATCCTGCTCTATCCAAAAGGCCCCGAATGTCTCAAGGAATGTCTGAAAGACTGACGTAAGTCTTATTGGGGCATTCGAAGCTAGCCCTCTTAGCTAGAGCGTCAGCTACAGAGTTACCCTCCAGCAAAGTGTGGGCGAAAGAGAGAAGGGGCTCTGCTTCTCTAGAATACGCCCCACATACTCCCAGATGTTCCAAGGGCAATTATCAGAACCAGAAGATACTACCTTGGCTATGATATGCGAATTAGTTTCAACTAGAATGTTATATAAACCCATTTCGCTACCGATCAAGATACCATCTAGCATGGCCCTGGCTTCGGCAATAGTGTTTGGAAATATGCACCATGGGGTTTATTTACCATCTAGCCTGTTCATCAGGTAAGGTAACGTAAGCTTGTATAAGGGAAAGCACAAGTATCAGCTAAATCAGATCCTTCCGTCGCCCAAGAAGTTTTAAACTGTAGGTGTCTAATTTCTATTGTTTCCTATAGTCCACTTGAGCTTTGGCTCTGCTTTGTTTTTGTGTCCATAACTTAGAACGATCTTTGAAAAAAAAAACGATATTTTGAAGATCTAAGAAATACATCATGGTAGCGCCCACAAAAATTTCAGACGTCAAGAAAATCCGTTGCTTGCTGTGCAGTGCAGCTCATTCCCGAGATAGAAGAAAAGGGACGGGTTGACACGTGGAACTTCCGTGGGCTGCATCATAATGTATGTGTCAGATCCACACTGCCCATCTATTTTTTCATAGCATTTAGGACATGAGACCAAAAATAAGGCAGAGTAAGGCTAAAATGGGCCATACAACATGAAACAGTTGAAATTGGATGCCTACCATTGAAAACTTCTCCGGGCCATAAAAGGCTCCTGATATTTGTATTTTTCTTTCATCTACGTATGTGTGACCTCATGAAGATCTTAGATCACAAATAAACCCCACGGTTGGCCCTTGTAAGGTTTCAAATCCCCGGTGCTTTCTGTGTTGTGGTCTACTTGAGATTTGGATGTGCCTCATTTTTTGGATCATACTCTAGAATAGAATGATTTTTCTTTTTTAAAATGATGGACGGTATGTATCTAATACATAAAGTTGTGTAGTGTAATATGCAGTCTATTCAGGAAAGAGTATTCTGTGAGCTGTTGTCATCGGCCATGACATGGACCAACGAGGTGCGATGGCACAAAATTTTAATTTCCCCGTGACTTCAACGCATACGCACAAAGCGTTTAGACTCCAGACTCCCACTATAAAATCGATGCATCCTGGCCTAACAAGTCACAGCACTACCAACCAATATCCAAACATGTCCTCAAAGAAATCTCTTCTCTCTGTCCTCTTCTTACTACTGATAGCTTCTTCCAATGAAGCAACATCATCAGCATCTGAGGAAGCAAAAGCTCTCCTCAAATGGAAAGCCAGTCTCTCTCAAACAGAGGCTCTCCGTTCATGGTCCTTAATTCCCATTGCCAACGCTTCTGCCACCCAACAGAGCTCTCCATGCAACTGGACCGGAATCTCATGCGATCATGCACACAACGTATTTGAAATAAACCTTTGGAATACAAGCTTGCAAGGTATGCTCGATAATTTTAGCTTCTCCTCCTTTCCCAACCTCATCAACCTCAATCTTAGCCAAAACTCACTCCATGGAACCATTCCAACCCCAATCGGTTCTCTTTCAAAACTCGTCTTTCTTGATTTGTCTGCCAATCAACTGTCAGGTACCTTGCCTCCTTCACTAGCTAATCTTACTCGCATTCTAGAGCTCAACCTTTCTGATAACATGATAACCGGTGAAATATCCCCTCATTTCTTTGCCAATTGGACCAGACTCATCTCTCTTCAACTCTATACCAATCAACTCACCGGAGAAGTTCCATCAAGAATTAGCTTTCTGAAAAATCTTCGCCACTTGGACCTCTCCGAAAATCATATAGTCGGTTCGATACCTCCAGAAATAGGAATGCTTAAAGATCTCCTCACCCTTAGATTGCACAAAAACAATCTCACAGGCGCCATCCCTCCTTCCCTTGGAAATTTGAGAAGCCTAACCGAACTCTCCCTACCTGAAAATCAGCTCACTGGTCCAATCCCTCCAGCTTTTGGCAATTTGAGCAGCTTGACTTCACTCTCTCTACGCTATAATCACTTATCTGGTTCAGTACCTCCAGAAATCTCAAATCTAACACGTTTGGAGATTCTCTCTTTGGTTGAAAACAATTTTTCAGGCCAGCTACCTCAAGTATGCCAAGGCGGTTCACTCAGACGCTTCTCTGCCAAAAAAAACCATTTCACTGGTCCCATCCCTGAAAGCCTGAGAAACTGCACCACCTTAATAAGAGTTCGGCTCGAACATAATCAGCTCACTGGAAATATATACCAAGTTTTCGGAGTATATCCTAATTTAGAGTACATTGACCTGAGTTACAATAGATTGCATGGCGAGCTGTCGCCTAATTGGGGAGAGTGTCGAAACCTAACACTCCTAAAAATCTCCAACAACAATATTACTGGTACAATTCCGCTGCAAATTGGACAATTGAGTAGGCTACAAGAGCTCGATCTTTCATCAAACAACTTAGAAGGAAAGGTTCCTAGTACCCTTGGGATGTTGTCTATGCTTTACAAGTTGAGTTTAAACAATAACCAACTATCCAGTCCGGTACCGGGTGAAATTGGAAAACTATCCAATTTGGAGATTCTTGAACTATCGAAGAACAAACTGAGCGGGCCAATACCTCAACAACTGGGGGACTGCTCCAAATTGTCGTATTTGAGCATGAGTGAGAATTATTTGAATGGAAGCATTCCATTTCAGATAGGAAATCTAGTAGGCCTACTGTATACATTAGACCTCAGCCATAACTTCCTTTCGGGAGAGATACCTGGACAACTAGGAAAACTGCACATGTTAGAAAAGCTAAATCTCTCCCACAATTTGCTCTCTGGTTCCGTCCCATCATCTTTCAAAGAGATGATCAGTTTATATTCCATCAACTTTTCATATAATGAATTGGAGGGCCCTCTTCCTGACAGCAAAGCCTTTCACCTGGCTCCATTGGAGGCATTCATTGAAAACAAAGGTCTATGTGGTGAAGTGAAAGGTTTGTTACCATGTAATTCCTCTTCAATAAACCCTGTTAGCGGAAAGAAAGACAAAAAAGTTGTGTTCTTCATCGTTATTCCCCTTGTGGCAGCATTATTTCTTCTATTTGTAATTGCTGTCATTTGCTTTATTTTTCTCCGGAAAACGAGAAACGTAGAGAAAGGGGCCATAGAAGTAAACAATGGAAATCTATTTTCAATATGGAATTTTGATGGAAAGACTGTGTATGAAGACATCATCAGAGCAACCAAGGATTTTGACAACAAATATTGCATTGGGGTGGGTGGGTACGGGACAGTTTATAAAGCAAATCTACAAACTACTCAGGTAGTAGCTATAAAAAAACTTCACCCATTAGATGGGGGTGTAGTGGACCAGAGAAGCTTTATAAATGAGATACAAGCACTAACAGAAATTCGACATCGCAACATCGTGAAGCTCTATGGGTTTTGTTCGCATGCTCGGTGCTCATTTCTAGTGTACGAGTACATGGAAAGGGGAAGCTTAGCTTGCATCCTCAGCAGTGAGGAAGGAGCTGTAGAATTGGATTGGGTGAAGAGGATGAACATCATTAAAGGCATAGCCCATGCTTTATCATACATGCACCATGATCACACCCCTCCTATAGTTCATCGGGACTTAACGAGCAACAACATTTTGTTGGATTTGGAATTTGAGGCCTGTGTCTCTGACTTCGGCACCGCTAGGCTCGTAAAACCAGATTCATCAAACTGGTCCGAACTTGCAGGCACTTGCGGATATGTAGCTCCAGGTACGTCGGATGGTACTGGTATATTGAGCCTAGTTTTCTCTGTTTCCATCTTTTTCCCTAATGTTGCTTAAATCTTCTTATTATCTTGGAATTTATATATATATATATCTGTGTGTGTGTGGAATGTCTAAATGCATACTTAAAAGTAGTTAAAGATCACCGAAAATGTTACTTAAAATGCTTTTGTATCATCATTTTACTACTAGTCTACGCAGAATAATTTTTTAAGTCACATCTTATTTAAAATATTTAAATTCAGTTTCCTCTTTTTTATCTCATTTCATGCAAAGATATATAAACTTCAATTTTAATTTCCTAAATGGTAAAAGGACTTCCTCTTAATAAATTTAATGACCTATATTATTAAATCAAATTTGTGAAATAATATAGCTTATCTGTATTTGTATAGTTTCTATGTTTTCCTTAACAATTGTAGGATCATTTGCTCAAAACAAACTTTATACATAGATGGGAACGTGATCTTGTTTCTCAACCTCTTTCTTTTTCTTTTTCTTTTTTTTTTCTTTTATTTATTTATTTATTTATTTATTTTTATTTATTTATTTTTTTTTTTACGTTTTTTTGGTGCAGAGCTTGCATACACAATGAGGGTGACTGAGAAATGTGACGTATATAGCTTTGGGGTTATATCACTTGAACTCGTAATGGGAAGGCATCCTGGATTTCTCTTCTCATCCTTGGCATCATCAGGTGGCCAAGATACATTGTTGATGGATTTGTTAGATCAACGTCTCCCTCTTCCTGTGCCTCAAGACAGAAAGGATGTGGTTTCTTGTGTGATGTTGGCAATTGCATGCTTGCGTGCCAATCCTCACTCTCGGCCCACCATGCGGCACGTGTCGCAGGAGCTATCTGCATGCAGGGATCCTCTTCCTGAGGCTTTCCACAAGATTACATTGTCTCAACTGTCGGATATCCAGGTGTGATTGAGTAATAGGAGGAGATGACAGGGAAGAAAAGGAAAAACCATGGAATATGGAGCAGATCAGTCATCAAACTAGTGAGCCTTTCGTCAATGGTTTTTCTATTTTAAAATAGATAAATACACCTACTCAGGAGAACGCATCAACCTAACCCACACAGCACGGAGAAATATCAATTTGTGGATGTTGAAGTGTTTGTATATTTGTGTCCTTAGATGTTCCTCTTGTAGTTGTACCTTGATATTCAAGCATTTGTCTATTCTTTGATGCTTCCTGTTGCTTGTATGTTGATACTTAAGTGCATTATATGACATGGTAGAGCAACAAATGGCAAACACTACAAATTTCGTTCATGTCTCTAAAGGAATTATGAATCCATGAGCCGAGGATCACCATTTTCTAGTTTAAGTTAATTGTATATATACAACCATTGACCTCTTCTTGCTGTTTTTATTCCTGCCCTCCCACAATTCTTGTAGGCAGAAACCGTGTGGATCCCTGTGAGAAATCCACTCCGTCCATCAGTTTTGCAAGCTCACATTGGAACGAAAAAGCAAATATAGAGGCAGATCCAAAACTAAGGTGGTCCACACTGTATGAAACAATGAAAATAGAAATGCCCACTGGCAAAGCCTGGGCATGAAAGTTTTGCATTAGGCTAATATTTGTGTTTTCAATTCATCCCAGTGAGAATAACCTTATGAACTGTTTGGATGACATTAAAACATCATGATAGACAACAGGAAGGTTGCAACTTGGTGAACTCATGATGTCACCAAGTTGGACTCAGACTGCAGGTTGCTTTGAGTAATTGGATGTGCTTACGTACCAAGTTTTAGAAAATTGATCCTGTCCTATATGATAATATGTTTACAAATATACAGCCAAGGAAAAAAATAAAAATAAAATGAAAATAATCAATTTATTAAAGAATCACGTTCTAATCCCGAAGGATTTCAAATCAGGATGGTCCACATGGTCGAAGTCCCTGGCCTAAAAGTCCGCTCATAATATAATATATATATTTTTATAAGGCAGGTCAGGTGACATTGTCAAAGTTTCCTGGCCAAAAAATTCCCGGTACATTAATCATGTGGGCGACGCTTACATCGGTGACCACCAGAATTTACAAACAGCTTGATTTTTAGCCTGGCCTTTCATCAACATCACATCAGTGGTCTGAATGCACTCTATTTTATATATACAACACTGTAGGCCGTCCAATCAAATCAAGATTGGGAAGCGGATTGCCTGGCGTGGTGTGCCAAACACCACCCTGGTGTGATACAAAACTAATGTGGCTCTATGAAGTTTTTATTGGGATCCCCACTGTTTTTTGTGGAATGGTCTACTTGAGCTTTATATCTGCTTATTTTTTGACTCATGCCTTAAAATAATCTTAAAAAATGGATAGATGATACAGACATGACAGATGTATCATTATGGGATCAATACAACTCTTTTTTTTTTTCTTTCTTTTTTTTGAGAATATAAATTTTATTCACACGGGGATCAACGCTTTACATGAGAAATTTTCAGGGAAAAAAAAAAAAAGAAAAGAAAAAGAAGCCACCCACACCTATCATATACCCCTGCCTCACTGAAAGACACTGGGAGAGCCGATACACAAGGTGAGAAAATGGAAACCATCTAAGTTAGGATTTCCTTATATTCCCTAGGCCCACCTTATCAAGAAAGATCTCCCGCTTATTTGAGGTGGGACTTGAGGTAAGGAGCTGAACTTGAGGGTCTCATGCGAGCCGCTTCCACTTGATGACATCAACACACCACAGTTCTCTCCAATTTGTTCCCTGTGGCCCGATTCATCAGACTGATTTTAGGGGGCCATGCATAACATGATCTAACTCATATTATGGACAAATTCGATTTTATCCATGCATCACGTGGGCCCCACATCTTCCCATGCCACCTTAGCTTATAGTGGTACCGGTAAAAGGGAAGCGTGGCCCTTTAATTATAGCATTATGTGTCGACCTAGCTGGACTTAGACCTGCAGGTTGCACTATCTTTGAAGAGACCTTCACAAAATTAGATGAGTTTCCGTGCCTAGTTGAAGAAATTTGATCCTAGCCTGTGATTAGTGGTTTACAAATAGACATATAAGGAGAAAATCTAAATTAAGGGCGAATAATCAAGTGATTCAACATTTAACATCTTCTAATATGGAAGGATTTCCAATCAAAGCGGTCTTAATTAATGGCACCGTCAGATCAAAGATTGGTCCACATTGTCAAAGTTCCCTGGCCAAAATTTCCACGGTACATGTATTTTGCGGGGCCACGTACTTATGAAGAAATAGGTGGTTAAAATAATGATACCCAACATCTATGGTCAGAGTATCATGCTTTTCTCATTTGATGTGCGGTCGCATAAGGGGTAAAGAGAGATGAATATGGTGATGTAGAGCGGGTTTCGAACAGTTTCATGGTCAAGATGGACCTGAAAAGGTCTGATCGGAGATGGAGGTGATTTAGACCGTCAGAACTTAAAATGGACTTATCTCGCGAACTAGAATGAGCTATCGCACGTACCATATATGATTTGGGGTAAGACGAACTTTTAGATAACCAACCTCGGGTTGTGCATGCCGAATTTGCAAAATACCATCAGATCGCGAATTCCTATTTTAATTTCATTTTTACTATTTATAGTAAGTTTTAGTTTGATTATAACTCTTCATTTGTTGGGCTTTAGGAGTTGCGCCCAACATGAAAAGTGCTTAGAATAATTAGGAGAACAACGTGGTGAAGCCAAATAGGACACTTATTATTTTTGGCCACAAACCATGTGCACAGTAGGAATCACAACCGTCTATAAATAGTAAGTTTACTATTTATAGTAAGCCGTGATTTAACTTACTATTTATAGTAAGCTGTGATTTATGGGAGTTTTAGTTGTAGTTTAATTCCGAAACTTCTTCCATGGCTTAGTATCCCTATTTAAAGTGGTGTAAACTCGTTTATTCATTCATCAATCAATTTATGAATTTTCTAGAATATTATTTCTATTTTCTTATTTTTTTTTCCTCGTGGATTCGAGAAGTCTATGTGAAGAGTCAAGAGAAGCTTCATGGATTTGAAGTAGTTATCCTTGAGGAAGATGGCAATCGACCTCATCACGTTCATCCCTACGTCATATAGATACTGCACAGATGCGCTGCCTCGACACGTGTTTAACTTTCTGAAGGATATTGAATGTTGGGGGACTGCAAAAGCACACAGAGATAAATCTAGGAGAGTAATCCGATAGCACCACGAAAGAATAAAATAAACATAGTGAATTTAACGTGAAAAAACCCTTTCGAAAAAAAAAAAAAAATAACGGCACAAAGTGACAAATGATCACTATGAAAGTAGAATTACAAAGTAAAGAGATTACCCGACTCAAACAATCTCGAATCTCACCCTTAATACATCATTTGAAACCCTTAGACGATTTAGAAACCCTAGAATGATCCCCCCCGATCCCATTTACATCTATATTTATAAGCTAAGAAGGAATCCCAAATGAAATCGGAAATAAATCCCACAAAATCGCAGTTTTACATAAATTTATGCCAAATAGTTCGATGTTATCGAAACTTATCATTCGATGACATCAATCTAACACCCAAACTATCTAGAGACAAAACATGATTTTTCAAAAATTCTCGATTGCATCATGCTATGTTCGATGGCATTGAACATTTCCTTTGATGTCATCGTACATCTTCTGATGGTAGCGAAAAGACACTATGATAGTCTAGTAACTAACTGGAGAAAATTCGAAAATTCTTGATGGGATCAAATACTATTCGATGCCATCGAAGAAGACATCGAACAGTCTACCCTACAACTGACTCAATTTAAGACATCAATTACAACATTAAAATTTGGACATGTCTCACTTTCATTGCTGTCGGTTTGCACCTGTCCTGGATGCAGCAAATTAAATCTCACCTCCACAAGGAAGTCTCAAGTTTCGACCAAAAACGAGAGTTATTTTGATACTCCACTACATTGTGATAGTTCTTGCACATGCAATATGTGTCATATATCTAAATCGAAGTTAACATTGAAAATCATGGGATACACCAGAGGTAGGTAAGAACGCAACAATCAGGTCATTGGGTTGGGTTGACAATTGTTTGTTGAATCAACCCAATTGTTTGTTGAATTTAGACCGTTCAATATCTTTATTTTAGATTGTCCATTATCCTTCAATGCTTTGTATAAAGTTGGCCCACTAGCTGAATGCTTTAATTTTGATTAAATGTATTTGTTGTATCTTATTTTTGACCGTTCAGGGAAAGCCAATAAAAGAGTGACATGCGATATTGCATAAAAAATAAGAGATGGATGAAAAGAACTTTAAAATGCTTGGAGCGCTTTTTACGAGATTACGGTTGGTGTAAATCTAATTTTACATGTCAGTGGGTAGTCGATGGAATGATGTGGTCGAGCAATTCAAAAGTCTAATAAGCAAATAGAGAAACAAGAAACATGGCCGAGCAGTTCAAGATATAAAAGGACGACAAAGAGAAACAAAATTGGCCGAGAGGAGAGGAACAATCACAACAAGAAACGTAACAAAAGAAAGATTCAAACAAGAGAAGGATCTGCTACCATACGACTAGACCAAAATCTCACGCAATTAATCACGAAGTGTAGCAGAAATAAACCTGCGGAATAAGAGGTTAAATACAGGGTACGCTTAATAGTTTAATAGTTTGAGCTTCTTTTAATTTCCCAACCTTGTGAGAACTCACTCCATGGAACCATTCTCACCCGGGAGCGGACTAGATACTGAACACTTCGGTAGCCAGGAGGTGACTGAAGTGACGTGGTGAAATACGTACAATTGGTTGAATATCAAGAGCCTGTTCCTTACAATTAATGTTCTTTTAGTTGGAGCTCCGTTATACGTCTTTCTCCCTTTAGCTATTCACCCACTTGATTTCACGTCATTTTCAAGTAATTTCTTTCCTTGGCTCGCCCTACCAAAGTGACTCACCACTTTCCATGGGTGCCACCATGATGTATGTATTGTATCCACACTCTCCATTCATTTCGTGATATCATTTTAGGGCATAATCCAAAGAGTGAGAAAGATCCAAATTTCAAGTGCACCCCAACCAATGGGGATTGAACACCTACCTTTAAAATCTCTTTGGGCCATAGAAGCTTTCAATCAAGCTAGTATTTATGCTTTATCTTATTCCATGTCTTTTTTAACTCATAAAAAAGTTGGATCTCAAATAAACCCCATGACAGTTTTAACGGTGGCGGTCACCTCCCACTGTTTTCCGTGGTGTAGGGTCCTCTTGAACTTTGGATTTGCCTAATTCTTTTGCCCCCTCCCTAAAATGATCCCTCTAAATGGATGGATGGTGTGAATACAACACATACATCATGGTGGGGGCCAAAGAACGTGGTTACATAACACCGGCAACCAGACTGGCTACCGTGGTACAGAAGCCAACCGGCTTCCGTTTCCAATGGCGGCCAAAGCCATCCGCATGAACTTCCTTCAACGGCAAGCTTGGTGGGGCACACCATGATATTTGTTAGAAATCCATTCCGATCCATCATTTTTTCCATATCATCTGTTAATATAGGTAAAAAAATGAGGCAGATCTAAAACTCATGTGGGCCGTATGGCTAGAAACAGTAAGTGGGGGAATTCCTGTGGTTGAAAATTTCCTAGGTCCACCATGATGTATATATGTCATCCATATGGTTCATGAGGTCATTCCTACTGGGATGAACTGAAATTATAAAAACATTAACATAATCCAAAACTTTTCTGGCCGCTTGAATATTTCAATGGTGAAAGCTCAATTCTCACCTTTTCCTATCATGGGGCCCACTCGAGGTTTGGATCAATATCATTGTTAGGTCCATGTTGTAACATAATCTAGAAAAATTACTGGCCGGGATAAATTTATCAAAAACATTACGGTGGGTGCCACTTAGACATGTTACTACTTTTAATACTGTGACGGCATTTTAGAAATTCGTAGAGGATGGGATTTTTAATTCTTTACAATAAATAGAGTTGGGACGCGGGTTGGCTACTGAACCAGATAGTAGCGAGTCTGGTTACCGATGTCACATCACAGTATTCTTTGTGCCCACCATGATATTGTATGTGTTGTATCCGCACCATCCATCCATTCGCAGAGATCATTTTAGGAGTGAGCCAAATAATTACGCAGGTCCAAAGTTCAAATGGACCTCACCATAGAAAACATTGGGACGGTGACGGCCATCATTGAAACCTTCCGGGGTAGAATATGATGTTTATTTGAGATCCAACCTTTTTATTAGTTAAAAAGATATGGAATAAGGTAAAGCATAAATATTAGCTTGATCAAAAGCTTATGTGACCCAAAAAGGTTTTAATGGTAGGTGTTCTATCTCCATTGTTTTCTACTGTGGGGTGCACTTGAAATTTGGATCTTTCTCACTGTTTGGATTATGCCCTAAAATGATATCATGAAATAGATGGTCAGTGTGGATACAATACATACATTATGATGTTGCCCATGGAAAGTGGTGACGTCACTTCAATAGGGAGATGAAATAAAAGAAATGACTTGAAAATGACGTTTACCCTTGTGTGGTCAAGTGCGTGCACAGGCAAACGAAGAGAAACGTTTAATGAAGAGAGCATTAATTGTAAGGGAACGTACTCTTGGTATTCACCCAATTGTATTTCACCACATCACTTTGGCTACTGAAGCGTTGAATATCTAATCCGCTCCATTCTCACCTAGATTGGTTCTCTTTCGAAACTTGTACTGTCACGCCCTGAAATCCGGGTATAGAGTGTGCACCCTCAGAATCGAGTTTCAGTTCGTGACTTCTACACAAAGTGTACTAATTTAATTCTTTAATCAGTTTAATTAGAGATGATAATTATATTCAGTCTAAGTTTCACCATAATCTCAATCACACATACATAACACTTAACACCAATTAACCAAACATATATAAATCTTGACAACCCTTAAAATAAAATAAACATTAAAAATCATTCATTTATTATATCCTCATACTACAATTATATTTATTCCATACTAACATTGTTTTAATGAAATAAATCTAAATAATTTCTTTAAATCTCAAAATCAATACTGATATGCATTTTACGTTAATCAAATTATGCTAGCAAGCAATTAGAAATAGTCTAATGTTGTCACTTCATCTTTAGATAAGTATGACTATCTTTCACATGGATCATGTTTAGGTACGGTGCATCCTTCCGGTTCTTGCGTCACATCATCTGCTAATGACTCCTCTGTACGGTTTTTCAATCAATAAAAAAGTAAGCTGGTCAGGCTTAGTGAAATAACCCAGCATGGTTCATAATAATAGCAATTAAAATAACATAAAAATAGATGTACAATGATATAGATGCAAATGATGTATGAATGCATCAGATGGGATGATCGTTTATCTGCTTGGGTTGGAGGTCGTTAACCGGCTTCCACCTTTCGGTAGGCTTGGGAATAGCCCGCATCTGGTAACGCTCTACTATGATCGACATTTCTTCCAAGGAGGGCCCCTATGATCGACCATGCGTTATGCAAATGCAATAAATGATGGATAGTGTATGGATGTATTGTTTTCATATTTGGCATAGTTGTCTAGATCAGAATATACACATATGAATTTATCGTACAATTACCATAACAAAATACTCAAAATCAATATATCAATCAATCAAATAATCACAAATGATTTATTTTAATTTTAATAAATTATGAGACAAGTTGATTACTCACTTGAGTTTGATAGTGTAGAATCCACAAGGTAAATGAGTTGGTTTGAATTCAAAAATCTTATCAATTATATCAGCAACATTATTATTCATCTAGTTATTTTACATGGTGGGGTCCACCTTGATATACATCATAAGTGGCCAAACCCTAAATGATCAAATAATTAAAATTATATGTTTATTTAAATTTAATTATTAAGATTTAAAATTTCTTTTTAAGATTCTGAAATTGAATGTTAAATAATTAATTAGGGTAGCCCACCGGATGATTAGATCATCCAGATTCTTGAGGTGTTACCATGTTTTGCTTTTACACATTAGATGGATTGTGTGGATCTAACCACACATACACTGATGGCCTATCTCGACCTTCTACGTCAAGTGATACCAACACTTGCGCAAAAATCTAGGATTCCTTTATTAAATACTTCTACATCTGACTAATGTAGCCCATCCGATGGTTAGATTGATCTGAAAATTAGGGTCATTGTATATTTTGACCTTAGGGATCATATGATCCGTACAGATCTATCTTAACACAATTAGATTCCATCCATTCAATATATTCCTAAAATATTACTAATAAGATCTGAAATCATAAAAACATCACTTTATTAAAATTGGCTCTATACACCTATATAATGATCGTGTGGATGATCCACACCATCCATTGTATATATCAAGAAGAAATTAACAACATAATAAAAAATTAAAAAGATCTAACAGCTAGAACTTACCTGATTGAGCCTTCTTAAAATCTCCTCTCCCTTATTCTCTTGAGCTTCTTTTTTTCTATTAAGCAGAAACCTCTCGTAAACCTTTTTTTTTAAAGAAACTTCTCTTGATAAGATAGGATGAGCACATCCTTCCTTATCTTAAATTTGAATTTTTTTTTATGATATTTGATAAAAAATTTATTATTACTACTTCAAAAATCAATCCCTAAACATCTTTCTCAATTAAGAATGTCTCTACCAACTCAACTATTGACTTATTTTTATTTTTTATTTAAAAATAAAATCTTTAAATATTTATTTTAATTTTTTAAATGCACTAAAATTTAAGGTTATTACGTGTCCTCCTTGATTTGTCCGCCAATCAACAGTCAGATGCCTTGCCTGCTTTGCTGCAGCAGCTAGTTCAGGGCTCCATTTGCTAGCTTCACGGATAATTTCATTACCTTGACTAGCAAGATCACGTCCCTCATTACGAGCTTGTACACACGCTTCAAACACCACCCGATTAGCTACTGCACCAGGTGCATTTCCCCAAGGGTGTCCTAAAGTTCCTCCACCGAACTGTAGTACGGAATCATCCCCAAAGATCTCAGTCAAGGCAGGCATATGCCAAACGTGAATACCGCCTGAAGCCACGGGTAGAACACCTGGTAAAGAGACCCAATCTTGAGCGAAATAAATACCGCGACTTCGGTCTTTTTCAATAAAATCATCGCGTAGTAAATCAACAAAACCCAAAGTGATGTCCCGTTCCCCTTCCAGTTTACCTACTACGGTACCAGCGTGAATATGATCTCCACCAGACATACGTAATGCTTTAGCTAGTACACGAAAGTGCATACCATGATTTTTCTGTCTATCAATAACTGCATGCATTGCGCGATGGATGTGAAGAAGTAGACCGTTGTCTCGGCAATAATGAGCCAAGGTAGTATTTGCAGTGAATCCCCCCGTTAAGTAGTCATGCATTACGATAGGAACTCCCAATTCCCTGGCAAATATGGCCCTTTTCATCATTTCTTCGCATGTACCTGCAGTAGCATTCAAGTAATGTCCTTTGATTTCACCTGTTTCGGCCTGCGCTTTATAAATTGCTTCGGCACAAAATACGAAACGGTCTCTCCAACGCATAAATGGTTGGGAGTTCACGTTCTCATCATCCTTGGTAAAATCAAGTCCACCACGGAGACATTCATAAACCGCCCTACCGTAGTTCTTGGCGGATAACCCCAATTTTGGTTTAATAGTACATCCCAATAGTGGACGACCATACTTGTTCAATTTATCTCTCTCAACTTGGATGCCATGGGGCGGGCCTTGGAAAGTTTTGACATAAGCAGTAGGAATTCGCAGATCCTCCAGACGTAGAGCTCGTAGGGCTTTGAACCCAAATACATTACCTACAATGGAAGTAAACATGTTAGTAACAGAACCTTCTTCAAAAAGGTCTAAAGGGTAAGCTACATAAGCAATAAATTGACTTTCCTCCCCAGGAACGGGCTCGATGTGGTAGCATCGTCCTTTGTAACGATCAAGGCTGGTAAGTCCATCGGTCCACACAGTTGTCCATGTACCAGTAGAAGATTCGGCAGCTACCGCAGCCCCTGCTTCCTCAGGTGGAACTCCGGGTTGAGGAGTTACTCGGAATGCTGCCAAGATATCAGTATCTTTGGTTTCATATTCAGGAGTATAATAAGTCAATTTGTACTCTTTAACACCAGCTTTGAATCCAACACTTGCTTTAGTCTCTGTTTTTGGTGACATAAGTCCCTCCCTACAACTCATGAATTAAGAATTCTCACAACGACAAGGTCTACTCGACATGGATTAGGCGTGAATGAAACCTTTCACAGGAATCTTTCACAAAATTATCAACTAATATTATCAACTATCAACTAATTAGAATGGTTCGTTATTAAATCATGGTATTTGATTCGCCAAATACATCCAAATACATCATTATTGTATACTCTTTCATATGTATGGCGCAACCCAATCCCTGTTTTGCAAGTTTTCTAAGTGACCCCCCTTTTTTTTTAATCTAAATATCTAAATAATAAGAAATTGACTCTTGACAGTGATATATGTTGTATATGTAAATCCTAGATGTGAAAATAGGCAGAATTCATCCATGAAAAGGTATAAAACAAGAATAGGTGGAAATCAATATCCTGAAATAAGGAACAACAGCCAATAAGATAGAAATAATGAATCATGAATAGAGTTCAGGTTCGAATTCCATAGAGAATATGGATGGGATTGTCTATAATGATAGAAAAATGAAACACTTCCTCATGATTCTTATTCATCTACTTGAGATTTTGAAAAAGGGTTGGTTGAACTTGAAAATTCACTCATTGAATGAGTAAACGATTGAATTGGATTCGGTTGGATGGTACCAACGAAATCAAGCGCTAGCTCCCATTTCTTATTGAATTAACCGATCAACTTGCTATCGGACATTTATTTTCGATTCGGTAATATTCGCAAAAAATTTCGACATATTTCACTTTATTATTATTATGAGAATCAATCCTACTACTTCTGGTCCTGGGGTTTCCACACTTGAAGAAAAAAACCTGGGACGTATTGCTCAAATCATTGGTCCGGTACTGGATGTAGCCTTTCCCCCGGGCAAGATGCCTAATATTTACAACGCTTTGGTAGTTAAGGGTCGAGATACTGTCGGTCAGCAAATTAATGTGACTTGTGAGGTACAGCAATTATTAGGAAATAATCGAGTTAGAGCTGTAGCTATGAGTGCTACAGATGGTCTGATGAGAGGAATGGAAGTGATTGACACGGGAGCTCCTCTAAGTGTTCCAGTCGGTGGAGCTACTCTCGGACGAATTTTCAACGTTCTTGGAGAGCCTGTTGATAATTTAGGGCCTGTAGATACTCGCACAACATCTCCTATTCATAGATCTGCGCCTGCTTTTATCCAGTTAGATACCAAATTATCAATCTTTGAAACAGGGATTAAAGTGGTGGATCTTTTAGCTCCTTATCGCCGTGGAGGAAAAATCGGACTATTCGGGGGAGCTGGAGTGGGTAAAACAGTACTCATCATGGAATTGATCAACAACATTGCCAAAGCTCATGGAGGTGTATCTGTATTTGGCGGAGTAGGCGAACGTACTCGTGAAGGAAATGATCTTTACATGGAAATGAAAGAATCTGGAGTGATTAATGAACAAAATATTGCAGAATCAAAAGTGGCTCTAGTCTATGGTCAGATGAATGAACCGCCGGGAGCTCGTATGAGAGTTGGTTTGACTGCCCTAACCATGGCGGAATATTTCCGGGATGTTAATGAACAAGACGTACTTCTATTTATAGACAATATCTTCCGTTTCGTTCAAGCAGGATCAGAAGTATCCGCCTTATTAGGTAGAATGCCTTCTGCTGTGGGTTATCAACCTACCCTTAGTACAGAAATGGGTTCTTTGCAAGAAAGAATTACTTCTACCAAAGAGGGATCTATAACTTCCATTCAAGCAGTTTATGTACCTGCGGACGATTTGACCGACCCCGCTCCTGCTACGACATTTGCACATTTAGATGCTACTACCGTACTCTCAAGAGGATTAGCTGCTAAAGGTATCTATCCAGCAGTAGATCCTTTAGATTCAACGTCCACTATGCTCCAACCTAGGATCGTTGGCGAGGAACATTATGAAACTGCGCAAAGAGTTAAGCAAACTTCACAACGTTACAAAGAACTTCAGGATATTATAGCTATCCTTGGGTTGGACGAATTATCTGAAGAGGATCGTTTAACCGTAGCAAGAGCACGAAAAATTGAGCGTTTCTTATCACAACCCTTCTTCGTAGCAGAAGTATTTACTGGTTCTCCAGGAAAATATGTTGGTCTCGCAGAAACCATTAGGGGGTTTCAACTGATCCTTTCCGGAGAATTAGATGGTCTTCCCGAGCAGGCCTTTTATTTGGTAGGTAACATCGATGAAGCTACCGCGAAGGCTATGAACTTAGAAGTGGAGAGCAAATTGAAGAAATGACTTTAAATCTTTGTGTACTGACCCCTAATCGAATTATTTGGGATTCAGAAGTGAAAGAAATTATTTTATCTACTAATAGTGGCCAAATTGGCGTATTACCAAATCACGCCCCTATTGCCACAGCCGTAGATATAGGTATTTTGAGAATACGCCTCAACGACCAATGGTTAACGATGGCTCTGATGGGTGGTTTCGCTAGAATAGGTAATAATGAGATCACCATTTTAGTAAATGATGCGGAGAAGGGTAGTGACATTGATCCACAAGAAGCTCAGCGAACTCTTGAAATAGCTGAAGCTAACTTGAGTAGAGCTGAAGGCAAGAGACAAGCAATTGAGGCGAATCTAGCTCTCAGACGAGCTAGGACACGAGTAGAGGCTATCAATGCTATTTCGTACTAGCCGTTGCATCAGAATAATCAAAAGAAGTTCTGTTTATACACCATATTTGGATTACTCCAATTGGATACAATCAATTGGAATCTGATGCAACGAACAAAAAAAAACAAATCTGAGTAGTGGGAGGATAATAGGGAAAAGATACAAAATCCATAAAAAAAAAGAAAAGAGGGTGGGTAGAAAAACTTATTAGATACCGGAGTCAATGGTATCTAATAAGTTCTACCTACTATTGGATTTGAACCAATGACTCCCGCCGTATGAAAGCAATACTCTAACCACTGGGTTAAGTAGGTTATTTATCATCACAAAGAAAAAAAAATGGGACCCATCACATCGGGAATTATAGATGGAATATGACTTCTAAGCAATACCAATCCTTGGCAGGAAACCTATCAGAGAGCTATCATGTGGGATTATGGAATATCTATCTTGACAAGAAATTATCTAGATGTTAAGATGTCTATGACAAGGGCTATAGCTTAGTTAGGTAGAGCACCTCATTTACACGCGTGCCAATGCTTTTTCAGGGGAATCCATCATTCAATCAACATAATTGATCTTATTGAGAAATCGATGTCTTACTCCATGGATTCGAGGGAACAATAGCCTGACAAATATTTTGTTCGGTCCGCTTCGGGTACCAATTCAGGTGCCAAATAGAACCCATCATTGATTTGATAATTGATAAGGTGAATATCCAGTCCATTCAATGTTAGGCATAATGAATATGAGTATAAGGACCTCAAAATAACCTCTTTTCGTCCTATGAACTTTAAGGTGTATGAAGTATCATATTTGACTCTTAGAGCGGAGCAATAGAGACTCCATTTAACGTCAGGTTGATCTAGGCCGGAGGCAGACCTACGTCAAGGTAACCCTTCTTTGAAACACTTTGGTATTGCTCCTGAATCAGAATACAAATAATGAATCAGAGCACATGGAGCCATCTCGTTATCTTCCTGTCAAGAAAAAATATGGTGAACATCTTACTCGCATTCTAGAGCTCGACCTTTTTGATAACATGATAACCGGTGAAATATCACCTCATTTCTTCGCCAATTGGACCAGGCTCATATCCCTTCAACTCTATACCAATCAACTCACAGGAGATGTTCCATCGAGAATTGGCCTGCTGAGAAACCTTCAGCACTTGACCCTCTACCGAAATCAGATAGTTGGCTCGGTACCTTCAGAAATATGAATGCTTAAAGATCTCCTGACCCTAAGATTGAGTAGAATCAATCTCACGGTTGTCATCTCTCCGTCTCTGGGTAATTTGAGTCAGTTGACGTATCTTGACCTCCAAGAAAACAGAGTTTTAGGTCCTTTCCCTTGGGAAATAGGAAATATAAGGAATCTGAAAGAAGTGCACATGGGCCGTAACCTTCTAAACGGTTCCATTCCTTCTACTTTAGGAAACTTGACCTAGCTAACTAACTTGCACCTCCTTACAAATAATATTTTAGGGCCAATCCCTCAAGAAATAGGAAATATGAGGAATCTGAAACATATGTCGTTTGAAGGTAACCTTTTAAACGGTTCTATCCCTTCCACTTTAGGAAACTTGACCCAGCTGGTTTACTTGCAGCTCTTAAGGAATCGTATTTCAGGGCCAATCCCTCAAGGGTTAGGAAAACTTAAGAAACTGAATCAGCTAGACCAGGCCCATAACCTCATAACTGGTTCCTTACCCTACACTTTAGGAAATCTAACTGAATTTGTCAGCTCATACCTTTGTGGAAATCAGTTTTCAGGACAGATACTCTCAAGAAATTGGCAATCTTAAGATTCTGAACCATCTACAGATATGTAGGAATCAGCTCATTGGTCCAATTCCTCCATCTTTCAGCAATTTGACCAGCCTAACTTCACTCTTTCTAATTGATAATCAGTTATCTGGTCCAATTCCTCCTTTCAGCAATTTGAGTAGCCTAACTATACTTGCTCTCTCTATCAATTAATCAGTTATCTGGTTCATTACCTCCAGAAATCTCAAATCTAACATGTTTGGAGATTCTCTCTTTGATTGACAACTTCTTCTCCAGCCATTTCTCTGGTCCTGAAATGGATCACTCAGAAACTTCACTGCGTTTAACAGCCATTTCACTGGTCCCATTCCTGAAATCCTGAGAAACTGCACCAGCTTAACAAGAGTTCGGCTTGAACATAATCAGCTCACTGGAAATATATCCCAAGTTTTCAGTGTATATCCTGTTTTAGAGTACATTGACCCGAGTTACAATAGATTCCATGGTGAGTTGTTGCCTAATTAGGGAGAATGCCGAAATCTAACACTGCTAAAAATCTCCGACAACAATATTACTGGTAGAATTCCACTGGAAATTGAGAAATTAAGTCAGCTACATCAGCTCAACCTTTCATCCAACAACCTTGAAGGAAAGATTCCCAGCAACCTGGGGAGTTCGTCTATGCTTTACAGCTTGAGTTTTTTTTTTTTTTCAAAAAGTGAGGACTAGCACCCTGTATCTTTCTTAATTTGAAACAAGGATGTACAGATTGAACTTTCAGGTGGGCTCCACAATTACATTGGGTTTGGAAGGCAACCAACTGTCTAGTTGGGTACCAACTGAAATTGGAAACTATCCAATTTGAAGATTCGGGACCTATCAATGAACAAACTTAGTGGGACAATACCTCAACGACTGGGAGACTGCTCCAAACTACAATATTTGAAAATGAGTGAGAATTATTTGAATGGAAGCATTCCATTTCAGATATGTAACCGGGGGAACCTACAGGATATATAGGATCTCAGTAATAACTTGCTTATGGGAGATATATCCCAGCAGCTTAGGAAATTAAAATTGTTGGAAAAGCTAAATCTCTCCCACAATTCTCTCTCAGGTTCCATCCTGTCATCTTTCAAAGAGATGATCACTTTATCTTCCATCGATTTTTCATACAATGATTTGGAAGACCCTCTCCCTGAGGGCAAAGCCTTTCAAACAAAGGTTTATGCAGTGAAATAAAATGCATGCTACCATGTAATTACTTTTTAATAGACCCTGTTGGCAGAAAGAAATACCTCAGAACTGTGTTCTTCATCATTACTCCCATTGTGGCAGCATTACTTCTTCTATTTCTATTTGTTGTCATTTATTTCATTTTGCTCTGGAGAAGAACAAATGTAGAGAAAGGGGACAGAAATGAACAATGGCAATCTATTTGAAAGATATTCCGTAGGCTCGAGGGATAAAAAAAGCTTCTCAAGTTCTCAGAATCCATAGGAAAAATTCCTTGATTCCTCAATATGGAATTTTGATTGAAAGACCTTGTATGAAGACATCATCGTAGTAACAGAGGATTTCGACAACAAATATTGCATTGGCTAGGAGGGTGCGGGAGAGTTTATAAAGCAAATCTACAAACTGGTCAAGTAGCAGCTGTGAAAAAACTTAACCCGTTAGAAGGGGGTGAGGGAGTGGAACAAAGAAGCTTTAGAAATGAGATACAAGCATCAACAGAAATCCGACATTGCAACATTGTGAAGCTTTATGGGTTCTGTTTACATGCTTGGTGCACGTTTCTAGCGTACTAGTACATGGAAAGGGGAAGCTTGGCTAGCATCCTCAACAGCGAGGTTGACTGAAAAACGTGCTGTATAGATTTTGGGTGGTTGCTCTAGAAGTGATAATGGGAAGGCATGCGAGTGAATTCATCACCTATTTATCATCATTAGGTGATCAAAAGATACTCCTAATGGATGTTCTAGACAGACAACTCCCTCTTCCCACCGTCAAAGACACAAAGGAAGTGATTTTTTGCAGTTATTCTAGAACTTTCATACATATGTATCATTCCAAAATCTCTACCAACAATGCGGGACGTGTCTCAGGAACTATCTGCAAACAAGACTCCTATTCCCGAGCATTTCCACACAACTACAGTGTGTCAGCTATTGGATCTCAAAACATATATAACTGGGAAGTTAGATTCTTATCCTATATTTGGTCCAAATGTACTTGCCAACCTGAATCATGGCCTAGCTTACTCTGTTTCTTGGAATATGTTGATGTTGAAGTGTGTATATATACATGTGTTATCTTGTTTCCAAGATAGCAAATTGTTAGAACAGGGCATTTTTAAAAATGCATTTTCATCACCTTCTAGTATCAATATTCCAAAGAGAAACCTCCTATGCACATGATTGATGGCTGAAAAGGTCGCATCGAGAAACTTTGAACTACTCATATCCCTTTAGGTAAGAAGATATTGCCAGGGTCTACTATTCAATCAAGCAATGTAGTGGATTTGTTTAAAGGAAGTTCTATTTACTTCAATCGTGTGCATTCCAAAAAATTATTTTGAGTCATCTCAAACATTTATGTTGCTTGCACTTCATCTCAAATTTACAGGTACAACTTTGCTTTCTTTTATTTTATATTGATAATGATGGTGATGATGAGATATGAGGGCTGAGAAAATGCACGGTGTCAATCAATATGAACCAAATGGAATTTAGACTTTTCCCAAGAAAACACAAACTGTCAACCAAACATAATTAGTTGTTTCTGCAAACACCATATTGTTTTAAGTGTCCACGGGTTACCCAAAAACCGGGAAAATGTATTCCCCAGAAACCAAATAGTCCTTTAAGTTCACAGCTATACTCTCCATAGAACAAGAAGCTCCAATTTGAATAGTCTCCCATTGGGGCTAATCACCCTCTTGCTTCTAATTTTAGACCATGTTTGAAAGGTAGGCTGCAATGCCTTTTTTTTTTCACACCCAAAGGATATTTATTTATTTGAATAGACCTACAGTGTCTATTTGCTAAAGTACCTGATGAATCTAGAAACAAGATAAAAACTAGCTCCCTGGCGTTACATAGAACTTTGTAGCATGAAGGTTCATAAAGGAGAGGATAGCGTGCATAATTACTTCACTCAAGCCTAGAGCTATAAGCATCGCAGATGGGATAATGAGGGGAAAAAAAGATGAAGCAGTTCTCTATTTTTTGAATAACAAATAATTTCTTTCATATGTTTGGACCTGGAGATTATTAATTAAGCCTTTGTACACAAACGCCCTGTCTTGAACTACCATTCCTCACTTCGTTGGTCCCTATTCCCATACTGTTTTTGAATTACTTGGAAAGAGTAAAACAACCGGCTATTCATTCCAGAACTGGGCTGCACCTTCATCCTTTCATTCTTTTCATTTGTAGTGAAACGTGTGAATTGAACTATTCAATCAGGGTGCAGCCCGAAGCATAGCGGACTGAGTAAACTCTGTGGGGCCTACTAAGATTTATATATTTTATCCACTCCATCCATCCATTTTACCAGATAAATTTAAGGCTTGAATTAAAAAATGAAGTATATCAAGTGGACCACACTACAAGAAAGAGGGTCCATTGAATGTCTACCATTGAAAAATTCTTGGATGCCATGGAAGTTTTAGGTCAAGCTGATATTTGTGTTTTCCCATCATCCATGCCCGTTTGATCTTATGAACAGGTAAGGTGACAAATAAATATCAATGTGGGCCCTAGGAAGGTTTCAACTATGGAAATCATTATTATGATGCTTCTTGTGGCGTGATCCGCTTTTGCTTTGGATATTCTTCAATTTTGGGATCAGCCCCTAAAATGAGCATCATTATCAGCGTTGCTTTGGTGTGGGTTTTTTTTTTCCCAAAAGAACTGTGTAAATCATTGATCTTTCAAAAAATCATCACCTATACGACTGAGCTCCCCTAAACATAAACCGAGGGCCCATTTAGGAATGCACCAAAATAATTACACAAAAGACAGCAAGGGGAGTCACACCACCCTAATCGATCCCAATCCAAATTTATCAAGAAAGATAGAACCTCTGACCTGCTGAGGGGGATCCGATAGTCAATCTACCGAAATAGAAGATTGGGAAGCACTCCCTATACGGGCCATGAAATCCGTTGGGAAGTTCCCTTCTCTCAGGATATGCACAAATCTAATACTGCCTATTACATGCATCTGATGAATTCTACACAACCACGGCTTCCATTTCCAGCCCGGCTTAGCCACTCCATTGAGCAAATCCACAATCAGCCTAGAATCCGACTCTAGAATGATATGGCGATAGCCTCCTTGCATACCGAGACAAAGCCCATCATGCACCGCTTGAAGCTCCATAACAGTGTTAGTTCCAACTCCGTAACCTGCTGCAAAAGCAAACAGAAAATTACCCTTCTCCCCTCGACAGATTCCACCCCCTCCTGATCTATCAGGATTTCCTCAGGCTGACCCATCTACATTAATTTTAACCCATCCCGACACTGGCCTCTCCCATTTAATCACAATAGCTCGGCCGCCCACTAGGAGAAGTAGCTATCGGCGATCCATGACTAATCCTTGACCTTACCATCTCCCCCGCCCCTGGGTTAGAACTGCCTAACTTTAGGTCTTGTTACATAAAATATTATGACCAAATGGATGGACGGTGTAGATAAAACCCATACATCATGGTGGACACTCAAAGCTCCTAACCGTTCCCAGCTGGAAAGGGCGAGGTAGCGCGGCATCCACGTTCGTCCGAGGGACCTTCATGACTCTCGCTTTCATTGCCGGCAGTCATCCAACGTCTAAACCTCGCCAAAGGATGCCCTACTCTTAGGCCTAAAACACCATACGTGAATTTCCAGCTAAAGCCTTTCTCAAAAGTTGCGGGATGTTATGTGGGGCCCACTGTAATAATATTGGAGAGAAATTCACTCCGTCCATCTATTTTTCCAGATCATTTTAGTACGATAGACCAAAACTCAAGGCGGCGAGAGGAAAGTGACCACCGTTGAAACATATATATAGCCACAAAAGTTTCTTGTTTCAGTATGATTTTTTGGTGTTTTCACTTCATCCCAGTCGTAATGACCTTATAAACGGCTTGGATGGCATATAATCATCAAGGTGGAGTGCAAGAAGGTTTCAATGGTAGGAAACTCTTTCCCTAGTTTTCCCTCTCGTATGGCCACCTTATGTTTTTTATCCACCTTATTTGTGGTATGCTGTGCTAAAATGATCGGACAAAACAGATGAACAGAGTGGATTTCTCTCAAACTTCATGGTGGCCCCACTTAGCATCCCATCACACAAACTGCCAGCCAAATGCTTTTGCTGGAAATTGGCGTCCTCAAAAACACCCAAGTACGTGGTCTCAACAGAAAATTTCCCAGTTTCCTTTTCCGGCCTTCCTACTCTAACATAAAGTTCTTGTTTGACAGTGGGAGAAGGCTTTTTTTATATATATATAAAAAAAAAACCTAACTAATGATGTTCAAAATCATTCCATTTAGAATTCCTTCCATCAATCACATTCAATCATCAATGTTATGCTCTTAGGCCAAATGACATCTGATCCATATCTCACAAGGGCCAGACCACATGATACATTGGGCCAACCATATGTTTGTGGATGGGGCAACCATGGTGTTTATCTTTCGGAAAACTGTTAATCAGGCGTAACTCATGAAGATGAGGAGAAGATAAGAAATATTCGGATGATAGCAGTTTTGGGGGAAATTTTACATTGTTTTCATTAGTGTGGGCTATGTGAGTTGTTAATCAGACTTAGCTTCTATATGTACAGTCCAAATAAGGATTCTTGCCTGATGGACAGAGTGGATTTGACGTATACAACATGTGGACCCTATATTACTTGGGTGCTTAAGCCTGGAGTAAAACAAGTGGAGTATACAATTACGGTCTATCTAAGACCGATGTGAGTCTCGCTTTCATTCTCGCAGGTTAGAGAGGGGAATTTGCCTACGCCCCAACAAGCACTCTCTCATGGGACTGACGTGAGTCTCGCTTTCATTACTGCTGTCTCTACCGGTAAGGGAGGAAAACTCGTCTACGACCCAGCAGGTACTCTTGCCTCTGAATTCCCTCAGGTACCCACTCAAAGGGAAAGTGTTCCATTTGGTACCAAGCTGTGAGATCCAAGCCGTCTATCAGATAGGCTCCATTGTCTAGATTCGCCTGACCTGAAAATTCAGTTGGTCCACTTACCACATGGGACACTTTTAGAAAAGGAGGCTGGTCCGCCCGTCACAAGGGACACTTTTTACAAATTGAGGCTGGTCCACTTACAAGATGGGACACTATATTTACAAAATCAGGCTGGTTCACGTAAGGTTGGGTTTTAATTTTGTTAAAGTGCCGCCCGTGGTTCAGTGATCCTTACCGTTGATGTAACGAGGCCCCTATATGGCCGATTGTGAGAATAAAAATCCTACGTGTGGAATAGTTAGCCTCTTTTGTGTGAATGTGAACGGTTTTGTCTATTAACGGTAAACTTCTTCAGCAACATGGTAGGTTTTGGTGAAGCATGGCACTCATAACCTGCCCTGAAGGTATTTCTTGATTTATGGCTTCACGAAGAATATTTCTATTTTCATATTTAGGACATTTAAAATTTATATTATGATTAAAATTTTTGAGGCTGGAGGATTTTTATTTTTATTTTTATTTTTTTATTTTTTATTTATGTGCGTGCAGCACATGATAGATAGTCCTCGTCCCTCTTTTGGGGGTACGCCCGAAATGTGGTATATTGTATATCCGTTTAGCTCCTTTCTTTAATAAAAGTTCAGGTAGTGATTTAAAAAAAAAAAAAAACAAAAAAAAACTGCATGCATAAGCGTGGGAGCATTTAGTAAATATATGGTGAACCTAAGTATTCTTAGGGGTATGATCTTAAGAATAACCACAGGACGCCAACTCTATTTAAAAAGGCCATCCAGCTATATATGGATCAGAAAGGTCCGTTTCTCTTTCTAAACGGTCCGCCAAAGATTGTTTCCATGCAAAAAAGGTCTAGGAAGGACCATTTTTTTTAATAGTGAAAATAGTATGTTAGAAAAGTGTTGGATATACTGAAAATTAAAAATGAAATAAAATAAATCTCAATAGTTTCGTTTCACTAAGTTGAATCACGTAAAATGATATGCTGTCCTTAAAGCGCGATTTGTCCCCTTTTCAATTGCTGATGGGTTACAGGCGAATTGTTTTCAGGATAAGACAAGCATATTTAGATCCGGCAGGCAGCAATCATTATAGGTCCACTTAAGAACAATTTAACGTAGTACATCTGTTCTGACAGAATCAAATAGTGCACAATATTCTATAAAGGAGATCTGGAAAATCTGATGGAATGAGAGAGCTTGGTGTTGAGTTAATGAATTTTGGATCGGAATGGTCTAGTTTATATAGGTACCTCGGAGTGGACCGTTGCTAGGTGGCCATCAATGGTTCAGAACATTTGAAAAACGTTTTTGACCGTTGATCATTAATTCTAGCAGTTTTTGGTCGTCGGATTGGAAGATCTGATTGTTGGATCATTATGGCCCATCCGTTTTCGGACCATTGTGGCTTTCAAGGCAGCTAGCCGTTTTCAGAAACGGCTGACCGTTTCGGATTTATGATCCGACTGTTCTCAGTCGCTTATAAAACCCTAGATCATTTTAGACCCATCGCACCTAGGCTCCTACCAGACCACTCGCACCATCTCACGACGGAGCTACACTGCTCATGCCCTCGCCCACACCACGCCTTGCCCAAGCACGCACGCGTGTGCGTGTGTTTCAGTGCTACACACTGGAACACGCAACCCGAGCATCTCCATCTTCGAAATATCCAAGTAAGAATACTACACACACATCCACATATAAACACCAAAATCCTTTCTATCATTTTCGATGTGGGACTAAAAGCACACACTGCACTTTTCTATTTGAAATTTTTGAAAAACATTTTGGCGGCAAATTCCCAAAATTTTGAAAATTTGAATTATTTAAAAAACCACAAATTTCAACAGAGTTCACAGCCCATCATTTCTGGGTTTCGCCTATGCCACAACCTATGTACAGTCCAATCAGAATCTACCACAATCTCTTTGTGCACTGCTCGAAGTCACAGGTAACCAAACTATTAGCCAAAAGAGGCCCTCACCATCCATTTAAGGGGCTCCCTAATGAATGTAAGGGGGGACAGGAGGAGCGATGTTGCCAAAGAATTTGGCTGTGAGAGTGAGGCTACGCCAAAATCTGCTTAATTTAACAGCGACATATACTCTCCTTACTCATATAACAACGTACACATGACCCTTTTATCCTCTCTAAAGCACTCCCTTGCCAAGTTACTTACTCTCATCAAAGTTAAGGCTAGAAAAATACTAAAGTCAACGAATAAGTTTGGAATTCGAAATATTCAGTCATCCCTTTTGATCGAAAATGGTTTGATTTTTCTTTTTCTTCTCGCATCTTAAATCAAACCGCATTTCGCTCTATACATACCTTGAACATCAATGACTTCAACACACATACACGACTTCTATTACTTTTTCTACTTTTATTTATTTTACCTATCTGGAGTCACGTAGCCCAACGCAATATAGCTTAATTCAGTAACATAATTGGAGGTTCCTTTAAATCCCCTAAAAAATTGTACAACTCTATAAAGTAAAGGATGTCTAACTCCTTCATTTTCCATAACCGATTTCCATACCCAAAATCTATGGTGTAAACTGATAAAGGAGTTACTCGAATTGAGAAATCTTATGAATTGTTGTCCTTTAGTCAATTCTACGAGTCCTAACCAACCATATTCTGAAATCGTATTCTTTTCTTAGCAACTCCACATACTCCAAATATTTAATTTGCTATATTTCAACCATTTAAAAAAGATATTGCACAATCAAGGAAGTGAAGCCAAACAAAACTAATCTTATACACCTTACATCACACTAAAAAGTGGATTTAAGCTAGGGTTGTGCATCGAGCCGAGTCGAGTCGAGCTAGGCCAAGCTCTGCTTGATTCATCCATACTATACTCGAGTTTGAGCCTGAGCTTGAGCTCACCTTCGAGCTCAACATTGAAGCTTGGCTTGTTTGCCCGAGCTTTCGAGTCAATCTCGAGTTGAGCTAGTGGTATGAGTCGAGTCGAGCTTGTTTATATGGTAAGGAACAGAGAGGGAAAGGGGGAAAGAGACGGTCGGGTAGGATCGGCGTTGGGTATTGTTTTGTTTTTTATTTTTTATTTTAAAGTTATATATATAATATAATATAATATATGATACTCAAGCCAAGTTGAGTCGAGTTCGAGTCAAGTCGAGTTGATCTGCACTATGCTTGAACTCGGCTCATTTCAACTCGAGTTTTCAAAAGTGAGCTTGACTCGCCTCGAGTCGGCCCTTTAAGCCGAGTCAATCCGAGCTGAATCGATTTGAGTCAAGTGAGCTTTACGAGCTAGCTCAATCGACTCGTGTACAGCCCTAATTTAAGCACATGAATCTAAGTAGGAAGAGTAGGACATAAGCTAGCTGCATTCACGATTTTTTATTTCTATTTTTTTTCTAATAAAAGGAACCTACAGCTAAAGTCGAAACGAAAGCATAAAATCCAAGCGCCTATCACGGATTCATTACTATTTATCTTAATAAATTGTAGACGCCGTGTGACTTGAAATCAGCATCAACCAATTTGTCAATAGGCTTGGATGACGGTTTCCCTCAGATATTTCAATTTTCTATATCTTTCATTTTCCTTTATCTACGTAAATCTCTGTTCGTTTGTACAATGCAGGTGGATCTACTTTCCACAAGCACGTGATCTGTGGGCTATGGTTTCTATATCCTTGACATGCGCATTAATTTCCACCGTCCAGTAATAAAAAAAAAAGGGGAAATATTAATTAGTTAGTAGTCCTCTCTTGATGGGCCGGAATAAATCCGGACCATTCATCAGATGGGCACATGGTGAATGCGCATGGTGGTGGCGTACCTTTCCGGATGAATGGGCCGTATGTTGGACTTGTGTTTTGAGTCCTTGCATGAGGGCGGCTCACTTAATCAAGATTTTAACAAAATTTCAATAAAGATCAAATATCCTGTTCATATAATATTGACCCCTTTTCAGTTGCATGTGAACAGTACCTGTTTTGGTAGCGTATTCCACGCACGCGGCGAAGGTGCACGGTCAGAGAACAACAATGTTGGGATGAAATATAGTGGGAAACCATAGATACTGGGTCGGTTTGGATACCACCAAATAAGTAGTGTTTTTAAGTTAATAAATTACTTTCCTTAAATAAGTTAATTTGATCATCCTTAATTTTTATTGGCCACATAACAACTTAGTTAAGTTCATGAGATTGGAAAATCATCAAATGAATACATAGATGATCTAGTGGGCCCGACATGACGATGATATACATCAAAGATCTGCCCTTCATGATAAATGACCCACATCCAAGGCGAGCCCTGCATGACAGACAACCCACATTAAATGTGGGACCCACATGATGGGCAACCCACATCAAAGGTGGACTCCACTTGATAGGCAATTAATAATGGTGGGTTCCACATGATGGACAATCCACATCAAGGTCGGCCTAATGATAAGTGACCCATATCTAAGGCAGGTGCCTCATAGTGGACGGCCCATGTTGGAGGTGGGTTCGCATTATGGATGGTCCACATCAAAGGTGAGCTGCACATGATGGGCCATGAATATTGAAGATGGGCCCCACATGCTGGATAATAGCATTGATGGTTGGCCCCACATAATAGATAACTATATCAAAAGTGGGCCCTATCTAATGAACTGTGCACGTTAAAAGTTGGGCCCTAATGATGAATAGCTCGCAACCAAGGTGGGCTGTGCATGATGGGTGGCCCACATCAAAATTGGGGCCCACACAATGAACGATCTAATCAAAGGTTAGCCCCACATGATGGGCGGTGCATGTAAGAGGGACCAAACAAACTTTCTGATAATCATTTATTAATATGTATGTTTTTTATTTTATTTTATTTTTCAAAAAGGATTCTCAAATTTTCATTGACAAGGCGAATTGAGCTTACAAAAAACATTGCGTGGGGGTTGAGGCGAAAAATAGCCTAAGACCCCCAGCTGTACAGAAATTCACATTCGGGAGGTACAAATCCTATGGCTCTCCTATCATATACCAGAGAAAAAAATCAGGAAAAAGTTAGGAGATTCGAACTGTCCCTAATCCTGTCCTATCTAGGACCAACTCCCCTTTGGCGAAGAGAGGGAGATCGGACGCCGAATTGATGAACTTGGTCTTCTGAGTAGAGCTGCCTCATCCGGCTAGGCAGTCCGCAACGGTGTTAATTTCTCTGGGGATATGCTTGATTGAAAAAGACAACGAGACTCTAAGAGCTTGAAACTGGTTTTTCTAATAGAAAGCATTCCAAGAGGGTTCCCTACTGTAGAAAAAAGGTCAACCACGACCTGATAGTCGCTTTCCACCTCGACGTAGGAGAGGCCCATATCCTTACAAAACTTGAGGCCATCAATAACCGCCTTCATCTCCGCCTGAAAGCTCGATCCCATGCCATAGCCTTTTGAGAAGGCAAACATGAAGGAGCCCTTATCGTCTCTACACACACCCCCACTCCTAGAAAGGCCTGGATTACCCCTAGACGAGCCATCCACATTAAGTTTCACCCAGCCCCGAGGAGGTTTGATCCATTTTACCAAGGACCATGAGAGGGTGGAAATTCTCCCTGGGACTAGCCGAAGGTCAACTACCGCTTCCCTGTCTTCCTGGGATTTGCACGCCGGAAGGGGAAATGCATTGGACAGGTGGAACAACCAGGACCTCACCTGGCAGATGGCGTGGGCGATTCTGGAGTAGGAGTCTTCAAAATGATGTTCATTTCTGGCCTTCCAGATTTCCCAAAGGATAAGACCCGGGGAAAGCCCTTTAAGGACTCCCAAAGTAGAGGAATCCTTGGCAATCGCCCACCATTGGGATGTTCTACCCCCTGCAGATTGATCCGAAAGGAAAGAGACAACAAGGATGGCTAAGAAATGGGCCCATTTATTAATATGTATGTTGCTTATCAAAGATACTCAGTAGTCGACAACCTAGTTCGCGGGGTCAGCATCGGTCGATTGCCTTCATTCTACTGGTCCTAGTCCCATCTCCCCTCTACCGTTAGAGGGGTACTATTTTTGGATAGAGTAGGTTTAGGCAGATTGAGAGAGGGATAACCCTCCTTTATTCTTCTCACAATATGCGAGGCTGTTCTTTTGTTCTTTGGTCGACAGTGGTGCCCGAAACTTTGTATAGTCTTTTTTCCTTAGTGAAGATATCTTTTATTTTAAAAAAATAATAATATGAAAATAAGAAAAAAAAGAAAGATACGTCTCCTAATTAAGTAGAAACCAAGATAAGATAAGCTAGCATAATTAGCTTATTTAAAGTAACTTACTGTCCAAACGACTCTTAAAAGACAAACATCATCAATTGCTCCCATTAAGGGAGAAAAGCCCTATTTATTGTGTGGTTTGGATCGTCCAGCAATAGAAGACTTAGTTTAAAGTGCCAAAAACGGCTGAGCCCACAAGATGCATCGATTGGATCACCATACAAATATGCCTCGTGTGCGGTAGGCATGAAATCTACCAACCTAGCTATGATGGTGTGTTTTAGAGTGCGGATGGTCTGCCTGGAAGGCACATGGTGCATACTACATGATACAGCTTTTAACCCCCAGAACTTCTCTGTCCCCCATCATGTTTTATGGGAAGGTTTATTTGACATCTAAACTGTTCATTTTTTTATTTTATTTTATTTTTTGGCCGAAAATCGGAATAGTCCATTCATCAGGCAGGCCACACCGTATTAAGAAAGAAATCAATGGACAGATGATGATCTGACCCAATGTGAAGATATATTACATCTTCAACATGTTGTTCTGGATAATCTATAGAATAAAATAAAATGTCTGCAACACATCCTTACCAAAACTTCCATGCAATTTGTAATGAGTCATTGGCCATCTCTGTAAGAGACCTGTTGGCGATAATCCCAAATGCATTGACAGACAGTGCCATTGTTATCCCAGAAACGGAAGGGCGCGAACCCAAAGTAGACGTTCGATCGACGATCCTGACCAGAATTGTCTGACCCACAACACAAGCATTTCTTGGGGTGGCGGCACTAAAGCACTATACCAATAATTGCCTCCCACAAGACGCTCCATTGTACCATATCCCTTCGCCGGCTGCTGCAAACAGATTGTTCTCCGGGAACTTACTCGTATCGTTACCATAGCAAGCTGTAGCTCAAACAAACTGAGATCCGGTGGAGACTCCCCTGCAACGCGCGAGCTAGAATGACAAAACCCTAGGTAAGGGGTTTACCAAAACCCTAGGTAGGAGGGAGAGGGAAATGATGCGTGGGCTGTTGGAGAGAGAGCAGGGAGCAAGCGATATTGGGGGGTAGAGAGAGAGCAGGGACGGATTGTGACCTAGCGATAGCGATCGATGAGGACAGAGAGAGAGCAGGGACGGATTGCGACCATGACGCTGCAGGCTATTGTAGCCTTTTTACTTAGAAAAAAAATAACTTAAAAGGGAAAAGGAGAATGCTGATTTTTGTTTGTATTGCTTCTTCGTATATGGAAATGAAATCCATACACATATTTATAGTATAAAAAAATAAAAAAAATAAGTAAATAAATAAATAAAGGACATGACTCTCCAACAAAGAGACATAAACCTTTTCACAGAAGTGCGTTAATTCAACAGACGCGGACTCCCAGTGGATTGCTGTTGCTCGTGGGCGGGGGTGCGGCGGGCAGCAGCTGGGTGGGGACTTGGATAAAGACCAGGATAGAGGGAGAATACAAATATCAGCATGATCAGAAGGTCCTTCTATGGCCCCAAGAGGCTTTCAACGATAGACATCCAATTCCTACTGTTTATTGTCATGTGGTCCACTTGAACTATGGATCCGCGTTGTTTTTGGGCCCATATCTTAGAATAATCTTTAAAAAGTGGATGGACGGTGTCAGCGTAAAATTCACGTGTCAAGAATTGCTGTACGGTGCAGCACGTACGGAAAAGATAACAAAACTGTAGTGTTGACATGTGAAATTTGGATGGTCATAATTAGTATGTTTGTGGCAGATCCACATGGTTCATTTATTTTTCCATATTATTTTAGGACATGAGCTAATAAACGAGGGAGATCTCAGTTTCAAGTGGGCCACACCGTGAGAAATGGATGCTTATCATTAAAAAAAATTTGGGGCCACGGAGTGCTCTGATTAAGCTCATGTTTGTATTTTCCCTTCATCCAGGTCTGTGTGACCTTACGAAGAGGTTATATAGCAAAGAAAACTTACGGTGGACCCTAGGATGGTTTCAACAGTAATTATTAAATCCTTGGTGCTTTATGTGATGTGATCTATTTCAGCTTTGGATGTGCCTCGATTGTTTTTCTTTCTGCTCAAGAATGATCTAGAAAATTTGATGGACCGTGTAGATATAATAAATAAATCATGGTGAAGCTAGACAAGTTTAACACGTTGAAAATTGTGTTTTGTAGCTATGGGGAGAGAGAATGGGTGTGTTTTGTGAGCTGGTGTCATCCATGCGCCTTTTATACAGACATACGCACTCTGTCTTTTTTTGTTTTTTTTTTTTTAATTTAAAAGTTTCCTTCCGATGGCCATATTAATTGTTAATGCACCCACATTTATCAACGAGTTACAAGATACGCAGTCCATGCCGCTTGATTCGAAGGCACTTAAAAATTATACACGTGTTGTAGGTTAGCTCAGGCTAAAGGGAGTAAATTGTGGAATCCATCGTTGATAACTCACGATCACAAAATCAGATTGATTCAGCAATCTTAAACTCTTATCTATGAACACTTGTTTGTTAAAATGGGACCCTAGCTTGGAGGTTTTTCTTTATTATAACTGTACAATAAGAGAGAAAAAATTAAATTTCTTCCTGTCTGTCATAAGATACCACTATAACAGATTCAAGCTTCTCTGTCAAATCTTTCCACTTAAAAAAAAAAAAAGGATAAAAGAAGAAAGAAAAAAAAAAAATTTCTTCCTGTCTGACATAAGATACCACTAAAACAGAGTCTAGTTTCTCTTTGTAAAATCTTTCCACTAAAAACAAGAAAAAAGTTTCTCTTTATCAAATCTTTCCACTAAAAACAAGAAAAAAAGAAAAAGAAAATTTCTTCTTGTCATAAGATACTGAGGTAATTTATGCTCCTTGAATAGCAGGCACTCAAAATTTTTATATGTGATGAAGTGATGCAACTCACCCTCCCAATGAGAAGGAAAACACAGGCGCAGAGAGATAAACAGGTAGATGAGAAGGGAACTCCAAGATATAGGATTACAACTGATCCAAAAACTGAGGATTTGTTAAGGTCAAAGTTTTAGGAGGAGAGGAATAAGAGTTCTACTTAAAGAAATTTCATTCAAAAATTTTCTAGCTTGCCTCATACATTTGCTTTGCCATATTTATAATCAAAACATTAAAAAGCCCATATTAAATTATTCACTCAAAATATATATAGACACTTAAATGACATAACATCTTTTTTCAACAAAAGAAAAACAAATTTCAAAATAAGAAGACAAATTTTTAAAAGATTTTTATATTTCCAACAAACCAACCACTTCCAAGACAACATTGAATATTATTTTGCTGCGCAAATGAAGAGGCTGATTAATTTCTCTCCTGACTTGCTTGTTACAATTCCTGGCTGTTGTCTTAGATTGACTGATTCCTGATATGGCCCACCATCACGAAGCTTAACTCAGGTTAAACAGACTAAAAGGTTAAACCCACCGTTCCTAACTGATATATATGCCAAGGTTCATTGTGTCTACCGATATATGAGCCAACGTTCATTGTATCAACGATTTAAGACAGTAGCTAGCTAGTTTCAGATGGTAAAGCCGAGAATGGTAAAGCCCGGAATTGTGTAATTCATAGGCCTGCACAATCCCGAAAAGCACCTGTTGTAATAAAACACCTGAGCTTCGTAGGTTGTGTCGTGTGACAATTGCTCAGTCCATCAGGTTCAGCCTTTGAAATTAGATCTTGGGGCAAAATGATAGGAAACAATGGGCATGGGACATGGACTGTTTTTTTTTTTTTTTTTTTTGGGCTGGGGGGGGGTTATGATAGACTGTTCAAAAATCAAACCGATCCAAAACTAAGTCAGGAAACAATTTTTTTTCGCGTGATCTACACTGTTTCTGATGTTGTGACCAACCTGACCTTTGTATATTGTTAATTTTTTTATTATTTTTTTTTTATATGTTTTTTTTTTCTGAACATACCGTAAACAATAAAAGGCTCACATGATTGACGGTGTTTTAACCGCTGCCTACAAATGGGGGTATTCCGGTTCAAGAAAAAGCGCTTGACTCCAGTCGACGAGGTAAAACATAAGTTGGCGAGATTCATTCCACTATAAAATGGAAGCATCCTCTCCTAACCCAAACACAAACCCACAGCACTAGCAGCAGAAATACAAACATGGACTCAAAAAAATCCCTTCTCCCTCTCCTCTTCTTACTACTAATAGCTTCCTCCAATGAATCATCATCCCCAGCATCTGAGGCAGCAAAAGCTCTTTTGAAATGGAAAGCCAGTCTCTCTCAAAAAGAGGCTCTCGGTTCATGGTCCTTAATCCCCATTGCCAACGCTTCTGCCACCCAAGAGAGCTCTCCATGCAACTGGACCGGGATCTCATGCGATCATGCACGCAACGTAGTTGAAATAAACCTTTGGAATACAAGCTTGCAAGGTATGCTTGATAATTTTAACTTCTCCTCCTTTCCCAACCTCATCAACCTTAATCTCAGCCAAAACTCACTCCATGGAACCATTCCAACCCCAATCGGTTCTCTTTCAAAACTCGTCTTTCTTGATTTGTCCGCCAATCAACTGTCGGGTGCCTTTCCTCCTTCACTAGCTAATCTTACTCGCATTCTAGAGCTCAACCTTTCTGATAACATGATAACCGGTAAAATATACCCTCATTTCTTCGCCAATTGGACCAGACTCATCTCTCTTCAACTCTATACCAATAAACTCACAGGAGAAGTTCCATCAAGAATTAGCTTGCTGAAAAATCTTCGCAACTTGGACCTCTCCAAAAATCAGATAGTCGGTTCGATACCTCCAGAAATTGGAATGCTTAAAGATCTCCTCACCCTTAGATTGCACAGAAACTATCTCACAGGCGCCATCCCATCATATCTAGGTAATTTGAGCAGCCTAACTACACTCAGACTGAATGATAATAGGCTCACCGGTCCAATTCCTCCTTCCCTTGGAAATTTGAGAAGCCTAACCAAACTCTCCCTACCTAAAAATCAGCTCACTGGTCCAATCCCTCCAACTTTTGGCAATTTGAGCAACCTGACTTCACTCACTGTACGCTCTAATCAGTTATCTGGTTCAGTACCTCCAGAAATCTCAAATCTAACACGTTTGGAAAAACTCACTTTGGTTGGCAACAATTTTTCAGGCCACCTACCTGAAGTATGCCAAGGCAAATCACTTCGACGCTTCGCTGCGAAAGGAAACCATTTCACTGGTCCCATCCCTGAAAGTCTGAGAAACTGCAGCACCTTAATAAGAGTTCGGCTCCAACATAATCAGCTCACTGGAAATATATACCAAGTTTTTGGAGTATATCCTAGTTTAGAGTTCATTGACCTGAGTTACAATAGATTTCATGGCGAGCTGTCGCCTAATTGGGGAGAGTGTCGAAACCTAACACTCCTAAAAATCTCCAACAACAATATTACTGGTACAATTCCGCTGCAAATTGGGCAATTGAGTAGGCTACAAGAGCTCGATCTTTCATCGAACAACTTAGAAGGAAAGGTTCCTAGTACCCTTGGGAGGTTGTGTATGCTTTACAAGTTGAGTTTAAACAATAACCAACTATCCAGTCGGGTACCGGGTGAAATTGGAAAACTGTCTAATTTGGAGGTTCTTGAACTATCGAAGAACAAACTGAGCGGGCCAATACCTCAACAACTGGGGGACTGCTCCAAATTGTCGTATTTGAGCATGAGTGAGAATTATTTGAATGGAAGCATTCCATTTCAGATAGGAAATCTAGTAGGCCTACGGTATACATTAGACCTCAGCCATAACTTCCTTTCGGGAGAGATACCTGGACAACTTGGAAAACTGCACATGTTAGAAAAGCTAAATCTCTCCCACAATTTGCTCTCTGGTTCCGTCCCGTCATCTTTCAAAGAGATGATCAGTTTATATTCCATCAACTTTTCATATAATGAATTGGAGGGCCCTCTTCCCGACAGCAAAGCCTTTCGCCTGGCTCCGTTGGAGGCATTCGTTGAAAACAAAGGTCTATGTGGTGAAGTGAAAGGTATGTTACCATGTAATTCCTCTTCAATAAACCCTGTTGGCGCAAAGAAAGACAAGAAAGCTGTGTTCTTCATCGTTACTCCCACTGTAGCAGCATTATTTCTTCTATTTGTAATTGCCATCATTTGCTTTATTTTTCTCCGGAAAACAAGAAATTTAGAGAAAGGGGACATAGAAGTAAACAATGGAAATCTATTTTCAATATGGAATTTTGATGGAAAGACTGTGTATGAAGACATCATCAGAGCAACCAAGGATTTTGACAACAAATATTGCATTGGGGTGGGTGGGTACGGGACAGTTTATAAAGCAAATCTACAAACTACTCAGGTAGTAGCTATAAAAAAACTTCACCCATTAGATGGGGGTGAAGGAGTGGACCAGAGAAGCTTTAGAAATGAGATACAAGCACTAACAGAAATTCGACATCGCAACATCGTGAAGCTCTATGGGTTTTGTTCGCATGCTCAGTGCTCATTTCTAGTGTACAAGTACATGGAAAGGGGAAGCTTAGCTTGCATCCTCAGCAGTGAGGAAGGAGCCGTGGAATTGGATTGGGTGAAGAGGATGAACATCATTAAAGGCATAGCACATGCTTTATCATACATGCACCATGATCGCACCCCTCCTATAGTTCATCGGGACTTAACGAGCAATAACATTTTGTTGGATTTGGAATTTGAGGCCTGTGTCTCTGACTTCGGCACCGCTAGGCTCATAAAACCAGATTCATCAAACTGGTCCGAACTTGCAGGCACTTGCGGATATGTTGCTCCAGGTACGTCGGATGGTACTGGTATATTGAGCCTAATTTTCTCTGTTTCCATCTTTTTCCCTAATGTTGATTAAATCTTCTTATTATCTCGGATAATGTGTGTGTGTGCGTGAGAGATGATCATACTCAAAATGCTTATGTATCATCATTTGACTACTAGTCTATGGAGAATAATTTTTTAAGTCACATCTTATTTAAAATATTTAAATTCAGTTTCCTCTTTTTTATCTCATTTCATGCAAACATATGTCAACTTCAATTTTAATTTCATGAATGGTAAAAGGACTTCCTCTTAATAAATTTAATGACCTATATTAAATCAAAATTGGAAATTTTGTGAAACAATATAGCTTCATCTGTATTTGTATTATAGTTTCTATGTTTTCCTTAACAATTGTAGGATCATCTACTCAAAATAAACCTTATACATAGATGGGAACATGATCTTGTTTCTCAACCTGTTTTTTTTTTTATTGGGGTGCAGAGCTTGCATACACAATGAGGGTGACTGAGAAATGTGACGTATATAGCTTTGGGGTTATATCACTTGAACTCATAATGGGAAGGCATCCTGGATTTCTCTTCTCATCCTCGGCATCATCAGGTGGGCAAGATACATTGTTGATGGATGTGTTAGATCAACGTCTCCCGCTTCCCGTGCCTCAAGACAGAAAGGATGTGGTTTCTGCTGCGATGTTGGCACTTGCATGCTTGCGTGCCAATCCTCACTCTCGGCCCACCATGCGGCACGTGTCGCAGGAGCTATCTGCAGGCAAGGATCCTCTTCCTGAAGCTTTCCACAAGATTAAATTGTCTCAACTGTCGGATATCCTGGTGTGATTGAGTAATAGGAGGAGATGACAGGGAAGAAAAGGAAAAACCATGGAATATGGAGCAGAGTCATCTACCTAGTGAGCCTTTCATCAATGGTTTTTCTATTTTAAAATAGATAAATACACCTACTCAGGGGAAAGCATCAACCTAACCCACACATAGCACGGAGAAATATCAATTTGTGGATGTTGAAGTGTTTGTATATTTGTGTCCTTAGATGTTCCTCTTGTAGTTGTACGTTGATATTGAAGCATTTGTCTATTCTTTGATGCTTCCTGTTGCTTGTATGTTGATACTTAAGTGCATTATATGACATGGTAGAGCAACAAATGGCAAACACTACAAATTTCGTTCATGTCTCTAAAGGAATTATGAATCCATGAGCCGAGGATCACCATATTCTAGTTTAAGTTATATATACAACCATTGACCTCTTCTTGCTGTTTTTATTCCTGCCCTCCCACAATTCTTGTAGGCAGAAACCATGTGGATCCCTGTGAGAAATCCACTCCGTCCATCAGTTTTGCAAGCTAACATTGGTACGAATAAGCAAATATAGAGGCAGATCCAAAACTAAGGTGGTCCACACTGTATGAAACAATGAGAATAGAAATGCCCACTGGCAAAGCCTGGGCATGATAATTTTGCAATAGGCTAATATTTGTGTTTTCAATTCATCCCAGTGAGAATGACCTTATGAACTGTTTGGATGACATTAAAACATCATGATAGACAACAAGAAGGTTGCCGGGTTCCCCAAGCGTACCATAGTAGTTACAACATGCACAACTGGGTGAGATGTTTGTGTATTCGGCATTGAAAATCCTCCTTTCACTGAAATGTATGCACAATCGGATCCTCTGAGAGCAATGTAGCATTTCTCTTTTAAGTAATATAATTATTTTAATTATGGGGAATGGTACAATGGCGCCGCTACCACCTCAAGCTTACTGTGGCACCGGGCAGATGGGGACCCACATTGTGTATGAATCACATCCAAACTGTCTATCAGATGCGTCACCTCATATTATCTTAAGTTGCCAAAATATAAACTGATCGAATGCTCACGGGGGCCACCACACAGGAACCATGTAAGTTCACCAGAATTTCAAAACAGCCTGATTTATATAGCCTGGCCTTTCATCCGATCACATCAATGGTCTGAATTGACAGGATTATATATATATACATCATTGTGGGTCCTCCATCCAATTCAAGATTAGATGTTCTCTCTAACTTGTTCCCTGTGATGCGGCCCACCTGATTCATTGATCAGAATGATTTTAGGGGCATGCGGGTAACATAATCTGACTCACATTACAGATTCAATTCTATGCATTCGTCACGTGGGCCCGCATCTTCCTTGTGTGGACTCAGACTGCAGGTTGCTTTGAAGAGACCTTCAAAGAAATTGGATGCCCTTACGTACTAAATATTAGAAAATTGATCCTGTCCTATATGATAATAGGTTTACAAATATTTATACAGCCAAGGAAAAAAAATATAAAATGAAAATAATCAATTTATTAAAGAATTACGTTCTAATCCGGAAGGATTTCAAATCGAAAGTCCCTGGCGTAAAAGTCCGATCATAATATATTTTTATTAGGCAGGTCAGGTGACACGGTCAAAGTTTCCCCGGCTACGCTTACACAGGGGCCCACCAGAATTTAGAAACAGCTTAATTTTTAGCATGGCTTTTCATCAACATCACATCAGTGGTCTGAATGGACTGGATTTTATATATACAAAACTGTGGGCCGTCCAAGCAAATCAAGATTGGGAAGCGGATTGACTGGCGTGGTGTGCCACACACCACCCACCACCCTGGTGTGATCCAAAAATTCTGTTTTTTATTGGTAGGCATTCAATCCCCATTGTTATTTTTGTGGTATGGTCCACTTGAGCTTTGGATCTACGTCATTTTTTGACATGTGCCTTAGAATAATCTCGAAAAATGGATGGATGATATAGATATAACACATGCATCATCGTGGGACCAACAGAACTGGG
The DNA here is from genome assembly GCF_029962835.1 of Magnolia sinica. Lineage (NCBI taxonomy): Eukaryota > Viridiplantae > Streptophyta > Magnoliopsida > Magnoliales > Magnoliaceae > Magnolia > Magnolia sinica. Next base: position 107,702,530 of record NC_080575.1, read on the forward strand.
TGAAATCAACACACCACAGAAGTCGGTGGTGTGTGGGACACCACGCAATCCGCTTACTAAAGATTGTACGTTCTCTCCAATTTGTTCCCTGTGGTGTAGCCCACCTGATTCAGTGATCAGACTGATTTTAGGGGTCTATGCATAACATGCTCTAACTCATATTAAGGACAAATTCGATTTTATCCATGCATCACGTGGGCCCCACATCTTCCCATGCCACCTTAGCTTATAGTGGTACCGGTAAAAGTGAAGCGCGCGTGCCCCCTTTAATTATAGTATCATAGCATCATGGTCGACCAAGTTGGATTTCAACCGCAGTTTGCAATATCTTTGAAGAGACCATCACCAAACTAGATGAGTTTCCGTGCCTAATTTTAGAAAATTGATCCTGGCCTGTGATTAGCGGTTTACAAGTAGACATATAATGAGAAAATCTAAGGGGCGAATAATCAAGTGATTCAAGAGTTACCATCTTCTAATCAGGAAGGATTTCGATTCAAAGTGGTCATAATGGCCCCGTCAGATCAAAGATTGGTCCACATTGTCAAAGTTCCCTGGCCAAAAATTCCACGGTAGATATATTATGCGGGCCACGCACTTATGAAGAAATGGGTGGTAAAAATAATGATAACCAACGTCTATGGTCAGACTGTCATGCTTTTCTCATTTGATGTGCGGTCGCATAAGGGGGAAAGAGAGATGAATGTCATAGTGATGCTGAGCGGGTCACGAATAGTTTCATGTCCAAGATGGACTAGAAAAGGTCCGTTCGGAGACGGAGGTGATTTGGACTGTCAGAAGTTAAAACAGATGTATCTCGCAAACCGGAATAAGCTATCGGATGTACCATATAAAATTTTAGGGTAGGACAAGCTACTTTAGCTACCCAACCCCGCTATGCGGGGTTGCACACACCAAATTTGCAAAATACCATCAGATTGGCTGCCGAATTCCTATTTTAATGTCGTTTTTACTATTTCCAGTAAGTTTTAGTTTGATTATAACTCTTCATCCGTTTGGCTTTAGGAGTTGTGCCTAACATGAAATGTGCTTAGAATAATTAGGGGAACAGTATGGTGAAGCCAAATAGGGCATTTACTATTTTTGGCCGCAAATCATGAACATTATCGGAAATCACGATCGTATATAAATAGTAAGTTTACTATTTATAATAAGTCACCATTTTTAGGAGTTTTAGTTGTAGTTTAATTCTGAAACTTCTTCCATGGCCTAATATCCCTATTTAAAGGCACTATAGGAAATTTCTCTTTTACCGACGAAAAAATTCATTGGTAAATGAAGTTTTTTGGTCGGTAACGAGTATTACCAACGAATTTTTTCGTCGGCAAATTCATCGGTAACAAACCATGGGTAAAGGCTTTTAATTGACGAAAAATCGTATTGGCGGCAATGGTAAGACTTTTACCGACAAATTTTTTCATAGGTAAAAAATGTTGACGACACTTTTCTTACCGAATTTGTTCGTAGGTAAAACTGTTGACGAAACTTTTCCCTACAAATCTTTTCATAGGTAAAACCTGTGTAGACAGACTTTTACCTACGAAATTTGACGTAGGTTAAAAATGTAGATGAAACTTATACCTACAAAAGTTTTCGTAGCTAAAAATGTGGTTGAATCTTTTACCTATAAAATGTTTCGTAGGTAAAAAATGTGGATGAAAGTTGTACGAAACTTTTACCTACGAAATTTTTCGTCGGTAAAAGTCTCTCTCTTTTTTTTCTTTTTCTTTTTTTTTCAAATTTCAGGCAAAAATTCCTAATATTCACTTATTACAATATATTTCATTATATTCACATTCACATCAATCCAAACACAAACTACATCCATACATACACAAATAATCTTATCCACATCACATTCATCCACGCACAAATACATATAAGTTTAACATTCGTATATAAAATAAATCATAAATAAAATACAAAAAATCACAAAGATGATGGCGGAGGTGGTGGGGCATCAGACGAAGACGGAGGTGGTGGGGTGTTGAGGGTCAAATATTGCATATTAGACTCCAATTACTACCTGAATTTACAAACATGACACTGCTTAACAGTTTATTTTAATTGTGTTTGTGATGCAAGGTGAATCTAAGAGCGTGAACTGGAAAGGATGCTAAAAGTATGAATTTAACGGTCAGGCATCACCAAGGCATTGGACAGGACTCCATGGGACCAATATCGAGGATTTACACATCGAAAATCAAAGAAATTCCAGCCACTCTGTAACGCCCCGAAAAATCGAGGGTCGTGCATAGACTCGACTCCCGAGTTCCCGAGTGTCACTTATCATGCATTTATGGTTTTTTTTATGATTAATCAAATTTAACTGCGCAATTTGGAATCGCCTGAAGCATGAAGCACAATTGCACCAGTCTATTGAAATGAAGGAAATCTCACAAATATACAGGTCCAAAACTAATAAAGGGTCGCCCAAGGCGTTGCCCAACAGGATAATAAAAGAAGGCTATGTCCAAAAAGAGTAAAGCTGAGCCCGCGGCTCAGCAAATCCAATTTCAGCCCGATCAAGCCATGGAGAGCCGCCCATCAGCTGCAAGTAGGAGAGTCCGTCCTCCTTGTCCAAACTCGCCTCGCCAGGCTCCTCATGCCCTGAGTCACCTGCATCTATGAATGGGTCTGGTTGGTGTTTTAAAACACCGTCCCAGAGTGGGAGTGAGTGATCAACTCAGTGGGTGCTATTAATCTCAGGTTATCATATGCATCAATTTAAATATGGTCTTAATGAAAAGCATATAATCACATAAATCTTATTAATGCGCATGTATGCAGCATGATATGATGCATGCCCTCACAACAACGCTCCCTCGTGCGACAACATCTAACGATCGCCAATGCCAACACTCTCTCACTCGACTGCCGAGTCGCTACCCTACCTAGTGCGATGCGATGCGATCGTGTTAGCCGAGTTATTAGTTAAGTCCATTCATCCAGCAGGTTTGGGAATCTGTCACACCCCACATATCACATGCCCTGAACTAGATGCGAGGCCAAGGCCCCCCAATGCGTGAGGCCGAGACCCCGCGGTCCTTGACCCCGTCGGGTTTTCCCCATCCCCGACTTCAAGCACATGGGGGTGCTGAATATGGGGTCGCTCGCGGTCACTACGGGGAGGCGCGTCACCCCAGCGTAGGCCGACAGCTCGAACACAGTGTCTCATTCCACCATGCCCGGCTCACGAGGCTGTGGACCATTTCTCGGTGGATTATGGATGGGCTACCTCGGTTGCAGGGTGTCACAGGTTCCATACAGATGTGAGCAAACAAGGTTAACAAATCATGGTTGGTCAACGGTAGGCTAGACCACACGAGTCCAGGCGAGTACACGGTGGTACGACATCGGGTGCATGCAACCCATGTAGTCCAACTACTGTCGCCCTCACGCACTCGCCCAAATCCGCGGGTTTAGCCTCAAGGCGGTCCTACCAATGGAGCCACCTTCGCTCTCCTCATGTTTCCTGACTAACCCAAGGGTTCGAGTAGCAATCCCTAGCATGCCGACTACCAATGCGTCATCTAGCATATACAACGTTCATGTTCTCATGCTTCTCAACATACAATTCAGATTCTCATACCAAGTAAGGTCAACAATATCATAATACAAGTGCAAGTGAGGTGTGTGTGTGTGTGGGAGGAAGTTAAGCACTTCCACCATTGCAAGAAATCATATGCACACGATCATCATACATTTTATGAAACAACAATGTAGGGAAAAAGCAACAAGGCATGAACACCTAATTATCCAAATACCCAATCATGTGAAAGGCAATAGCAACACCAATGAGAATCAACATGCATCCCATACGAATTTCAACAATCATGCAATTCCTAGGGTTTCTCTAGTTTCTCCAATCATAACATCCAAACAATCAAAATCATTAAACCCATAATAAAATTGGTGCTAGGCCACCTAAGAACAATAGTCCACACATTGGATTTGATGGAGGCTTGGAAACGACCTAGGAGACATGGATTTCGGGGTAGATCGGCCGGAATCCCTAAAACCAAACCTTGCATGTGAGAAATTTCATGTCAATCCCTTCTCAATGCATGGATTCCAAGAAGAAGAAGTGAAGGATCTTACCTAGACGGCCAACGGATGATTATGGAGGTTGTGGAGGAGAGATTCTCCCTTGAGGAGAAGTAGGAAGTTGAAATGGTTGATTTCCTTGGGCCCCACCTTGATCTAAGGTCCACCTAGCTCTTCTTCACCCACACTTTCTTCTCTCCTTTCACTCTTGCTCTCCCTTTTTCTCTCTTCTCTCTTTCCTTCTCTAGGGTAAAATCGTATGGGGAGAGGGGTGCCCAAAAGAGGCCTTTTTATAATGCCAGGTTTGGTGTAAATGGCCCCAAGGGCTAGGTTCTTACTATACTAGACTTATGGGAGGGTCTTTCTAGGATCTAGGGCCCTATCACCCCTCTGGCCACCAAATTTGGTGTGTAGGTGCCTTATGGCCTGACTAGGGTCCATGCAAAAATTTAGGGCGAACGGATGAACGGATATATGACCTGAGCAAGCGTTTCCAACCTTTAAGTGGTACTGTGGGGGCCATTTTGGTGATTGGAGCATTTCTGATGGCCCTCTGGCCATGAAATTTATAGGATAAGTGGTCCATGGCCCGATGAGGGGCCTTACAAAATTTGGGAACGAACGGATGCGGGGTTTGGTCGTACGGGTCCGATTCGCGATCAACGGTCATCGTGCCACGATCGGGGCCCAGATTTGGTGGGCAGGCGTTGAAAAATACATTAAACCTTCACCGTAAATTTGGAAGAAATCCGACGGCTGGAAGGCCCGGAGTCTCAGTTTCTTTTGTCAGTGCCAGATTTTTATCTGGCATTGGTGGGGCGCATTGGGCAAGCGCCAGATGGTACTTCTGGGTGTCCACTGAGTCCGCAGTCCGCGATGGACCACAAGTCCAGTGAGATCTATGATTTTCTAAATTTTTAGATTTTTCTGACCTTCCTCGGTCGCTGGGCGGCCCACACGAGCTGTTGTTAAATGTAAACAGCCATCGGGCTTGGCGGGCCACACCAGGTCCTATCATGACCAGACTGGTCCACCCCAGTATACACTAACATTGAGTGCTAATGGTCATTAAGTGATTTTATAAGTTAATTAAAAGAAATTTTTAAGGATTTTTTTTTTTTTGAAAATCCAAAACAGTGAAAGTCCAGGATGTTACAATCTACCCCCCTTAAAAACAATTTCGTCCCCGAAATTGCCTAAGGGTAATAAGTAAAGGTATTATCATTTCATTTGCTTAAGTTTTGTTAGTTTCGGGTTTATATACATTTTAGGGTATATATATTAAATACGTTGGCCTAGCTCATTATGATCTACCCCCCTTAAAAGTTTTCGCCTTTGAGGCTTGAAAACGATGTCAAATCCTTTTTTTTTTTTGTGCTAAGTTTTTGATGCTAAAGCTTACCTAAGGGTGGTATATTCTTCTCTTTATGATTGGGCTAATACGGAAAGACAGGTGTGGTAGGCTTTAATCCCATACGTCGATCCTCTGTCTGACCAGGGCAGAAAGATCGTTGTATCCCTTCTTAGTCCTGGTAGATCCTGGTCTTCTGCTCGGTCAAAGCAGTGAGTCCATTGGTATTTGCCCAGGAATGAGAATTGGGTTAAGCCGCGAGTACTTCGCAGATGTGTGGTTCCGCAATTTCGTAGTCCGATCAATCTAATTGTTTAGCCATCATTGAAAAGTTTACATCTCCTATTTATAATGTTGTCCCTTGGGTCTTTGTCTACGAGAGTCCTCGTTTTAATTTATATCCAATTTGGGGTTTAATAAGTCTCTCAACATGCCTACGAGAAATGATCATGCTAAAAAGTTTTTTTTTTTTTTTTTTTTTATATGAATTACCATTTCAATCTTATGGCTAGTGGGTTATGGGCAAATCACTCCTTGGTTTCATAAATTTTAACAGGGAAGGAAGAATCGAAAGTTTTAAGGTATTCTGGTAGTTTAGAGTGCTAATAACGCTAAGATGGACACAATAAGACCATTATTCATACAAGCATTCACAAGACGACAAGAAAATTCTAAAACAATCCATACATTCACATAAATTTCAAAATGCCATAGGTAATTTACATGTTACAACATGGATTTCAAGCATTACTAGATAGGCTAGACGCAACAAAAATACAAGTTAATTAAGCAAAGGTCCTAACCATCCTTCAATACATGCATTAAACCCAACTGCATTAACAAACTACTAGTCGTTAGTAAGGTCGTGGGGCTACTCGTCTGAGTCGGGCGAAAGTGGGGGCGCTTCCTCCCCATAAGGGAAAGAATCGTCGAAATGGTGAAAAAGGAGATGATGGTCGCTAGGAACAACATTTTCCTCGGTTAGGAAGGATTTGGGTGTGAGGAATGTGGGTAAATTGTTGGAGGAATGGTCTTAGGGATGACTTTTAGAATGAGAGTTGAGAAATGGAAATGAGTTTTGGGTGTGAATGGATTTGAGAAGGGTTTGGAAAATGAAATTTGGGAATGAGTTTGAGATGAGGTGGTGTAAGATGAAATGGAAGGTGAGTTGAGGATATGGGGTTTGAGTAGAGATTGGGATTTGAGATGGGTTTTGGAAAATAGGGATGGAATGGTTTTGGGAGTTTGTTTTAGGAATGGGCTTTGAAAGTGATATTGGAATGATGTTTAGGAAAATGAAGTTGAGGATGGTCTTGAGGTAGATTGTGGGAAGTGAACTTTGGAAATGGGGAGAAGAGAGTGAAAGGAGTGTGGTTTTGGTGAATGGGTCTAGAAGGAAATATGGGTGATGAGAGGGATTTGGGAAATGAGTTGAGAGTTTATATGTGGGAATAAACAAAAGAAATGGGTTTTGAAAAAAAAAAAAGAAAAAAGAGAAGAAGATGGTTTGGAGGATTGGATTTTTGGAGTAGAGTTTGGAGGTGGGGAATAGAGAGTGTGAGTTGGATATGGGTTGTAGAATGGGTTTTAGGGAGGGATGCTTGTAAATGGGTTTTGAAAGTGAGAATGTAGTGGTTCTTGGAAATGAGGATGGGAGGAATAAGAATGGGTTCTTGAGACAATGAGTTTGGGAATGAGGAAGAAGAGGTGAAGATGTGAAAGAGGCGATGATGGGTTGTAATGAAGGAGAGATGAGGGATTTGAGATTTTTGGGAAAGGGAGAGGCTTCACTAAATGTGTGGGAGTATTAGAGAGGGAGGAAATGAGAGGAAATAGGGCTATGGAGCCTTTACTTACAAGGAAAGTGGGCCCTACACGAGTACGAGGTGTACATAGAGAGAAGACATCTTATAACGTTTCTTGTACCTTTAACAACTGAATTATTTTTAAAATTTTTATGATGATTTATCATCAAGTTTTAAGTCATCTCACCAAATTTCATATCATTTAGAGTTGTAAATAAATTATTAAAATTCTAGGAAAAATAGTTGCCTGAATTTTAAAATTTTTGGACAGTTGGCAGAACATCTTAATTTTAACCATATTAAAATTTTTATTTTATTTTATTATTATTTTTATATAAAACTATACTCATCAAGCTTCAATATGGCTTTTGAATCACCTAAATCGGAGTTGTAATGAAGGAGATATGAATTTTTAAAGTTGACCCAACATTGCAGAAAATTTCAGCGGGGCAACTCGGGCCGGGCGGGGTCACGCGGGCCGGGCAGGGTGGCGCGCGCGCTGGACGGGGTGCAACGCCCGCTGGGCGGGGTCCCGCCGAGTCTCTGGAGCCCGGGCGGGGTGACAACGCGGGTCGGGCGGGGTGCAACACCCGCTGGGCGGGGTGGCCTTGCGAAGGGCATATCTCACAAACCGGAAAGAGTTATTCGACGTGCCATATATGAATTTGGGGTAGGAGAAGCCGATCTACGCAATGAGCCTAGTGGTTTCACGAGATTCTCCCTGGTTAGCAGTCAAAATCTTATTTTTCTACAGTTTCCTCCATTTTCGGTAAATTTTCATTCACCCTCAAGTCTTCATCCTAGAGTAGGTCAGAATCATCAAATTTATCCCAGTATCCACTCATTTGGTCTAGAACGATGTTTTTGACCGTCAAATCCTTCGATTTCCGACTCGTTCCTACCAATGTACTCGGGAAATTCAAGAATAGGGTGATGTCGGGTAAATATTTAAAGAGATATGTTGGAAAGAGAGATTTCGACTTATACTTATTTGGCTAAGGGCATTTAATTGTGCTAAATGGGGTTGCAATGCTACTCCCAACTCAAGATTTGGGAATGACATGTGGGGAATGGGTGTAGGACGAAATTTAAAGCTTATTTCATAGGCTTTGTAGAATGAATCTTGTGTTGGAAGGTGTGATATGAGATTTTCAAGTGTAATTTGAAAGGAAATCTCGTGATTTACCTTTAATTGCATGTATCCCAAACCTGGTATTGGAAATCATGAGATACAGACAATCTAGGGACAATACCCTACACATGGATGTATTGCTACTCTTACCATTCCATTCACCTTAATCCCACCTAACACAGTTGGCCAAACGGGCCCTGAGGGATTAGGTGGCATAAACTACCTAAATTTCCTAGTTAGTCGATCGGGTCTCGCCATTAAGTTCCCGACTTTTTGTCCAAGAATGGACTGAAGCGTGTCGTAAGGCTCCTAAGTTGAATTCTAATATTGTTATGCTCTCTCTCCTCAGCCTAAGCCCTTCATAAGGTTCTCTGACCTATTTCGTAGCGTCACTACTTATTCTCGCTACCCAACCCTAACACTTTGTGAGTCTTACCTTTCGTCTAAGAGTGTCAGCCCAGGGGCTGGGGTGGTACCTAGCATTCTAAGTCCCCGTTGCGTTTCCTAATACGTATCCTCTCAAGTCAGCGGACGCGTTAGTGAATTCATGACCCATGGCCCAAGGGATTCCAAACTATTGCTCTGATACCATCTGTAACGCCCCGAAAAATCGGGGGTCGTGCATAGACTCGACTCCCGAGTTCCCGAGTGTCACTTATCATGCATTTATGGTTTTTTTTATGATTAATCAAATTTAACTGCGCAATTTGGAATCGCCTGAAGCATGAAGCACAATTGCACCAGTCTATTGAAATGAAGGAAATCTCACAAATATACAGGTCCAAAACTAATAAAGGGTCGCCCAAGGCGTTGCCCAACAGGATAATAAAAGAAGGCTATGTCCAAAAAGAGTAAAGCTGAGCCCGCAGCTCAGCAAATCCAATTTCAGCCCGATCAAGCCATGGAGAGCCGCCCATCAGCTGCAAGTAGGAGAGTCCGTCCTCCTTGTCCAAACTCGCCTCGCCAGGCTCCTCATGCCCTGAGTCACCTGCATCTATGAATGGGTCTGGTTGGTGTTTTAAAACACCGTCCCAGAGTGGGAGTGAGTGATCAACTCAGTGGGTGCTATTAATCTCAGGTTATCATATGCATCAATTTAAATATGGTCTTAATGAAAAGCATATAATCACATAAATCTTATTAATGCGCATGTATGCAGCATGATATGATGCATGCCCTCACAACAACGCTCCCTCGTGCGACAACATCTAACGATCGCCAATGCCAACACTCTCTCAGTACGACCTCGACTGCCGAGTCGCTACCCTACCTAGTGCGATGCGATGCGATCGTGTTAGCCGAGTTATTAGTTAAGTCCATTCATCCAGCAGGTTTGGGAATCTGTCACACCCCACATATCACATGCCCTGAACTAGATGCGAGGCCAAGGCCCCCCAATGCGTGAGGCCGAGACCCCGCGGTCCTTGACCCCGTCGGGTTTTCCCCATCCCCGACTTCAAGCACATGGGGGTGCTGAATATGGGGTCGCTCGCGGTCACTACGGGGAGGCGCGTCACCCCAGCGTAGGCCGACAGCTAGGACACAGTGTCCCATTCCACCATGCCCGGCTCACGAGGCTGTGGACCATTTCTCGGTGGATTATGGATGGGCTACCTCGGTTGCAGGGTGTCACAGGTTCCATACAGATGTGAGCAAACAAGGTTAACAAATCATGGTTGGTCAACGGTAGGCTAGACCACACGAGTCCAGGCGAGTACACGGTGGTACGACATCGGGTGCATGCAACCCATGTAGTCCAACTACTGTCGCCCTCACGCACTCGCCCAAATCCGCGGGTTTAGCCTCAAGGCGGTCCTACCAATGGAGCCACCTTCGCTCTCCTCATGTTTCCTGACTAACCCAAGGGTTCGAGTAGCAATCCCTAGCATGCCGACTACCAATGCGTCATCTAGCATATACAACGTTCATGTTCTCATGCTTCTCAACATACAATTCAGATTCTCATACCAAGTAAGGTCAACAATATCATAATACAAGTGCAAGTGAGGTGTGTGTGTGTGTGGGAGGAAGTTAAGCACTTCCACCATTGCAAGAAATCATATGCACACGATCATCATACATTTTATGAAACAACAATGTAGGGAAAAAGCAACAAGGCATGAACACCTAATTATCCAAATACCCAATCATGTGAAAGGCAATAGCAACACCAATGAGAATCAACATGCATCCCATACGAATTTCAACAATCATGCAATTCCTAGGGTTTCTCTAGTTTCTCCAATCATAACATCCAAACAATCAAAATCATTAAACCCATAATAAAATTGGTGCTAGGCCACCTAAGAACAATAGTCCACACATTGGATTTGATGGAGGCTTGGAAACGACCTAGGAGACATGGATTTCGGGGTAGATCGGCCGGAATCCCTAAAACCAAACCTTGCATGTGAGAAATTTCATGTCAATCCCTTCTCAATGCATGGATTCCAAGAAGAAGAAGTGAAGGATCTTACCTAGACGGCCAACGGATGATTATGGAGGTTGTGGAGGAGAGATTCTCCCTTGAGGAGAAGTAGGAAGTTGAAATGGTTGATTTCCTTGGGCCCCACCTTGATCTAAGGTCCACCTAGCTCTTCTTCACCCACACTTTCTTCTCTCCTTTCACTCTTGCTCTCCCTTTTTCTCTCTTCTCTCTTTCCTTCTCTAGGGTAAAATCGTATGGGGAGAGGGGTGCCCAAAAGAAGCCCCTTTTTATAATGCCAGGTTTGGTGTAAATGGCCCCAAGGGCTAGGTTCTTACTATACTAGACTTATGGGAGGGTCTTTCTAGGATCTAGGGCCCTATCACCCCTCTGGCCACCAAATTTGGTGTGTAGGTGCCTTATGGCCTGACTAGGGTCCATGCAAAAATTTAGGGCGAACGGATGAACGGATATATGACCTGAGCAAGCGTTTCCAACCTTTAAGTGGTACTGTGGGGGCCATTTTGGTGATTGGAGCATTTCTGATGGCCCTCTGGCCATGAAATTTATAGGATAAGTGGTCCATGGCCCGATGAGGGGCCTTACAAAATTTGGGAACGAACGGATGCGGGGTTTGGTCGTACGGGTCCGATTCGCGATCAACGGTCATCGTGCCACGATCGGGGCCCAGATTTGGTGGGCAGGCGTTGAAAAATACATTAAACCTTCACCGTAAATTTGGAAGAAATCCGACGGCTGGAAGGCCCGGAGTCTCAGTTTCTTTTGTCAGTGCCAGATTTTTATCTGGCATTGGTGGGGCGCATTGGGCAAGCGCCAGATGGTACTTTTGGGTGTCCACTGGGTCCGCAGTCCGCGATGGACCACAAGTCCAGTGAGATCTATGATTTTCTAAATTTTTAGATTTTTCTGACCTTCCTCGGTCGCTGGGCGGCCCACACGAGCTGTTGTTAAATGTAAACAGCCATCGGGCTTGGCGGGCCACACCAGGTCCTATCATGACCAGACTGGTCCACCCCAGTATACACTAACATTGAGTGCTAATGGTCATTAAGTGATTTTATAAGTTAATTAAAAGAAATTTTTAAGGATTTTTTTTTTTTTGAAAATCCAAAACAGTGAAAGTCCAGGATGTTACACACTCACCTTAAACAGGCCCGAAAGACATCTAGAATGCAAGATCACAGGGTTCCCACCATCTGATCGGCTCAAAACTTTATACAGGGCCTGAGGACTCTAAAGTAACCGTACACATCGAATTTCAGCTAGTGGATCCCTCTGGAAGTGGCCTAACGGACAGATCAGTTCATAAACTAGTGATTTTGGGCCCATTTGATATCTGGATATGCTTTAAACTTAGGTTCAACCCATTAAATGAGGTGATAAAACGTATGGATGGAGTGGATCTCTCAGAAACATCACCGTAGACTCCACCTGAGTTAGGGTGTGCATGGTGCACAAGTGCACCAGATGTGCACGGCAACTGCATCTCCTTCCAAAATGGTTTGGTCCTATGATTGAGTCAAAAATGGCAACTGCTGTTTTGTTTCTTGCGCAAACAGTGGCGCGGAGGCCAATTGCGGAAGCCGGTGGGCCACCATCATCGCCCACATGATCGATCCACACCGTCCATCAGATAGACCAAACTGATTTAATCAAACCATGTTGACCGTGGGTGACCATGTACACGCACGTGCCTGCTGCAGAGGTCACAAGCAAGCTGCCCTGCACCATCCAGAATGATTACAACATGATTACTTCAATGGGCCGCGTCCACACAAAACCAAAACCATCTATCTTTGGTCTAAATTTCGAGGCAAAGACAATGGACGGAGTGGATTTCCTGGATAGCTCCGATCATGGGCCCCACTAATGCCGAAAGGATCCATTTTCGGATTCCTTATGCATTACGCACGTTCGGAGAAACCCGGACGATCCGGGTTGTTATATAACCATGGCAAGGATCAATCCGTCCATCTGGACTGTCCAAAATATTCCTAAGGTGGGATCGACCAGAGCCAAGATGACTGAACATCTTAGATCTTGCATGTGAAGCGTCCATTGGCCGAAAAGTTGATTTCAACACAAGACGGTTTTGCTGCGAAAGAAGAAGCTGCTACGTAAGCTATACACACGCAATTGAAAGCTTTCCGCCGACCCAACCACCGCCTCTTGTGCGTGAGAGCTCTCCACCGTCTTCCCTGCCTATAAAAAAGAGAGAGAGAACGTGGGATCGGGGTTGGAACATGAGAGAGAGAGAGAGAGAGAGAGAGATAGTAGAGTGTTTTTTTCTTTTCTTTTTCTTTTTATTTTGTTTTTGTTTAAGGGATCCAGCCCATTCATGTTGGGCTGAACCTGTTAGCTAGGGCTAAGAGGTGAAGCTTGTGGCATGATGGGATTGATCCTACGACTTGGATGCATATGATGAACTATATTTGATTCTAGTTAGATGAAAGAATGCTTCAGTTTTTAATGGTTTATTGTGACTTACATTATAGTAGATTTGCGATGGCTTGAGTATTTCATTTTCCTTTCTTATGATTATGAAGCTAGGATGCCCTATTGTTCACCATCGCCCCTTGGACATGGTGGAATGACGGAACTCTTCCTGACATTCATACATCACTCAGATTGGCTGTGAATTGGTTTAATTTTGTTGTTTGCTTTGTCTCATGGGCATGGTTTTGTGATGGAATCCATTCTAATTTGCACCCATCTGATCTCTTGAAAACTAGATTAAATGAAGTTCAGAATTGGTTTTCAGGTTATATCTTCCAACTGGATGAAGATGGGACTCGAAGTCCAATTGAGTTCATGAATCGACCGTAGATCTCCCTGATCTCTACAAGTGGATCCTTTGAATCCCTAGTTTCCTACCTCTGAATTCCTTAAGTTTTAGATTAGTATTTCATTATTATTCCTCAAAATCATTCGATTTAGATTTCATCTTAGTTGAGTTCTACTTCTGGTTGCTTTCAGATTACGTATAGGTTTTAGTCCCTGTAGATTCAACCTCGGTCTTACTGAGTTTATTACTACATCACAACCCTATACTTAGGGAGTGAACATGGGGCATCGGTGGGTAAGCGTGCAGCGAGAGTCTGTAATATCTCCTGCATACGTTACTCATGCTTCACCCGCATCTCCTCGATCCTCCTCTCTTGCTCCTCCTTCTGCCTCTCCTGCTCCTCCCTCTGCCTCTCCAGCTGGTCTTTGATCTTGTCGACGACGACCCATAGCTGCTGAACCCCCCCCCCCCCCCTCTCTCTCTCTGCGATATCAACTCGGCATAGGGCACTCTCGCCAACGACGGATCGGCTGGAGGCAGCTCTAACGGGTGCCATGAGCTTGGCACCATGGCCAAGCCCACGCACATATCTAGAATGGGTGCCAAGCACCTTACTCAAGATCTCTGACTCACTCCGATGAGTACCATCGAGAGTGGGTTGACTGCGTATGGCGTCCATTACCACCTGTAATGAAAACATATGAATTTTCATAACGAATGACATTATTATAATTCAATGCAATTAAATTTTATAATGTAAGGATTTTTACCCAATTCTTGCTGGCTCTAGGATGTACCCAAGATCCCGTCGCCTGCCGACAGTAAATCCCTCTGTAGAGGTCTACTAGTCCGGTGTCCTAGCCAGTGATGGAATCTCGCTGCGCAATCGAAAGAACAATAGAGTTAATATAAATGCATGGAAAGAATATATCAACTTAATAATCACCAGTAATTTTTAACCATCTCGTGACAAAGTTATACAAATGACTTTGAACTAGCTACGTGGTTCACTTCTAACTTTTCCTTGTTCATAGAATTTATTCTGCTCGTCTTCTGAACACATTATTCATAACACATTGCTATTAATTGTGAATTTAATTGTTACCTTAAGATATTGTAAATATGTAAATATTACCTAAAAAGACTCAGAGAAAAATCTCTCGTAGAGTATCCGCCAGTCGTCAATGGTTACGTACGTTAGTACGGACAGTACGGCCTCCTCGTGGCTCTTGCACCGCTTGTACTGCTGGTGTAACTCACCGTGGTACTCCTTAAACTGCTCCTTAACCATGTCGTCAACGACATGGGAAATGTACGGAACAGTCAAATCCAAGATAAATTTACCTAATAGTTTCGTAAATAATAAATTAAGGCAATAAATTTATTAAGAAAATAACTTAACCGTAAATGAACTTTTACAAAACAAAATCTAATTTACTAAAATTTACCGTAAGGCGCTGATGGATGAGCTGCTGCACATCATCTGTCACGTCTACCCAACGGGGGGTGGTGGTGGGGATCAGAGATCGGCATAAGACACCGACCTCCAACGTAAACAACCTAACATTGTCCCCAACAGGTCTAATGCAGTCTTGTGGGAACTCTATCATCACCCTACCCTCATGCATAAGTTGCTCTAAAACTACAGTTGTTTATGCATTCAGTTGCTTTATATTAATATTTAGAAAAGTTTTACTTGCTGTTTCCAGAATGAAACAGAAAAACACATCAATAACCACCATGTTTCTGTAATACAGGGCATATCCACCTGATAGAACGATTTTTTGGATATAAACACCACCTTTATTTGGCATTCCGGAAACGGAAGGCTGTGATGCACCCATCCTCTCCATATTACCAGTGTGTAGCTGAATCTTAATCCAAAACCGATATTAAGGTATGTCAGGAGACAATTGCCCCACCATCGTCCGTAAACACCAACGAGGTGGGTAATAGACTGTATATGGTCACAGTGTATACACCTGACCGTATAAAAGTAGAAGCCGATCACTGTAAAGAAGGTTGGATGAATCCATGGCCGATTTCGAGAGGAGTCATGTGCATACCTGAACAAAATGCTCTGCGCAATAGGTCTGAGAAGCATGGCCACCCGCTTTTGGAAGAGGAAGTTGGCAGCGTGGAACTGTACATGCTGAAGATGTAGTCTGTCTGGGAGAGGTGAAAATCAGAGTTCATATCGGACATGTAGAGTCACGGTGCTGCTATTCGAAGACGAAGGAGTAGACATTCATGTTCTCCGGACGGACTGTTTGAAATAGCTGCAAACCGACTTATTTCGGTCTTCAATACGCCCCAGCACGGAGACGTGCTTGATGCTGAAAAGCTGTCATTGCTGTATAATCCCAACGATGAAATAAAATGGCTCTCAGACGTATTCGTCCACGTGGTATGCATTGCACGTCCGTTCGTATCCAAATGCAGGACATGTCCCATCAACGCTCTTAAAACAATACAATCCGCTCACTCACGTGAATCCAAACACGCCCTAAAAGACTTTGCCTAGGGGTGTACATGGAGTCGAGCCAAGCTGGCTCGGTCACGGGCACACCCAGCTCAATTGCGGTTCGGCTCAGTGACTAAGCCAGCATCTCCAGCTCAGCTCGGCTCGGCTCGGTCAGCAATTGGACCAGTTCAAGCCGAGTTCGAGATGTCCGGAGGCCCACAGGGAACAGTAGGGATGGAGACACTCATGGACCATTTTTTTAACATTATTTCTCACATAAAGTAGGAGAACACTTTTGAGTTATTTATAAACGGTGGAAAGCATCGACAATGATAAAATAAATAAATAATAGCATGACAAGAAAATGCAAAATCTACAACACCAAAGACCAATGTTTTTGGATTCTGAATTGCATTCAAATCCAGAATGAACAAATCAAAACAAAGACAATCCAAGCAAAACATGAAACTTAATAATCTTACCAGGATGTTACTGGGCTCTGTTGGGGCTGCCTCCTTTTGAGTGTTGAAGATCGAAAAGACAATACACCCACCCAAGCTCTGTGGGGCCAGGTGTTGTAGGTGGCCCACTAGGATGTTACATGAGATCCAACCCATCCATAAGGATAATCTCACTGGGACGAATTGAAAACCAAATACCAGCTTGAAAATTTTGAATAGCCCTAAAAATCCTCAATGATAAGCACCCCCACTATCACTGTGAACAATTTCTAAGGCAGCACGGTGTTGTAGGCAGCCAAAGAGAGGAGGGAGAGACCAGAGAGAGAGAGAGAGAGAGAGAGAGAGAGAGAGAGAGAGAGAGAGAGAGAGGGAGGGAGGAAGATGAGTTAGGGTTTAGGGGCGCCGGGTAAGGGAAATGGCCAAATGGGTTAGGGTTCGTGCGGGCAGCCATGTGGGTAAGGGAAAATGAGTAAAGGATAACCGAGTAAGTAGGATTTTTTTTTTAAAGGGTATATATACCCTACACCGAGTCGAGTCGAGTGAAACCAAGTCGAGTTGAGTTCGAGCTGGATTCGATTCGAGTCAAGTCGAGCTGGGGCAAGCTTGAACTCGGCTCAAACTTGTTTTCGAGCTCCAAAAATCAGCTCGATTCGGTTCGAACTCAGCTTTAATTCGAGTTGAGTCGATCGAGCCAACCAAGCTAGCTCGGTTCATGTACACCCCTAACTTCACAACTCTCGCTTTTATTGCTAGCAATCGTCCAACCTCTAAACCTCACCAAAGGCTTAGAAAATTCTCTAAGGGCCTGTTTGTTAACACTTATTTTTTCCACTTAATGGGAAATTTGAAAGCAGTCGATATTTAGTGGTGTTTGTTAATGCGGAACAAGGAAACCACTCCGTCATTTTATGCCGAAAATTTTCTACGACTGGGGTCTAGCTTAATGGTGAATTAAGAATGCACTCCGTAAATTATTTTTTTTTAATGCAAAATTGCACTTTGTGACATAGATTTTCTCCTCTGCGTAATACACAATCCAACTTTTAATTTGTGACACTTCTCTGGGCCCACTATGATTTATGTGTTAGATCCACACTATCCATGAATTTTATATATCATTCAAAAGTATGATATGAAAAAAGATGCACATCCAAAGCTCAAGTTGACCACACCATAAAAAGTAGTGGGATTGGAACAACTACTGTTAAAACTTTTCTGATGTTCACCATGAAGCTTATTTGCCATCAAACCTCTTTATAAGGTCACACAGACCTAGATGAAGGAAAAACACAAAAATCAGTTTACTTATAGCCTTCTGTGATCTCAAAAAGTTTTCAATGATAGACACCCAATTCTTATAGTTTCTTGTAGTGTGGCCCACTTAAGCCTTAGATCTCTCTTGTTTTTTTGTCTCAATTTCTAAAATAGTATGGAAAAATGAATGGACGGTATGAATAAAACATATATATCATAGTAGGCCCCACAAAGCCCTTAACTATCCGTCCTAGCTAGATCTTGGTGGGGGTAGTCGGTAATCTCCAATTAGATTTGGGGTGTGGATTTTGTGCAAAATAGGAAGTTCCTGGGCTGGAAACTTAGGTGGGGCCCACCGTTATGTTTGTGTTAAATCTAACTTGCCCATCTATGTTTTGAGATCATTTTACAACTTGAGACAAAAAATGAGCAGGATACAAGACTCAAGTGGGTTGCAAAAGGAAAAGATGGGTACCATTGAAACCTTCTTAGGGTCGACGATGATGTTTACATGCCATCAATACGGCTCATAACCTCATTACCAATTAGATATACCCAAACCATAATTATTAGCCTGCTTGAAAACTTCTGTAGCCCCATGAATATTTCAATTATGAACATCCAATCTTCATGTTTTCAGCCCATCTGGGTATTGGCTCCGGCTCATTTTTGACCCATAACCTAAAATGATATCACAAAATGGATGGACGGGTAGATTTCACACAAACATCACAATGGGCCACACCTAGATTTCCAGGACTGGACTTCATGGGGAAGGCTTTCCCATGAAATCCGCCTACCATATGGGGACACGATTTGGCCAGTGACACTGCCATTAGCAAGGTGGCTAGTGGTCAGTGCTCTGTGTCCCACCATGATGTATGTGTTTCATCTACACCATTCATCCACTTTTTCTGATTATTTTATAACTAATACAAAAAATGAGGCATATATAAATTTCAGGTGGACCACACTATAGGAAAACAATAGTGATTAAGCGCCATCATAAAAAACCTCTTAGTGCCCACTGTAATGTTTATTTGACATTAAACCTGTTAATTAGGTCATAGATACCTGGATTGAAAGGAAAAACAAATATCAACATGATCCAAAACTTTTGTGGGCCCTAGTAAGTTTTTAATGGTGGGCGTTCAATCAACATTGTTTCCTTATGGTGTGATCCACTTGAGATTTGGATATACCTGATCATCATTTTTTGGATCATGCCATAAAATAACCCGGAAACATGGATGGATAGAGCGGATGAAACGAATACATCATGGTGAAGCCCATAGAACACTGACCAGTAGCCATTGGCTAGTTGCAAGATCACTAGCCCATCGGCCTCCGCCAGGGAGCCAATTTGGTGCGACCCCAGATCCATCGAGGTGGGCGGGTCCCCTGACTGTGGGGCCTACTGTGATGTATGTGACTACATCCACACTCTGTCCATCTGTATTGAAAGCTTATTTTAGGGCATGATCCAAAAAATAAAGCAGCTCCAGATCTCAGATGAACCATGGTATAGTAAACAATGGTGATTGACCTTTTAAAAATTCTTGTGAGCCACAAAAGCTTTGGATCCATATGATATTTGTGTCATCTCTTCATCTAGCTTTTTATGACCTTATTAATGGGTTGGATGACAAATATACATTTCAGTGAAATCCATGAATTTTTTTAACGGTAGTGATTCAATCACAATTATTTCATGTGGGTAAATGTATCAGATTAACATATCTCAAACATTTTTGACATTAGTTAATAAATCAGTTGTTCTAAATTCACTACTAGCCTTCGTACTTCATATTCAAACTTTAGATAACGATAACAAACACGCCCTAAAGGAGAGTTACTTTGATCCTCTGCTCTACCCATAAAACACCGGACGTGGATTTCACGTTAAAGCCTTTTGCAGGAGGTTGATGTGTTGTGATGTTACATGGGCCCACTGTAATGTTCGAGAGAAATCCACTCCGCCCATTCGTTTTTCCGCATCATTTTATGATGATAGACTGAAAATTAGGTGGATCCAAAACTAAAGGCGGCATACGGAGAGGAAACAATGGAGATTTAGTGACCACCGTTGAAATATTTGTATGGACACAAAAGTTTCTGTTTCAGTCTGAGTTTTTGGTGTTTTTACTTCATCCAGTGGTAATGACCTTATAAACATTTGGAGGTGGAGCCAAGAAGGTTTCAACGGTAGGCAACTCTTTACTTAGTTTTCCCTCTCGCATGGCCGCCTCAAGTTTTTGATCCACCTTATTTTTGGTCTAACGCGCTAAAATGATCCGACAAAACAGATGGACGGAGTGGATTTCTCTCAAACATCACAGTGGCCCCACTTAGCATCCCATCGCACGAACTTCCCGCGAAAAGCTTTCGCCGGAAATCGCGTCCTAAAACACTGGGTCCACCATGACGTATATGTCAAATTCAGTCCGTCAATCACATTCAATCATCGATTTTAGGCTCTTAGGCCAGATGTCATCTGATCTATATCTCAGATGGGCCAGACCACATGATACTTTGGGCCAACCATAGGTTTGTGGGTGGGGGCAACGATGGTGTATATCTCTCAGAAAACCCGTTAATTAGGCGTAACTCGCGAAGATAAGGAGAAGATGAGAAATATTCGGATAATAGCAGTTTTGCGGAAAATTTTAGGGAAATTTCCTACCGTACGGCCCATTTATGGCCCACCAGCCATTTTAAGCCCACCTCTTTTTAAGCTTCCAAGAATACTCTCCTGTGTACGGCCGACTTTTCAAGGGACCAAAATACCCCCGTCATTCATTCCTTCCGGAAGCCGATTGGCTGGTGTGCGAAGACGAGCGCTGACGCTCCTCGACATGGCCCACAGATGTCTTTATTACATCCACACCGTTCATCCATATTTCGAGATCATTTCAGAGCATTTTCGGAAAAAAGGATTCATATCCAAAGATTAACTGGACCACACCACAAATAGCAGCGAGCAACTTGATTTTCACTGTTAAAAATTTCGTAGGGCCCACCATAACATATATTTTCCATCCAATCTATTCATAAGGTCACAAAGACATGGATGAAGAGGAAAAACAAATTTCATATTGATCTAAAACTTCTGTGACCCCTAAAAGGGTTTCAATGGTAGAAATTCAATCCTCCACTGCCTTTTACAGTGTGATCCACTTAATGGCTAGGTCTGTCTTATTTTTCGTCTCAAGCCTTAACACAAGTTCGCCAAATAGATGGACGGTTTAGATATAACACATACATCGTAATGGGACCCATAAAAAGCAGTGGGATTACAACAGGAAAAAAAAAATAGCATGACTGGTCCACCGGGTCAACCCGACTCGTTGTCCCACCTGTGTAAATTTTTTTTAAATTATTTTTAGGAGAACTTTTTCTCTCCTACATTTTTCTCTAATACATTTTTATATAAATATGTATATATAAGCATATAAAAAAAAATTCCCTCTTTTTATTCATTTCTTTCTTTATTCATTAATAAACATCTATTAAACCGGAATGAGTTACTTGATATACCACACAGGATTTTGGGTTAGGAGATGATACTTTAGCTAACCAACCTACTTATTTTTCAAGATTTCATCAAGTCAATGGTCGAAAATCCATTTCATTCGCTTCACGGTCAATGTCAATCAGTTCGTGATCAATTTCATTCATTTCATTCACTTCGCGGTCAATTTCAATCAGTTCGCAATGAATTTCATTCATTTTATTTCACAGTCAATTCCATGCATTTCACGCTCAATTCCTTTCACTTTCACGGTCAATTCACTTCACTTCACGGTCAATTCCATGCATTTCATGGTCAATTCCCTTCACTTCACGGTCAATTCCGGTGATTCCCCTTCACTTCACGGTCAATTCCCTTTACTTCATGGTCAATTCCATGCATTTCACAGTCAATTCCCTTCACTTCAGGGTTAATTCCATGCATTTCACGGTAAATTCCGGTGATTCCCCTTCACTTTGCGGTCAATTCTATGCATTTCACGGTCAATTCCCTTCACTTCATGGTCAATTTCATGCATTTCACGGTCAATTCCCTTCACTTCACGGTCATTTCCATTCATTTCACGGTCAATTCTAACGATTCCCCTTCACTTCACAATCAATTCTATACATTTCACGGTCAATTCCCTTTACTTCACCGTTAATTCAATGTATTTCACGGTCAATTCCCTTTACTTCACGGTCAATTCAATGCATTTTACAGTCAATTCCCTTCACGTCACAGTCAATTCAATGCATTTCACGGTCAATTCTCTTTACTTTACGGTCAATTCCATGCATTTCATGGTCAATTCCCTTCACTACACGATCAATTCCATGCATTTCACGGTCAATTCCGGCGATTCCCCTTCACTTCACGACCAATTCTATGCTTTTCATGGTCAATTCCCTTTACTTCACGGTCAATTCAATGCATTTCACAGTCAATTCCCTTCACTTCATGGTCAATTCCATGCATTTCACGGTCAATTCCCTTCACTTCACGGTCATTTCCATTCATTTTGACGGTCAATTCCGGCGATTCCCCTTCACTTCACAGTCAATTCTATGCATTTCACGGTCAATTCCCTTTACTTCACGATCAATTCAATGCATTTCACAGTCAATTCCCTTTACTTCGCGGTCAATTCAGTGCATTTCACGGTTAATTCCTTTCACTTCACAGTCAATTCCATGCATTTCATGGTCAATTCCCTTCACTTCATGGTCAATTCTATGTATTTCACGGTCAATTCTCTTTACTTCACGGTCAATTCCATGCATTTCACAGGAATTGACCGTGAAGTGAAGGGAATTGACTGTGAAATGAATTGAATTGACCGTGAATTGAAAGGGAATCACCAGAATTGACCGTGAAATGAATTGAATTGATCGTGAAGTGAAGGGAATTGACCATGAAGTAAAGCGGAATCGCCAGAATTGACCATGAACTGCATGGAAATGAACGTGAAGTGAAGGGAATTGACCGTGAAGTGCATGGAAATGACCGTGAAGTGAAGGAAATTGACCATGAAGATTGACTGTGAAGTGAAGGGAATTGACCGTGAAATGAATGGAATTGACCGTGAAATGCATGGAATTGACCGTGAAGTGAAGGGAATTGACCGTGAAATGCATTGAATTGACCGTGAAGTAAAGGAATATGACCGTGAAATGCATGGAATTGACCGTGAAGGGGAATCGTCGGAATTGACCGTGAAATGCATGAAAATGACCGTGAAGTGAAGGGAATTGACCATGAAGTGCATAGAATTGACTGTGAAGTGAAGGGAATTGACCATGAAGTGAAGGAAATTGACCGTAAAATGCATTGAATCGACCGTGAAGTAAAGGAAATTGACCGTGAAATGCATGGAATTGACCATGAGGTGAAGGGGAATCGTTGGAATGGACTATGAAGTGAAGCAAATTGACTGTGAAATGCATGTAATTGACCGTGAAGTGAAGCGAATTGACCGTGAAGTGAAGCAAATTAACCGTGAAAGTGAAGGGAATTGACCGTGAAATGCATGGAATTGACCGTGAAATGAACTGATTGAAATTGACTGCGAAGTGAATGAAATGGATTTTCAACCATCGACCTAATGGAATCTTGGAAAATAAGTAGGTTGGTTAGCTAAAGTAGCATCTCCTACCCCAAAATCCTATATGGTACGTCAAGTAACTCATTCTGGTTTAAGAGATATGTTTATTAAATGAACGAAGAAAGAAATGAATAAAAAGAGAGAAAAATTTTATATGCTTATATATACATATTTATATAAATATGTATTAGAGAAAAATGTAAGAGAGAAAAAGTTCTCCTTGTAAAAAAAAAATATATACACAGGTTGGATAGCGAGTCGGGGTCGACCGGAGGGGTCGACCGGGTCCAAACCTAGTCGACCCTGACTCGCTGTCCACCCTCTTGCAATCGGCGGGTTATGGCTACGGTTATAGTTACGGTTATAATCTGTAGCCAAAGGAAGCCCAAGCTTTCACATATCAAAAAGCTGAAAAAGCATGGGCATTTTCAACCTGAGAAATGGGGCCATACAGCTGGGGCTTATTCTTGGGAGCTCAAAATAAGTGGGCTTATTTTTGAGAATGGGCCATAAATGGGTCGTTCAGTAGGAATCCCAAAATTTTATGTTGTTTTCATTAGTTTGGGCTATGTGAGTTGTTAATCAGACTTAGCTTAGGGTCCAAATAAGGATTCCCGCTTGATGGACAGAATGGATTTGACGTATACAACATGTGCACCCTATAATACTTAGGTGCTTCAAGCCTGGAGTAAAATGAGTGGCATAGAAAATTCCGGTCTATCTGAGATTGATGTGAGTCTCGCTTTCATTGTTGTGGTTAGAGCCGAGAACTAGTCTATGACCCAACAAGCACTCTCTCATGAGACTGACATGAGTCTCGCTTTCATTACTGCCGTCTCTACCGGTTAGAGACGAAAACTCGTCTACGACCTAGTGCGGACTGCGCCTGACCTGAAAAATCAGGCTGGTACACATGGGACACTTTTAAAAAATGAGGCTAGTCCGCTCATTATAGGAGGCTGGTCTACATGGGACACTTTTAGAAAATGAGGCCGGTCCACAGGGTCCTATTATCAGACGGGGCCCATTAGGGCCACCCCTATACATTTAGAATTCTGACCCCTAGGACGGCTGTTATCTGAGCCCGGCCAACAGGGCTTTATACTCTGCTTTATTGTTTGAGGCTCGAAATCCGAGCCTTATCGCGTACTGAACTGTTGTCGCATCAAATGCGAATAGAACGATCTGTGCTCCTCGCTTTGAGTTTGATGAATTGTCTACAAACAGCGTCCATTTATCCTCTGCCTTGGTCTCCCTGGCAAGCTGGGGGATAGGGAGGATCGCAAGGCTCTCTGTCCAGCACATGAGTGCACTTGAGCTAAACAACTCGGTCTCACTATTTTGATCGATGAACTACGCTATAAAATCGGCCACCGCCTGGCCTTTGATGGCTGTCTTCGGTCGATATTCGATGTTGAATTCGTCGAGCTCAACTACCCACTTAGTCAATCGTCCAGACACTTTAGGCTTCTGTAGTACCTATTGAAGGGGTTAATCTGTGAGGACAATTATAGAGTGAGCTAAGGCGAGCCTCTCCATATCTAGATATCTCATTTCTGTCAGGACCAACGCCTTGCTAACATAGTAGACAGGGTATTGTTTTCCTCCAGACTCTCTAACGAGTGTTGAGCTGACGGCCGAGGGGGAAATGGCTAAATAGAGGAGCAACAGTTCTCCTTTCTCTGGTTTAGACAACAATGGGGGTGATCCCAAATACTTCTTTAGTTGATGGAAAGCTTGTTTGCAATTAGGATCTATTCTACCTTCTTACTACCGTTCAACTACTGAAAGAATGGGAGGCACTTGACCGTAGCTTTGGAGATGAAGTGGTTGAGCATGGCTACTCTTCTAGTGAGGCATTGGATCTCTTTCATAGTCCCAGGTGAGCTCATGTCCAGGAGAGCTCTTATCTTCTCTAAATTGGCCTCGATTCCTCTCTGGCTGACTTAGAAACTGAGGAACTCGCCTAAACCCACACCAAACACACATTTAGTCGGGTTCAGTCTCATCTGGTACTTGTGAAGGATGGAGAAGGTCTCGGCCAGGTCCGAGGTGTGGTCAGTTGATCTAATGCTTTTCACCAGCATGTCATCGACATAAACTTCTATGGTCTTGCCAATTTGCTAGGCGAACATCTTGTTCACCAGTCATTGATAAGTTGCCCCTGCATTCTTTAACCCGAAGGGCATGACCCAATAACAATAGAGTCCTTTATCTATGACGAATGCTATCTTCTGTTTGTCCGAGGAGTGCATAGCTATCTGATTATAACCGGAGTATGCATCCATAAATGTTAGGAGCTCGTGCCCGGCTGTGTTGTCGACCAGTTGGTCAATCTTCGGGAGGGGGAAGCTATCCTTGAGGCAAGCCTTGTTGAGGTCGGAGTAATTTATGCAGACTCACCACTTTTCATTGGCCTTTTTTAATGAGCACAACATTGGCGATCCAGTCAGGGTAGTGGACCTCTTCTATGAAGCCAGTGTCGAGGAGTTTTGCAACCTCCTCGGCAATCGCCGCATATCTCTCAGGCTCGAAAACCCTTCTCTTTTACTTAACTGGCTTGTGTTTCAGATCCACATTCAGCCTATGGACCATAACTTTAAAAGTGATGCCCGGCATGTCTTGGTGGGACCATACGAAGACATCTTTGTGCTGTCGTAAAAAATTCAACATCTGATTCCGTTGATCGGCATTCAATGATAATCCGAGCTGGCCTATTCTGGTCAGATCAGCGTCATCGAGCGAAATGATCAAGAGGTCCTCCACACGGGGGAACTCTCCGTTGAGGTGTCTTCTCTGAGGTTAAGCATACCGATTGTGAGGGCATGCTTTATGAGCCCTTTTTTACTACTACGGAATAGCACCGTTGAGCTTCTCGCTAGTCGCCTCTAACATAGCCGATTCCCCCGACAGCAGGGAACTTCATCATCAAGTGGTACGTTGATACCACTGCCCTCATAGAGTTGAGCGATGGCCGCCCGAGGATGACGTTATATGCAGATGGAGTGTTTACCATCAGGAAATCCACCAAAAGGGTCACTTGATTCTGCCCCTCTCCTGCTGTGACTGAGAGAGAGATCACTCCTTCTGAAACAATTGTATCACCTGTGAAGCCATACAATGGGGTCCAAATAGGCCGGACGTGCGATCTGTCGATGCCCATCTTGTTGAACGCTTCGGAGTACAAGATGTCGGCTGAACTTCCAGTGTCGACCAATATGTAGTATACCTTCTAATTTGTTATGGTCATCGTTACTACCAGGGCATTGTCTTAGGGATGTTGGATTCCGTGTGTGTCATCTTCCTTGAATGTCAAGCTGCAAGGGCTTATCTGAGGCTCCTTACTTGGCCTATCTGACAAGTAGACATAATGTTTGGGGTTGATACTCTGAGCATGAGCTTTTCCGGCCTGATTGGAATCTCTGCCCCCTGACGGACCCCCGTATATGGTCCGGATCTCGACATTGCCCTTCGTCGTTTGACTTGGCTGCTCCTCTCTTCAAAGCTTATCATCCTTAACATATTCTCGCAGATGCTCTTTGTGAATGAGAGTCTCGATTTTCTCTTTTAGGTCCACACAATCGCTAGTGTTGTGATTGTGGTCACGATGAAAACGACAAAACTTGCATTTATGTAATGCCCTGAAAATCAAGGGTCAAGCAGGTACCCAACTCCCGAGTTCCAACGCATCACTTATGTAACATATTTAATGATGGTTGTATGTTGTCTGTATTAGTGCATAAAACATAAATGAGATTAAGCCAAAACAGCAAAACATAATCCAGGGACAATTATAGTACGCAAGCGGAAGACTGAAACGAATATGTATAACTTTATAAACCAATATAGGTCCCCAAAGTATGTATGCGTTGCCATCAATAATTACAAGTATTGTTTTAAAATATAAATTTCTAAAAAAATGTGATAGTCCACAAGTATGACCCTGAAGCCCTGTCGATCAGAGCGGTCTATATAAACCCGCCCGAATACTGCATATATGAGAAAGCATCCTCATCGTCTACAAAGTCCGTCTCTGCCTCATCAATTGGGTCTCCATCTACAACTAAGACAGAGTCTGGTTGGTGTCTAAAACACCATCCCGTAATGTGGGAGTGAGTGATCAACTCAGTGGAACAACAAAGCAAAGGTTAACATGTTCTCAATTCAGTCAACCAGTAATGATAAAATAATACCATCAAACATCTCTAAGTACTCTGATTAATGCAAGAATGGTATGTATAAATGATGTAAGCACTCGCCTGCACTCCCTTTGCGATCTTCATCTAACGGTCGCGCATGTCAGTCACTTCCTCGTGGTCTCTACTTAACGCCAAACGGCACATGCAGTGCGGTGCATGAGCGTGATTACCAAGTTCTTATTAGTCCTTTTCATACAGCAAGATTGGGAAGCTAAGGTACCTCCCTTATATCAATTTCCAAACAATGATCCATTCTAGGGTCGTCAGTTCTAGCAAATCTCATACGATGTTGCGGTTCTAGGTCGCTGTAAAGGGCTCGTCACCTTATCAGTGTAGGCCTAGTTTATACTCTAATTGTTACGAAAAGACTCATCGCCTCTACGCAGTCTTAGAGTATGCTCGAGGTCACTACGAATGGCTCGTCACCTAGACGTAGGCCGACAACTCGAATACAGTGTCCCATACCACCGTGTTCGGCTCACGAGTCTGGGTTGCTCACTAGTCACTACGGGGAGGCTCATCACCCCAGCATAGGCCGACAACTCAACTACGGTGTCCCATACCACTATGTTCGGCTCATGAGTCTTAGTGGATCGAGGTACCAAAGTTAAAGGAATTTTTCACTGGTGAGTTTGGTACCTTAGATTCAAGCAGTAGCGTCCATACATGGTGAACATACATCGGGTCAATCGGGTTACTTGACGAGCTCGACTAGTACGAGCGCACCTCAAGTTGATCGACATGAAGGGCGTAAGCACTCCGTGTGGCCTAACCACTGCCGACAACCAAAGTACGACTCGGGTTCATCAAACGCGTATTGTGTGGCGAAAACAACCTCAGCCACCTAATCGAGATCTGTTACCGATTACCTGGACTAAGTCATAGTCTCAATCACACTCAGTTGCAATTTATATATCACATATGATATGCATAGCTGCGTTACACAACAGTTTAACCATTTCAAGCATTTAACATTTCATGAAACACATGGTACACATATTATCTTACCTAAGCATTACTTCCATAAATCATATAGTAGGAAGATAGGTTACATAAAGGAAACTATAGTTATAGAGAAGGGGATTGAGAATCCTATCTCAACACCCTCATTTCAAACATTTAAACAAGCATTTCCTCATACAGGCATTTTAGTAAACACTAACACAATACATATCACATACATAGATTAATTTACTTAAAACGTATATTATAGCAAATCCTTTCACATAGAAGTTGCAACACATACAACGATCATGTATTACCAAATATCCATCATAATAGGTACTAATCATAATTTCATATTCATTCAGACATTTAAACAAACACTTAGTCTACACACTTCAACATACATGACGTATGTTGGTTATAACAGGTGTTAGGGCAAACCCTTTCACCACGGAGTTGTCACATATACAACAACCATATATCCACGACGGATAATCATGGCAAGCGCGAATCCAAATTCTATACTCATTCAATCATATCAACAAACACAAGAATACACTATATTCAACATAGTTCACATATATGTGTAAAGTGCGGGAAACATCGTGTCTAAGCATGTGATAGTAATTCAAGTTAGTCATAAATTATTAACTGACATTGAAAGCCTTGAAAACCATAACCCAAACATTTATAGTCCGCACCTTATACCGGTAAACGCGTAACGGATTCGTTTTAGACACTTAACCTTTGTCAACGGCGGATTGGTGACCTACAGTATGAAATAGGTTAGCTATTCCATTACTTACAATGTTTGAAACCCTATAATAGGTTAGGATTAGGTTTTCTTACCTAAGAACGGAATTGAAATCGCCTGTATAGCGATACAGATAGGGTGGCTAAGTGCATGTAGCAACGGGATCGAATCCCAGGATGAAATCTCCAACTCTCACTCTCACTTTCTCTCTTTTTCCTTTCCTTTTCCTTTTCTCTCTTCCTTAGGGTTTAAAAATTCGTATGGAATATTAGAGTGGGGGTTTAAGGCCCTTATATAGGCCCAGGACTGATGAAAATGGCCTCAGGGCCAAGGTATACTTAGGTTATATCCAAAGGGCGTCTATTTCAGCCTAACGGAGCACTTCTTATGGCTCCTTTTCTGTGTACGGTCGGACTTAAGCTCCCTGACATTGGATTTAGGTCAGGCCGAGTTTTCACTCCGATCGGGTTTACAGATCGACCGTGGCAGACCAGTTTCAGTTCAACGGTTACGAGCGCTCGATCAGGGCCACAAGTGCATTGCTATGTATGGGACATTTTCCTTGATCCGAGGGTGTATTTGGGTCAAATTTTGATGGTTTAAATCCTTATATTTGATCCGCCAGCGACACGACTTAGATTACTTAAATTCGAATTTTATTTCTAAAGATATTCACATTTCTCACATACTTTGCTCCGGGCTCAAGTTGTGCATTTCTAGACACAATTAAGACTTGATTTCCAAGGGAGTTGTCAAGTCCAGTAATGCGGTCATAACTGTATGGTTTCGGGGTAATCAAACTTTCGACGTGCGGTCCAAGTCCGATACGGAGTTTCGGTGTGCTCCCGAGAGCAACCGGGTTTAGGGATGGATTCTAGATTTCAGGATAATGTAGCGTCAATGATTCTGCATGGTTTGGGTCTTGCAGATCATATTTAAAGTGATTAGTGTTAATTTCATAAGTACTCTAGTTTAACACTTACTAATATTAACCTAATTTCTAAAGGTATCGGTCCTGGGTGATTTTTGTCTGACGTGGTACTCAGGTCCCTGTACGGATTTTTTCGAGACGTTACAATTTATCTCACTGATCCACGTCTGTCTTCATGCAGCTCAGCCACTTCAGTAGCTTCTTATCTTGAATCTCCATGATGACCTATTTTGGAGACGTGTTGAGAGGGGTGTATGAGCTGAACTTACTTTTAGGCCTTCTACTTGGCCTTTGACTTTGTGAGGAACCTTCATTAGATCTCCTTTTGCTTGGTTAGTGTGGGGTTTCCTCCTTTCGCTTCCTGTCTTTAGATGAATGTTCCGAGCCTTGGACATTTTTCCGCGAGCTAAAAAACTCATTGGCGTTAGTATACTTCTGAGCTCGATTTATGAGATCATTTAGAGTGGTCGGGGGGTTCTTCCCTATTGAGAAGAGGAACCTCCCGTCTTTAATTCCGCTGATCATTGCGGTTAAAGCCATCTTGTCAGAGTAATCGTCGACCTTCAAAGCCTCCTGGTTGAATCGAGAAATGTAGTCCTTTAATGACTATTCGCTTTTCTGTTTGAGGGTGAGTAAATGAGTTGACATCTTTCGACTCTTCTTCCCGACAATAAACTGTGTCAAGAAAGATCTACTGAGCTCAGCGAACGTGATAATTGACTTCGGCTTGAGTTGTCAGTACTAGCTTATCGCAGCCCCTGTGAGGGTTTTAGAGAATGCTCTGCACATCATTACCTCTGAGGCCAACTGGATCTGCATCCAAGAGCAATAAGACTCCATATGTTTTGTCGGGTCCCCGAAACCCGAATATTGAATAATGGGAGGCATCCTGAACCTTGAAGGCATTGCTATGTCCATGATTTCCTTAGTAAACGTGAGCTTGGTCTCCTCCATCATTGCTTCTACTATAGTTGGAGCTTGCGTCTGCTAATCCCGATGCATGCCCTTGATCTGGTTTCGAAGTTCTTCAAGCTGAGCTTCCCATGGGTCTCTGTTCTCATCAATAGTTCACAAGGTGCCTTGACCTCGGGCGTTCTGCCCCTTCTCCTCCTTTCCGACTCATGACGGAGGTCAGTTGGGGCTAACGCCGAGGTCCTGGATACATACGTCGGTGCCTGGGTTACTGCATTTTGTGTGTGAGTTGGGGCCCGAGTTAACATACCCCAGGATGCTCCTACTTGCGAACCCACGGGAATGGGTCGCTCTGCTGCCACTGGAGCGAGCTCCCCTAGATCAGGGGGTAGCTGCTGTCTTGCCATCTGCTGCCTCATTTGGCTGATCTCGTTGACAAATGTCTGCACTTGGCTCTACAGCGCATGGTACTTACCTCCTTGGCTCCGAGTTCGTTGAGACGGTCCTCTTGGAATTGATTCAGTATGGAGTACAGAAGATGAGTGTCGTTGTCCAGTGGGCTCGGGTTCTACCACTACTACTGGGAGCGCTTTCTTCTTTCCCTTAGTCATTTCTGGTAAAATTACAAAGACTTTTTATCTGTTTCCCACAAACAGCGCCAAAATGTTGATGCAAAAATCTAGCTCATCCTCGCCGAGTTCTGAGCACTAGCGCCGAGCCCTGTATGCCTGCACAAGGGAAGGACAAAGGAGACCCTAGCTAGTGCAGGGGACAATCCGACGCCTAAGTCAGGCAAGGAATCTGGGGTTTAAGTAGTGTAGAGGGGTTTCGAGTGATAGATTTTGCTTACCTGTTCTTGTGGTTTGATTCTTATTTATACCTTTCAATTGGAGTGAACGTGTCCATCATTCTCAGCACGATCTTGACCTCTAACCACGAACGATGTGCATGCTGATGTTGGTAGTTATTCTGAAATCGTGTGCCGACAGTTACTCATTGTGCGTTATTGGAGATGATTCCCTAGTATGATTGTAGGTCATGTCTCTATCCGAGCCTACCTTTTGGCTTTAACAATCATGCTCCTGCTACCCAAATTGATAAGTAGGTTTAACGTTGGCACTAAGAGCCGGGGCTGACTCTAAGCTCATTTTGGGCAGGCGGGTTAATGCCGAGCTAAGTATCGGTTCGATGAGCCCTACTACTCGATGAGATCGTTCACTCAACCGTACTACGACTTCTTCAGGTGGAATCGGCTTTAGATTTTACCATAACAGTTCCTATTTACTGTAGATAGTCTGAGTTGTTATTGAGGTTTAGCTTTTAAATGTTTGGTGCCTCATTAATGGAGGGGATTCTACGTATACAACATGCGAGTTCGACGTTGTGCATTAGACTATTCCAACCTAGGAGGATCACGGATTGCGGCCTTCACTGTCGGTATCCAGCTAAGAGCGTGCAGGGTCTCTGAGTGGTCACTGTGATGGATGGGTTTTATCTACACCGTCCATCTATTTTTTCATATCATTTCGGGAAATAGGCCCAAAACTGAGGCAGATCGATCCAAGACACAGTTGGACCACAAGATGGCGATTAATCTCTTATTGTTAAAAACTTCTCGGGGTCCTGTTCCATAAAATACCTCAGGCCAAATGGATATACGGTGTGGATAAAGCCCATACATCATGGTGGACACTCAGACACCCTAACCGCTCCTGCAGCTGGAACGGGCAGAGTAGCGTGCAATCCGCGTTCGTCCGGGAGACCTTCATGACTCTCGCTTTCATTGCCCGCGGTCGTCTAACGTCTAAACCTCGCAAAAGTCTCAGGAAATTCTCTAACCTTGACTCTCAATTCTCTTACACGGCTCAAAAGGAGAGTTGCTTTGATGCTATACTAAACACACGGACGCGGATTTCCCGCGAAAGGCTTTCGCAGGAAGTTTCTGCGCCGGTATAGTAGGCTCACGGTGATGTTTGAGAGAAATCCACTCGGTCTATCCATTTTTTTCATATCATTTTAGGACAGCATACCAAAAATCAGATAGATGTAACACTCAAAGCAGCCACTGTTTCATCGTACAAGAGGAAACAATGGAGATTCAGTGCCCGCTGTTGAAATATGTTGAAGTTTTATATGTTTTCACTTCACGACCTTATAAATGGTTTGAATGGCATATAAACATCATGGTGAAGCATAGTAAGGTTTTAGGCAACTCTGTTCCCAATTTTCCCTCATTTATGGCTGCCTTTAGCTTTTGCGGGAAATCTGCCTCCTAAAACAACTAAAGTATGTGGGCCCACCATGATGTATATGCCAAATTCAATCCGTCAATCACATTCAATCATCAATGTTAGGCTCTTAGGCCAAATGTCATCTGATCCATATCTCAGATGGGCCAGACCACATGATACATTAGGCCAAACATACGTTTGTGTGTGGGGAAGCATGGTGTGTATCTTTCAGATAACCCGTTAATCAGGCGTAACACATGAAGATGAAGAGAAGATAAGAAAATTTTAGATGGTAGAAGTTTTAAGAGAAATTTTACGTCTTTCCCATCAGTGTGGGCTATGTGAGTTGTTAATCAGACTTAGCTTCTGTACGTACGGTCCAAATAAGGATTCTTGCCTGATGGACAGAGTGGATTTGACGTATACAACACGCGAACTCTACATTGCTTGGGTGCTTCAAGCCTGGAGCTTAGACAAATCCGGTCTATGAGACTAACGTGTGTCCCGCTTTTGCAAGAACCTAACAAGCTTCTCATGACACTGACGTGAGTCTCGCTTTCATTGCTACCGGTCAGACACGAAAAGTCATCCGCGACCCAGCAAATACTCTCTAGCATCTGAATTCCCTCGAGTACCCCCTCAAAGGGGTACCAAGCTGTGAGATCCAAGCCTTCTATCAGATAGGCTCCATAGCTTAAATGTGCCTGACCTGAAAATTCAGGCTGGTCCACTTACCACATGGGACACTTTTTAGAAAATGAGGCTGGTCCGCTGACCAGCCGGGACAGTACTATTTATAAAATCAGGCTGGTCCACGTAAGGTCAGGTTTTAATTTTGTTAAAGTGCCGCCCGTGGTTGGGTGATCCAAACCATTGATGTGTTGATCGCTTGATCCCGTGCTAGATGGCGGATTGCCAAAATGAAAATCGTATGTGTAGAATAGTTGGCCTCTTTCAGGTGAATGTGAACATTTTTGGTGCTCTCTACAGCAGTGAGGCCCATCGTATCAACGGTTTAACTCAGTAGCAACTCTTCGTTGGTAGGCCCAGAACGGTATAATTCCTCGTTGGGCCAGCGATCAGGACAAAGGAATTGAAATCCTCTAACACACCTGCTGTACTAAAACACCCGAGCTTCACAGGGCCTCCGGGTTTTGCGTGTGAAATCCACTCTGTCCATCAGGTGCACCCTTGTATTTAGCTTTAAGGGCCAAAAATTATCTGAATCTACAACTCATGTGGGCCACACAAAAGGGAACAATGGGCAGGGGACACGGATCATAGGTTTTACTGTGGGGGTGTGTATTCCAATGCAACACGCTAATAGACTGTTCAAAAATCAAGAAGATCTACATCTCTCAGTCGGGACACACCTCTTGTACTTACAGGTTTTTTACACGTGATCTACACTGTTTCCGTTGTTGCGGCCATCATGATTTTTTGTATAATGATTGGCCTCAAAGAGCTTGGGTGTTTTACCCGCTGCCTACAATTCGGTGTTGCAGGGGATTCTGGTTCAAGACAGCTCGCCAATGTAAACGCGAGGTTCATCCCACTCCAGTCGCCAACGTAAAACGCAAGTTGGCGAGTTTCATTCCACTATAAAATGGAAGCATCCTCTCCTAACCCAAACACAAATCCACAGCACTAGCAACGGAGATCCAAACATGTTCCCAAAGAAATCCCTTCTCTCTTTCCTCTTCTTACTACTAATAGCTTCCTCCAATGAATCATCGTCCCCAGCATCTGAGGAAGCAAAAGCTCTACTCAAATGGAAAGCCAGTCTATCTCAAACAGAGGCTCTCCGTTCATGGTCCTTATTCCCCATTTCCAACGCTTCTGCCGCCCGACAGAGCTCTCCATGCAACTGGACCCGAATCACATGCGATCGCTTACGAAGTGTAGTAGGTATAAACCTGCGGAATACGAGCTTACAAGGTACTCTTGATAATTTGAGCTTCTCTTCATTTCCCAACCTCGTCCACCTCATTCTCAACCAAAACTTACTCCGTGGAACCATTCCAACCCAGATCGGTTCTCTTTCAAAGCTCATCCTCCTTGATTTGTCTGCAAATAAACTGTCAGGTGCCTTGCCTCTTTCACTAGCTAATCTTACTAGCATTCTAGAGCTCCACCTTTCTAATAACATGATAACTGGTGTAATATCCCCTCATTTCTTCACCAATTGGACCAGACTCACCTCCCTTGACATCCATAACAATCAACTCACCGGACAAGTTCCGTCAAGAATTAGCCTGCTGAGAAATCTCAGCTACTTAGACCTCTCCGATAATCTGATAGTTGGCTCGATACCTCCAGAAATAGGAACACTTAAGCATCTCCACACCCTAAGATTGCACAGAAACGATCTCACAGGTGTCATCCCTCCATCTCTGTGTAATATGAGCCAGCTGAAGTTTCTGTACCTCTTTGAAAACAGACTTTCGGGCCCTGTCCCTCAGGAAATAGGAAATTTGAGGAATCTGATATACATGCTCATGGGTGGTAACCTTCTAAACGGTCCAATCCCTCAAGAATTAGGAAAACTAAAGAATTTTGAGCATCTAGACTTGTCCTATAACCTTCTAACTGGTTCCTTACCCTACACTTTAGGAAATCTAACCGAACTTCGCTTCTTATACCTTTGTGGAAATCAGATTTCTGGACAGATCTCTCAAGAAATCAGCAATCTTAAGAATCTGTACCATCTACAAATATGTAGTAATCAGCTTAGTGGTCCAATTCCTCCGTCTATCAGCAATTTGAGTAGCCTAGAATCACTTGTTCTGTTTCATAATCAGTTATCTGGTTCAGTACCTCAAGAGATATCAAATCTAACACGTTTGCAGAGGTTCTTTTTGGGTGGCAACAGCTTCTCTGGCCACCTACCTCAAGTATGCCAAGGCGTATCACTCACACACTTCAATATGGAAAACAACCATTTCACCGGTCCCATCCCTGAAAGCCTGAGAAATTGCAACACCTTAACAAGAGTTCGGCTTGAACATAATCAGCTCACAGGAAATTTATCCCAAGTCTTCGGAGTATATCCTGATTTATGGTACATTGACCTGAGTTATAATAGATTGAATGGTGAGCTCTCTCCAAATTGGGGAGAATGTCGAAATCTACAACTGCTAAAAATCTCCAACAACAATATCACTGGTACAATTCCATGGCAGATTGGGCAGCTAAGTCAGCTGCGGGAACTCGACCTGTCCTCAAACAACCTACAAGGAACGATTCCTAGTAGCCTGGAGAGTTTGTCCATGCTTTACAAGTTGAGTTTACAAAATAACAGACTATCTGGTTGGGTACCGGGTGAAATTGGAAAACTATCCAATTTGGAGATTCTTGACCTATCAAAGAACAAGCTGAGTGGGCTGATACCACAGCAACTGGGGGACTGCTCCAAATTGCGGTATTTGAGCATGAGTGAGAATTATTTGAATGGAAGCATTCCGTTTCAGATTGGTAATCTAAGAGGCCTACAGATAACCTTGGATCTCAGCTGTAACTTACTTTCGGGAGAGATAACCCAACAACTTGGGAAACTGCAAATGTTGGAAAAGCTAAATCTCTCCCACAATTCACTCTCCGGTTCCATCCCATCGTCTTTCAAAGAGATGATTAGTTTAAATTTCTTCGACTTTTCTTACAATGATTTGGAGGGCCCTCTACCTGACGGCAAAGCCTTCCGTCTGGCTCCGTTAGAGGCATTCATTGAAAATAAAGGTCTATGCGGTGAAGTAAAAGGTATGCTACCATGTAATTCCTCTTCCATACACCCTGTTGGTGGCAGGAAAGATCCGAAGTTTGTGATCATTGTCGTTATTCCTATTGTGGCAGCATTATTTCTTCTATTTGTATTTGCCATCATTTGCTCCATTTTTCTTAAGAGAACAAGAAATGCAGGGATTGGGGGTGTAGAAGTGAACAATGGAAATCTATTTGCAATATGCAATTTTGACGGAAAGATTGCATATGAAGACATCATCAGGGCAACAGAGGATTTCAGCGATAAATATTGCATTGGGGTGGGAGGCCACGGGAAAGTTTATAAAGCAGATCTGTTCACAGGTCAGGTAGTAGCTGTAAAAAAACTTCATTCGTCCCAGGGTGGTGAGCAAGTTGATCAAAGAAGCTTTAGAAATGAGATACAAGCACTAACAGAAATTCGACATCGCAATATCGTGAAGTTCTATGGTTTCTGTTCGCATGCTCGGTGCTCATTTCTGGTGTACGAATACATGGAGAGGGGAAGCTTGGCTAGCATCCTCAGCAGCAGTGAAGGAGCTGTAGAATTGGATTGGGTGAAGAGAATCAAGGTTATTAGAGGAATAGCCCATGCATTATCATACATGCACCACGATCGCACCCCTTCTATAGTGCATCGGGACTTATCGAGCAACAACATTTTGTTGGATTTGGAATTTGAGGCCTGTATCTCTGACTTCGGCACTGCTAGACTCCTAAAACCCGATTCGTCCAACTGGTCTGCACTTGCGGGTACTTGCGGATATGTCGCTCCAGGTATGGTAGTTGATAGTAATAGTTGATGTTGCTGAAATTTTCTTATTATGTCAGACAATATTATGGAATGTGGAATGTCTAAAAGAATACTTATAAGTGTTAAAGATCACTGAAAACGTTGTTTTTATTTCAATTGTTACTTGCAATGCTTAATTATCATCATTTTCCTACTTGTCTATGGAGAAAATGTTTTTAAGTCACATTTTATTTAAAATATTTAAATTTCGTTTACTCTTTTATTCTCATTTCATGCAAGGATATGCCAACTTTAAAATTTAATTTCATAAATGGTAAAAGGACTTCCTCTTAATAAATTTAATGACCTATAGTAAATCAAATTTGGAAAATTTTTGAAACAAATTTGCTTCGTCTGTATTTGTATTGTAGTTTCTATGTTTTCCTTAACAATTATAATATCATCTATTCAAAACAAACTTTATGAATAGATATATTCATGAAGAGAAGAAGCTAGAGCATTGCATGCCAATGAATAAAGCGTGTAGAAGGAAACATGATCTTCCTTATTTTCTATTCTTACAGAGCTTGCATACACAATGAGGGTGACTGAGAAATGCGATGTATATAGCTTTGGAGTTGTATCACTTGAAGTCATTATGGGAAGGCATCCTGGGGATCTCTTATCATCCTGGGCATCATCAGGTGGCCAAGATACATTGTTGATGGATGTGTTAGACCAACGCCTCCCGCCTCCCACGCCTAAAGACATGAAGGATGTGATTTGTGCAGCAATGTTGGCACTTGCATGCTTACGTGCCAATCCTCAATCTCGGCCTACCATGCAACACGCTTCGCAGGAGCTATCTACAGGCAGGGCTTCTCTTCCTGAGGCTTTGCATACTGTTACATTGTCTCAACTGTCGGATATCCAGGTATGATTGATTAAATAGAAGGAGATTATAGATTAGAAATGGAAAAAACCAGAATATGGTAGAGTCATCTCTCCACAGTACACAAGAAGGGATATGTATGAATCATAAATTACTCATGTTTTAGAAAGCACACCAATTAGACAATCCTTTCCATCACATTTCTCCATTTTTCTTGGTCAGTTTTTTTTTCCATTAATTACTTTGATAAACTTTTGAACATTAACTCTCTTGTTTTTTTATTCCTAAGAGCCATTGAGATATATTGATTTAAAAATAGATAAAAACAGCTAGACAGGGGAAGGCATCAACCTACCCCTTAAAGGACAGATGTTCGGCCTTTAATGTCTTCATCTCACACCTTTTTTAAGGCATTCTTTTAGTTGGTTAGGAAATAGCATATTTGTATAATTAGAAAAACGATGCATACAAAAGTAGGGACAACTAGATGGACCGACCTAATTGATTTATTACCCTGAAACTCATAAGATGGTGAGTTGATTCTCCTATAGTAATTCCACAAGCACCACTGTATCATATTATCCGCCAACATCTAAATCAGTTCTCGACCACTCAATTTTTGTACATGCAGCAGATAGATAGGAAATCTGAATTGTTCATCTCTTAGGCCCTGTTGTGGATGGGCTATATACCAAAACAAACGCAAGCACAAGGAAGCTTCTGGTTGGATAAATTGTGCCTCATGAATATGATAATTTATTGGATCTTTTCTATGTAATCCTCAGAAATCTTTCAATCAGTAGCTGGAGAACTTACTTTAAGGTGCTATGCAGCCGTGGGTAGGCCTGAGAAATGAATAGATCAGATCTCATACATGTGCACCAAATAAAAGGAGAGTTTTTGATAAATTAATAACTCGTAAGTTCTTGTTTTCACCAGATGTTTTATCTGCGTGAGAAAATCAGCTTGCTTTTTGGCATGGTGTGAAGATTCATTCGCATGTACTAATTATATATAATTACCGTTTGTCTGAGGGGTATGGCCCTAATGATGTCTATGTGAAATCCAAACCATGCATCCTGTGCGCCTCCTCGTGATCACCATACATCAAAAAAAAATACACCCAGACCCAAAACTCATGTGGGGCACCGCAGGGAGCAATGTACCAATCATTCCTAACACATTTATATATTGACAAGGTTTAGCCCACCTTGGTTTTGTAATACTTCCAATTTTGGTTTGTTTCATACCGGTGAAAGCATACCCGGTGTGTGGGTTGGATGACATATATAACAAAGGATACTCACATTCTCTCTGGAAGTTTCTATGGTGTTAATTCATGATTCAAATTGGGTGACTACTTCAGATTGGTCATGAATCAATGAACATCTGACGGAACTTTAAAATGTATATTTTCTGACTGCATGCCTATTGAAACCGATGTAGAGCAGGTCTAAGATGCATCCTTAGCATGACTGGACCAAAAGAAGCTCAAACGATAATGGAAGTAGTCTATCAGAATTGGACCCCGTCCTATGCAGGTCATGACGTAACTGGATATTAAGCATGTTTATTTTGAAGAAATTCATACCAAATATGGAGAAATTGTCGTTCGAAGTTTTGATCGTAAAAGAGCACTTTTGATCTGGGCATCATCACAAAATACATCGATCTTTATGTAGCAGCGCATCCATGATCATTCAAACCATGCAATGGATCGTTGACGACTGTTTCGCAAGGAAATTCATGGCTTGAGGGTTAAAATCAAGACTAGGAATTTTTTATGATT
The DNA here is from genome assembly GCF_029962835.1 of Magnolia sinica. Classification (NCBI taxonomy): domain Eukaryota; kingdom Viridiplantae; phylum Streptophyta; class Magnoliopsida; order Magnoliales; family Magnoliaceae; genus Magnolia; species Magnolia sinica. The sequence goes on from NC_080575.1 coordinate 107,743,053, forward strand.
TTTTATAATTTCCATTATCTTTGTATTTCCCTATTTTTAGAGTTTTAGAATATTTGTATTTTTAGAAGCCGCGTGCAATAATGCCAGGAATGTTCCAATAAGATTTTATAAACATTTCTATTTTTGACAAAATTAACCTTTTGGGAGATTTTGTTAGTTTAGGTGGGTCATTCATGTTAGTGATGTAATTGAGCAATCTTATGTTACCATTTAATAAAAATACTCAAATTTTCTCTCCTACTTCTTGTGGAATCAAGAACTCAGCCTTGTGGATTCAAGGTCTTGATTACTTTAGAAAGATTATGATCTTCTTTGTTGCTATTTCACGTTCTTCCCTACATCACTTGGTATCAACGTAAGACTTTTTCTCAACTCCATAGCATCTAATAATGGTTCGAGTAACAACCACATAAATGGTGCTCCATAAAATGATCCTAAGATGATTACGGCATTTGAAGCTTTCCTGTGAAAGAATCTACAACCATACGAAGACTACAAGCAATAATTGACCATTTGATGGAGGCCTTAGGGCAAACTCGTGTTAATAATGAGGAGCATCCTAAGATTGGTGATGGAGCTCATGATTGTTAAGTTTGAGGTGCAATACTGGTGATAAATTGTAGGTGTTGAGGGTCAAATATTGTATATCAGACTTCAGTTATTACCTGGATTTACGAACATGGTACTATTTAATGACCCAATTTAACCGTACGTATTTGTGCTGCAATGTATATTTACGAGCTTGGACTGAAACAGGGTGCTAAAAGCATGGATTTAACACTCAGAATTCACCAAGGGAAGGACCCCAGGGGACTGAGATCGATGGATTTACATGCCAAAAATCTGAGAAAATCGAGAAACTAAAGCTCAAGTGGCCTGAAAGACGTCAAGAATGCAAGATCACTTGGTTTCCACCATCCGTTCGGTTCAAAACTTCATACATGGCTTGAGGACCACAAATTAACCGTACACAAAGAATTTCAGCTCCCGGATCCCTGTGAAAGTGACCCATCTGACAGATCATCTACAAAGACAGTGATATGAGGCCCACCTGATATCTGGATATTCTTCAATTTTGGTCTCAACCACTAAATCTATAAGAGGAAAGGAATGAGCAGAGAGGATTGATCATATACATCAATATGGGACCCACAAGTTCATTGCACGTGTACAGCGTACGTTACTCCCGCATCGCACCAGACTGTCAAGACCTGTCAAATGCCTTGGACCCGTCTCCTTCTCCTTCTCCAGCGCGGACAACCAGTGTACGCACCTGCGCCCGGCGGTTTTGCCTTGTGGGCCACCATTCCACCTCAATGTTCTAATCAGAACCGTCCATTAGAGTCCCAAGGTCTCTATTATGACAACCTAGGTGACAAAATTCCATGAACATTGAAAATAGGTTCTCAAACCATGTAAACGCAGGTTAGACGGTCGAAAGATCCAGTAGGTGGACCACCACGGTTTTGATCTAAAACTGATCAGTACTGACCGGTTTCTCATGAGGAATATAATGGACGGATCTGATTTTATGTAATATTCCCATAGTTTCCCCACTGATCATCACACTTCCGTGTAATCCGAAGCAGAGAGGGGAAATCATAAACAGGGGCTTGCATTGGATTCTTGTGGCCCACAAACATCATCTAAATGAATGATCCGATCCGACCAGTGGGTCCAGGGAATTATTTCAACAAGAACCATGGTGTTCTTGTGTAACCATGCATAAGAACGAGATCGGAAGATGGGAGGAAAAGACGCCACATTGATTGATAATGCGGCCCACCTAAGATTTGGATTCATCCCAGATTTTGTCTCATGGTCTAAACCGATCCTAAAAATCCATTAAACAGCTCTGATCTTCAAAATAACCACTGTAAATGGGCCCCATCAACACCAGCGCCAAACGTGGAACCGGCCCTGTTTCGCAGCCGACAGGTGAGATGATCTTGCAGCCCATCACCTATGGTCGGATGAAAGATCTCATCCGTCTAGATGAAAGCTGAGGCAGATTCGACTGGCTGCAAGAAGACGGTTGGCCAAATGGACGGCCAACCAGCGACAAACACGGGACACGTGCAAAACTCTTGTGGAGTTAAAAACAGGGAACGGTGTTGTTTTTGGATTGGGATTGCGTAAGCTAGGTCGGTGGCCGACCTAGCTGCCTTCTTTTACTTATATAAAAGAAAGAGGGAATGTGAGATCATCATCCGGGATCCAGGGATCGAAGGAACTGGCAGCCGTGAAGGCCGAGAAAGAAAGAGAGATATATTAGAGTTTGTTTTTCTTTTAGTTTAAGATGTTTAGCCTTACCATGTCTATGCTCGGCTAAATCTCTTAGCTAGGGCTAAGAGGTGAAGCTTGTAGTGTAATTGTGGTGGCTTTGCTTTGATTCATGGCTATTGAACTCTTATGGATTCTAGTTTGATTATTAAAGAATATTTTTAGTTTTTAATGGTTGACTGTGACTCAAATTACAATAGATCTGCAATAGCTTCGAGCATGTTCTTTTCATTATGAGATTATGAACTTAGAAGGCCCTTTTGTTTGCCATCGTCTCATGAAACTCTTCCTAACCTTCACAATTCTCTTATGATTAGCTGTGAGATTGGTAAATTGTTGTTGTTTACATAGTCTCCTGGGCATGGTTAGGTGACGGAATCACTTCCAAATTTTCGTCATTCTTATCTATTGATGATTAGATCCATGAGATGTTCAGAGATCTGACAAATCTCTTCCTACCAATTGGATAGGATAGTACTCTAATTCCAGTTGTGTCCTTGAATCATTGCTAGATAGCTTCCCAATTGCCACAAGTGGATCCTTGGCACCCTAGTTTTTCACCTTTAAATTTACAAGTTTAAGATAAATATTTCATCATTATTCCCTCAATTACATTCGATTTAGATTTCATCTTAGTTTAGTTCTAGTTCTATTTAGTTTCAGATTAGTGCAGGTTTCAATCCCTTGGGATTCGACCCCGGTCTTACCGAGTTTATTACTACATCACAACCCTATACTTGGAGAATGAACAGCAAGTAACCACCTGATATTGGTGAATTTAGCAATGAGGAAATTGATGATATAATTCTTCAAGGAGAAGAACGAAAATGCACTAGACAAGAGTGAGATAGAGAATACAATATTAAGGTTGACCTCCTTAACTTTATGACCAACTTCACATCAAGGACTTCATCGATTGGCTTCTTAAAGTTGAACGATTTTTAAACTATATGGAGATTCTCGATGAGAAATAGGTCAAGCTCATGACCTATAAGTTGAGAAGTGGAGCCTTGGCTTGGTGGAAATAACTCAAATTTCCACAGACCAAGTAGATGAAAGCGTCCATTTGTACATGGCAGTAAATGAAACAGTTGATTTAGACATGATTCTTGTCAATCGACTATGACCATGTAATATTGTTCTAGTAATATCAAAATTGTCAGCAAGGTAGCCGATTCATAAGAAACTACATAGAGAAATTACATCGCATGTCCACGACAAAAGATTTAGATAAGACTGAGTCAGAATAAGTCAACAGATTCACCAGTGGATTAAATAAGATGATACAAGATTGGGTCTAAATGTAACCTAACTGGACAATTAATGAGGAAATCAAATTGACTACCCGAGTGAAAAAAAAAATGCAAAACAAAATGATTATTATTGAACATTCACACAATGCAATGCAATGCAATCTCATGGGAAGGATCCTTGGGAGGGGGGGTCCTCATCCTCCTCTAATCGTGAACCCAAACAACATTTTGGGTTTTATAAGAAATAACATTGTATGAAAACTTGCAATCTTCTTGCCCTACCAACCAGACTCATAAGATAAATGGGTCAGGTCTAGGGTCTATACACTGAGCCCCAAACATAAAATATATGGGTCCATTTTTATTTTTTTTAACTTAGACCTAACCAAACCTAAACCAATTTTAATAGATTGTGTGATTGGGTGTAGAGCCACATTTCTGCCCAGAAGGGGTCCAGGCCCCCTGGACCTGACCCATTTGCACCCTCAGTCCTAAGAGCACCGGTGCATTTGGTTTTAGTTTACCATTGTAATATTATAGTTAAAAATGTCAAAAGTATTTAAATTATTTAACAAAATACACTTTGTCGGTCATTGGATATGCTTGGGATTTGTTTTATTTTTGGTCCACATTCGACTGGCCCACTAGATCATGAGAACTGGTCTTTCTTTGGCTAGAGCTTCTAAGGTGGGGCCATTTTACTCCTTAGCCATTATAAATAGATGACGCCAAAGATTCAAAACTTCTGTGAACCCCGAAAGGGTTTCAATGGCAAACGCTAAATCCCCCACTACTTTTTTCAATGTGGTCCACTTGATCGGTAGATCTGTTTTATCTTTTGCCTTACGATAAGCTCAAAAAATAGATGGACAGTTTGGATATAACACATAACTCATGATAGGACCCACAGAACTTATTGATGTCAATACACTAGTTATATAGCTGGTGTGTGGTTAGAGCTGGGCAAACCTGACCAGATCTGACCAAGTCTGACCCGATTCGAGCCAAACCGACGGCCTGGATGGGTCAGGTTCGAGCAGGATCAGGTAGATCCAACTATTAATTCAGTCAAGGTCGGGTCAAAGTTAAATCGGACCACACCGAACCGAAATCCAATCCATTTGGAACTGACGATTCGGACCGAATCTATAATTACTATTTTTCCCTTAACTATATATATATATATATATATATATATATATATTCTCTTTCTTCTTTTTTAACCTTTTACCCTACCCTCCCTCTTTACGCGAACGCCCGCCGCCCCGAACCCTAAATCCTCAAAACCTCTCTACCCTACCCTCCCTCATGGTTTGTTTACATGATTTCCAAGAACACTGTCGTGCAAGAAAAGATCACCCGAGAGGTAAAAGAAGCAACACATGCACAAGATTCATCATCCATTGATCAATTCACCATAAGCATGAGGGAAGAAGCACTCAACAAGGTGCACTATCTCCATGCAACTCTAACTGAGACTCTCAGACTCTATCCTCTAGTTCCAGTGGTAGGTTTCACTATAATCTGCTAAGATACATGCCATAGCCTCTTGGGTCGTGCCAGATCTGGGACATCTGTCAAGCAAGTCCCACCAAGAATATCAATCTGCAGTCTGAAAATCAGCCTGGTTTAATTACCAATTGGTACGACGTGTATGAAAAGGATGATGATGGTTAAAAAAGACTAACCAAATGTTTCACATTGGAAGCAAACATGGCCCACCTAAGACAAGATTAGCCCGATTTTCAGGCCCAGATCAAACAAACACATCTTACATTTGCATGTGGGTAATCACAAGTAGCCATGGCAGAGTTAAATCGTTGCATCTTATCACATATAAAAATGGACCGATCCGAATCTGGCATAATCTGAATCGATTCAGGCCAGTATGGGTTAGGATCGGATCGAGTCAGATGACCCGGACTTGGTCCCAGATCGGACCGAGTTTGTGTCAGGCCATGCAGAACTCGGATCGAGACGAGTTAGACCCAATCCGATTCGACTCAGTCCGATGCCCAACTCTATGTGTGGTACACTAGCCAATCCACTTCCCATGTGGAAGTCTCGAGTTCAGAAGTTGATTGGCTGGTGTACCATACACCAACTATATAACTGGTGTAGGCACGTGTCGTTGGAAGACCAGTGCTGACGTTCCTCGAGCTCAAGTTGTACTAATGGTTCAAAGGGGATCAAAGTTACATGGCCCCACAGTGATGTATTTTTATATCCACACTGTTCATCCATTTTTTAAAATCATTTTAGAGCATTATCCAAAAAATAATCATATCCAAAGATCAACTGGATCACACCACAAATATCAGCGGGGTAATGATTTTCACCATTAAAAAATTTGTAGGGCCCACCGTAATGTTTATTTTCCATCCAATCTGTTCATAAGGTCACAAGGACCTGGATGAAGAGGAAAAACAAATTTCATATTGATCGAAAACTTCTATGACCCCTAAAAAGGTTTCAAGGTAGACGTTCAATCCCTCACTGATTTTTTCAATGTGGTCCACTTAAAAGTTAGATTTGTCTTATTTTTCATCTCAAGCCTTAAGATGAGCTCGACAAATGGATGGACGATTTGGATATAACACATACCTCATGATTAGACCCACAAAACTTGCTGACATCAATACACCCGTTATATAGCCGGTGTGTGGTACACTAGCTAATCCGCTTCCCTCGAGTTCCCACCAAAAAAGAGAGTTATTTTGATACTCCACTAGAGTGTGATAGTTCTTGTGCATGCAACACATGTCATGTATTTAAATTGAAGTTAACATTGAAAATCATAGGATACACCAGACGTAGGTAAGAACGCAGATTGACAATTGTTTGTTGAATTTAGACCGTTCAATATTTTTATTTTTATTTTTATTGTCCATTAAGTATCCATATGGTGTTCTCTCAGGGGTGGGTTTCTGTCTCCCTTCCCCTCTTTCTTCCTCTTTTCCTGAGGCTTTCTTTTGTAGGTGATGATGGCTGACATGGAATACCGCTGCTTTGTTGGAGGGCTCGCATGGACTACCGAGGAGCGCTCTCTCGAAAGGGCTTTTAGCTCATTCAGAGAAGTTATCGATGTAAGACTCCTCTCAGGTGGGCCACACATGATCATTAGTTCAGATCTGACCGTTGGATTATTCAGAATGATCGATTCAGTGGGCCCCATTACAGTTGTGATCATTGTATATAGGTTTGGGGCGGGACGCTTGAACCACTATCCCTATACTCGGTTATTAAGCCAAATATGGAAACCTACGGTGTGGAGACCTTAGAGGGAGAAGTGTGATGGGTAAACGTCTAGCCCCCTTTCCTATATATAGATGTCTTGGTTCCCTCACCAACATAATTGAGAAACCCTAGTCCCATTGAGAGATTCTCCTAAAGGGTGCAAGGTGCAGAAGATTAAGATTCTTGTCGGGCGAGGCATTGAGATGTCTTTTCAATCAGGTACGCCTTAAGACTATTATGTTGAATCTCCTTTATTGATGCATAGACGACTTGTAAATTCTGCAATACAAACGTATCATTTGATATCGAAACTTTTATGCATTGATAGCGGAGTTCTTTTATCTACGAGATTGGATCTCATCATAATTAGAGCACCGTCGTAACCCTTCAAGGGATTGGAATCTGGCAGTGAACTGATGTAATGAATGAGACTGAGAGGGCCATAGCTATTAGATCTTGCAGAGGCCACAGCCCTGTTTCTAGCCCTTACAGCCGTGGGATCGGAGGGTTAAAACCTTATGCTTTCAGCATCCATGGCCATCAGCTTCAGCAACTGCGATCATTGCTATGGATTCCACGGATTCCGGCAGCCCTGTTCATAAGTATGGACAGTCAAGGTGGAGGCCCGATCTCTGATCGTGAGCAGGCCTTAATTCATCAATACAGATTTATAATAATAATAATAATAACCATCGCAACTGCAGAAGACAGTAGCGTTCTGTCGGACGACTACTTGAAGAATCCATAGCTGCATTTCTTCAACAATGCCGGAAGTCCCAGTCATCGCCAACCGCCATTAATGGTGAAACCCAACAATCAGATGCTGGCGGTTTCAGCCAATTGCGGTGACTCCCTCATCGAATTTAGTGGCATCCAAGGTGGTCAGGTCCAGGCAGTGAAAGGGACAGGGGCAACATCTGGAGTTTTGCATCCATTGGTATGTTATGCGAGATGGGTTTTCGGTCGGACATTATAGGGGAGACGAAAAATCGCCGCTCGACCCTTATCTTGCAGGCGCAACCCTACACGTATGCCGATCAACCATGGCGATCACACCCTCCTCTTCTTCTTTGTTATGAGAGGGATTTTCGGCATTTGAATAGGTCTCAGTTGAATAAATCTTTGTAACATTACTGAACGTTACCATAACTACTGTTTGTTTATTTTCTCTTTTTTAGCTCTTTTTTTAAAGCATTTCTTGTATAAAAAGTTGTCTGGAGGGAATGAAAAGGTAAGACATTTGTTATTAACTCTTTACAGAGCTGTTTAGAGCAACGGTTCCCCTCAAAGAGAACCATTATCTCATCTATTCTTTTAATTAATGCAATCATAGGCTGACGAAGGAGAACCAGGCCTATCAATTTAGTATCAAAGCCTGATCAAATGGCTGATTCACGAGCTTCTTAAGCCCCGGAAAACATCAGTGTTCAACAGACACTCTCAGATATCATGCAACGGCTCGCTCTTCTTGATGGTCGCCATGAGGAGATTGCTAGTTCACTTAAAAGGGGGCAGGAAATAACCGTTGGTGGATCTGGTAACACTAATGGATCATCTCGTTCGGGGTCCATAGGGCTCATCCAATCCAGAACAGTGAAGCTTAATTTTCTGACATTCAGCGGAGGTGACCCATCTGGATGGATTTATCAAGCGGAACAATTCTTCGCCTATCATCACACGCCAACAGAGGAACGATTAACCATTGCTTCATTCCATTTACAAGTTGACACCTTGCAATGGTATCAATGGTATGAGAAATCATAAATTTACATCTTGGAGGGAGTTCTTATCAGCTTTAAATGATCGTTTCGGGCCGACCAAATATGAAGATCACTCTGGAGCACTCGCCAAGCTACATCAAACCTCTTCGCTACGGGAATACCAAACTGAATTTGAAAGATTAGCCAATCGGACAGACGGTCTAACTGAGGCTTTTCTCATCAGTTGCTTCATTTGTGGCCTGCGGGATGACATCCATTTGGATGTCCAAATGTTTCATTCTGCTACCTTAACGCAGGCCATTGCCTTGGCCCGACTTCAGGAGGAAAAAGTAGCCACGAGACGACGTTTGGGCCGACCAAATTCTAGTAGGACTCCTTCCGTGACTGCCAACGAAGGAGAGTCTAAGGTATTATTACCACCCATCAAACGGCTTAATCCTACTGAGGCAAAAGTACGTTGAGATTGGGGGCTTTGTTACAATTGTGATGAAAAATTTCACCCCGGGCATCGATGCAAAACCCAAAGGCTTTTTCTGATCGATGGGCCATGGGAACCAATGCTTGAAGATGACATTAAAGATGTGGATGAGGTAGAAATCGACCATGAATCAAGTACTCCACCCAAAATTTCACTTCAAGTGATAGCGGGCTCACCCACTCCTCAAACCATGTATGTTTGTAGCTACTTATACCAGAACCTGGTCACTGTGTTGATTGATTCTGGGAGCACCCACAATTTTGTGGACCCTATTACTCTCAAGAAGGCTGGAATTTCTGCTTCGGCCGGGGATGCATTTGAAGTGATGGTTGCCAATGGTGACCGGTTAATGAGCCAAGATAAGTGTACGAGTCTATCATTACAGTTGCAAGACTTCATTACCTCTACCGATTGCTATATACTTCCTTTAGGTGGGTGCGATGTGGTCCTAAGGGCACATTGGTTACAAACTCTTGGACCAATTTTGTGGGATTTCTCTCACATGTGGATGCGGTTCACTGTTGATAAACAAGAATATACTACCAAGGGTATGATGCAAACTGCACTCCAATTGGTGGATGGATCCACATTCAATAAGAAAGCTAAGAAAGTGGGGTGGGGAATGGTGCTACGTCTTTATAGCATGGAAGGTTTATGTGATCCTACCCTCCCGGCACCCAAGCTAAAGTCTATACTTAATACCTATCAAGATATCTTCAAAGAATCTCAGGGGCTACCACCTCCTAAGTCCCATGACCATCGAATACCGTTGGAAAATGGGGCACGACCTATCAGTGTGAGACCTTACCGCTACCCGCATTATCAAAAAAATGAAATCGAGCGAATGGTACGAGACATATTGGCAACCAGAATAATTTGGCCCAGTTCAAGCCCGTACTCCTCACCAGTACTCTTGGTAGGCAAGGCAGATGGTAGCTGGCAATTATGTATTGATTATCACGCCCTTAATCAAGTGACTATCTAGGATAAATATCTTATACCGGTCATTGATGAGCTGATTGATGAACTTTATGGCTCTTATTATTTTTCTAAGTTGGATTTGAGGTCAGGGTACCATAAAATCCAAGTGGTAGAGGGAGATGTCCCCAAAACAGTGTTCAAAACCCACGAAGGTCATTACGAATTTATGATGATGCCATTCGGCCTCACTAATGTGCCATCGACTTTCCAAAGTCTCATGAACGATGTTTTTCGTCCTTACCTGCGAAAGTTTATACTAGTGTTCTTCGACGATATTCTCATCTATAGTAAGACATGGCAAGAACACTTGGAGCATTTGGCCATTGTATTGGGCCTTCTCCAGTCTCATCAATTATATGTAAAAAAAGGTCCAAATGCAAGTTTGGTCAACGGGGAGCTGAATATTTGGGGCATGTCATATCTAGTGCTGGAGTAGCCGTGGAGCCAGAAAAAATTCAAGCCATGTTAGACTGGCCCAGGCCCAACTCGCTTAAAGCCTTACGAGGCTTCTTGTGCTTGACAGGTTATTACCATAAGTTTATCAGAGATTATGGCAAAATCGCTGGTCCACTCACAACCCTTCTCAAAAAAGATTCCTTTCATTGGAATGAGTAAGCTAGTTAGGCTTTCGTAAACCTCAAGAAGGCCATGACAAATCCTCCTGTGCTGGCTTTACCTGATTTCTCAAAGCCCTTTACAGTGGAGTGTGATGCATCAAGTGGTGGAATTGGTGCAGTCTTAATGCAAGATGGTCGTCCAATTACTTTCATTAGCCAAGCCTTGCAAGGGAAAAGTCTAGCATTGTCCACATATGAAAAGGAAATGTTAGCCTTGGTCCATGCAGTCCAGAAATGGAGGCCATACTTACTTGGTTGACGGTTCATCGTCCGTACTGACCACAAAAGTTTAAAATTTTTCTTAGAGTAGTAGGTTGCCATGTCAGCGCAATAAAAATGGCTTATCAAACTCATGGGTTATGATTACAAGGTAGAGTACAAAAATGGTGTAGAAAATGTTGCAGTCGACGCTTTATCTAGAAGGCATGAAGTGGGGGAGATCCTAGTTTTGTCCACACCTATCTCTGACTGGTTAAATGTAATTAAGGAAGATTACCATAGTGATCCAATAACTCATGACCTCATTGAGCTTTGGAATACAGGCCAGCTAGATACTAAAATATATGATATGCTTGATGAGCTCCTATTTTACAAAGGACGACTATTTATCGGTTCTGCTCAATCAAGAACCAAATTAATGACCGAGCCGCATGTTTCACCCACTGCTAGTCATGTGGGGTTTCACAAGACGTGGCAACGAATCAAGAAACAGTTTTATTGGCCAGGTATGAGAAGAGCAGTAAAAGAGTTCATCATGGAATGCGACGCGTGCCAGCGAAATAAATATGAGAATACCTCCCCAGCAGGTCTCCTCCAACCCTTGCCAATTCCCAAGCGTATTTGGACAGATATTGTTATGGACTTTATTGAGGGCCTTCCTCTTTCACAGGGGCGATCTGTGATCCTTGTGGTAATAGATCATCTATCCAAATACATCCGTTTTATAGCTCTTGGTCATCCTTACACGGCTAAGTCAGTTGCACAAGCTTTTGTGGACAACATACTTAAGCTACATGGGATGCTACAGTCATTAGTTAGTGATCGTGACCTAGTTTTCACCAGTGCATTTTGGTGAGAGTTGTTTCATTTGCAAGGAAGCCGGCTACACATGAGCTCGGCATACCACCCCCAGACCGATGGTCAATCAGAAGTTCTGAACCGATGCTTAGAGGGGTACTTACGTTGTTTCTATAGTCACAAACCCAAGGAATGGATTCGCTGGCTCCCTTGGGCTGAATGGTCATATAATACATCGATCTATTCGGCAACCAAGATGACTCCTTTTGAGGCCGTCTATGGGGTCCCTCCTCCTGCACTCTTGAGCTATGTACTAGGAACTACAAAAGCACAAGCTATGGATACTGAGTTACAGCAAAGGGATGTCATTCTTCAGCTTCTCAAAGATAACCTTATTAAGGCTCAGGATCATATGAAGAAATTTTTCGATACTCATCGAACTGATCGTGAGTTCAAGGAGGGAGACTGAGTTTATCTTAAGCTACAGCCCTATCGTCAAAGTACAGTCTCTCAACGTCGTTCTATGAAGCTATCGTCAAGGTACTATGGCCTTATTAAGTTCTGCAGCGGATTGGTCTAGTTGCTTACAAACTCGACCTACCTGAAGGGTCTAAAGTTCACCTAGTATTTCATGTATTTTAGCTTAAACGAAGAATAGGACCGGTTGTTCCTTTACAAGTGACCCCACCTACCTTGCTGCTTGAAGACTTCTTAACCAAGGAACCAGAATGGGTTTTAAATCGTCGCATGGTGAAAAGGAATAACAAAGCTGTTACTGAACTAATGATCCAATAGAAAAATTGTCCACCTGAAGAAGCGACATGGGAAACCTTAACTTCTGTCAAGGAATGATTCCCCACTTTTAACCTTGAGGACAAGGTTACCTTTAAGGGGGATGGATTGTTATGAGAGGGATTTTCGGCATTTGAATAGGTCTCAGATGAATAAATCTTTGTAATGTTACTGAACGTTACCATAACTACTGTTTGTTTATTTCCTCTTTTTTAGCTCTTCTACTATTTGCTTATTTCCTCTTTTTTAGCTCTTTTTTATTAAAGCATTTCCTATATAAAAAGTTGTCTGGAGGGAATGAAAAGGTAAAACATTTGTTATTAACTCTTTACAGAGCTGTTTGGAGGAACAGTTCCCCTCGAAGAGAACCATTATCTCATCTATTCTTTTAGTTCATGCAGCCATAGGCCAACGAAGGAGAACCAGGCCTATCATTCTTCTTAACAGCAATGACATCAGCGTTGTCTTCCTCTTCCAGCTTCCATTTAAACAGTTATTTTAAACAGTTATTGATGGTGGTTATGAATTTGGCCGCAAGATGCAAGGGGATGTGGACTTTCACTGTTCGAACACTACAAGAAAGAGGGCCTTAGCCGACCGATGGGCCGACCCTTTGCCGGCTGCCCGTTTTAACGGCTGCCGGTAAGGTCCCTATGTATAAAAGAAAAAAAAAACCTAACCTTACTCCCACTCTCACACGACTCTCTCCCTCTCTCTGCCACTCCCTCTGCACTCGCTCTTCCTCTCCCTCCCTCTCTGTGCTGCTCTCTCTCCCTCTCGCGCGCACTCCCTCTCTCTGCTGCTCCCTCTCTCTGCTTCTCCTTCTCCGTCTCCGGCCCTCTTCCTCCCTCTCCTTCTCCCTCTCCCTCTCCCTCTCTCTATCCTTATCTCTCTCTCTCTATCTCTATCTCCTCGGCCCTCTGCTGCAACATCATGTATCTCTCTCCGCTTGATTTACCGCACATCAAGGAGCATTCTACTGCAACATCTGGTACCTCTCTCTCTCTCTCTCTCTCTCTCTCTCTCTCTCTCTATTCATATCAATTTGGGCATTTTTTTGGCACTTTTTAATCCTTCAAGTAACATTATGCAATGATTTGTGTATTGGGAATTTTTGAGTTTCGAATCCCTAATTAGGGATTTGTAGTGTCGATTCCCTAATTGGGGATGTTATGATATTACAAATTAGGGATTTGGGGATTTTAGAATTTTGGGGATCTTGAGGATTTTTGAAATTGGGAATTTTAGGTGGTTTTGATAGCTGATTTGGTAGATTTCATGTTTATTTGTTCATATTTTGTTTATTTATAGGGTTTTGATGGCCGATTTGGAGGATTTGATGGTTATTTATTCATGTTTTCTTGATTTTTAGGTTTTGACTGCCGATTTGGAGGTTTTGGTGTTAAATACAATATTCCCTAGTGGCCCTTTGATGATGGACTAGCCAGTGTATCTAGTCCTCTCTTTTCACCAACAGTAATTTGGTGGCTAGCTTTCCATATACAGAAAAAGATCGGTGAGCTTGTGCATCCTTCTAATTTGCATTTTGTATTTTTGGGAATGCCAATTACTTTGCTAAGAAATGATATAAATACATGAATCTAAAATTTCATGCTTTTTTTTGTAGGGCTGTAGAATGCTTTACCCCTATTCTAGGAAAGCAAAGAGTGAGTACAAAGATCAAGAACTGTAGCTTTTGTCTGTCGAAATTATATAGCCATGTAAGTTTTACTCATGGTATCTGAAGAAATTTCTTTATGTTTTGACTCTACATGCAAATAAATTTGAATTCCATGCATTTGCAAACTATGAATAATTCATAAATTGTGGTAGTGAGGCACTATATTGATCAGATCAAACAATGCTAACCATCTGACTACAGATGCAACTAGTGTTTAAAAGTGAATGATAAAAAAAATTAAAATTAAAAATTAAAATTAAAAATTAAAATTAAAAAAAAAATAGAGAAATAGTAAGTTTTTCTACAATTTGATTTTCATTTATTGAAGCATGGCACAGAGTCTTACAATTTGTTTTATGCTGGTAAGTGGGTTTAATCATGCATCAGTTGCTTTTCATCTCTTCTAGAACACCCATCGTTAGAAACCTTAATAGGAACTGCTATCAATGGTAGAATTCATTTCCTTACAGGATCTTGAGATGGTTGAGTGATGAAGACGAGAAACTGAAAGCAACCAATAAGCAAAATACACATATTTTAACATTTCATTATTGAAGCTGAAAGGAGATTACCTTTCTGGCAGTTGCCATGCAACCTTGGTAATATTTTCTAGAGAAATTCCCTTTTTTTTTCTTCTTATTATGCAGATCTAGTTTGATTTGGGAATGGATTGGGAAAATATATACCATCATAGAAGGAAAAAAAAAGAAAAAAAGACGGGTTCTGTTATGTGCACACTCAATTTAGCATTTCAAACTCTTTCTATTTGATTTGGAACTTGTTGTCAAAGGAGAGATCCATTTTCCTTTTGTCACATTTTGTTGCTTCATTTGGATGTAGAAATTGTTTGGAAGGAAAATGGCATTTGTAAGTATTGGGCATTACAGCTGTTGCTGTTTGATTTGGGTAATGGTTTCTGGAGAAGAAAATAGCACTACATCCGCCACTGATATGTAGTGATTTGGGCATTACAGTTGATTTATTGTTAAATGTTGGCCATTGGTTGAGACTTTTTTAACCATCTGTTTGTAATTATTGAAAGTCTTCTAGTGGCTAGGATCAAACGTTGTGGTTTTCTGAGGTACGGCTAGAAAAATGGTCCACATCTCATGCTTGGCATCACATGTTTGGAGAAGTATTGCTGGACAACTAACTATGATGCAAGTGTCGAAACTGGTTCCTTTCCCAACTCGTTCAATGGAAAAGCTTATTAAGTTTGAAACGAGCCTTGTTTTTTTTTGTAGTGTTTGGTGTGCTTCAGTATAGTCATTTGCATTAGTCTTTAATTTCTGTATGATCTATTTGGTATAGTCATATGCCTTTAATTTATTTTTTTCAATGGACATTGCTCTTGTCATGTGGCATGTTATTAACATATACTCACAGAGATAGGAATTTCCTAAATAATCGGCCATTCAATATACATTGTGATATGTAGTCATATGATTTGCTGACTTCCAATTGTAGGGAAAAAAAAAAAACCTACCTGAATTGACTGAATTAGTTATCTTGTTCATCTTATTATCCACGTTTTTATTATAACCTGATGTTATAGATGTGTGTGTGTATGATTGTAAGTGCCATTGATTTGACAGGGATTTTGGTCTTTCTTTGCAACCATTATTTATTAATGTTTTGACATACTAATACCTATTTGATTTGTGATTAGTGTATTTGTGTTTGGATGTATTATGCTTAATTAAAGCGAAACCAATAGTCACTAGGCCAAAATAGTGAAAAAAGGACGGTCCAAAACCATCTCAAATGACCAAAAAGGACGGTCATGGACCGTCGCATGGGCTGTCAAATTTTGACGTGTCATATTACTTAAAAGACGGTCGAAAACCGTCATTCTTATTGACGAAAAAAGGATGGTCGTGGACCGTCTTTAAAAAGGATGTTCATGGACCGTCTCTTATGAGCCTTCAAAGGACGGCCATCGACCGTCCTTTAAAAGGATGGTCATGGACCGTCCTTAAAAAGGATTGTCATTGACTGTCTCTTATGAGCCTTCAAAGGACGGCCATTAACCATCCTTTAAAGGACGGTCATGGACCGTCCTTAAAAAGGACTGTCATGGACCATCTCTTATGAGCCTTCAAAGGACGGCTATGGACCGTCCTTAACAAGGACTGTCATGGACCGTCTCTTATGAGCCTTCAAAGGACGGCCACAGACCGTCCTTAAAAAGGACTATCATGGACCATCTCTTATGAGCCTTCAAAGCACATTTTCAAATTTGAGAGGATCAATATACACCTGTTACAATATATTTCATCGTATTCTTCCTGATATACATCTGTTATATAATATATTTCATCATATTCACATTCATATCCATTTAAACCCAAACTACGTAAATCCAACATAAACTACATTCATGCAAACATAAACTACATCCATCCAAACACAAACAATCTTATCCACATTACATTCATCCACTCATAAATACATATAAGTTTAATATCATAAATATAAAAAAAATAAAGGAAAAAAATCAGCAACAATTTTCTTTGTCTTTCATCTAAAATATATATATATATATATATATATATATATATATATATATATATATATATATATATATATATATATATATATTAAACCAATAAAACATTATAATTCAGAATCATAAAGAATTGCATAAACTTCTTCCAAAAAAGTAGGCACTTTTTAAAAATAAAACTGATCATTAAAATAAAACTAATGTAAGCAAATAATGCAAAAAAAGTGTTTCAATTCAAGTTAATAGAAACAACAACAAAAATTAAAGCTTTGTAAAAACGGGCATGTGTTAAAAGAGATACATTCATGTTTGTTGCCATGTGATTGGGCTACAATTCAAGTTAATAGAAACAACAACAAAAATTAAAGCTTTGTAAAAAGGGGCATGTGTTAAAGGGATACATTCTTGTTTCTTACCATGTGATTGGGCTACATTATTACAGCAATTGGGTTCGGGTTCGGGATCGGGTTTAGGTTTTAGTTTTCAAGTTTAGGTTTAGGTTTAGGTTAGGGAGTTGAGATTAGGATTAGGTGTAGGTCTAGGTTTAGGGATTTGAGAATACATTTAGGTTTTAGGTTTAGGTTTAGGTTTTAGGTTTTAGGTTTTAGGTTTAGGTTTAGGTTTAGGTTTAGATTTAAGTTTTAAGTTATAGGTTATAAGTTTAGGTTATAGGTTATAGGTTATAGGTTAAGGTTTAGGTTATAGGTTTTGATTTAGGTTTAGGTTATAGGTTTAGGTTAAGGTTTAGGTTTTAGTTATAGGTTATATAGTATATAGGTTATAGCTTTAGGGAATTGAGAATAGGTTAAGGTTTAGGTTTAGGAAATCGGGTCAGAGTTCGAGATCGGGTTTAGGTTTGGGTTTTCAAGTTTAGGTTTAAGTATAGGTTAGGAAGTTGAGATTAGGATTAGGTGTAGGTTTAGGTTTAACGATTTGAGAATACATTTTGATTTTAGGTTTAGGTTTAGGTTTTAGGCTTAGGTTTAGATTATAGGTTTAGGTTATAAGTGCAGGTAATAGGTTTAGGTTTAGGTTAGCTTATAGGTTAAGGTTTAGGGAATTGAAAATAGGTTAAGGTTTAGGTTTAGGAAATCGGGTTCGGGATCGGGTTTAGGTTTGGGTTTTCAAGTTTAGGTTTAGGTTTAGGTTAGGGAGTTGAGATTAGGATTAGGTGAAGGTTTAGGTTTAGGAATTTGAGAATACATTTAGGTTTTAGGTTTAGATTCAGGTTATAGGTTATAGGTTTATGTTTAGGTTTAGGTTAAGATTTAGGTTTAGATTTAGGTTTAGGTTTAGATTTAGGTTTAGATTATAAGCTATAGGTTTAGGGAATTGAAAATAGGTTAATGTTTAGGTTTAGAAAATTGGGTTTAGGTTCGAGATCGAGTTTAGGTTTGGGTTTTCAAGTTTAGGTTTAGGTTTAGGTTAGGGAGTTGAGATTAGGATTAGGTGTAGGTTTAGGTTTAGGGATTTGAGAATACATTTAGGTTTTATGTTTAGGTTTAGGTTATAGGTTTAGGTTTAGGTTAAGGTTAAGGTTTAAGTTTAGGTTTAGGTTTAAGAAATCGGGTTCGGGTTCGGGAGCGGGTTTAGGTTTGGGTTTTCAAGTTTAGGTTTAGGTTTAGGTTAGGGAGTTGAGATTAGGATTAGGTGTACGTTTAGGTTTAGGGATTTGAGAATACATTAGGTTTTAGGTTTAGGTTTAGGTTTAGGTTATAGGTTATAGGTTTAGGTTTAGGTTATAGGTTATAGGTTTAGGTTTAAGTTATAAGCTATAGATTTAGGGAATTAAGAATAGGTTAAGGTTTAGTTTATGAAATCGGGTTCGGGTTCGAGATCGGGTTTAGGTTTGGGTTCTCAAGTTTAGGTTTAGGTTAGGGAGTTGAGATTAGGATTAGGTATAGGTTTAGGTTTAGGGATTTGAGAATACATTTAGGTTTTAGGTTTAAGTTTAGGTTTAGGTTATAAGTTATAGGTTTAGGTTTACGTTTAGGTTAAGGTATAGGTTTAGGTTTCGGTTTAAGTTATAAGCTATAGGTTTAGGGAATTGAGAATAGGTTAAGGTTTAGGTTTAGGAAATCAGGTTCGGGTTCGGGATCGGGTTTAGGTTTGGGTTTTCAAGTTTAGGTTTAGGTTTAGGTTTAGGTTAAGGAGTTGAGATTAGGATTAAGTGTAGGTTTAGGTTTAGGGATTTGAGAATACATTAGGGTTTAGGTTTAGGTTTAAGTTATAGGTTATACGTTTAGGTTTAGGTTTAGGTTTAGGTTATAAGCTTATTGGTTTAAGGAATTGAGAATAGGTTAAGGTTTATGTTTAGGAAATCGGGTTTGGATTCGGGATCGGGTTTAAGTTTGGGTTTTCAAGTTTAGGTTTAAGTTTAGGTTACGGAGTTGAGATTAGGATTAGGTGTAGGTTTAGGTTTAGGGATTTAAGAATACATTAGGTTTTAGGTTTAGATTTAGGTTATAGGTTATAGGTTTAGGCTTAGGTTTAGGTTAGGGTTTAGGTTTAGGTTATAAGCTATAGGTTTAGGGAATTGAGAATAGGTTAAGGTTTAGGTTTAGGAAATCGGGTTGGGGTTCGAGATCGGGTTTAGGTTTGGGTTTTCAAGTTTAGGTTTAGGTTTAGGTTAGGGAGTTGAGATTAGGATTAGGTGAAGGTTTAGGTTTAAGGATTTAAGAATACATTTAGGTTTTAGGTTTAGGTTATCGGTTATAGGTTATAGGTTTAGGTTTAGGTTTAGGGTTAGGTTTAGGTTATAAGCTATAGGTTTAGGGAATTGAGAATAGATTAAGGTTTAGGTTTAGGAAATCGGGTTCGAGTTCGGGTTCGGGATCGGGTCTAGGTTTGGGTTTTCAAGTTTAGGTTTATGTTTAGGTTAGGGAGTTGAGATTAGGATTAGGTGTAGGTTTAAGTTTAGGGATTTGAGAATACATTTAGGTTTTAGGTTTAGGTTTAGGTAATAGTTATAAGTTTAGGTTTAGGTTTAGGTTAAGGTTTAGGTTTAGGTTATAAGCTATAGGTTTAGGGAATTGAGAATATGTTAAGGTTTAGGTTTAGGAAATCGAGTTCAGGTTCGAGAACGGGTTTAGGTTTGGGTTTTCAAGTTTAAGTTTAGGTTTAGGTTAGGGAGTTGAGATTAGGATTAGGTGTAGGTTTAGGTTTAGGGATTTGAGAATACATTAGGTTTTAGGTTTAGGTTTAGGTTATAGGGTCTAGGTTTAGGTTTAGGTTTAGGTTTAGGTTATAAGCTATAGGTTTAGGGAATTGAGAATAGGTTAAGGTTTAGGTTTAGGAAATCGGGTTCACGTTCGAGATCGGGTTTAGATTTGGGTTTTCAAGTTTAGGTTTAAGTTTAGGTTAGGGAGTTGAGATTAGGATTAGGTGTAGGTTTAGGTTTAAGGATTTGATAATACATTTCGATTTTAAGTTTAGGTTTAGGTTTTAGGCTTAGGTTTAGGTTATAGGTTTAGGTTATAAATGCAGGTTATAGATTTAGGTTTAAGTTAGGTTATAGGTTAAGGTTTAGGGAATTGAGAAGAGGCTAAGGTTTAGGTTTAGGAAATCGGGTTTGGGTTCGGAATCGGGTTTAGGTTTAGGTTTTCAAGTTTAGGTTTAGGTTTAGGTTAAGGAATTGAGATTAGGATTAGGTGTAGATTTAGGTTTAGGAATTTTAGAATACATTAGGTTATAGGTTTAGGTTTAGGTTTAGGTCTAGGTCTAGGTTTAGGTTACAAGCTATAGGTTTAGGGAATTGACGATAGGTTAATGTTTAGGTTTAGGAAATCGGGTTCGGATTCGGGATCGGGTTTAGGTATGGGTTTTCAAATTTAAGTTTAGGTTTAGGATAGGGAGTTGAGATTAGGATTACGTATAGGTTTAGGTTTAAGGATTTGAGAATACATTTAGGTTTTAGGTTTAGGTTTAGGTTTAGGTTAAGGTTTAGGTTTAGGCTTAGGTTTAGGTTTAGGTTAAGGTTTAGGTTTAGGCTTAGGTTTAGGTTATAGGCTATAAGTTTAGGGAATTGAGAATAGGTTAAGGTTTAGGTTTAGGAAATCAGGTTCGGGTTCAGGATCAGGTTTAGGTTTGGGTTTTCAAGTTTAGCTTTAAGTTCAAGTTAGGGAGTTGAGATTAGGATTCGGTGTAGGTTTAGGTTTAAGGATTTGAAAATATATTTAGGTTTTAGGTTTAGGTTTAGGTTATAGGTTACAGGTTTAGGTTTAGGTTTAGGCTTAGGTTTAGGTTATAAGCTATAGGTTTAGGGAATTGAGAATAGGTTAAGGTTTAGGTTTAGAAAATCGGGTTCGGGTTCGGGATCGGGTTTAGGTTTGGGTTTTCAAGTTTAGGTTTAGGTTTAGGTTAGGGAGTTGAGATTAGGATTAGGTGTAGGTTTAGGTTTAGGGATTTGAGAATACATTAGGTTTTAGGTTTAGGTTTAGGTTATAGGTTATAAGTTTAGGTTTAGGTTTTGATTAAGATTTAGGTTATAAGCTATAAGTTTAGGGAATTGAGAATACATTAAGGTTTAGGTTTAGGAAATCGGGTTCAGGTTTGAGATCGGGTTTAGGTTTGGGTTTTCATGTTTAGGTTTAGGTTTAGGTTAGGGAGTTGAGATTAGGATTAGGGGTAGGTTTAGGTTTAGGGATTTGAGAATACATTTAGGTTTTAGGTTTAGGCTTAGGTTATAGGTTATAGGTTTAGGTTTCGAAAATCGAGTTCGGGTTTGGGATCGGGTTTAGGTTTGGGTTTTCAAGTTTAGGTTTAGGCTTAGGTTAGGGAGTTAAGATTAGGATTAGGTGTAGGTTTAGGTTTAGGGATTTGAGAATACATTAGGTTTTAGGTTTAGGTTTAGGTTATAGGTTATAGGTTTAGGTTTAGGTTTAGGTTATAAGCTATAGGTTTAGGGAATTGAGAATAGGTTAAGGTTTAAGTTTAGGAAATCGGGTTCGGGTTCGAGATCGGGTTTAGGTTTGGGTTTTCAAGTTTAGGTTTAGGTTTAGGTTATGGAGTTTTGATTAGGATTAGGTGTAGGTTTAGGAAATCAGGTTCGGGTTCGAGATTGGGTTTAGGTTTGGGTTTTCAAGTTTAGGTTTAGGTTTAGGTTTAGGTTAAGGAGTTGAGATTAGGATTAGATGTAGGTTTAGGTTTACGGATTTGAGAATACATTTAGGTTTTAGGTTTAGGTTCAGGTTATAGGTTATAGGTTTAGGTTTAGGTTTAGGTTAAGGTTTAGGTTTAGATTTAGGTTTAGGTTATAAGCTATAGGTTTAGGGAATTGAGAATAGGTTAATGTTTAGGTTTAGGAAATCGGGTTCGGGTTCGAGATCGGATTTAGGTTTGGGTTTTCAAGTTTAGGTTTAGGTTTAGGTTAGGGAGTTGAGATTAGGATTAGGTATAGGTTTAGGTTTAGGGATTTGAGAATACATTTAGGTTTTAGGTTTAGGTTTAGGTTATAGGTTTAGGTTTAGGTTTAGGTTAAGGTTTAAGTTTAGGTTTAGGTTTAGGAAATCGGGTTCGGGTTCGGGAGCGGGTTTAAGTTTGAGTTTTCAAGTTTAGGTTTAGGTTTAGGTTAGGGAGTTGAGATTAGGATTAGGTGTAGATTTAGGTTTAGGGATTTGAGAATACATTTAGGTTTTAGGTTTAGGTTTAGGTTATAGATTACAGGTTTAGGTTTAGGTTTAGATTAAGGTTTAGGTTTAGGCTTAGGTTTAGGTTATAAGCTATAGGTTTAGGGAATTGAGAATAGGTTAAGTTTTAGGTTTAGGAAATCAGGTTCAGGTTCGGGATCGGGTTTAGGTTTGGGTTTTCAAGTTTAGGTTTAGGTTTAGGTTAGGGAGTTGAGATTAGGATTAGGTGTAGGTTTAGGTTTAGGGATTTGAGAATACATTAAGGTTTAAGTTTAGAAAATTAGGTTCGAGTTCAAGATCGGGTTTACATCTGGGTTTTAGGTTTTAGGTTTAGGTTATAGGTTATAAGTGTAGATTTAGGTTTAGATTTTAGGTTTAGGTTTTAGGTTTAGTTTTAGGTTATAGGTTATAGGTTTAGGTTATAGGTTAAAGGTTTTGGGATTGGAGAATAGGTTTAGGTTATAGGTTTAGGTTTAGGTTTAGGTTTAGGTTAAGGTTATATGTTAAGGTTAAGGTTATAGGTTTAGGTTTAGGTTTAGGTTATAAGTTTAGGTTTAGGTTAGGTTATAGGTTAGGTTATAGGTTTTTGGTTAAGGTTTAGGTTATAGTTATAAGTTTTGGGATTTGAGAATAGGTTTAGGTTATAAGTATAGGTTTAGTTTAGGTTATAGGTTAAAGTTTAGGGAATTGAGTTTAGGTTATAGGTTCAGGTTATAGGTTATAGGTTATAAGTTATAGGTTTAGGTTAAGGTTTAGGTTATAGGTTTTGGGATTTGAGAATAGGTTTAGGTTATAAGTATAGGTTTAGGTTAGGTTATAGGTTAAGGTTTACGGAATTAAGTTTAGGTTATAGGTTCAGGTTATAGGTTTAGGTTATGGTTTAGGTTATAAGTTTTGGGATTTAAGAATAGGTTTAGGTTATAAGTATAGGTTTAGGTTAGGTTGTAGGTTAAAGTTTAGGGAATTGAGTTTAGGTTATAGGTTTAGGTTATAGTTTATAGGTTTAGGTTATAGGTTTAGGTTGTAGTTATAGGTTTTGGGATTTGAGAATAGGTTTAGGTTATAGGTTAAGGGTGTGGTCCTTGCAAATACAGATATAAACACGGCCTGCTCCAATTGGTCAGGCCCTTCCAATGTTGTCCATAGGAAATGGACAGCTTCATGATAGTCATAACAGCGGTTCCCATCTTCCAAGGACCCCCGCTCAACATCTAGATAGCTCCGACGCACATCCGGGTCTGCTCCATCAATTTTGAGTAAATACATAAACATGGCCTGTCCAAATAGCCAGGCCACTCCAATGTTGTCCATAGGAAATGGACAGCTTCATCGAGGTCATAACAGCAGTTCCCACCTTCTAGGGACCCCCACTCAACATCCGGATAGCTTCGACGCACATCCGGGTCTGCTCCATCAATTTCGAGCTAATACATTTAAAAATAATATAAATATATCTAAAAGCATCTGGATATCTAGGGAAGGCCTCCCATATTCGTATTGTTGGTTACTCATCCCTTTATCTACAAGCCACAATCAACCAACAATTTCTATCGCTACCTGTACTCTGAAACCAACACAAATATAACTAGGAAACAATATAAGAAATAAGATTATGTATGTAATAAAATTATATGTAATAGGCATAGCCTTTAAACCCTATTTTAGAAAAATGGTTGGGGTAAGGTCTAGAAAAAGAACTGACCTGCACTCTCATCCTGAACTGAAGATAGACCGTCTTTCAATAACCCGGCTTGTATGAAAGTCTGAGAAGTAAAAAAAATAAAATAAAATAAAATGTTGAACTCATTAGCAAACTTGATAAAACAATTGAAGCAAAAAGCGGTCAATAACAATCACGAAGACTTATGATCAGCTGTTTGAAGAATGTTGCATTTCATTCTTAATAAAAGCTATTAGCGTAACATGAGGAATTGCGAACTCAAATTCCCTTCACTAGGAAAGCCACAATTCCTTTTCTAATAGACACTAAGTAAAGAATAACTGACTCAAACAACAATGGAAACATTGATGGCAAGGGGCTAATGGTTTTTGGACATGTATCAAAGTGCAAACAGCCCTATGATCTGAGTAAGCTGAAATTGTACCACATTGCCCCCAGTCCCATGCATTAACCATGTACTTGGTATTCTTTGTGATGAAGATCAATTTAGTTTGAATTGAATAACCAACCAGACCCTTAAACGGACAAAATATTAAGTCCTATGAAAAGGAAATAGGTAATAGCAATACCCTTTTTGTTGTGTTATAGATTTTAACACACACCTGCATGCCGGTTTTGATGCGGACAAAATCATCCATATGCAAGGATGGTTCGTGAGGAACCTGAAGTTCAAGAAAATCATTATTAATGATAAAACAAGGCAGAAATATCAAGCACAGTAAAACATTGTTGGGGCGAGGAAACATGCTCTTTCTTGTTCATTTAGAAAAAGAAAAAGTGCATCCACACCAGTTGTAAACTTGATTAAAACTTGGGAATCAGATTGGCATCCGAAATCCATCATGTATTAAATCCAGGCGCTGATTAAGTTGGCAAGGTGTCATTTGACAATGTCACTTTCAGGCAGTGTGTGAGGTGTATGTCCTATATTCTCAGCACATCTGTCGCATGTGGGCTAGAGTTTGACCACCAAATTATTGCTAGTTTTGCCCACTGAACATGTACGTACAGTCGCTTTTTTTAGGTTAATTGTCCGCTTCAGACCATTAAGCAGATGCTTGGCTAGAACAGTAAGATACCATTGCTTTTCAGGTCCACAAAATCGATGAGTTGATCACCATGCACAGGCACCACATGTAAATTGGACATATTTCGATGTACACTTCACAGAACTCAATGAAGCATGCTACCATGGTAGAATTCCTCAATAATAAATATTAGCAAATGAAAATGTGAAAACCCTTCTTCCTGAACTAAAATTTATAGAAAAAAATAATAATAATAGGGGAAGGTGCAATGACAAACATACCACCGGATGTGAATAAATAGTTGCCAGAGAGCGTGCTTTTGCACGTTCATCACCCACCAGTTTAGGTAGTGAAAGTGAGTTTTTTCCCTGAATCAATATATACGAAAGGGCTAAGGCATTCAAATGAACCTGGTTTCTAGTGACTCCTTAATTTGAGTATAGTGAATGTTATAGAAAATGACAAACCTTCAGTAAAAGTAGCTTCCACAGAATTCCGTTCACCATGTTACCCGCACCAGGCCTAAGTGCTACCTTTGCAAGCCTTACATTCTGGAGTTGAAGAGAAGATACCATCAATTACATGGCCATCATCTTCTTTGGACTGAAAATATATTAATTGTGACCATGAAAGGGCGCATCAAGAAACCACTTTTGGGTCCACATATACCAAACACAGAAAACATGACATGAAAAACAGTTCATAAGTCTAACCCACATGAGTAATGCCAGGCACTAAATAAGCTTCAAGTTGTGAGGACCACTTGTTGGGCTACTGATATGAACACTTACATTGCAACTTGCAAGCCATATCATATGCACTGGATAAGTATTTGTTCTAGGTACACCAAAAAATATGGTGCCAGAAGTATTCATCAAAGAGAATGTTCAAAGGATGCTAATATTGTTACTTTCAAGTACCTACTTTTTTCTCATGTGCAAGGGACACAGTTTCATGGTTGTATTTCCAACCAGCACAGGCTAAAGCCTTTCAATAGAAAATGGAGAGGCACATGCTAGCATATAGAGAGCTGATGGAGCATATGCATACAATTGGGATCAAGGTATTCAAAAACTGTAATGGAATGGTCATAAAGGCCGTTACATAATGGTAACAGTGGGAAGAGTTGTGCATTACAGGGCTGTAATGCCCGTTCTAGGGGAAAAAAAGGCCTGTAACAGTGCGTCCAATGGGAAGGCTATTAACAGAGAGGAGAAGACGCACAATCAATATTGCTTCAAGGGAACGAATCCAATGGGAATTTACATATCCACAATGACCAGATAATGAAGCATTTTATCAAATACAAAATGGACAACGCCACCCCATGTAGTATATAACATGGAAGTTAACCTAAGTTTTAAGGCACCCACCATTAAGCAATAAAAACCATCCATCAGATGGACCTACATCATATATCCATATTCCCTCCACATTGGGACCCAATAGATTGACAAGAAGAGACATTAACTACAGAAGCATCCACATTTAAATTACTAAATCGGTATCCATGACAGAGTCCACTAGATCCTGTTTCTGGTGGAAGTGAAGATCCCAATTCATATCAACAGCGTTTGGATTTTTATGGACGATTACAAGGCTTGTTTGAGCCTGATCTTCAACCTCAGTAGCCTACTTACCACAACAAATCGATGAAGTTTTTCAAATAAAAAAACTCACCAATCCGAAATCAAATTGAAGTTTCTAGAAGGATGAGTGAGAAATCCCCAATTCCAAAATTCCTCAATATCCCTAAAATTCTAAAATCCCCAAATCCCTAATTTATAATATCAGAAAATCCCCGAATCGGGGTCCACATTCAAATCTGTAAGCCCTAAAATCCCCAAATCCCTAAATGGGGGTCCACATCGAATCGGGAATCCACAAATTACTAAATCCCCCAAATTCATAAATCAACATAGAGATTGGGAGAGATTGAAAGAGATAGATACCTCTTTGGATCTTGAGGAGGGCGTGCGCAGGTAGGGAGGGCATCGTTTCGGCTCCCTTCCTTCTTTGGATCAAACACCCAGAGAGAGAGATGGAAATGAAGACGCACGACTCGTCGGCATGCTCGCAAGGTGGGTGACGGCCGCGGGGATGGCGCTACCAGCGCTGCAGCTCCTCGATCGCCTCCCGAAGTCGGTCCTCCGCCTCCCGGATCTGGCGCTCCACTGCGTCGTCGGTGCTATCTTGCACATGGGGTGGTGAGGGGGGGGTTGGAAGTGGAGGGGATGTGGCCCCGGTGGAAAAAGGGGAGGGTTTGGAAAGATCTGGCATATCGGACAGAGAGAGCGGACGATGCTTTCGGCATCTGCAGATGGAGGAAAAAATGGGGCCGGAAAAATGGAGGAAATGAAGGAAAAAGGGCAGGGGCAGGTGTGTGTGTGTGTGTGTGTGTGTGTGTGTGTGTGTGTGTGAGAGAGAGAGAGAGAGAGAGAGAGAGGGCAGAGGGATTGGGCGCCCAATTTTGGGCGAGACCATGGACGGTGCTCCGTAGGCACTACAATGATGTATGTGTTTCATCCATTTCGTTCATCCATTTTTAAAGATCATTTTAGAGCTCTATGCCAAAAATTAGAGGGATATAAATCTCAGGTGGTCCACACCACATGAGAACAATAGTGATCAGATATCCACCGTTAAAATCCTCCTAAGGCCCATTATACTATTTATTTGACATCCAATCTGTTGATTTGGTCATACAGGACCAGATGAAGGGAAAAAACAAAAATCAGCTTGATCCAAAACTTTTATGGCTACCAAAATGTTTTTAATGGTCGACGCTCATTCAACACTGTTTCCTGTAATGTGGTCCACTTGAGATTTGGATATATCACATTTTTGGTCTCATATTGTAAAATTATCTGTAAAAATATATGGACGGCATGGATGAAACACATACATCATGGTGGGGGCCACAGAGCACCGACCACCAGCCATTGGCTGGTGTAGGGGGAGTACCCAATCCGTTCCCAAGCGTACCGAGTCAATCCTGTGGGGCCTACCATGATTTATTCATTTTATACACTCCATCCATCCATTTTAACATATAATTTTATTACATAAGCTCAAAAATGAAGCCTATAAAAATCTGAAGTGGGGCCCACCATAATTTTCTTTTTCAAAATATCAATTTTTTAATCTCACTTTTGTTATATAACTTTT
The DNA here is from genome assembly GCF_029962835.1 of Magnolia sinica. Classification (NCBI taxonomy): domain Eukaryota; kingdom Viridiplantae; phylum Streptophyta; class Magnoliopsida; order Magnoliales; family Magnoliaceae; genus Magnolia; species Magnolia sinica. Next base: position 107,771,123 of record NC_080575.1, read on the forward strand.
CAAATTTTCTTGTCAAAATGTAAAAACTAGTTTTCTTTTTTAAAAAATATATTTTTTTACAATTTGTCAATTTTTTCACAATTTGTAAAGGTAAAGAGTAACTCACTTAAATGTAGTGGAGAAAGGTTTCCTTAAAACATTCATAATCATATATTGGGCCTGCCTAAATATGATTCACATATCCAACCCACTCATTATGTGTGTCCCACTTGGATGAGGGGTCAGATCAAGTTTCAACCGCATCCAAAACTCATGTGGGCCCCACCAAGTGCTTTTATATTTTTTAGGATGTCTTCACATAGTTTTAAATGGTATGGCCCACTTGAGTTTCGTTTACTGATGATTTTTGAGATATCTCGTAACTTAAAGGGGACACATCAAATCCACGGTGTTGATGTTCGACACACATCATGATGGGGACCACAAAACTTACTAACATCAATTCTTAGGTTCTCACAAGGTCAGTAAGTTGGGTCACAATTTTAACCAGAATATTTGGCCCATTTTACATGTCTGGTCCATTCACTCTATTTTACTAATCAATACTCTCAATTTGACTAGTTACTCGCCTCAATCAGGCTACATATGAGAAAGATATTGGGCATACAAGATTGATCAACAATTTTAGTGAAATTTGATTTAAACATCTGAAGTTATTTACTCTTCAATTTGAACTGATTAGATTGTCCAAAAATGATTAAAGGTTCAATTAGTGGATGTGCCTGATAATTTAGTAATTTTATTTTTCACAAATAAATTTAACATTTTTTTTTCAAAATGTATATTTTTTTTCTCTTTTAACTAAATATCATTTTTATTATAGTAAGTTTACTATTTATAATAAGTCACGGATTCTAAGAGTTTGAGTTGTAGTTTGATTCTGATTTCTTTCTCATTGCTTGGTACCCCTATTTAAAGGGTTGTAACCTCATTTTTATTCATCAATTTATCAATTTCGAATTTATTAGAATTTATTTCTATTTTCTGCTTTCTTTCCTCGTGGATTCGAGAAGTCTCTGTAAGGAGTCCAGAGAAGCTCTATGGATTCGGAGTAGTTATCCTCATCACGTTCATCCCTGCGTCAACAGCCTTTTCACTGGTCCCATTCCTGAAATCCTGAGAAACTGCACCAGCTTAACAAGAGTTCGGCTTGAACATAATCAGCTCACTGGAAATATATCCCAAGTTTTCAGAGTATATCCTGTTTTAGAGTACATTGACCTGATTTACATTAGATTCCATGGTGAGTTATCGCCTAATTAGGGAGAAACCCGAAATCTAACACTGCTAAAAATCTCCGACAACAATATTACTGGTAGAATTCCGCTGGAAATTGAGCAATTAAGTCAGCTACATCAGCTCGACCTTTAATCCAACAACCTTGAAGGAAAGATTCCTAGCAGCCTGGGGAGTTTGTCTATGCTTTACAGCTTGAGTTTTTTTATTTTTCAAAAAGTGGGGACTAGCCCCCTGTATCTTTCTTAATTTGAAACAAGGATGTACAGATTGAACTTTCGGGTGGGCTCCACAATTACATTGGGTTTGGAAGGCAACCAACTGTCTAGTTGGGTACCACCTGAAATTGGAAAACTATCCAATTTGAAGATTCTGGACCTATCAAAGATTCTGGAAAACAATACCTCAATGACTGGGAGACTGCTCCAAACTACAGTACTTGAAAATGAGCGAGAATTATTTGAATGGAAGCATTCCATTTCAGATTGGTAACCGAGGAAACCTACGGGATATATTGGATCTCAGTCATAACTTGCTCACGGGAGATGCATCCCAGCAGGTTAGGAGATTAAACATGTTGGAAAAGCTAAATCTCTCCCACAATTTGCTCTCAGGATCCATCCCGTCATCTTTCAAAGAGATGATCACTTTATCTTCCATCGATATTTCACACAATGATTTGGAGGGCCCTCTCCCTGAGGGCAAAGCCTTTCGACAGGCTCCATTAAAGGCATTGATTTAAAACAGAGGTTTATGCGGTGAAGTAAAAGACATGCTGCCATGTAATTCCTCTTCAATAGACCCTGTTGGCAAAAAGAAAGAGCTCAAAATTGCGTTCTTCATCATTACTCCCATTGTGGCAGCATTATTTCTTCTATTTCTATTTGTTGTTGTCATTTATTTCATTTTTCTCTGGAGAAGGAATGTAGAGAAAGGGGACCTAGAAATGAACAATGGCAATCTATTTGAAAGATATTCTGTAGGCTCGACGGATTAAAAAAACTTCTCTAGTTCTCAGAATCCTCAGGAAATATTCCTTGATTTCTCAATATGGAATTTTGATGGAAAGACCGTGTATGAAGACATCATCGTAGCAACAGAGGATTTCAACAACAAATATTGCGTTGGGGGTAGGAGGGTGCGGGAGAGTTTATAAAGCAAATCTACAAACTGGTCAAGTGGTAGCTGTGAAAAAACTTAACCCGTCAGAAGGGGGTGAGGGAGCGGAACAAAGAAGCTTTAGAAATGAGATACAAGAATCAACAAAAATCCGACATTGCAACATTGTGAAGCTTTATGGGTTCAGTTCGCATGCTTGGTGCACGTTTCTAGTATACGAGTACGTGTAAAGAGGAAGCTTGGCTAGCATCCTCAGCAGCTGTATTGGAGCTGTAGAATTGGATTGGGTGAAGAGGATGATGGTTAACAGAGGAGTAGCATATGCATTATAATATATGCACCACGATTGCACCCCTCCTATAGTTCATCGGGACTTATCGAGCAACAACATTTTATTGAATTTGGAATTTGAGGCTGTCTCCGACTTCAACATTTCTAGACTCCTAAAACCCGATTCATCGAACTGGTCTGCTCTTGCAGGCACTTACGGATATGTCGCTCCAGATATGGTGAATAATTGGTTGTAATAGCCTAATTTTCTTTCTTTCCATCTTTTTCCCTAATGTTGCTTAAATCTTCTTATTATGTCAGACAATATTATGGAATGTGGAATGTCTAAAATCATACTTACAAGTGTTAAAGATCACCGAAAAAGTTGCTTTTATTTCAATTATTACTTAAAATGCTTGATTATCATCATTTTCCTAAGTTCTTGTTTAAACCGAATGCTTTACCTACATGAGAAAACCTTCATGCTTTTTGACAAGGTATGAAGATTCATTCGCATGCACTCTATATACATACACATACAACTAAAATGCACGTTCACACAGAGCCATGCACATTTCTTTTATAATAACCATGCCTGTGTCTAAGGGGTGTGGCCCCCCCGTGATGTGTATGTGAAATCCAAACCATGCATCTTGTGCAGCTTCTCAGGTTCACCATACATCCATAAAACATGTGGACCCAAAATTCAGGTTGGACGCCACAGGGAGCAATGTATCAATCCTAACTAACACATTTATATTCACAAGGTTTAACCCACATTAGTTTTGTAACACTTCCAGTTTTGGTTTGTTTCATCCTGGTGAAAGTGAAACGTACCCGGTGAGTGGGTTGGATGGCATATTCAACAGAGGAGACCCACATTCTATCTGGAAGTTTCTATGTTGTTAATCCATGGTTCAAATTGTCGGACCACATCAGATTGATAATGAATTGATGAACATCCAATGGATCTTTAAAATGTACATTTTCTCACTGCCTGCCTATTGAAAGTCGCACTGCCAAAGTAATGAATTGATAACCCTTTTGCATTGGGTCCCTTTTGATTTGGGTCCTAGGAAGTTCAATCATGGCCTTAGATGCTATGTTACTTGCATTTGTGATGTTTCATGTAAGTATATTGAAGTGTGTATATTAATGTTTCTAGCAGCCAGTTTTCTGCAAGGGGGACTCACGTTAACCAACAGATCAGACAGCAGTTTTAAAAGTGCATTCTGATCAATTCGGAAATGATGCAGTAGAGCTAGTAGAACTGAATTATGGAAGAGAGCCCACTCTTTTGTATACACATGTCAGTAATAAGTATCAATTTGGGCCATTCATCAAGTGCAGCCTATCATGGACAAGTCACCATTAAAATTAAGCTTTCACTTGTTTGTTGATGTTAGTGTGTGTGTATTCCTAGATGTTCATCTTGTAGTGTTTACCATTCAGCAGAGTCCCTTTTGCCGAATTATATAACATCAGAGAGCAACAAATGGCAAGCAATACAAATTCTGTTCTGTTCTCTCGAGGAATTATGAATCCATGAGCCAAGGATAAGGCACAATAATCTGTGTGATCCAAACCACTGATCTATTGTGCCCCACATTGGATGCGTACAATTTCGGAAAAAGGGGGAAGAATAAAGACAAAATGCACCCTTGGTTTGGTTTCCAGTCCAATTGCCTTTTCCTGCTTTTTTTATTCCTGCCTGCACCTAATTTGGACTTGAGTTGCCTGAAGGCAGAAGCTATGTGGAGCCCCTGTGACTGCTCCTTCCATCAGTTTTGCAAGTCCAAATAGGACAGAAAGCAAAAAATGAGACAGATCTAAAACTCAGGTGGTCCACATGACATGGAAAAGTGGGAATGAAACGGCCACCATTGAAACTTTTGGAGGCCACAAAAGTATTGGATAAGGCTAATATTTTGTTTCTATATCATCCCAATAAGAATAACCCTATGATCGGGTTCCATTGAGAGTATATAGTCTGGAACGTGCAATTAAGAAGTACTGATATTTGGGATTGAAAATTCTTTTTTTTTTTTTTAAATTGAAATACATATATACACAATCAGATGAACCACGCGAATTCTCCTTTTACTGAAATACATACACAAGCAAATGAACCATGTTAGATGATAAATAAAGTTCACTCTGAGCCCTAGGAAGGTTTTCACGATGGAAATCATTATTCCCACTGTTTCTTGTGGTGTGGTCCACTTGAGCTTTGGATATGCTTCAATTTCGGGATCAACCCTAAAATGAGCTGGAAAATGGATGGACAGCATGGATAAACCACTTACATGAACAGTATACCCAACACAGATTACTAAGTATGATAAAAGCCTACTGATCAGTTACTCAGCACCCAATCTGATTTCGGTGCAGCCGGCTCTCTACCATAGATATGACCATCCTACATCTTTGGCAACAATATCATGGAAGGCTAATACCTGTTTATTGGGTACATCCTACAGCTTGGCCTATCATATCGTTCTCCACCAATGGGTCATATCGCCCTGTTTCAGGCCCATGCTGGTCCATACAGCCCTGTTGTTCATGGACAATATCATGGAATTGGAATTGAAGATCGACGGTCTGTCTTGTACAGACTCGAAGTTGAACGGTCTGATTGCTCTGATTTGCAGATAACAATCTGATTAACCCAATATTTCACTAACCTCATATCCACGTACTAGGCCCACTGCGATGTTTTCATGACATCTAGTTCTCATTGGGCCAGACCACATGGAACATTGGGCCGACCATAGGTTTGTGGGTGCAGCCACCATGGTGTGCATCTTTCATCAAACCCGTCAATCCGGTGTACTCACAAGTATGAAGAGAAGATCAAAAATAAAAGAAGAAAGATTTTTTTTTTATTTTTTATTTTTTTAACATCATAATACTATTAACGTAGATCGTCTGAGTTGTTATTGAGATTTAGCTTTGGAATGTTTGGTACAAATAAGGATTTTTGGCCTCATCAACGGAGGGCATTTTACATGGAAGCGGATTGGCTGGTGTACCGCACACCAGCTATATACCTGCTGTAGGTACGTGTCGTGCGAAAACCAGCACTGACGCTCCTCGAGCTCCGAGTTGTACGAACGGTTCAATGGAGATCAAAGTTACATGGCTCCAAAGTGATGTATTTATTATATCTACACCGTTCACCTATTTTTAGAGATCATTTTAGAGTATTATCCAACAAATGAATTATATCCAAAGATCATCTAGACCACACCACAAATAGCAGCGGTTATAATGATTTTCACCTTTAAACAATTCGTAGGTCCCACCATAACGTTTATTTTCCATCTAATCTGTTCATAAGGTCACAAAGGCCTGAATGAAGAGGAAAAACAAATTTCATATTGATCCAAAACTTATGTGATCAGGATTTCAATGGTAGAGGTTTAATCCCTAACTGCTTGTTGCAGTGTTGTCCAGTTGATGGTTAGATATGTCTTATTTTTCATCTCAAGCATTAAGACGAGCTTTCAAAATGGATGGACCGTTTGGACATAACGCATATGATCAGACCTGCTGAAGTCAATACAGCATTTATATAGGCGGTGTGAGGTACGCCAGCCAATCCGCTTCCAACTTACATACGCGTGTTTGACGCTGTGCATTAGACAATTCCGGTCTAAGAGGAACGCGGACTGCGGCCTACCCTCGTCCGTACCGAGGTGGGAACGTGCAGGGGATCTGAGTGGTCACCATAATGGATGATTTTTATCCACACCGTCCATCTATTTTTTCATATCATTTTCCAAAATAGACCCAAACCTGAGGCAGATCCAAGACACAGGTGGACCACACAATGGGGATTAAACTCTTACCGTTGAAAACTTCTGGTAAATAAACATCATCGGTGGGCCCTAGGAAAGTTTCAATGGTGAACATCATTATCAGCACTGATTCCGGTGTTGTGGTCCACTTCAGCCTTAGATCTAGCTAGTTTTAGGTCCTATTCTATAAAATACCATGGGCCAAATGGATAGACGGTGTGCATAAAACCCATACGTCATGATGGACACTCAGACCTTCTTACCGTTCAAGCAGCTGGAAGGAGTGGGGTAGCACGCAATCCGCGTTCGTCCAGGAGACCTTCGTGACTCTCGCTTTCATTGCTGGCAGTCGTCCAACGTCTAAAACTCGCCAAAGGCTCAGAAAATTCTAACCTTGACTCTAAATACCCTTTCCCGGCTCAAAAGGAGAGTTGCTTTGATGCTCTACTACTCAAGGCGTAAAACACTGGACACGGATTTCCTGCTGAAGGCTTTCATGGAAAGTTCCTATGGTAGTATGTTACGTGACGCTCACGGTGATATTTGAGGGAAATCCACTCTGCCCATCTGTTTTGTCAGATCATTTTAGGACAAAATACCAAAAATCAGATGGATTTAAAACTCTAAGTGGCCATATATATATACAAGAGGAAATAATGGAGATTCAATGACCACCATTGAAACATTTGTATGGCCACAAAAGTTCCATACCATGTTTTGTATGTTTTCATTTCATGACCTTAAAAACGGTTTGGATGGCATGTGAACATCAGTGTGGAGCCCAAGAAGGCTTCAATGGTCGGCAACACTTTCCCCTGTTTTTCCCTCTCTTATGGCTGCCTAGTGTTTTGGATCCACCTTATTTTGGTCTCACAATGGACAATGTAGATTTCTCTCAACAATTTACGGTGGGCCCCACGTAACATCCTAGCACATGGACTTTTCATGAAAAGGCTTTTGCTGAAAATCAGAATCCTAAAACACCTAAGTATATGGCGCACCATGATGTATATGTAAAATTCAATCCATCAAACCCATTTAATCATTGATGTTAGGCTCTTAATTAGACCAAATGTCATCTGATCCATATCTCAGATGGACCAGAGCACATGGAACAATGGGCCAGACCCCATGATACATTGGGCCAACCATAGGTTTGTAGGTGGGGCAACCATGGTGCGTATCTTTCAGTCAACCCGTTAATCACGCGTAACATATGAAGAAGAAGAGAAGATGGGAAATTTTCGGATCATAAGAGTTTTAAGAGAAATTTTCTGCTGTTACCATTAGTGTGGACTATGTGAGTTGTTAATCAGACTTAGCTTTTGTTTGTACGGTCCAAATAAGGATTCTCCCCTGATGGACAGAGTGGATTTGATGTATACAACATGTGAACTCTACCGTGCTTGGGTGCTTCAAGCCTGGAGTAAAACAAGTGGCGTAGACAATTCCGGTCTATGAGATTGACGTGAGTCTCGTTTTCATTGCTGCTGGTCAGAGACGAGAACTCGTCTACGACCCAACGAGAAGTTTCTATGAGACTGACTGAGTATCGCTTTCATTGATGCCGGTCGGGGATGAAAACTCATCCACGATCCAGCAAGGAATCTGGCCTCTGAATTCTCTCAGGTATCCACTCAAAGGGAAGGTATTCCATTTGGTACCAACCTGTGAGATCCAAGCAGTCTATCAGATAGGATCCACAGTCTAGATGCGCCTGACCTGAAAAATCATACTGGTCAATTTACCACATGGGACAGTTTTTAGAAACTGAGGGTAGGGTAAAGTGACTTAGGGATGGATAGTCTTATTGGGCCCACTGTGATGTTTCATCCATGCTGTTATGGGAAGATCCGAGCCACTTTAATTCCGAGGAGCGACACCACCTTAATCCGGTTGGATACATAAGAGTTAATCTGGAATGGTAAATGCAACTGATAAGAAGGAAGATTCCCGGCTCGATCACAGTTGCGCTCCTGCTCCAACGGAGGTTGTCGGCTCAGATTAATCCAAGACCAAGGTAGTCGGTATGAAGATCATGCCGGGATTTACTTGCGAGACCTTGGGTCGTCCCACTTGCTCGGCCGGAGACGAATCGTTCAATCACTTACATCTGTGTTACTCGTAGCTGAGAAACTCAACTCGTCATCCAATATTCTAGGTCTGGTGACCCATCCAAGCATGTGGAGGTTTATCGCTCATGAATGCAGATCCAGACAGCGACGGATGCAATGATTTGCAAAGGGTTTTCAATCACACTCACGGGATCCGCTCGGAGTTGGTACCGTCAGCTCAAACCCAACTCCATTGGTTCTTTCACAGAGCTTAGCCGATCATTCCTTACCCAATTCATAAGTGGTAAGAATAGTCAGAAACTAAATACTCATCTGTTCACCATCAAGCAAGAGCCCAAGGAGTTATTGAAGGACTACATCGCTCGTTTCAATGAGGAAGCGTTGTAGGTGGAAGACTACGACTACAAGATGGCGCTCTCTGTAGTGTTCAATGGTCTGAAAGAGGGGAAGTTCGCCTTCTCAATTGGAAAGAATCCACTGAAGACGTTAGTTGAGCTCATCACCAGGGCTCAAAAGTACACTAACGCCGAGGAATTCTCCAATGCCTACAAAAATGTCCAAGTAGCCGAGCCGACTGGCAAAGGGGAGAGACCAAGGAACGAGGAAACTCAGACACCCAGCAAAGGGCTAGATGACCGCGCTCCCCGCGATCGCCGTCCGAGCAGAAAACCAGAGGGTAAATTCCGTTCCTACACCCCCCTCAACACGTCCACCGAACAGATTCTACTGGACATCCGAGGGCAGAAGCTTCTGAACTAGCCTGTTTGTATGAAGGCCGACCTAGATCATAGGGACAAACGCAAGTATTGTTGTTTCCACCGAGATCACGGCTACAATACCACCGACTGCGTAAACCTCAAGGATGAGATTGAGACCCTCATCCACAAGGGTCATCTGCGTCGATATACCAAGGAAGAAAGAAAGACTCGAAAAGAAGAGCGAGAGCAGCCGAACAACACTCCTGAAGAGCTAGCCGAAATCCACACCATCTTCGGTGGCTCGTCTAGTGGAGGAGACTCAAACCGGGCTCGAAAAGCCCACTCTCGGAAGTTTGATCCGGAACATTACATCCACATGACCGAGCGCCCTAGCAAGGAACTCCGAGTCAGCCCATGTAGTCTGACCTTCACGGAAGACGATGCACGCAGAATCCAGCATCCACACGACGATGCCCTAGTGGTTATTATGACCATAGCCAACCACAAAGTGTGCCGCATCCTGGTTGACACCAAAAGTTCAGCCGATGTGATCTACTTCGAAGCTTTGAAAGAATGGGGATTCCAAGGTCACGCCTCAGACCTGTGAAGACCCCCCTACACGGCTTTACCGGAGAAAGGGTAATCTCCTAATGAGCTATCTCCCTCCCCGTGACCACGGGAGCAAGACAACATCAAGCCACCCTCATGGTGGACTTCATCGTCGTCAATATGCCATCAGTGCACAACGTCATTCTGAGCAGACTTTTTCTCAATGCAATGAGGGCAATCATCTCCACTTATCATCTAATGATGAAGTTTCCCACCGAGGGCGGAACAGGTTACCTCCGAGGCGATCAGCGCGAAGCTCGGAGATGTTACGCTATAGCAATAAAGAAAGGGTTCGTGAAGCAAGCACTCACTGTCAACGTCCTAGATCCTAAAGGACCTACAGAAGATTCATCTGTGGAAGACCTGGAGAAAGTACTACTCGATGAAACAGACCCAAGCAAGACTGTTCAGCTCGGAACGTCATTAAGTTCCGAACAGCGGTCCAAAATGCTGACTTTCCTACAGTGACATAGGGAACATGGTCACATGGGAACATGCTCGAGATCTCCCCGGATGTCATAGTTCACAGGCTGAATGTGGACCCGAATCACAAACTCGTGAAACAGAATAGGAGACCGTTAGATGCCGAGCGGTACAAAGCCATAACCGACGAAGTCTCCATTCTATTCGACGTTGGCTTCATAAAGGAGGTACACTATCCCGATTGGATCGCAAACGTGGTCCTCTTTAAAAAAGCCAACGGGAAGTGGCGGGTCTGTGTAGATTACTTGGATCTAAATAAGGCATGTCCGAAGGATAACTTTCCATTACCTCAGATTAATCAGCTGGTGGACAGCACCGCAGGGCACGAACTACTCTCCTCCTGGACGCTTACTCCGGGTATAACAAATCGCTATGCATCCCCCAGACAGGCAGAAGACTACCTTCATCACTGACAAGGGACTCTACTATTACCGGGTCATGCTGTTTGGTCTGAAAAATGCTCGGGCCATATATCAAAGGCTAGTGAATCAAATGTTCGCCAAACAAATTGGTCACACTATGGAGGTTTACGTCGACGACATGCTTGTCAAGAGCATCAAGGCATCTGACGACTTAATAGACCTCAGAGGAACCTTCGTCATCTTCCGAGAATACCAAATGAAGCTGAATCCCACGAAGTGCACCTTCGGAGTTAGCTCCGGCAAATTCCTCGAGTTTCAAGTCAGCTAAAGAGGCATTGAAGCAAACCCTGACAAAATCAAAGCACTCCTCGATATGAGTTCACCTCAGCCCGTCAAGCAGATACAATGCCTCATTGGATGAGTAGCAGTACTCAGACGGTTCATATCCAGAGCCACGGATAAATGCCTCCCCTTCTTTCAGCAGTTGAAGGGTCATAAGAAGGCAGAATGGATGTCAAAGTGCAAACAGGCTTTCCAGCAGCTAAAACAATATTTAGGTTCGCCACCCCTACTGTCTAAACCCGAAAAAGGCGAGCCCCTGTTCTTGTATCTAACGGTCTCAGCCTCAGCTGTCTGCTCTGCCTTGGTTAGAGAAGTAGGGGGCAAGCAGCATCCCGTTTATTATGTGAGTAAGGCCATAGTACCCGCCGAAACAAGATATCCGGCTCTGGAGAAGTTAGCATTGTGTTTTATTGTCTCAGCTCGGAGGTTACGTCCGTACTTCCAGGCTCATTCCATTGTCGTCTTGACCGACTCTCCCCTTAAACAGGTCCTCCAGAGGCCCAAAGTATCAGGCCAGCTAACCAAGTGGGCCATCGAACTCGAGGAGTTCGACATCCAGTTCTGACCAAAGACAGCCATTAAGGGTCAAGCTGTAGCCGACTTCATTACAGAATTCACCACCCCGAACGAAGAAGAGATCAGTGCCGAAGTCGAGAGGACTCCTTCGCCTGTTCCTCTAAGTGATCAAAAGGCGGTATCAGAACCAGGGTGGATTCTCTATGTAGACGGGTCATCCAATGTCAAACGTGCCGGAGAAGGAATTGTCCTAGTCGCACCTGATTCCACACCCATCCAGTATGTGATCAAACTCGGTTTCAAGGCCTCTAACAATGAGGTGGAGTACGAGGCTCTGCTAGCTGGACTCAGACTGGCTGTAAGTCTGGGGGTCCAGTCCCTCCAGTAAGATGCGATTCCCAGCTGGTAGTGAATCATATCTCCACCGAATACGAGGCTAAGGAGACTAGAATGATTGCTTACCTAGACGAGGCAAGAAAATTGATTGAAAGATTTTGGAGCTGCACTATCCATCAGATCCCCAGAGCAGAAAATTCATGGATAGACGCCCTAGCAAAGCTAGCCTCGGCCACGGAAGGGAAGATCTTGCGAATCATTCTCGTGGAGTTCATAGAACATCCGAGCATCGACCAAACAGAGAAGAAAATGGTCAATCCAGTAAATGATACTCCGAGTTGGATGGACCCGATTTATAGCTACCTCACATCTGGTAAGATCCCCTCGGATAAGCTGGAAGCTAGGCGCCTAAGAATCAGAGCGGCGCGGTACGTAGTCCTGGACGGGATCCTATATAAGAAAGGGCATTCCCAGCCTTATCTCAGGTGTCTCCGACCTGACGAGGCAAATTACATGATTTGGGAGATTCACGAAGGAATCTGCAGAAACCACTCCGGCGGTCGAGCCCTTGCTCTGAAAATACTCGAACAAGGAAATTTTTAGTCGACCATCAGGGAGGACTCGAAGAACTATGTTCAAAGGTGCGACAAATGCCAACGATATGCGGCTGTGATGAGGCAACCTGCAGAGGAAATGACTCCCATGAGCGGTCCGTGACTGTTTGCTCAGTGGGGGATTGATATCATCGAACCTCTTCCCACAGAGAAATGGCAAGCAAATTTGTCATTGTCACAGTCGACTACTTCACCAAGTGGGCCCAGGCTGAGCCCGTGGCAAAGATCACAGAACAGAAAGTGATCGATTTTGTTTGGAAAAACATCATCTGCGGGTTCAAGATTCCACACACCATCGTATCTGATAATGGTAAGCAATTTGATAACGATAAGTTCCGAGGCATGTGTCAGGGACTAGGTATCACAAACGCATATTCTTCGCCTCGACACCCGCAATCCAATGGACAGGTAGAATCTATTAACAAGGTGTAACACCCTGTACTTTCCAGTACTCGAGTGTTACCATAAAAATCTAAATAAGTTTATACGTGTGTGGGAACACACGTAGCTTTCCTTACACATCAGCACTTGGTGATCCTCAAATCATCCATCTCAACCATCTAGTACAATATTCATTTGTATAACAAGTCATCCATCCGATTGATTTTCAAATTAGTCCATCATAGCTTTAGAGACATCTATTTTAGGATCAAAATCACTTTAATGGACCGATTGAACCGATCACCATCTATTGGTGGACCTAAATCTAAAGATCCACCGCACATCAAGCCTACATGGCTCCATTAGGGTAAAATTTCAATGTAGACCATATGCTTGTGAAATTTACCGATAAGTTTCAATCAGGTAGCCATAAGGGACTTTAAGACCAATAAGGCTTAGAATTAGAAAGGAATTAGTCATTAGAGCAAAGGATACTCACAATTTATGTTGGAATTCGGTAGTGTGGCCACTTGGTGATCGGCCACACTTCAAATCCCCTGCCCAAACTAACCCGGCTAAATGAATGAACGGTTCATATTTGCTGAAATACCTCCATAGGACCCACAATTCACTAATCAAATACGAAATCAGTAAGCATGGCCCACCCAAGCCTGCTATTTGCCTCATTTTCGGTCAGATGACCTAGATGGACCCACAGAGAATCATGGACGGTGTGGATTGCATAGAGCTACATGGTGGACCCCACATTTAAGTGGTGAGTACACTGCCTATGTACTCCTCTGTCCCATCAGAACGGCCAGACCCAGTCAAACCGCCTCTGACCGTGGAATGCCCAAAGAGGTAGGGATTTCCCTCCCTGCCTTCATTTGAAAATCAGCAAGCGGACGGACAGAGTCCGTTTTCGATCAACCATGGCCCACCCTTTGGACGATCTGAACCGTCCATCTGATTTGGACGGTGGGCTTGACCAAACCCCACCAAATCCTACGCCTGAGATCCCCCACGCAGGCACACAATCCGTGGTGCAAACAGGCCATACAAACCCATCGGTTTCCAAAAAACGGAAACTGTCTCGTGCTGTTGCCACGAGGGCGATCCGTGTGAGGGGAAAACGTCTCATCTAAGCCCTCCACTCAATAGAAATCCTAACCGTCCACTCCAAACCACCTTAAGGTTCTCCCATTCGCGGTAACGAGAAACCGGCTGCCGGTTTTGGGTTTTGTCAGGGACGTTTGAACGGTGGATGTAAAGCCAGTGAATCCCAGCCATCCATCCATAGTTCCAGAGGGAAAACCACAGCCGCAACCATTCTTCCTGGTTTTTCCAAAATCAAGTCGGAAACTTCTACCCTCGAACCCAACAAGAAAACTGTTATGAAGCTTCAATCCATCCATCCCTGAAGCTCCATACAGTCCATACGGACTGTCCTGAAGAAATAAAATGAAGAAATAAGCCTCTGTGAGGAAAATGCCATTGACGACCGTTTTTCTTCTTCGTTGCATCTGCCGAGTTCAGGACGGGCTGTGGGTTGAGTCTGCTCGAGTCCAGTCTTCATGAAGGTCTGAGAAGAAAGGGAAGATGGGAGGGAAAGAAAAAAAGAGAAGAAAGAATGGGAAGAAAGAGAAGAGAGAAAGAAAGACAGATAGGACGGAGAGAGGGAGCGAGTTTGAGTGGTGCGACTGCACCAGGCTGGGCCGCCGCTGCTGTCCAGAGAGTTGGGCTGGTTCTGTCCAGCAACGCTGCTGGACGTGTGAGACCTAGTGGGGAGAAAAGAGAGGGGGAAGAAGAAGGAGAAGAGAGAGAGAGATGGGTGACTTGTGTCATGCAACTCAGCTCAGCGAGTTGGGGTGTTGAGTCGGGTCAGGTTTTACTGAGTCCAGCAACTTGCTGGATGACTTATTTTGAAAAAAAGAAAGAAATGGAAGAAGAAGGAAAGGAAGTTGAGGAGAAATGAGAGGAGAAGAAGAAACGAGGGAGATCGAGTCAACTCGGTTTCAAACCGAGTCAACTCACTGAGTTGGGGCTGACCGAATCCCATGCCATTCGGGGACCGTGCTCAGTCAGCGGATCAACTAGGTTGGGGCTCCCAAACCCGAGCATAGTGCTAGGCATCGTCGTTAGGTAACCCTTCCAACTGAGTCCAAATCGACTGAGTCAACTCGATGAGTCAATGCTTTCTTTCTAAACTAGACATGTCTCATTGTATTAGTATAATTGTTACCACTCTTATTTATTGGGATTTTTAATATTAAATATGATTAGATGTTGGTGGAGCATTTATGCTAGGACTAATTATTATACACAAGTTTCAATTATTAAATAATAGTATTTTATTTACCATTCTTAAATATTTGATATTGATAGTGGATTGTGCCAATTAGTATTATCATAATGATTATTAACTAATATTAACTATAATACTAATATTAATAAGTATTCTATAATTATTAAGCTAGCACTAAAATTAACTACACAACATCTAGCCTAGACCTAGACTCTAAGATAAAATTTTAAACCTAAGTAGCTGAAACCCTAGGCCTATACTTAAGACATAAATGGTGAGTTATGGTATGAATCTAATTGTAGGAATTCATAACTCATGGTAGGTCATAGTACATATTATCATGGCTAGATTCATTATTGAAAGTTATAGCTATTATTATTAGAAAATATTACTTGTATTATCTAAGAGATTATTAGTCACTATAAAGATGTTAGATAATGTCAATACATTCAAACGTGAACTTATGAACCACTATTATTCATATCAATGGATTAATACTCCCATTAGGAATATTATTTGACCCAATGCATAATAATAATAATAATAATAGGAATACTAATCTAGAATTCAAGTCCTAGAATCTAAAGCCTATAACTAAACTCTAGCATGAAGCTCTAATTCTATACTAAAACCCTAAAAGTAATCCGAACCCTACGTTATGATCTTGAACCCTAAGTAGTATGTAGAACTTCGATCTAATTGTGCATCCTGATTTATGGTAGGATTTGATTGTAAGGGAACGCACATTCTTTAATAATGCTGGTAGGCGATGCAAAGTATAAGGTGATGATTCTTCCCCTTGAGCTTTCCATCTTCTCATTAGCTTAAGTTATAGTTTTTATTTAAATTCATAATCGATATCTCTCTTTATAATCACATGTGTTAGCTGATGGAAATTGAATTGTTGTATTACATGTTTTATGATTATCCTGTATAATTGTTCATGCTTATAGATTTTCTTTTGTGGATTGCTTATGGAACTTAAACTTGTACATTAGTGGGAAACTCCCACATATGAATGTACACCCATACTTGGGATGTAACTTAACTAGTTGTAATTGTAATGGACCTTCGACTTGGTGGTTATTGAGTGGTGGTTTAAATGGATCACTGATGTGGGCCTACCATCCAGGGTTGTTTTGCCCAATGGTTTTTAAGGATGGTCTTTATTGTATGGTTTTGATATCGGCCTTATATGGCATATTTTGATACTTACCCTATGTGGTTTTGTTTTAGTATTTGCCCTAGATGGGTTCGATATTTTATATAGTGCAACCATGCGTGGTAAGCCCCATTTATTGTAATATGATTGGTCACTAGTCGATAGGGTACCATTAAACATCCTAAGGTGGTAGTGTCATGAGCCAGGGATGGTGGTATGAGACCTATGTGTTGAGGGTCAAATATTGCATATTAGACCCAGTTATTGCCTACATTTATGAACATGATACTATTTAACAAACTATTTTAATTATATTTGTGTTGCAAAGTGACTTTAAGAGCTTGGGCTGAAAAAGGATGCTAAAAGCATGGAATTGACGCTCAGAATACACCAAGGTAAGGGATGAACCCCAGGGGACTAAGATCAACGGATTTACATGCCAGAGATCCGAGAAAACTAAGAAACTGAAGCTCAAGTAGCCTAAAAATCAGCCAGAATGCAAGATCACAGGGTTCTAACCATCTTCTCGGCTCGAAACTTCACACATGGCCTGAAGAACATAAAGTAACCGTACATGTCGAATTTTGGTCGTTGGATCCTTGTAAGAGTATCCCAACGGACAGATCAGCCACTAAAATCATGATTTGGGGCCCACCAGATCTTTGGATATGTCTCAATTTTAGTCTCAACCTCTTAAATGAGGTTCTAAAGAGGATGGACGAAGCAGATTTGTCACAAACATCTCCGTGGGACCTACATGTATAGTGCGTGTGCATGTACTTAAGTGCACCGGACGTACACTAATTCACCTTAAGTCGGTCAGCATGCGCTAACCGACTCATCTTCTCAAATCAAGAATAAGCTTCCAGCAGACACTCCAGCGTCCACCGGTTCCTCTCAGTGGGGCCCACTCCTCTTCCAAATTATCAATCGGGACCGTCTATTGTGTGCATAGGTGGGGTATTTACCTCACCAAGGTGGCCTCTTGAGACCATGTAAGATGTTGCAGAATCCTAACCGTTAAATGCATGATGAATGACGGAGTAGAAGATATTGTGGGCCACACAGAATTCAATCCAAAAACCATCATACCCGAATGGTTTTTCGAGTAGATTTCAATGGACGGCTTGTATTTCTCAAGAAACAGGGAGTGTGGGCCCCACAGGTTACGCACTCATGAATTTCCGCCGCAAGCACAAGAACAGGGGCTGCGGATGGGTTGTAGTGGGCCATCAAGATCGCTTCGAACAGATGATCCGGTCCGTTCATTGGGTTCATGTGATAAAACTGATCAAACCCATGTCAAGCATGTGGACCTGTAAAGACATTCGAGAACGCAGCAGTGAGGAAAAGCCACCACGTCGATTAGTGGTGTGGTCCACCCAGAGCTCGAATCCACTTCAATCTTGGATAGGTAGCCTACATCGACACCAGAAATCCAGTGGACAGATCTGATTCTTCAACAATCATAGAATATGGGCCCCACCAGGTATCAATGCAGGAAGGGTCCTCTTCTTACGCATGGTGTGACTTTCACGCTGCTCGGCCACGTAAACAGAGTCCGAAGCAGTGTATAACTCGACTCCAGCCGACCTCCTTATGCACTGATCGACCCTGGCAGCTATAAAGGGAAGAGAGAAAGAGAAGGGAAGGGATCGGTTTTTGGGCTTCAACGTGGATACCAAAGAGTGAGAGAAGTAGTTTTTCTTTTTCTTTTTGTTTATTTCTTTTCTTTCATGTTTTTCCTTGGAATTAGCCTAATCATGTGGCTAGGCTAAACCTCTTAGCTAGGGCTAAGAGGTGAAGCTTGTAGCGAGATGGGAGACTCCATTTTATGCTGGTAATTTAATTTAAATTTATAAACTGACTTTGATTTTAGTTTGATAATTAAAGGAATGTTTTTAGTTTTTAATGGTCTGTTGTGATTGAAATTACAATAGGTCTGCGATGGCTTTAAGTATTTCTTTTTCCTTATTTTGATTGTGACGTCAGGAAGTCCTGTTGTTCGCCATCGTCTCCTGAGCATGGTTGATGACGGTACCCTTCATAACCTTCATAGCATGTTGATTGGTTGGTAATTAGTTTAATTCTGTTGTTTGCTTTGTCTCCTGGGCATAGTTTGGTAATGGAATCCATTCTAATTCATATACTTTTCATCTCTTTAAAATTATATCAAAGGAAGTTCAGTTTAATTTTCATGATTTTTGAAGCAGGCATAAGATCTCCCTGATCTCTACAAGTGGATCCTCTGAATCCCTAGTTTCTTATCTCTGATTTCTCTTAAGTTTTACATTAATCTTTCACCATTATTCATCAATTTATATTTGATTTAGATTTCATCTTAGGCTAGTTCTATTTCTACCTAGTTTTAGAGTACGTACAGGTTTCAGTCCCTTGGGATTCGACCTTGGTCTCACTGAGTTTATTACTACATCACAACCCTATACTTGGGGAATAAACACTATGCCCGAGTTGTCGGCTATGCTTGGCTATACGCTCCCCGTAGTGACCTTTGAACTTATTTAAATTGGCTAGTTGTAAATGGACTAATAATAACTTGGCTAATCATGCATACATGGCATATTTATGATGACTTGGATCATTATGCCCCGCGATTACGCTGAATGTTGCGCTAATGACTAGTCATTTGATTTATGATGATGACTCGAATCATCATGTCTCGCGATTACGCTGAATGTTGCCCTGATGACCAGTCATATGCCCGTCCGGATGTTTTACCCGGGGCACAAACTGTCTGGATATTTTACCCGGGTCGATGATTGTGTAGGTGACTCGACTGGATGATGTTTCCCAGGTTCGATGATTGCATAGGTGACCCGACTGTATGATATTTCTCAGGTTCGATGATTGCATTCACACATCCATGCATCTAATAAGACTGTATTTACTTTGTTTTGGTTGTCTGGATGTTTTATATTATTTCTTACATAATGCGGCGGTGTATAATCTTGAGGGGAGTTCACACTAAGTTGGCCACTCATCCATCAAATAAATATAACCGTACAGGCAGCACAGGTGGCTTAAGTGATTTTTAGGTTCGGGCTGATGAGGAGTCAAGTTCAAGTGCCAGAATTGCATGACTGTATTTACCTTGAGAAGCTGAGGGGTCTTGCGGATCAAATTTACATGCATTCTACTATTTCTCATGTATTGTATCACGTAATTCTTGTATTTGTTAATTTTGGAGACATTGGTTTGTATAAGTCATTATGGGCACTCACTTGTATATTTTTAATGAAATTTGAAATTTTCCTTTATACTTGCTTGTCCATTCTACGCTCATCTGCTTACTCTAATGAAAGATAAAAGAAAAATATATACTCAACTTTGACCATCTGTTAAGGTTAACACTCGGGTTTTTGGAAAACGAGTCGTGTACTCGGGTCCTGAAAACTCGGAGCGTTACACAAGGTCATCAAGCATCATCTCAAGACAAAATTGGAAAAAGTAAAAGGCAATTGGGCCAAGGAGCTCTCATTCGTCCTCTGGGCCTACAGGACCACATCTCAGTGGTCTACTGGGGAGACCCCATTTTCACTTTCTTACGACTCAGAGGCAATGGTACCTGTTGAAATTAGCCTCCCTACCGCTCGAGTCAGAAATTATCAAAAGAACCAAAACGCTAAGCAGATAGCAGCCAACCTGGATCTACTCGAAAAAACCAGAGATATCTCGTAACTCCGGGTCCCCGCTCGACATCAACAGGTGGCGTGATTTTACAATTCTAAGGTCAAGACCAGGCGGTTCCGTCCAAGGGACTTAGTCCTTCGCTGAGTTTTCTAGAACACCACTGAGTTGGGAGCTGGGGTGCTTGGGCCTAACTGGGAAGGGTCTTACCGTGTGGTCCAATCAATCAAACTTGGCTCCTACCACTTAGAAGATCTCGAGGGCCGTCAGCTCCCCCACCCCTAAAACGCCGAGCACTTAAAAATGCTACCCTTGATGTAATGGCCGTTGAGGGCCCCCAATAAGTGTATGCCTCTAAGCAACTAGCCTTTAAGGCTCTCAATAAAATTCACATCTCTTCATATCTACATGAGCGGATTATCTACTAATGAAGAGTCGCCTCTCATAAGTAGAGGCAGACTTAACGAACTGATCCCTTAAAGAAGGGATTAAAACGTTATCCCACAAAAAGTTTTACAGGGCATCCCCTCTTAGTCAGGGGAAAAGCCAATGGATGACCCAACTCTCCAACAGAAGAGTTAGTTTATCGTCCGATCGACAAATGTATTAAAAGTTGCTCGCCAATCGTGGGAGGAGTCGATCCCTTAGGGGTCCGGACTTAACAATGAGAATACTACAAAATTCAAAGTCCTACGAGACGGCATTGAAATAAGTTGACTCGTCAAGGAGTAAGCTCGGCAATGCCCCGAAATGAACCAACCTGTCAACAAATCAGTTCGACAACCAAAAATCATCATCTAAGAACCAGCTACTGATTAACATATAAAAAAAAATCATCATCCACACGCCCTCTCCAAAGGGTCAAAAAATATCATCCACAAAATCATTCATCAAAAAGACTAAGTTTAGAAAAGCCATGAGAAAAGAAGAATTGAAAGCTAGTCAGTCGGAGCTGGAGAAGGAGGAGCTTGGGAGCCAGGGGCCTGATCCAGGCGAGCATCTTCAGAAGGCTTCTCTCCTGCGTCTTCGGGCAACAGAGGCTCAAGGTTGAGGTCTGGATATAAGTCCTGGATCGCATCAATGCAAGCGTCAAAGCCACTGTTGTAAAACTTAGTAACTTCGGCGGCCCTCTCTTCTGAAGCCTTAAAGGCATACACTGCAATAGCCACCGCCAAGGCCAGGGAGGCCTCATCCTCAGCCCACTGAGCTTCCTTCGCCTGGGAGATGGCTCGGATCTGTTCTTCTGCTGCCTCAACGCTCATCCGCTCTAGCACTACCCCCAATCGGGCGTTCTCCTTGGCAAGCGAGTCTGCGTGGCCCCTGACTCGGGACAGCTCAGCCGCAATGGCACCGCATCGGGCTTTGAGATCACTCACGACCCCCTGTAGCTGGAGGTCTCGAGCCCTCCCATCGTCAAGCTGCCGACGTAGTTCTGCCTGCTTCATCCAGAGGAAGACGGCCTCATCTCGTAGGATCCTCGCCTCGCTCCTAAGGGCTTTCACCTCAGCTCCTTCTTCTCGAACTCCCGCAATCTCTCCTGAGTCAGGAGGAGCCTCAGAACAAACTGAACAAAAATAAAAGAATAAGCGTTCGAAATCGGTAAAAACTGAAGGCAAGGAAAGTCAATAAAAGTACCCGGTAGAAGACGGAAGCAATGTCGTTGACAAAAGACTCATCCGACTTGGTGAGAAGGCTGGCAATCTCCTCCTCCGAGGCGTGCTTGGCAGCCCAGCGGACCAAACAGGACATGATAACCACGTTAGAACCTCTCTCCGCTCATCCCCACTTGAGCCGAGTCTACCGTTTCCCCGGCCCCAGTCCTTCTACCTGCTGAGGCCTGATCCTCAGCCCTAAGATCATTCCCGACCTTAGGAGGGGAAAGCATGGCGTCAGCCATCCGAACTGCCTCCTCCTATTCGAATGAAGACGGGACAGCTATACAAGGCTCGGGGGCTGCGAAAGGTGCTACTGCAACCTGAGGGGCAATGGCGGGAGGAAGAGTGGGAGCCAGAATATTATCAGCAGCGACCTCAGCCGCGACAGGCGCTGTAGCCAGAGCTACAGCAACAGAAATTGAAGTTGCAGTTGGAGCTGGAGCAACAGAAATTGGGGCCGAGGGGGCCTCGCCGCGAGGGGCCGCCTGCCTCCTCCGAACGGTCGTCTTTGTTCGGAGCTCAACCCTCAACATCTCGTCGACGGTCGGGGTAGCTTTCCTCCTCCGGGACCCAACTACCTCGGACATGCCTGCATACGAAGTAATGAATCAGTAACCAAGTTAAGAGATTCAATCTTTCCAAAAGTAAGGAGCTAAAGAAAAACTTACTAAATGAAGTGGGGAGCGGTTTGGACTTGCAGAGCCTGGACCAGTGAAGGTTGTTGGTTGTGATCAGATCCGACCAGGAGCAAAGGTCTCCTGAGCGTGCTCTGGCCTTAGCAACCCAATTCTTCTGGTCCGAGGTAAGGAGAGGCGAACCTCTCGAAAAATCTACAGAAATAAAAGAAAAACTTTAGTCTAACTATGACAGAAGGGAGGAGGATATAAAAAGAAATATGTACAAGGTCCGACCTGGTGTAATGAATCGAGTGGGGACCCGAGTCGTCAAGCTTCCAAGCTCCGCCACCGACGCCTCCCATTCACTCGAAGCCCAGAACCATTTGTTCTTCTAGTCCTTGTTAGAGGACAGAAGATTCATGACCAGCCTCGACCCTTTACTGCCTCGAGTCATGTAGTACCACAGCTGTGGCTGTCATTATTGACCAAATACAGGCTTACTAACTCATCTGGTGTCAAATCTGGATTCCCAACTTGACGCCAGATGATGACGGCAGAGATTAAAACCCTCCAGGTGTTAGGAGTAAGTTGGCCGAGAGCTAATCCGAGGTAAGCAGTCAGGGCTCGGACGAAATGGTGCATGGGGAGTCAGAGCTCACATTGCAACGCGTAAAGAAAAATGGCGACTTCCCCTTTAGCAGGCGCACTGACAGTGTCGAGGGGCTCTAACGCCCTTATCTGCACAGAGTTTGGGATCTCAAACTCCGAATGGATCCACCCCATTTGGGAATCAATCAATACGGAGCCTCTCAGGACAACCTCTAAAGCCCGCCCGCTCGCAGGCATCTCGGCGATGCCTGTAGTCAAGTCTCGGGGGGCTCGGGTGGCTTTCTTCTTGTCGGCCCGACGGGTCCTAGCCCCCGCCTCTGTTTCTTCGGGGCTAAGGGAAGATAGGTACTGCTTCCAAGGGGCCTTCAGATGCCCCTCCCCTCTCCTGTCGTCCGAGCTTGCCGACTCGGAATCATCATAGTCTTCTCGGACTATATCTATATCGGATGACATCTCGTAGGAGCGAAGGAAAAAGAAGCGATGCTAAAGGAAGGGAGGAAAAGCTCATCGGACGTCCACTGGGAATCGCCTCCGTTAGAAACCTCTAATCGATAGGAATCACCTCACCGAAAAATTTAAGTCGGTCGGAATCGCCTTCGCCGAAAATCACCTCCTTAAGGAATCAAGAACCACGCGAATTCAGAATGCAGAAATGATGGGCGCTTCCGAAACGCTGGGGATTATATAGCCTAAGAAGGATCTTCGCATTAATTGCGAGGCATGATGGCTGCAACCAAATTGTCGCGAGCCGACTTCAGAACACACGTGGCTGCAGGTTACTGGCTCGAGCTCTACCAGGTCACACACTTTTGACATTGGGTGATGAGCTCCGGATATCGGAAGCGATGCCCGAGTAGGGGAAGCATCGTTCAAACGCCTCCCAGGGCATACGTGGTGATCAGCCATAGGCCTAACAATTATTCAAAATCTTAACCATTGTCACGCGTTTGCTGGAGCTTAACCCGTGGACGAGAACAACGAGGACATGTCTCTTCAACACAAGAATAATAATTGTAACCGCACGCGTAGAATGTACGACAAGGGTAACCATTGATCTTCCATATATAATTACCCTCCGAGTCCGTGTCTGAACTTGGAGAGTAGGGGGCTTCTGTTATGGGAAGATCCGAGCCACTTCAATTTCGAGGAGCGACACCACCTTAATCCGGTTGGATACATAAGAGTTAATCTAGAATGGTAAATGCTACTGATATGAAGGAAGATTCTCAGCTCGATCATAGTCGCGGTCCTGCTCCGAGGGAGGTTGTTGGCTCGGATTAATCCAAGACCAAGGCAGTTGGTATGAAGATCATGCCGGGATTTACTTCTGAGACCTTGGGCCATCCCACTTGCTTGGCCGGAGACGAATCGTTCGATCACTTACATTTGTGTTACTCGTAGCTGAGAAACTCAACTCGACAGGTCAAGTCCGTCGCCCACCTCGAAGCCCGGAGGGGAGATCTTCGGAATACCTGACAGACATGTAAGGCCGAGTCCGCCATAGGGCGAAGCCGGAGCTCAGCTTGGACTCAGGACGCGGTCCCCTCTTAATAACCTGACGGTGAAAGCCCATGTGCATGCTAGTCTAGGGCCGAAGCTTGGAGTCAGGCCTCTTTGGCCAAAAGTCTCGAGCCGAGGCCGGGGCAGGACGTGGACGTTCCATGCGCTAAACTAAGAAACTACCTTAAGTAGACACGACCGATTATTTCACCTGCAGATACGCACGATACGCTAAACGATCCTCGGATTACGGATAATATCTCCACGATCACAGTATCCCACTGATTGAGTGAATCGTGCCGAGATTAACAGACCCAGACCGTCCGATAGTCAGGTATAAATACAATGAGACTCCATTGCTATAGGTATGCAACATCTTGCACTCTTTTACTACACCCGAACTTAGACCCAGATTTCATTGACCTGACTTAGGCATCGGAGGGTCCCTTGCTTAGACCAGGGTCTCATTTGCTCATTACGAGTGTGCAGGTTCAAAATGCTGAAGTGGTTCGAAGTTCGCGAGTCGGAGTGGAGAGTCGTCCAGATTTAGTCATCAATGCACGCCATCCATTCATTTTGAAAGATCATTTTAAGGAATGAGCTAAAAAAAATGAGGCATATCAAAGGCTCATGTTGACCACACCATAGAAAGCAGTGAAATTGTAAACTTACCATTGAAAACCTTTTGAAGGTTTTTTTCCCACGACATTAGATTAAATTCTAAATTCAGTGGACGGATTGAAGTCAACACATAAATCACGACAGGACCCACGACCCTTATAACATGACCAACTCGACCCTTATTATGTTCAACCATGACTTCCAGACATTACATGACAACCTCAACCCATATAATATGATAAATAACATGAAAACCATGACTCATATAATATGACAACCTTAATCCATAACAGTCACAACCCATATAACATGACGAACACGAACCATATAACATTACAACCACGACCCTTAGCACATTATAACCCATACCCGTATAATATGACAACCACGACCCATACCTATATAACATGGTAAGCGTCGTGGTGGTAATGTGATAAGGGTCGTGGTTGTCAGGTTGATGTAATTAATAACTTAATTATTTTTAAATAATAGGAGTCGAGGCCCACGATAAAGTGATCCGTTCCGTCCACCTTGTCGGCTAGCTTACCATGAGTCCAAAAAGTATTAACTTGGGTAATGTCCACTTCTAACAAACATCACAATGAGCCTGGAAAGTTTCAACAGTGGATGCCATTATCACCATTATTTTTTATTATGTGGCCCAAACGAGCTCTGGATTAGGCCGATATTTGGGCTTAAGCCCTAAGATGACATGGCGAAAAGGATAGGCAGCATGGATTATACACATATATCAATGCGGCCCCATAAGTTGAGTTGAGCCTTACGCCAAAAAAGGCTTTCGTAGACTTTCTCATCGTTAAATAACGACCTAACTTTGTTCACTGTATAACTAGTAGAGGTGGGCATTTTGGACCCAATCCGGTGGATCCGACCTAATCTGACCCAACTCGGTGCCGTTCCGAACAAAACTGACGGTTTAGATTGACCTGATCGAGTCTGTCCACCCAAATCCAATCGTATTTCGGGTCGGGTCTAGATAGAGGTCGATTCGGACCGATCCGACTCGGATACCCGAATCGAGAGGATCCGGCCCGAACCAACAAGACCTGACCGGAGCCTTAGGAGGATTTTCACAGAGGATATCCAATCATTATTGTTTTCCTGTGGTGTGGTCCACATGAGATTTTTATCCCTCTAATATTTTATATCAAGCCTTAAAATGATTTGTAAAAATGGATGAATGGCATTAATTAAATACATACATCATGGTGGGGCCCACAGATCATCGAACAGGGAGTAGCCAATCCATTTCCATCAAGCTCAAGCATCACTAATACAACACATGCAAGAAGCTTCAGGTTCCTACACTGGGATGCTATGTGGGGCCCACAGTAATGTTTGTGAGAAATCCACACCGTCCATCCATTGTGGGAGGTCATTTTAGTATATACTACTAAAAATGAGGTGGATCCCACACTCAAGTGGGCCGGACAAGAGGGAAAACCGAAGAAAGAGTTTTCTACTGTTGAAACCTTCTTGGGATCTACCTAAATATTTCTATGCCATCTAAACTGTTTATAAGGTCATTACCACTCGGATGAAGTGAAAAAACCAAAAATTTCACCTGATATGAAACTTTGTAGCCATATGAATGTTTCAAATGGTGGCCACTGAATTTACACTGTTTCGTCTCGTCGATACACTTCATTTTTGGCCACATGTCCTAAAATGATCTCCCAAAACGTATGGATGGTGTGGATTTATCATAAACATCACGGTGGGAACCACCTAGCATCCCGATGCAGAAACCTCCTACGAAAGGCTTTCGCAGGAAATCCGCGTCCTACTGCTGTAGCCTCAGGCTAGCTGGTGCGAAGACGAGACTGACGCTCCTCGAGCTTCGAGTTGTACGAACGGTTCGAAGGAGATTAAAGTTATATGGGCCCCACAGTGATGTATTTATTATATCTACACCGTTCATATATTTTTAAAGATCATTGTAAAGTATTATTTAAAAAATGAATAATATCCAAAGATCATCTAGACCACACCACAAGTAGCAGCAGCGAATGATTTTCACGGTTAAATATTTCGTTTGGTCCATTTGATAGTTAGATCTGTCTTATTTTTCGTCTCAAGCCTAAAAACGAGCTCGCTGAATGGATGGACGGTTTGGATATAACACATAACTAATGATCAGGCCCACAGAACTTGCTAACATTACACCATGCACAACACGTAATAGCGGCTAGCGTGCTGTGCACGTCAATACAACTATATTGTACGAACGACTCAAATGAGATCCACATTACATGAGCCCCACAATGATGTATTTATTATATCCATACCATTTATCCATTTTTTGTGATCATTTTAAAGCATTTAGAAAAAAAATGAATCATATCTAAAGCTCAAATGGACTACACCGAAAATAGCAGGGAGGATAATGATTTTCATCGTTAAAAATTTTGATCCCTACCCAATCCGATCCGACTTGGTTTCCCTAACCGAGTCAGACTTGGTTTGGGTCAAGCCAAGCATGTAACGGATCGATTCGGGTCAAGTGTCCCGGAGTCGGTCCTGGATCGGATCGGGCTCGGATTAGCCCAGGCAACTTTCGGACTAAACCGAGTTGGACCAAATCCGATCCGACTCGGTCCGATGCCCAGCTCTAATAACTACTATATAGAACCGGCAATTTAGTCTTAAAAAAAAACTTCTCTGGATGTGTTAGAAAGCTACCCCTCCAGTACGACCAAAATTCTGTAAGATAATTCATGGAAGCGGGTCGGCTAGTGTACCACCCACAGCTATATAGCTGGTGTAAATACTTGTCGTGTGAAGCACCGACACGCCTCGAGCTCCGAGTTGTATCCCAGTTGTATGAATGGTTCAAATGAGATCAAAGTTACACAGGCCCCACAATGATGTATTTATTATATCTAATCCATTCAACCATTTTTCAAGATCATTTTAAAGCATTAGAAAAGAAGAATGAATTGTATGGAAATCTCAAATGGACCACACCAAAAATAGCAGCGAGGATAATGATTTCCAAAGTTAAAAAATTCGTAGGACCCACCATAATGTTTATTTTACATCCAATCTGTTAAAATAAATTTCATAGCGATCCGAAACTTCTGTGACCCCCAAAAGGGTTTCAATGGCAGACATTCAATCTCCCACTGTTTTTTACAGTGTGGTCCAATTGATCTTTAGATTTGTCTTATTTTTTAGGTTAAGCCTTAATAGTAGCTGCCAAATGGATGAACGGTTTAGATATTACACATACCTTATGATTTGACCCACAGAACTTGTTAAAGTCAATACATCAGCTACATATCCGGTGTGTGATACACCCGCCAATCCGCTTCCACAGGTCACTGAGACTGATGTGAGTCTCGCTTTCATTGCTGCCGGTCAGATACGATGACTCGCCTAAGACCCAAAAAGCACTCTCTCATGAAACTGACGCGAGTCTCGCTTTCATTTCTGCCTGCCGAGAGGAAGACTCATCCGCGGACGCGGACCGCGTCCTGCGCATCTTCAACTGGGAACGGTAAGGAGCTTTGAGTGGCCACCGTGTTGTATAGGTCTTATCCACACCGTCCATCCTTTTTTTTCATTTCACTTTAGGTTATAAACCCAAAACTAAGGCAGATCCAAGGCTCAATTGGACCACACCACAGGAAGCACGGTGATAATGATTCTCGCCATTGAAAATTTTCTAGCGCCAACCATGATGTTCATTTTCCATCCAACATATTCATAAAGTTAGATATAACCAGATGAAGAGAAAACACAAATATCAGCCACATTCAAAATTTCTATGGCCCCAAGAAAATTTCAACGGTAAGAGTTTAATCCCCATTGTGTAGTCCACATTTATCTTGGATCTACTTCAATTTTGGGGTTATATCCTCAAATAATATAAATAAAAAATAAAAAATAAAAAATGGACGGTATGAACAAGACCCATACATCACAGTGGCCACTCAAAGCTCCTACCCGTTCCCAGTTGGAGACGGCCGGTCGGAGGTAGGACGCAATCCGCGTTCCGCGTCTACGACTCAGCAATTGTACTCTCTAGCTCATTTGGTACCAAGCTGGGAAGCGGATTGCGTACCGAGTAATTCAGTATTGGGTAAACTCTGTGAGGTCCACTATAATTTATGTATTTTATCCGCCATGTCCAACCATTTTATCAGATGATTTTAGGCATGAGCCAAAAAAATGAGGTATATCCAATGTTCAAATGAACCACACCACAAGAAACAGTTGAACTGAACGCTTACGGTTGAAAAATTCTTGGGGCCACAAAAGTTTTGGATCAACCTTATATTTATTATTTTTTTTCCTTCATCCACGTCCGTGTGATCTTATGAACAGGTTGGATGACAAATAAACATCACTGTGGGGCCTAGAAAGGTTTCAATGGTGGAAATCATTATCCCCACTGCTTCCAGTGGTATGATCCACTTGATCTTTTGATATGCTTCAATTTTGAGCTCGACCCCTTAATTTAGATGAAAAAAGGATGGACGGCGTGGATAAACCACATACATTCAGGGTGGGCCCAACTGAGTTTACTCTGTATAATAAAAGCATACTGAGTGACTCAGAACGCAATCCGATTTCACCAAGCTTGTGAGATCCAAGCCATCTATCGGGTAGGCTCCATAGTCTAGATGCGCCTGACTTGAAAATTCAGGCTGGTCCACTTGCCACATGGGACACTTTTTAGAAAATGAGGCTGGTTGACGCTGGTCCACTTACAAGATGGTACACCATATTTACAAAATCAGGCTGGCCCACTTAAGGTTAGGTTTTAATTTTGTTGAAGTGCCGCCCATACCTTAGTGATCTAAACCGTTGATTTGATGAGCCCCGCCTAGATGGCCTATTGCCAAAATGAAAATTCTAGGTGTAGAATAGTTAGCCTCTTGTGGGTGAATGTGAACATTTCTTATTATTAAAAGTAAACTTGTTCAGCCACTTGAGAGGTTTTGGTGCACGTGTTGCGTTGCCTACAATAGCAAGGTGTTGGGGTACCGCGCAAGTACACGGAGATGAGTGTAGGTTAAAAATCCAATAGTGCCTAGCAAACACAGAGAACACAACATTTTTACCTAGAAAAAATTCTTTTGAAAAAAATAACATGATACGAAGTGATAAATGATCACTATGAAAACAGAAATTTTAAAGTAAAGAGTTTATCCAATTCGAACAACTTCAAATCTCATCCTTACTCTACCCTTTAAAACCCTTAAATGATTTAGAAACCCTAAATCTCCTTAATACACTCTCAATTCCAATTGCACTCCAATATATAACCTTTGGAGGAAGTACAATCAAAATGGAAAGCAAATCCCGCAAATTCGCAGTTATGTAAAAATATGCGCGGAATCTGTCGATGGCATCGAACACTCATCGATGGCATCGAAACTAATCCTTCAATGGTATCGAAAGCATGTCGATGGCATCGAACTAACACATCAACTGTCCAAAAGACAAAACATGATTTTTCAGAAATTCTTGATGAAATTTAACACTCATCGATGACATTGAAAAGGTGCTCCGTTAATCCAGCGACCAACTAAAGGAATTCTGAAAAATATTAATGAGATCGAGAATTGTTCGATGCCATTGATGGTGATATCGAACAGACTGTCAATAGCATTGATAGACCTAATAACAAACTCGATTTAAGACATTTATTACAACATGAGGCCTATCATATCAAGAGTTTTAACTCAGCAGCTATTCTCGGATGATAAGCCTGGAATTTGATGATTCCTCAAATGGCTGGCAATGAGGACAAATGAACCAAAATCCGGTACCACACATGTTGTACTAAAACATCCAAACTTCATTGGGGCCTCCCGGTTTTGCGTGTCAAATCCACTTTGTCCATCAGGTGCAGCACAAGAATTAAAAATATTCCAATCTACAATTCCAGTGGGCCACACCAAAGGGAGCAACGGGGAGGGGACACGGACCATAAATATTATAGTGGGGGTGCGTATTACACGCAACACGATCACCATAATTAATGGACTGTTCGAAAATCAAGAAGATCCAAATGTCAGTCGGGACGCCCCTCTTGGACTTTCAAGTTTTTTTACACGTGATCTACACAGTTTCCATTGTTGTCGCCATCGTGACTTTTGTATATGGTTTTATTTATTTATTTAGAGATGTACAGTGAAAAATTACAAGCTTCACAATATTAACGGAGTGGATTGCATACGTATACTTGGGTGCTGCAGGGGATTCCGGTTCAAGACAAAGCGCTTGACTCCAGTCGCCGACGTAAAACACAAGTTGTCGAGGTTCATCCCACTATAAAATGAAAGCATCCTCTCCTAACCCAAACACAAACCCACAGCACTAGCAACATAAATCCAAACATGTACTCAAAGAAATCCCTTCTCTCTCTCCTCTTCTTACTACTAATAGCTTCCTCCAATGAATCATCATCCCCAGCATCTGCATCTGAGGAAGCAACAGTTCTCCTCAAATGGAAAGCCAGTCTCTCTCAAACAGAGGCTCTCCGTTCATGGTCCTTATTCCCCATTGCCAACGCTTCTGCCACCCGACATAGCTCTCCATGCAACTGGACTGGAATCTCATGCGATCATGCAGAAAGCGTAGTTGAAATAACCCTGTGGAATACGAGCTTGCAAGGTACGCTTGATCATTTGAGCTTCTCTTCATTTCCCAACCTCGTCCACCTCAATCTCAGCCAAAACTCACTCCATGGAATTATTCCAACCCAGATTGGTTCTCTTTCAAAACTCGTCTACCTTGATTTGTCTGCCAATCAACTGTCGGGTACGTAGCCTCCTTCACTATCTAATCTCACTCGCATTCTACAGCTCCACCTTTCTAATAACATGATAACTGGTGAAATATCCCCTCATTTCTTTGCTAATTGGACCAGACTCATTTCCCTTCAACTCTATACCAATCGACTCACCGGAGCAGTTCCATCGAGAATTAGTCTGCTGAGAAATCTCCACCACTTGGACCTCT
Source organism: Magnolia sinica (assembly GCF_029962835.1). Lineage (NCBI taxonomy): Eukaryota > Viridiplantae > Streptophyta > Magnoliopsida > Magnoliales > Magnoliaceae > Magnolia > Magnolia sinica. Next base: position 107,803,077 of record NC_080575.1, read on the forward strand.
CCCAAAATCAGATAGTTGGTTCGATACCTTCGGAAATAGGAACGCTTAAAGATCTCCTGTACCTAAGATTGAGCACAAACAATCTCACGGGTACCATCCCTCCATCTCTGGGTAATTTGAGCCAGCTGACGTATATTGGCCTCCATGAAAACCGAGTTTCGGGTCCTATCCCACGAGAAATAGGAAATATGAGGAATCTGATACAAGTGCACATGTTCCGGAACCTTCTAAACGGTTCCATTCCTTCCACTTTAGGAAACTTGACCCAGTTGAATACCCTTCATCTCTATGAGAACGAATTATCGGGTCCTATCCCAGAGGAAATAGGAAATTTGAGGAATCTGACTCAATTGCTCATGGGCCGTAACAATCTGAACGGTTCCATTCCTTCCACCATAGGAAACTTGACCCAGTTGGTTTACTTGCACCTCCTTATGAATAGTATTTCAGGGCCAATCCCTCAAGAAATAGGAAAACTTGGGAATTTGTATCAGCTAGACCTGTCCACTAACCTTTTAACTGGTTCCTTGCCCTTTACTTTAGCAAATCTAACTGAGCTTCCCTACTTATACCTTTGTGGAAATCAGATTTCCGGACAGATCTATCCAGAAATGGGCAATCTTAAGGGTCTGTACGAGCTGCAGATATGTCGTAACAGTCTAACAGGTTCCATTCCTTCCACTCTGGAAAACATGACTTGGCTCACCAGCTTGGTGCTCTTTGAAAATCAGCTCAGTGGTCCAATCCCTCCATCTCTCGGAAATTTGAGAAGCCTAAATCGACTCGCCCTATTTAGAAATAATCTCACTGGTCCAATCCCTCCGTCTCTTGGAAATTTGAGAAGCCTAATTGAACTCGCCCTATCTGAAAATAATCTCACTGGTCCAATCCCTCCATCTCTGGGAAATTTGAGAAGCCTAATTCGACTCTCTCTATTTTATAATCAGTTATCTGGTTCAGTACCTCCAGAAATCTCAAATCCAACACGTTTGGAGATTCTCTCTTTGTCTGGCAACAATTTCTCTGGCCACCTACCTCAAGTATGCCAAGGCGGATCACTCAGATACTTCACTGCAGTAAGCAACCATTTCAGTGGTCCCCTCCCTGAAAGCCTGAGAAACTGCACCACTTTAACAAGAGTTCGGCTCGAATATAATCAGCTCACAGGAAATATATCCCAAGTTTTTGGTGTATATCCTGATTTGGAGTTCATTGACCTGAGTTACAATAGATTGTATGGTGAGCTGTCGCCCAATTGGGGAGAATGTCGAAACCTAACACTACTAAAAATCTCCAACAACAATATTACTGGTACAATTCCGTTGCAAATTGGGCAATTGAGTAGGCTTCGAGAGCTCGAACTTTCATCGAACAACTTAGAAGGAGATATTCCTAGTACCTTTGGGATGTTGTCTCTGCTTTATGAATTGAGTTTAAAAAATAACCAACTATCCGGTTGGGTACCAGTTGAAATTGGAAAACTATCCAATTTGGAGATTCTTGACCTATCGAAGAACAAACTGGGCGGGCCGATACCTCAACAACTGGGGGACTGCTCCAAATTGCGGTATTTGAGCATGAGTGAGAATTATTTGAATGGGAGCATTCCATTTCAGATAGGTAATCTAGTTGGACTACAGTCTGAATTGGCTTTCAGCCATAACTTCCTTTCGGGAGAGATACCCCAACAACTCGGGAAGCTGCACATGCTGGAAAAGCTAAATTTCTCCCACAACTCGCTCTCAGGTTCCATTCCATTGTCTTTCAAAGAGATGTTCAGTTTATCTTCCATCGACTTATCATACAATGATTTGGAGGGCCCTCTCCCTGACAGCAAAGCATTTCGTTTGGCTCCATTAGAGGCATTCATTGAAAACGAAGGTCTATGCGGTGAAGTAAAAGGCATGCTACCATGTAATTCCTCTTCAATAAACCCTGTTGGCAGAAAGAAAGACCTCAAAACTGTGTTCTTCATCATTACTCCCATTGTGGCAGCATTGTTTCTTCTATTTGCATTTGTTGTCATTTATTTCATTTTTCTCCGGAGATCACCAAGAAACGCAGAGAAAGGGGACATCGAAATGAACAATGGAAATCTATTTGCAATATGGAATTTTGATGGAAAGACCGTGTATGAAGACATCATCATAGCAACAGAGGATTTCAATGACAAACATTGCATTGGGGTGGGAGGGTGTGGGAGAGTTTATAAAGCAAATCTACAAACCGGTCAGGTAGTAGCTGTGAAAAAACTTAACCCATTAGAAGGGGGTGAGGGAGTGGACCAAAGAAGCTTTAGAAATGAGATACAAGCATTAATAGAAATCCGACATCGCAACATTGTGAAGCTTTATGGGTTCTGTTCGCATGCTCGGTGCTCGTTTCTAGTGTACGAGTACATGGAAAGGGGAAGCTTGGCTAGCATCCTCAGCAGCTGTACAGAACGAGCTGTAGAATTGGATTGGGTGAAGAGGATGAAGGTAATCAGAGGAGTATCCTATGCATTATCATATATGCACCACGATTGCACCCCCCCTATAGTTCACCGGGATTTATCGAGCAGCAATATTTTATTGGATTTGGAATTTGAGGCCCGTGTCTCTGACTTCGGCACTGCTAGACTTCTAAAACCCGATTCATTGACCTGGTCTGCACTTGTGGGAACTTGTGGATATGTCGCTCCAGGTATGGTGAATAGTTGGTAGTAGTACTTTGAGCTTAATTTTTTATTTCTATCTTTTTCCCTGATGTTGCTTAAATCTTCTTATTATGTCCGACAATATCATGGAATGCGGAATTAATGTCTAAAATCATACTTGTAAGTGTTAAAGATCACTAAAAACTTGCTTTTATTTATATTGTTACTTAAAATGCTTAATCATGATCATTTTTCTAGTTGTCTGTGGAAAAAATGTGTTTAAGTCGCATATTATTTAAAATATTTAAATTCCATTTCCTCTTAATAAATTTAATGGCCGATATTAAATCAAATTTGGAAATTTTGAGAAAAAAACTTTAAAAATTAGCTTCATCTTTATTTGTATTACAGTTTTTATGTTTTCCTTAACAATTATACAATCATCTATTCCAAACAAACTTTATACATAGATGGATGCATGAAGAGAAGTAGCTAGAGCATTGCATGCCAATGAATGTTGAGTACAGAAGGAAACATGACCTTGCTTCTCAACCTTGTTTTCTATTCTTACAGAGCTTGCATACACAATGAGGGTGACTGAGAAATGCGATGTATATAGCTTTGGAGTTGTATCACTTGAACTAATAATGGGAAGGCATCCTGGGGATCTCTTGTCATCCTTGGCATCATCAGGTGGCCAAGATACATTGTTGATGGATGTGTTAGACCAACGCCTCCCGCCCCCTACGCCTCAAGACTTGAAGGATGTGGTTTGTGCAGCGATGTTGGCACTTGCATGCTTACGTGCCAGTCCTCAAACTCGGCCCACCATGCAACACGTGTCCCAGGAGCTATCTGCAGGCAGGACTCCTCTTATCAAGGCTTTGCACACAGTTACATTGTCTCAACTGGCAGATATCCAGGTATGATTGATTAAATAGGTTGAAATTATAGAGTAGAAATGAAAAGCCAGAAATGACATATGTCACGCCCCAAAATCCGGGTACAGAGTGTGCACCCTCAGACCTGAATTTTGGTTCGTAACTTATACACAAATATACCAACTTAATTCTTTAATTAGTTTAATCGCATGTGATATTTACATTCAATATAAAGTCTACCATAATCTCAATCACACATACATAATACATAACACCAATCAACTAAGCATTTGTAAATCTTGATAATCCTTAAAAATAAAATAAACCTTAAAATTATTCATTTGTTATACCATTATACTATAATGATATCTATTCCATGTTAATATTGGTCTAAAGAAATAAAGTTAAATAATTCATTAAAGTCTCAAAATGATTACCAGTATGCATTATTCGTTAATTAAGCTGTGTTAACAAAAAAAAACATATAATTAAAAATTTTCTAATGCAGCCACTTCATCCTCAGATAAGTATGGCCATGATTCAGGTGGGTCGTGTTCAGGTACAGTAGATCCTTCTGGTTCTTGCGCCACGTCATCTGCTAATGGCTCCTCTGTATGGTTTTTCCATCAATAAAAAAAAAATATAAGCTGGCCAGGCTTAGTGATATAACCCAGCATGGTTCATAATCATAATAATTAAAATAATGCAAAAATACATGTACAAAGATATGAATGTAAAATGGGGTATAAATGCATCAGATGGGGTGATCGTCCATCTGCCTGGGTTGGAGGTCGTCAACCCGCATCCACCCGTTGGGTAGGCTTCCACCTTTCGGTAGGCTTGGGCATAGCCCGCATCTGGTAACGCTCTACCAGGATCGACATTTCTTCCAGGGAGGGCCCCTAGGATCGACCATGCATTATGCAATGCAATGAATAAGGGATGATAAGCAAATGCGTATTTTCATATTTGGCATAGTTGTCTCAATTAAAATATTCACATATAAATTTATCGTACAATTATCATAGCAAAATATTCAAACCAGTAAATAAATCAAACAATCACAATGATTTATTTTAATTTTAATGAATTATGAGACAAGTTGGGTCACTCACCTGAGTTTGGTAGTGTTGACTCTGCAATGTAATTAGGTTGATTTGAATGTCGGGGTCCTATCAATTATATCAACGGTATTATTATTCATTTATTTGTATTACATGGTGGGGCCCACCTTTGATTAACATCCTAGTGGCCAGATCCAAAATAATTAAATAATTCAAATTTATATTCTATTTTTTTTCTCCCTCACAAGATTTTAAAATTGAATGATAATTACTTGATCAGGGTGGTCCATCGAATGGTCAGATCATTCAGATTCTTGAGGTCTTGTCATGTTTTACCTCTATGCATTTGAGGAGTGGTGTGGATCTAAGCACACATTCACCAATGGCCCATCTTGACCTTCTACGCCAAGTGATAGCAACACTTGCGCAAAATATCCAAGATTCCTTTATCAAACACTTCTAGGTCTAACTAATGTGGCCCATCTGATGGTTAGATTGATCTGAATATTAGGGCCTTTGTATATTTTGACCTTAGGGATCATATGATCCGTACAGACCAATTTTAATTTGATCAGATGCGCACCAACTACAATTACATAATTTTAGGTTCACCTCACCTTTAAAGGGCCTCCACCCATAATCCAATACAATGAACGTGTGACCAATCCACACCATTCATTGCATTCACCGAATCAATTTATATTAGATATATAAAAATACTAGAATGAGGACGATATACATACCCGATGTAAGCACTCCAAAGTTTTCTTTCTCCCTTTCTCTGTTGTCGCAAATAGCCTCTTTGTTAATATTTTAGGCCGTGTTTGTTAACGCTGAATTTTTGCACTTAACACGGAATGGAAAAAATTTTCCGTGTTTAGTGGTATTTGTTAACGCATGATTAACGCGGAAGACGGAAAGCGTTAAGTGGTTTCTCACTGAATTCTTTCGGTGATAGGAGTTTAGCTTAATGGTGAACGCGGAATACGCTCCGTGATTTTTCATTAAACAAAAATTTTTTTATTCCAAAAGTATCCCTTCTCAAGTTACTACGGCAACCTTTAACCTGTGAAACTTCTTTATGCCCCACCATGATTTATGTGTTTGATCTACACTGTCTATCAACTTTTTCAGATAATTTAAGGTGTGATCCAATAAAAGAAGTAGGTCCAATGATTTATTGGACCATAAGGAGGGGATTGAACGTCCACCGTTAAAAATTTCTTAAGTGCTGGAGAAGTTTCAGATCAAGCCAATATTTGTGTTTTCACTTCATCCATGTATACATGACCTAATGAATAGGTTGGATGGTAAAAAATACATCTCAGTGGCCCTTAGAAAGGTTTCAACAATGGATGTATACAAGAATTTTTTAACAGTGAAACTCATTATCCCGCTGCTATTTTTGGTGTGGTCCACTTGAGCATTCGATCCGTATCATTTTTGTGTTCATGCTTTAAAATAATATGAGAAAATGGATTGATGGTTTGGATGTACAGATACATCACGGTGGGCCCACCCACAGAACTGCCCGTTCGGAGCTAGGGACGGGTGGGGGCAGTACGCAATCCGCGTCCTGGACAGAAGACGGGAACAGATTGGTTACTCCCACTGCCACCGGCCAATGGTTGCTGATCGGTGCTATGTGGGCCCCACCATGATGTATGTGTTTCATCCATGTCATCCATCTATTTTTATATATCATGTTATAGTATTAAAGAAAAAATGAACTATATATCAATTTCAGGTGGACCACATTACAAGAAAATAGTGTTGAATGAACACTGACCATTAAAAACGTTTTAGGGGCCATAAAAGTTTTGGATAAGATTGATATTTATTATTTCCCTTCATCTGGGTCTTTATGAACTAATCAACAGATTGGATGTCAAATAAACAGTACAGCAGGCCTTAGAAGGATTTTAATGGTGGATATTCATTCATTTTTTTTTCCTGTGGTGTAGCCCACCTAAGATTTATATCCCTATCAGTTTTTGTAACAAGCCCTAAAATTATCTATAAAAATGGATGAGCGGAATGGATGAAACACGTATATCATAGTGGGGCCCACAGAGCACCACCCACCAGCCGGCTGGTGTAGCGTGGAGTAGCCAATCTGTCTCCAAGTCAGGGACGGGATTGGAAGTGGATTGGCTGGTGTATTGACGTCAGCAAGTTACTTGGGTCGCATCATGATGTATTTGTTATATCCAAACCGTCCATTCATCTTGCAGCTTGTAGCAAGACTTGAGCCAAAAAATAAAATAGATCTAAAGATAAATTGGACCACAGTACTGCAAAAAGCGGTAGGGGATTGAATGTCTACCATTGAAACCCTTTTAGGGTCACAAAAGTTTTGGATCAATATAAAATTTGTTTTTCCTCTTTATTCAGATAGTTTTGACCTTATGAATAGATTAGGTGCAAAATAAACGTTACAGTGGGCCTGCAAAATTTTTAACGGTGAAAATCATTACCCGCTGCTATTTTTGGTGTGGCCCATTTGAGTTTTGGATATGATTCATTTTTTTGGAAAATGCTCTAAAATAATCTCGAAAAATTTATAAACAGTGTAGATATTATAAATACATTATTATGGGCCCATGTAACTTTGATCTCCTTTGATTCTTAAAACTGAGACCTCAAGGAGCGTCTTGCGCACAACACGTATCGGCACCAGCGATATAGCTGGTGTGTGATACGAAAATGGATTGGCTACTCCCCAGCCTGGTGGGTGATGGTCAATGCTATGTGCCCCGTGATGGATGTATTTCATCCATTTTTACATATCATTTTTTTTTTCTCTATCCAAAAAATAAGATGGGTATAAATCTCAGGTGGACCCCACCACAGGAAAATAATAGTCATTGGATATCCACCATTAAAATCCTCCTAAGGCCCACCGTACTGTTTATTTGACATCCAATATGTAGATTAGTTCATACATGTGTCCAGATGAAGTGAAAAAACAAAAATCAACTTCATTCAAAACTTTTATGTCCCCCAAAATGTTTTCAATGGACAAAGCTCATTCAACATTATTTTCTACATGTATCCCGACAGATAAACAAATACCTTATAGAGGAAGAGGAAGGGGTGACACATAATTCAAGGGTCCTTATGGATGCTAAGTTTGATCCAACAAAGAAATTTCTGTTGCCTCCTCCTATATATATATATATAGCTTGGTAAAATTATAACTTGAAATTTTGCTAAAATGTCATTTGTTTTTATGTAGATAAATATTATCTGGTTGATGCTGCTTACACTCACAATATTTCCAAACAAGAAATAGGGGCAATTGTGTCAAATTAACATATTTTAGACATTTCAGATATTTGTTAACAAACAGATTGTTTCAAATTCAGTACTTAATTTTCAGACTTCAACTATAATTACCAAACAAGTTTTTTTACTTCAGATTTCAGATTCAGGTTTCGGATTTCAGATTCAACTTCAGATTTCAGATTTAGGCTTTAGACTTCAGATTTAACAAACGGGGCCTTAGTTTGACTAGAACTCTTTTTATCTCGAGAGATGCGAGGAGTGTTTAGAGGTATATTTAAACTAAACGAGTTAAAGATTTAGATAGGATAGGAGATAAGGTAGATTTAAAATAAATAAATAATAATAAATATAAGATTAAATATATATATATATATTTATTAATATTATTAAATTATTCACGGCCCTTACAACATAGCCATCTCTCCACAGTACACAGGTAGGGATATTTATTGATCAGAGCTGTCCATCTAGTTGGCACTGTCATGTTTTAGAAAGCACGCCAAATATTAGACAATCCTTTCCATCACATTTCTCCATTTTGTTTGGTGAGTTTTTTTTTTTTTTTTTCCATTAATTACTTTGATAAATTTTTGAACATTAAGTCTCTTGTTTTTTTATTCCTAAGAGCTATTGAAATGTATTGATTTAAAAATAAATAAAAACAGCTAAACAGGGGAAGGCATCAAACTACCCCTTAAAGGACAGATGTTCGGCCTTTAATGTCTTCATCTCACACCTTTTTTAAGGCATTCTTTTAGTTGGTTTGGAAATAGCATATTTGTATAATTATAAAAACTATGCATACAAAAGTAGGGACAACTAGATGGACCGACCTGATTGATTACCCTGAAACTCATAAGATGGTGAGTTGATTCTCCTATATTATTTCCACGGGCACCACTGTATCATATTCTCCCATGAGGGAACGGATATGACGCTAACCACCAACATCTAAATTAGTTTTCAACCACTCAATATTTGTACATGCAGCAGATGGATAGGAAATCTGAATTGTTCATCTCTTATAGGCCCTGTTGTGGATGGGCTATATACCAAAACAAACACAAGCACAAAGAAGCTTCTGGTTGGATAAATTGTGCCTCATGAAATATGATAATTTATTGGACCTTTTCTATGTAATCCTCATAAATCTTTCAATCAGTAGCTGGAGAACTTTTTTTTCTTTTTCTTACACATGCACACACATGCCACCACACACTCACGCCGTAGTGGAATTTCACCACCTATGGGTACTCGAACACTCAACCAGGCGTTGAAACTTCGGAGAGCTTACCACCGGAGTAAGAGCAAGAACCCTAGCTGGAGAACTTACTTTAAGGTGCTATGCATCCATGGCTAGGCCTAAGAAATGAATATATCAGATCTCATACATGGAGATTGAGTTTTTTATAAATTAATATATCCCAAGTTCTTGTTTTCACCAGATGTTTTATCTGCGCAAGAAAATCAGCTTGCTTTCTGGCATGGTGGGAAGATTTATTCGTGTACTAATTATATATAATTACAGTACTTTGTCTGAGGGGTATGGCCCTAATGATGTCTATGTGAAATCCAAACCATGCATCTTGTGCACTTCCTCGTGATCACCATACATCCAAAAAAAAAAAAACATCCGGACCCAAAACTTATGTGGGGCACCACAGGGAGCAATATACCAATCATACCTAACACATTTATATATTGACAAGGTTTAGCCCTCCTTAGTTTTGTAATACTTCCAAATTTGGTTTGTTTCTTCCTGGTGAAGCATACCCGGTGTGTGGGTTGGATGGCATATACAACAAAGGCGACTCACATTTTATCTGGAAGTTTCTATGGTGTTAATTCATGGTTCAAATTGTGTGACCACTTCGGATTGGTCATGAATCGATGAACATCTGATGGAACTTTAAAATGTATATTTTCTGACTGCATGCCTATTAAAAGTGATGTGAAGCAGGTCGAAGATGCATTCTTAGCATAGCTGGATCAAAAGAAGACTGAACGAAAGTGGAACCAGTCCATTAGAATTGGACCCCATCCTATGTATGTCATGACGTAATTGGGTCCCAAGCATGTCTATTTTGAAGAAATTCATTTCGGATATGGAGAAATTGTCGTTCAAAGTTTTGATCGTAAAAGAGAACTTTTGATCTAGGCATCATCACAAAATACATTGATCTTTATGTAGCAATGCATCCATGATCATTCAAACCATGCAACGGATCGTTGACAATTGTTTCACAAGAAAATTCATGGCGTGAGGGTTAAAATTAAGATTTTAGGATTTTTTTTTATTTTATTTGTTATAACTTCTATTATCATTGTATTTCCCTATTTTTAGAGTTTTATAATATTTGTATTTTTAGAAGCTACATGTAATAATGTCAGGAATGTTCCAATAAGATCTTACATTTCTATTTTTGACAAAATTAACCTTTCGGGAGATTTTGTTATTTTAGTTAATTTTCAATCAAATAAAGTTTTTGGGTCATTATGTTAGTGATGTAATTGAGCAATCTTATATTACTATTCAATAAAAATACTCAAATTTTCTCTCTTACTTCATGTGAAATTAAGAACTCGCCTTGTGGATTCAAGGTCTTCTTTGTTGTTATTTCACGTTATTCCCTTCATCACTAGGTATCAAAGTAAGACATTTCCTCAACTCGATGGCATCTAATAATGGTTTAAGTAACAATCACATGAACAATTGTAATGACCCGAAAAATTTCGTGCTAAGACCCAAATACTAACTCTATTTTTCTTAGAAGTTATTTGTGGGTTAATTAGCGTTAAACTTGATTGCTTGTGAAATTAGCATCAATCACTTTAAATTTGATCTGCAGGACTCAAAACCTGTAGAATCGTTAGCACTATGTTACACTGAAATCTGAGATTCAACGTTAAATCCAGTTGCTCTTCGAAATTTTTAGAAGCTTTGGATCGGACCTGGACCGCACGTCGAAAGTCCGATAGCGATGATCTTAGACAATTATGGTGACCATGTTGGACTTGACCATCACCTCAAAAATCAAGTCCAGATGATGTCCTGGGTCGATTTGATTGAGTCCGGAGTAAAGAGTGTGAGAACGGTGAGAAATTAAATATGATTTTATGAAATCTGAGTCGTGTCGCTTGCGCGATGATTTTAAGCAATCTGACCATTGGATTCTGACCCAATTTCACCCTCAGATCAGGGAAGATGGCCCAGGCATGTCATGATGCTTGTGGACCTGATCGAGTTTCGATAACCGTTGAATTGAGTGTGGTCCGCCACAGCTGATCTGTAAATCCGATCGGTACGAAAACTCAGCTTGACCTAGATCCATGGTCAATGAGCTTAAGTCCGACCGCACGTGGAAAAAGGACCACCGGAAGTGCTCCGTTGGATCGAGAGAGGCCTGATTTGGTTATAACCTAAGTATTCCTTGGCCCTGGGGCTATTTTCATCAATGTTAGGCCTATATATAGACCTTAAAACCCTCACTCTCTTTTCCATACGAATTTCCTAACCCTAGCTAAGAAAGAGAGAGAAAGTGAGAGAGAAGTTGGTGAATCATCTTAAGATTCTTTCCTGTTACTCTACATCCTTAAACCATCACTTTTGAATCGTTATTCCGGCGATTCTAAGTTCCTTCTTGGGTAAGTTAATCTAACTCTAATCTGTTTTAGAGCTTAGAAGAGTCTATGTGTTGATGTAGCTCATTTTTATTCTTGCCTTAGGTTATCTAGTCGCCGTTAACGAAGACATATCGTCTGAATCAGTTCAGTGTACTTTTTCTGGTTTAAGGTGCGGACTATATTCGTATAGGTTATGGTTTTCAAGGCTTTCAATATTAGTTAATGGTTTATTCTTGTTGTGGGTGCTATTTCACATGCCAAATGCTATGTTCGTTTTGCGTTCCTGATATGTATGTGTTATATTGAGATTTGTGTATTCTATATATATGTAGGAAGTATCGTATGCGTATAAAATATGAACACGTGCTTGCCATGATTAACTGTCGTGTATTTGTGCTAGTTGTATGTGTGTCAACTCCTTGGCAAAAGGAATTGTCCAAATGTGTGTATTCCAACATACGTCATGTATGTTGAACTATGTAGTCTAAGTGTTTGTAGAAATGTCTGAATGGTCTAAAGTGCAATATATTATCCTATTTGCGGGCGTTGAGAAGCGATTCTCAACACTCCTATTAGTGTGTATGATTTCCTATATGCAAGTCACATTCTTTGTTGTTAACTTCAAGTATTACTTATGTTGAAATCCATGTTAAGTTGATATGTTTCAAATGCCCACATACTGTATGATTTGAATTGTTGTTCCATTACTGTTTTAAGTATTGATATGAATATTTGTCGTAATAGAATGTGTTTGGGACTATGAAATAGTTAAGGAAATCGGTAATCGGTCTTGAGTTTGTGGCTGAGGTTGCTTTCGCCACGAAGGACGTGATTTGACGAACCCGAGTCGTATTAGAGTTGTCGGCAGTGGTTTGGCCACACGGAGTGTTTGCGCACTCTATGTCGTTTAACCCAACGTGCGCTCGTGCTAGTCGAGTTCGTCAAGTAACCCGATTGTCCGAAGTATGTTAACCATGTATGGACGCTATTGCTTGAATCTGGAGTACCAAACTTACCGATGAAATTTCGTTAACCGTTATACCTTGATCCGCTAAGACTCATGAGCTGGGCATGGTGGTATGGGACACCGTAGTCGAGCTGTCGGCTTACGCTGGGGTGACGAGCCTCCCCGTAGTGACCAGTGAGCATACTAGACTCGTGAGCCGATTATGGTGGTATGGGACACTATATTCGTGTTGTCGGCCTAAATTGATTGGTGACGAGCCCTTTGTAGTGACCTCGAGCATACCTTGACACTATAGTAAGGCGACGAGCCTTAGAGTAGTAATGAAGGTATGATAGGTGTGCATTGATTGGTGACGAGCCCTTTGCAACGACCTAAAACCATATGATCGTATGAGATGGCCTAGGACTGACGACCCTAGAATGGATCACTGTGTGGAATTTGATATGAGGAAGGTACCTTAGCTTCCCAATCCTGCTGTATGAAAAGGACTAATAACAATCTGGTAATCATGTTCATGCACCGCATTTGCATGTGCGTGGAAGTCGTTGGGACTGCGGGAGGATGTCATGCGTAACGTAAGATGAAGACGCTGAGGGAGGAAGGCGAGGGCATGCATCATCTATACATACATCCTTGCACTAATAAGAGTAATTAGGACATGTTTGATTGTTTTGCTTTATCATTACTGTTTGATTGAATTGATAACATGTTAACATTTGCTTTATTGTTCCACTGAGTTGATCACTCACTCCCACGTTCTGGGACGGTGTTTAAACACCAACCAGGCCCTGTTGTAGGTTCAGATGATGGCATAGCCTGCGAGGCGGAGCCAGAATGATGAGGCCGCATTTTCTTTTATACAGTTCTTAGGTGGGTTCTTGTGAGCCATGTCTTGATGTGCGGAGAATTCTGGGTTATTGTAATAGATGATGTCATTTAATACTTGTACTTTTAATAGTAACACTTGTAAGTATGACCTGGCATGTATACGTATTTCAGAGACTTGCACATGTACACATATGTTTCTATAAGTCTTCCGCTTGCGTTTCTCACTTATCCCTGAATTATGTTCGCAGTTTGGCTTAATCTATCCCATGTTTTATGTACTCTTACAGACAACATACATTCATCATTAAATATGTTGCATAAGTGATGTTTTGAAACTCGGGAGCTGAGTTATGCTCGACCCCCGAACTTCAGGGCGTGACAACAATGCTCCATAAAATGATCAAATGACGATGACGGCATTTGAAGCTTTCCTGCGAAAGAATCTACGAGCCATACGAAGACTACAAGCAATAATCGACCATTTGACAGAGGGCTTGGGGTAGACTCGTGTTCATAATGAGGAGCATCCTACGATTGGTGATGGAGCTTGTGATTGTTAAGTTTGTGGTGTGATACCAGTGATAAATCACAAACCACCACCTGATATTGGTGAATTTAGCGATAAGGAATTTGATGATATAATTCTCCATAGAGAAGAATGAAAAGTAACAAGACAAGGATGAGATAGAGAATACAAGATGAAGGTTGACCTTCTTAACTTTATAGCCAACTTCACATCAAGAACTTCATCGATTGGCTTCTTAAAGTTGAACAATTCTTAAACTATATGGAGATTCTCGAGGAGAAACGGGTCAAGCTCATGACCTATAAATTGAGAAGTAGAGCCTCTGCTTAGTGGAAATAACTTTAACTTCTACAGCCCAAGCAGATGAAAGCACCCATCTGCACATGGTAGTAAATGAAATAGTTGATTTAGACACGTTTCTTATCAATCGACTATGACCATGTAATATTGTTCTAATAATATCAAAATTATCTGCAAGGTAGCCAATTCATGAGAGACTACACAGAGAAATTCCATCACATGTCCACGACAAATGATTTAGACAAGACTAAGCCACAGTGAGTCAACGGATTCACCGGTAGGTAACATAAGACGATACAAGATCGGATCTAGATGTAACCTAAATGAACGATTAATGAGACAGTCAAATCTACTACCCTAGTAAAGATGCAAAATAAAATGATTATTATTGAACATTCACGCAATGCAATGCAATGTAGTCTCGTGGAAGGATCCTTGGGAGGGGGTCCCCAACCTCCTCTAATCATGAACCCAAATAACATTTTGGGTTTTATAAGAAATAACATTGTATGAAAACCTGCAATCTTCGTACCCTACCAAACCATACTCACAAGATAAATGGGTCAGGTCTTGGTTCTATACATTAAGCCCCAAACATAAAACAAAAAGATCCTTTTTTTAAAACTTAGACCCAACCAAACCCGACCCAATTTTAATAGATTGGGTGATTGGGTGTAGAGCCACATTTCTGCCCAGATCAGGTCAAGGCCCCATGGACCTGACCCATTTGCATCAGTCCTAAGAGCACCAGTGCATTTGGTTTGAGTTTACCATTGTAATATTATAATTAAAAATGTCAAAAGTATTTAAATAATTTAACAAAAATACACTTTGTCAGTCATTGGATATACGTGCTAGTATTGATTAGCTTATTGTTCCAAAGAAATGGATTTGTTTTATTTTTGGTCCACATTCAACTGGCCCACTAGATCATGAGAACTGATCTTTCTTTGGCTAGAGCATCTAAGGTGGGGCCATTTTACTCCTTGGCCATTATAAATAGATGACGCCAATGATCATCAACCGTCCATAGTCCTTCATTATTGTGGTTGATGACCGTATTAAATAAGTAAATAAAATATAATTTGCCATCAATGCGGGGATAGCTCAGTTGGGAGAGCGTCAGACTGAAGATCTGAAGGTCGCGTGTTCGATCCACGCTCACCGCAATTATTTATTAAATTTTGTTTTCTGACACGTGGTCGGGATTGATGAATCCTACACATAGGTTCCTTTTTTATTTTGTCCTTATTTCCATCCAGAATCAATTTTATACATTACTTTTTTATTTTCATTTATAAGATGATCCTAACCATCCAATTTAGTTTTTATTTTCTATTGTTTTTTCTTCTATGAAACAAACAATCCTAACTATATATTCCTTTATCATTTAGATTTTTTATTTACAGCCTAGACTAATCCTGGCCACAAGTTCTTTTATCATCTAGTTTTTATTTACAACTCTCAATTGATCCTAACCATCCAATTTAGTTTTATTTATACCTCACAAACGGTCAATCTTAACCATATGATATTTTTTTAAATCCTATTTTTGTTTGGTATTTATTTACAAGTATCAAACAATTCTAACCAGCTAATCATTTTTTATTTAGTTTTGAGTTATAGCTATACAACCACCTAAACCATCCAATCAATTTTTATTTAGTTTTTAGTTATAGCTATATAACAATCCAAACCACACAATCCTTTTTCATTTTTTATTTTTTTTATGGCTATCCCGATTCCAACCATCCAATCCTTTGTATGTAACCCAATTGAACAAACATGTAATAGTTTTATTTAAACCGATTGATCAATCGATAGCCTTTTTATAGCTTTTTTTTTTTTTAAAACATTATCAAATGGTCCTAACAATCTAATTTGGTTTTTATTTAAATCTATCAAACAACCGATCCTAACCATCCAACCCTTTTCATTTAATTGAACTGATCATTCATCTGACACTTTTTTTAAAAAAAACCAGTCTATCAACCATTCGATATATCCGGTTTAGCTAAAGCAATTGATCATTTGATAGCTATCCATCAAATCAACAATCCAATCCCTTGGTTTTTATTTATATATCAAGCAGTCCAACCTTCCAATCCTTCTTTCAAATTTCAATCATTCCATAAAATATAATTTTATTTGGTTTTATTTATAGCGATGAAATGACCCCATCCTTTCAAATTGTTAAACTACAGACTACACCACAAAAATCATATCATGTTTTTTTCACTACAATGACATGAATATGCAAAATTAATGAGATGAGACATCTAATAGAGATATCTAAAGATCTTAATAGATTACACAAATCTATCTAAATTACTTTCTATGGTAGATATAATCTAACATTATTTAATCCAATTCATCAACCATCCAGTGGTTTTTAATTTATGCCAATTGATCAATTGGTAGTTAACCATCTAATCAATCATCAAATCCTTTTTATTTAATCTAATTGATCAATTAATGGTTAAGCATCCAATTCCTTTTGTTTAATCCAACTGATTAATATTTAAGACTATTAAACTTGATTTTATGTAGTTTTATTTACATCTAATCAAATGATCCTAACCTTCAATCCCTTTTATCTAACTCGATTAATTGATAGTTAACCACTAAATCAACTTACCTTTATTTAGTTTTTATTTACATATATCAAACGACCCAAACCATCCAATCATTTTTTATTTAATACAATTGATTAACTGATAGTTAACCATCCATTTAATCCAATTGATCGATTTATAGTTAACCATCTAATCAAATCAATTAATGATTAAAAGTCCATGCCATCCTAACCATCCAATCCTTTTTTTTATTTAATTCAGTTGATCAATTAATGGTTAACCATCCAATTGATAATATGGTTAAAAGTAAAACTGTAAGTGGTCCATGTTTCAAGGAAATATCATTTTTCTTAAATTCTATTTAGTTTTTAATTATAGCTACCAAACCATCCAACTAATCAATTGAGGATTAAAAGTAAAATAGTAAATGATTGAAGTGAAAATTTAATGGTTGTTATTATTGTCTACTTGTGTAAATTTTTGGCTATGCTCCACCCCAACTAATTTTGGTTTTGCTCTGTCCACAACAGATCCAACGATTTAGATAGGCAATCCAAATCATCCTCGCATGCGGTTCTAAGGGTACGTTTGATTTTCTAATTACAGAGGTAATTCAAGGTAAGTGGGTAATAATTATTTACCCTTATATTCCCAGTTGGATTTCCAAGGTGATGTTGGCCGCCACCTTTCATTTATAGCACTTCTCACATCCCAGAGGATAAAAATATTAAATCTTGGGGCTCACCATGATGCTTGTGTCTTATCCATACCGTCCATCCCTTTAGCCAACTCATTTTATGGCATGAGCCAAAAAATGAGACAAATCCAAAGATCAAGTGGACCACACCACAAGAAACAATGGGAATTGAACTCCTACCATTGAAAGCTTCTTGAGGACCCCATAAGTTTTAAATCAAATTGATATTTTAGTTTCCACTTTATCCATGACTGTGTGATCTTATGAACAGGTTGGATGACAAATAAACATCAATGTGGGCCCAGGGGAGAAAACAACTTTCAAACATTAACGTCTTAATGATCATTGTTTCCTAAGGTGTGGTCCACTTGAGCCTTTTATTTTCCTCATTTTTGGGCCCATGCCTTAAAATGTATTTTTTAAAAGGATGAATGGTGTGGATAACGCACATATATCATGATGGGGCCCACATATTTAAATCAGTAATAACACGGTTTGTATGGACCGATTTTCAAAATGTAATTCCCAGCTAATTTCAAACAGGTGGAGTAAGTAATAATTACTTATTTCCATGTATCTACCGGGGGAAATTAAAAATCAAACAGCCCCTAATGTGCAGTGATCTTGACCACCCAATTAGTGGGTCACATAGTGAACAGAGCGTATCTCCATTTCATAACTATTAAGCAATCCAATCATATTCTTTTTTACATGCTCTATAATTCACCACCATTTTGGAAACAGAGGTGACATTGTGAACAGAGAATCTTTAAACTAATGTTGTTCGAGTAATTCAAATCATCATCATCACCATCTAACCTTAACCCCCAATTAACTGGGTTCACTGCATGAATCTTCTTCCGCCACTCTACTCTATCAAGGGTTATAATTACAGTTAGGCTATGATACATCAAAGTCTTTTCTTACTACCTTTAGTCATGTCCATTTGGGTCTTCACCTTACCTCCCTGGAGCCATTGATTTCAATCAACTCATTCCTTCTAACCACTCCAGTTTTTAATCCATGTTGTACATGATCAAACCATCTCAATCTACTTTCCCTTGCCTTGATACGCACTAGTGTTACTCTTAAGTTTTCTCTAATGCATTCATTTCTAATTCTATCATTTCTTTTTTTGCTGCTCACTCATCTCATCGTCTCCATTTCAACTACACTTATCCTATGAATATGTTATTCCTTGCTCACACAACATTTTTAATAAAGTATGATTAGTCTTATAGCTATTTTATAAATTCTGCCTTTCAATTTCAGTGGTACATAATGGTCACTTCAAAAGCAAATACAGTTTCTTCTACATCACTTGAATTCCATCTGCAACATCTTTATTAATCTATTAACTCTCATAACTTATTGATCCAACATATTAGAAGTGGTTATTCAAGCAATCCTTATAATCTATGTAAATTTTAATGGATGGTTAAAAGTAAAATAGTGAATAGTTTAAATTCAAAGGAGAAAATCAGATAGTTACTGTTGTTGTCTTACTGTAATTTTTAGGTTGTACTTTGTCAATAGTTATATTAACAATTTGGACTTGACTAGATTTCTGTACAACTGCACCATGCTTGAGGTTGGAAAGCCACCACCATTTCTTAGAAGATGCAAAACTAACTAGCTTAGAAGCCTAGCTCTATATTTCATAACCATGACAGTTTTCCTAAGAAGGATAGAACATTACAAATTGCACATTGGAACAACGCCATTCTACAATATGTGACTGGGCTAAATACTAATCTAGACCCTTAAACTGTGGCTCCATTGTCAATGAAGCGTGGAACGAAAATGGCATCAATCAATAGATCTTAAACAACTGAGTCTGCTTGTTTACCATTTTTCAAACTGTTCGCTTGATGGTTCCCAATGGGATGTAGAGGTTTATCTGATTGGCCTGATATTAGCCCCCTATTTTATCAACGATGGAACCGATGACTTTGGATGGTCAGGATTGGCATACTGATGCGTTGGTAGCATTAACTTATAAGTGAACTCCTATGCTATTATCACAAGGATTTTTGTTTTAGATAAAGACTTAACATTCTCTTAGGGCGTGATAGATAATGTATTCACTCCCAAATTTCATACATGCAATAAAGTATTTCAAATTAAACCTTCCAAATTAGGATTGGAAGTTTATTAGGATTGGAAGTTTAGATATATCATAAACAGAGAATTAAAGCTATTTGATCATCTAATTATCGGATTAGTAGACATTTATTGGACAGAAAATAGAAAAAATATTTTCAACAAACAGGTGTCCATGAATGAAAGGTTATGATTGCGTAACCCCTCAAGTTTTGGGACTGCTATGAACTATGACTTAGTAATAGCAAGTTCCATAATTTAGTAGTTCTAATTGAGTAACATCTATAAGCACCTACGTGCAAAGAGTAAATTTCTTCCACACCATGCATTATCTCAACTTTATTTTGAAAGGTAAGCAGCAAATTTTTAATACCAAGACATAAGTCCAAAAAGTTGTTAAGGATACAGAGAAAAGTGAAAGAAAAAGGAAAGAAGAGAAGGGGTGTACGTACGTACACATCAGGTGAGAAAGTAGAAAGAACTTACACTCTCAAGTTAAGAAGAGAACCACATCATGAATTAAATAATAATAATAATAAATAAAAAATAAAAACTCGCACCCCAAATAAAATAAAATAGGAGAGACGTAATGTGTACATCTTGAGCTAAGGAAATAAAGAAACCCACATCTAAGGTAAGGAAAAGGAAATGAGCTACGAACCAACCAGCTAAGGGAGAATAAATAAGCTAAAGCAAGTGGTCTAATTTTAGTGATAATAGAAATATAATTGATGAACTAATAGACTGAATTTGACTGTACCTAATTTGGGGCCCACTTGTATAAATGGGGACCATAAGAGGTGAGACAGATCTTTGGGTCACACTCACACCCCACGCACACCCAAACACTCACACTATAGTGGAATTTTACCACAATGGGTACTTGAACCCATGACTTGGAATTGAAACTCTTGTGGGTAGGCATGAGTAAGGACCCATCTAGGTGTTATCCTAACCATGTGGGGCCCACTTCGTATTTGTTAAATACCTATGTTGTCCATTTATTTTTCCAAGCCCAAACCTTAAGAAGGCCCAAAATTAAAGACTATACCACTAAAAATAGTAATGAATGATTATTAAAAACTTTTGTAGGCCATAAAAGTTTTTAAGCCATAAAAGTTTTGGATCGAGCGTAAATTCATTTATTTTTTTCCCTTCATCCAGATCTTCATCATCAACAAGTTGGATGACAAATAAACATTAAGAAAACCTTAAGATGGGCCTTTCGAATTTTTAACGGTGCGTCACTCAATCACCACTATTTCCAATAGTGTGGTCTACTTGAGATTTGGATCTGCATAACTTTGGGAGCCGTCCTAAAATGGGTTGGAGAAATTGAGGGACGATGTAGATATACAACGCATTATCAAGGTGGGCCCATGGTAAGGGCAAAGTGTCACTGGGGTGCAGTAGCATTCAATGAAACGAAAACCTTGGTAATCTCATACGGATGTGGATTGCATCCAACCGGCTAGACTTTAGCAAGGAATGGGCAAATCTCTGTGGGACACGAATTTCCTTTGATAGAAAGTTCCTGTATTGGGATGCTAGGTGGGGCCAACGTTATATTTATAATAAATCCATTATGTAAATCCGTTTTGTGAGCTCAAATTAGGAGATTTGATCAAAATGAGGTGGATAAAAAATCAAGCGGTTATAAGACATGGAAAATTGGGAAATGAGTTTCCTACATATACCCGTGAGCTCTACCTTGATGTTTATATGCAATCTAAATTGTTTATAAAGTCATTTCCATTGGGATGAAGTGAAAATAAATACCCAAAACTTAGCCAAATAAGAAACTTGTGGCCTTAAAAATGTTTCAACTGTTGGGACTAAAGCCCTGCTATTTTCTCTCGTGCAGCTCACACTTAAGTTCTGAATCCACTTCAATTTCAGACACGTCTTATAATATTTTCGAAAACGTATATACACGGTGAATTTCTAGCAAACATCAAGGTTTAAGGAAGACCATGCATAAAATTTTAACATCGCAGCGCAGAACTCTATGCGAAAGGCTTTGTGCAGGGAATCCGCGTCCAATATGCGTTAGTAGCTGACCACACAACAACGTTCAAGGAAAACCCTACAGTAAATGACCCTTGCATTTAATGCAACCTGAGCTTTTGGATCTGCTTCAATTTTGGACTCATATAATGACGAGGGCGTCGATAAACAGATACAGCCCATACACAGATCTGCCCGTTCCTTGCCAGAGAGGGGAGACCGGACTCCATCAGCTTCCATCTGGCAGAGTGTGGTAGTTCCTATGCATGCACTCATAACTACATGCTGCATGATCAGATAGAAATAGGCCGTAACTTTTACATGTGGCATAATTAGATAGACATAAGCCGTCTAAATAGTATTCCCCAGTTTAGACGGGCCAAAAACCGAAAATTACACTGCAAATGCGTCCGAAATTGGATTGGTCAGCATCTTTGGACGGATAAAATTGAAACTCAGTTAGTGGTTCATATTCAATAAGAAAATAGTCATTAATAAATAAATTTTTTGTATTATTACATATATGATATGGTTGAAACGAATAAACGGTTTATTTTAACTTAAATATGTGCCACGTGTACATGTTTCCTGTGCATGCGTATGAACTACTGCACTACCGGTGCATTAAAAAAAAATCTCGGAGGATATTTTCGCAATAAACTGAAGGAACAGGGGTAAAGAAGATGTATAACATGAAGGCCGTGCTTAACTAGGGTTTTGCTTCATCTATTCTTGCCTCTTCAGAGAGAGAGAGAGAGAGGAAGAGTCTCTCTGCAGTCAATGGGAAATTTCAGGGTAAAATCTTTAAATCCTCCAAAAACCCATCTGCATAGAAATCCTATTTCTTATCATGCATTTATATTTTATTTTTAATATTTTGAAAATTTCGTGGGCAGTTTCATCAATACCAGGTGGTGGGTCGATCTCTTCCCACCCCATCCGACGAACACCCCAAGATCTACCGCATGAAGCTATGGGCCACCAACGAAGTCAGAGCAAAATCCAAGTTCTGGTAGTTATTCACCACTTTGCCCTTTTCCCTATTTTTTCTTTCATTATTTATTATTTCTACAAACTCATTGTCAGGTATTTCTTGAGAAAGCTGAAGAAGGTGAAGAAGAGCAACGGACAAGTGCTTGCCATTAACGAGGTCTCTCTCTCTCTCTCTCTCTCTCTCTCTCTCTCTCTCTCTCTCTCTCTCTCTCTCTCTCTCTCTCTTCTTTTAACCACTGAGTTTAACTGCTCAGTTGTCTGACACAGTGAGTTGACTCTGTCGAGTCTTGGGTCCTTTTTAGTATTTTTCTTCTTCTTGCTGGAAATCTAATGCTCACTGATTTGATTTGATCGGATTCTAAATTGGAGCCATACATTTCGAGCCGCTGGATCAAATATGTATCTTCTGTTTCTCGATGCATGCTACCTGATTTTGCTGTGCCATGATATGTATAGATATGTAGCTGATGCATCCAGGACCACACACATTGATCAGAGGATGCATCCAAACAGGTGGCTAGCAACGATCTGATTGATCTAACCGTCTAGGCTATCTTGTTCGAGGATCTGGATCAGATCTGTTTTCTGATGGCAGATCTGGATCAAGTCACAGTCAAATTTGATTGTGGGCCCACGGGATCAATAAAACGTTCTTCAAGTTCATAAGATGTGTTATCTAATTAGTTGTTAGAGAGTTAAGAGTTAGTCTATAACGTTCAACAGATTTTCCGTTATTATTTATGTCATTTACTTTTGTGCGGCATTCTTCGGCATAAAACAATGTCCAAATTACATAAAATTGGTCATGTTGGAAAGTCTAGTCAGTTATTTGTCAAATGAGCCCGAGATTACGTTATTCCATTATCGATTCAGTTATGGTTGATTTTTGGAAAGCAAGTATGGTTTTGAACTTGTGATAGGATTAAAGGATATTTTGGTCTTTTTGATGTTTTAGTGAAAAGATGAATGAAATTAAATTACAAGCAATGGATGGTTAGGATTTCTTTCGCTTGGAAACATGTAAAGATTTATGAATATTATGATGGAAAAAGTTACTTTTGTGTTATAACATGTATTGATTCCCATTTGGTATGTGTTGCCTATGGTAAAAGTAGTGTTTTAAATAGCGGTAGCGTGTTGCGTAGCGTTCAACCCTCCGTAGCGTGTAGCGTAAGCTATACAATACTTCTATTTTTTAATTTTAAAAAAAATATATATATATATATATATTTATATATGATAAATATTAAATAGTAAGAAAAAAGCAAAATATATAAATGCCACATTCTTCAAAAAAACATACATCACAGTGGACCCTACGCATGTAGGCCATGCCATACACACACAACAGAGGACCCCACGCGTGTGGGCCATGCCATAAACACACAACAGTGGACCCCACGCATGTGGGCCATGCCATACGCACACCACAATGGACCCCACGCATGTGGGCCATGCCATACACACACCACAGTGGACCCCACGCATGTGGGCCATGGCATAAAACACCATAGAGGACCCCCACACGTGGGCTGTGGCATAGAACACCACAGTGGACCCCACGCATGTGTCCCACGTGATGGTTGGATGGGTCAAATCCATGCCATACACACCACAGCTCCCATAAAAAGAAAAAAATTGAAAAAAATGAAAAAATAACACAACATTTCAGCATAAATAAAAATAAAACTCATTAAAAATAATTAAAGGGCCAAAACATACCTTAAATAGAGATTTAATCAACTTAAAATTGATTTTTGAGAGCTACGCGTCCGCGCGGCTGTGAAAAGAGGGATACGCGATTTCTCCCTTGTTTGGGCTTCAATGCTCCTGAAATTCCAGCAAGATGATGCTCTTGTAATTCCGATTGAACTCCAAAAATCGGATTTGAGAAATGGCTCTTCGAAATCTTGGAATCAAAGCTTAAAAAATGGGGAACCTGCGGCTGCTGCGGCATTGCAATAGGGCTGTTCAAAAGCCCTATTGCGATTGTTTTAAGTTTTATATATATATATATATATATATATATATATATATATAAAGACTTATAATATGAGTCCCCCACCACCTACTCAAAAGAAAAGATGCCCAGCCACCACCATTTAAAAACAAGTTTTTAACTAAAATGACTTTTATTTTAAAATTCTTACGGTAGTCCTGAGGCGTATGCGATATACGCTACATGCTACGTATGTGTAGCGTACGCTACAGGCCTTTAGCATACGCTACTGCGTATTTACGCTATTTTATACGCTACGTAGCGTTTTTTGTACACTACGCTACGTAGTGTACGCTACGCTACCACGCTATTTAATACACTGGGTAAAAGAAGAGTGGGGAAATGTTGTCAGTGATCAATCAGCGGTCCTTTATTTTATTTTCCATTGTATCGTTGAAGAAATTGTGGTTTGATCTTCAAGAAAAAGTTAAATACTTGAATTGAGATTCCTCCTTCAATGTTGTTGCATCTATTTCAATATCAGAGCAAGCTGCAGGGTTTGCATGTTTCTTTCTTTTCTTTTCTTTATTTATTTATTTATTTATTTATTTTTATATAAATCTTTCCGTAGTTGTTACCAATTCGGAACCCCAAAACCCCAATTGCTTCCCAAATTTGTAATATTCCCCAATTTCCTAACCCCATATTTGCAAATTTCCCCAATCTCTTTCATCCAAACCTTAATTTTTTTCATTTTTCTGAATGCTTTTGCAAATGATCAGAATCTCCAAAATTTTAGAACCCTAAAAACCCAACTGTGCAAAGTTACTAATGTTTCCACAACCTTAACACAATTTGTCGAAGCTAAATTACCTAAGATAAATTCCCAACCTCCCAAAATTTTCCCAAATAAAAAACCCACTTTTGAAGGATTGAAGAAAATTCACAATGAACCTGATGTTTGACAAGCACTAATCATACTCTAAATCTTCAAAAGAGAAAAATGAATCACCAGCGCAAGAGTAGAAGGTACGAGACCAAATTGTGGAAACTAAGGAGCAATGCACAAAACTCTCAAGGAAGTGGTTTCTAACAAAAAGTCCTGATCCAAGATGGTGAATGTAAAGAATTCACCATTGAATTGTTTGATAAATACTGGATAGATCAATTGAGAACATATTGATGGATCAACCAGCATGTTTCTAGGATATTCAAGCGATAAATCAATGGAAATGAAAGAAATGATGAGTGATTATTCATGGATTATATTGGTGAATTTTGAGATTATTGAAGTTGAAATGGATGCACTAGCATCATTCCAAAGTCACGATTAGGGTGCCTTTGATGCAATTGCAGTGGGAAGTCAATTAAGAGTAAGAGAAGAGGTCATGATCGATAATTTGATATTCAAAGCTGACAAATCTATTACAGAAAGGGGGGGCCTAATGCCCATTGTGCAGAGAATGACAAAGAAGCAATAGAAAAGGTGGCATGATATGCAACACCATCGTTTCCAAGCATTGCCAAGTTGATGCTTAGGCCTTCATAACCAAATGCTGCCACATCCAAGGAGAACATGTTGTAAATGGGAAACATGGACGTTGATCAATCATGGCTATCAACTTAAGGATGTTCTTTTTAAAGCCTAGGGGATTAATGTATCCAAAACCAAATACACTGATTAAAGGATGGATTTAGGTAAAACAAGATGGGCATTCAATAATCTGACCAATCAAATCAACTAGGTTGTCTCAATCAAGGATTTGGATTAGATCCATGGCCTAATGATAGATTTAGGCAAATCACAATCAAATTAGATTGTGTATACAATCAAATGTATGAAATTTTATTTATTTATTTTTGTGTAGCTCTTCAATAAATAATCAGAGGCAGTTTTGTCTTTTCAAGACTTCCATGTGAGTAGCCCGCTAGTGCTTCTCTTCTTTCCATAACCTGCACCAACATGAATTATTAAGGAGCTCATGCAACAAAAGAATATGTGGGGTCCATCGTAATGACGGTGTGATATTCACTCCATACATCTGTTGCGCCGGCTCATGTTAGGATGTCAATCCAAAAACGAGGCAGATCAAAGACTCAAGTAGGCCACAACACAAGAAAGAGTGGGAATGGGGTCCCCACCATTGAAATCATTAGGGGGGCCTTCACTCTTTCTATCTCTGCGTGTAGCTCACACCTTTCTCTCCAACTAGTCTCTTTATTTCTCTCTTCTTCCTACTCTCTCCACGTGCGTTGCACATGCCATACCACTAGTTAGAGGTAAGAGCTAACTAATGACTTGTTCAACAAGTTCCCTTTAGAGGCTCTTCGAATTGGTGGGGAATAAAAAATTAACTAAGGAAATGAAATCGATTTCCTCAAATGTGAGGATTTCCCTTGTTTACAAAAGCCAAGAAGATTGAGGAAATCAATTTCCTTTTCCTCATATTTCGTTAGAGTTCTTTGATAAATAGCCATCTTCTTTTCCACTCTCGGACCTAAATAAAAGGAAATCTTTTTTCCTTTTACACAATTGTCCTTTGATGCAACCTTTTCCTTTCCTCATCGACCTTTTGGTTTCCACCAATTCAAACATGCCCATAGCTTTTTTGTCATTTTGTGAGGAATTTTCAGGTGTCAAACAATTTTCAAATGACAAGAAATTGATCATGTTTGAAAGGCTACCAAATTATCTTTCAATGAGCCCAAGATTATGCAATTCCAATTGCATTTGAATTATTATCCATTTTTGGAAGGCGTGTAGTTGTGACAATATCAAGGGATATGTTTGTCATTATAATGTTTTAGTGAAATAGATTATTAGGGTTAGAAGCAATGGATGGTTAGGATTATTTTATGGCTTCCTTTGCTTTGAGAATAGGTATATGCACATGTAGAGATTCTTTTATGAATAGTTATGATCATAAAAAGTAATTTTTTTCCAAGTTATAGCATTTATTGCTTCCCGCTTGACATGTGTTGCTTATGGAAGAAGAATAAGAGAATTTTGTGATACTAGCATTACGACAGTAGGTTGTTGGATTTCAACAAGCAATCCTTTATTTTTTCGAGTGGATATGGCATGTGGAGAGAAGAGGGAAGAGAAAAGGAGAGAGAAATTGGAGGGAAAGGTGTGGGCTACACACAGAGAGAGAAAGAGAGAAGGCGCCCTAAATGATTTCAATGGTGGGCATCACGTCTCCACTCTTTCCTGTGTTGCGACCTACTTGAGTTTCCGATCTGCCTTGTTTTAGGCTAACGTCCTAACATGAGCCGGCGCAATAGATGTATAGAGTGGATGTCACATTGTCATCATAGTAGGCCCCTCAAAGCCTTTTGTTATATGAGCTCCTTAAATTCCGTTGGTGTGGGCTGTATACAAAGAAGAGACGTGGTAGCGGGCTACTTGCGTGGAAGTCTTGAAAGGACAATCGCCCTCATTTCTTTTGAAAGGTTATAGATTTTAAAAAATAAAATAAATTTTTTTTTTTTTTTAAAGGAGTTCAATATGTCTCTAATAGTGATTAATTGTGAAGGTAAAAATGTCCAAAGCTACTCACATTTTATATAGTTGAGATTTTCTGATGCTTTGTGAAGATTTTCTGTTTGATATTCAAGAAAAGAACTTATACCAGTTGAGCTTCTCCCTTTTCGATTTGGTTGTGTTAGCAATGGCAAGAGTGCAAAAGATCTACAGCTCATGATAGCAATATACTTGAGGGAAATCTAACATGGATGAGTAGCTTTCGTCAATTGCCACCAAATATTAGCCAAATGAACCATGACAGCTTGGAATATCAAAATTTGTTCTTTGGAAATCTACATGCCTTAGTTGTACTAAATTCAAAGTAGAAATGTGATACAGGATGTTGGATTGATCAACATTTTTTGTCATTCTTGATCCTCTGTCAACAAGATATCAACCCCCACCATAAAGCTCAATGGTAGACCGGGCCAGCTGCAGTTTCAACATTTTGAACTCTTTGGTTTGAGCCAGCTTACTCAAAAAAAAAAAAAAAAACCCCAAATCAGAAGTCAGAACTAGTGTAAATGCTTTAACGAAAACTCTGTACTTTTCGAAACAAGAGCAAAAAACACTGGTTTTCGTTGTGGTAGACTGAACCTAGCTCCCTTTTTTTTTCAGAAAAAATTCAGAAGACTTTTGATGATTTAATGACAGATGTTAGCTTTCATCATCCAATAATAGAATTGAGTGAAGGGTGGGAAATTTTAACGCGGAGTCAGTTGATTTATATAGGGATTACTTCAGAACAAAGAATTTGAGAGAATAATATTTTCTTACAATTTGACCCATGTGAATTATTAGTAATATACAAAGAAGTTCTAATTGTTCTGATTGAAGTTTTGTACTTTGATTTTGTTTTTATACCATATGTGGATTGCGGACACATCTATGTGCATATATAGCTGATTCTTTCGCTCTGACTCTTTTGAGTCCTATCCTTGTTAAACCTGAACTTCAATTCTTCAATTTTTGGTTTGTTTCTTTAACCAAATCGTGACCCTTATAAGATCAAAATCAAATAAAGCGTGAATATTTCCTGTGCCGTCTTTTGCTGTATGGATTTTTTGTCTATGGTCCTTGCCTGTGTAACTCTGCCAATCACATGATTGGCATCCCATAAATGCAACTCTGGAAATTCATTGTTTTGGCTACCGATTTTTGGTTGCCCCAAATTGCCACTAGCTTGTCTGGCACGGGTAAACTCAGGTGAGTCAGGGTAATTCTGACCTCTTGCCTCCATGCAACTCATGTTTAGATATATATAAAGAGGAAAATTGGCAGGATGTTTGGCCTCCTGCTTTGCGTTTTTGCCATCCAAACTCTACATCAGTGTGACCCAAGATGAATGTGGAATTCCTGAAAAATCAGGCCTATCCAAAATTCAGGTGGGCCATGCCAAAAGAAAATGTGTAAAATCACATTAAAAAAATAATCCCAATTCAAGTGATTAGACCCGCTTGATGATTGTATTAGCCTGAACTATGGTGTCTCAGTTTCAGGGTGAGGCACACAATTTGGGTGGGTTAGAAAATATCACAGTGCTCCCCACACATTTTGGAGCTTTCTGGTGGCTGTCCATTTTTCTCTATGGTTTGGCCCACATGGTGATTTGGTTGGCCAGAATTTTGGGGAATCACCTGATGTTTGGATCTTCCTTTTGAATGGGTTGGATGGAATACACATCACAGTGGATGCCAAAATTGATTTTTAAAACATGCGTATGTATGCCATCCAAACCATGCATCAGGTGCGACCACTGTGATCTTTGTATGCGTTCCAAACCGTGCATCATGTGTGCCCCACCATAATTATGGAATGTCCCAAAATTCAGGATAATCTAGAGGTCAGGTGGGCCACACCATTCAAAACAATATAAAATTGCACCAATATCCTCTAAATTCAAATGATGGGGTCCACTCCATGATTGTATTGGTCTGATTTTTGAGGCATCCCATTTTTATGTTAGGGTTCACCATTTGGATGGATTGGATTCCATAAACACAATGACGTTGGGCCCCATGTGCAAGTTGGACCTTTCGGGTAGCTTTCTTTTGTTCTCTATGGTCTGGCCCATGTGATGATTGGATCGGTCTGATTTCTGGGTCATCCTGACCTGATGATTGGATCCTGCTGGATACCCGGATAGGTTGGACTTGGAGGGAGTGCAAATATCATGGTGTGCCCCAAACATTTTTTTTCCAAATGCGCTTATGGTTCCAAAACAGCCAGACAGCTGATATGTACATAATGTGCTGGCTTTGGCATCGACCAATACAGTATGCCAAAAGTAGTTATTATATCTTTGGTTAGCGTTCAGTTTATTTGGTTCAATGCTGCAGCTTCATAATTCTAGCCATCAGATACTTCAGGTGTGTTAGGCATCTCATCAACATTGCACTCTTGTCCAACTCCTTTTCTTGCCTCCAAAATCACTTTCAAGAGAGTTCAATTTACACCCAATGTTATTATAGCATGATTAGCATCCTTCTCCTTGTCTTCTTCTTCTTCTTCTTCTTTTATTATTTATTTATTGCCTGGGCTAATGCTGATTAGCCTCAAATTAGCAGTACCCTTTCAGAAATTCAACCCGGAGCTTATTTGGCCTACTGAATACTTCTTGCTCACACTAACCGAACCATTATCTTTCATATTCATTTTGATCAACTCACAGCCTCACTGCATAAGCCAAATCTCTGGCTTTTTTTACCATTCTGAGTCCCCTCCAGGCCCCAGCTTTTCTCTCTCATCTTTCTTTTATTCACTCTCTCTGATAATTGATCTCATGGTTGCTTTTTTATGTGGGTAGATATTTGAGGAGTATCCAACAACGATTGATAACTATGGTATCTGGCTGAGGTACCAGAGCAGGACTGGCTACCACAACATGTACAAGGAGTACAGGGACACCACGTTGAACGGTGCCGTCGAGCAGATGTACAATGAGATGGCATCCCGCCACCGTGTCAGGTCTCCCTGTATTCAGATAATCAAGACGGCCACCGTCTCTGATTCTGACTGTAAGCGCGAGAGCACCAAGCAGTTCCATGGCTTAAAGATCAAATTCCCCCTTGTCTTCAGGAAAGTGAGGCCCCCAACTCGTAAGCTCAAGACCACTTTCAAGGCTTCTCGCCCGAATCTCTTCATGTAGAAGAGAATTATAGTATTTGTGCTTTTTCCCCTTACATTTTTGTTTTGCTTTTACTTTGTGGGTTGGGGAACCTTGGACTAGTCTACTTAAGCACCAACAGCAGAGTGGCACTGGATTTTATTTTTTTCCCTTGCGAGAAGTAGCATTTATGACGGGGACCTTTGAACTAGTTCTTAATTGAATCCTAGAGTATTTGGTGGTAGTTGTATTTTCTAATAAGGTTTGTTAGCAGTTCTCCCCCCAATCTGCTCGCCTCTTCTACCCCAACGTGTGATGATCAGAACTGTTCATAGTGATCTCATCATCTGTACAATGTGGCTTGGAAACAATGGTTAAAAG
The DNA here is from genome assembly GCF_029962835.1 of Magnolia sinica. Classification (NCBI taxonomy): domain Eukaryota; kingdom Viridiplantae; phylum Streptophyta; class Magnoliopsida; order Magnoliales; family Magnoliaceae; genus Magnolia; species Magnolia sinica. The sequence continues at coordinate 107,834,521 of NC_080575.1, forward strand.
CAGTTTCTAACTCATGATCTCCCTTCACTGAGATTATTTCCATGTGGACCAGGTGCTAGAGGAGCCTGTAGGTGAAGATTGAGCAATCTGGATTGTCGTCGCCACTTTGGGGCAGGAGGGGATTAAGCAGATTGGACGAGCCTTTGGGAAAAACTTTCTAGCAACCCTCTTCGGTCTTGTAAAGTATGATGATTCATGCCATGGCAAGCTATTCCGATTTTTCAACAAGTCGTCAGTCATCATAAATAGTTAAGGAAGGACCCATTGAAACAAAATAGATAGTGGATGTTGCTAAACGAACTGGCAAAGAGATTATAAATTTCAAACCATTGCACAAATGATTTACAGAGAGGTTGTCAGGTTTCCAGAGAAACAAGACCATGTGAAATTTCCCTTTCTTGACAGTTCTTGAAGTTGGATTTAGTAGTTAGCACTTAGCCCATTTCATATACCAGATCTCTTCTTGTGTTACCTGGCCTTTTCTCAGTAACATTAGGTTTCTTTTGAATGGAGTGTTTGGCCTTAGTTGCTTCCTTCAACCATAAGCATTTAGTGAGCTATCGAGCATGGGTTAGCATTACCAAAAATGCAATATCAGTGTTTTTGAATTGCTCATGGTAGCAGGCTTGTTATTGTTATGCTATTTCAGAGGCAGGATGTTGTATTCTGCCTGCAGAATTTGGAGATGCAATGCAATGTCATTGTGCATGAGTCTACAAAAGCTAATGTACTTATGTTGGTATTTGGGAGATGGGGAAGCATATCTCCAATTCATCCTAGCAGACAGCTAGTTTGAAGGATGTCCTCACAAATGTAGGGGATTTTCATGGATGGAATTGTCATGACTGCTGCCTCTTACAAGAGGCTGTGAACCCTGCCAAGGTTACCCCCCTTGAACGGTAGTAGAATCCGAATTTTGGGGGATGTCCCAACATGGTATTGTTCACCTGTTCGAGATCTGGATCCACTTGGATGGTTTCTGCAAAAGGTTTTTTCTTTTTTCTTTTTACTTTTTTACTTTTTATACCAAAACTGACATTTTCGTCTACACATTTGAAGCCAATCTGATTGATGTCGGGGGAGTGGGCTTTTAAGTGTGTATTTTGTTGGGTGACTTTGAAAGTGGCATTTCACGTGGATTTCTAGATGGGCCATCATTTCGTTTCAAAATGAGGGTTTCATCTACAAACGGCTAAGTTGCACTTTGCCCCGATGGATCGTTTTTTCAAATTCCATAACACCATCTGAACAGGAGTATGGTTATAATCCTACCCATGTGAATTAATTCCCTTGTGCAAGTGCAATCATTACAAATTACGAGATACCTTTCCTTAAAACAAGTAATTTGACTGGTAATTATTGTGTTTGGATAGGCATAATAAAATTATAATGAAGATACTTTTATATTATTTCGATGTGAATTATAAGGAAAAAAATACACTGATGTATGTGTTCTTTTACTTATTCTCTATTACATATGTATTTTGACCATTGATCTACCTGCTTAAACAAACATCTAATGCAACCTGCCAAGTAAATCAGGCAAGTCCAAGGGCTAACTCAATATGTACTCTGAACGTGGGCAGCTGTATTTTGCTCCAGTGAAAATAGATTGCAAATTGGGAACTGTTTTAGGCTGTTCGGTTGCACCAAATGTTATGAAATTTCATTATTTTTAGTGCAATCTATGATATATCAGAAGATTTCATGGTATTCAGTGCAATCAAATGCACCCTTCAACCACCATGGTATTCAGAAGATTTTCGGCTTGAGCAAGCAGGCGACCATTGCTCTCATAGACCCTGCCACCTAAAAATTTCTTTGCCAGGGCAGTCCAGAGTCGTAACCCTTGGAATAGTGGAACATTACTCTCATGGACCCTGCCGCTTAAAAATTTCTTTGTCAGGACAGTCCAGAGTCATAACCCTTGGAATAGTGGCCTGCAAATAGTATAAGAAAATAAATGCAACAATGGTTCATATTCAACTGCAAAGGAATCGATGGTTGGATGGCCGGGGTCTCAGGATCCCAAGACTTTCCTGCATGGTTCTTTTCTGGTGGTGGGCCATCGAATCAACATTTTAGATAGATCGCGGGTCTCCCCAGGCCATTCATTGGTCAAACGATTAAGAAGAGAAGTATAGCAATGGCTCATTTAACTGGGAACAAAAAAAAGTTCCAAGAATGGCGGCTACAAGTCTCCAAGGTTTATAAGCCAAGGTCCTTCCGACAATATACAGACATGGTTTGGATTCATGAACCATGGGGCTCAGTTTTTTTCTTTTCTTCGTTTTTACACACACCCCACACACATACACCCACGCGCACACACCCTGCACTTAGGCTGTAGTGGGATTTCACCACCCATGGGAACTTGAACCCAAGACCCTGTTAGAACTGAAAAGTATATTGTGAAAAGCTAATTGGGGAGTGATGGTCCACACTCCATGGCATGTACTTACAGGTTGTACCTAAAATCAAAATATATAAATATTGGGATGCACTATAGGTGTAATCCAGATGTAAGATTTATAGAAGGACCTGTTTGGATATCACCAAATAGTTTTTAACTTATGTTAAATTATTAAGTCACTTTTTCACTTAAGTTAGCTTGGTAACTTGGTAAGTATCATTGGAAAGTAATTCATCTACTGAAAGTTACTTAGCAAAATAATAATAATAATAAATAAATAAATTTCTTATAACCTTTTGAGTTACTACTTTCTACTTGCCCCTTAAGGAGGCTCTCTTGCGGTCCATATTAAAGGAGGCTCCACATGATGGGTCGTCCGCATCGAAGGTGGGGCTCACACATTGGACAATCCATGTCAAGGTAAACCCTACCTGATGAATGGCCCCCTATTAATGTGGAGGCACACAATAGATGGTCCACATCAAAGGTCAACCCATACTAATAAATAGCATACATCCAAAGCGGGATAGTATGATGGACAACCCACTTCAAAGGTGGGGCCTGCATGATGGATGGTCCACATCAAAGGTGGGCTCCATTTGATGGGCAGCAAAGATTGAAACTGGGCCCCACATGATGATGGCCCATATTGAGATGGCCCCACATGATGGACGATCCACATCAAAGGTCAGCCCCTAATGATGAATGGCCCACATCTAAGGTAAGCCTCATACGATGGGCAACCCACATTGAAGGTGAGGCCCACATGAAGGATAATTCACATCAAAGGTGGGCCCCACATGATGGACGGTCCACATCAAAGGTTGACCAAACGATGAGTGGCCCAAATCCAAGGCAGGCCCCGCATGATGGGCAACCCACATAGGAGGTGGTCCCACATGATGGACGGCTCACATAAAAGGTGAGGCCCACACAATGAATGGCCACATCAAAGGTTGGCCTCACATGATGGATGGTGGATGTGAGAGGGATCAAACATGCTTGAGGGATAATTACTTATGATGTTGGAAACCAAACATGCTTTTCCACTTGATGATAAGTATGTTGTTTCCAAATGTACTTATATTTTGATTAAGTGGAAATCAAGATAAGCTACTTATGACATTAGTACATTATCTAAAGTAACTTAGGATCTAAAAGCCCCCTAAATAACCCTAACCTTCTATCGTATGAAAATGAAAACCATCACCCATCAACTGTGGCAGTGGGTGGAAGCTATTTTTTTTTTAAATCAGTACTTCAGTAGTGTTTGTTGATGGCCATTGTCTGTGTTTAAAGATAGTGATCAATGTTAGAAGTTGTTTGGGAGCGTGGATTCCAGTGTATTCAAAATTCAAAAGTATTTAAAATTTGAGGCATTGGAATAATACAATTTTGTTTTTGTTTTAAAATGCAAAAAAAAAAAAAAAAAAAAAAAAAAAAAGTTAAAATAGTCACACATGTAACAAAAGCTATCACTAGGCTATTAATCCATTATATATATATATATATAGAGAGAGAGAGAGAGAGAGAGAGAGAGAGAGAGAGAGAGAGAGAGAGAGAGAGAGCACTAATAATACTCCAAAACAATCAAATTGCCAAATGCATCACTAAAATTATATCAATAGAATGATTCAAACAATCCAAATACTGGCCATGTAAATCGACACTTAAAATTTGTTGGCAAGTCGCTCATTTGTGATCCTACATTTGTTCCCCAACTGAGACTCAGAATTTTATTTTATTTTTTCCAAAGTATACATTTAAATGAGTTTATCACAATGATGTCAACTATCACGTATGTATATTAATTTGGAATATTAAAATTGATTTAATAATCAAATTAAAATTCTTGCACATGTAGTGCAGAATTTCAATGCTTTGATATTTTGATTCCGATGCATTCCAAGTACAAAGCTGCTAAACACAGATAAGAGTATAGAATCACTTTGAGTTATGATTTGAAATCTAATGCGTTCCAAAAACAAGCTCCCCAATGAGCCCTTAGTTCTAGGGAAGCAGATGCATCCTACCCCTACCTGAACTAAATCAGTTCAAATAGGAGCTCTATGGAGCCACATAATGTAAAACTTACGTTCCATTTATTTATTTTTCCACATCATTTCAGGACATGAGCTAAAAAATAAGTAGATCGTAGGCTCAAGTGGACCACACAATGAGGATTGAACACCCACCATTAAAAACTTTTTAAAAGCCACCTAAGATTTGGATCAAGCTGACATTTGAGTTTTCAAGGTTTGTGTGACCTTAAGAACAGGTTGGATGGCAAATGAAATCAAGGTGGGCCCAGAAAGATTTCAATGGTATGGTTCACTTGAGCCCTCAGTCTGCCTCAATTTTGGACTCATACCCTAAAATGACTTGAAAAATGGATGGATGGTGTAGATAAAACACATACAACAGGGTGGGCCCATAGAGCTCTACGTGGGCCGATTTCCCTCAAGGCAAGGATTGGACGCAGTCAGCTTCTTAGTTTTGTACCCATTCATTAATGGTTGTGTCTCAACTTGACCATACATAATGTGGGTCCATTGTAGTTGAAGAATATATTAAAAAAAATCCTAGCCATCCAATTAATGGCTATCAAATATATGGTTAAAAGTGGATTAGTGAGATGCCCATATTGGAATGGGGAAATCAGATGGCTAGTATTATCTTCTCATTCCAACTTTACGTTTTGCTATGTGGACGGATCAGAATCTGTTAGTTAATTTTAGGCCGTTACTTGTTTTTCAATCTAATCCTCCATTACAGGTCCGCTATCAGTCATTCCCATTTTACCTTTTCTTTTAAACTAATCCAAAGTAAGTCCCACGTCTTGTACGGTCCGATTTAAGTTATACGCATGACATCCATACATACAGTTTCTGAGTATGCATGCGTATGAACTATCAAGCTCTGCCAGAGTATTCAATGCTTCTAGGCTTTATATAACATAAAAAGCGCAAAAGCGAGGATAGAGAAGCCGAAAAGGTTGGGAGTGATGGAGCTCCTCGCAAGCTCTCCTCCTTTTATCTTCAACAGGAACCTCAAACCCCATCTCCACACCCCAAAATTCATCAATTCGCAGGTACTCTCTCTCTCTCTCTCTCACATGGTTTTCAGGACACTGATTTGTCGAGCCACCGACGTGGATGGGCCTTTTCGTGAAAATCAAGGTGATCGGACGGTGGTAGCGATCCGATCAGTAGCCTGAAAGAGGGACTGTTAACTCAGAGAATGAGCAACGGTCTGCGTTCAGCGGCATAAGTATTCACAATTTCCGGACCGTCGAAGTTGTCCACTAACTGCGGTTTTTATTTTATTTTATTGTTGCTATAGCTCATCTATGCGATGTCCCACCAGATCAACGGTCCTGATCACCATGCATTTGCGAAATTTTAGGCAGTGCGCCAAATAGCATTTCTCCCACATGTCTTGTCGTAAGATGAAGAGTTCAGATATGCTAGGATTGAAGTTTTAGGGAAAATCATCCCATAGTGAAGGAAATTCGAAAGCTATCCAATAGTGAAGTAGAAGTGTCTTTTGGCAACCTGGAAATCGTAAATACTTACGAATTCAATTCCAGGGTACAATTTCCTGAGAATTTGAATCTTTCAATTATGTTTGGAAAACTGGAATTTGATTATGTGAAACCCAGAAACTTTGTTTGGATTTTAGGAAAGAATTGCCAGGAATCGTGCTATATGTATTCACAGGAGAAGGATCTTGAAGAGGTAAATCATATCAACTATGCCAACAGGACACACTAGTATAACGTGTGGCATTGGGCTCATAGTTAGATAGCCTTTGCTGTAAAATTAGGTACTTCGGGTTGGGGAAGTGTGGAGCTCTTTCTTAAAAGAGTTCTGAAAAATGACTGTTGGGAGGGTTTTCAATTCCTAGAATTTCCAAATGAACCTCCCAACAAGAATTCAAAAATTGTCTTTTGCTCTCAACTACTTCAACCTGCCAAACACGAGAATCTGCCTCTTGAATTGGTTAACAATTCCAGGCTTTACTTTTCCAGGCTGCGTAACAACCCCAAATCAATTTTGTTTTTCCCAATCTGTGTTATCATTTCTTCTATAACACAGGCACACAGTAATAGTTAGACAATAACCTTAAGTCCAAGTAGTGCAGTACATTGGTGTCAACTTGTCAAGTATGTACAACAATGGACAGTGGTTGATTCAAAGTATGTGGCGCCCAAATGATGAGTGGATCAGCCTAATTTTTGCACTAGGTGATTTTCTCAGGGACCAGCTGTTTGGACAGGTTAGATGTCATACACAGATGACACGTTGACAATTATGTCCTAGTTGAATGGTAACCTTACCGTTCAACTAGTTGCATTTGAGGCCTCCTCTATATGTATATAGGAGTAGGATCAATTTAGTATTCTTATTCTTTATTCTGTAAACAGTGGATTCAATAAAGCAAGTTGTAACTTAAAAAGGCCACGACTCGATGGTGCACTCTAAAATTTTCACTTCAAAGTATGTACAAGTCAGCATGGTTGATAAGTTAATGAGCTGTTTATGCGAGTAAATAAATAATTAATAGAATTCTAGGGTTCTTTATTGCATGTAATATTTATTTAATTGGTGGGTGTATTTCACTAATTCCTCTGATTAACCCCTTCTCAGGTTCTGCTATGGAAATTTCGGGTCTCTAGGATTGTAGGAGATGGTTTCCAAAATCGTTTATTATCTTTAGAGTATGATGTCAATGGTGGAAGAAAAGGTTGCAAGTCCCTCAAGATTGGTGATGGAGCTTTTATGTCATGCAGTTCCTTCTTTCAACCATTTTGGAAGCTTCAAAGCTTCACATCTCGGTCATGGTCGCTACTTCTTTGTACCGGCGCTACAAAGTTCAGGGAGTGCGCTACAAGTCACAAAGTACTAAATTGGAAAGAGAGGTTCAAAAGGCACTTCTTTGTGCTTTTCTTTCAGTTGGCCATTGGCATGGTGCTTATAATGTCACTTTCTGTGGCAGTTAGCAAGACGCCATCCTGTAAGCAAGCATCTCTTTATTTGGGTGCCTCTGAATTTTTTGATTTAGCGACAAACTAAAATGCATGCTATCTTAGATTGGATTTTTAATTTGTAAGCACAAGAAAATTCTTGTATGTGATTCAAATGTAGGGGCACTCACGGAAGAGAATCTTATTTTCTTGGAGGCATGGAGGACAATTGACCGTGCATATTTTGACAAGACTTTTAATGGGCAAAGTTGGTTTCGGTATCGAGAGAATGCACTTCGCAACGAACCAATGAACACACGAGAAGAGACATGTATGGTTTTCTTTCCTTGGTCTTTTATGCTGAAGCTACCTGCATGAATTACTGTCTAAATTTATGTTGAAACAGAATTTTCATTTACATGCACAAATTATTGTTATTTTTGGTCAGTAAATCGAGTAAGCATTTCTTAAACTACCATTTGTTTGAAGAGCCGATCAAATAAATCAATTACAACATGCGTGTTTCTGATACTGAAAAAATTAGTATTTGAAAACTTTCTCATGGGACCATGTCTACATTCTTTGTCAATAAACTACATTTACCAAAGCATGTGTATATGTTCTTTTCTATATGGTGATGGAACTAGCTTTTGGACCATTGATCCATTTGCATGATGTTAAAGAAGACAGCATTAACAATATGAATTCCATGTAAGCCCATGCTCTCTCCCAGTGGTATCCCTGCTTAATTTCTATGACAGAGAGTGACCTTGTATGATTGTTGCAGAACCTTTCGATCCGTTGTGGCCTGAGATCCAAACTGTTTGGTGTAAAAGTAAGTAATTTTGCCCGTGTTGCACTAGGCTGCAAAGTGAACCGAGTACCTTGATTGGTTGCCAACCTTAAGATATGCTAGGGATTCCAAGTAAGAGACCTGTACGAGTTACCTAAGTTCTAATTTTGCAATACATGAAGAGGCCAGGTACAAAAAAAAAAAAATCTTCCATGCCACCAGACACAGTCAAGTTTTATGCAGTTCATATTGAGGAACTTATGAACATTGAATTGTTGTTAGATTTACTTATTTAGGGATTACGACTGCAGAAGTTTGTTTTATTTTAAGTAAATATGTGATGTTCATTAATCCTTAGTTAAAAGTTAGGTGCACTTTTTTATATTTAATTCTTCCTCTAAATCTTATGAGATCATCCTTTTATTCAGATATGGCAATAAAGAAAATGCTTGCAACGCTTGATGATCCTTTCACTCGCTTTCTGGAACCAGATAAATTCAAGAGCTTGCGGGTATAAGGCTGTCTCTTCTTGTGATCTCAAATTATTTCATATTCGATTCTGGTTAGAACTTGAATTGGCAACCAAGTAGAGTCTGATTCAGCATGTATTAATGTCATCTTTGAAAGAAATTAATTGTATTGAATCTTCTTCTTAAAATCTGTCATTTTCTTCTTTGAAGGCAGTCTGGAACTCAGGGATCTCTTACAGGTGTGGGATTATCAATTGGCTATCCAACAGGAATTGATGGTTCACCTTCAGGACTTATTGTGATTTCATCTTCTCCTGGGGGGCCTGCAGAGAGGGCTGGCATTATGCCTGGTGATGTTATCTTATCAATTGATAATACAAGTACAGAGACCATGGGGTTATATGATGCAGCTGAACGCCTACAGTAAGTTTTCTACCATAATGACAATTGTAGTTTTCCATGTATTTCTTTATGCTGCCTAAAATAGATTGCTAACAGATTGTCCCAGAAAAATTTGCAGCCATTGGAGCACTTATGTGCTGTCAATTTGATTTATTTGTTTTGTTTAATACCACTGTCCTCATCATCTTCATAGCCTTGTCCCAGCTATTTGCATCTGCTTTACTAATGCTATTTCCCCAATCATTCTTATGTAAGGCCCTTTCCTCAGTTAGCTACATGCCTTCGTATGCCTTCTCACCACATTAATCCAAGCCCTTTTACTTCTTCCTGTCGTCCTCCTTGAAGGTCCTTCAACCCTTATCAAATTTCCACCTATTGCCACATTTGTCTCCAATTTTTGTAGTGCATGATGGAGCCATCTCAACATGCTCTCCATTGTTTTATCTCCTATGGTGGCTAATGATCTCTTGACTCTATCCTTGTCTTTCCATTCATCCATCTCGACATCCTAGTGCTGGTCAGTTGGTTCCTACTTGCCCAAAACTCATTTGTTGTACATAGTATGTTTCTTGGAAAAGCCTTTCATTTATTTCTTATGACATGAATCTTTGTAGCTTCCAATCATTCCTTAGTCAATGATGCATTGGTGGCAATTATTGTGAATCCCAATGCTCAATGGTACTAGTCATCATCATAGTCTTGCCACATTTTTTGTTCTGATCTTTTCTGTCATATATATATATTGATCCTTGTACAAGTAAATGCATTTCTTTCTACAGCTTAGTTGAATGTTGTTGGGAGATCTAATTCCAAGCTTATATCACTTTTTGGAAGTTTAACAAAAGCGTCTCATGCCATGCTCTCTAAATCACTTCTTCTTTTTTTTTCTTCTGATTTTTTTGCATTTTTTGCATTTTACTTTATTTTTCTTGTTGCATCCCCTTTATATTCCAGTCTGAGCTTTGGATTGTATTCTTTTACTGCTATTAATTCTGTAACTCATTACTAATGTTGCACAATTCCTTTTTAGATTCCTATCCCATTTGGAGACCTTGCTTTGGGGCTTTTTGTTCTGATGCACCCTTCAGAAATTCTATTTATTATACCAGTATGCATCATTAAAATGGAATTATCAATGCTTGACCTAAGGAGATTCTCCCTAGGGAACAATTTATTGCAATGTTTCTGTTTTCTTATGTTTGAAAATGTCATTATTGTCCATACCTTTTTTTTTTTTTTTTTTGCAACAACACCAAAGAAAAATATAATAATAATAATAATAAGGCAAAAGGTATCAATAGCAAGAACTTCCAACTTCTTGTCACCTTCAAGCCATGTTTTTCTTCCTATATCCCTTGGAAACTTCCTAATTGAAGATTATTTATTTATTTATTTATTTTGTCACAGTTGATCGTTTAAGACTATTTCCAATCTCAGTATGTCAAAAAAAAAAAAAAAACAATTAAAAAAATTAAAAAATAAATAAAATTAAAATAAAAATCACGTACTTATTCATTCATCTATTGTGTAACTAAAGAAAGAAACATTTTGCAGGGGTCCAGAGGGAAGCTTAGTAGAACTGGCCATTCGCAATGGACCTGAAATAAAGCAGGTTTCTTTAAAGTAAGTTTTCTATGATTTTTGTGTTCATGTTTAAAAATCCAATATCGTTTAGACTAAAGTTCATTCTGTGTTACTGGCCTGCTTTATGCTAAGATTTTTTTTACTACCCTTTAATGGGCACCTCATGGTTTAGAATGCTTTCATCTAAATCACCAAGAGGGGCTTTCCATCTTAATTCTCTTTACCATACAATTCATCATCATAGCATTGACCTAGAAACCCCGCTACTTGAGGTTGGCTTCTGTTTGCATGATTACTTGAAAAAAAAAAGTCTGGCTGCCTACCTGACAGGAACCTCCTTTACGTGGACGCTGGGCAAGCTATCACATCACTGCCAGGTGGAATTTTCTTTATTAGTATTACTATTATTATTCAGTTAACCATTTCCTTTTGTTTTGCAGGCGAGAGAGAGTTTCTCTGAACCCAGTGAAGTCAAGGCTATGTGAGGTTCAGAGTTCGGGGAAGGACAGATCCAGAATTGGATATATCAAACTGACGTCATTCAACCAAAATGCTTCCGGTGGGTAGTGCTAGCTATCGTCCTTCAGTAGCTTCTTTCAGAGCAAGATATCTACTCGGAGAATCCAAGCTGTCCTTTGAGTATCATTTGGTTCATAAGTAAATATTTTCGTAGTGAAAATTTGATTTGCTTTGTTTATAGATTTGTGTGTCTGTTACAAGTAGAGGCATGGCAAAGGGAAAATGTTGAAGCTAACTTCATTCATTTCTAATTTCTAGTTTGTAACAAAGTCCATTGTCAAGTAACTGCATTTTAGTTTTTGATTTACCTACTAAAATTTGTATTACCGCCTGCATACTCAGGATAGGGTGGATTTGAATGGGATTTAGATGGGCCAATTTCCATGTAATATGTTCTGAAAGAGGCTTTTCTTATAGGAGCTGTCAAGGAAGCCATCGAAACTTTAAGAAGTGACAATGTCAATGCCTTTGTGTTGGACCTTCGAAATAACAGGTAATTCACTTTTTAATGTGTATCCATGTTTGCATTCACCCTTAAGTGTGCTTCTGATACACTGAAATTTGGTGCAGTGGTGGATCTTTCCCAGAAGGAATCGAGATCGCCAAGATCTGGTAGGCTTCTTCACAGAATCAACAGAACAGCAGAATGCATCTGTTGTATGCATTTACATTTTTTTTTTCTGTATTCTGTTATATACCGTGGTCTTTTATACCATGGTCAATGAAATATTTTTTTTGAAAGATGATACTTTATTAAAAAAAGAAAAAGAAAAAAGAACTAAAAAACCTAGGAAAAAGCTACATCAGCCCTAAGCTAATTTACAACAACAAAGCAGCCCCCTGCTGCACCCCTAAACCTCCCTCAGGGGGCCCAATCCTGAAACAACCTTACTAAGGACCCCCCGAATTCCCCTTGCATTTATTATGAAAACATTGGTCAATCCTTTCTCCCCAAATTGCCCACAATAATGCCAACAATGCCATCCTCCGCCTTTTCATTCCTAGTTTGCCTCCGTCCGCTGCGTGCCAAGCAACAAAGAGATCTTCTATCAAACCAGGAATAACCCAATAAACTGTTGCCATTCTGAAGATTCCAGCCCAAACTTCAGACATATAAGAGCAATGATGGAAGATATGGCCAATTGACTCTGCCTGGCGATAGCACAGAAAACAAACACTGGGGAGGATCATTCCGTGCTTGCATAAATTGTCAATCGTTGGCACTTTCTTCCTTCCAAAAATGCACATCCCATTTCTGCAGGAATGTACCTAGATCTGAAGAAATCCTCAATGAAAAGAAATAGGTCCCTACTAATCAGATTCCAGAATCTTTGAAAAAGATTGAAGGAAAGCCATCCAACCCCGGAGATTTATCCTTCTCAAGAGAAAAGACAGCCTCCTTGATTTCCTCCAAAGAAATGAAGGCTTCAAGACCATCTGCCTGATCTCTCGAAAGAGCGCAGAAAGACATTGTCTGGCCAAGGTCTTACAAAATCGTCAGCTAAGAGGAGAGAAGAATAATAGTTAACAATTGCCTCAGAAATTTCAGGTTTGTCATTCAAAGATTTTACCCTCAACCACTAAAGGGGGGGGGAGAGAGAGAGAGAGAGAGATGACCCGAGCCCAAGCGTTTGCTATCTCATGAAAGAATTTCGTATTTTTCCCCTTCTTTTAGACAAATTGCTCAGGATCTTTGACTCCACTTTATCTCTTTAATTCTAGAATTATAGTCGAGCGAGAACTTAGCTCTGATAGCTTGCTCTTCCTCCGACAAAGGCCCTAATTCTTCCTTGTTGTCCAAGCTTTGAAGCACACTAGAATAGACTCCATCTCCTTTTCCCTAGCATCAAAGACCTCATGATGCTAGCATTTTAGTTTCAATTTCAACATTTGAAGTTTTTTGAAATATGACTGCAATCGTTTACTAATAATTGATTTGAGACTTCTACACTCACATGCATACTCATGCATTTTTATGCATTCATACTTACATTATGTTCCTTGAGTTGGATTGAGAAGGACAAAGGGAGAGATTATGAGAAGAAGCGAGTGAAAATAGAGAAAAGGTTTAGAATGTGGTGACGCCCCTAGCCTCTCCTTTTACTAACATTAGGCAAGGTGTACCAAAACGGTTATGTTTTGGCCGTAATGACCGATTCATACTAGTAATGGCCAAGGCTGTTACGCAATACGGGTTCGAAGCGGGGTGGGAGAGAATTGGAGTCATAACAGCCGTTATGGTCCTCATCTGTATCGGTCGTTATAGGGCATAACGGCAGGGTGGGTGAGATAATTGTAGCCTTAATGGCCATTATGGTCCCCATGTCAGCTGTTGCAAGGTATAATAGCGGTTACGGCCTGTGACGGAGAAGGAAAAAAAAAAAAAAAACTTAATTGTTTGTTGTTTTCTTCTTCTAGGGCTACTAACATCTCTGACAATCCATGTGACCTTAATACCTTATGAACAAGTTGGATGGCAAATAAACATCATGGTGAGCCTAGGAAGGTTACAATGGTTTGTGTCATTGTCCCCACTACTTTTTGTGGTATAGTCCACTTGAGCTTTGGATGTGCCTCATTTTAGGGCTCACTCCCTAAAATTATCTGGCAAAATGGACGGACTGTGGATATAACACATACATCATGGTGGGGCCCACAAAACTTTGCCACGTCAACACACTACCGAGGTCGGTCTGTGCTATTCCGCCAAATCAGCAACTGATGCAAGGAAGGACATGATGAGGTCAATCACCGTCTTCTTCAGGGATAACTACTTCTAATCCACGGAGCTTCTCTGGACTACTCACAGAGATTCCTAGAATCCACGAGGGATGAAAATAGAAATAATTTCTAATAATTCAAAATAAATTGATTGATGACAAAAAAATGAAATTACAACCCTTTAAATAGTGAACTCAAACCTAGGACAGTTTTAGACTCTAACTCCCTAAAAACGTGACTTACTATAAATAGTAAACTTACTATTTATAGACGGTCATGACTCATGATTCCTACTGGACTTCATGGTTTTTAGCCAAAAATAGTAAGTGTACAATTTGGCCTAACCGCAACCGCGTTATTCTCCTAATTTTTCTAAGCCTTTTTCATATTGGGCACGACTCCTAAAACTCAAAAGATCAAAAGTTATGATCAAATTAAAACTTACTATTTTTAGTAAAACTGAGAATAAAAAGGATTTTCGACCGTCGATTTGATGGAATCTCGCAAATCTGGCATGGGCAACTCGGCTCAGCCGGGTTGGTTGGCTAAAGTAGTTTCTCCTACCCCAAAATCATATATGATATGTCGAAAACCCATTCCGGTTTGCGAGATACGACTGTTTTAAGGTTCGGACGGTCTTGATCACCTCCACCTCTGATCGAGCCTTCTTTGGTCCATCTTGGCCATGAAAGAGTCCGTGACCCACTCTACATCAGCAACACTATACATCTGAATTTAATTTCAATGTTTCTTAAGATTTATTGGGAGAAATGATATCAAATTGTTAGATATAGAAATTACATGATAGGAATAGGACACAAAACTACAAAAGTCTTTTGAGTTTGTATGTTGAAATGTACGTGAGTTGTGAGGAATGTAATACACCAATACTGTGACTAATAGTAAAACCTGCAAATATGATATTTTTGGTATTACATTCATTCTAATAAATTTATCATTGATATTATTTAGTTAGAAAATTAAATATAGAAGGTTTGCAGTCAATCCCAGGTTGCTAGGTTCATAAATTCATTAGACAACCCAATACATCATTCTCACTAAAGAGTGGACTGTTACACTATCATAGACATGTTCAAAACCAAAAAATGCATGCATATTCGGAATATTTATATTTTCTGATTATTATTATTATTATTTTCAGAATTTTTCGAGCCCAAAAAAAAAAAAAAAACCAACAACCGATATGAAGGCGTATCAGCCGTTAAGTTGATTCTCTATATCGGTAATGGTGGTGATTGTTACGGCCACGTTACCGACACGGAACATTTTGACATTAGGGCTTCCATTATATATGTGAAAGTACATAAATACTCCCTATGCTTAAGTTATTCCATAACCAAAAGCTCGCACGCTTAAACTCTATGCTAACCCATAACCTTAAGGACTAAACAAAAGGAACAATAAAATGAAACAATAGAAATCATAATCTCCACATGAAGTGGGCCACACATGCAATCATCACCATCCATCACCATCTGTCAACATGTTCAGACAATTGTATGTAACCTATATGCTCAAACGCTCATGCACACGAGAAAGGCACAAACATCTACACGCATTCAGATGTGCATATACATATATGCCTTTAACCAATGACTGGATTTGCTGCATCTCCAATCAAACTAAAGGAGTGCAGCTCAAGATCAAGAACTTAAATAGCCAGCCACTTCGGGAGTTAATATCATGAAGGAATAACAAAATGAAACAATAAAAATCATAATCTCCACATTAAGTGGGCCATACGCGCAATCATCACAATCCATACGGTCTGCCAACATGTTCAGATAATTGTATGTAACCTATATGTTCCAACACTCATGCACACAGGACAGGCACAAACATCTATACACATTCAGATGTGCATATGCTTATATGCCTCTAACCAATGACTGGATTTGCTGCATCTCCAATCAAACTAAAGGAGTGCCACTCAAGATCAAGAACTTATATAGCCAGTCACTTCAGGAATTAATAACATGAAGGGCATCATTACTTGACTGCTAGCACAACCTATGTTGCCCCAGTACTTCAATCATACTTGCATACCTGTGCTGAATATGTACTGCTTGCAAGTAGCGGTCAGAGATTTAGAAACTTAATTGCATTAAAATTGTAGATTCATACTTTTGTTGAGGATAATGGCACTTGAGAGTTATTTTTATCTGAATGTCTGTGGCTCTTTCAGTTGCTCCCTTACCACCTGCAATTAGATACTGTTCTACAGGGAATGCTTCCGTAGTTTTATCAAGTTGGTGTAATTGTTTAATATTCGGAACTAGTGCTCATTACCATCGGTCTGTCATTTAGGTTGGATAAAGGTGTAATTGTCTATATTTGCGATAGTCGTGGTGTTCGAGATATATACGAGACTGATGGAAGTAATGCAATAGCAGCATCAGAACCTCTGGCTGTGTTGGTATGCTCTCTTCTTTTCAACTTTTATGAACTCTTTTTTAATTCTCCCATGACATCACCTTGAATTGGAAGAAATATCAAGAGTGATAAACTATGGTTGACGGGAATACAATATACACTTGGAAGTTGGAACAACTCATCCATTAGCAGCTTTTCCAATACTGTTTGCATGACCTGTTAGTCAGTGATATTCATTGTTTCTGGTTTTCCAATGTAAGTGCTGAAGAAAGAGAAGGTCCACAATATCTTCTTTTGACCTTTGAATGGCCCACTGGCCCACCTAGGAGTGTATTGTGAACAGATCATTGAATACCGACTGCAGTCCAAATCTCGCTATGAAGAAAGTCCCCATTTCCTTTGCCACCGGGTAATGAATAAAAAGATAATTGACAGATTCTTCATTAGCCATGCATGTTATGCACCTATTCAGAAGCATGAAATTCCTCTTATTCTTCGAGTTGTCCACTGTCAAGTTTTTTCTTTTTTTGGATAGGTGAGAATTTTATTAAACAAACAAAGAGAAAAATACAAAAAGAAGAGAGCAGGGCAGAACCGAAAAGGAAAAAAGAAAAAGGAAGAGAAATAGAAGGAACGACAAAAATAAATAAATAAAATTACAGAACCAGACCTGAGGCTGGCTAGAAAACCCCAGAAAACAAAACTACGGGGCCCAATCCCTAAAAAACACAAACCCTCGAGATCTTATTGACTATGGCTTGCCAGGAAAACACCTTCATTCTTGGGAGTGCCGGAGATATCCATTCACCCATGCTTCTTCTAGTGGTTCATCTGCCCATTTATTCTGGACCCAGTGCTCTTTCCTCTCCTTAATAGGCTCAAATGTATCATGATCCTGCCCAGATTACAAGCTGTCGGATATTTTATTTCATGAGTGGTGTATTGAATATGGACTAGGACTAGATCGGATTAGGCCAGATTCCTTGCAAAACCATCCCCATAGAACTCCAATTGCAGGGATCCACCCCGTGTCGAAAATATTGAAACAGGGTTATTGGGTGCTTCTTACGTTGCATTTCTTATACGGTTGCATTGCGTGATTCCAATCAGTTCTGAAATGGACTGGAGACTTAACAACTAGTTAGCATCAGCGTCTTCTATCACCCATGTTCATAGGGAGGTTGATGCTGTTGAGGGATTTGATTATGTTTCCTACTTTGCTGGGGCTTAGGTCCTTATCTTTTATCAAGTCCCTTTCTTAAAGAAGCAGTACTTAAAAGGGAATGGATTTTTTATAGATTTAAAAAAAACAAAAAAAAAAAACTGCTGTGTTTACTCTTAGAGTTTCCTTTAGGTAAATAAAGGAACTGCAAGTGCGAGCGAGATATTAGCTGGAGCCCTGAAAGATAACAAGCGTGCAGTGCTATTTGGGGAGCCCACATTTGGAAAAGGGTAACAACTGTTACTTCTGTGCAGCATCCATCAATTTGAATTCTTTTCTGGCTTTAATAGTTTATTCAATGTCCTATGCACAGGAAGATCCAGTCAGTTTTTGAGCTATCTGATGGATCCGGCTTGGCTGTTACTGTGGCCCGGTATGAAACCCCTGCTCACACTGACATTGACAAGGTTTGTTTCTTCTTTATCATTTCTATTTCCTTTACAGTGGCTAGTTAGGGTGGAAAACATTGAATGTGTATAATGCCAACCAGATGTAGAGGATTTTGGAGTAGCCTTGTTATGAAATTTGTCAGACCAATAGGTGGATATTTTCACAAAATCTGGCAAAACTGAAGCCCATTTCCTCTTTCACTATCAAGCCGGCCATTTTCCTCTCCCCATGATTGCATTTAAATAAGAACTTGTATCACCAAAAATGGGTTTCTCAGATTCTCTCTGCTGTCAAGACTTGCTTTTGCTATTTTCAAACTACTTTTTGCTTCTCAAATCCCTCTCATTTCCTCACTTGTCTATTGGATGCAACTCTCGTCTTCTGTTACATTCATTTATTTTCCAATTCATCCCTAATATTTCTTTCCATTTTTTAATTTCTTTGTTTTTTTGCCTTTTCTTTTGTTTCCTTGAATTTTAGCAAGTTCAAAAATAAGGTAACATGCGTCATTGTTATGCAACAACTGAACACAGAATGTGGAATGTATGTGTGTTGTTCTTATGCTACACATATTTTAAACTACAATTAACCCATTTTCTATCCATTGGACTTCTCTATTCAAGGTTGGTGTGATCCCAGACCATCCTCTACCAACATCATTTCCATTTGATGAAGACGAGCTCTGCAGATGCCTCAAGGATCCTGCTTCATCCTGTAACCTCGGCAGTGTCAAGCTATTTTCAAGATGACTTGTCGGTGGCTTCAGAAGTGTAATTGGCATTCTTTAACATGCAAAGCTTTGATTGATGCGATTGCCATTTGGCATTCTTATTTGTGTGATTTATGTAGTTCCGGGTGGAAGGTTCGGATCATGGAATTTGTCTGGGGCATCAACAATTTAGGACGATTCTTTTGTTTGTATTATATTATTTATTCATGGTAATGGAATAACTATATTTAAAATTTAATTTAATTTTTTTTTAATAAAAAGGTTGCTTTATTTTTGGATTTCTTTAGATTATATGTTACTGCTGATGTCTTCCAATGAATATCATGGATGGACTACATACAGTTACCGACAATGAAATGAAAGAACTTGGCAAGCACCCAATACACTCGCTAGTAGAGCAACCCCAGAAATTCCCTAGTCAGAAGCCGTGGAGAAGTTTTTATTTCTTGTTTGTTTGTTTCCTAAAACCCTAACAGGCTTTTGAGAGACTGCAGGGAGGTTTCTAAATTTTCCTTATTTCGGCCCAGGATGTTATGGATAATAGGATGTGTGACCTGGAACTTTACGGTATAAGCAGTTTTTCAAGTTCTTGGCAGGAGGGGCAAGCTTTGGTGAGCCAGATCACTGGATGCTTGCACAATAAGCAGGTTTTTAATTCTGGCAAGTGTGACCTATACGGATACTATTGTCCTATGCCCAAAAAATATACTGGCTAGAGCAATTGTAACTTTGATAGTGACCTTGAAGTTGATTTCTAAGAGAAATATTGCAAAGATCCACAGTCAGCTGAAGGGGGGAAAGAAGGTCCAAAGACTACGAGGATGGCAGGACCTTCCGGTCTAGGAGGTTACAATGCCACCTAGCCTCTCAGAAGGCGCAACAAAATGTTATGGATTACTGACGGTGGGCCCACTTGTCTTCCTCATTGTCCAGATAAGCAGTTTTCACTTTTTTAATTCTTTATTTAGGATAATCACGCAATTAAGTCCCAAAAGGGCGAGGCCTACTCTCTTTCTGGGCTTGCCTAGGGCCTGAGCTGAAGGCTCGTGGAAAATTAACAATCAATCATGCATGGGCTTGAGCTTCAGGGCTGACTCAGCACGCGAACTAGCCTGGTACATACTCTCAGCTGAGGCTACAGGCAGATGGGTCAGGCCGATGCATGATCCTTGAGGCTTGATGACCATTTCAATTGGGCCCACACACCGTCATGCATATTGACCCAACCGGGCCACTCCAAGCTGCCATCAGATTATTGGTCTGGATGCTTGGTTGAGGCCCGGGCCTTATGAGTTACCAGGTGGACTGGGCTGCATCTGGGCTCTGTCATCATACATAAAAGGTAAGATCTGCACTTCTTGTGGGCCATAAATGACAATCAGCTGTACACCAATAACAACCCTTAAAAAAAAATTTTACTGGTGCTATAATCCAATCCATGGAATTGAAGCTTTAGTTATTTTCCACCAAATCTATCAACATTTCACATGGAATACGAAGGCAACTACTACCTAAAATAGGTTCTCCCTGTTGCTGATCCACGGTGAACAATGTCAGGTAAATCCTCCATGCATTGGATCCTACTCAGATACATCCACAAAGTGGAGCGGTGGTCCCTTCGGCATAATTACATCTTCTCCTGATTGATGGAAGAGTGTCTTTCATTCTTCTCTCATGTATAGAAGTTTCAACTTTGGAAGTATAGACAGCCCGGCACACTGAACTTGAAGATCCCAGAAGCACAAGGTGTGCAAATCGACTTCAGGCTGGGCACTTGCAAGAACAAGAAAATATCTATAAGAACTTAGTCCATGATCCCAAGAACGGGAAAACAGCAATCAACAGCCTTAGAAGCAAGGGCACGTCTGAATTTTTCCCTCTCCTAGTCAGCTTTCCCTTTGTCTCTGGCTGGGGCCGGGGCGGCCTGCTTGTTGTTCTACCAGGCTGCCTTCTTGGCCCCTTATCAGACTCCCCACGCCTGTCCAGTTCATCCCATCCACCAAAACTGGGCTGGCGTTGGCTGCTGCCCTTCTCGACCACACCATCATTTGTTGCCACCCAAGACTGATACCCCCGTGCCTGACCATTGTCACTGCTTTCTTTGTCATCTCTCCACTTGGTATTGCTGGTAGCACTAGCAAATGGCTTATTCTTGGTCTTGGACTTCCGTTTTGGGCCATCTTGTGTCTTTCCCCACACCTTGTCAATGGCCAGTGAAAGTGCTGATTGTCCAAGAGGAAGTGCTAGGGCCATGAGGAAAGCTTTGGGGCCTGTTGTGAGAAGCGTTGATATGATGATTGCTGGAAGCAACCAACCAAAGGATCTAAATACCTGCACTAACAGTAACACATGGAATCAATAAATCTTTATATTGAACAGAATAACTCCTCACAATAACCCAAACCAAAGATTACTTTGAGAAACCCATGGATCAAAGAAGGATGAGGGAATTATGTAAATTTTGGCAAAATATATGTGCAAGGTAAATAGTTATCCAGGTTTTTAAAGCTCCAGTCGAACTCAGACTCTTAATCGACTTGAAATTCAGTCAAGTATTCTTTTGAGTTTATCAACTGTAACAAGCTTTTTGGCTGATTTTTTGAGTACTTGATCAAGTTTGTCAAGTGCCTATCAAGTGACCCCTGATATGGCAGAAGCAAGTTTAAAGATTCCAAAGGCTTATTTCAAGGACTTGGGCTGTGTCATCCTAAACTATGTAAGACTAATCACTGAACTTGAAAAAATAAGCCTAATAAACTAATGAACATTAACAAAACATTGTTAACACATTCATGAGTTGAACCTTACTTTATTTTTATTTTTACTTTATTTATTTTTTTAAGAAAAACCTTACTTTCTTTACTCTAGCAAGTTTATGTTTCAGTTGCTGGAACCACAACCTTCCTTTTCATTGAATCCACAAATGAATGTCGCTGCATAGCATGAAGTGGTTGACAACCATATAGAGTTTTGAGTTACTTATTACTTTATTTGAATTAGGGAACAAAAGTTTAGAAGAGCTCACACTATACTGTTCAAAAAGAAGAAGAAGAAGTCCCAGTGGAAGCATGAAAAACGTCCATTGGTATTTTGGAACAGTAGCAGTGCAATGCTTGCTGGTTTTTCAGACCCCATTGGTTCAATGGACTCCAAAATCCATGGAGGCAGTGGCTCCATTACAGGTGACTAAGGTTGTTGCAGATGTTAACTTCTGCACAGCCATCATTTAAGGCGATTCAAAGGCGTATTGCCTGGGCGTAGGGTAGCTTCCTGTGGCATCTTGTGGATTGGATTGAGGTACTCAACTTGAGAAACCCCAATTCAAATGGATTTGGTTCTGTTTTGTGCTTTCTTGTTTATTTTTTGTTTCTGCTCTTTTTTCTCGGCCGTTGGCTTAATAATATTCACCATCTTTCCGGGAAAAAATCAAAACAAAACCACCGCTACGGCTTTTCTATGGGCCTATGGTGCTCCTCCAAAAATAGCTGCCTTCGCATGGCTCGCTGGGAAAAAATAGAATTTTGAGAATCAATAATCTGCCTAAGAGATCTTGCACGTTGCCTATTCCGTGTACTCTCTGCCTGACCACCAAGGAGTCTGTCGACCATCTGTTCATCCACTGCTCTTTTTCCAGAGTGGTGTGGTTCAGTATCCTCATATCCTTGAATGTGTGCTGGGTGATGCCTGGTTCGATTGAGAGCTTGTTCCGGTCATGGCATCATGTGGGAGGGGATCTCCTTGGTACTTCCAGATGGAGGATTGCTATGCTAGCTATCGTATGGTTTGTTTTGACTGAAAGAAATAAGCATTGCTTCCATAATCTGAGAGGTTCAGCTGTATGGGTCTGTAATCGGGTGTGTGTGTAACCAGAGAGTGGGATCCTTGAGTCCGTTTTCTAGGAGTGTGGACTTCTTTGGGTTTTTTTTTTTCTCTTTTTTCTTTCCCGTGTCGTCGCTGTTCTGGTTTTCAGCCTTTGGCCTTGATAAATTGCCTCATCTTATATATATATATAAACACACACGCACACGCGTGCGCGTGCGCACACACACAAAATAACCGCTATTACTACCTGTTTCAATGCATCGCACGACCTCTTATCAACTCCTTGAGTGATCAAACAACGTTCACTCATAAACAACCTCTTCCATAAACGATCACTTTGGTACTCGTTAGCAATAACTTCCCGGTATGAGGCTTCTTATGTGTCATTAAGTCTTTCGCAATAACTTCCCGGTTCAAGGAATCTTATGTGTCATTAAGTCTTTAGCAATAACTTCCTTATATAAGGAATCCTATGTGTCATTAAGTAATTATGATTCTTCCATTTTGGGAGAATTGTGTCTTGAGGGATCTTTAATAAGATATTTTCGTGTCTTGGGCATCTTTCATGGAAATTATTAAATAAGAAAGAGCAATGCATATGAAATTAAAAGTACGTATGGGAGAGACTAGGGTCCATACATGTGGTATTTTGGGGTTCTTTTCTTAATTTAGAACAATAGAGTTTTCATGTGCATGAATGAAGACACTAGTGGAGAGAAGTGTTCCCATTCACCAGTGGACAGCGGTTTTTGGAGAAGTATCTTTTTGCATTGGCTATGGACAAGTTGACTAGACATTTACAAGAAGAGGTCCCATGGTCTATGTTGTTTGCAAATAAGAGTTTTGATGGATGAGATGGGGAAGGGGTAAATGCAAAGCTGTAACTATGGAGGGTGCTTTAGAATATATAGGTTTTAAAATTAGCCAGACAAAAACAGAGTGCATGGAATGAAACCCTAGTAACAATGGGAGTGAACGTTCAAAAGTAGTTAAGATTGACAGCCAAGAAGTACCCCAAAATGACCACTTTTGATATTATGGGTCAATAATTCATGAGAATTGGAGCAGGGTGGATGAATTGGAGATGTGCTTCTGGTGTTCTATCTGATAGCCACATAACAATCAAACTACCGGGGAGTTTTGATAGGGCAGCTATAAGGCCAATACTTTATGGGACATAAGGTGGGGCAATCAAGGAACAATACATTCATAAAATGAGTGAGCTGAAATGAGTATGTTGAGATGGATGAGCAGCAAGACAAGGGTAGAATTGGAAATGAATGCATTTATGGGTAACTTAGGAGTAGCCCCAATACATAATAAGATGAGGGAAAGTAGCCTTAGATGGTTTGTCCATGTGTACTGGAGACCACAAACCGCACCAGTTAGGAGTGAGTTGGTTCATGTTGATGGCTATAAAAGGGCAAAGAGAAGGCCAAAAGAGTGTCAGTGGAGGTAGTAAGAAAAGATTTGATGACACCAGGTTTAATTGAGAATATAGCCCTTGATAGAATGGACATGGAACAAGATTCATGTACAGGACCCTAATTAGTTGGGATAATGCTTAGATAACAATGGTAATTGATTAAACTTTCGATCCAAGTTACATAATACAATTGTGGATATTACACAAATTTGGGGAAAATTCATGACACCTCCGGCCAGTAAACAATGTTTCTCCATACATGATCCACTGCTGATATCGAATTCAAACTCAATTAATCCATTTCGATCGGTTGCTGTGACTTCGTTATGACCACTTTGCACTGACCATACATCATCATCTCTCGGTTAAAATCTTGAACTTCAGCACTTTTAATCAGTTAATAATCTCTCTCAAATGCAATCAACACCCTTTGTTAGAAGAACAAAAGGGATGCTGACTTCTAACATGCATTTGCCGAGAATATCCCAAGCCACAAACATTCTTATGTATCTTTAGATGGAAAATCCCTGAGGAATCTCAGTAACAATGATGAAAACTAGGAAAACTACGACACGCTTGATAAATTGCCGCTTTGGTTTCCTGAAAATTCATACTAGAAAGCGGGAAAGAAACTGAAAACATGCACATCTAAAGCAATGTCTTATCATCTCAACATGCATTCTTTAGACAAGCATAATTCAGAATTCTGTCAATTTCAATAAGCTGTGAATTCTATAACTCGCCAGATCGCTTTCAACAAAAATTCAGACACAAGAAAATACCTTGAAAATCCAGATACTGTCCCATGGCTGTTCGTCGAAAAGCTCGTTATCTTCATCGAATTCCGACGAATCATCATCGGACCACCACTTCCGTTTCTCTCTCCGCCCGCCTTCATCGTTGTCAAATGATTCATCTCGGAATCTGAATCTTCCTGCTCGAACGCTCTCAGCATTAGAGTCCCAGAACGGACCGGTGCGTTTGCTGGAGGAGCACCGAATGAAGTGGTTCCGCAGCAGGTTAGGGTTTTGGAACGGAAGAGCAGGTCCGTACTTCCATGGGGGTGGTGATGTGGAAGGGATAGCGAGGGAGAAGGGGACGGAAGAGATGAGGAGATGGTGTCCGAGGTCGAGGACCCTCGAAGCTCCTCCTCCGTTGGATGGAATCATAGCATTTCTACGGCTCTGACTCTGCCGAGAGGGATGCTGGAAGAACAGGGCGAGAAAACCCGCTTTTACGCGGGCTGCTGGTTAGTGGGCACGTGTATTGTGCGTAGGAGAGAGAAAATGGATAGGGAATATTGGATCTCGACCCGATGTTATCGTTAGCGTCCTCGGACTGTGGGATGTGTTGGGTGATGTGGGGCCTACCCTGATGTATTTTTTTATATCCATGCCGTCCATCCGTTTTTCTAGATCATTTTAAATTATGCGAATAAAAAGGTTAAGTGTGTAGGAAGTTCAAGTGGACCACACCAATGGAAATGGTGGTGATTGAACGCCCACCACTAAAAATTCTTGGGGGTCACGAAATTTTTGATCAAGCTGCTATTTGTATTTCCCTTCATCTAGGTCTATATATGTGACCTTATCAACACGATGGCAAATAAACATTACGGTGGGTGCTAGGAAGGTTTCAACGGTGGGTGTCATTATCCATTGTTTCCTGATGTGTGGTTCGATTGAGCTTCAGATGTGCTTCAGTTTTGGTTTAATGACTTAAAATGAGACGAGAAAACGGATGGATGGCGTTGATATAAAATAAATCAATTAGGGTGGCCTCACAGTGCCCGACACATCGCACAACACGGTTGGTGAATAGGAGTGTACGTGAACCGAGTTAGCTGGGTTAGCTCGCTGGACTCGACCTGAAAAAGCTCGATTCAACTTGGTTCAAAGCTGAGTTCGAGCTAAGTTGAGCTGATTTTTTGAGCTGGAACAAATTTCGAAATGCGTCCAAGCTTGCCCGAACTCGAATCGACTTGGATCGAATCCCAACTCAAATCGAACTTGGATCGATCTAGTTTGATGACTCGGTTACTCTGATATTGATGTTGCTGACCAAGTGTTAATGAAATGACTTAACAAAGTATTGGCTAGCGGCAAGAAAAGTTTGTATATGAAACGAATATCATTTTTCCTTGATTTTGATGTTGCCTATAAGATATTTGATGAAATACTTATAAACAGGTATTGTTGTTTTATATATAGTGAGAAATTAAAAATGCACTGCATGTGTTTGTGAAAATGCCATAGAGATTTGATTTTGGCTCGAACTCGACTCAAATTGGCCCGAGCTACCAAACCAAGCCGTATCGAGCTGGCCAATCAGGCTCGAGGACCGATCCGAGCCGAGTTCGAGTTGGGGTCAACTAGTGGCCGAGCCGAGTCAAGTTGAGGCTGGCACTACTTGTTTCGACTCGATGTACACCCCTACTGGTGATGGTGTGAGCAACACCACCTAATCCACGCTCGCTTGCATGTATGGCTGTATGGCTGTTCGATGGCCAGGCCAGCCCCGTGCTTTTGGGCTAGATAGTTGTTTAGACCGAGCTTGGGCATATGGGATAGGCTTAGGCTTAGATAGACATGGGTGATATGAGATGCATGGTTTAATAATTTACTTAAATTTAATTACAAAATTTTCATTTAAATTGAAAATAATTTAAAATTTTTATTTTTTTGGTTCTTACCCTTGCCTTGTGGTAGACTTATAAGAGTTTCAACACCATGCAAAGGGTTTGGGTGTGTGCGCGCGAGTGTGAAAAATAAAAAATAAAAAAATCTTTCATTTTATATTTACGTTTGCCATGTGCAAGTAGCCCTGGCTATGGGGTGTCAATGGGCTGGGCTTGGGCCTCAAAAAGTAGAATTTTGAATAGACTGGGTCAGCCAGTTCAAAATCTGGGCAAGACCTACCTCAAGCCCGGCCCGTGACAGCCCAGTCATGGCCCAAGCCCGTCACACACAAACACTATTTTATGGGTTGTACGTGGCAATTATGTGAATTTTCTTTTGAACGTGGGTCGAGATTTGATAAGCCTCAGCGGATTGTGGACTAGGATTAGGCAGCATGTACGCCGGCCCGGCCGTTGACAACCCTACTTGCACAAGCAAGCAGGAGCCGTGATTCGGTGATCCAGACCATTGAGTTGCCAGGACTCAACGGCTAGGATGCAGATTGGCTAGTGACACTGCCACTAGCCAAAGCTAGTGGTCGGTGCTATGTGGGACCTACTATGATATATGTGCTTCATCCATGCTGTCCATCCATTTTTTCGGATCATTTTATAGTATAAAACCAAAAGTGAGATACATTCAAATCTCAAGTGGACCACATAACCGGAAACAGTTTTGATTGATCTCCCACCGTTAAAAATTTCTTCGGGGGCCACATGCGTTTTGGATCAAGCTGATATTTGTTTTCCCCTTCATGCAGGTCTTCGTGATCTAGTCAACAGGTTGGATGTTACATAAATAGTATAGTGACCTTAGGAGGTTTTTAACGGTGAACATGCAATTACTACTTTTTTTCCTTGTGGTGTGGTCTATTTATGTTTTAGTACTCATTTTTTTTTTTTATCAAGCCCTGAAAAGATCTTCAAAAATGAATGTAAGGCGTGGATAAAACACATACATCGTGTTGGGGCCATATATCACATACCACCAGCCACATGGCTAGTGCTAGCATCACTAACCAAACTGCCCCCGTGACTAGGGGTGTACATCGAGTTGAACCGAGTCGAGTGGGCCTTAGCTTGACTTGGCTCGGTCACTAACTAACCTTAGCTTGAACTCAGTTCAACTCAGTTCTCAAGCCTGACTAGCCAGTTCAGCTCGATTCGGTCAGTAGCTCAAGCCAGCTCGAGCCAAGATCAAGCTAAGTTTGCCATTGAGGCATTTTCAAAAACACCTTGACTGCACATTCAAAATCTCACCGTATTTAAGATAGTAGCAATGGTTGTATAGGTATTTTATCGAACACCTTCTAAGCAACGTAAAAATCAAGAAAAAAAAATGCTATTAGTTTTATATACATATCTTTCTTGCCACCGGCCACACTTCTTTGAGGCATTTC
Source organism: Magnolia sinica (assembly GCF_029962835.1). NCBI lineage: Eukaryota > Viridiplantae > Streptophyta > Magnoliopsida > Magnoliales > Magnoliaceae > Magnolia > Magnolia sinica. Next base: position 107,862,450 of record NC_080575.1, read on the forward strand.
ATCAAAATACTTGGTGAGCAACATCAATATCAAAGTAATTGAGTTACCGAACTGGTTTGATCCGAGTTGAGTCGAGCTGGGCCAGCTCGAACTCATTTTCGAGCTCAAAAAATTAGCTTGACTCGGCTCGAACTCAACTTCAAAACGAGTCGAATAAGGCTTTTTCGAGTCGAGTCAAGTGAGCTAACCAAGCTAGCTCGGTTCATGTACACCCTTACCCATCTTTTTTCCTTTCTAGGATAATTGGGCGTGTGATCTACCCATATTGATTGTTGGAATCACCGAAGCATGAGCCCCACTTCTAAATAAAATAAGTAATAAAACTACAAATTTACTAAACACTCTAGTTTTTAAATAAAAACTTTTTTTTTGGAATAAGCAAATAAGTTGTTATTAGTAAAGATGTCAAACATCCCTTCAGGAACTTTAAATAAAATTTGAAACATTTTCTACATTTTTTTTTCGGAAAACGGTGTATTAAAACCGAACAAAATTTAATATTCTCCAAAAAAAAAAAAAAAAAAAAGATGAACTCTAAAGAGTCGTACGGGAGAATGTAAAAGTATTACGTGGTAAATGGTTTACAAGTAAATGGACTGAAAGACCCCTTTAAATGCCTGAAATTGCTTGTAAAAACTTCATAGGCTGTAAAGTAATTACAACTTTTACCGGCAATTAAAAACTTGCCTTTAAACTACGTTTTCAATTTTCATTTACAATTGAATTTTCTACCATGGCTAGTTTTTAAAATCCCTCTATAAATGGGAGCATTGCAGCTCCCTTCTCCACCATTTCCCCTGCCCCAACGTCTCGCTCTCTCTCTCTCTCACAGCCCTCTACACCTTCCCCGTTTCGGCTTCCAGCGAGTCGACTCCGCCATCGATCAACGACGATTGACCTGAAAAGGACCCTGAAAGAGGAAAAAACCAACCCGCTTCTCTCTCTCTCTCTCTCTCTCTCTCTCTCTCTCTCTCTCTCTCTCTCTCTCTCCGCCTTCTTAGAAAGGGGTCAAACACGCCATTGATTTCGACAACGTCTGCCTCTGTCGTACTTATGGCAGGTGAGCAGCACCATTATCAACACAACTCATCATCTCCGACCAGCGTTGGATTCATTCTCCAACTGACACAACCTGTTGGAGTGAAAAAGTCCCTTGATATACATTAATTGATACACCACACTCGACAGCTTAAGCTTTTAGAGTAAATGGTTGTTTGACACAACCTTCTCTCGCTCCTTTCAAAAGCCCCCTCACGCCACCTTTAATTCAAATGTATGCAACTCTTTTATTGATAGGCCCAACAGGCAATCTTATGAAATTGATGGACGGCTCAAATTTCCATACATGTCTGGAAAAGCAAACGTCATCTTTGACCATCAAGATGTGAGGAATGCTTTTAAACCAAATGGCTTTCATAAGTGTAGATGTGAGGTTTTTTTTTCAAGGAAAAGGATATTAGGAAGATATAAGGGTATTCATTCTATTCCTTCTTAATATCATCCTTGAATCGGTCTTTTTCATTACACTTGGGTCCATACGTTGGGGTGAAATTATTAGATAACTTCACAAGAACTTGAAAAATAAAAAGCCTCAATATGGTGGTGTGGCAAATGGCAGTTGGGATGACTGGTGTTTCAAATTCAAGTCCTCTTATTATGTTTTGCATAGTTTTTGTTATTTTAAGTTTCACATAATATGTAAGCACATCATCGTGTGATCACTTAGCTATGAAGCAGTTGAGAGATAACTTCAAATGTTATGTAAATGCATCATTGTGTAATGACCTGGCTATAAATTAAGTACTCAATAATCTATCTTAAATGAAGCCATTGTATATCATTTGAAGATTTATAGGGATTTATCTCTCCAAGCTCTGTTAGACATTAATATCCAATTACATGATATAAATATTTCATAAGTTATTTACATATATAGATAATTATTTACCTGTACAACGATTACAGTTTAAAGCCAAACAAAATCAGTTGTAATTCAATTATCTGTAATCCATGTACCAGTACTTAACACTTACCGATTTTACATGCATTCAACCCCTAACATTTTTCAAGAAACATAAAAACTTAGTAATGAATTCCCACCAACCAAACAGTCCTGCATGTCCAGGGTCTTCTAAATATGGAATACTGATCTGTTGCCCCACATATAGTAACTCAAGTACAACGTTCATGCGGAGGGGGATGCCAATGAGCAACTCGCTATTGCAGGTGTTGAAAGAGTTTATACATGATGAAAGAAAAATAAATTAAAACAGGATTTGCTTATGGACATGCATCATTTAACACAAAAGTAAAATCCTAATTTGAAGATGATTGAAGGATAATCAATTCGGCGGTTATATTCCTCACAATCTTTGCAACTGGCATGCTTGAAGTTTTTAATTGAAGAAGTTCTTTTAAGACAGAACTTTGTAATTGTTGTCATATGGCTTTCCTGGATATAAATGACTACATTACCTAGCCATACAGTCAAACCTCTAATGACATCCAACCACGACTTCTACATCTCCTCAGATTCACTACACATGGATATAAGCAACCACCTTGAAGGCCCACAACATCAACTGCTTACAATGGATCAGTTCAAAACAAATCAAATACGGTGTTTACCGCTAAAGCGCCAGCTTTGGAGGAAATCCATATGTTAGGCCCCACATAGAATATCACCTGGCATGAAAATTGAACGGTCTATTGATCAGGTGCACCATATCTATATGTTGAGTTAGACGATTTGATGTCCTTTGAAAGTGAAAATGTGGACAAAATGATTATCAGAATGGCCAGAGTTTTTGTGCCATTGATCTTCACGGTGGGATCTACTGATTTCATGGTCCTGATTTCCTGGACATGCAGTGCAGTTGCAGTAAATACTCTGCTGGATGACAAATTATGGTACTCCCGGCTATACACGATTATTTTCTAATACGGCATTTTAGGACAGAATCCCAGATGGAGGGAAGCGAATTGGCTGGTGTACCACACATCAGCTGTATGTATTGACGTCAGAAAGTTTTGTGGGTCCCATCATGAGGTATACGTTATATCCAAACCGTAGATCAATTGGACCACACTGCAAAAAGCTACGGGGGATTGAACGTCTACCATTGAAACCCTTTTGGGGGTCATAGAAGTTTCGGATCAATATAAAATTTGTTTTTCCTCTTCATCGGTCCATGTATTTGTGGATGGAAAATAATCGTTATGGTGAGCCCTACGAATTTTTTAATGATGAAAATCATTATCCTCGCTGCTATTTTTGGTGTGGCCCATTTGAGCTTTGGATATGATTCATTTTTTGCCTAATGCTCTAAAATGATCTCGAAAAATGGATGAATGGTGTGGATATAATAAATACATCATTGTGGGGCCATGTAACTTTGATCTCCTTTGAACCGTTCGTATAACTCGAAGCTCAAGGAACGTCGATGCTCGTCTTCGCATGACATGTATCTACACCAACTATATAGCTGGTGTGTCGTACACCTGCCAACCGGACACGGATTGCATCCTACCCCGCCCGAACAATAATCCGTCCGAGCAAGGCTCTCTGGGGCTCATCGTGATGTAAGTGTTTTATCCAAGCTGTTATTCATTTTTCTCATATCATTTTAAGGTATGATCCTAAAAATGAAGTAGGTCCACACCTCCAGTGGACCACACCAAAGGAAGTTGAAGTGATAATGACACCCACCGTTGAAACCTTTCTAGTGGCCACCGGGATGTTTTTTTTACCATCCAACCTATTCATAAGGTCATGTAAACGTGGATGAAGTGAAAATGCAAATATCAGCTTGATTCTAAACTTCTCTAGCTCCTAGGAAGTTTTTAATGGTGGACGTTTAATACCCACCTTGTGGTCCAGTTAATCCCTAGACCTGGCTCATTTTTTGGCTCATACCATAAAATGATATAAGAAAAACGAATAACGGCGTGGATAAAACACTTACATTACAGTAGGCCTAGAGAGCCCTGCCCGAATGGATTATCGTCCCGGTGGGGTAGGACGCAATACGCGTCCCTGCCAATCCGCTTCTTAAGGACGCGGATTGTGTCCTATCCCCGCCCATCTCCATCCCGGACGGGGAGGAGCTTTGAGTGGCCACCCTGATGTGTGGGTGTTGTCCACATATAGTCCATTCATTTTTTAGTATCATTATAGGGTATAATTCAAAAAATTAGACGGATCCAAGGCTTTAGTAGACTACACAATGGGGATTAAACTCTTACACGAAAGTTTTGGATGGAGCTTATATTTGTGTTTTCTCTTCCTCAAGGTCTATGTAACTTTATGAATAGATTGGATGGCAAATAAACATTATAGCAGGCCATAGAAAAGTTTCAGCGGTGAGAATCAATATCAACTTTGCTTCCTGTGGTGTGGTCCACTTGAGCCTTGGATCTGCTTCATTTTCATGTTTGTAACTTAAAATGATACGAAAAATGAATGTACTGTGTGGATAAGACCCATACATCAAAGTGGCCACTGAAAGCTCATGCCCGTTCCCAGCTAGAGTGGGTGGGGTAGGACGCAATCCGCATCGTAGATGGAGCCGCGGATTTGCAAAAACCATCTAATGCCATTTTCAGAGGTGGCGCGCGACATGTGCCTTTCTTGATTGATCTAGATTGTCTAGTTTCTGGACAACACCTCGAGTTGCCCATGGGCCCATGAGTGGATTGTTCGTGAGTGGATTAGCCTGTCTTTCACCTCAGGTAAGCTTCATGCGGTGGGCATCTTTCGCACGAGTCAGATGTTCTACACGTGACACGCAGGTGGGAAAGGCATACCACGTACATTGCTGCATGGTCTCACGAGAAATAGACTAACAGTCTCCACAGGACCACTCGGAAACCTAAGTTTGCAACCCTTCACTATACAAGTGGCCGACCATCCGTGATCAGAACCATTCATCCCACGGGATCCATCATGAACAGTCCACGTTACAGGAGTTTCACTGGTTGGGTGATGATTCGGTGTTCGGACATGGCCTGATAAAAAATGGGTCGGACCGACATTCTAAAATCAGCTAACAAATTAACATTTTCCGGGTGGAAAGTCTTTTAAGCTGAATGGGGCAATAGCATCTGGTCAATGCAGATCTTTTGACCGTACTTCGTAGGCGATGGGCCCCACAAATGAATGGTAACAATCTCCAAGGGTTCCCCGAGGCATGACGGAAACCACAATTTCGTGCGGTCAGGCGAACTAGAACGTGCACTTTTGTCGTATTGAAGCACTTATTTTCTACTTTTTTTCTTTTGGAAATGATCTGATGCTCTTGGAGCACAATAAATTACAGTGCTCCTAGTTGTATATTTTTACTTGGATGGTTAAATCGATTGATCTGAACTGTTTATTTAGTTCGCAATACATTTCATGTACCACCATGGGTAAATCAAATTGATATTAAGATCCAATCTACAGTTCATTTAGAGTTGTTTTTATAGCCATCCATTTTCCAAGCCATGGATGAGTTGTCTATAATTGCCTAACAAAAGTGATTCTTTAAACTCTAACCAAACCATGGTGGGTCCTAATAAATAGATGGATCAGATTGTTGACTGGACTTAGTTTTGTGCAAACAATTCTGTCTGTCCATATTAAAGGTCAGTAATCAAATGGTTAACATTTGATAGATTGGCGTGATGTTTGCATGTTATACCATTTAATTTGAATTGGATATAATGAACAGTCTAGATCTATGGATTGTACTAAGTATTCACATGCAACTAAGAGCATTATAACTTGGTCGATTAGTGCTCTTGTTGTCTTAAGTCATCCGATAAGGTTGATCTTCTAGATCTCACTCTCGCCATCTAAGCATGTTCTCATCATTTCCGGACTCTTTTTTGGAAGCGGATTAGCTGGTGTACCACACGCGATGGACTTGGTTGGTGTGTTGACGTCACCAATTATGTGGGTCCCACCATAAGGTATGTATTATATTCTAATTGTTTGTCCTTTTGGTGAGCTCATTGTAAGGCTTGGGCAAAAAAATAAGAGAGATCCAAAGATCAACACTGCAAAAACGGAGTGAGAGATTGGATGTCTACCATTGAAACCTTTATAGAGTCACAGAAGTTTTAGATCAATAAGATATTTATTTTTTTGTCTTCATCCAACCTTATGAATAGATTGGATGGGAAATAAATGCTATGGTGAGCCTTACAAATGCTTTAGCGGTGAGAATCATTATCCCATTGCTATTTGTGGTGTGGCCCACATGAGCTTTAGACATGACTCATTTTGGGCTCATACTCTAAAATGATCTGGCCAACTGGGTGAACATGTGGATATAATAAATACATCATTGTAAGGCACATGTAACTTTGATATCTTTTGAACTATTAGCATAGCCCCAAGGAGTGTCAACGCTCGACACGTACACACCAGCCAAAGCTACGGTTAGGCTAAGGCTGCCCCTAGCCTAACCCTGGAGCCCTAAGCCCAGGCTCTCACCCTAAAAGACTAGGCAACAGATAGGGCCAGATCAGGTATCTCATGTTAAGTTTATAATTGAAAAGTGTTTGCTCATTAATCATTATGTTTTTTCAAAGTATTATGATTTTTCTACTATGTTAAATAAAATTATTCAATGGTTAAGCATATGTTCTACTCAATTATTCAGCATGCATAGATTTAAAGAAGTACATTAATGTAGAGTTTATTAACTTAAATTGAGGTATGTAATTTGGATAATTTATCAGTGTTGTGGATCATCCACCATATTCTACCAAAACATCTTGGTTACCTATATAACCTACGTTATTAATATCCATGTTCTATAAGACAAATGGGATATGATATTCATCATTGGCCCTAGCTAAGCATGGTCCAAAAATCAGGCCACTCAAGCTCACGACCTGCTCTTGTGTCAAGTTTACCGAAGCACTGTCCCTTCAAGGTTGCGACCCCTACCTTTAAAGAGGATCAATAGATAACTCACCTAAGTGGGCTTCAAGAGAGCTCAAACTTGGGTCATTCTGGGATATGTCTGTACAATCTTGACCAACAAGGCGAAAGCAGGCGTAAATATTAATCTTAATTCCTAGCTTTCGGGTTAAGTCATTCCACTGACCCACTTTAGTTTACATACGTCTAGATCTATCTTAGTTAATAAATGCACTTTGTTAGTGTACTAACCTATTGACCCGATATGTCATCAATGGAGTGGGGATCACCTGTTGGGCGGCTCAATCCTTGCCTCGCACACGCATGCTTCATTTCTATGTTTGAGGTGAGTACATTTATAAAGTGCATTCGAGTTTGAGCAAGCTCAACTTTCCTCATCTTATAAGTTGCATTCAAAGTGAAAAAGGTGAGAGTGCAAGCTTTCACCTTGTGGACGGTCTCATTTATAGCTGATGAGGTTAGTTGAGGCCAGAGTCACTACCTCCACTGTGAGATGTGAGATGATAAGGAAAACAAAATAAGACATGCTCCATTGAGCTTTAGAATCTATTTGGGTTCTGACATGCTCCATTGAGCTTTAGAATCTATTTGGGATCTGTTGAGACTATGGGCTCAAATCCATTTGATGCTGTAAAGTTTTTCTAGCAGGTGGGCCTAAGAGTTTCTTTTTCTTGGCCAGCTGGCTAAGAACTCAGATCCATGCTTCATCTAGATTGCTAATTATGATCTTTGGTTTGGGCTTGTTCTAATTTATTAGGGAGTATTTAATTCATAGCTTGTTTGCTAATTGAAATATCAACTCAAAATCAAAAGATAAATTGTTAAAATATTTGAACTGATGTTTTTTTTTAATATTGTTTATGAAAATCTTGAGATTAACTTATTCCTATGACATCACAAATTGATCACTCTCTTGTCGGATACATATGCCACACGCAGTTTCATCGTTCATCTTCTAATATTATAAATATGCACCATTCAACCTCTTGTGCACACAATTTATAGTAGATTCTTGATGACACTATATTGGGATCTGTGGAACTAGGTTTAAAACCGATATGAAGAGCTTGGAAAATTTTAAATCCTATTATCTTTTGAAAAGGTCCAACACAATGTGTAACGCTTTTCAATCCAAACATTGCATCACATGCAAAGTTTTTAATATAAACATACACCACGTGCATTGAATAAACATTCAGTGTTCTAAGTCATTAACAAACAACACAATCATAAATAGTTAGGATAGTATGGTTAGCCTAGACAAGATAAGAATGTGTCTAACCTAAATAATTAATGTGACTACCACAAAACAAGTCCTATGACTACGAGGTTAATTCAAAAGGCTTGGCCTATTTTATATCCTTACAGCTAGGGGGTGTGAATGGGTTAGATTGACCTCATGGGTTATGGGACTAGATCCTACAACCAGTAGGTCTAGGTCTAGGTCTAAATTTGACCATTTTAGGTTGGTTTGGGTTCAAAAGTTTGGCATGAATTACTAAATGGGTGGGTCAGGTAATGGATCCTCTCCAAACCATCCTAATCTGAGTTAACCTGCCTTTTTCATAAATGGATCCAATAGGATCATGCTAAAATGGACTTCACATAAATGGCATCATAAAATTTTGGGTTAAGCTCAGACTCAAGTCATTTCAATCCAACCTGACTCAACCGATCCTACATCATATATACATTTATTATATCTCACAATTGTGCTATTCCAATCACCAGCTAGGCAACCTATCCATCCTGAATGTACACAACATGTTTCATTCATCCAAAACATTTATTTCTTTGTGCACATGTGGCCCAGCTGATCAATGAATATATATAAGCCAAAAATAAGGATTTTATCAATTTTTGAGTTGGTTCAGGCCTGGGCCCAACAATTATTTTTCTGAGCTCGGGCATGATATCAGGGGCCCATGCCGGGCTTGGACCTTTCCCATAACCGTCAGGCTGAGATCGAGTCCAGTTTGGCCTAGCGCAAACCTGGGCTGTCGCCGCCAGAAAGCTCAATTGTAATAATTTCTATACCTACCTGAAGTTCACTTGACCCATTAAAATGATCGCCTCAGATCATTTTGGCTTGGACCCAGACTCAATTGGACCCGAATTTTAATGGGTTCGTCAGGGTCCAAAATTCTGACCCCATTCTTAAACGGGTCAGGTCGTAACCCCCTTCGACCCGGCCAGGCTCGCCCGGCTCATTGCACCCCTGCTTACAGCCCTGAGCACGCAGCAGCCTCGTTTGTTATTTTCTAAAATATATCGGGGGTAGTTCCGTCAAATGACGTGTGCCATCCGTGCAGGTGATCTAGACTGTCCGATTATTAGGTTTGTTTTTTGTCCAAGGTTTCCCTTATTGCCATTGAAATGCAATTATCGTGGACATGGTGAAGGCTAGATGGAGCGGAGCTGTCTCGTTTTTCTCCCTCCCACTGCGCGCATTTCACCCCCCCTCGCCCTCTACCGTGCGCACTTCACCCCCTCTCTGTCTCTCCCTTCTCTATAAATACTCGATTCTTCATCTCCTACTCTCCTAACAAACCTCATCCTTCACAACGGAAAAAATAACCCTAGCTTTCGAATTCTCACTAGAAACCTCATCCAGATTCGTCTCTTCCTCTCCCCCAATCTTCCACCCGTCATTGCTATCGGAATCCACTTCCTTGTTTACTGGATCTTGAGATCGTGCTGGAAATAGATCCGATCGAGGTGAATTCTTCATTCCGATTCGTATTTTTATTCAATTCTGCTTTTGATTTGCTTTTTTTTTTTTTTTCCTTTTCTTGTAGGGGTTTCAATATGATCTGGTTTCAAAAGTTGCCTCTTTTACTCGTTTTTTTAAATGATCGTGGAGGTAGACTGTCCCATGCCGCTGCCCTTGTGTCTTTTATAATCAGACATGTTGCGAGATGACTCAACGGATGATTTTCATACTGTTGTAATTTTTGAATCAGAAGCACTGGAGCTTTTATTTGAGGCCACTGATGATCACCATGAATGTTTTCGCAACATTCATTGTTTGAGCGAGGTGGAACATCCATTTGGGTGTAGTTGCGATATTATCCTTCTTTTTCTTTTTTCTTTTTCCCTCAATGAACATGAATTGTTACGCCTTTTGTCCAATTGAGAATTTCCATCAACAACTAAATCTGTGCGGAGGTGGATTTTCTGTCTGATTTGAATAAAATATGGATTCTGTGTTCAGTTGTTTATGAATTGGATAATGAGAAAGTTGAGAAAATGCACTGAATCGCGAGTGAGATAGAAACAACTTTGATCTATTTTTGTCTCACTTGCAGCTTGGGCTGCATTCCATCCGCCTCAATAAATCTGGAACACCCAAATGGGCCCTTGATGTTTTAGCATTAGAATTTTCCCATTTTACTTGCATGGCCGGATGCACCTTCCACTAGCCCAATTCAAGAGAAAAGCCCAGCCCATAAATAAGGCCCAAGCCCGGAAATCTAGCCCATTACAACTGCATTCATGATACATGGCTTTGGGACCATGTTGCATGCATTTAAAAAGGAAGAATTTGAAATTGAAGTATGTCGTGTAAAGGTTTTTCTTTTGATTTTGAAACTTGTGCCTTTGCCTTAGAAAAATGTTCCATGCATTGGGAACCCATGGGCCATGGTTGTTATTAATGTCTTTATGAGAGGTTGTTGTAATTGGTCTATATAATGGACCCATTTGCAATGAGAAAAGAAATCCATCTTTTGAGTTCTAAAAAAATATTATTTCTTGCAAATTTCCAATAGAGGAAAGAGTTAGTGATTCCTCGTTGGTTGTGATTGAGTCCAACCCATACTGGTTGAGTGATTTCCAGTTCATGGGCACCACTTTGTGATTGCAGAAATTTTTAGTTTTGACAGGTCTGTTGCTTGCAACTGTTTTGGTACTTCTAGTTAATATATGATTTTTATAATCTTTCTGGTAATTCATCATGAAGTCTATTTTCATCCTATAAAATTTCGTTCCATTATGAGTTCTAGAAAAATTATTAAATTTTTTGAAGTACCAGCTGCTTGAAATTGATGATTTTCTGAACAGTTTCAAAACGTCCTAAGATCAGTCTCATTCGATTTACACACACGCACGCACGCACGCATCTCATGTGGGTACTTGAACCTATGATTTCAGTGTTGAAACGCAGTGCGTCTACCACTGAAACATGCATTGAGACCCATTTGAGTTCGGGTTTTATTTCCTCTTTATTTATTTATCCTGATACTAGACTCATCAAGGTTCATTTTGGCTTTTGAATCACCTCAATTACAGTTGTATACAAGAAGATACACTATTTTGAATTCAACGTATTTAAGCTGTCCATTTCAGTTCATTACGACCACATTGGGCCGCATCATGGCCCTTACAGTGACTGATGGCTTGGAGGTTGTTATTTAATTTATTTTTGATAAACTTAATGATTACTTAACGGAAGCTACAAACGTTCCTAGACAGCATAATTTCCACTCTACATCACTTCTGAGCTTAACACTGGCTATCTTCATGTTTTCTCTTCAACTTTTTTTGAGGATCGCAAGCCAGATAAATGCACCAGTTTCCTATAATCCCTACCCCTATTACCCTGTCATTCATCCGGATGTGTGGGGCTCGCCATGCATATCTCTTTTGAAACTGTTTTGATCTACCCCACACACACTCCCTCGTGACTAGAGCTGGGCATCAGTCCGGATCGGAACGGATTGCGCCTAACTCGAGCTGATCCGAAATCTCCGTGGTCTGACCCAAACTCGATCCGATCTAGGACCGAGTCCGGGTCAACTGACTCGGACAGATCCGATGCAGGGTTGGCCTGACCCGAACCGAGTCCGACTCAGTCAGGGAAACCGAGTCAGATCCGGTTGGGTATGATTCGGATCGTTTAAATTTAATCTAACTGTTTCATGTGGTGTGGTCCACTTTAGCCTTCAATATACTACATTTTTGTGGTCAAGGCTTAAAATGATATGTCCAAATGGATGAACAGCTTAGCTGAAACATATACATCAAGGTGGGCCCCACATGACTCTCAAAAAATTGTATCCGCGTTTTCACCGAAACATACTGTAGTGTTGACGTTCTTTTCACGCAAAGTATGTGACTTGCTTTATTGACATTAGCAAGTTTTGTGGGTCTCATCATAGGGTATGTGTTATATCCAAACCGTCCATTCATTTAGCGAGCTCATCTTAAGGCTTGAGACGAAAAATAAGACAGATCTAACTATCATGTGGACCACACGAATTATTTAATTGTGAAAATCATTCTCTACTACTATTTGTGGTGCGGTCCAAATGATTTTTGGATGATGCTCTATAATGATCTCTTAAAATATATGAACGGTGTAGATATAATAAATACATTACTGTGGGGCCATGTAACTTTGATATCCTTTGAACCGTTTGTACAACTCGGAGCTCGAGGAGCGTCAGTGCTCGTCTTCGCACGACACATACCTACAGCAGCTGGAGCCTAGTCAGAGAGTTGTCACGTCATGATGGGCGCACAGAGAGGAAATGGATTGGCTACTTCCCTGACATGGTCGGTGCTATTTGGGCCCCACCATGACGTATTTGTTTCATCGATGCCGTCCATCTATTTTTACAGATCATTTTACAGTATGAGTAAAAAAATGAGGTATATCCAAATCTCAAGTGGACCACATTATAGGAAACAGTGTTGAATGAGAGTCGACTATTAAAAACATTCTGAGGGCCATAAAAGTTTTGGATCAAGCTGATCTTTGTTTTTTCTATTCATTTGGGACCGTATGACCTAATCAACAGATTGGATGTCAAATAAACAGTATAGTAGGCTTTAGGAGGATTTTAATGGTGGATATCCAACCGCTATTGTTTTCATGTGGTGTGGTGCACCTGATATTTATATTCCTCTCATTTTTGGTATCAAGCCATAACATGACCTTTAAAAATGGATGAATGGAATGGACGAAACACATACATCATGGTGGGTCCCACAGAGCACCGACCGCCACTTACGGAGATGGTGGCAGGGGAGTACCCAATATGTTTCCCACGGGGAGCAGGCGTTGTAGAGATGATCCTGAGAGAGAGAACTAACCAGTAACCAATTGGCTTTCTCGCTTTCTCTATCCACCTGATAAAATTCGATACTCCACTGCTGTATCCTGCAACCGTTTGTCAGCGAGCCAAGTTAATCTATATCTGGTTGTGAAGCCACCTCCACACCAGCAGTAATGGGATAATCATCATGTTCAGCAAATCCTTCTCTCATTTTCTCTCACAATACGTATAGTAGCTACGTCCCACAAACGGTGCCAGCAAATGCACGTGGTTTATTCACTCCGGATCGGGCCGGTTCGGACCCAATCGGATCGGATTCCGGATCGGGTCGGTCCGGGTAGATATGGATCCGAGCTCGACCCAAAATGCTTTCGGATCTAGACTGTCCTACTCGATCCGCACTGATCCAGCCCGTCAGATCGGTTCGGAACGGACCGGATCTGGTCAGATCGGGTCGGATCCACCGGATCGGGTCAGGACTGCCCAGCTCTACTCGCGACTAATTATATTGACTACTTTTTCAATGACTATTCTTTGTTTTTTCCTCAATTTGTTTTTGTGAATGGCAAGCATTCTCACATCTTCTGCCTCATGCAGGTTTGTTTAACTTGAATTTCATTTCTAGCTTTGAGAGATACACGCAGTTGCAGTGCCACATGGTTAGTATTATTTTTACTATCGATGACTACAGAATTTATTTCTTTATAAATTCACCATTACATAGAACAACTCTAGAGTCTCTAGTTACATGCCGGTCGGTGTATCAAATTCTTTGGGTAGCGGCAGCATTTTTTGCTGGAATGGATGGAAATTTAGTCAGTTAGTTGGGGTCCTTTATTTATGTCGGTTGGGAGCTGTTTTTTTACCATGCTTCATTGTTTTGACTATAATCATCTGTTATTGGGGTTGCATCTGAGGTGGGAACTTTTAGATTTGATGTTCATTCAATCATGTTAAAGTTCATAGTGCTTTGTTCTGTATTGGGGCTGTAAGGCTTGATCCCTTTTGCTGTATTTTTTGTATTCTTTGCTTCTTTTTCTGTTGCTGAGCAGCTTTTTAATAAAATGAGCTTATATCCTTCAAAAAAAGAAGTGCCACAAAACAGTTATTGATGCTTTATTAATCACTTGAGCAGATGGATTTTGAATCTCATCAGCTGTTTATTTGAACCAAAGAACTTTTGGGTTTGAGGTACGTTTCTGTTATGTGACTGGATCTCCTTCGTTTGTGCTTACTTCCTTTCAATTTTGCGATGGTTATCAGTTGCTTTTTTTTCATCACCCATCATTTTGAAAGTGTCTGGATGAATCATAGCATTTAGGGTCATCATGGTGATATTTGTAGGAGCATGAGGTTCTTCAAAATAAGAAATGAATCAATCCTTGGTAGATGATGCAAACGTGCCCTCAACGTCGAATTCTCAAGCTGGACTTCCTCACTTTCCATCCCCTTCTACCTCAAGGCATGGGTGAGGAATCCCATCCCTTTCTGATGGTCATCTCTTCTTCTTCTTCTTCTTCTTCTTCTTCTTTTTTCTTTTTTCTTTTTTTTTGTTTGTTTTTTGTTTTTGCCTAACCTTGCTGCTATAGGCGACTCCCTTATTTGAAGGATGGGTTCTTTTTGCATTAGAATGTTTCAGCAATTTATATTTGTACTTCATCATGTTGTAATATATCTGTACTTTTTCATGTTGTAATGTTGATAAAATACCAAGTTACTTATTTTCTCGGTACCAAAGTAATGTTGAAGTCTGGTTTGGAAGGAAATATTTTGATAGTCTTTATGTAAAGCTACAGTTTTCTTCCTACGTGAGACTTTTAACACTAAAGATACTGCTACCGTCACCTGTCTTTCTGCACATCCTTGCCATTAAGACGCTGCAAGCACAGAGTTTACCTGCATCAAGTCAGGAAATTTAAATATGGATATTTACACAAAGTTGTGCGTGCTGCTCTGCCATTATATTTTAGGACCTGCTCAAAATTCACATATACACTGCTTAGAAATCATAGATGCATCTTCATGGGGTGCTGTTTAATGACTTAATCTTGGGATCCACCTCGGCTGGTGTCCAAGCAGTATCTGACTTGGCTCCTCACGTTGAGTAAATTCTGCTGGCATGCTGATCTAGCCATATGTCGTTTTTATTAATTCGTGGCATACTGAATTTTTACACCTTGCTGTCTTGACTTGTTGGCCCATCGAGCTGAGTCAATACTGGAAAGCTTTTACCTTATTCACAAATATTTTAAATTATTTTGAATACTTATCTATATTCAGATTTATTTCATTTTTTCCCAGTGGCAGTAATGTATTTCGATTGTTGGCATGGAGGGAGATCTCTCATGGGGCAAAGCGCTTGTCGAGAAGGCTGTGGGGAGGTGCTTCTAAGCAGACAGTTGATTGCTTTGGGCCAAAATTTGAAGTAACAGAGACAAGACATGGTCTCATTTCATGGTAAAGTGGCTTTCTATACTGCATAAGATTCCTAATGATTACTTTTGCAATTTCATAGTTTTGCATGATTGTGATTCAACATTTTCTGTCCCCAGAAGAGCTAAAGCTCAAATGGCACGTTGTTTCTTGCTGGCATGTTTGTTGTGCATGCTAGCAAATTCTGAGAACCACATTGATTTTACAATAAGGGCTACACTTTTTGGTTGATATTCGTGGTGAAGAATTCAGTTTGCTTTTCTGGAATTTTTATCATTACTTTTATATAATATTTGTACTTCAGGGTAGAAGCAGAGTCACTCCGGCATTTGTCTGCCCAGTATTGTCCTCTGTTGCCTCCTCCAAGGTCGACTATTGCTGCGGCCTTTAGTCCAGATGGAAAAACTCTTGCATCTACACAGTAAGTTGGTGTCTCCGGTCTTTCTCTCATTCTGTTGTTTGCGAGACGTGCTTTTGTTAATGATACTATTTACTGTTACTGTGCTTACAGTGGTGACCACACCGTTAAGATAATTGATTGCCAAACTGGAAGCTGCTTAAAGGTGTTGAGTGGGCATCGACGTACACCATGGGTGGTATGTCCATGCTTGCAACTACATATCAGAGCATTCATTTGATTTGTTTGTATATGTGTGCACACATTAATGAAATGTCAGTCTGGGTTTCTGTTCCTGAGAAGTTTCATTTTGGTCAACCTTCTTTACTTATATGAGGGAATATATTGGCAAAATTTCTGTTTGCGTAATTTTCTCCTACTTGGTTTGTTGCCTTGTACATCAAGCAAGAAAGTTGCTTCAATGAAACTAGGGTTGGACAAATTGTGCATGCTCAAAATAAAATAATATTTCAGATTATTGCAGGTTGGAATCCTTTGTCCCTACCTCCCAGCCTTGAAAAACGGAAACAAAGTTTTGGCCAATGGTTTTGAATAGCGGTTTTAGAGTCATCACTAGCTCCGACTGGGTTGGACTAGGTTGGATTTTCTTGCCCAATGAATTGTTTTGTTCTCAACTGATGAGTAGAGTTGGCTGAGCTGACTTGGTTACGGACAACATTTGAAACTATTTGCTCCTCTTTTAGCTTAGCCGGCATGCTTTATTCATGTAAGAAAGAAGTTTGGAGGCTGAGTGGAATGGGACCAAAAAGTGATGCCTTTCTTTTACACTCATACTCTGTTGTAGACTGGTTTATTTGTCTCTGTTCTACTCCATTGCTTGATTTCTCCTCAGGAAGTCAGCTGTTGAATCTGTATTGCTTGTTGATAATAATAATAATATTATTATTATTTTATTTTATTTTTATTTTCCAGAAAGGTAGGCTCACACCACCTGTAACTGTCAATAATATTATACCGTTAAATCACCCTCTTTTTTTTTTTCCTTCTAGAATTCAATTGGCAGTCCTTTCCGAGTTCTCTGATATATTAGTATTGCTATGGCTGTCCCTTGCTTAGAGATTAAAATTAATGTGTGTTCCTTCTCTATTTACCATCAAGGGTTGAGTGTCCTTTTGTTTCTTCCCGCATGGGTTAGGACCTCGGTCGAACCCCCCTTGTGGGCCCCAAATCTCATGGGTACCGCCTCATACGAGCCACCTGCCTCACACGGGCCGCCCACCCCGAGTGTGTCCTTGCATCCCATAGGCTACCCCACTCGAGCCCGGTGTGAAAATGTCCCCGCATTAATCACCCTTGGTGAGGAGTCTTGAACACGAGGCCTCCCGCTCTGATACCAATTTGACACAGGACAATTAACCACTTGCTCTAAAAGCTTGAACTGTTAGAGCATGACGAATTAATCCCTTTATCTCATAGCCTAGGCTGCACATCGCATGGGTTAGGCCTCGGTCGAACTCCCCTCGTGGGCCCCAAATCACATGGGTACTGCCTCACACGAGCCACCTGCCTCACACGGGCCGCTCACCCCGAGTGTATCCCTGCATCCCAAAGGCCACCTCACTCGAGCCTGGTGTGAAAATGCCCCTGCATTACAATGCTTCCAGTTTCTCAATGATTTGTTCATGGAAGATCTCCCTCCTTGTATATTTGCAATTGGAAATTGATGGAAAAACTAGTAACTTCCCAGAATCTCAGCTATGGTCTTGGGATACCTAAGATTTGTCGCCTTGTCTTCAGCTGATAAGATATTTATTCATTATTCTAAAATAAAAGGAGTATTTGACAGAAAACAGCCTTAGGACTGAATCCAAAGTTTTTTGTGGATTGAGTCTTAGGGCAGTGTGCCTGATAATGAAGGGCTTGCATTTTTGAGTCCCAAAGATTTCCAGCAACCAAATTTGTGCCCAACAGAGTTGATCTCGAGGATAGCAATCACAGGAATGAAACAAGAGACAAAAACAAGGGAAATAAAGGGAGAAGATATAAACTTCTTCAAGGAGCTATGCCCCACAGCGTCCATAAAACCTCCTTGGGCAAAGGTGCAGGGATTATGTGATCCTCCTTGGGTCAAAGCTTTTTATCGGGCAGCAGTTGTAAACAGGATTTTCATGATAGGCAACCTCCGTAAGCGTCACTTGGCATTTCCCATCCCATCCCATCCCATCACATCACCATCATCCATAATCTCTATTCTGACTAACTGGGGTCAGGTACACAAATCCTGTTCCGCCATCCACTATCAAACAGATGCATCATGTGCAAGAAGGAACTGGAATCTTTGTACCATTTTTTCATTATGCATATGTGGCTTGGCTTATCTTGTCTAGTTTCTTTCACATGTTCTAAATTGAATGTGCCCTCTCAAGCGCACATGCGGCCTGATTGGCCTATTGGACACTCCACATTTGTCCTATATTCACACATATGGGCTGAAAAGTCCAAACTCTCATCCGTGTGCATTTTGGGGCCCACATTTGGCCCCAGAGTGGTACATATGATGGATTGAAGGTCTTCCTAAATCAGTATTCATCTTCCATGTCGGCTTGTTATATTTCAAAATCCTGTTTAATGATCTGATGAAACAATCAGGGTTCCCTTTTTGTTGGTTGAGATTGTTCATCAATGTCTGTTTTTTCCCCTCTTCTTCTTCTTCTTCTTCCAGAAACTTGTATTTCATTTCCTCAACTGACTCACCTTATCTTTCCTTTTTTCCTTTGTTAATAATGCATAGACTAATAAATTATTCTTCAGCTGAATTTATCCTGCAAAACCACCCTTTCTCAGTCTTATGCAACACTGGATTTTCTGCAGGTTAGATTCCACCCAGTGCATTCAGAAATACTTGCAAGTGGTAGCTTGGATCATGAAGTTCGCTTGTGGGATGCAAATACTGCAGAGTGTATAGGATCACGCGATTTTTGTAATTTCTCTTGCACACCTTATGTAATATTTCATATGTGGCCATGTGGATCTTGCTTGTATCTTCTGATCTTTATTTGCTAGTTTTCCATTTCGTTATGAATTTAATTGCACCTTTTGTTCTCAAGCAGATCGCCCTATCGCTTCCATTGCCTTCCATGCCCAAGGGGAGCTTCTTGCTGTAGCATCGGGTCACAAGGTAAGAGATTCTGGATTTAGTAATCTCATATAGAGTTCCATCTTTGTGAGAATTCTATTTCTCTTGCATCTAATATAGTTGAGGTCGTTAGACTTGGTTTTGTAGTCTTCCTAGCTTTGACATTGGCAATCCTGTGTTAGCTGTACATATGGCACTACAACAAGAGAGGAGAGTCACCTTCTCCAACCATTGTATTGAAGACACGTCGTTCACTGAGGGCAGTGCATTTTCACCCGCATGCTGCTCCATTTCTTCTGACTGCTGAGGTGAAATGGTTTTTGGGGTTTGCATTCAGTGTTTAATTGTCCTTTCCTCTACTTACAGAACCTAATTAGTTGGCTAGTTTGCAGGTCAATGATCTGGATGCTCCAGATTCTCCAATGACGCTTGCAACATCTCCTGGTTACTTGCACTATCCTCCCCCTGCTGTATTCTTTGCGAATGTTAGAAGTGGTGTTCTTCCTAGTTTAGAGGCTAAAGTGCCTCTCATGCCTTTCCCTTGCTTGTTCTTGCCTACATTTGTAAAACATTGTGGAAGGACATCTTTTCAGAATGATAATAGGGCTACTAGTACTAATGGGCAACAAAGTGCGGATCCTTCTGCTTCTCCACAGATTCAGACTGATTCAAATGGAGGAAACCGGCATGACTATTTGGTGACGCCGATGGATATGTCTCCTGTAATACCTTCTAGCTCAAATCCTGTACCAGAAGACACAACTGCTAGTCTTCTGCCAAGTGAAATGGAAAATGAAGCCCTTGACTCTGCTATGGATCCTATGGATACCACCGAAGTGCAGCCTATGGATCTAGGTGAGCAAAGAAGCTCTCCCAGCACAGTGGAGAGATCAGATGATGCCAACAATACCTCACCATTCATTCTCCAACCCAATGGCGTTGCTCCTCGGTTACCTAGTAGGCATTCTAGGCTAGGGGTTGAGGCTGCATCTGGTAACATTCCTGGCAACTCAGACCTTCAAATGCTATTAAGAAGTGTTGAGGTTGGACAACTTCATCAGTTCTTTCCTTCTGCTGATCCAGCATGTTGGGAGCTGCCTTTTTTGCAAGGTTGGTTAATGGGTCAGACCCATGCTGGCTTGCATCCAGTGCCAGCTCTTAATGACACTCCCCAAGAAAATTCATCTGCAATTCGAGGAAATGGGTCTGAGACTTCAGCATCTGGTCTATTGGCTTCTCGCAGTTCAGAGGCTCCATTGGCTTCTTCAGCAATGGCAGCCAGTGTTAGCCAATGTAGGGGCACAGGACGATCTGGTTCTCGGCATCGTTCGCGGTCCCGTTTGGTGCCGGCAGGATCTGGAGAGGGTGCTACTTTTGTTGGTATTGCAAATGATGATATTGATCCTCAATCCGGTGTTGGTAGGCTCGAATCTGAACTTGCTACATCACTGGCTGCTGCTGCAGCTGCAGAATTACCTTGCACTGTGAAGCTACGAATATGGCCACACAATATACAAGATCCTTGTGCACCACTTGATGCAGAAAAATGCCGCTTAACTGTACCGCATGCTGTCCTTTGCAGGTATGGCCCTTTATGGCATACAAAATTAGTTGTCTTGTTATTAAATTGCCAAAAGAAGAGATTTTTTTTTTTCTTTTGTGTTTGAAAACTGACAATTTATTAAGCCAGAGAAAAATTACAGAGATCTTGAATGGCCAAGAAACAAGTGCTATCATCATCCCCTCGGGAGTGAGGCAATTGGCCTTCAGAAATACAAATAAAGAAAGCCCATAAATACGTGGGAGGAACCACCAAGTGCCTTTCTTGACCGATCGGATAATGGGAAGACTGAAGAACCTCTTCTGTTGAAGAGACAGGAAGATATGCAACCCATTGTTTAGAGCACACCAACTAGCTTTGGTTATCTAAGTCTCCTGGCCAATCCTGCATAACATCTGAAACCATCAAACATCTGATCCTAGGCAATGCCCAATTAATTTTTCTTTTTAACTTCCAAAGCAGCTTTGCGGTCAAAGATTCTTCTATTTCTCTCCTTCGCAAGTCCCATAAGATCCCAAAGAGCACCATTCTTCACAAAACCTCCCATTAACCCTTGAAAGGCCTGAAATACCACATAAAATCAGCTCAGCAGGGGATCCATTGAAGTTCCATGAGACCCTGAGCCGATCTAAGAAAAAAAATCCAAATATCCCTTGCCATGCTGCAATGGAGAGAGAGATTATCAATTGATACCTCTTCTTTCCTACACATAATGCACATATTGTGGAATACCATCTTCTGCTTCTTCAAATTGTCCACTGTTACAGTTTATTCAGCATAGCAGGCCACACAAAATTTTTGACCCTTGGAGGTACCAGGCGGCCATACCCCTAGCCCATTGTGGGAAGCCCCCTCTCACAAGGTGTTTGGAGCGTGGAAGACTTGGAAGAAAATCTACCACTTGAAGACCACTTCCAATATTTTTTTAATCTTTGGTCAAGCTGTCAATTTGGACGTCATGGAGTAGATATGCAAAGAGAATCGATTCCTCATCGGATGGGTTCCTTCACAGCCAAATATTCCAAGCACTGCTCCTCCAAACCACCTCATGTCAATACTGAACCTTTTCTTCATTTGCAAGTGAGAGCAAAAACAATGCTTGAATGGATTCTTCAAATAGGGCCTTGTCAATCCAACCGTCCTTTCAAAAGTGATTTTTTTAGCACTTACCAACCATGAGCGGGCGACCTTACTACGTTATGAGTCTTATGACTTGTGACTATGAGTAGTTCTACTCGAAATGTTACTATTATCTCCATCTACGGCTGGCAACGGGTTGGCCTGCGGTTGGTTTAGGTCCAGTTTTGAACTAGTCAGGTCATGCCAGCCTGGATGGGCCTATTCAAAATATTGATTTTGCCTTGTGCAGGCTCGCCCCATTGCCAGCCCTATCCGTTGCCACCAGAATTTGCTAATTGCTTTCCCCAATGTTATCAAAATTGTTATTGTACCCCAAATAGTAATAGGGGTCAAATTGTATCGAACTATCATATTTTATACATAAGATTTTTTTTCCGATTTTCTTAAAAAATCTGAAAAATATAAACAAATCAGGGAAAAACTCATCAATAATCCATTTCCCATCAGTATGCACCAAGAAAAGTAATACATATCATGATATTATTAATTGCGAATCTGTATATGGGATACAATCATACAGATCATTTTTTAAAAAAAAAACTTTGAATCTGGTATATGGTATACGTATTGTGGCAATATTAAATGATTATTGTTTCTTTTGTTTTTGGTCTTTCAAGAAATTTCCTTAAATAAATTTCAACACACACACACACACCTTACAAAATGTAAAAGGGTGCTTTAGTAATATACATTCTTTTGTAACTTTCTTGAGTGCATAATCATGTCAAATAAAGAGGCATTTGATTCATTTGGCTGACACAAAAGATATCTCGATTTCTTTGTTTTGGGTTTTGAAATCAAATCGCTTCTCTCTCTCTCTCTCTCTCTCTCTCTCTCTCTCTCTCTCTCATAGGGGAGGGCCTTTTACACGTTTTAAAAGCTAAAAAAGCATGAAAGGGAGGGAGGGAGGGAGAAGTGAAATTTAAAAAAAAAAAAGAAAAAAAAAAATTCTTTGAAGAGCGCGCGCGCGCGTGTATATATAAATTTTATTTTGAGAAATATGTTCTTTTAAGTAATTATGGGCCCCATTTATGAAGTCCATGATAATCGTACAATCTGTCAGATTTGATATGATGATGATATGATTCATACAATATTCATATGATTCATGTGGTTTTGCAATTTGGGGCTACGATTTGCATTGTTATAGTTATACGATGCGATTCGAATTACATGATTTGGACTTTTAAATTTTACGATTTTGAAAAACTTGGCTCCTACACCTTCAACACTCCTGACCTTGGATGAATACTCAGGAACCACCCTCCCTTGGATTCACCGCATTCTTGTGTATCGCATTTCTCCACAATGAGCAAGGTTTTACCATGAACATCTACCATCATTTACTTAGGAGACCATAGTTCCCACTCTAATTCATCCATTCCCAAGGCTCCCTTCTTTAGCTAGCTTTTGCAGCTCCTTCCAATTGATAAAAATGAAATTTATGCGCCTATTCTTTGATGCAGGACATGAAAATTAACTATGATATGCAATCTCAGGCTTTAGATCAAACTAATTCAGAAACATTCACATAAAATTTCCACATCCCACACAAAAGTTCAAACATTCAAGCAAGGGGAATCTGTGCAGGTCCAGGCCTACACATGTTAGGGCTATATCAATAGAAATTATAAGTCAAACGATACTCAAAGGGAAGTAAAACTCATCCACACATGCACGGTAATCAATCCCTAATCCAAGAGATTCACCAGTTTCAATTCAGAGAACCCTAGGATTAGAAAATGGGCAAGCAAATTGAAAATTAATGCAATCTAGGGTTAAGGTTGTGGAAAAAGGTATGAGAGGGATAAAATAGGCGGAAATTCTGAACCTGATGACAGTTCACGCACTCGGACAGTGGGCTAGGCCTGACGCACGTGCGAGGGGCCCCTGAATGCGGAAAGCGCCTCCTTGGCTCTGGTCGGCCAAGGGAGGGCTTCAAAACTCCCAAGTTTCGTGTCGATTGGATGCGCGGTCTGTGCGTAGTGCCTCCACTTAAGTTTCAGCCCTCTTGCAGGGACAGATTTTGAAAATCAGCTGTAGGGAGAAGAACTGCTGCAAATACTGATAGATTCAAAGCGAGGATGGTTGTAAAAGGTGAGAAGTATGGGTGATAAAAGATAGGAGCGGTTTGAGATAGATGTGGCTTCGCACCACAGTACTTAGCCCTTCAATGAAGGGAGGGCTTCACACCCAATTCGTTTCCACAATTCAAGAACTTAGAGGAGTAGAAAAACGTAGGAATTTTTATGAATCTTCAATGAGAAAAAAGAACTACAAGAGGTGCCTATTTATAAGAAAACCCTATACCCCAAAACTCGCACCATGTGCACAATCTATTACTTGGCGATGAAGTAATAAATAATAATAACTAATCAAAATAATCTAAACCGTCCATGATATTCTAAATAACAATAATAAGCAAAACCTAAAATATGAGATTAATTAGACTAGTGGGCTACAATCATGAGAACCCATGATGGGCTTTACTTGACTATCGGGCCCACTCCAACGAACCAAAACTCAATCTTCTAACTAGGAGCCCTCCCTGGACGTCGTCATCGAGTCAGATCGATGGTGGGGCCCTCCTTCTCCTTGCGTAGGTGCGTAGGGGGGCGGCATGCATGTGCGCGTGATGTCGCCATCATTCCTTCAATTCCCAAAGGAATTTCCTCTTAAGGCACTCGATTCTTGAAGCCACCACATTTGGGATCTTAAAGCGAGAAGGGAAATAGACCAGGGGGTTGGAAAGAGGGAAAAACTCTGTTTCACTTGCTAACCTCATAAACTTATTAGCATATCTTTGACCATCATCTTGTATCCCTCTGGAGATTGTCATGTTGTATAGGGAATCAATCCTATGGACCATGTTTTGGCACATCTCTAGGGCTTGATAGATATTATTTAAATGAAAACCAATTTGTGTATGTAGCATCAATTGATATTCTGTTCTTTTCATTTTGAGAACTGTGTTTTTTAACTTTTAAGATCATCAAAATTTGAGAGAAACATTGTGGGCTAGGGAAAAATCTGTGCTGGTTTGTAATGATAATTAGACATTCCATGCTAACCGCCTATTATTTTCAATGTTGTGCTATACTGAAGCTTGTGATTCCATTTGAATGTTAATGCACATTTATTTATGATGGCAGTGAAATGGGTGCACACTTTTCACCTTGTGGGAGATTTTTAGCAGCCTGTGTTGCATGCGTGCTTCCTCGCATGGAAGCTGATCCTGGGCTACCATTGCATGCTCACCAAGATGTATCAGGGGTTGCAACATCCCCAACACGACACCCGATTTCAGCTCACCAAGTCATGTATGAGCTGCGCATCTATTCTCTTGAGAAGGCAACGTAAGGCTAAACCTCTCACTTGCCTATACACTAAAATCATCTCAATATTATCACTTACATGTTCAAATCACCTCAATGTTCTCTCCATAATATTTTTCTATTCTTTTTGGATCTATAGCTTCGGGTCGGTGCTTGCATCAAGGGCAATCAGAGCAGCTCACTGTTTGACTTCCATTCAGGTTAGATGCTTTTTGAAGATTGCTGTGAAATGTTGCTGTGTGCCATTATATCTATCAGTTCCCTCTATTTGCAGCCCACAATCTTGAACAGATATTCCCATCACTTCTCACTCTTGTTTACCAGTTGTGGAACCTCTTAATCTCTATTATGTGCATTGTTCTGTTTCTGCACACCTCTAAAAAAATTGTACTGTAACTGCACATGTATTCAATACACATTGTGCATGCGCACACACACATGTACACCTAAACTGCACAGTCACCCATGTCTGTTAGTTTATCATCCTTTTTAGCTAGACGTTACCCTCCTTCAATGATGCCTGCATTGACAACAAGCTCATGTATTCGGACAATTAAGCCATAATTTTTTGAACATCATCTAGGGCATTGTGGTTCGTGGGGTCATGTTCAGCTCAATTGGCTAGACCAAAAATTACAAAATAAAAATGAAGCATCTAAGAGAGAGTTTGGACAGGTAGAATGAAACATAATTCATCGTCTTCTTGTCATTCTGATCCTTTGCTGAGGCTACCAGTCAGTGCAAATAGTCTTCTTATTCCTCGTCGTTTTACCCAGAATCCTCACCTTGTCATCCCTTGTCACTGTTTACAAAAACCCTTCTATTAGAGGATATTAAAAAGGTCCATCTCTATTCTTCTGCCTTGAAACTCTGAATCATGAAGATTTCGATGGTCTTATGGCTTGTTTCTGGTGTTTGAAGCACATGAAATAGAAACACTTGGCTTCTGGGATCCTTTATCTTTCAGTCTAAAAACACCCTTAACCCTTCTGTATTCTTCGAATCTGGTTTTTTTTTTTTTTAATTTTATTTTAAAATTTCTTGACAAAAAGAGAATACCGATTCTCTGAAGTTAACCACTGACCTGTCAGTTCTTCTTCTTCTCCTTCTTGGAAAGGGACGATGAGAGATTATCCCATATCCTTCTATACATAGGTAAAAACCAAAAAATGGAGATTCCTTGAGGCCCAAAATCCAAAATGTCTTGCACATTTCATCCCTTGAAATGTGTGTTCCCTAGAGCTGAGGCTAATAGATGATCATCATCCCTCTAGATCTCTGAAATATCGTCTTCATAGAAACCCCATTGTTATTGAAGGTCCTATTGGCCCAAAATCCAAAATGTCTTGCACATTTCATCCCTTGAAATGTGTGTTCCCTAGAGCCTAATAGATGATCATCCCTCTATATCTCTGAAATACTGTTTTCATCGAAACCCCATTGTTATTGAATGTCCTATTGTTTTATTCCCTCCAGATGGACCAAAAAGATTGCTAGAATTGCTGATCTCTGTGAAATTCTGGTCCTTTTGTCTGAAAGTGTCGTTTTCTAGTTCGAATAAGAGCTTCTACCGATCCTGGCATGGCATGCTGCAGCTTGATGCGAACTGGCACCAATGTGAATTCGCAATGCAAAAGAAGGTGATTTACTGATTTGGCATCCTTTAGGCATAAAGTACACCCATTTGCAATCATCATGTTTCTTGATCAGAGCTGGTTGATTGTTTGGATTTTATCATTAGCTGCTAGACATCGAGATGCTACCATGCGAGGGATATTTGGATATCACCACAATTGCCTTAAGGGAGTACCCCTGTCCAGTATTATTTGACAGTCCACAGAATGACCTTACAGAAAAATAACTCAATTTTGAATTTCCACCTCCATTTGTTAACATTTTGAGGCTAAAAGGTAAATTTTGAATAATTTCTTCTTCCTATTCAGTTGTATTTTGTTTTTGCTAATACTTAACTAGCTTTGTTATGTATGCTACTCCTATCCATGGAAACTATCGGGCTGTTTGGGAGCTTGTAAATGGAGGTAAATGAGAATTAGAATTGGAGGTAAATGAATTGAAATGCTACCATGTGAGGGATATTTGGATCCACCACAATTGCCTTAAGGGAGTACCCCTGTCCAGTATTATTTGACAGTCCACAGAATGACCTTACAGAAAAATACCTCAATTTTGAATTTCCACCTCCATATGTCAACTTTTGAGGCTAAAAGGTAAAATTTGAATGATTTCTTCTTCCTAATCAGTTGTATTTTGTTTTTGCTAATACTTAACTAGCTTTGTTATGTATGCTACTCCTATCCATGGAAACTATCGGGCTGTTTGGGAGCTTGTAAATGGAGGTAAATGAGAATTAGAATTGGAGGTAAATGAATTGGGAGTAAATGGCTTACTCAGTTGTATTTGGATGGGAGTAAATGAAATGCATTTGAAATCCAAATATTCTGTTTGGATGGGAGTAAATGGGAGGAATTAGAATGCATTGGAATTTTTCAATATATTCACAGGAACATGTGGTATACCAAAACAGTTTTAACATCTCAAAATAGTGTACATATATGATATTTAACAAAATGATTGTTATAAAGCCCATTGAAATATATACTTTAGCCAAGAATGAGAAAATTTTTAGCCTCGGGTGGTTCACAACGTAAGGATGACAAACAAGCAACTTGCCAACTCTTTTTAACTGTCCATTTAGATGGCCAACCTTTGGACGGTTTGGATATTCTATTGATGCGATATTAGTGATGTAGCCGATAATTGAATTGTTTTGGAGTATCATTAGCATGCCATGTGTATGGCGGACATGTGCATAGCACCACCTGTGTTTACTTGTGCGACTCTCCAAGGGAGCTCAAAAAGGCATTTCACCCCATTTACTTCCAAATCCTCTCTTGTAGAGAGGATTTCATTTACATGTCCATTTACTCCCATTTCATTTCATCCACATGCATTTACTTCCATCCAAACACACCTCAAATACCATTTACTCCTAATTCCCCCCCATTTACCTCTATTTACTCCTATCCAAACGGCCCCTATGCTTACCCATGTTGCTAAAACTTACAGAATCCTATGCTTAAACCTTCTCGTCTGATCAGGTTATTGCATGTGAAGGTGCATGTATCAAATATTCCTTTTATCATCTCTTTCATCTGCAGTGAGATCTTAATTTTCAACATAAACATTGTGAATCCACACTGATGAAATGAATCTGGATCATTCAGCCACAGTTTCTCCTAGAGTTCCTCTTTTTTGAGCTGTGACATGTAGCGTCCAAGCACTCACATCCAGTTTGACTTGTGGAATACCTCTGCTGGTGCTGGTTTAAACGAGGATATACAAAAGGCATGCTCTCTTTCGATGTTTGTATACCTTTCTGCAGGACCTATAGTCCATAGCACTTCTAACTGGCATAGCTACAAGACATCATCACAAAACATCCTCATGATGCCATTAAAGCACTGTTTTTGCATTACCATCAAGCAGTGTTCAAAGTATCGGTATCGGTACAAGTTTCACTGGCCAAGGATTCAAAAACAATATCGATATTGCTGCTAATATCTCTAATAACCGGAAATGCGGGGAAAATGGTGGGATTTTTAGTGAAACTTTAGGAGATGTTAAAATGTACATATTTGCATATTTAGAAATTAAAAAAAAAAAAAAAATTGCAAAAAGAATGCATACATAACAAGTTTCCATTTAATGGGGCCTTGAAAGCATGTGCTGTTGTAAGAAATCAGTCCAAACATCCATTGATATTGTAAAATATCAACAACACATGATGTTTCACCAAGAAATCGTGAACAATGGTAAAGGAAACGAAAGATTGTTGTCTCAATATCGCGGATGTTTTGATATCGATAATATCGAGATATTATCAATATTATCAATGGCAAATTGAACACTACATACAACCATGTACTTATGAAAAAAATTTGAAATAATTTTTTTTCTAATAAACAAAATTTTGATGATATCAATACGTTGGTGATATTGTTGAAATATCGTCGATACACATATGATACAAGCATTAATTAGAATTTACATAGTTGAAAATATTGGTGATACATTGGTGATATTGATGCATTGGCAATACAAGCGACACCTAGAATTTATATAGTTGAAAATATTGGCGATTACATTAGCGATATTGGTACGTTGGCGATACTTAGCGATACATTGCTAATACTTGAAATTTCTGATACTACCAGCGTTATCGATATCGCTACTAGTGTTATCGATATCGCTGAGCTGGAGATAAAGATAATATCGGAGATATTTCGAACACTGCCATCAAGTACCATTCTGAGACTGGAAGCAACCATCATAGATCACTATTAAAGCAAACACTATGCAACACTGAACACATTCACTGTAGCAATCTTGGTGCCCCCTTGCAAAGCGACATTTTCTTCCATACTCATATTTTCTGGCTATAACACTTGATTTGTCATCTTTGGCCATGCGTTAATATATTTTCTTCTGTCTGAGTTTTGCTACTGATTTTAGGTATTTATCCTTGAAAAAGATTATGGTTTTTTGTACATTAAAATCTGTGTGACATTGACTAATTTCAAGTGGCAAAATCAGGGCCTTCCTTGGACAAAGCTTGATTTAAAAAAAAAAAAAAAAGGAACAATAGCAGAGCTATTGGCAGAGCTCATGTTGGCCTGGTTATTGGCATATTTTATGTTTGCATGTTGATTCTCATGTGAATTATTGATGGTTGTTGGCTAACTGCTGAAACTCAATGCAATATGAAGATCCACAAAGGGCCCTTTGTTGACCTTGTGCTTTTATTTTGCAGTTCTCACCCACATCTGAGCACATATTATTGGCATATGGTCGCCGCCATAGTTCTCTTCTTAGAAGCATTGTTGTTGATGGGGAGACAACAATACCTATTTACACAATTTTGGAGGTAGATGTTGCACTCAGGCCATCATGGGCATGCTTTTTATCCACCTTGTTTAGGACTTGGAATTATGAAAATTTTCTCATGTAAATGTACAATAGTGTTATAATTTGAAATATTACTGTAACAAAAATTATAAATTGAGCCATTTCTTTCTTTTACCTGAGGGAGCCTAGGATCAGCCCAAACCCAACCTGTTACCAAATGGGCCTAGAATCCAAGCCCAACCCAACCAGTAACCTGGAATGAGATTACCAGGCCTGACCTGCGAGCTGATTCTTAAGTTTAAGCCTGGCCTGATCCAACCTTCGTATAAAGAAACAAGAATTGAGGAAAGCTCGAATCTAAGACCTCTCTTGCTTATCAACACAACTCTAGCACTACTGCAGTCATGCAGTCTACAATAATTATTTGTTTATATAAATATGATATATGGGTTGGTTGGGTCAGGCCACTGTCAACCTGAGGTGATCTGTGTACTGCAGTGGGTGACGTTTTCTGACCTGAGCCCAACCCTAATCCTGATCAATTCTGCTCGATCGCGACTTTTAAGCAGGCCGGGTTTGTTGGTTGGCGGGTCGACTCGATCCTTTGCCAGTCGAGGTATGCATTGTCTGTTGGATGATGGTGTGAGACTTCTGATTTTGCTCCATTTTTGTGATGGTTTTTTGGACAATCTAAAAATTGATGCTCTTACTTGTTGGATGCATGAGATTGTGTGTAACTAGTTGTATGAAACAGTTACTTCATTTATGCCTGCTCGTATTTATCAGGGTCCATTTAGTTTCAAGAAACCTTTTTGTTTCTGCACTAGAAGCCTGTGGTGGAAAGAGATGAACTTTGAAGGCCGAACTGTTAATTCTGTGGTTTAGACTGATGCAATCTGATGCCTCGTTGTTCAAGAAAAATTCCCTGTGATGAACTAGAGTGGATGCTGTTTCATTTAAATGTTATCCCTGGTGTAACAGGCGATATTTTTGCAAAATTTTCATGTGCAATCAATATGGCATAGATTGCTCATGGCAACAGAGAAGCAAGATGTGTGAAACTTATTATTAATTGCAGTGTTTTGAAAAATAGAGTTGTCATAAATTGTGTTAGGATTTGAATCATAGTGTGTTAATTGTAAGCTTAGTGCATTTTTTTTTTTTTTTTGGAGTGGATAATAAGGGGAGTAAGATATCGATCAATGATTTATTTTCCATCTATATCCATCAGTTAAATGTGCAACTACTATGAAGTACGGAAATGACATCACAGTCATAACAAAGTACATAACCAGTCAAGTTTAATTGAAGTCACTTGATTCACACATCTGGTGTCATTGTTTGAAACAGAAAAAAGGTCCATAAATGTCACTTTCCGCTTCTTTTCTTTTTCTTTCCTTTTTTTCTTTTTATTTATTTATTTATTTGTTGAAAGGTGAATAATTTATTAAAAAAGAAGCAGAGACAACAAAAGAAACAAAGCGAAGGGAAACAGAAACAAGACAAAAACCACATAAAAACAAACAAAGAAAAAAGAAACAGAAAATAAAAGACAGAAAACAAGAAAAAGAATACAACAAAACCAGGCCCATGCCTGGAGCAACCGAGAGCCCAACAAACCAAAAACCCAGATAGGTAAGGAGCCCAATCTCTGAAGAATAGGATCACCCTATTGAAAACCCCAGCCGAGGAAACACTCTTGTTCCAGAAACAGTGATAGTTTCTCTCATTCTACACTGCGAGAGGGACAGTTCTCCATTTCTTCTTTCCAACCAGACCTCCTGAATCAGCATGCCAAGTGCAGAAGAGGCTATCAATGGACTCCGGCATTACCCAGGCTAAACCAGCACGTTGAAAGACTCTATTCCAGATATCCAAAGAGAATGCAGTGTATGAAGAGAAGGCAAGCGAAAATAATTTATTCGGAACCAAAGGGAGGAAGCAAACCTACATGTAAAACCACATCAGGGCAAACAAAAAGATGAAAGAGGCCCCACAGCACGGGCGAGCAACCAAGAGGAAAGAAAATCCTCAAGGGGATAACTGCTTAAGGTGGGAGATCTCAAAGAGCTTTGATTGCCTGACGCAGAGGGGAAAGATCTCCTATATTACTTGTAACTTTTGAGGATCCCAAAATGGACGATACAATTGAAGCTTCTGTCTCTCTATTTGTCCTCTTTGGCATACATATTTTCTTATCTATTGAGTACTTCTTCAATTTTGGCTTTCTACTTTATTTTGGTTGAGATGAACTATTCCAAAAAGAGAAGAAAGAGAAGGACACAATTGTTTTTTTTTTATTTTTTAGTTACTTTCTTGGATAATCAAACAGCCTTGTTAAATACTTTTTGGTTATAGCCTCATATGAAAGCATGTTTTGTGTTATATGATTTCCAGGTTTATAGAGTTTCAGATATGGAGCTTGTGAGAGTTCTTCCTAGTGCGGAAGATGAGGTTAATGTTGCATGCTTTCACCCTTTAGTTGGAGGAGGGCTTGTTTATGGAACTAAGGTGAGAATTGGAGAATGGACAGGCATTTGTTTAAAAAATTTCATGTGTCATCTACCAACTTTAGTGTATAAAAATTATTCTTGTCTGTAAATGGCAGGAGGGGAAGCTTAGAATCCTTCAGTACGATGG
The DNA here is from genome assembly GCF_029962835.1 of Magnolia sinica. Classification (NCBI taxonomy): domain Eukaryota; kingdom Viridiplantae; phylum Streptophyta; class Magnoliopsida; order Magnoliales; family Magnoliaceae; genus Magnolia; species Magnolia sinica. Next base: position 107,894,969 of record NC_080575.1, read on the forward strand.
TTCTCATGGCACAAATTGCACAGGACCAAATTTCTTTTTGGAGGAAAATATGCTCGAGGTAAAACCTTATTTGAATTACAGTTGATTTTTGTTACAAAGCTCAACCTTATTTGAATTACAGTTGATTTTTGTTACAAAGCTCTCTCTCTCTCTCTCCAGGTATTTCTCTTAACGGTGGATTTTTAGTTCCAAGGATTTCCTAAAATATATGGTTGTCATTTGTATGCTTTTGTTTATTTTAATAAACTGTTAATAGGTGCTTTCCACATGTTGTGGATTAATAATTTACTTGCATGGTGATATATTGAATCCATGATCATCATGCATTTGGCATCTATTTGCACCATCTATTGTTATAATTAACTCCCTTCAAGATGCACTTCTATTGAAAAAAAAGGCCACATGGGGAAATGGTTTATAGTATAGACACTGCCATGCTGTTGGTGTGCCTCACTAAAATTGAACCTTTGATTTGGATTTGCCACCTTATGGTGTCCAGCAGCACTTTGTAATGAATGGTTAGAAGCGGGAGTTAGAGATAGAAATCAGGCCTATAACTTGTGTTCAAAGCTCTTAACAAAGTCAACCTGACTGTCAAGGTATTCAATAATGGTAATGGCCGTAGTGGCCAGCCTTACTGTTGTTACAATTTGGGCTGTAATGGTCAAAGTGGCAGAAACTGCATTGGCTGTTACAGGCCCATTATGGGCCTTTAAAAAAACAAAATAAAAAATACCAGAATGGCTTTTACAACCCTATATTGCTTAATGGGTTCCACCATTACTGTTACGGCCATTATTACCACTGTATGGTGCAACATACCTTTCTGTCATTTGAAATTTCCACCGTCCTTGTATTGCCCATCCCCTTTTTTGAAGGTAAGGCATATTCTTGAGTCTGCTTTCAAGTTGAATTTTACCTTTTGGCTCAAATAAATTTGATTTGGGTGTTATCATTAATGGATATGGGTATTCCTTGTACACAACTTTGTCCATTCTTTGCGGCTTTCCTCAACAATAAAGCTATTGCAGATTGAAACTTGTTTGTTTATTTTCATAGTGATAGGATGATTAACTGTATTATGTTCTTCTTGTGTAATAGGTCCAGACATATGCTTTGGAATGCTAAAAAAGAGTGTTCAGTATCCATCTACGAGGTGTATTACTGATCTTGAATGGTATTATGCTCCCATGTTTTGCTGCGTTCCGATGCATCATTTACATCGTCATTGTCATCATAATCTTAGTTTTTCTCCCATGTTGAGGTGTATTACTCATCTTGAATGGTATTATGCTCCCATGTTTTGCTGCCTGACGATGCATCATGTACATCGTCATTGTCATAATAATCTTAGCTTTTCTCCCAACAATTTGGGGTTGGGCTTAAATGGTATATTGGCAAAAAAAATTCTACAATCAGCTGCCCACCAGACATCAACCATCCTCTTTTACATGGGTTCTTGGAGCTGGCCATTGCAGAGGCTCACATTGACACTAGTCATATGCCAACACTGTCCCACCCAGCATTTAGCCCCAGCCCAACTATTACATGCAGATCATAAAGGGCAAACAGGCAAAGTAGCATCATGGAGGGCAGTTGCCAAGCAAAACTGTTAAAGCACAAAGCAGCCGCCCACACGAAAGGTCATGCTTGATCAGTTGGCTGCACAAAATAGCAGGGAACCCACTACTACATGATTACCAACACAACTCACACGCCAACACGGTCAGGCCCAACATCACACCTTACCACACCTATTATGTGCTACCCAAAAAGTGTTATCATGAGAAGTTGATTCCTAAAGCATGCTTTGTCACCATTTTAATATATTTTATGATCTCATTCACTATTAGGTCTTGATATAGGGAAGCTAACCTGAGCAGATCACACCAATTTTCTCGTCTGGTTGCACACAAATTGGCCATTGGCAGAACCAGCCATGATCTGCACTGACTACAAGGTGGGTGCCACCATGGCTGCAGTAAATACTTAACTGACAATCTTTGCCATCCAATCGGTGACTAGACTACAAATTTATGGTAGAAAGAAATATTAGCAATGGTCAGTATTAAACCAGCAAATGCCCATGCATTGAATGGGTAGGATCATCAATTATGTGTGGTTTGAGGACAATGGTGGTGCTAACCTAATGAACAATTCGGTTCATGATCCATTGTCCCACTAGTTTAGTTTGGGTGCACTACATCAAACAAGGAAATTTTTGCACTGTGCCTGGCTTAGATTTTTCCTTGATAAATGGGTTCTTTCAACAGAGGTATTATCAGCTCGGATTGAGAGTTTGTACGGTATGTTCATATTGTCAGTTTGTACAAGTGGGGCCCATGGTGAAATGATCCAAACCATTGATATGATGAGTTTCAATGCACCCAAAATCTCCTATATTGGAAGACTCTATGTACTGAATATTTGCCTTTTCTTGGATGAATGTGAACTGTTGCTGTATTTCTTTCTTGACGTCTATATGTTGGTCCCACTTATTGAAGGGTTTGGGTTTTTTTTTTTTTTTTTTTTTTTTTATAACTTTATGTTTCTGTTGCATCTATGAGATTTTTTGGTGCATGGGCCATCTACAATGGTGTCCATCATATCAATGGTTTGGTTCCCTGAATCATGATCCCCACTTGTACAAACTGAAAGTCTGAACAGTACTCTACATACATTTGAGAGCATTATATGATTCCTCTTTAAGATGAGCGTAATTCTCCCTGTGAAAACACAATTCAGTCGCATTGAAATGCCATTGATCCCTCTTGAATGTGTCTCAATTTCACTATGGTTACCTAGATCAGCTAAATATATCATGGAGAGGAATCATGTCTGTTTAATTTCTCGATTTTTTTCTTCTGTCTCAGCATGCTCTGTTACATTGAGATTTATGTATTTCATGATACTCAACCTGCTATTAGAACCTGCATTCTAATAGTTGTTGTCGTGTCATGCTTCAGGGATGGGCCTGCATTTGTGGCAGAGAGTGCTTGCCTAGCAATTCTGGGACGCTACTTTAAGAGGCGTTGTTCTTCGTTTTTCATCTTCATCACCTGTAAAACCAAAACCCTTTTTTGCTTTTTGTTCCTTGAAATGTATACTCAGTTACGTGTTTCAATATAAGTTATTCACATGCCATTGATGTCGTGCAAAATCAAATCAGTGACTACCTGCTCCTATTATGGGGTTTTCTTCGAGTTAGCTTTGAAAGCGATCACCCACATGGTTTCACCGACTTAAGGATAAGAAATCTTTATTTTTCTTTTTATCTGAGATTAAACAAAAAACCCTAGTTGCAGAAACGGTATTATCCAACCAACAAATTTTCTTTTCACTTAGGGCTGATTTTGATGGAGAATCCCACAAATAAGGTTCAAGAACATTGTAGGGCCAGCATGTCACCAGCTCCCCCAACCCTTGTCATTTGTAGGATGGGGAGTGCTAATTCCGTACGGTCACCATTCAAGTGCCAAAGACGATAGCACTGCACATGCTGTCATGGCATGTGCGGCATCCATGATGTTCGTCGCATATTCTTTTAGTTGAATGTCCCATCCAAATCAGGCTGGCCCACTCGACTCGTAGATGATGCATACAAGTTGAATTTGGATTCATTGTCATTTTTTCTAGCGACCCAGTTCCTCGTGCATGTGGTTCATGGATTAAATGGACCGAATGGATTTTTGGTCAAAGGGGGAACCACCCTATTAGTTGTCCCAGATCGCTCATGCATGCACAACACTGGGTTGTGTGGTGCATTTGTGTTTGGCACATGAAGATGGGGCATATGAAATTAGCATTGCTCTTGCGGGATTGTCTCGCGTGAAACACAAGTAGTTGAATTTCAAACTCTTATTTGTTTGTGTTTTTGCCTGCTGGAGGGCCCGGTGAGGTTTGCGAACCTCTTTTTAGGGAATCCCACCAAATGAGCTTGTAATAGTCTTGAAAAAGCCACTTCAAATATCGATGCCTTGAATTAAAAAAGAGTACTAGTAAAAGATGAGAGTCAGCCAATTCATTCTATTCTAGATTCCGCAGTCGCCTGATGATATTTTACTTAATATTCACCACAACATGATATGAAATTATATTTATTCTCCAAGCTCTTTATGCATGCTAACTGGCACGTGCAATGCCTTGTCGTGGGAAAGAGAGGAGTGAATCCCCAAAAGGGGGGAATGGCCAAAGTAAGTTCGGGTGTATGCTCATTATCATGCTAATAGCCCAAAACCCAGATTGATCCACAAATCAAGTGAGCCGAACCAAAGGGAACAGTGGGTGAAATCCACAGTAAAATTTTAGATGGAATGTGGAGTCCGCTGTGTTATGTGTATATCATCCAACCCCTACATCAGGAGAGCCTAATCAGGATGAAGGGACAACCCAAAAATCACTTCATGTTGCCAACCATGTGAATTTATATAGGTTCTAGGCTTGATTGTAAGTTGCTTCCTGTGGTGTCCCATCTGAGTTTTGGATTAGAACTAGCCTTGATATGTGTGGTGAACGTGAGTTGGGTTGTCAGTGGGTCCGGTTTGGATCGGGTCTGGGTCTATTTCTTGAAGATCCAGACGTGTGAAGACCTGGACCTGGATCTGATCAACCGATCGGGTATTTGGATCTGGGTTTCAAGCTGGTTTCAGGACATAAGAGCATTAAGATGGTTGGGTCCACCCAGAGGATAGCTTGGATTGCATACAAGTGCCACTTTGACATGTGCATAGTGTAAACAGGTTCTCCCACGTGTGGCTTGAGAAACCTCATTTTTACTAGAATAATTAAATATATATTAATCATGTGTAAATATATTATCAAAACTAACTGGACCGACCTGGACCAGAGAAGACCTGACCCCACCTGACTTTAATTGGATCCATCAGATGCACCCAACCGAACCCAACTAGACCCAGTTTTTGATGGGGTCCAGAAAGGTGAGGCCCCAACCCGACCCGATTTCTTAATGCGTTCAGTAAATGGGTCGAGTCGGGTCCATGGGGTAACTGCTTGTCCTGGTGCCCGTTGACAACCTTAAATGCAAGGAGGTTCAACAGATGAAAGGTTTTGATGATTAGCATACCTTGGAATATAATGTGATTTTTCCCAAAAAGGCGTGGGAGACGAAGTGTGAGTCCTCTTTAGAAGGTAGTCGTTACATACTTCAGCAGAATGTGCACTTCAAAATTGTACTCGTGGAAACTCAATTAAACCGCCAGAAGTCATGCTCACTTTCGATAGCTCTTTATTAAAATTTTTAATTTGATTTAAGTACTTGAAGCTCTGATTTTAAGCATTTGCTCTTGAATTTATATCATTTATTATTTTTACCTTGACCATCCATTAAAAATCCATCGATCAGCCAGTTTAGAAATTAAATCAATGCAATTTTTGCTTTAGCCAAGTCATGATTTATACGTTTTATCTTCATTTCATTTATTATCTGTCATATTTACAAATTTATTGTGCCTGCGTATCAACTACCATACTCTGCAGTGTATCAAAGTTTTCCTTATTGAAAGGAGAAAAGAAGCACCGAACAGCCCATGGCCACACACTACTAAATTACGTTTGCTCATCTTTTTATTTATTTATTTATTTTATCTAAAATCTTTTGGCATTAGAGCCATACAAAAAGTGTGGTATTCCAAGGGCAGAGCTTAGCCGCTTCTCTTAAAGGCTCAGCCCGTCTGCCCCACCTATGATGATTCAGCTGGTTTATGTTGAAGTATCCATCGCGGATGATTCAGCTGGAAAGATCTTAGTAATCAGAATCTCATTATCCACAGAAAGTGACTCGGAAGCACAAATCCACGAAAGCATTTTGTGACCATCTTCGCACCAACTGCAGTGATCTTCAATTAGTGAGATTCTTTTTGTTTACACTCATATTTGATGGCCCCGAGTGGGTCAATGAAAGGCTGCTGCGTGTTGATATTATGAGGCTAATACAGGCAAAAATTCTACTCTCACTCGATGGTATCTTCGTCTGATCTTCCTTCGGTGTTATGCATTCTGTTATAAATGCGAAGGCACAAGACCCTTATGCCTATTGCTAGGAGAACGAAACAATAGATGCCATGTGGCCATGTTTATCTTGTCAATTAATAAGACAACATGCCCATCACTACTATCAGAGACCAACTGAGAGAATGGATCTTATCACGTCTCTGGCAATGACATTTTCAGCGAAGCTATCTCCCACAACCCTTTCAAAATGGGAGATCTTCCCAGAGACGTTCGGAGACGATATAGCGTTTGAGAAGGTTCTAAATATTGAAAAATCAAACCGATATCCTCGCGAATCCGGTTTTGATCTGGGCCCAAGTCAAGATAGACAGACACATCAGTCAAATTAGGTCCCAAGCCATGGTCCAATCAGGATCATGAGTTTGGGGGATCAAGATGTGATGGATCTTGTTCATTTATCCTCCCCAACACTCCAAACCATCTTGATGTGAATGATGAAAATGCAAGAGGTGGTTTGACAAAACCATCCAACACTTCAAAGGGGAAGAGCAGGAAGTGGGCCACCAGATGAGTGGCCTTGATTGATTTCGAGTCTAGGATTAGTCCTTGAGAATCCCTGATCTTGGCCTAGTCATCTTTGTTTAAGGGATCTTGATGTTCCCAAGCCTAGTTTTTAGTGGGCCATGAAAATCTTCGGAGCAGGACCAACTATGAAAAGAAGATATGAGAAGTCAGTAGTTCTGGATATATCTAGGAGATTTCTATATCTAGAAAGCGCGGAAGATCTAGAATTACTAAGGAAACCCAACAAGAGTTTTGCCACATCGACGAGGTATAAAAAGAGCACACGAAGAAGACCTCGGGGTCTTACACCAAATACATGTATCTACTTTACATGTATCTTTTCAATTTATCTTAGCATATCCTAACATATTTCTAGCATATATTGCTACTGTCTAGTAGCTTCCACTACAGTATCTTAGGAGTAAATTTATCTATCATCAATCTTAGGGGTGCACATTTAACCGGTAGAACCGTAGAACCGGACCGGAACCGACCAAACGGTCCGGTTTGGTCCGGTTCTAGAGTGCACCGGTTCCGTTTCCGGTTCCAAAAATCAAAGAACCGGTGACATCGGTTCGGTTCTCGGTTTGGGGGTATGTAGAACCGAACCAAACTGTGAACCGATCCGTAGAACCAAACTGTGGATCCGATCCGTAGAACTGAACCGTGGAACCGAACCTTGAACTGAACCGATGTATTTTTGCATACCTTATAATTATTTTCTCTAGAATAATTATTGTCATAAATGTATTTTTGAATACTTTATAAAATATCTAAACCATTCATCAAATGGACCACAACATGGATGGACATGAGCTTGCAATTGGGCTGGATTATAAAAAGCCAAGAACCGTGGAACCGATCCGTAACTGAACTGGTTTTAACGGTTCGGTTCCGGTTCGGTTCTAGGGTGCCAACGGTTCGGTTCCGGTTCCAAATTTCCTAGAACCGTTAGTAACGGTTCGGTTCCGGTTTCACCCCAAAACTGGACCAAACCGAACCATGTGCACCACTAATCAATCTTTAGTTGTAGGACTATAATCAACTAAGTTTTGATTTAGCTTATTATACCCATTCAGTCACATCCTGTTGACCACCCAACTCGATCATCTATTCTGATAAACAATTCATGTATTTATCTTATCTTTTGTTTATTTCATTTGGTTGAATAACATTTTATCGATTGTAAAGGACAATACATTTTAATATTAATAAATCTGATGTTGTTAGCTTCTTCTTTTTCTTCTTTTTAATCTGTAAATTATTGATCATTTGAAAAATATTGAGCTGGAAGTATTGGTGAAAGAAAAAATTCTCAAGTATGTAGACTCACGTTTATTATCACAAAGCAAAAAGAATCCATTTGGAAGGGCTAACCCTTATCATTTTACAAATTGCTTAAGCACAATTGGTAGTTGAGAGGATAACAGGATATTGTGTTTGATCTCCAATCTGTTTGTCTCAATGTAGAGGAACACTAACGATTCAGTCAAACCTCAAGTCGAGTAGACTTTGGTATACCTGAGCATCTTACCCACACACGAAAATTGAATATAAGCCTTCGATCACACGAGTGGCCCACTTTGATTAAATTGGTAACAACACTTTTCATATTGACCATCCATACTGTGAGAGGTCGTAGATGAAGTGGATCATCAAATGGTGGCGTAGAAGGGGAGAGCCTTGTTAGCATAGGTGAATTATCTCATCCAATGTCAATGAAAATACTCATAGTGAAAATTTATTTATTTATTTTTGTTAATATCAAATGGCAAATTTACCTTTTTCATTATTGGTCCCATGCTTAATACGCACACGGCTTCGCTTGATGCAATCCAAATGGCTTCCTAAAGAACCTCTCTAAAATCAGCAATAACCAAAAAATGTATTAGCATTAATAGGAGGTTGCATGTCAGACATGCATGCCTACATCACGTGTTAGGGATCGCGGCTCTTGCATACATAACACATTTGAGCCACTGCTAACGTTGGCCTCATAAAGGAGAAACCTCGCTCCATTCATGCTGTAATTCAGCCAATGATCAGACCTATCATACATGCTTGGCCCACATAACGAGTTGGTTAGCCTGAATTTCACACCAGGAGATCTTCATTCTAGGACCCAACTTTCTTGTGGACTACACTCATAGACTTCCAAACAAAAACATGGGCCCTTTTTATCTGAAGTGGGCCATATCACACACAACAAATCAATGGCCAAAATTTTTTGTTCGAACATTCAGTTTATTTGATGCGTGGTGGCCATCTGAAAGATGAAACGGCCTGAGATCTGAGCATTGTTTACAACCAGATTTTGGGCCACAATTTGAACGGTTTAATTTAACTGTATGCCACGTGTACAATTTCTAGAATTGTCCCACCAACAGTATCAATGTTTTCCTCAAACAATAATTTCAAACTGTACGTAGATATCATGATGATAGTATTATCATGGAGAGGTTTGCTAGAATACATGCATATGTCAGGGACTTTTTTATGGCTTTGGATTTGGGGTCATCTTTCAACTATGGATATTGTTGTTATCATGGGCCTTACCTCAGTCTGGGAGTGGTCAAAAGATCAAAAGTCTTAGATTGGAATAGTAGAACCCTTTGATCATTTGACATTTTTTCTTTTTGAAATATCTGGTCTAGTTAAATCTTAGAATAATGTTTCAATCAAAGGGTTGAAATTTCCCCATCCATGGTGAGGCCCATCGTATAAACGATTTGAGTAATTGAAAGTGACTTTGATCCAATGGCTGAATTCCTGGTGTGTACTATTGCAATAGGTCAAGACGTATTCTAGTAAACCTCTGTCATAGATCTGTAATTAATGACATCTTCTAATAAAATAAGTTTAACATGCTTCAAGTGGTAGTCTATCTTCTCCACCGGTTTTGATAGAATGCAGGGCCACGTCATCACAGTTACCATGCAGATGGCACACATGTCGGGGATCCAGACCATTCATCAGGTAGTTCACATTGTGATCATGCTCTGGTCCAGAAAAAAAAAAAAAAAGATTAAAAAAAATGTTGTAGGGAAGATCACACTTGTTTCACAAAAATGGGCTTTCTGAAATAAATAAATAAATAAATAAAATCTAAGAGCCCATGCTTTTCACTACAGTGAATGCTCGCATGAAATGTATTTTATAGGTGGCATTGAAGTATCTTGAGTAGGAAATGGTATTGGGCCGGGCCAGAATTGCAAAAATGTATAATTAAAGTACATGAGAAGGGTTTTAAACTAAAATAAAGAAAACTTATTCAATTGCTAAAAGTTACGTATTATCAAAGGACATGAGAAGGGTTTTAAACTAAAATAAAGAACATTTAGGTAATTTACTGGATGGAGTCGTCTGGTGGGGCAGTCTCTCCATCAGCAAGACCTAGTTTTTACCATGAGAAAATTTTAATGATCCGGCTGAAAACATACAAGAAGGTTCATATGTGGCAGTAAGAAATTGTTTATGTGGCATAAACTGTAATGTAGACCCTAATTTAGATGGCTCTTTGAAATTAAATTGATATAGTTTTCCAACATGGCTGATTGGTGGACAGTTAATAGACCCCAAAATTGGTCTGAATTCTAATTAGATCATTAGATCAATCTGAATTTTGAATAATAGCCTATCTAATCCCACTATCTTGGACAGCTTAATCGAATTGATGCATGCCGCATGTACAATTGAAGAGTGTCAGAGTTTCAATCATCACAGTTGACAACATCATCGAATAACTTCCCTTTTACAACAGCTTGTCTCCCACTTTTATTAGACTTCTTTCTATTTCTCCACGTGCATTGCATGTACCATATATACTAAGAGGTAATTTGGTGCCATAAAACTGTGGTAATAGGTGATAAAAGAAAAATGCAAGTGTGTTTGGATAGATGGTAGATGGTGGTAAATGGATTTCAATTATTGTGAATTATTATGTATTACGTCAGCATGAATTACAGTCCAACTTTAACAATTGGTGGGCCCCACCATGATATTTAAGTGAAATACACCCAATCACCTTGTGGGCCATTTGATTTTAGTTATAGGGTAAAAAAATCAGCCATGTCCATGACTCATGTGAGTCATACAAAAGAAAACAATTGGGAGAAGGATACCCACCCTCGATCATTTCAAGGCTCACTTTGATGATTACATAAAATTCACTCAAATTGTTAGATTCAAAGTTAAAATATAAAGCCTTTGGACTAAAAATCAGGCCTATTCTTGATTCAGGCAGGCCACACGAAAGGAAACAATTTGGATTACAGTTTCCCTTTGTATGGTCCACAAGCACGCCGTGGGATTTCACCACTGGTGGGTACTCAAACCCTTGACCCGGTGTTGATACTCCTGGGACTCTACCACCCGGGTAAGAATAAGGACCCTTGTATGGTCCACTTGAATAACATACCAGACTTATTTTTTGGAACTACAGTTAAAATGGGGTTACACATTTAGTGATTTGGGTGGATTTGTGATTTTAAGTGAAATCCACCCCTATTGTCAGGTGCGTTATCTTATTTTAATCATAAGAAAAATCAGCACATTTCTTGATTCAGGTGAGCCGTACGAAGGGAATCGATCGGGAGATGGATGGTTGTATATTGTTTCCAATCATATGGTCCACCCGAATCACAAACTGAGCTTATTTTTGGGCCCTATAACTAAAACGAAAGACCCACTTGATGATCAGAGTAGATTTCACTTAAATATTATGGTCAACCACGTGTGAATTGATCAAATTCATTTGGAATCCATGCTGCCAAATGACTCCTAAGGATGAATAATCTCTCTCTCTCTCTCTCTCTCTCTCCCTCCCTCCTCCTCCTGGGAGACGTTAGACAATCGGACATTTAGGTAAGAGGCATGCATGGTCACTAACCTAGGTAAGTTGCAAAGGGAATTAAGGCCATTATATGACCAATACCAGAGGCTGAAAGAGGTATGCTATCCAGTAGTTCTTCTTCAACAACACAGAAAAAGGAATATTCACTTCTCAGTAGACTAATAGGGACTCGGATTGTATAGTGTATCACACAGCAACGACTTATACCATGTGCTACTGGAAAAGCTGTGGGCCCACCATGATGTATTTTGTTTTATCTACACTGTCCATTCATTTTTTCAACTTATGGCATGAGCCCATAATGAGGTAGATCAAAATCACAGGTGGACCACACTATTGGAAACAATGTTGATTGAACACACACTACTGTTAAAAACTTCCAATACCCACTGTAATGTTTATTTGCCATTCACCCGGTGATTAGGTCAGACAGATCTGAATGAAGGGAAATCACAGATATCAGCTTGATCCAAAACTTTTTTAACTCCCAAGAAGTTATTAACAGTGTGCATTCCATCACCACTGTTTCTTGTGGTGTGGTCCACTTGAGATTTTTATCTGCCTCAATTTTGGTCTAATGCCTTAAAAATGAACTTCCAAAATGGATGAACAACATGGATAAAACACATGCATCATGGTGAGGCCCCCAGAACTTTTCTGGTAGTACACACTACATATGTCAGTGCTGTGTGCTCCACTATGCCAAGGGTCCATCTGAAATTAACTGGGATTGAGGGCAGACAAAATTCTACCATTTAAAAATAATAATAATAATAATAATAATCAATATTTGTGCACGCGATAAACGTTTACAAGATCAAAACCTATCATCCATTGGACCCAATTTTCAACGTTGCAATAAATATGTCCACCGTTTGGAGGACCCATCACCATCATCATCTAATAACTTATCGCAACTAATAAAAGTTGGTTACATAAATACGATGATGGACAATCCCATCTTGTACATGTTTACCACCTGTACAATTACCAAGTCCTTGGGGTTTGCTACAATTACCTGTGGGATAATTGACTTGTACAAAGGTTTTCGGATTATGAAATTTGGACCCTCCAAAATCAGGTAAATCTAAATTGACGTGGCAAAATGGATGGATGGCATGAATAAACACATGCATCACGGTGGGCCCTAAGGAATCCTGGTACGACTTGGCCACGTTGTGTTGGGTCACCATGCAACCTGCGTCCCGGTGACGCAGACACCTCTACTGGGAAGTTAGGTAGGTCCCACCATGTTGTTTGTGAGAAATCCATGGTTTTCATCTGTTTTGCCAGCTCATTTGTGGGCACATATCCAAAACTCAAGTGGCCCACACATGGAGAAACAGTGACTACTGTTGAAACATTCGTACGGCAATAGAAGTTTTGTACCAAGCTAAACTTTTTGTATTTTCGGCCCATCCCAACGTGAATGATCTTTAAATGGTTTGGATGGCGTATAAACATGAAAGTGGACCAAAGGTTTCAACACTAGGTGTTTCCTTCGTATCCGCCTCCTTGAGTTTGGGATTCTCGTTTTTGGCCTCGTTTCCTAAAATAAGCCAGCAAAACAGATCATATATGTGAATTCTCACAAACATCAGTGTCACTCAGCTAGCTTCCCAGCAGTAACTTCCTGGCAGGAGGCAACCCGCGTCCCATAGGGAGGAACACTGGCCCCTTAGCATAGGACACTTCCTTTCCCTGTTCAATAATAGGGTCCCTAGCATAGGACATTTTCTCTTCCTAATCAATGGTAGGGTGTTAACCGATACTCTGGGAGAGCAGGAAGCTTGATACGCAGGCACTTTGAAATTATATATGCAGACTAACTCAAACTAAACTGACCAAATATTGTAATACAATGTACTAAGTCAGAGTTCTAAATTCAGGTTAATCGAACAAACCTAACCTCTAATCCATTGACACTTGTTTTTTTTTTTGTTAAATAAGACCATCTGAAAATTTCCATTTTTAGCCGTCCAATAAACATCCAATAACACGATAGGTAGATAATCAAACAAGAAACTTTTGGCTAATGATTCATCTAAAATCAGAACCCTTATTTGGACCGTTTACTTTGAATTAACTACAGACCTTGTATGTATTTTCTAAGTACCCGCGTATCATCCATCACACCCTACCCGAGTATCAAAACTTTTCTCCAAAGATGACGTGTGCATATAGTTTTGTCTATTTCAATGAAACAGATTAGGGTGCGACGTCACGGCTGAGCTCAGGATGTGTTAGGAATCACTTGGACTTTGACTGTGGCTACAGAGCAAGAGTACTGACGTGGCATGACCATTGAGGTGTTTTGCCCCCACTCAGTGACTCGTCCCAACTCGTTCGTCTTTGAGCTGAGTCGTGACTCAGCCATGTACTGGTCTTAGTCGACTCGGACGTGCCGGCAATCCATGATCTGAATTCGCATTCTTGTAAGAAACATGATGGCAAATTGACAATCTCAACTGACAATACTAGCCTTCAAACCCCAAAGAGCCATGTGGCAGAGAGCATGATCACGGCATCTGAATTTTCCACAATGCTCCTAGGAGACTCGTGGATCTATACACGAATGCGTGCGAGATCAGGACTTTTCATCAGGAAGGCCACATGGTAAATGAGATCACATGTAAGCAAGAAAATTAGTGGCTTTAGAAAAGGAGATTTTTTTATTTTTTTTATTTTTTTAAATCTATTTTTTTTTTATACTAGCTATGGGAGGGTGTGATGGATGAAAATGAGAAAAACTTTGATACTCAGCAAAATGGGATGGTTGATATGCAGGCACTTAGAAAGTGCAAATAATTAGAAATTTCTTGCGTGGCATTATACAATTCAAACTAAACTGTCCATGTTATGGTCCCTAGTTAGATCTATCATGAACGAAAGATTAAGCTTATTTGATCATCTGTATATGGAATCATAACAGATGAAAAACATCCGATGAATTTTTTTTTTTATGGGCTACACATGGCATCAACCTTTAGTGCAATGAAATGGATGGTTTGGATTGCTTCAATGGGCATTAGGTGGGGCCCACAAAGGTGTGGAGTAATACCATACCGACTCTTATGTTAGAGTTGTAAATGGCATTTATCTGACGTAGTTCAATGCTGAGGTGGGAGGGATTCGACCGTCGATTCATCATATATAGAAGTAGGTTTGATCCCCTCTCCACTCAAAACGGAGTTAAAGGATGCCCTATTGACCGAGCTCATAAGAGTGAGATTGGATTGGAAGATCAGACACGGCATTTCTTTTCCACAGCTTTGTCGTGGCATTAATGTCAGAATCTACAGGTATGACTGTGTCTGCTATTCAACATGACGAATCAAAATTCCTCAAGATAATGTTTGATATCAAGGCTTTCAATGATGTCAAATTGATTTTTTTAGCCCTTATCTGATCTCCCTAGCTCTTCTTTTAATATATATAGTTGTGGCAATGGCCATAGCCCATTATCTCAGAATTGATGTTTTTTTTTTTAGTATACCCACTAAAAAGGGCCGTTCTTCATAGATATTCCTACATTTTATTTGGACTCAGAAGTGCCCTTTGTTGTCAAGCTTTGATTGTCGATACGCATAACAGCTTTTTAAATGTATAAGAAATGAAATGATCGCTGTTTGCCATGGCTGGTGAGGATGCATGCATTATCTGAATTAAGGGAGGAAGGGCTACTTCTAGGCTTTTAAAATTGGTGCTGCCTTTAGTCATTAGGCTTCCAACTTTTATGAGCTCTGATAATAGTTGATGATGTGGCAGTTATATATACCTTGGGCCCTAATTGTTGTGTCACTCATGGATGGTGATTAATGTCCATCTCAGCCACCCAAAGGTATAGTATACAATGTTTGGTATCATGCCTATTTCTAAGGGTTAGAGTATAATAAAATAGCTAGACTATTACAGGTTAGTGATCTGTATGGCATGTTACCCATATATTTGCCTAGGGGTAGTTAGAATATTCATTGGAAGTAATGGATTGAGTGGAATCCTAGTTTTTAAGGATTTGTGGAAAGGGCTCATTGGTTCCAAGAATTGAATGGCATGATATACGCGTTGTGGATTGAGGATAGGTAAGGTAAGGTAAGGTGGTGTTTGTCTTCAAACAGGCAATCTCGGACCCAAATGAGTTCATTGTTGGGTGGGAATAAAACAGAATAAGGTAGATGATATTAATGACATGAGATCAAAGGATCAATCTTGCTACAAAGGTGTTAAACCATTTGAGCATGCGTTATTGGCATTCAACTAGCCTCGTTCCCACTTGCAAATTGTGATCTCGGGCCTTGTAAAATGATTGTAAGAATGCATTAGGCTTCACCTCCATGTTTGGTGTTTAGGTCCGTCATCCTAGATAATCTAATTGATTGCCACATAAATTAATTGCATAAGTTTAACATGATTTTATGCTTAAAATGATGAGACTTTCAACTGTGAGCATCAATTATCTATCTCATAGGGTTATGCTTGTCGCACTGGTTATCTCCTAAAATTAAATAAATCATACTCTCCTTTTATTCTATTAAGATCATGTTACCTTTCACTTTTAAAAGTGTCTTCAAGGTTACATTCTTGAAAAAGAAATTACCAACAAAAAAATGAAAGTATTATTGTTTGCTTTGAATTAAGTTTAATTAATGCACCTCTGAGTTAAGTTTGATTAATGCACCTGAGGATTCATGGTGGATTAGGGGCTACCACTAACGTTTCGAATTCCAAGCAAGAGTTTATAAGAAGCTGTCGACCAACTATTGCAGAGTGTTATGTCGTTACAGTTAATGACGCTTAAGAAGAAGTTAAGGCCATAAGAGTCTGTAAGTTAAAGTTACAATCGAGACATTATTTAGACCTTGAAAACATTTTTTGTCTCTAATCTTATGCGCGATTTTATTATATATCACATGTAAACACTAAAGGATAAATATTCTCTTTTGAAAATAAAAAGTTTATGTTGTCATGTGATCCAGATATGATTGATCTTAGTTCGTTAGTGAATAAATAACCTATATCAGTTAGAATTTAATCATTCTTATTTTCAATTAGTAGAATCTATGCATATGAATGAAAACATGAATATTGAGGAAAAGAGAAACTTAGCTAAGAAAATTCTCCAATGCTATGACACAAGGACCTTGAACATATCTTTTGTAAGAGGATAGAAATACTTGTTAAAGACAAAATTTGAAGTCTCCTTAGACTTTAAAGACTTCTTGGTTTGTGTATACTATAAGGTGAAGAAGATGAGAATAAAAAAATAGTGTACCACAAGGAGTACAAGTCTCTTAGAGATGATACATACAAATGTTAATTTGTAGTCAATTTCATGCAGCGTCGTAAAACAATAAAATACTTTATTACCTTTATAAATAGTTATTCTCGTTATGGTTATATATATTTAATTCTTGATAAGTCAAATGCTCTGGGTCTGCTTCTTTATTATTATTATTATTATTTTTTAATCTTGTGCTCTAAAATGAGCTACAAAAATAGATGGATGACATGGATATACAATACATATATCAAGGTGGTCCCCAATGGGAGGGCTGAACTATGTTGGGTGAGGGCGAGGTCGCATTTAATCTGCTCCCCAAATGGAGATGAGATGTGTCCTAGGTTGGAAGTTAGGTGGGGCCCACCATGGTGTTCGTGAAAATTTCACGGCACTAAAAATGAGGGAAATCTGAAGCTCAAGTGGGCCATGCAATAAAAAATAGTGTAAATTGTACGCCTAACATTAAAATATTCAGAGGGCTACAAAAGCTTTAGATCATGCTATTGTTTTTTATTCAGTTCATTACAGTGGAATGACATTATGAATTGTTTGGATTGTATATAAACATCATGGTATAGACCAAAAAGGTTTGAACGGGAGGCAACTCTTTTCCACTATTTCCAGTCATGTGGCTCACTTAAGTGTCGGATCGGGCTAAATTTTGGTCTCATGTCTTAACATGAGCTAAAAGAAAGGATGGATAGGTGGATTTCTCATAAACATTATTGTGGCCCACCTGTGGTGGGTTTGAACAGTAGGCAACTCCTTTCCACTATTTCTAGTCATGTGGCCCACTTGAGTATCTAATCTAATTGTATTTTGGTCATCCTTTTACGTTATCATACTTAGAACTAGAGTTATTGTTGTGATAGTTTCCTTATTTGCTTAAACCTCTATTTATTTATCGTAATGATAGTTTACTTATCTACCTCAACTTTTATTTATTCTTGAGTATGAGGTTTTCCATATACATTCCAACCTATTAGGATAAGAATAGATAACTCTGTACTTTAGTATTTAAGCAAAGTCATTGAAACTATGATTAGCTTCAGCTTGAGAGGGGTATAGCATGATAACAAAAACTTTGAGGTTAGACTATGTAGACCATTTGATCATTTGATTCTATTTCTTTGAATATGGATGGCTTCATTGAACTTTGAATAATGAGAGAGTTAATATATTTCATCTAATATTTCTTTTGAGCATCTCTAATTAAAGGTGAGCCCCACCATATATACGGTTCAGATCACAAAAAGATGACACTAATCCAGAGACTAAAGTCCGAACGCGTTTTCTATAGTAATGGGTCTAGCAAACCTCTTTAAATAAATCATCTTACCTTGAACAAAATGATTAGTTTAGTATCAATAGAAGGATAATAATCCAATAACTTAGATTTTAAAAGCATATGAAATATTGATTATGATTGGATGATGTTAATTACCATCTGTTTTGAATTTGAACTTAGGACAACCTTATTTTCAATCCTCTATTTCCTATCAATCAATCAAATAATTTAGATGGGTGGTTCTCATGGGTTTTTACTGCAATAGAAGCTTAAGTGATTCAATGATCATATCCCTCATCCCAAGCCTCTAAACCAAAGAGTTCTAAGTCATCTTCCTTAAAATTAACAATCTAATAAGGATTCTAATCTCCACCTTAAATATGTGTTTGAACATGTACATTTTTTAAATATTAGACTAAACCTCTATAGGCATACAATTATCTAAATCATTTAGAAGACCCATCTAGGTGAGTTCTCTAGGAAATACAATTTTTCATTACTTGTATGAGATTTAACCAACCCCATATCACATTGATTACCTCAAATGAGCACTATATGCAAGGTTGTTGATCTTGAAGCTAGAACCATAATAAAGCATCGGTATATTAATCGAGGGAGCAAAAGCGAGTTAATTGAAACACGGGAGAACATTAATCAAGCTTACCAAAAAGCTACTATAAAAGAGGCTCAATCCGATAAGTAAGTTTTCAAGTGTAAGAAACTACACTCTTTCCTTATATAGGATTGAGAGTAAGAGTTTGTGACCAAAACTTGACTAGGTTCTTCTGTAAGACTTTGGCTCTTGTGTATGGCCTAAATATAGGTTCTTGTGTAGGACGTTAGCTCTTATGAATGACATAAATCCTAGGTTCTTGTGTAGGATATTGGCTCTTATATAGGGCCTAAATCAAGTCCTTGTATAGGACACTAGACATAGGTGTGTATGTTTTAGTCTCCGTGGAAGCCTTCAGCGGGAGTAAACTTAGGTCCTTGGACTAGGACTGTGGTTATTGGTTAGTTTATAAAAAACTAATTAAAATCTCTTACGGGAGCTTCCTACAGGAGTGTATGTCAGTAAGTTCTTATATAAAATTGAGATTTGTGGCGAGCTTATAAAAAATTACATAAAGTCTCTTGTGGAAGTCATTCCTTGTGTATAATTATAAAGGTTAGAGGTTAACCTGATTTAAAACCTCCGATAATAAAATCCGGTACACATGGGCTGAGTGCGTTTACTGAGAGTAAAGTAGGGAAACCGAACCACCATACATACTTGTGTTTGCGATTATCATTTGCGCACTTGTTTAATTATAATTATGTGATTGAATGTTTAATTATTTGTATGCATGATTAGATAACTACTAGGACTTGATAGTTAGCACATCCCACACACACACACATGTATACTATCAATTTATAAATTAGTTGCTTAATTAGTGTATTATTTGTAATCTATGCAATTAGACCCTCTATTGGCTTAGAAGTCTTAAAGTAATTGATTTTCTTAACTTAATTTGCATATTAGCTTAAGTAGACAATTGCGATTTAAATATATATATATATATATATATATATATATATATATATATATATATATATATATATATAAATTTTTATATATATATATATATATATATATATTGTATCCTAATCAACCCCCTCTTCCACCATAGGCGAATTTTCAACTTTTTGATCCATAGATTTGAACATCTATTTTGTAAGTAAAAAAAGTTATTTTATGGTCGAAAATATGAATTATGCCAATGGCAATTACAATTTCATGAGGTGATTTATTCTTTTTATTTTAAGAAAAATGTTATTGATTTTATATATAAGGTCAATGGGAGTAATTCGTGTTCTCAGTATTCGATATTGATGATATTTTGCTAGTAAGTAATAGTAAATAAATAATGCACGATGTGAAGAGATTTTTTTATAGAACTTCAAGAAGGATGATCTTAGTGATACATCATTTGTCACTAGTGTAGGAATACATCATGATATATAGATCAATAGATGCTTTAGAATTATTTTAAGTTTTTAAGTTGACGAAAAGATTCAAAATAAATACGACATTCAGAATTGTGCATAAACAAGGCTCTTATTGTTATTGTCAATAAGTTTAGCCTCCCACAATATCCTAAGAATGATCTTGAAAGGAAATTAATGCAAGATATTCCACATTCATTTGTAGTGAAAAGTATTATGTGTGTGTAGGTTTGCACTCGGCCTAATATATCCAATGTAATTGGATTGCTGGAGAGATACTTGGTAAATTAAAAAATGGACCATTGAGAATAGAAAAGAAGATAATGCAATATTTATAAAGGTACCTATATACAAATGGACTAATCGGTTAGAACTGGTTAAAATTTCATACTTAGACTATACTTAGACTATGCCAGTGAAGGTCTTAGGTGATATGGCTACCAAATTTTATCTTAGATGTTTAAATTATATATTCTGTTACAAAGCTGTTGAGAATTTATTTTGAAAACACTATCATAATATTTCTTTTCAAGAATAACAAAAGTTCATCTAATGGCCTGTTTAATTTTTCTACTTCTCCGTAAATGGATGGTAAATAGGCAATTATTACTATTTTAGCTTGTTTGAAAATGGGGTTGTATTTCTACCTTGAAAACCAGTTCAAAAAAATTAACTTAAAATTGTGGGCCCCACTGTAATATATAGGGCATATCTACGCCCTCCATCGGTTTTACCGAAACATTTTGGGGTGTGAGTCAAAAAATTGCCTCGAAAGGTTTTTAACAATAAGCATTCAATTACGACTGTTTGCTATGGTGTGGTTCACTCGAGTTTTGGATCTACCTCATGTTTGGGCTCATGTCCTAAAATCAGATAGCATAATAGATGAACGGTGTGGAGAAGCCATGCGCATCACGATGGGCCCCACATTTATTTGGCATTAGTCCTCAGTTTTAGTGTTCAAAAGCATGTGTCAACATCAGCCTTGGGAGTGATGTTGTAATTACCTAGGTAACTAATTATTACCTATTTACAAAGCATTTACATGATATTTAAAAAATCAAACATGCCCTAAGTCCAAGTATATAAATGTAGATATTTTTATATTGTGAATAAGAAGATTCAAGATCATCTAATGTTTGTGGAGCTTATCAACCTACCAATTAAAGGCTTACCTCCCTAGTCATTTAGAGAATTGCCAAATAGTATGAGAACAACTAACAATATAGATATATTCGGTTAGTTGGAGAATATAAATATTAAATATGTGCACATTTCAAAGACAATTGATAATTTAGTTTTATAGCATTGTGGTTTTATTTCTTTTTATAATTTTATGCACATGATAAAAATAAATGAATATAATAATTTAATTTGAAGCATGAGGCATTTCTTGGTATAAATGATATAACCACTTGGAAATCATTTATATGGTCACAATCAGCGAGTTTTCCATACAGGCACTCAAGCTATCAAGGTCCATGTTGTTAAGAGTGCTTATATTTGTTAACATGCCTGGTTTAACTTCCACAAACAGTGACAACTGCTACGGTCTCATATCAATAATACCAATAGATTAGATTATTCAAAATATCACTTATGATCCATTAAAAATATTTAGTATAATTTTGAGCTTGTAAAGTAAATACTAAATATATCCAATCCTTTGTATACATGATGCACCATGTACATACAAGGGTCTATATGAATCAAAGTTATGTCTGCTCAACCAAATCTAATTTTATGACCATCACATTTGACATTCTAGTCAGTTTACTTTGAGTCTATGTATGTCATGTCTATAATACCCGAGTGCCTGCACAGCAAGTGTCATGCTAACTCCTACTAGAAAAGGTGACCTCTTGACTGACAAGCTCATTGGCCCAATTTTTCGACTATAAATGACAACGAGAATTGAGAGGCCCACCTTGTGAAAGGAATGGATCTATCACATGCATGCCATGCTGGCACAGGTGGAGGTCTTGAGCCTAGATTTCGCAAATGGGCTTATGTAAGTGTTTCATTTGCATCTAGTCCATTGATTAAAGTTACTGGCATGGGCCAAGCGGCAATGGAGAGATTCATATCCTTTTACGTTATTATACTTAAAACTAGAGTTATTGTTGTGATAGTTTCCTTATTTGCCTAAACCTCTATTTAGTTATTATAGTGATAGTTTTTCTATCTACATCATCTTCTATTTATCCTCCTCAGGTAAGAGGTTTTTCTTATACATTCCAACCTATTAGTACACGGATGGATAACTCTGGACTTTAGTATTAAAACTAAGTAATTAAAACCATGATTGGCTTCACCTTAAGAGGGGTATAGCATGGTAAAAGAAACTATGAGGTTGGACTCTTTAAACCATTTGATCATTTGACTCTTTTCTTTGAATACGGATGGCTTCATTAAACTTTAAATGATTAGATAGTTAATATATTTCATCTAAGATTTCTTTTGAGTTATCTCAAATTGAAGATGAGCCCCACCATATATATGGTTGGGATCATAAAAAGATGACACCAATCTAGAGACTAAAGCCTGAATGTTTTCTATATTAATGGGTCTAGCAAACTTTTTAAGTAAATCATCTTATCTTGAGCAAAAGGATTAGTATCAATGGAAGGATACTAATCCAATAACTTTGATTTTAAAAGTATATAAAATGTTGACTGGGATTGAATGACGTTAACCATCTATTTTGAATTTGAACATAGGACAACTTTATTTTCAATAGTCCATTTCCTATCCATCAGTCAGATTATTAGGATTAATGTGAGTTTCATACCCGCTCAATCATCTAAGTGAATTTAAAGGGACACGTGTATGGTCAATGAAACACCATTACTTACGAAACAGTGGTGAATTATCAACCTAGCGAGTTTCCCAAGTAGTAGAGTCCAAGGGGTAAATGAAACAGTATGTCGTCACACCAAACGAACATCCAGCTGAGCAGGACAGAAGCGACAAACCCGATAGCAAAAATCAACCAAGCAAAGACAATCAAATCCCCCAACTCCTTTGCCAAAAGAAGAAACCTTACAGCGAGGTATATTCCCCCATCACTATCCACAAATAGATGCCCTCCCAAAGAAACTGGACCGTCCATCATGATGATCAAAGTGGTCCAACTGTCCTTGATAATATTACAAAAAAAAAAAAAAAAACCTAGGGAAAAGAGCATGTGAAGGGTAGGACAAATCACAAGAACCCAACAAGTAAAACGAAATAAGGCCATCAACCATTTACAATGTTACATGTCACGAAAAAGGAGGGTTTTAGGATAAAACCCCTTCAGTCATATGTCCCCACACAAGCTGTCAAAGGAGCATTCAAAGGAATAAATAACACTAGTTTGAATGGGACGTGCATTGACTAGTCGGTTTTTTTGACTGGAAATCATAACACTAACCACCTTCTAACTTGGTTTTGTAAGCATTACAAGAATAAAGAAGAAAAAACCACAACTAACATTAGAAAAAGAACATAAATGAGAGAGGAGAAGAAGAAGAAGAAGAAGAAGCGATTTAAATATATATATATATATATATTGTATCCTAATCAACCCCCTCTTCCACCATAGGCGAATTTTCAACTTTTTGATCCATAGATTTGAACATCTATTTTGTAAGTAAAAAAAGTTATTTTATGGTCGAAAATATGAATTATGCCAATGGCAATTACAATTTCATGAGGTGATTTATTCTTTTTATTTTAAGAAAAATGTTATTGATTTTATATATAAGGTCAATGGGAGTAATTCGTGTTCTCAGTATTCGATATTGATGATATTTTGCTAGTAAGTAATAGTAAATAAATAATGCACGATGTGAAGAGATTTTTTTATAGAACTTCAAGAAGGATGATCTTAGTGATACATCATTTGTCACTAGTGTAGGAATACATCATGATATATAGATCAATAGATGCTTTAGAATTATTTTAAGTTTTTAAGTTGACGAAAAGATTCAAAATAAATACGACATTCAGAATTGTGCATAAACAAGGCTCTTATTGTTATTGTCAATAAGTTTAGCCTCCCACAATATCCTAAGAATGATCTTGAAAGGAAATTAATGCAAGATATTCCACATTCATTTGTAGTGAAAAGTATTATGTGTGTGTAGGTTTGCACTCGGCCTAATATATCCAATGTAATTGGATTGCTGGAGAGATACTTGGTAAATTAAAAAATGGACCATTGAGAATAGAAAAGAAGATAATGCAATATTTATAAAGGTACCTATATACAAATGGACTAATCGGTTAGAACTGGTTAAAATTTCATACTTAGACTATACTTAGACTATGCCAGTGAAGGTCTTAGGTGATATGGCTACAAAATTTTATCTTAGATGTTTAAATTATATATTCTGTTACAAAGCTGTTGAGAATTTATTTTGAAAACACTATCATAATATTTCTTTTCAAGAATAACAAAAGTTCATCTAATGGCCTGTTTAATTTTTCTACTTCTCTGTAAATGGATGGTAAATAGGCAATTATTACTATTTTAGCTTGTTTGAAAATGGGGTTGTATTTCTACCTTGAAAACCAGTTCAAAAAAATTAACTTAAAATTGTGGGCCCCACTGTAATATATAGGGCATATCTACGCCGTCCATCGGTTTTACCGAAACATTTTGGGGTGTGAGTCAAAAAATTGCCTCGAAAGGTTTTTAACAATAAGCATTCAATTACGACTGTTTGCTATGGTGTGGTTCACTCGAGTTTTGGATCTACCTCATGTTTGGGCTCATGTCCTAAAATCAGATAGCATAATAGATGAACGGTGTGGAGAAGCCATGCGCATCATGATGGGCCCCACAATTATTTGGCATTGGTCCTCAGTTTTAGTGTTCAAAAGCATGTGTCAACATCAGCCTTGGGAGTGATGTTGTAATTACCTAGGTAACTAATTATTACCTATTTACAAAGCATTTACATGATATTTAAAAAATCAAACACGCCCTAAGTCCAAGTATATAAATGTAGATATTTTTATATTGTGAATAAGAAGATTCAAGATCATCTAATGTTTGTGGAGCTTATCAACCTACCAATTAAAGGCTTACCTCCCTAGTCATTTAGAGAATTGCCAAATAGTATGAGAACAACTAACAATATAGATATATTCGGTTAGTTGGAGAATATAAATATTAAATATGTGCACATTTCAAAGACAATTGATAATTTAGTTTTATAGCATTGTGGTTTTATTTCTTTTTATAATTTTATGCACATGATAAAAATAAATGAATATAATAATTTAATTTGAAGCATGAGGCATTTCTTGGTATAAATGATATAACCACTTGGAAATCATTTATATGGTCACAATCAGCGAGTTTTCCATACAGGCACTCAAGCTATCAAGGTCCATGTTGTTAAGAGTGCTTATATTTGTTAACATGCCTGGTTTAACTTCCACAAACAGTGACAACTGCTACGGTCTCATATCAATAATACCAATAGATTAGATTATTCAAAATATCACTTATGATCCATTAAAAATATTTAGTATAATTTTGAGCTTGTAAAGTAAATACTAAATATATCCAATCCTTTGTATACATGATGCACCATGTACATACAAGGGTCTATATGAATCAAAGTTATGTCTGCTCAACCAAATCTAATTTTATGACCATCACATTTGACATTCTAGTCAGTTTACTTTGAATCTATGTATGTCATGTCTATAATACCCGAGTGCCTGCACAGCAAGTGTCATGCTAACTCCTACTAGAAAAGGTGACCTCTTGACTGACAAGCTCATTGGCCCAATTTTTCGACTATAAATGACAACGAGAATTGAGAGGCCCACCTTATGAAAGGAATGGATCTATCACATGCATGCCATGCTGGCACAGGTGGAGGTCTTGAGCCTAGATTTCGCAAATGGGCTTATGTAAGTGTTTCATTTGCATCTAGTCCATTGATTAAAGTTACTGGCATGGGCCAAGCGGCAATGGAGAGATTGATATCCTTTTACGCTATTATACTTAAAACTAGAGTTATTGTTGTGATAGTTTCCTTATTTGCCTAAACCTCTATTTAGTTATTATAGTGATAGTTTTTCTATCTACATCATCTTCTATTTATCCTCCTCAGGTAAGAGGTTTTTCTTATACATTCCAACCTATTAGTACACGGATGGATAACTCTGGACTTTAGTATTAAAACTAAGTAATTAAAACCATGATTGGCTTCACCTTAAGAGGGGTATAGCATGGTAAAAGAAACTATGAGGTTGGACTCTTTAAACCATTTGATCATTTGACTCTTTTCTTTGAATACAGATGGCTTCATTAAACTTTAAATGATTAGATAGTTAATATATTTCATCTAAGATTTCTTTTGAGTTATCTCAAATTGAAGATGAGCCCCACCATATATATGGTTGGGATCATAAAAAGATGACACCAATCTAGAGACTAAAGCCTGAATGTTTTCTATATTAATGGGTCTAGCAAACTTTTTAAGTAAATCATCTTATCGTGAGCAAAAGGATTAGTATCAATGGAAGGATACTAATCCAATAACTTTGATTTTAAAAGTATATAAAATGTTGACTGGGATTGAATGATGTTAACCATCTATTTTGAATTTGAACATAGGACAACTTTATTTTCAATAGTCCATTTCCTATCCATCAGTCAGATTATTAGGATTAATGTGAGTTTCATACCCGCTCAATCATCTAAGTGAATTTAAAGGGACACGTGTATGGTCAATGAAACACCATTACTTACGAAACAGTGGTGAATTATCAACCTAGCGAGTTTCCCAAGTAGTAGAGTCCAAGGGGTAAATGAAACAGTATGTCGTCACACCAAACGAACATCCAGCTGAGCAGGACAGAAGCGACAAACCCGATAGCAAAAATCAACCAAGCAAAGACAATCAAATCCCCCAACTCCTTTGCCAAAAGAAGAAACCTTACAGCGAGGTATATTCCCCCATCACTATCCACAAATAGATGCCCTCCCAAAGAAACTGGACCGACCATCATGATGATCAAAGTGGTCCAACTGTCCTTGATAATATTAGAAAAAAAAAAAAAAAAAAAAAAAAAACCTAGGGAAAAGAGCATGTGAAGGGTAGGACAAATCACAAGAACCCAACAAGTAAAACGAAATAAGGCCATCAACCATTTACAATGTTACATGTCACGAAAAAGGAGGGTTTTAGGATAAAACCCCTTCAGTCATATGTCCCCACACAAGCTGTCAAAGGAGCATTCAAAGGAATAAATAACACTAGTTTGAATGGGACGTGCATTGACTAGTCGGTTTTTTTGACTGGAAATCATAACACTAACCACCTTCTAACTTGGTTTTGTAAGCATTACAAGAATAAAGAAGAAAAAACCACAACTAACATTAGAAAAAGAACATAAATGAGAGAGAAGAAGAAGAAGAAGAAGAAGAAGAAGAAGGTTAAAAAGAGAAGAAGAATAAGGTAAAAGAGAGAAGATAATTACTAAGTAGATGAAGAAGAGCAATCGAATTTATAGTGCTTGTCGACGGCGATCGACACATCCCAGGTGCAACTAAGTCCCTTGGGTATTATTACAAGATCGCCCGCTCCAAATTCGACGAACTCAGCGGAGCCTTTTGGGTATGCCCTGACCTTCCCTTTGAGTAGATAACAAGTCTCTTCCGCGTCGAATTTGAGTGGAAACTTCCCTGGAGGACATCCCCACCTTAACAACAAGGACCACAACAACAACAACAACAACAACAACAACAACACGTTGTTAGTAATGTGGATTTACTTACAACTGAAAGAGAAAAATAACAACCACCAAGAACTTACTTTGGCCATGACTTAATACCCAATTCGGATAATCGTGATTGAGATGGATTCCGTTCCACAATAATACTAAGATTCCCTTCTTGGTTGTCGCTGCTGGACTCTGCCGCCATTAAAGAAGCAGAAAGAGGAGGTGAAGAAGATGGTAGTGTAAGAAATAAAGAGATTGGTGTTTTTGGTGCCTCTCTCTTTAATATATCTAGTTGTTGGGTTGTAGAGGAAGAGGGAATCTTTCTCTACTGTAGTAGAGTTGTAGAGGGAGAAAAAGTTCTTTGATAGTTTCATATACTCACTCAGTGCGTGAGAAATAGTTTCATATCTCGTGATAGGAGTTGGAGATATTGAAGCTTCCTCTGAAACGATATTTTGATTTGACAAAGTAGCGATGAGGATAAGGGTATGGTTTGCATTGAATTATCTGATCGGGGAGATTTTGTATGCGAGAAATTGCCGATATGGTGAGGTTTACGGAGCGTACATGAGTTGTCCCGTCTGGTCAAAGAGTTGACTGGAATTATCCGAGATATGTGGCCAACGTGGCAGGCATGGATTGGGTTGTTTGGTTTGACGGTTTGACCATGACGTTGATGATATTTTATTTTAAAAGATGCCGACATCCGAGTCGTCCATCACCGGGCCTTTCTTTTGTCTCCATTCGGTATACTTTATTGAGACTCGAGAGGGACGGTAGAGAAATCCCCTCGTGCAGTGAAGCGGATTGCGTGGTGTGAAACACACCACCGACCTCAGTCGTGTGTTGACGTCACCAAATTCTGTGGGCCCACCACGATGTATTGATTATATCCGTACCGTCCATCATTTTTGCGAGATCATTTTAGGGGCAAAAGGCAAAATTGTGGAAGATCCAGAGCTCAAGTAGACCACACCAGGTAAAGCAAGGGGACAATGACAACCACCTTTGAAACCGTACTAAGGCCCACCATAATATTTATCGGCCATCCATCCTCTTTGTAAGGTCACCCAGACATGGATGAAGGGAAAACACAAATATATGCTTCATCCAAAAACTCATGTGCCTCTTTAAATACTTTTCAATGGCAGGTGTTCAATCCCTCCTAATTTATGTGGTGTGGTCCAGTTAGAGCTTTGGATGGCCTCAGTTTTATCACTTTTTATAAAATAATATTGAAAAATGGATGGAAGGTGTAGATATAACACATACATCATGGGTGGGACCCACAGAACTTTGACGTCAATTACCACTCATGTCGGTGCACACCAGTCAATCCGCTCCTCGGGAAGGGTTCAACGGGTCGGTGAGGGAAGCGGATTGACTGGTGTACCACACATAGCCATCCAGCTGGTGCGTTGGCGTCACCAAGTTGTGGGTGCCATCGTAAGCTTTGTGTTATATCCAAACCGTCCATCCATTTAGCCAGCTCGTGGTTAATCTTTAGCCTAAAAATAACAAAGATGTAAACGTTAAGTTGACTACACTGTAAAAAGTTGTGGGGGATTGAACGTATACCATTGAAACCCTTTTGGGGTCACAAAAGGTTTGGATCAAATGATATTTGTTTCTACTCTTCATCCGGAGATTGAACGTGTACTATTGAAACCCTTCTGGGGTCACAAAAGTTTTGGATTAATATGACATTTGTTACTACTCTTCATCCAAGTCTTGGTAACCTTATGAATAGAATGGATGGAAAATAACTGTTACGGTAGGCCTTACAAATATTTTAACGGTGAAAATATTACCACACTGTTATATGTGGTGTGGTCCATTTGAGATTTCGGTATGATTCGGTTTTGGGCTCCTGATCTACAATGATCTCCAAAAATGGATGGTACATGTATACAATAAATACATCATTTTTAACCGGATGCGGATTAGCTGTACCTCACACCAGCGATATAGCTGCTGTATTGACATTAATAAGTTTTTTGGGTCTGGTCATAAGGTATGTGTTATATCCAAACCATCCATCCATTTAGCCAGACAGTCTTAAGGCTTAAGAAGAAAAATAAGATAGATATAACTAACAAGTGGACCACACTACAAAAAGCAGTGAGATATTGAACGTCTACCATTGAAACCCTTTTTGGGGTCACAGAAGTTTTGGATCAATATGAAATTTGTTTTTCCACTTCATCTAAGTCTTTGTGACCTTATGAACAAATTGGATGGAAAGTAAATGTTATAGTGGACTTTATGAATTTTTTAACGGTGAAAATCATTATCTCTGCTGTTGTTTGTAGTGTGATCCATCTTATATTGGGATATGATTCATTTTTTGAATAATGCTTTAAAATGATCTCTAAAAATAGATGAACACTATAAATATAATAAATACATAACTCTAGGCCCATGAAGCTTTGATCTCCTTTGAATATAGCCGGTGTGTGGTGGGGCAGTATCCAAAAAATGAGTTTAAATCCAGATCCAGTGTACCCCAACATAAAAAACAACGATAACAGTGACCCACCCTTAAAATCTTTTAGAGGCCACGAAAGTTTTAGATCATTATCCCTATTTCATTTCTTTTTAAACTTTTGACCAGGTTAGTTTTCAAATAAACATCATGGTAAGACTTAGGATAGTTTCAACTTTGCCCGCCGCCCCCCGCCCCCTTTTTTTTTTCTGTGGCGGGTTTCACTGCAGCTTTTTATCTAGCTCATGCTTTGGCTCATTCCCTAAAATGATAACTCAAAATGGATGGACGGAAAAAACACATACATACATCATACTTAGGGCCCACAGAATTTAGTGGCGTCACTTTAGTAGCCGACTCGCTACTCAACCTGCATGTATCTAATCCGCGTCCCTTTGAACGGGAATGGATTGGCTACTACCCCAGCCCCGTGGCTGGTGGTCGGTGATCTGTGGCCCCACCATGATGTATGTATTTCATCCATTCCGTTCATCGGTTTTTAAAGATGATTATAGGACTATTTTCAAAAAAAGAGAGGAATATAAGCTCAATTAGACCACACCACAGGAAAACAATAGTGATTAGATATCCATCATTTAATTCCTACTAAGGCCCACTGTAATTTTTATTTGACATCCAATCTGTTTATTCGGTCATAAAGACCCAGATGAAGGGAAAAAACAAAGATCAGCTTGATCCAATATTTTTATGGGCCCAAAAAGTTTTTAATGGTTGACGTTCATTCAACACTGTTTCCGATAATGTGGTCCACTTGAGACTGGGATACAGCTCATTTTTTCTACAATACCATAAAATGATCTATAAAAATATATGGACGGCATTGATGAAACACATACATCATGGTGGGGCCCACAGAGCACTGACCACCAGCCATTGGCTGGTGGCAGGGGGAGTAGCCAATCCGTTTCCCCTTTGAACCGTTAGTACAACACGGAGCTCGAGGACTGTCAGCGCTCGTCTTCGCACGACACGTACCCACACCAGATAGATTGCTGGTGTATAGTACACCAGCCAATCCGCTTCCGTCGGTGAGCTGCACATGTACAGATGATCGCACGTGTGATACCAAGAGCACTGTGGACATGCTCTGATCCAAAAATGGAGCTGGTCCGCTTATCAGGCGGGCCACATGTGGATGCCGAAGACTTTGGTTTGCTGCCCGTCGCGACGCAGGATCCAGTATGTGTCGTCGCCTACTGGGGCCCACGTGGTGAGTGTTCCGATGATGGGAACCGTCCATGTTGGGTACCCTATTCTACGCATATGCACGAATGAGAATGATTGTGACCGGCACTATCCGTAGATGAATTTGCAACAATGAAAAGAAAATAATCAATGGCTCACAATCAAATCTAAACATCAATGGTTAGGATCTTCTCTGAACTGTGATTACGGGAGAATAGATTATTTATGGTAGTAATGAGAATATGGACGGTTCAAGTTATCTCAACACTCATCATGTGGTCCAGTTGCCGTTACACACGCGAAATCTTGTAATGTGCTTTCTCATCTTTTTTAACTGTCCATCCTCCTCATTTTACTCATAAATATCTGGCCCACCCGTTGGGTGGACAGGATTGCCTTTTGGCTCAGGAAATCATCATGGTAGGCCCACTATATGAATGGTCCAGATCTTATGCACGTATGCTGCGAATTGTCCCTCCTCAAGTGATTAGCACTTCCCATCTCTATTTTAATCGTTTTTAACGTGAAAATTGGCTAGGCACGTGCGGGAAGTAATTGGGACGTATCAGAGGGGAGATGATTCAGTATATTCGCCCCTACTGAAAGCCCGTACAACTACCTTTCGCTGTTCGTGTTGTGGATGTGATACAATGATCGGGACAGTCAAAATAGTAGATCTTACTCTGTTGGCCTCATGCAAAGATGATACGAATGAAACGATCCTGATCGTCGACCTTCAAATGGACCATAAAAAACATAAAGTTGAGAAATGGTCCGCCGTCAGTCAAGAAATTGGGGAAATTCGATGGCTAGGATCATGTGATTAGTGTATTTTGAGGTATAGTGGGGTCGATGTTTTGATGATCCAGACCGTTGGTACGAAGGTTCCCTCCATGGGTAGAGTATGTCCCAAAAACCTTCAGATTGGATGATTCTGCCCATACCATTTACGGCTGTTATCTTGAAATATTATTGTTTCTGTAACGCCCTAAAAATCGGGGGTCGCACAACCGCTCAACTCCCGAGTTCCCAGGAGTTACTATTGTCAGATTTCCATTAATGCGCATTATGTCTGTTAGAGTAGCGCAGCCGGAAAGCTCCCTGAACATGAAGCATGAACACTCATAGCAGCTGAAATGAAAGAGGGCTGTCATATATATATATATATATATATATACATACACAAGTTCAAACAAAATAAAATGGGTCGCCCAAGGCGCTGCCTAAACCACCTATAAAAATACTAAAGTCCAAAAAAATGAGGCCAAGCCCAACGCCCGGCCATGTCGATCCCGCCGATCAAGCCAGCGGAGAACCCTCCATTAGCTAGAAGTACGATAACTCATCCTCCTCGTCCAGACTCGCCTCGCCAGGCTCCTCCAGTACCGGGTCACCTGCATCTATAAGAGAGTCTGGTTGGTGTTTTAGAATACCGTCCCAGAGTGGGAGTGAGTGATCAACTCAGTGAGTGCTATTAATCTCAAGTTATCACACGCAACAATTTTAATATGGTCTTAATGAAAAGCATATAATCACCAACAACTAAGTAATCTTATTAATGCGCATGTATGCAGCATGATATGATGCATGCCCTCACAATGGCAGGTGTTCAATCCCTCCTAATTTATGTGGTGTGGTCCAGTTAGAGCTTTGGATCGCCTCAGTTTTATCACTTTTTATAAAATAATATTGAAAAATGGATGGACGGTGTAGATACAACACATACATCATGGGTGGGACCCATAGAACTTTGACGTCAATTACCACTCATGTCGGTGCACACCAGTCAATCCGCTCCTCGGGAAGGGTTCAACGGGTCGGTGAGGGAAGCGGATTGACTGGTGTACCACACATCAGCCATCCAGCTGGTGCGTTGGCGTCACCAAGTTGTGGGTGCCATCGTAAGCTTTGTGTTATATCCAAACCGTCCATCCATTTGGCCAGCTCGTGGTTAATCTTGAGCCTAAAAATAAAAAAGATGTAAACGTTAAGTTGACTACACTGTAAAAAGTTGTGGGGGATTGAACGTATACCATTGAAACCCTTTTGGGGTCACAAAAGGTTTGGATCAAATGATATTTGTTTCTACTCTTCATCCGGGGATTGAACGTATACTATTGAAACCCTTCTGGGGTCACAAAAGTTTTGGATTAATATGACATTTGTTACTACTCTTCATCCAAGTCTTGGTAACCTTATGAATAGACTGGATGGAAAATAACTGTTACGGTAGGCCTTACAAATATTTTAACGGTGAAAATATTACCCTACTGTTACATGTGGTGTGGTCCATTTGAGATTTCGGTATGATTCGGTTTTGGGCTCCTGATCTACAATGATCTCCAAAAATGGATGGTACACGTATGCAATAAATACATCATTTTTAACTGGATGCGGATTAGCTGTACCTCACACCAGCGATATAGCTGCTGTATTGACATTAATAAGTTTTTTGGGTCTGGTCATAAGGTATGTGTTATATCCAAACCATCCATCCATTTAGCCAGACAGTCTTAAGGCTTAAGAAGAAAAATAAGATAGATATAACTAACAAGTGGACCACACTACAAAAAGCAGTGGGATATTGAACGTCTACCATTGAAACCCTTTTTGGGGTCACAGAAGTTTTGGATCAATATGAAATTTGTTTTTCCACTTCATCTAAGTCTTTGTGACCTTATGAACAAATTGGATGGAAAGTAAATGTTATAGTGAACTTTATGAATTTTTTAACAGTGAAAATCATTATCTCTGCTGTTGTTTGTGGTGTGATCCATCTTATATTTGGATATGATTCATTTTTTGAATAATGCTTTAAAATGATCTCTAAAAATAGATGAACACTATAAATATAATAAATACATAACTCTAGGCCCATGAAGCTGTGATCTCCTTTGAATATAGCCGGTGTGTGGTGGGGCAGTATCCAAAAAATGAGTTTAAATCCAGATCCAGTGTACCCCAACATAAAAAACAACGATAAAAGTGACCCACCCTTAAAATCTTTTAGAGGCCACGAAAGTTTTAGATCATTATCCCTATTTCATTTCTTTTTAAACTTTTGACCAGGTTAGTTTTCAAATAAACATCATGGTAAGACTTAGGATAGTTTCAACTTTGCCCGCCGCCCCCCCGCCCCCTTTTTTTTTCTGTGGCGGGTTTCACTGCAGCTTTTTATCTAGCTCATGCTTTGGCTCATTCCCTAAAATGATAACTCAAAATGGATGGACGGAAAAAACACATACATACATCATACTTAGGGCCCACAGAATTTAGTGGCGTCACTTTAGTAGCCGACTCGCTACCCAACCTGCAAGTATCTAATCCGCGTCCCTTTGAACGGGAATGGCTTGGCTACTCCCCCAGCCCCGTGGCTGGTGGTCGGTGATCTGTGGCCCCTTCATGATGTATGTATTTCATCCATTCCGTTCATCGGTTTTTAAAGATGATTATAGGACTATGTTCAAAAAAAGAGAGGAATATAGAGCTCAATTAAACCACACCACAGGAAAACAATAGTGATTAGATATCCATCATTTAATTCCTACTAAGGCCCACTGTAATTTTTATTTGACATCCAATCTGTTTATTCGGTCATAAAGACCCAGATGAAGGGAAAAAACAAAGATCAGCTTGATCCAATATTTTTATGGGCCCAAAAAGTTTTTAATGGTTGACGTTCATTCAACACTGTTTCCGATAATGTGGTCCACTTGAGACTGGAATACAGCTCATTTTTTCTACAATACCATAAAATGATCTATAAAAATATATGGACGGCATTGATGAAACACATACATCATGGTGGGGCCCACAGAGCACTGACCACCAGCCATTGGCTGGTGGCAGGGGGAGTAGCCAATCCGTTTCCCCTTTGAACCGTTAGTACAACACGGAGCTCGAGGACTGTCAGCGCTCGTCTTCGCACGACACGTACCCACACCAGATAGATTGCTGGTGTATAGTACACCAGCCAATCCGCTTCCGTCGGTGAGCTGCACATGTACAGATGATCGCACGTGTGATACCAAGAGCACTGTGGACATGCTCTGATCCAAAAATGGAGCTGGTCCGCTTATCAGGCGGGCCACATGTGGATGCCGAAGACTTTGGTTTGCTGCCCGTCGCGACGCAGGATCCAGTATGTGTCGTCGCCTACTGGGGCCCACGTGGTGAGTGTTCCGATGATGGGAACCGTCCATGTTGGGTACCCTATTCTACGCATATGAACGAATGAGAAT
Source organism: Magnolia sinica (assembly GCF_029962835.1). Lineage (NCBI taxonomy): Eukaryota > Viridiplantae > Streptophyta > Magnoliopsida > Magnoliales > Magnoliaceae > Magnolia > Magnolia sinica. The sequence continues at coordinate 107,930,576 of NC_080575.1, forward strand.
GATTGTGACCGGCACTATCCGTAGATGAATTTGCAACAATGAAAAGAAAATAATCAATGGCTCACAATCAAATCTAAACATCAATGGTTAGGATCTTCTCTGAACTGTGATTACGGGAGAATAGATTATTTATGGTAGTAATGAGAATATGGACGGTTCAAGTTATCTCAACACTCATCATGTGGTCCAGTTGCCGTTACACACGCGAAATCTTGTAATGTGCTTTCTCATCTTTTTTAACTGTCCATCCTCCTCATTTTACTCATAAATATCTGGCCCACCCGTTGGGTGGACAGGATTGCCTTTTGGCTCAGGAAATCTTCATGGTAGGCCCACTATATGAATGGTCCAGATCTTGTGCAAGTATGCCGCGAATTCTCCCTCCTCAAGCGATTAGCACTTCCCATCTCTATTTTAATCGTTTTTAACGTGAAAATTGGCTAGGCACGTGCGGGAAGTAATTGGGACGTATCAGAGGGGGGATGATTCAGTATATTCGCCCCTACTGAAAGCCCGTACAACTACCTTTCGCTGTTCGTGTTGTGAGTGTGATACAATGATCGGGACAGTCAAAATAGTAGATCTTACTCTGTTGGCCTCATGCAAAGATGATACGAATGAAACGATCCTGATCGTCGAGCTTCAAATGGACCATAAAAAACATAAAGTTGAGAAATAGTCCGCAGTCAGTCAAGAAATTGGGGAAATTCGATGGCTAGGATCATGTGATTAGTGTATTTTGAGGTATAGTGGGGTCGATTTTTTGATGATCCAGACCGTTGGTAAGAAGGTTCCCTCCGTGGGTGGAGTATGTCCCAAAAACCTTCAGATTGGATTATTCTGCCCATACCATTTACGGCTGTTATCTCGAAATGTTATTTTTTCTTCCCTATCCGGTTGTTGGTAGGCGACTGATCCATCCATTGTGGATGGATGATGGGTTTCAATGGTTTTATTTTAGCCATCAGCCATCCCTTGTTGGTTCTTTCAGATCAACGGCACGGATCCCCGGAAGACGTACCTTATAGCAGCTGAAATGAAAGAGGGCTGTCATATATATATATATATATATATATACATACACAAGTTCAAACAAAATAAAATGGGTCGCCCAAGGCGCTGCCTAAACCACCTATAAAAATACTAAAGTCCAAAAAAATGAGGCCAAGCCCAACGCCCGGCCATGTCGATCCCGCCGATCAAGCCAGCGGAGAACCCTCCATTAGCTAGAAGTACGATAACTCATCCTCCTCGTCCAGACTCGCCTCGCCAGGCTCCTCCAGTACCGGGTCACCTGCATCTATAAGAGAGTCTGGTTGGTGTTTTAGAATACCGTCCCAGAGTGGGAGTGAGTGATCAACTCAGTGAGTGCTATTAATCTCAAGTTATCACACGCAACAATTTTAATATGGTCTTAATGAAAAGCATATAATCACCAACAACTAAGTAATCTTATTAATGCGCATGTATGCAGCATGATATGATGCATGCCCTCACAACAACGCTCCCTCGTGCGACAACATCTAACGATCGCCAATGCCAACACTCCCTCAGCGCGACCTCGACTGCCGAGTCGCTATCCTACCTAGTGCGATGCGATGCGATCGTGTTAGCCGAGTTATTAGTTAAGTCAATTCATCCAGCAGGTTTAAGAATCTGTCACACCTCACATTGAATATGCCCTGAACTGATTGCGAGGCCAAGGCCTCCCAATGCATGAGGCCGAGACCCCGCGGTCCTTGACCCCGTCGGGTTTCCCCCATCCCCGACTTCAGCACATGGGGGTGCTGAACCAGGGGTCGCTCGCGGTCACTACGGGGAGGCGCGTCACCCCAGCGTAGGCCGACAGCTCGAACACAGTGTCCCATTCCACCATGCCCGGCTCACGAGGCTGTGGACCATTTCTAGGTGGATTATTGATGGGCTACACCGGTTGTAAGGTGTCACAGGTTCCATACAGATGTGAGCAAACAGGGTTAACAATCATGGTTGGTCAACGGTAGGCTAAACCGCACGAGTCCAGGCGAATACGTGGCGGTGCGACATCGGGTGCAAGCAACCCATGTAGTCCAACTACTGTCGTCCTCCCGCACTCGCCCAAATCCGCGGGTTTACCCTCAAGGCGGTCCTACCAACGGGACCACCTCGACTCTCCATGCTTTCTTGACCAATCCCTAGGGTTTGGATGGTGGTCCACAACAAGTCAACGGATAAGGTTATCAACTGGCAGAATCATCATCACAATCTCATACATCCATATACAATTCAAATTCATTTTCTAAGCAGAACATCATGATTTATGAGTAATGGTGCATGTGTAGGTGTGTGTGTTAGTAAGGAAGTTGCTCACTTCCCTCCATTCATGGAAAACAAATTTTGCATCAGAAAAACAATTAAGGCATGCATGCTATAGAGCAACATCATAAGTGCAAACCAACAAAACATCAACAAGAAATGCACAAATCTACACCGAGTCATGCAAGAAGCAAGTATAAGCATCATGTGAGGGATTCAATCAAGACATAAAATTCCATAGCACTCCAAAAAGCATGAAATCCTAAGTTTTTCTCTATATCCTCTAAACACACCACCAAGTAATCAAAATCATTAATCTCATATTGAAATTGGTGCAAGACCACCTAGGAGTAATAGTCCGCACCTATGGTTCGTTGGAGAATCGGAAACACCCTAGGAAAGAGGGCTTTCGGGTAGACCGGACGCAATCCCTAAGCCAAGATATTGCATGTTAGAATTTCATGCCAAACCCACCTTGCTACATGGATTTTGAGGATGAGGGGTGAAAACCTTACCTAGGTATCCCGCGGACCGTTGTTGAAGCTAAGGAGAGGGGTTCCTCCTTGCAAGAGTGGCAACGAGATGGAAGGGTTGGCTTTTCTTGGGGCCCCACCTTGATCTAGGGTCCCACAAATCTCTCCTTTCTCTCTTTCTCCCCCTTTACTCTCCTTCTCTCTTGGTAGTTGTAGCAAATGGGAGAGGGGTTTATGAAGGATAGGGTTTATTCCCTAGACTTGGCCCTCTTGGCCTTATGTTACCTCAATTTTCCAAATTAGCCATCTAGGGGGCACTTTTGGGGTTGGTGTGGCCCTAATGCTCCTTTGGTCACCAAATTTGGTGGAGAGGTGCCTCATGGTCCGATTAGGGCCCGTGTACAATTTGGGAATAAATGGACGAACGAAAGTGGGGTTTGAGTCAAAGGTCCTGATCTTTAAACGGCCCTGTGGGGTCCATTCTAGTGATTTGAGTACTTCTGGTGGTCCTCAAGCTATGAAATCTCTAGGATGGGTGATTCGCGGCCCGATGAAGGGTCACGCAAAATTTGGGGATGATCGGATCAGGGGTTTGATCGCACGGGTCCGATTTGTGATCGACGGTGACCGGCCCACGATCAGGTCTCAGAGTTGACGGACATGTGTAGAAAAATTCACTAGACCTCCACCATAAATATAGAAGAGATTCAATGGTTGGATAGCTTGAAATCTCGATTTCTTTCGCAAGCGCCAGATTCTGGTCCTGGCAAGGTTGGGGTACACTAAGTCAGTGCCAGATCCCAATTCTGAGTGCCTGCTGGGCCCGCGGTCCGCGATGGTCCACAAGCCCAGTGAGTCCTATAATCCCCTGAATTTTTAGATTTTTCTGACCTTCCGGCGTCACAGTACAGCCTGCACGGGCTGTAGCTCGGTGTAAATGGCTATCCGGCTTGGCGGCCCGCACTTGGTCTTGCCATGGCCTGTCCGGCATATTCAAATGGGCTAATCCTAGGCCAATTTGCTCATGGCACCCCCACCACGAATGTTTTTAAACAATGGGCCCTGCGGAAAGTCCGACGTGGACGCCCCAGGACTGTACCGACGGGTCGGGTTGTTACAGTTTCTTCCCTATCCGGTTGTTGGTAGGCGACTGATCCATCCATTGTGGATGGATGATGGGTTTCAATGGTTTTATTTTAACCATCAGCCATCCCTCGTTGGTTCTTTCATATCAACGGCACGGATCCCCGGAAGACGTACCTTATATGTTACAAACTGATGCACCAGGACCATTTAGTTCCCGTGTTTGAAATCGGAAGCACACAATTATGCTCAACGGCATATGCCAGGATGATATGAACCGTCCATCCAGTGGGATCCGTCGATTGGGTGTAGACCCAAAAATAACTGTAGTCGATCCTAACCACAAAACAGGAGTTTTGCATGTTGAACGCCAACCGTTGCTACATCTCTTTTAACTATTCAATTTGTAGCCCCCCAATTGGACGGTTATGATCGTACAAACTGGACCAGTTTTGGAGTTATAACAACCTATTGTGGACCCTACAGATGAACGGTCCAGATCGTGCATTCACGCAAGTAGCATGATTACGTTGCTTTGGATGGGTCCCACAAGTGACTTATAAAAAGTTAAACAAATAAACAATCTTGTGGATGGATAAGATAGAAAGCAGCTGACGGGACCGCATTAGGTGAGACTCCGATCCACATAGCTGAGTGGGATCCCTGACCGTGGGGCTCACAGTGATCTATTTTCCTTAAATCCACACCGTCCAACCATTTTCAAAGCTCATTTTAGTGCATGATCCTAAAAATTAAGCATGCCCAAATCTTCGGTGGACCACACCAGAGGAAACAGTCTTGATTAAATCCTCACCATTAACAACTTCATGGAGCCCACCGTAATTTTTATTTTCCATCCAACCTGTTGATAAGGTTACAAAGACCTATATGAAGAGACCGCACGAATATCATTTTGATCCAAAGCTTTCTGGGCTCACAAGAAGCTGTTAATGGTCAATTACTACTTTTTCCTGTACAATGGTCTACCTGAGATTTCGATCAGCTTTATTTTTCAGATAATGCCCCAAAACGAGTTTTCAATACAGATGGACTGCGTGGATGTAGTCACATACGTCCAGACTTCAGCTTATAATTCTTGGTAAGCAAAAGCAACGTGGACAATCTATTCAGGCACATGGCTGTCCCAGCCGCCCTGGAAAAAAATGAAGAGACGCTCGAGTCAATTTGCTCCAAGGCGGACAGAAAGATGAGATCAACGGTCCACGTGCCGGTGGGACAAGATACTAGCCATTCATCAGGTGGGCCAAAACGAAGGCCAAACAAAATCAGGCTGGTCCCCTCATCAGATCATGGATCATTGATCATTTTCTCCCAACCGTTGATTTCGGTGTACACACATTGATGAGCCAGGGCATGCCGACGTACTGCAACAAGATACATCCAGACTTCAGCTTTTGAAATTGAGGTCAAATCCAAACCGTTTATATTGGCCTAACTCGGATGGGATATATATAAAAGAAAAAAAATGTTATATTGAAATATTTCTACCTTTTTATCATTTAAACCTTGTTCTTTGAATATGGACGGTTGAATTAACGTTTGAAAATTAAAGAGTGAAATACTTTAATAGTAGACTTTTTACGGTATTCCCACCGTATAAACAAACGGTTTGCGACCCTCAAAAGGCACCGATCTAAGGATTCGGATTCTGTAGTAACCCTGCAGGACCGAGCACGGCACTGGCAGTGGCCGGTACTGGTCAAAGTTCCGTGGGCCCCACCATGATGTATTTGTTTTATCCGTGCTGTCTATCTATTTTTTCATCTCATTTTAATATGTGAACTCATAAATGAGGTAGATCCAAAAAAAAATGGACCACGCCAAAGGAAACATTGGAGATTGAACACGCAACGGAAGTTTTGGATCAAACTGATTTTTGTGTTTTCCGTTCATCCAGGTTTACGTGACTTTATTAACAGGTTGGATAGCAAATAAATATCGCGGTGTACCCTAAGAAGGTTTAAATGGTCGGCATTTAATCCCCACTGGTTCTTGTGATGTGGTCGGCTTAAGCTTTGGATCCGCCTCGTTTTTGGGCTCATGCCCTAAAATGGCAAATGAATGTACGGCGTGGATAAAACACACACGCTATAACGGGTCACTACTACCGAATCCGAGTCCCCGTCTAACGATCCGGCTGAGATTGTACCGACGTGTCATATTGTAATACATGACCGCTACTTTAACTTGCTCCGACCACGAAATAAGCGATGTGGGTGCGACCCTGACCGTAGGGCCTACATCAATGTATGAAATGTATATCCAAGCCATCTATCTGTTTTCCATATAATTTGACTGCATGTACTTAAAAATGAAGCAGATGCAAATTTCAGCTGGACCTCATCACAGGAAACAGTGATTACTGACAATTAAAAACAATTTATGGGCCATAAATTTTTTGGATTAATCTGGTATTTGTTTTTTCCTTTCATCCAGGTCTATGTGACCTTATCAACAGGTTGGATGGTAGAAAACATTACGGGACCCTTAGAAACTTTTAATGGTCAGCGTTCAATGACCACTGTCCGGATAATGCCTTAAAATAATCTGGGAAAACAGATGGACGGCGTGGATATACATTGCATACATCGAGGTGGGCCGGAACCTATGGTCAGGGTCGGTCCCTCATCTCTGGTTCCGGGGTAGAAGCCAACTCGCGCTCGTAATACGTCGCATCGAAAACTCCTTCCGCTCGGAATTCTCTTCTGACCGAACGTGTGGTTTCACACGTGCTGCCCGTGCCAAGGTATCACTTCTGTGGGCCATCCGAGCCATTCATTATGTGGGCTCGTGACGTTGACCTGGTGGAAAGGAACAGAAATGTCCACTCATGAGAATAGCCATACGTGTACATTGAATATGGACAGTTGGCAGGTTCTTTAAATTGTCCATTGCTTGCGTACAGGGATGGCCCACCTCAGAGTGGATCACACCTATTCATTTTCATTTTTCAGGTTTGGTAAAATACTTATTGCAACGTACAACAATAAAACACGTCAGTACTGTAGCCGTTGAATTTGGGTCACGTTCGGTGATCCAGACCGTTTACAAGATGTCCTAGAAAATAACTTATAATGAAACTCTCTTACCGGTGTTTACATCTGTGCTGCTGCAGTCTACCTAGCCCAATCAAATACGGAAACGTGTCTTCATTGGCTACTCCCCCTCCCACCAGCCCGGTGGCTGGCGGTCGGTGCTCCGTGGGCTTCATCATGATGTATGTCTTTTATCCATGTCGTTCATTTATTTTTACAGATCATTTTGGGATTGATGCCAAAAATGAGATGGATATAAATCTCAGGTGGACCATACCAGAAGAAAATAATAGTGATTAGATATCCACCGTTAAAATCCTCCTAAAGCCCACTGTACTGTTTATTTGTCATCCAATCTATTGATTAGGTCATACAGACGCACGCAGATGAAGGTAAACAAACAAAGACCATCTTGATTCAAAACTTTCATGGCTCCCAAAAAGTTTTTAATGGTGGACATTCATTCAACACTGTTTTCTGTAATGTGATTCACTTGAGATTGGGATATATTTCATTTTTGGTCTCTAATCATAAAATGATTTAGAAAAATAAATAGACAGCATGGATGAAAATTATACCTCATGGTGGGGCCATGGAGCACCGACCACCCGCCGTTAGCTGGTGGCAGGGGAGTAGCCAATCCGTTTCCTGTAAACAGTTGGGTCGCATGCTGCTGACCACATTCCTCCATTTTTTTTAATCATAGAAATGTTTTAAATAATTTACCTTTCATTTTCTTTGTTTATTTTAATTTTTTAATTAATTATATTAATTTATTTATAAATTAATTAAAATTAATAAAATTGATGATTAACTTTAACTTATAATTTCATTTATTTATTATTGTATTACTGAGAAATTTAATAACCACCACACATTTGAAAGAAAAGCTTTTAACATAAGGGAAAAAGAATCTATCGAGGTACTAACCCTCCTCGCCTTCTAAATACTTGATTCCTTAAATATTGGTGGCTGGACGGTGAGATAAACTTCTCTACATTTAATCCCATGGGTGATTTAGCACTTAAGGTTGGAAGCATTCTATCGCGTTGTCTTGAGTACACTATCACACATTTACACTATTTTAAATAGGTTGCAAGCATTCTATCTAGTTTGAATCGAGTACGACTCTCACACATGTGAGATATCTGACTAGCATGTTATTAGAAATAATACTTAGTCTGTCTACCTCAATGTCTTTTCACTCATAAGTTGAGCCACAAGGTAAACGGATGGTTAGAACAATTTTTTATACACAAATTTGTTTCCTATGTTGTGGTCCAATTGAGGCTAGGATTGAGGATCTAAACAGTACAACCCACCTGATGGAAGGCTCAGATCAAGCACAATTATTCGAAATTGGCATGTGTGCTAGCGTGTGGATGGAAAGGGTCACCACACACATGTTAAATCAGAAAACCTCATATTTCCGAAAAAATTAGGATAGGAGACGCTTACCTTTTATAATTTCTTTTATTTTTTTATTTTTTTTATGAAAGGCTAAAAACTTATGTTACAAAAGTAGATTTTTAAGATACGGAAAGAGAGTTTTGGACAAAAATACCTCTAGTTTTAGGGTAAAAAGTAGGGGTATTTTCATCTTTATAGGTTCGTCAGTATGGGTAGAAGTCTATATTGATAAGTCAGTTTTGTTCAAGTCGAGTAAAAAAAGGTGAATTGCAAATCGTGTCTATAGTAAAAAATTACCCCTTATTTCCTAGTCATCTATATTTACTTCCTTTCTATCTTGAGGAACGATTTTCGAGAGGGGATTAGCTGTTACCCTTACCGTGGGGCCCATCTTAATGAATTTATAGTATATCAATGCCGTCCATCCATTTTTCCAGCCCATTGTAGAAAGTGTTCCCAAAAATTAAGTATGTCCAAACCTTAGGTGGACCACACCATAGGAAACAGTGTTGGTTGAACGCTCACCATTAAAAACTTTCTAGGGCCAACTTTAAGAAAATGTGTAATGTTTACTTTCCATCCAACCTCTTGATAAGATAAAACACACCTAGATGAAGGGAAAATACAATTATCAGCCTGATCCAAGACTTGCAGAGCTTACAAAAAGCTTCTAATGGTTAGTCGTCACTTTTATAGTGGTGTGGTACATAGGATATTTGTATATACTTAATTTTTGGAATAACATCATGAAATGATCTTACAAAACGGATGGGCGGAGTGGATATACAACACATTAATAAAGGTAGGCCCCACATGGTAAGTGAAGGTTCTACCGTGGTAACAGTTAATCCGCCCACGATTTTCATGATCTAAAGAGGTTCATATCAACTTAACAGGTTAGATTCAATCAACATAATACGTCATAGTGAGGTTTCACCACCTATGGATGCTTGAACCCTTGATTGGGTGTTGAAACTCTCAGCAGTCTACCACTAAAGCAAGAGTAAGGATCCATAAAAATGATTAAAAGTGATGATGAATCTTTTTAATGATTAAAATTGTTATTAAAATAATTTTAATTACAAGTAAAAAAAAAATATTCAAAATAACTCTCAAATTAAAGTATTTCAATTTCCTTAACTATTTAAAAGTATATGCCTTGTTTTATATATATATATATATATATAAAGATAAAACTAGTTGTAAAAACTATTTGAATCACGAGAAGATGACACCTAAATGTAAATGCTAAAGCCCTAACACATATGTAGGAATAAGTCATGGCTATATTGTTTTAAACCTCGTTTTAGTGTTGGCACGGTGAGAGGGAAAATGGACTATTATCATTAATATTTTAAAGGAATAAAAGTACGCCGAGGTAAAATATATATTATTGATGCGCAGCGAGACTTGATAAAATATGTACTATTGATGGACTGCTAGGTAAAATATGGATTCCATTAGTTGCCAAGTTGGCACATGCCTCTTATTTACCTAAATACCTTTAACTTTGTTTCAAATTAATTCTCTTGTCGTTTAAAAATTTAAAGCTTAGAGTTTTTGAAAACTACGAATGGGATGTCACCATGTATTGGCACCCTTTTATAGAATATCAGTAAAAATACTTGTAATGTGACAGAGAAATATTGTAAGGATCAAAAAGACGTCTTCGCCAAATACACATGTTATGTCAGGAATGTCTTTGCTAGGGACGTGTTATGCTAGGAATGTTATAATATTTTAAGACGTACATACGATCGAAAATCTAGAGGCAATTATTTTTCCAATGACATATGGTTGAGGTTGAAATATATAGGCTATATATATATATATATATATATGGAGATTCTAAGACTACGTGTAAACTAGCATAACACTAAAGCGATAATGCATAATGACACATGACCAGATTGATCACGAGTATTTAGAAACTTGTTAGCAAAATGATGAAAAAGGAAAGTCATCGGGAATTATGAATATAAATAGACACGGCAACATCAATTACCTAGTCTCATCTTGAGTTGGAATTATAGTAGCTTGATATCGCTAAAATTTTCAGTCGATCAATTTCTCAGATCAATGGAATGAGACCATACACAAAACCACTGCCTATCTAAGTCTATAAAAATAACAAATAGTGAAGACTTGTAGCTCTTGCTCATTTAAACAAACAAGCATCGATTTTATTCAGTTCAACGCTGCTTAATTTATCTTTTTCATCATACGTGGACACTTATCTTAACTTAGTTTAGCCTCTCTAATTCTTTCCAACACGATATTATAACAAGTTTAGATCGATTAGTGCAGCTTTAATTTAATTTCTTACTTGATTTGTCCAGTGCATCAGTACGACAAGTTAGAATTAAGTTAGCTCTACATCCATGACCTTGTTGTCATATCTCAAATCCCTAAGTCCTTAATGATTTTTTCCTAACGCAATCAATTAACCAAGTCACGGTCATCTCTTGATTGCCCAGGTTCAGACGTCCATCAACCATCCATGGCTACTTCGCCCACATGAACCATCATCGATAATTATCCGCTGATTTATTTATTTATTTATTTGCCAACTACACTGAATTTTTTTCAATAAAATCAGCATTTTACTTTAACTCTTACTTAAGTATTTGTTTTGTTGATAAATGAAGCAAGTTATCACCTTGGTGATAAAAAGTCATTACTTCTAAGGTAAAAAGAAAATATTTAAAAGACTAACTATCATGTCCCAAAATTCAGGTACAGAGTGTGCGCCTTAAGACTTGAGTTTCAATGTGTAACTCGCACACAAAGTGTATAAACTTCATCTTTTGATCAGTTTAATCATATGTGAGAATTACATTCATTTTAAGTTTCACCTAATTTCATTAAATTCCAATCACGCATACATAACATTTTACACTAATCTAACATATATATAAATAATCACAACCAATAAAATAACATAAATCCTAAACATCATTCATTTATTATAATATCTTACTATAAATATGTCTATTCTAGACTTACATTATCTCAATCAAATAAATTTAAACAATTTCTTAAAATCACATAATCAATATTAATATGCATTATATGTCAATCAAACTATCCTAACAAATAAATCAAATATTTAGGAATGGTCTAATACTGTCAATTCGTCTTCAGACAAGCATGGCCACGTTTCACATGGATCATGTTCAGGTGTTATAGTTCTTCCAGTTCCTGTACCACATCATCTGCTAACAACTCATCTGCATTATTTTTCTATCAATAAAAAAGAAAACTAGTCAGACTTAGTAAAATAACCCAATATGGTTCATAATCATGGCAATTAAAATAATATAAAGTACTAAATACAAATATATATATATATATATATATATATATATATATATATATATATATATATATATATATATATATATATATAATGATATGAATGCATCAGATGAGATAATCGTTCATCTGCTTGGTTTGGAGATTGTCAACCCATATCCACCCATCAAGTAGACTTTCACCTTTTAATAGACTTGAGCATAGCCTGCATCTGGTAACGCTCTATAAGGATCAATATTTCTTCCAATGAGGGCCCCTAGGATCGACAATGCAATGTGTTTGTATGATGGATGATGAATGAATACATCATTTTCATAAATACAATAGTTACTTGTCTTGATCAAAACATTCATATATGAATTTAACATACAATTAGCATAATTCATGTAATTTAGCATAAATTAGCATGTGATTTACCGTAGCATACATTCACAGTAGTTAAATCAACAACATCATAATAAAACACCTCAATCAGTACATCAATCAATTAAACCATCACAAATAATTTATTTTAATTCCAATTAATTATGATATATGTTAGGTTACTCACCTGAGTCTAGTAGTGTAGAATCCACAAGGTAATCGGGTTGGTTTGATTTCAGAAATCTTTTCAATTATATCCATAATATTGTTATTCATCCAGTTATATTACAAAGTAGAGCCTAACTTTGATTAACATCCTAGGTAGTCAAATCCTAAATGACCAAATAATTGAAATTTTCAAATGTGTTCATTTATTTTAATTATCAAAATTTAGAATTTTTTTTTAAGATTCTAAAATTAAATGGCAATGATTGATCAGGGTGCCCCACCGGATGATTGGATCATTCAAATTCTTGAGGTCTTAGCATATTTTACCTCTGCACATTGGATGAATGGTGTGGATCTAACCTCACATACACTAATGGTTCATCCTAACCTTCTACATCAAGTGATACCAACACTTGTGCAGAAATTTGAGCTTTCCTTATTAAACACTTCCAGATCTAACTAGTGTAGCCCATCCGATGTTCAGATTGATTTGAAAGTTAGGGCCTTTGTATATTTTGGCTTTAGGGATCGTATGATCCATACAGATGTAATACGATTCGACCAGATGCACACCAATTAATTTATGCAACAAGAAACTTCGTATGAAATTTTATATCATCTTTACATTGTATCTACCCATAAATCAATGAAATGAACGTGTGGCCGATCCACACCGTTCATTGCATAAATCGAATTAAATTACATTAAATACATAAAAAAATACAAAAAGAATGATAATAAACTTAACAGATCTAAGCTCTCCAAAATATCTCTCCCTTTCTCAGTTGTCATAGGGTAACTTTTGGTCGATATCTGAGTTGGAGTACAACTCCTCTTATGACACACTCCTTAAAAAGAATTACTCTTTTGAGATATTGTGGGATATAGAGAGAGTTACACACACACACATATACATATGGGAGAAGGATTAAGGATAGAGATAAAATAGAAGATAGAGATGAGATACGAAATCTCTCTCAAATTTAATATTTTTCCACATGCGTTACACTAATCTTAATTCGACTATTTCGGTGCCTAAGATCATAAGGTATTCGGTTTGATTCAAGTCGCATACGACTTTGGCACACTAGACATATACATACATGCAATAGACACAATCAACTATCAGCCAAACACGACACATGTAGCCATGTGGCTGAACTAAAGCCCAACAACAATTGCCCTTAAATACACACAATTATATACACTAGAGATAATGGTCACAAGAAGTTAAGGGCACGTATCCGTAAATGAGACAATTGAAGGGCCCCTCTTAAATTTTCTAGCTATCTAAAATATGGTTATGGTTCACTTAAAGGTGGCCCAGAAGTATAATGGTTTGAATGGATATATATGTTTGAATTAATGGGATAGTACAGATGATTTATCCACCATTGTAACATATGCATTGTACAAAACCTAAAATTATATAAGACTTCCATACATAGTAACCAATTTGGTAATACAAGATATCAAGTCGTTTAAGTTTGGGAGACCCCTACACCCCAATCACACACACCTTTACAAGTGACCACATATGCTCACCTGGAAAGATTGTTGGACATCTAATCACTAGCCATACTCAAAATCAGGCTAAGCCCCTCATCAGGTGGGTCAACACAACATGAAAATAAATAGATATTTTAAATGCCAACCATCCGTAGTCAATACAAACATGTACATGCAATCGAACTGATGAGCATTCAATCATCTTCATGTGGGGCCACCGTATGTATCGCTCAGACCTTCCAAGTTGGCATGTGCCATTGTGGTCCTTAAAGATCATAGGGTCTAAGAAGTACATTGCAGAATAAAAGCAATCCACGCATTTACACCACCATCAACGTCCGAATTATGATAACAACGTGGACTGACTTGAATTAAATTCTAATTAGATATGTTAGTCTAGACACAATTTTGGTCAAACCCAAGTGGGTGACAGCTTAAATGCTACTTAGGTCATGCACTTATGAAGCTTACAATCACAAGAGATTCGTTTAAGACTTTCTGTATCATATGAGATTTTCATGACATGCTCGGTGGTTGAAAAATCAACCTAGCCCATTTTCAAACCGCCATAAGCGGCCAACACACTCTTTCTTACACAAGCTTTTCGTGGAATTAAAAAATTCCTCAGAAACACTTTTGGTGGGGTTATTTTTCATTATTATCATTATTGGTCTATTCATAATCTCCATTCACAAGGAGAGTGTTTTCAACATGTCTATGGCAGTCTATCTCTACTCTATATATCATGCCTAAATTGTCATTTTTGCTCATCTAATCAGTTGTAGAGAGTTGTGGGTGTTTGAAATTTTATGGCATAATAAATGAGATTTTCAAGATGAATGAGAAATATTTATGAAAATCTAAAAAGCTGCATGCTTGTAAACATATGAATTGGATTTACATAAGTAAACAAACAACTTATGATTTTACCTTCTTTTCTTTCCACTTCTTTACATGGATGTGTAGCCCACTCTCATTTCTCTTTGTATTTGCATGTAGCCTGTGTGATGATCTCATTATTTGAGACCAACCTAGGTGGATGTGTAAAATCCATCCACACATATACCTCATATTAAGATGTCAGTCCAAACAAGAGGTACATCAACATTCAAGTGGGCTACAAAATACAAAAAAGTAGGTATACATCACCCATCGATTGATGACCTTCTCTCTCTCTCTCTCTCTCTCTCTCTCTCTCTCTCTCTCACATCCTTGGTTTGAAAATATATGAGTGAAGTCAAATATACTCATTGGAGTTAACCCAACCTGGATGGGTGCATGCCTATTCTACTTTCTGAGCTATTTGAGCCAACACATATAAATGGATAGGACTCACTCAATATATAAAATAAAGAATTTTATGAAAAACTACCTAATTGAAATGAAATTTATATTCTAGTACCTGTTGAAAAAAACCTACCTCATTAATTAATATAATTATCATTCATAGCCTTCATCGTATAGGTCGGCTGGGTGGGTGTGGGTCGGCTGATTGATGTTTATGTAAAATCCACTGTAATCATTAGGTGTGTTACCTCATGTTAGGCTATATGCCTGATTGCTTGCCTCCAAGTGCAGAGGTTCATAAGTAATATCCTGTGAGTACAGGGTCGATCCCACATGGAGATGAATTGCGAGAAGAAAAAAAAATCAAATGCAAAACAAACTAAGTAATAAAAATTAATCTGATGATTTGATTTTGGGATTTTTGAATGGATGTAATTCAACTGAATAAAAAACACCCAAGCTTCAAAGTTCCACACATAGGTTAATGTTCAAAAATCATGATGACTTGGATAACACAACTAGGATCTGAGCACTATAGTCAGCCTAATCGAAAAATAAAACACTTTAAATATTTTAATAAATGATATAAAAGATTAGAAAATAATGGATTTGCACCAATGACATATATTCTCAAGCGCCAGTGATTTTAAGTATTCAATATCTATAGGATAAGGAATATTAAAGAAATATAACAAGTTGAGAACATCTCCTACCTAGGAAATCTGATTAATCTAGGGTAAGCCTATCCATCAATGTGGATCTCATATGATGGAAATATATGAATCTTACAAGAGGATAAAAACAAAACATAAATAATAGATAACATGCATACACCATTCTTCTCATCATTAAAACAATCAATTATCATAATCTTAAAGAAATAATAAACCCATGTGCTTCCCTTCTAGCTTGGGCTAGAAGGAACTTAGAAAAACATAATTAAATTGCAGAAATAAAAAGCAACAAGAAAAAAAAAAGAAAAAAATATAAATAGAAATGATCTAAAATAAAATAAAAACAACTTATAAAGCTTTAATAAAACTAAAAAGTCTTAAAAAATCTAAATATTGCTCTTGAATGCTTTGAATGATGTTTAAGAATGCCCTAGGAGGCCCTATTTATAAGTAGGGAACTCCAATTTTCGTACAAAGTTGAAAACCCTAGAAAACGCCTCAAATACACGTATTTTTTCAAAATAGACTTCTCGCTGCATAGTTCGTTTAAAACAGACTTCCTGTTGTGCAGTTTTCCAAAATAAACTTCACAGCTTCATAATACACTTTTTTAGAACGATTTCAGAATTCTTCACTTTAAATCTTCAATTCTCTTCATTCCTCACTTGGTTTTCTTGGATCTTTAACATGTGAATTTTTCAATCTTGATCTCCTAAGATCCATCCCTTGCCTTGGTGATTTTTGAGCATCAAATTCTTACTTTTTAGCACCCATTTTCAATCCAAGCTCTTAAATTCACCTTGCAACACATACATGAGTAAAATAGAATATTAAGATGATTTATGTTTACAAAACCAAGATAAAAATGGGAAAAATTATGCAAAATTTGAGTCTCAACAATGCCCAAAAAAAATTCAAAAAATAACTCTTATTTGCACAATTCAATCAAACATAAGGTCACATGTGTAAATGAGGGCTCATATTTAGGCTTCGTGTGCGAGTATGATGTGCTGGAGCTAGAGTCGTACTCAATTCAATATTTAATTGAACAATGGTGACCCCGTAACAAAACCAATGCATAAGACCATATTCGAAAATCTAGTGATCGAGTCAGCCATCGAGTGTGATCAGCGATTAGTCAAATTGTGAAAGGATAAGAGTTAGTCCTATCTGATTAATTCTTTTTTCCTTACAACTTTAGGACTTTTCTTTCACTAGTAATTGTGATTTAATTTCTCAAAAGAATAAACATGGACAAATAAATAAAAAGAGGATTGAACAATGCTGATTTTATTGATATTTGAATATGTGGTTACAACCGATAGAGTGAAAAAATAAACTAAAAACAGAAAGAAAGATAAATACCCAATCTATAAGAATAGATAATCAAGATGAATGGTCAGCAAGATGTTACCAAATATATGTGATCATCTACGTGAGAACTCAGTTGATCAAAACCCAATAATTTAGGATTTTCTTGCTGATTTTGGATTCTGTACTTTTATGATATGCATTCCGAATAGGAAGGTTTCCATGTGCATCTAGGACCGTTGGCTCCTAAACTTCACATAGATGGTCTCTTAAATGATGTTGCATTTAAAAAAAGATCAATCAGGAGATTCTCTACCATTGATCTCGGACTTAAAATCGATCATGGTCATGCATCTTAATGACCCAATAAAACCACTTCCTGCATGACCTGGAACTCTTTCTCCCTTTTGATCATGGTCCTAAATGGGTTAGATCAACCATTGAGCTCTCTCAATCTTTTAATTTCGATTAATGTACGGACAATGGTCCATTTTCAAACGAATTTGCTTGAATATTAGTCCAATCTTCTAATATTCGGGATCTTCGTAAACTCTCTAAACGTTTATCGAAAGTTTCATATTTTAGGACTGTGAGAAATGACATTACCAAGTGTATCATAACTAGATCCATTATAGGATTCTTTCTCTTGGTGGGTTTTTATAAACATGCTAGGCACGCTGCCTAATTAATTAGCTCGTTAATCGTGGCCACTGACATCCGTCAGTTCCCTTCCTTAAAGGCATGTATAAGGGTCTATGCCATCGCATTAATATCAGAATGTGTATCGTCAAAGTAAGATCATATATATATATATGGGGAAATGGTTCTATATGGTCGAGCTCATCATGAGGTTAGTTGTGTGAGCCCCACCGTGATGCGTGCTGAACATCTACCCCATCAGTCAGATACAACATTACATGGTGGGCCTCGTGCTTAAAAATCAAGTCAATCCATGACTTGTGTGGGCCACACCACATACAAAAGTTGAGAGAGGTTATCCTCCCATTAAAACATTCATAATCATTTGTTGGGCCCACCGAGGTGTGGTTCACAAATCCAGCCCATCTATTATGTGTGTCCCACTTGGAAGAGGCGTCAGACCAAGTGTCAGACGCATCCAAATTTTAGGCGAGCCCCACCAAGTGCTTTTATATGTTTTAAGCATGTCTTCACATGATTTTAGATGGTATGGCCCACCTGAGTTCTGTATGCGGCTAATTTTTGGGATATCCCATCATTTAAAGGGGACCCATCAAATGCACGGTGTTGATGTTTGACACACATTAAGGCGGGGCCCACACAGCTCGACTGCATAGAACCATTTCCCATATATAGGGAAAAGGTACTATGCGCTCAACCTCACGATAAGCTCCCATGAGGTCGAGCTGTGTGGGCCCCACCGTGATGCGCGTCGACCATCAACACCGTGCATTTGATGGGTCCCCTCTAAATTATGGGATATCCCAAAAATCAGCCGTATACGGAACTCAGGTGTGCCATACCATCTAAAATCATGTGAAGACATGCCAAAAACATATAAAAGCACTTGGTGGGGCCCACCTGAGTTTTGAATGCTGCTTAAACTTGGTCTGAACCCTCATCCAAGTGGGACACACCTAATGGATAGGCTGGATTTGCAAACCACATCTCGGTGGGCCCAAAAAATGATTATGAATGTTTTAATGGTGCACGGCCCCTCCCCACTTCTATATGTGGTGTGGCCCACACAAGTCACGGATTGACTTGATTTTTGAGACCTAGGCCCACGATGGAATGGTGCATCTGACTGATGGGGTAGATGTTCGAAACGCATCACGATGGGGCCCACACACCCCGACCTCATGGGACGGACCCATCAGCTTGAGCACATAGTACCTTTTCCCATATATATATATATATATATATATATATATATATATATATATATATATATATATATATATATATATATATATATATATATGGGTGTGAGTATGATTTATATGAGTACTTCACCTGCTGACACAAGTTGGCTTTTTATTGGTCCACATAATAATACCAAAAATGGGTGCAAACAACCTACATCCATGATGCTGTTGCACTCGAATGATTGGAAAGAATATATGGGGCAATAATTTCCCTTTATAAATTTTTCTCTTGGTATGACCCACCTGAATGACGGATGGGCCTCTAATTTTTAGCCCCTACTCCTTAATTTTGATGTGATATATAATAAGTCGAGTGGATTTCATATAATTATCATACTTGAGCCTATAAAAATCAAGAGTATGCATCCATCTCTCAATTGTCTTCTTTAGTGTGGGCCACCTGAATCACAAGTCAACATGAATTTTTTGCTTTAGCCTTGAAGTAAGATTAAGCATGGAGTAAATTTTACATATACATTATAGTTGCCTCCAATGTTGTCAAACCGCATATGCAGTTTTGTGCGATTGGATATGCTTGTGCGCATATGCGATCGCACAGTTGCATATGCGGTCGCATTTTTATTTTTATTTTTGATTAAAAAATAAAAAATAAATAAGGAGAAAATTTGAAAAAATATATATAGAAAAATAAAAGAACTTAGGAGAAGCATCCCTAAGTCAATAGATAACTAATATAATAATTTTACATATATAAAATTAGTTCGTGACTTGTTAGAAAAATGAATGAAGTACATCAAATTCAACATTCAATAATATAGTTAAGTAACAAAACAATCAATAAGCTATTTATTGTACAAATACAATTTTGAAGTTACATCTTAATGTTTATTATTTATACAATATTATAACACTAACACTACTTACAAGTTACAATTTACAACTTAGGTACAATACGTTAGAACTTAGTTACACTAACACTAAGTTACATTCAACAATATACTTATACAACTTATAGTTATAAAGTTACACTACTTAGGAAAGTTTGATTTTTTGCAAAAGAAAAAAATAAACAAACAAATAATGTGCCAACAGTTGGCAGATATGCATTCACATACATCGCATATGTGATCGCATATCCTCGCATCGCATATGCACTGCAATGGCATATGCGATATGCGAATATGCGGTCGCATTTAACAACGCTGGTTGCCTCATAAAAATTGAGCCCCGGACTCCTCTCCAACGGGTGGAGAGATTATTTAGAAAAAAAGAAGAAGAAGAAGAAGAAGAAGAAGAAAAGAAAGAAAGAGTGAATATGTATTATGACTCTCTTGATTTTGACGACCCACCATGGTGTTTATGTAAGATCCTCTGACCATTATATATTTTGTCCCATATCAGGCTAAGATATAAAAATTAGATTGACTTTTGATTATAGTAGGCCACACCAAAATAAACGGTTGGGAGAGAGACATCTACCCTTGATTTTTACAAGGCCCACCATGATAATTCTATGAAATCCACTCCAACCAATAGCTTCTACAAAAAAATTTAGGGCTATGGCCCAAACTCATACCCATCCTTGATTCAAGTGGGGCACACTAATAGAAATAGTTTGGAGGTGACCATTGCCCCCATACACTCTTTCCAATTAAGTGGTCCACTTGAATCACATATGGAGCTGATGTTTTTGTCATTCTTCTAACATCAGGTGATGCACCCAGTAGTTGGGGTGTATTTTACATAAACATCATGGTGAGGCCCACCCAGGCATGATGGAAGGCAGTGGAATGATACTTATATCAAGAGATAGCTTTTTGAAAACCCTTTTGGAAAAAGATAATAGGTAGATATTTTTTTCATTTTTTATTTTTACATAAAATTTCACATAAAATATGGCTCTGTTCATTCAAAGGCCTTGCTCCTTAGATTACATTTTTTTTTTTTTTTTAATGTTTAAAATGTATCAGTATCAAAGAAAGAATAGCCTATGAATATACTAAATACAATGATAATTTTCCATTAATTACAACATATGGCCCAACTGATGAATGGACCACCCTAACTTTTGTGCCAGGCAATCTTCAGGGTGGGCCCACTGTACGTTTGCATGGTAGTTGGAAGATCTAGTCGGACGATAAGTTGATTTGTTGTCGCATTTATTGTGTAAAATATCAGCCAATTATATCCATCATATACGTCACTGATATGATCATCCAAGCAATTTACATGTGTCTATGGACAAAGAACCGCGTGACAAAAAGATCAGTGGGGGCCGCTTGATGTTTGTGTCAGTTTCACTCTATCCACATGGCCAACTCATATTATTAGAATATTTGTACAAAACTCATATTGATATAAAACTCAAAGTGGACCATCCAATAGGGAATGGTGAGAATGGCAACTGTGATGTTTATTTGGCATATTCAAACCATCCATAAGGTGAGAGCATATGCGATGAAGGAAAAGAATAAGAATTTGGCTGATCCAAACCTTCAGTGGCTTGGAAAGGTTTCGATGGTGTGCGTCTCATCTGATGTGACCCACTTGAATTTGCATAAGTGTAATGTCCTAATATGAGCAGATGCAAACGAAGTTAAGTGAGGCGCATTGATGTTCGTGAGAAATCTCTTAGGCTGTTTTGCCGGCTCTTGTCAGGTATACCCAGAACTAAAGTTAGCTGCACGATAAGAAAAATTAAGGAAAAGTCTCATAATCTGCCATGATGTTTATATGCCATCCAAACTGCTCATAAGGTCATTCCTGATGCGACGAAATGAAAAGACAAAAAATATTAGCCTGATTCAAAACTTATGTGGCCTCACCACATTCAATCTTCACTTTTTCACGTGGTGCAGCCCACTTGAGTTTTGAATCTGCCTAATTTTTGGGCTATGTCCTAACACGACCTAACAAAATAGTAGATTTCTCTAAAAACATCAAGGTGGGCTCCACCCAACAATCCACGGTCCAATTAAACGTGAGGAGGGGACATGTTTCACTATCAGACGGTGAGTCGAGCTCATGGAAACTTCCCAATAAACACATGTACAATGTGCAATATTCTTTTTCCAATATTTTCCACCATTCGAAAGTTCAAACTGACACACCCAATAAATCAGCAGCGTGGGCTGATACAATGCATATAGATGGTCATATAGATTGGAAAATAGATGTTATTAGACTATTCCCATGTGGCTTTTTATAGCAGTAATCATATGTTTAAATATGGTGGTGCATTTGATTTGATTTTGTCAAAAACATATTTTCCATGGTTTGGATTGAGATGTAAATATTGTAAGGTGATGTGACATACTTGGACTAGTTCCTTTCTTTCTTTTTTGCTAACTGATGGGTGCTGCATTCAAACCCATATCTAATTTCAATCTTTTTGGGAAAATTGATGGGATGGTACAGTCAAACCCTTATCCCCAAAACCAGTAAAATCCACTTCTCTTCTTATTGGGACTGATGATTGAACTGGAGCCTATGTGGTTGTTGGAGAATGGATATGGATTGGGTACTACCCCACACCTAGTTAGACTCGGATGGTTGTGTCAATGGCTCTTTGGGGCCTAGTGTAATCTATCCATGATAGGTCATTTTAGGTCATGAGCTCAACAAGGAGGTGGATTGAAGGCTCAAGTGGACCACACCACATGAAACAATGAATGTATGTAAAGCCAGCCGTAGAAAACTTCTTTGGGGCCACAAGTTTTGTATCAAGCTTATATTTATGTTTTACCTTCATGCAAGTCTATATAACCTTAGGAACAGGTTCATTGGAAACAAACAATGGTAAGAGTTCAATCCCCACTACTTCATGTGGTGGGTCCACTTGAGCTTTTAATTTACCTCCATTTTGGAATAATGCCCTAAAATGATCTTTCAAAATAGATGATCCGTGTAAATAAAACATATAAATGATGGTGGCCCCACAGGGGCCACAACGTGGCCGTTCGTCTCTAAGTAGGTCATGGGGTGGTAGCCAATCCGCACTCATATGGTGCAGCGTGACCGTAGGTCCACTTTGATGTATGTATTCTATATCTATGTGGTCCATCCGATTTTCCGAATCATTCTAAGGAGTGAACCAAAAAATGAAGTGGATCCAAATTTGGGTGGACTATACCATAAGAAACAGTAGTAATTGACCATTTAAAACTTATTATCGGCAGCAAAAGTTTTGTATCAAATTGATATGGTTTCCCCTTCATCTAGGTTTACATGACCTAACTAACAGGTCAGATGGCGGGGAATAAACATTTGGAAACAGTACGGCCCTTTCAATCACCACTTTCCTATGGTATGGTCCACCTAAGATTTGGATCCGCTTCATTTTTGGGTTCATGCCCTAAAATGATTTGGCAAAACATATGGACAGCTTGCATATAGAATACATACATCAAGGTGACCCCCATGGTAAGGGCCACACCATCTTGTGCAAACCGTATTGATTATATTTTCCAATCATGATTTGAACAGCCAATAATGTGCAGCCCACTCTGATGGGCCATCCATCTCAAAAGTCACTTTGATTGGATGATCCTATCCATTTGATCAATGGTTTGGAGAATGGATGATCCATATTGTTTATACCAAAAAGGTCCCATCATTGATCCAGACCATCTACAATGTATGTTCTTACCAAAAAGCACATTGACATAATCTTAACCATCTAATCAATGGGTTGGAGATTAGATGGTCCATATGGATTATACTCAAAAATACCCAGATCCATAGCTCAACTGGCAGACTGAGTGGAGATACCTCGTTTCAACACTTGAGGTCTTGGCATCGATCCCTAGCGGGGGTGGCTAACATGGAGTGCGTGTACTGACATAGGTGTGAACTAACAAGCTAACCCTATATATATATATATATGGATTATATATATATATATATATATATATATATATATATATATATATATATATATATATATGGATTATACTCAAAAGACCTCATTAGCCCTGCCGATCATGTGCATCCCATCCCTAGCTGCACATCACTGTCAAGAGCCACAATAATTGGATGATCCTAACCATTATCAATAGTTTAGAGAATGAACAGTCTACATTGGTGGAACTAGAAAAGGTATAATCATTTTATTTAGACCACCGAGTATCTGTAGTCCACCTCTGAAAACTAAAAAAATAGGGAGAGAGAAAATTGGAGGCAATTTTCCAAGAAAACCAATTTCTTTAATTTTACTTTCCACCAAAAAGAGAATCACGGGTGGGGAAAAAAGTTACCCGTTTTTTTTTTTCATAAAAAATCCTTGACCTTACTAGCAAATGAGGATTGCCATAGGGATGGTACTACACTTCAGTGGGGAAAAACATTTAAATGGTAATTTCAATGATCTTATTTTTTCAGATAGAAAGGAGGGATTACATGTGGTGGAATTACATTGTCCAACGGATCAGCTAGTTACATACACATCACTTATGTGGGGCCATTTCTCCCAGCCCACAATCATTGCCATTCGGGATTAAGAGACTTTTCAGCTTTATGGGGTCTTACCACAATATTTGGGCCAGTCCGTTTAATGAGGAATGTTGTTAATCCGCTGGGTTGGGTTTACCCAAAGACTCAAGACTTGATATTTAATTACTATATATATAATTAGTTTAAATTGTATCAATATGAAAAGGTGACAAAAAGTTGCTAGGCTTGGCAGCAGAGTCACCTGACTCTCAAAGAATGTGCTAGTGTTGGAATCTCTCCCTCCACATTTTCATTTTATTTTATTTTATTTTATTTTATAATTACGAAAAACAATCACCCAGGGAGCAAACCGGTTCAAGTCATGTAGAGTCGACCGAGTCCCCTAGACAATTGAATGAGTCTGGCCAGATCTCAACTAAGCCGAGCTTGCCAGCAACTTCTGTGGTGATTTGGCTTGAAATCTCAATAATTTGAGTTGACTCGGCCAAGTCGCCAAGTTTTAGAACTATGGCCACCACCTCCCTGAATGGCACGATAAGGAGACGGTCCTGGGCCATGCCTTGGGAGAGGGGGTACACTCCCAACTTAGCTACCGAGCTTGGCTAGCCTCGGGAGAGGGGGTACACTCCCAACTTAGCTACTGAGCTTGGTTTGCTAGCCGGCTAATTCCACGCTGCCATATTGAACTTTGTGATCATCAAATCCTGAAGGTTCCCTTATAATCCCCATACATGGGAAGGGCAACCAGATCAGCCATTCAGTTCACTGAACCATGGGCCCACATATAAGAATTCCAGCACATCCAAAAACTTGCATTTGCTGATATGCAGGGCCCTATGACTCCACTTTTGTGCTGTGTGCCATGCGCATGTTCAAGCGTTTCTTTCAAAAAAGAAATACCAGGATACCAACATACCAACAACCCAAGTTTCAACCTATTACAATTCTACTAGCCTTTTTTATTTCTCTAAGAAATGATGAAGTTCAGACATAAACAATATGTTAGGAAACAAGAGGCATCAGAGTTGCTTACAACATGAGTGAAATCATGGTGTCCTTCAGGGAGGAGCTCTCCATCCCTCGGCAGACACAAGATACTAACACGCTTTTGCAACCTTTCGTTGTTCGACTTGGCCCGTCAATGGGCATTGCATCTCCGTCCAACTGATTGGAACCATGTTTCCACCTATGACACCAAAATATGTAGGTTAGTAGTATACGAGCACATGTGCACGTGACCAGGCTTCTCACACATCTAGCATCCATAGCAGTTTGGTGCATGTGAATTGAGCTGCAAACAATCAACAAGATGGAGATGACCAAAACTAAACGCATTTATAGTAAGCATAATGATAAGGTGAGCCACAAAACTGCGGTTCCGCTCCTTTCAAGTAGCTTGAAAGCAATTCGGAGCTTAGACCCTCGATAAAAATGTGTCTTTTTTCTTTTTTCTTTTTTCTTTTTAATGACAGGGTTGTTCCCACCACTTTTAAGGCAAGACTATTCCCTGGGGAGGGGACTTGACCCACGACCGAAGCCGTTCACCCAAACTGTGACGGGGGCATTACAATTTGGTTACTATACTAATTAGTGAAATATAGAATTCGTGGTGCAGTGCAAAACCAACCTTAGATGCATATAAATTGCATATATCAAGTAGGAAATGGAAGTGTATTAGAATATTTTGGTGAACAATCAGAAGACAGAAAAAAGGAAATCATGAAAAAAAATTCTAACCTGCTATACTTTCTGCAGATACAACGCCCAGTTCATTCCTCGCAGTGGTAAGGTAATATGCCCGTGCATCCCCAAGAGAGAGCTTAGTGGAGTTAAATTCGACAATGTTGTTCTACAAACTTTACAGTGAGGATAATTGATCTAATCCCTAATAAGTTCAAAATTCTAACTGGTGTACTGTAGAAAAGAATCTATTGAATGGCTACACGAGAATGAAACCATGTCCCAATAAACAAAGGTGGGAAAAAGAAAAAAGAAAAAAGAAAAAGAAAAAGGATGCATTAATGGCATGGTTACTTTTGAGGATCAACACACCTAAGTTGCTCATTGGGAAAATAAAAGCAAATATACAACAGCAAATGTGACAACTGACCCAAAAGTTACTTGTGGAATAAACAGCCAGGTTTTTTATAAACGAACTCCAGAATTCATCATTTTGTCTGCTAACTAGATTTCCTATTCATGTGTAATCCTCCAACAGCATCCACAAAATAGCTTTGCTATTACAGGCATGATCCTCCCAACAGTGAATGACATGAGGAAGTGTTAAATCTCTCGGAATCAAGAAAAATCACATTAGGGGTGAGGAACATCTGCGTGGTCCGCCTCATGGTGTTTCAACATTCCCACAACCCAGGTATTGAAGTTGGAGCCTCTGGGAGAAGATGTCCCCGTTTACTGTGTCAAAATTGAAGCCAAGTATTTTCTCTGTTAGGAACTGATCTTTTCCATGGCATCTGCCTTGGGAACCTTGGCCAAGAGAATTGTCAGCAGGTCCAGGAAACACATCTGCAACATGTTTCTGAGATGGTGTTTTAGAAAACCTTGAAAACACTAGGTTGTGTGCAGTCTTCTAGCTTTAAGCCTTCCTCATTCCTCCAGAAGAAGCTCTATGCCATTACAAACTGTCAAGGTAAGATGTAGGTGCACATTTTTTCGGCATCATTCAAGCCTTGGCAGAACTTCCCACTGAATGTGGAAACCACCAATACAACCTTCATCAAAGGTTTTCCATAATGGTAACAGTGGCCGTAACAACCACTGCTGTTACCATACAGCATTTTTTCTCTCTTTTTTTTTTAATGAAAAAAAAAAAACTTGTTTTGGCCCTGTAACGGGCCGTTACAAGCCATTTTTTTCTGTAACATCCGTTACAGCCCCATAAACACATAACAGTTAACACCATTACCGTTACGTAACCGTTTTTTAACGCCTTTCCTTCATTTCATGAATGATTGTTTAACAGAACTTGAGTATTCTAAGCCATGCAGCTCATGATAGATTTGTTTTATTTAATCATTTTTCTGACTTTAGCAAGCACAGATCTTGTTTAGAAGATTTCAAATCAATTGTTTAACGTTGTCGTCTGCCCCTTTCTTTCCTACAGCTTTTTGTCACACAGGCCGACCTCGCCAGGCTCCAAAATTCGATGTGGTCAAATGGATCAGGCCCAAAGTGGGCTGGTTTAAACTGAACGTAGATGGATTGGCGATTGCAAACCCAGGGCCTGCCGGCAGTGGGGGTTTATGTAGGGACAGCCAAGGGAAGCTGATCTTTGCTTTCATCAGTGGTTATGGCCCCGCTTCTAACAGCAGGGCAGAGCTACGAGCAGTGCTTGATGGCATGAACTTTTGCGTTTCTCTCGGCCTAAACAGAGTGTTAATTGAATCAGATTCTAAATGGGTGGTTGAGTGTATTAGTGGGAAATCCTCCAGTGCCTGGTGTTGGAAATGCTGGCTGACCAGAATTAGGAGGCTAAGTACTAGGGGTTCTTTTCAGATCTCCCAAATCCCTAGAGAAGCCAATGGCCCAGCTGATGGCTTGGCAAAGCAGGGCAGCTCGTTACAATCCAACCATTTCTTCCGGGAAGTGTCCAATCTACCCAGGATTGTCAAGGGCCGTGTTCTTTTGGATAACACGGGGCTGGGATCTATTAGAGAGATTAAAAGAAATTCCTCTGTATAGCATATGATAGGTGGGCCAGTTTTTGTTTCTGGCAGCTGCCCGAAATATGTAGCTCTGTATATTCACAATATCAATGAAATGGTCCTTTTAAAAAAAAAAGTTGTTTAATGTTCCTGAAGGCAAAAGAAATTGGTTCATGCATGAATTCATCATTATCATGGATAAGGCAATTGCAATACATCTGGGTTATGAATATCTTTTGGAACAGATTCAAGAGAATATGCACACACGTTTGTCAGTTTGAAGCTACTAAAAAGCTAGCTGGTTCAAAAAAGTTAAAAATATATAAGGTACAGGGACTTTGCATTTAAGAATGGTCCATGGAAAGGAAAATCAGAATTAATGCAAGTGCAAACTGCAAAATGTTTCTTTAAGCTGTTTCAATTCTCATGAGCGAATAATCACTCTTTCAGTGGTAAATACACAAACCAACAAATATAGTAGTGATAGCATACATAGAAACAGAGAAAAAAAAACGTGGAGCTAACTAAAATGCATTATGCATAAGCAGCATGATTTATTGATTAAAGAAAATAACAGAAAACAGTCATCTGTCCTATATATAGAGAAGTTTTTATCATGCAACTTAGCAAACTGAAAATGGATTGAATATTTTCATCTGAAACAATACAAGGAGATCAATATCATAAACAAAATGCTTCTTTAAAAGATCAGACATCAAAATATAGTAAAGGATACAACTACAGCTCTAACAATGTCTCCAGGGCGAAAAGACAAGTGCATATCCACTTTATCAATTTCTGTAGCACGAACATCTTGTTGCCTGTGAATGGAGAGATACTTTGATCAACAACTTCATCAACCAAGATAAATTTAAGTCTCGATGATATTAACAGATGTGTTCCTCAAAGGCTCATCAGGATCTATGCTACTCATAGACTTTGAGATCTGTCCTTGTATTAGTACTGGTACAATAACGGCAAAGTACTTGTACTGTGCAAGGCAGCATAGATCATAAAAAGGTATAAGATGCATGGGGCAAATATGAAAGAGAAGTTCACACAAACATGATATATAAACAGAAAGTTGAGTGCATTAATTCAAATCAGTAGTCGTATTGTCTGCACATCGAATATCCCATACTCAAGTGCATCAACGGAAAGCCACCATCACCCAATTACACACTGTTCAATAGCAGAAAATATCAGAATCATACAACCCTTCAACCAATGGATGAACAAGAGGAAACAAACATGTAAATCAACCAAAACTAAAAGTGAAAATGAATACCTCATACATGTGAAGGTCCACTTCAATCATGAGCAACCTAAGGAAGGTAACTAGAACTTGAAAAACAAGGGATGCAAATGCAGAGTATCCCAAACTCTTGCTAGACATACATGATGGTAATAGGTTGGATGTGATGTCTGTATCTGTCACTGCAGTAAGCAGTTGATAATATGTGATACCAACCACTTCCTTTCACATCATTGACTTCTTCAGTTAAGCTAGGAGGCCATTTTATTCTCCAGCCATTAGAGTAAATGAATGAGAAAAAAGAGATTTAAGTGAGTCTCCAGTGTTTTTGACATCGCATCTGAGACAAGGACCTTTTGGTTTGCCTTCTTTTTTTTTGCTACATTGACTTGTGAAATTTGTCACCTATCCTCCAAAAGTGTCCATAAGATTGTGATCATAGCTCACTGAAAGGAAGAACAAAGTTCATAGCAGACAAATAAGGCATTATTGCCTTTTGTGAATATATTTGCAATTGGTAACTAGCATTCAGCTTCTCTGCTTTCATATTTCATCCACAATGCTCATATCAATATAACTAGGAAGGCCAAAGGGGTTCTCTCAAGCCTCCACCAAATCTCATTGCTTAACAACACATTGTGAGAGGGCAAAAAAGCTTCAAGCCTGAGAACTAACCTATCCAAATTGTTCATGTGGAAATCTTAAATAAAAATTTTATTTTATATATATATATATATATATATATATATATATATATATAACTCATTTGGAGCAGTATGAACATCCAAGATAAACTAATCAGTCCATCAAGCTAAAGATGCTTGTATCCAAATTTTCAGAACAAGTGCCTTGAGGCGCACGATCCATACAAGTCGGACCCATGGTTCGGTGATCCAGACTGGAAAGCTGATGAGCCTCATGGTGGATGAGCACCCTGCATATCAAAATTCCTCTCATAGTGAGATCCTAACCATCCAAAACTTAGCCTTTGACCCATCCAATGATGCTATAAGTTTTCTAGTGACAGTCCATTTTCAGGCTAGTGGTCAAGTGGTTAGGAATGCTCCATAAGGGAGATGTTCGCCATGGTCAATTCACAGTAGGATTCATCAAATCAATGGTTTAGAGCACCAACTATGGACACTACCAGTAAGCCAATGTACTAAACAATTTGTTCCTTCAATAAAACAATGGCCATATGATGCCTGAAAATTCTCTTTTAACAGAGAAAAATGTAACAAACCCCAAGTTTGCAAAACAATGTGAATCTTGCATCCTTCACTAGAGTGACAAAATACACAACGACCAAATAATTGATCAGCCGATACAACGTAAATTTTTTTTTCTTTTTTCTTTTCTTTTCTCTGAAAGATACAGAATATTGAATTATTAATTGATGCAATAAAAATTTTAAATCGCATTATCACGATGCACTAAACAAACCCAACCACATTACTCATTCATAAAAGTTAAAGAATAAGCCAACCCAACCTGCCACCATTGCAACTATAGGCATATGATTAACTCCTGAAACTCTAAAAAATGAAGTTCACATGCAAAAGCATTTTAGTTCTAGAACCATCACGTACCTAATTGTGCCTGTAAACTTCTCTCTCACAGACTTGGGCCCGACGCACATTATATCAGCTGAAGCTGCTCTAGCCATAACTTTAGTTACCTACCACAAGGTCATAGATATAATGAGAACCACTAAACAGAATCATATTTCAATTATCTATACTACATAAAAAAAGAGGGAATTTCCATTTTTGACAAAATGCCATTCATGTCTTATTAGTACACTCTCATGTAGGGTTTTCAATGTGTGTGCCCTCAGCCTGTATCTATGCCTGATCTGAAGTGTACGTCTTATGGGTCGCATTTTAAGCATGTTATGGCCCAAAAATGGAGGGGATGGACATGCATCTTGTGGGGAATTCTTATAAACTCGCTCTCATCCTTTGGTCTCTTTCACAATCTGAGGACAATCAAACAAGTGGACATTCTTGATTCTATTGCATAAGGATTTTTATGACAGGGCTTTCAAGATGGACAGCATAGATAATTATGTCATGCTGCAAACCGCCTTTGCAAGTACATGATTTGCCTTGTACCTACGTGCAAGCTTGCTCTGAACAGAGCTAGACTCTTCTTTTATTAGTTCTGCAACATTTTCAAAATGGTGATAGCTCATTGACCATCAAAATTGTGGATCTCCAATCATGGATGGAGAATTTCTCTAAATCATACTTTTCGTGGCTATCAATTGGATGGTTAAATGTAACAACTTTATCTACTACTACTACTACTACTACTACTATTATTATTATTACTACTACTATTATTATTATGGTTAAAGGTAACATTGTCTATAGTTTTTGGGAAAATCAAAAGGTTAACATCACCTGTGTAGTTTTTGGGTCACGCTCCATCCACAGGTCAGCGATTTGGACGATCAGGATTACTGTGGATTATGACATGCATGGTTGAAGAGTCACCACTAGTTTTTAAACAGTGTTAAACTAACTATAGGCTATAGGAGTATGCACCTCCTTGTGGCACATGTTTACACACATGCCAAATACACTAGCATAACTAACGAGTCTAGAGTACATGATAGTGTGAGAATTTGCGTCATTCTTATATATAATATATATATTTTAACTCGTCCACGCAATATGGTGCAGGATGGAAGTGCAAAGGCTGTGGGTGGCAAAATTTTGAACTTGCACCAACCAGGACATGAATATTTTGTAATTGTGAGCTGACTTATTCGAAGTGAGAGAGTGAGGGAAAGAGTTAAATGGGAAGAGTTCGTTTTTCCTGTCATGGCTTACGATCATCAGTACGTGTCGTACAATGGGGCCCCCATGCTGAGATGGTCTTAGAATCAGTAGTACTGTGCTGTCCATCCTCTGGGCACAATTTCCATTGACTTAAAAACCCAATAATCATGGTAAAAGGAAAGCTTGAATTCATTATGTGGGGTTGAACTGTAAAGAAATTTCTTTTTTAGTGATCCAATTCAGCAAAATGTATCAATGGTCAGAATCATCTGTTCAGCATATGTTCCTAACGTGGCTAGCCTAGGCTATAGCACCCGAAACATGGGGTTTTCCAATCATCAGACCATGTATACACATGGGCCCCACCAGGCAACATAAGCTGATGATCCTTAGTTATGATATGGGTAAAACGGACTCAATCAGGAATGTAGAGTCAAAAGGTGGAATTTAGAGTCAAAAGTTGGGATGGCAATATCCTCACATGGGAAGCTGTAATAAAGGAGAGGTATAGTGGTCCCCGTGGGAAGCAACAACCTTGTGACGCAACATCGTGCATTTGCAGGTATCCAGACCGTTCATCTTGTCAGTTCCACAAATGTTAGCCCACAGCACAAAGACAGCACCGATCGGATGCTGCTAACCGCCCGATTAAAAGACTGAATTTACTTGTAATCAAATGAAGAAAAAAAGAGAGGGAAGCTTACTCGAGCAATGACAACGGAGCCAGGTTCTGGGACGGCACCATGGGCCTTGTGGCCGACAACTTCCACGATCGGTCTCTGCACAGAGCGAGATATGACAATGAGAATAAAATAACATGACGAGAGAGAGAGAGAGAGAGAAGAAACCCTAACCCAAAACCCTAAAATGGAAAAAAGATGTAGCTAGTAGTGCATTAGTACTGCAACCTGGTCAGGGGAATGGGGTGAGGGATGGATGAAGATGCGGCGTCCGGAAAGGGAGGCGTAGATGGTACGGTTGTGGGGGGCGACGTACGCACCCCTACCCGCTTTTATATCAGATTCCTTCCCCAATATCTCTCCAGGTGTTACTAACACCTCCTCCCCTCCTTCCATGCCCGCTGCTCTCTCTCTCTCTCTCTCTCTCTCTCTCTGGCGCGGCAACTTTCAAACAGGCACACCGGGGGGGCTTCTTCTCATAATAAGCGTTGGACGTGCGGAGCGGATTGCCTGTGACCCCGGGCACAGGGATATCTCTGTGCCAGGGGCTGTGTGGGGTCCACATGTCCGTGACAAATTCACTCTGTCAATCTGTTTTGAAAGACCACAATATGGTGGGATTCTGAAAATCAGGTAGATCCAAAACTCAGTTGGGCCACACCAACGAAAGAGTAGGAACACGTGCACCGACGGGGACGCGGATTGCTGCGGAAGCCTTGGGCAGGAAATCCCTGGGACATGAAGCTAGGTGGGGGCCACGGTGATGTTTTTGAGATATCCACCCCGTCCATCTGTTCCAGATCTGTGAGGCCATGGGCAAAAATGAGGCAGATTCAAAACTCAAGTGAGCCGCATGATCAAGGAAAAAGTGGGTAGGTAAATGCCGCCGTAGAAACCTGCTTGGGGTCTACTGAGATGTTTATATAACATCTATACCGTTCATGAGATCATTCCTACTGAGATGAACTGAAAACACAGGACGTTATCTGGACCCAAAACTTCTGTGGCCCCACGGATGCTTTAACTGTGGACGTTCAATCGGGCGCGGATTGGATACTGACAAGGTCAGTAGCCAGATCAAGTGACGTCACCAAGCTTTGTGGACCCCACCATGATGCGTGTGTTGTATCCATACCGTCCAACCATTTTTAGAGATGTTTTTATGGCATTACAAAGAGAATGAGATAGATCTATAGTTCAAGCGGACCCCACAATAGAAAATAGTGGGGACAGTGACATCCACCGTTCAAAACTTCTTAGGGTCCACGGTAGTTTCCAATTAAGCTGATATTTTTGCTTTCACTTCATCTATCTCTATGTTAACTTATGAATAGATTGGATCTCAAAAATACATCACGGTGGACCCTATAAATGTTTCAACGGTGGGTGTGACTCCTCTCACGGTTTTCTGTGGTGGGTCCACTTGAAATTTAGATCTATCTCATTCTCTTTGTAATGCCATAAAACGATCTCTAAAAATGGTTGGACGGTATGGATACAACCCATTCATCATGGTGGGGTCCACAGCTTGGTGACGTCACTTCAATAGCGATTTGGCTACTCAATCCTCACTGCTTTCGCTCATGCGGCCTGTGTGATAGGCTTTCGCAGAATCCGCGTACCAGGTGACTGGAGTCAGGAGTCTCATGCTCCTATCTATTCCGCGAGGCCCTCGGCATTGTCCGTGAGCGAGTGGATTGCCTAATGAATAAACTTTGTGGGGCCTACAGGTGATGCATGTGTCTTATCTACACTGTCCATCCGTTTTATCAAAATATTTTAGATCATGAGCCCAAAATTGAAGTATATAGAAAGCTCAAGCAGTCCACACCACAGAAACCGTGGGGATAATGACGTTTGCATTGAACAGGTGAAACTATGCATCGAGATTAGAATACTATTATTACTATAACCCCATACAAATACTTCGTACATGTGGTACTCATGATTCAATAACCATGACACGTTGATACGATGGGCCCGACGGTGGAGGACGATCCCTGAAAATCTCACAGATTGGAAGAATCCAGCTGTCCAATGACTGGTCCAGATCATGACTGTGTGTGTCCAGTTCACGCACACATTAGAAACTAGACATGAAAATTTGTGCGCGCGTAGCTTAGGTGTCCCTTCTCCCAGCCGAAATCACTTCTGCATGGTCCCTTCATGCATAAGATCCGACCGTTAATCTATGACCCCTGCAGTAGATGGATGTCTAGCCCGAGTTTAGGAATCTGCTCATGGATCGGGCCTGGTATCTCATCTTAGCTCATCATAGTTTGGCTGGGCCTTGAGGTGTGGGCCCGTTGGTAAACTGCTAATTAAGGGTGGGAATGGCTAGCAGTTCGGTACAAGAACTCTGACCTGAAGCTGAACCGTGACCCATTACCATGTTGCCCAGCCCAGCCCAGCCCACTCAAAATACATAAACCCGAGTCCGAACCCAAACCCAAGCCGACCACACTTGGGATTATCAATGAAACATGGGGCTAGTGGCATGACTAGTCTCGTACAAGTCCAATTGTGGCGGGCTACATACAAACATAGGCGGGCAGATCAGGGCCATATACAGATACATCAATGCCCTATAATCATGTATGCTATAAAATCGACCGTTCACACAGAGTCACGTAAGAGTAATCATATGAGCATTTGATATGATACGTCATTTCAGATGCGTCTTGAGTTATTACGCTCATGCTGGTACTTAGAGGTGGGCACGGGACCACCAGATCTGGCTAACTCAACTCATCCGACTCAACCCGAACCGAATGGGTGAGTTGGTCCAAACCGAATAAGCTTCGGCCAATCCGAACTCAAACCAAGTCGAGTTCGAGTGACCCATAACTCGATCCGGTTAGACTCGACTCGACCCGACTCTCTAACCCTACCCCGACCCAATCCCAACCTCTCTCTCCCTCCCTCATCCTCCTCTTCCAAGCCCGGCAACCACCCACCACCATCACCCTCCTCTCTCTCCTCTCCACTCCCTCCCTCTTCCTCCTCTTCCTCTTTCAAGCCCGACAACCACCCACCATCATCACTATCCTCCTCTCTCTCCTCTCCACTCGCTCCCTCATCTCTCGATGCGACTCGGTGCCAACTCGACCCAAGTCAGTACTTATGACCAGATCGGACTCGGTCTAGATCAATCCAGGCCAGACGGAACTCGGATCGAGTTAGGCATGCTGGATTCGGCATCGAGTTGGACCGAGTTCGGGTCAGGCCTATTTCAAAACCGGATCGAGTCGAGTCAGCCCTAACTTGGTCCGACTCGACTCGATGCCCAGCTCTACTGGTACTTTCATGATATGCTGCGTCACTTCAACCGCAGAAAAAATCGCAACCGTAAAAAATTATCCCACCAAAGCATACGTGGGGCACCAAAAGGCTCTGCAGAAATGACGAATTTTAAAGGGGTCATCCTAATTTTTAATTATTCTTTCAAGGGTGGTCTTGAAAGAATACATGCATTGATACATCATTCTCAATGATTATGACAAACTCCATTTACAAGTGAAAATAATTAAATGTATCACAAGTGAAATACATGCATTGATACATCATTCTCAATGATTATGACAAACTCCATAGGAGATTCAACCACTTATTTTCTTTCTTGATAAGGCAAAGGAACCCAACAACGTTGAATCGCCAAAACCAATACATGCCTCTTGTTGCCACTATCACCTCTTGAGTTCATCCTCTAACACGCCTTATGTTTGATCTAACGTAGAAATGGATCCAAGCGTGGGTCTGTGCGCCTGGGAAGACCTGTCCGAGCACCAAGAGACCTACATCCAGCAGCTGCCTGCAACCAACACCACACAGGTTGTCAACAATTCTCTCTTTTCACACCTCCCAAGTGGTCTCAAACATGAAAATGAGGCTTCAGATGTGGCAATGGCAAACAAGAGGCCAGCTCATCCACAAACTTGTGTGACATGACTGAAAACATGTTGTGCTAGTTTAATTTTAAGGGTGCAAATGGGCATGCCGAGGGTGTTCCTGACCTGACCATGTAACAATTGGGTCTGGACTTCAGTCCCAGACTTGATCAATTTGTACATGTCAGTACCAGTCCAAATAAGTTGGGTTGGGTCAGTCGGATCTAGATCAAGAGAATCCTGACCTAACCCATTCTATCTACGGGTCAGCTCTATGATAGCTAGGTCTAATGTTTAATTCCCTATTAATATAGAGTTCCTGTTAGGCACTTTATTACATGTTTTCTTTAGGTAGGTAACAAGTCAATGTTAATAGCCTTAATTAACTTAATTGAAAGAAATTTTAAAGGTCGAGTTTTGGTTTAGGCCGACTTTTGGGGCATCAAATCTGACCCAACAGGTCTGGGGTCAATGGCTCAGGTCAATTTTCGGATTTACACATTTGATAAAAGGGGACCCGGACCAGTGGGTACCATATCAGATCCAGGCCCACAAATGCCGACCCAAGGTATGTAGATATAGAAATATTCATTTTTGGTTGTTGGATAAAGACATGCATTAATGACTAACATGTGAGCTTGGCAACTGTATCTAAATGGCAATGATTTATTATTATTTTTTGTTGTAGAAAAGGAGGGTCATGTTACAAAGTTCCTTTTTCTTTTGTATTGTTTTTTTTTAAGGCAAGATCATAGTTAAGGGTTTAAACTGAGAGCCAATTCTGCCACCAAACATCATAGGACTCAAAAGACTCCAACTTGCCCAGCTCAGTTGACCAGGCAACTGTATCTTGCCAAACTGGTCGCTGTATTCTGATATGACTGGGAGAGTTGACTCCTGCATCTCATCAAATTGGTTGTCGTCTTTTTCTTTTTTCTCCTCTAAACTCATGATTTTAATTTTTAATTTTTGACTTTAGCAAATGTCAGAAACTATGAGATAAAGAAAGAAGCGTACCACTTGAGCTGCAAAGGGCAACATCTTCTCCGGTGCCATTCCTGCACAAATAGCTAACAAGACGTGCAGAAAATGAATCAGAATCCATGTCATCAATGAGACATAACATGAATAGCATGCATGTATTGAATATGAAAAGACTACCAAAATACCAACGGCAATAGAATAATGTTCTGAAAAAAAGAAGATTCTTCAGAATTATATGATGGAAGGAACATTGGTTCTGAGCAACATGCCAGAACACTACTGCAGACCAGTAGAAGTTATCCAGCATTGGAAGTGAAAAGGAAATGAAGATGCAGTTCGTTTGCTTGAATTTATGTGACAACCAACATTTTCTAATCAATCAAAGTGTCACATGAAACTTTCACCACTAAAGGACAACATGTAATTATTTCCTTCACACTTGCACGTCTTTTTCTTTCTGAATACAGTGAAGAACAAGTGATGCAGGACACGTGATTTAATGCTAGCATGCAACGTGGAGATTATGAAAGAGTCCATAAAGTAATTCAATTAACAAAAGATGCTAACCTATCAATTAATTAAGAGTAAACAATGGGAAATAAAATCTGATTTAACCTAAATCACATACCCACATGCTAAGAAATCACATAATTAAAACAAGGGCCGATGGAAGGATAGAACTTCCAATTTAGTATAGGCACGTTCTACGCTCGATAGATAGATTTGTAATTTTATGATTAGTAATAGGAATGGGAAAATATGAAATTTGAAAAATTATGGATCATGGGAATTGGAGATTTTGGAATTAAGGTTTTTAGAAATTGGGGAAAAGAGGAAATTGAAGATTTAGAGTTTTGAAGGTTGTAATGGACGGGAAAAGAGGAAGACAAGAGAAAAAGAATAATACCTTTCGAAGAAGAAAGAGGGAGGATGTAAGACGAAGAATACCTTGGGGAATCCACCACCAAATAAGCTTCTACCCTTACACAATTTAATTAGAATGGAGAGTTTTTTTTTCAAAAAAAAAACTCTAAAAAACAATGAGGAAAATTCCTTCACACAATAGAGCTTCTCTCTTCTTTTTTTCCTTCTCAAATCTCCACTAAGGTTGAAACTCCACTCCTCTTGTGGTTTTATAATTAAAAATTTTGAAATTAAAATTCTATATAATTACAACTACGCTCATCCAAAATAAGAAAACTAAAACATTTATTATCAATCCTAACCATCAAATAAAATCTAAAAATAACAAAAAACATTTATAAAAAAAAAAAAAGTAAGATCAGAGTCCAAGGGGCCAAGATCGGGAAGATATCGTGGCCCGATGACCTGATCGACAAGATACAACGATCGAATCGACACAAAATAGAAATTATATGACTAAAAAGATCTCATAAGCAGCCCACATGCATCATCCCAAGGTGGGGTCTTCCTGATGCACGTCCAATGCATGTGGGGTCTTCAAAATGGCCTAACGGGCCCCATCTGGAACTCGTCTCCCATCCACAAAGAAAGCAGCGCTGATGTGAGTGGTCGCCTCCATCTCTGGTACACCCCAGTAGGTCCTCTTATGTCCCCATCAATTCCCCTCGGCTGAGGAGATTTCGCGTCTGGCAAAATAAAGCTGCAGTGATGCTCGAGGAGATCCGGGTCTCATCACTGAAGCTTAGCCTCTGTGATCCACTTACTGTCTGATTTTGGTTTGTCCTTCCATTTAACAAGGTACTCCTAGTAACCGCCATGTCATGTGGAAACCACTTCTTCATCTAAGATATCCTTCATCTCCTCTTCTCATAGGTATGGATGGTACGGATGGTAAAGGTTGAGAAGAGGGGTCAGGTAATGGCTATGGATTTTGGGACAGGTCAGGGGCATCATCATCAAGGTTCATGTGAGGGTTAGGGGAATGTCCATAAAACAGTACAAGATCTTCCACATTAAATGTGGAACTGATACCCATGTTAGGTGAAAGATATATCAAGTAAGCATTCGAACCCAGTCTTTTCAAGATTTTATATGGTCCATCGCTATGAGCTTGTAATTTTTTTATGGTTCTCTATGGAAACCTTTTTGGACATATTTTAATCATGACTTCATCACCCATAACAAACTCTTTAAACCTATGGTGTAAGTCAGCAATCGTTTTGAATGTTTCATTACTTATACTGATTCTGTTTCTAATCTCCACATGCAAGTCATGCGTATGTTGTGTAGATGCATATGCAAACTCTGAAGGCCTATGGAACACAGATAGGGGTATGCAATCTATAAGGGTCTTAGGCTCATCTACTTGTCTTTCCAAATCCATGTCCTCCCCAGTATTCATTTGATCGTGATAAAGGTTTAGTAGAGTCAATGCGTGAATGTCTCTCACGGATGTAAAGTCATCCGATATGCCCTCAGGAATAACAACATTAGACTTATTCAATACTGGACTCACTTCAAATGGTAACTCTACATTACCATCAGGTGTAACCTCAGATGGCATCTCCATAATAACCTTAAGTGTGACCTCACTTGTCACGTGGGCATACAACATCAAATCAGTTTTAGTCTCTCTTTCAGACTCTTTAGCATTAACTATAGGAAAAGACTCAAGCTGGAGTTTCGTCACATCTTTCAGACTCCTTTTTAGGGATGCTTTTGAGCGGGAGAGACTTCAAGACAATCCTCTTGCCTCCGTACAGAAACGAACACATATTCGATCGACCGAATAGTGTTGCATCCATGTCATACAACCAAGGCCTGCCCAAAATGATGTGGCCTATATCCATAGGCAAAACATCACACCACAACATGTCCGTATAGGAACAAAACTGGATGGGAATGAGACAACGCTGGGAAACCAAATTTGAAGATGCATCAACCTATGAGACTCGATAGGGCTGAGGGTGAGGAATGACTAGCATACCAAGCGGTCCATGGTGCGAGCAGATACCGCATTGATGCAATTGCCATTATCAATGATCACCTTGCAGTTTTTGCTACCACACTTGGCATTAGTGTGAAAAATTGAATCCCTGCATTAATCATCACTTTCTACAATTTGGCTAAAGGCGCGGCTAATAATTGCAAGTGACACAATCTCAACTTGATCCATAACTTGTGATTGGACATCTTCCTGAGTGTCAGGGTTTGCCTAAAGGGAAGCTTCAAGCCAATTGACACGTGCATTGATCACGGTCAATTTAGTTGGGGTGGTCCTATTGTGCGTTTCAATAGCCATCAGACGATTGTTGATAGCGTTAAGGGCCTCGTCAATCTGCTCCAGATTCATAGTGGGATGTAGGCCAAAACCACGTCCTGAACGAGTGGGCATCCACAAGGACACTCTAAAGGAAACCCTAGGTCCTAGGACAATGTGATGACAATGATAGTACTAACCTAGATATCACGCTAGACACACTAAGCAAAAAATTCAGCAAGTCGCTATCCTCATATCTTATGTTGAAAAAATTCAGCTAATCCGACGGTACCAAACTGAAAATTCAGCAAAAGTGTAATTCAAAAATTACAAACTGAAAATTCAGCAATATGATCCTATATGCAATGAATGCTCTATTAACCTTAAATGTGACTTTAACCTAGATGCAACACAAAAATCCTATGCTAAACCTATGCTCTGATACCAAATTTGATGCAGGACACATAATTTAGTGCTAGCATGCAACGTGGAGATTATGAAAGAGTCCATAAAGTAATTCAATTAACAAAAGATGTTAACCTACCAATTAATTAAGAGTAAACAATAGGAAATAAAATCTAATTTAACCTAAATCACATACCCGCATACTAAGAAATCACATAAATCAATTAAAACTAGGACCGATGGAAAGATAGAACTTCCAATTCAATATAGGCACGTTCTATACTCGATGGACAAATTTGTAGGTTTTATGATTAGCATTAGGAAGGAGAAAATATCAAATTTGGAAAATTAGGGTTCATGAGAATTGGGGATTTTGGAATTAGGATTTTTAGAAATTGGGGAAAAGAGAAAATTGAAGATCTAGGGTCTAAAAGGTTGTAATGGAGGGGAAAAGAAGAAGACAAGAGAAAAAGAATAATACATTTCAAAGAAGAAAGAGAAAGGATGTAAGACAGAATACCTTGGGGAATCCACTACCAAACAAGCTTCTACCCTTCCACAATTTAATTGGAATGGAGGGTTTTTAAAAAAAAACTCTAGAAAACAATGAGGAAAATTCCTTCACACAAGAGAGCTTCTCTCTTCTTTTTTTTTCTTCTCAAATCTCCACTAGGCTTCGAACTCTACTCCCCTTGTGGTTTTATAATTAAAAAATTCAGAATTAAAATTCAGCATAATTACAACTATGTCACTTACTTAAGTGACCCGTCATCTAAAATAAGAAAACTGAAATATTTATTATCAATCCCAACCATCAAATAAAACCTAAAAATAACAAAAAAAAAAAAAAAAAAAAAAACATAAAGAAAGCAAGATCAGAGTCCAAGGGGCCCAGATCAGGAAGATCTGGTGGCCCGATGGCCTCATCGACAAGATTCAACGGTCGAATCGACACGAAATAGAAATTCTATGACTAAAATGATCTCCTAAGCGGCCCACATACATCATCCCCAGGTAAGGTCTTCCTGATGTACGTCCAATGCATGTGGGATCTTCAAAATGGCCTGGCGGGCCCCATCTGGAACTCGTCTCCTATCCACAAAGAAAGCGGCGTTGATGTAGGTGGTCGTCTCCATCTCTGCTACACCCGAGTAGATGTCCCCATCAACAAGCATCATGTTTTCCTTGATTTCTGCTTCACCAAGTGGAACTGGATTGATAAGACTGACAATATGACGTGATCCTTAAAAATATAAGGGTGAGGACCTCTATATAAAATGGGATTTGTACTATCTTAGCGACTTCCCTGGTAAAGAATAGGGACAAAGGTCATCACTCATAAATCAATTACCCAGATATTCTCATCACCATGTGAAGCAAGATCATCATTAATATGGTAATACCAAGAACAATCTTTTAAAGTCCCTCTTCATCACGAGTTGAGGCAGAAGCACATTGTTCCTATCAGTTCACAGGTAAATTCTAGTTCAACTGTGGAACCTCGAAACGTGTCTAGAGGAGAGGTCGGAAGTGTCTTGCAGAAAGATATACAGATGGTTCGAAGTCTTATAGAACAATGTCTTCATCAATACATGAACAAGAAAGATGTGGTGGAAAACGTTTTTGATTTATGCAAGAATATATCCTGGTTTTACTGAACTTGTCTCACAAAAGCTTCAAGAAGAGAATTGAGAATATAGATCCTGGTTTTACTGAACTTGTCTCACAAAAGCTTCAAGAAGAAAATTGATAATTTTTCCAGACATGGTTCAGCACCAAATAATGATATTCAATAAGTTGCTTGAACAACAGGTTGAACTCATGCACAAGATACGCCCAACTGGAGTCGCTTCTTTACCTATTTCCAATGGATCCCATACCTTGCCATTGAACCAAAGTCTAGCATCTTGTGCTGTAGGACATACAGTAATTCCTTCAAGACCAGGCCATGTGAACCAGCTATCGGGTCCATCAAGGGCTCTCACAAGTGGTGGGCTGTCAATGCATCAGAACATGCAGGCTGTTGATGATGCCTTTGCTCATGCCGGGAGGATGGATATTGTACCAAACATGCTCTTGCTCTGGAACTTGCAAACAGGAATGTAACAAGGAATGAACTAGATGGGAATCAAAATATAGTGATTCTAACATCTCCAATCTCCACAATTTTACATGTACTATCATGACCAATGTAAATTGTGCTATCATCATATAACCGGTATGTGTAAAAACAATTCCTATGCAGTGTCATATGAAACGAATCACATGAATCCAAAATCCATTGATGGTTCAGATTCTCTTGTGAAATCACAGACGACAACAATTCCCCGTCCTCGAATGAATCAACTTTCTCAACTAGCTTTTCTTGAAAGCCTTTTAAATCCAATGCTTGATCATGCTAATTAGGTTTG
Source organism: Magnolia sinica (assembly GCF_029962835.1). Lineage (NCBI taxonomy): Eukaryota > Viridiplantae > Streptophyta > Magnoliopsida > Magnoliales > Magnoliaceae > Magnolia > Magnolia sinica. The sequence goes on from NC_080575.1 coordinate 107,974,096, forward strand.
AAAATTTTCTAAGTTGCTTTCCTAAGTTAACAATTATTACACAAGTAGCCCTTCTTTCTTCAATTCCAACACTTTCTTCGTTTGTGCCGTTTCGACTTAGATCTTGTCCAATCTCTCCCACCGGTACCTCTCTCAATAGATCTATCTTCCTCTAACCATCACGTCATCACCAGAGGATTTCCCATGTAATTTTCTATGGGACTTCCGATAAATAATGCAAACACGGCTAATTCCATGTTGATATTTAGATAGTTGCTGAGATTCATAATCAAACCATCCCATCAATTTGGAATCAAGCAAAGTAGAAGTGCAACATTTTCTTCATCGTCAATTTGTTAATGATAGTATTCAACTCATTCAAGTGTCCTTACAAAGAGGACTATTTATCTTTAAGATACACAATTATCATCGATGAAAAATCCTGTTTGACATTAATTTCCCTATGTATAGGTTCCGCAATTTGTCCCACAAACCTTTGGCACTGGTTTGATCAGACATGTTGAACAAAACTGAATCATTTAGTTCAAGAAAAAGATCCACTCTAGTTAACTAGTTTTTCTCCTCAAAAACCTCTACGGGCTTCTTTTCTTTAGCTTATACCACAATTGCACAACCTTCCTTCATCAATTCCGCGTTCATCTTCAATTTCTACAGCTCATAATTGGATCCGTCGAACATCGGCACGTTAAATCTAGTAGAACTCGATCTAACCATTTGAAACAATTGCAAAGATGCTTCTCAACCAATTGTTGCGGAAAAACACCGACAAACAATAGACAAAGTGAAGTAAAACCACAAAAGAAAAGGGCAAAACAAAGCCAAAGCAAATATATTCTATACCCAGTAAGTACCAATATGCAATGGGGATTGGTCCCTTTTTTTTTATGAGTGAATGCATGAATACTTGTTCATCATTCAAACGATCCATTTATAAGAAATTTCATTCACTCATTCTGTCCTCCTCCATGAACCTTTGAATTTATGGATCAAATATGATAAATAGCAATATTATGAGGACAATTAACACAAGGGTCGTGCTCGTTGTGGGATTTAACCCAACACCTTATGGCACAAGCTGATGACAACCATGAACCACCTATGTCCAAATTCTTGAAGGCACCCATCTTTCAAGAGGATTCATGGCATGTTACTACGAGTGCATAAGCAACTAAAGAGTACTTGTGATGAGCTACCAAGGAAGCAATAACCCGTAAAGAGGCTTGAGCGAGACTTAATTGAAAATGAATCGAATTATTGTTATATCATAAAGACCGTTATGACCATGTCTCAATCGAACCCCGAGCCAAAGGGTAAAATAAAAGACAATAGGCATGGGGATTTATGTGGTTTAAAAATATGTCTACATCCACAGGGCTAAAACAAGAAAAATCAAGAGTACGAGACTCAACTCTCCCTCCCACTCTTCCACTATACAATCTCTCACCAAAGAATCACCCTTTAGGAAGATCACCCTCTATCTACATGTGTTCCCCTTGTATAGACAACACATCCATGCAGAGAGAACCAAAGCCTACCCAAACTAGGGCTTCATACGTACGGACTCAAGAGAGGAGAGGAGATGACGTTTCCTTATGAGAAATGTCCATAGGCGTTTCTCACTTACTGATTTCAACCGTTCGACATGCTATGCCTTTCTTTGAAGGCAAAATTCAATTAGTCAGCGTACAATTTTGCTAGCACAAGAAATTGTTTGGTGATGACATAGTTCACACAAGGTGTCAGAGGTTTACATAGCTAGTATTACTATAACACATGCAGTAATTCCTTCAAGACCAGGCCACATGAACTAGCTAATGGGTCTATCAAGGGGTCTCGTAAGTGGCGGCCAATCAATGCGTCGAGACATGCAAACTGTTGATGACACCACTGCTCATGCCAGGATGATGGATATAGCATAAAAATGCTCTTGACCCGGAAATTACACACAGGAACGCTACAAGGAATGAACGGGATGAGAATCAAACATTGAGATTCTAACATCTCCAATAACCACAACCTTACACTTCCTATCATCACCCATGTAAGTCGTGTTGCCATCACATAACCAGTGTGTGTAAAAAAAATAATCTAGTTGGTATCATATTAAACGAAGCACTTGAATTCAAAATTCATTGATAGTTCAAATTCTTTTGCGGAATAACATATGTTAAATACTTTCCGTCCTCAAATGAATTGCCTCTTAACTAGAACTTTTGAATTTCTTTCCACAATTCCAATACTTTCTGTTTTATACCCTTTCAACTTGGATCACGTCTAGTATCAACCACTGGTACCACTCTCTAAAGATATTCCTCCAACCATTATGGCATCACCAAAAGATCCCCCCATGTAGTTTTCTATAGGTCTTTAGACAAGCAACGTGAACATGGCTAGCCCCATATTGAAATCCGGAGTGTTGTTGAGATTTATAAACAAACCATTTCATGAATCTGGAATCAAGCAAAGTAGAAATGCTTGATCATTTGAATCAGGTTTGAATTTTTTATGATTCGCCTTCCTGAGTTTACAATTTTTATGCAAATAGCACTTCTTTCTGCAATGCAAATAGTTTCCTGTTTTGTGCCCTTTCGACTTGGATCCCGACCGATCTCTCCCACTAGTACCACTCTCAGTAGATCTTCCTTTAACCATCATGGCATTACCAAAAGATCACTCATGCATTTTTCTATGGGAGTTTAGACAAGCAACGTGGACATGGTTGGCACCATATTGAAATATGGACCGTTGTTAAGATTTATAAAGAAACCATCCCATGAATTTGGAATCAAGCAAATCAAAAATGCAACATTTTCTTCATTGTCATTTTTTTCCTTTTTTGGGGAAAGGTAACACTGCCAAGGATTGAACCCCGGATCACTCACATACACTACACTCTCTACCAGCTCATCTAACAAGTGGGAGACCTTCATCGTCAATTTTCTCATCGACCATCACCTCATCGTATTAAACTCATTTAAGTGTTCTTGCAAAGAAAACCCTTCTTTTATCTTCAAGTTGTACAACTGCCATGAGGGAAAAAAAACTTGTATGAAATTGATTTCCCTTGCTACAGGTTCCACAATTTGTCCCACAAACCTTTCACAATGGTTTGATCAAACATGTTGAACAAAAATGAATCATCCAAGAAGAAGATCCACCACGACTTGCTAGTTTCTCCTCAAAAACCTCATCTTTCATCTCTACAGGCTCATTTTCTTTACATTTGATCGCAATTGAACATAATTCCTTCACCAATATTGCGTTCATTTACAATTTGTACAACACGTAATTGGATCCAATGAACTTTGGCCCTTGAATTCGGTAAAACTTGATCTAGCCATCTAAAACAATTGTAGCACGATTGTTGATATCAATCTTGTGCTAAGAAGCTTCTCAATCTTTGGCTTTGATACCAATTGTTATGGAAAAACACTCGCACATAATCGATGGAATGAAGCAAAACCACAAAAGAAAAGGCCAAACCAAAGAGAAAAACAAGAGATGAGAGAAATGGAGATTTACATGGCTTGGCAATATGCTTACATCCATGGGGTAGCAAAACGAAGCTTTCTTCACTAAAACAAGAATAATCAAATTTATAAGGCTCGCCTCTCTCTCCCACAATTATACTATACAATCTCTAACCAAGGAATCAATCTTCAGGAGATCACCATCTATCTACACGTTCCACATCCATCAAGAGAGCAACAAAGCCTACCCAAACTAGGCTTCATATATACAGACCCAAGAGAGAAGAGGAGAGGAGACGAAAAATGTCCATACTTGTTTCACGCGTATTGACTTCCACTGCCTCAACATGCTATGCCTTTCTTTGAAGGTAGAATTCAGTTAGTCAACGTACACTTTTGCTAGCACAAGAAACCGTTTGGGTGGCCGTTTTGACATAGTTCACACAAGGAGGCTGAGGTTTACATGGCGACCGTTGTTGTAACCAATGGAATCATGAAGTGGTCTTCTTATTTGGGGCGCGTGTAATAAAATGCAGACCAATCTTAATGTGAAGTTGATCATGGGAATGGGCAATTTACACCTTGGCCTAGTTTCATGCAGGGAGTTGTCTATGCTTCCTCTCTTTTCAGTATTTGATTTATATATATATAGGGCTCCTTTACAAACACAACTAGAATAAGTGGTTAACGACGAGCAAAAGCAGTGACCAATATGCTTATCTATTATACAAACCCATGCACGCTAGCACAAGTGAAGAAACACACCAATAAAACAATGGAAAGACTGGGGTCCACGTACCATAAAGGATTGCCCCAATAAATGCATCTCCAGCACCGGTGGTGTCAATGAGTTCGGAAGGTGGTATCTTCTCTGCGGTTCCCACAAGTAACCTCCCACTCACTGTACCGATCAGACCAGCGCCCAGCCTCATCATCGACTGGAAATGGTAAAAAACACAAATTACTGAATCACATATGTTCGAGATCTTTGGCTTCAACGATCATCACAATCATACTAAAGAAATCGTAGTAAATGAAAGGCTACAGTCCCTCAGATTTCGGAAATGGTCTAATTACCTGGTTCTGTTAGAAGAAATAATGCAATCAAATGAAAAAAGATTCTTCCAAGAAAGAACCACTAACTAAATTGTGAAGCTGCGAATCATGGTTTGGACCAATTGACGGTTGTGGCATTGGTGGAGTTTATAGAAAGATAACAAAAAATGTAGTTGTTTTCAGAATTTGGGTTTTGCAGGGGTTAACAGTTAAGACCTAATGCTAGCAATATTGTCCACTTCAAAAATAGAAGTTTCCAACCTTCCATTTGAAAAAATAAAAAGAAAAAAGAAGAAGCATCTTCAACATTTTGTTTCATCAAACAAAAAAAGGAGAGGGGAGGCTCTGATCAATCAGGCGTTTTCACAACCTTTTTTTTTTTTTTACACACACAACGGTGGATTTTCACCACAATGTGATGCAGGACATATGATTTAATGCTAGCATGCAACATAGAGATTATGAAAGAGTCCATAAAGTAATTCAATTAACAAAAGATGTTAACCCACCAAATAATTAAAAGTAAACAATAGGAAATAAAATCTGATTTAACCTAAATCACATGCTCACGTGCTAAGAAATCACATAAATCAATTAAAACTAGGCCCAATGTAAGAATGGAACTTCCAATTTAGCATAGGCACGTTCCGCACTCAAGGGACAGATTTGTAGATTTTATTATTAGGGTTGGGAGGGGGAAAATCTAAAATTTAGAAAATTAGGGTTCATGGAAATTGTGGATTTTGGAATTGGGGTTTTTAGAAATTGGAGAAAATAGGAAATTGAAGATCTAGAGTTTAGAAGGTTATAATGGAAAGGAAAAGAGGAAGACACAAGAAAAAAGAAGAAGAATACCTTTCAAAGAAGAGAGAGGAAGGATGTAAAAAGAAGAATATCTTTCGAAGAATAATAAGAGGAATGATCTACCTTGGGGAATCTACCACCAAACAAGCTTTTACCCTTTCACAATTTAATTGGAATGGGGGGTTTTTCAAAAAAAACCGTAGAAAATAATAAGAAAAATTCCTTCACATAAGAGAGCTTTTCTCCTCTTCTTTTTTCTTCTCAAATCTCCACTAAGGTTGGAACTTCACCCCCATATGCTTTTATTATTAAAAATTCAGCATAATTACAATTATGCCACTTACTTAAGTGAAATGGCTCATCGTCCAAAATTAAAAAACTAAAACATTTATTATTAATCTCAATCATCAAATAAATCCTAAAAATAACAAAAAACATAAAGAAAGCAAGATCAGAGTCCAAAGGGCCCAAATCTAAAAAATCTAGTGGCCTGATGGCCTAATCGACAAGATCCAATGGTCGGATCGACACGAAATTCTATGATTAAAATGGTCTCCTAAGCAGCCCACGTGCATCATCCCAAAGTGGGATCTTCCTGATGCACGTCCAATGCATGTGAGATCTTCAAAATGGCCCAGCGGGCCCCATCTGGAACTCATCTCCCATCCACAAAGAAAATAGCGCCGATGTGGGTGATCGTCTCTATCTTTAGTATGCCCGAGTAGGTCCTCTGATGTCCCTATCATAATATGTACTCGAACCCATGACCTCGTGTTAAAAACCTTGTGAGTCTACCACTGAGGCATGAGTAAGGATTTTCACAACCTTGAGGTCACGAGTTCAATCATAGCCTTCCTAGCAGATTTTAAAGAAACAAAGTTCATTGACATACCTTGGATGAAATACATGTTGGGATTAACTCATTACCGTCAATCTTCAGCTTCAATGACTCCAGCAAGCTATCTACATCTATTTCTTTTGATTCTGGTTCTTCTGTTGCAGTTGATGTTTCATTAGTAATTATAAGATTTCAAAATTGATCAAAGCGACAAACCAAAACAATATCATCCATTTCCCATCCACACCCTCCAAAACGAAAGTTTGCTCATAGTGCGCCTTTCACCAAAGTCAGCAAGTAGTCTTAGACTCACCATTCATGCTTCTCTCAAGCATTATACAGCCATCCTCGCCAAGGGTCACAATTACAAATTTGATATGTGATAATCTCAGCATCATGGATACTAGTGCACTTGGAATTGATGGGGCTGTTGTCCATGCCTGCCATAAGACATAATTTTAATTTATTTTTGCATATTATGCGTTTATAGTATTGTCGTTACCTTTCAAAAAATAATATTACAACATCAAAATATTAGAATATACAATGTACAGCCTAAGCAGCTCTTCACTGGCAATCAAGGCAACATGAAACAAGCGTAATTCTTTATCATGATCTTGTGTGAGTCCTAATGATATAGGACAATTAACCACTTGATCTAAAAGCTCGAACTGATAGAGCATGGTGAATTAATCCCTTTATCTCATAGAGCAGGCACCAAATCCATTGATTAAGTCCTCAACCGAACCCTCCTCGTGGGCCCCAAATCCATGGGTTCCACGGGCCGCCCACCCCAAGTGTGCCCCTTCATCCCACAGGCCACCGCACTCGAACCCGATGTGAAAATGCACCCGCATTAATCACCCCCCGTGAGGAGTCTCAAACACGAGACTTCCCGCTCTAATATCAATTTGATGCAGGACAATTAACCACTTGATCTAAAAGCTCGAACTAAGAAAGCATGGCGAATTAATCCCTTTTATCTCAGTCATAGCCCAGGCCCCAAATCCATGGGTTAGGTTCCCAGCCGAACCCTCCTCATGGGCCCCAAATCCATGGATTCCGCCCCCTCATGGGCCCCATATTCATGGGTTTCCGTGGGCCGCCCACCCTGAGTGTGCCCCTGCATCCCACAGACCACCCCACTCGAGCCCGATGTGAAAATGCCCCCGCATTACCTAATTAAAATAGGAACATGCCAACACATTTCGAAAGTAATGGAACAAACCATAAAGTTACCTGAGGAAATTTTGCAGAGCACACAACGTAATCTGCAAGATTAAGAAGATCATCCAATCCCTCCCTCTTCCTTTCTGCATCAATTAAAATAGGTATTTGCATGCAAGTTGCCTGCACTAGAAGAATTCCAGAGTTGCCATTTACTGCCATTTGTCACTGTCAGATGTTTTACTAAGACTAAGCCAACAATAAAAAGAAAAAGACAAAAAAGGTGAACTGCGAATGGGAATCCTGTGTGTGGGAATACTTCATTCTGTCATAAGCTTTACAAGAGTAGAAATTTCTTGTTGTATGTGCCAGGAAGGTTGGCTTTGGCAAATCTACAAGAATGCTTTCATGCATCTAATTCTAGGAAAGGGAAGAAGAAGAAAAAAAATCAATCCCTCAAGGATCATGTGGCAGACCAGCTCTCTCTGACTTTGTGAAAGCTGGCCTCATCAGATAGGGATGATTTCCTCTCTTCTTTTTCTTCCTTTCCTTTCAAGTGTGATGCAAGGATGAAAATTTTTTGTCCTATAAATATTATACACAATCCAGTGACAATACTTGCCTTTTCTCTTCGATCAATAGCACGAACAATCTAGAGATTTAAGAATAGCAGGAAAGAAGTACAACAAAAAATAAAAACAAAAATGCTGTAAAAGGAAGCATCAATAAAATGATGATTACCTCTTTTGCAACAACTAAAGCGGTGTCAGGAAATCTTCCATCAAAATAGACAAGTCTTGCACCGTCCAATGCAGAGATCAAACTTGATTGGGAGAGGTCGCCTGGAGTCATTGGAGGGTGTCCAGGAGTAAAGATACAAGTACGAGTTTTCCTGGAAATACTGATCAAATTAATCTCCAAATTGACTAAATTAATCTCCCAAAGGTTCCCCTTTGAGCAAAATATGAAATGTTCTGGCTAAACGTAAAATGCTTCTTCATGAGAATCTCAAGGAAGCCTAACTTCACTTGGAAATGATTTAGGCAATTATTGCAAATAGATCGCATTGCATATCATTAGAAGGGAAAGAAAAATGAACCATAGGATCCATCAACTAGCAAACCTTCCATTCTAGAGGCATTCCAAGAACCCGTTATTAAGATAGGCAAACAACAGTTATAGAGATTTAATGTCGGGAACATGCTACTCAAAGGGATCCAACAGAGACAGAAAACTGGCAGAGCATAGGAACTGCAATTATGAGAAATAAGCTGCAGGACAAATAATTTCTTTTTATTCCCTTTAGGACAAGTAATTTGTTAGACAGTTCACATCCATGCAAGAAATCCAATAATGCCAGTGTCGCAGCTTATGAGTTGCTGCCAGTTGTAGAGAAATCCAAGTGATTTAGTAGAGCCAAACCAACGGAAAAGGAAATATTTACAGCATTTATACGTCACTTATTGCAAGGAAAAGATTGTTCCACAGAGCCTTGGGTGCAAGATTAGTGAGGATAGTGAACCTATAGGACAAATGAAGGATTTTATGATGGGATCCTGCGGGGTGCAAGGCACAGTGCAAGATAGAAAATATACAAATGCTGGATTACTGAGTTCTAAACGCAAATAATCATAGTTGATTTTTTTTTCAAAAATCTGTGTTGTTTCCAAAACTTGAGCATGTATTAGAAGAAAGATCCTTACGTTTCATTGTCAACAATAACATAGGTAAATGATGAATTTCCCTCCTCTGAAACCTGGAAATAAGAATGAAGGAAATTGGTCGAGACCACATGGAAGTGCTACATCTAGTAGCAAAATGCTCCTCAACAAGGATTCAAAACAACAGTAAATATATAAACACAAGACTGAGGCCTCAGGCAGATGTGAAAGCTATTTGAAAAATGTGATCCACAATTCAATAATATAAATTGTAATAACATTTTACAATTCAATAACATGCAGACCACCACCTGACAATTGTTGCTTCACAATTGTTGCTTCAAGTGACAGAGAGTGCCTTTAAGACAGATCATATAAAACAGATGGAATAACTACTTTGTGTTTTCTCCGAAGTCATTTTTTGCTCACAGCCTTCTCCCAGATGTTTGGAGCAGGCTTTACGAATCTCTTTTTGCCATTCATTGTTATCTAAAGCCCTATCCTCAAAGGTGAAAAAGCCTCTGTATCCTTTCTCTCCAACTCAATCCCAGCCTTTTGAGGTCTTCTTCCCGTCCTCTTTCAGGCCCTTCTCCCGAAATCAAAGTCCCCTCTTCGTTGGCATCATCTCTAATTCATGTGGCACGTGAACAAAACCATCGAATGTACTCTCTATGGTATTATCTCCTATTAGGCTACTCCTGGGCAGCTTAGAATGTCCTCATTCTTAGTTCTATTATTGCTAGTCTGCCTGAACACCCATCTCAACATCCAGATCTCTGTGATGCTCATCTCCTAATCATGTTGTTTCCTGATTGCCAGCACCTACTCCTGAAATCAAAGTCCCCTCCTCATTGGCATCATCTCTAATTCCTGCAGCACGTGAACAAAACCATCTAATGTACTCTCTATCGTATTATCTCCTATTAGGCTACTCCTAGGCAGCTTAGAATGTCCTCGTTCTTAATTATATTATTGCTAGCCTGCCTGAACACCCATCTCAACATCCAGATCTCTGTGATGCTTATCTTCTAATCATATTGTTTCCCGATTGCCTAACACTCTCCCCCCATATAGCACAACCGGTCAAAGGTGATTGTGTAATTTTTCCCTTGTACCATTTGCATGCAACAAACACACAAGGTTCCAAAGGCACATCTTTATTTCATAGCCCAAATTCTATCGGAAACATTCTCATCAATCTCTACATCCTTCTAAATTATAGAGACATGGTAAGAAAACCTGTTACTTTAAGGGCATGTTTGTTTTTTCAATTACCTCAGTAAATGAAAGGAAATGCACAATGATTACAATTTGCTTTACTTGTCTAATGATGTCAGCTACATTTGACCACAATGATGACATGCTTCCATTATTTATTTTAGTCATGAAATATTATACGGATTGAGATTTTATAATGTGAAATTGTAATAATTACAAATGCATTTACCTCTCTCCTATTACATATGCACTTGACCCTCGATTCATATGCCATAATACTTGTTTAAACAAACATTGGAAAATAATAATGATGGCCCACTTACATTACTTTACCATAGAAATCCAAAAACAAACAGGCCCTAAGGGATATCTTGGGCTTAACTAAAGCCTTGCCTCAACAGCTCTTCTTAAGAAAGTTGCATTCCACATTCTCTATCTTGCTCCTATTAATTTTTAAAACACTAGAGTGCAGAGTTGATCTCCAAACCTCCAATTCAGCATCTACCCCTCTTTGCTCTCGTCGACCAGTACCACAGCATCTGCAAACAACATAAACCCTCCAATTGAGCATCCGCCCCTCTAGTCTCGTTGACCAGCACCACGGCATCCACAAACAACATAAACCAAGGAACACAAGCTTTCCAATCACATTGAGTAAATGCCAAAATTTGGAGTTGAACGCTCTAGAAACAAATGAAATCTGTGAACTTTTCTTCTTTTTTTTCTCTCTTCGCAAAGGGAAACAATAAACGTACTACTAAACTTCGTATATCTTTGAAGGAAAGAACGTTGAAGATAGATCTATTGAAAGAATTAAAGAAAAATCAATTGCAATGTGACACTCACAAGACTGAAAATACTTGTAATAAGATCTCTAGTTCAAAGTGAAATGTCAGCACGAGAACGGTGCTATCAGTCCAGGCCTCAAAATTTTGGAAGCTTAGTGGGGCCCACTTGATGTACAGCTCAGACGCCCCACACGTGTGCCTGTGTGTGGTGTATCTGGGCGTAGCACAACCCTAGTCATCCTAATTGCAAGATTTTTTATTTTTTTTTTCAAGGAATAATAATTGTCATGATAAATTAAAATGTAAACAAGTAGAAAAGTTAGATATTGGCAAGTTAATAATGAGTAACAATGCACTGTCTCAACAATTACCACAATATAAGAAGTATCTACACCATCAGCTTCTAGTTCTTCTAGCACAATTCTCCCCGGAGCATCATTAGCAAGCTGGTGAAAATAAAACAAATGCATGGGGATCAGAATACCCAGAATCAAGCGAACGCAATGTGCACTTAAACTCTTGGAATTCAGACTTTAAAATAAATAAATAAACACTGTCACAATAGCATTTTTGTTTTTTAAGAGAAGTTTTTTTTCTTCTATATTATATGCTTTTATAAACCAACATTTTATATAATCATATACATGTTTGTGTGTGTAGTGTCGTATAAACATATGATTATATGGACATGCAAATATGTCAAGTTTCCTGAACCCCCTCTTTGACGCCTAGTCTGTGTCCAACACCAAAACGAGTGTGTGTCTAAGTTACATAGATGACAGCACAACATAAACACCCAAGACATAGGAATATCTGGAGATGAACAATTTGTAATGGTACAAGAAAAGCATAAAAAAATCGTCAAAAATCACAACAACAATATGAACATAGAGGAATCATAAAATCACAACAACAATATGAACATAGAGGAATTATCTTGTTTGAATCTGACTTCTGCGAATTGACTAGAAAAGAAGAGATGAGAATAGAATCCAAAACCTTAGAAATCGCCCTTGGGGTCAGACCCAACCGTGCTGCACTAGTTAGAGCATTCCCTGCATTACCACCTCCTTGAACCTATACAGACACATCATAACATCAACTGTCAAAACTATAAGCTGTTAGACGCCTTAATATTACTTTCTATTTCAAAAACATGTTAAACATCAACCCCCTCAAACATGAAATCAATCATCGACGTATAAAGAAGTGCAGTGGGTGACAACTTCCATAACATCTTTTATGTTATGTATGTGCATCAATATTGCATTAGACTTGCAAATGAATTCATAATTCACATGAGATGTTCATCATGGATGATGATGTTATGGCCTTCTGAACTGTTTCGGTCAACACGAGAGCGTCAACCAGTTTTTCATTGAGGTGGAATTTTGAAGGAAACACGATAACACGTTGGATTCACTTTGAAGGGAATCCTATACTCCTGATCCTTAACAAGGACTAGATTTGGCAAAATTCATTTTCTTTCACTGATTCAAGGCATTAAATACAAATTGCATCCAACAGTTACTTAACCACTCCTCGCTACATGCAACCATAATGCCAAAGACTACTAAAGATTCTCAACATCATCCCACTACTCCTAACAACCAGCAACTGACCTATAGATATGCACAAAGGATTAAAGACTCTCAACATCACCCCCACTACTCCTGACAACCAACAACTAACTTGAAAACGTGCACAAGGAACATGCATATGGAATGTGCACATATCAATCCTCGCCTCTCACAGCAGCCTTGTCCTCAAGGTTGATGTTTGGGAAACGCTCGATGATAGAATGATACTTCTCTCATGTGGCGTCCTCCGGTGGGGCCCACTGCCATTGGATCAATACCTCAGTCACCGCTCGATTTCCATGCTTCACCATGTGACGCCCTATGATTGCCTGTGTTAATGGCTGCATTACCACTCCGTAGTAAGAGATGGAAGATCTTCATGGGCTGCTGTCCATTTTTATTTTTTTTTATTTCTGAGATAGGATACATGAAAGACAAGGTGTATTTTTTATCTTGGCGATAACTCGAGCTTGTAGGCTAACGATCCGATTCGTTGGACTATCGTATATGGTCCAATGTATCGGGAAGCCAATTTTATGGACTTACGAAAAGCCATTGTGGTTTGGCGATAGGGTTGCAACTGAAGATAGACCCAATCCCCAATCTCAAACTCTCATTCTGATCGGGATAAGTCCGTCATTCGCTTCATCCTCTCTTGTGCCGACAGCAAGTTCTCCTTCAAAAGAGATAATATGTGGTCTTTACTTTGTAGCTCTGCAGCTTACACCTTGGTGGTGCCAAGGACTATGCAATTTTCCAAGGTGGCGATACTCCATAGACTACCTCATAGGGCATGAGCAGTGTTGAAGAGTGAAAATTGGTGTTATACCACCACTCGGCCCATGGCAACCACCTGGCCCATTCCTTAGGCTTTCCACTGGGGAAGCAACACAAGTAGTTTTCAAGGCATTTGTTAACTACCTCAGTATAAAAAATAATAATAATAATAATAATAATAACAAAACTCTGATTGCCTATCAGTTTGCGGGTGCTAGGTGAAACTCATTTTTAGTTGAGTTTCTTGGAGGCAAAATAGCTCTTGCCGAAAGAGGCCAATCAATATCGGGTCCCAATTGCTTACTATGGATCACTAAGATCCCCTGTAACTTAAATACATGTTCCTAAGCACTAATGATTGTTGTGTATGTGTCATGGCCATAAAATGAGCATACTTAGAAAGCTAATCAACCACGTCCAAGATAACACTTTTTCCCTGTGATACAGTCAATCCTTTGATAAAGTCAAGCGAAATATCAATCCAAACTTGTTCGGGTATCGGCAAGGGTTGAAAAAGGCCTGGAGGAGCCACATTTTCATATTTGTAGCGTTTACAAATATCTCATTCCCGAAAATGTTGTCGAATGCCCGTCCTCATCCCGCATTAATAGAAGGTGTGGGCCACACATTTGAGTGTTTTGTGACATTCTAGGTGTCCACTAGTATGACTCCCATGCAAATTCCCCAGAATTTGTTGACTCAAAGGTGACATGAAGCTAATTAGGAGGTTTCCTTTATAATGAAGTATCCCATCAAGCATAGAATACTTGGAAGAGTTCAATTCCCCTCTCTCCAACATTTTTTTTTTCCAAATTAGCCCCATACTCCTTTCGCACGTCATCTAACCAAGAAGGAATGGGGATTGATATGGCATTAAGTGACCCAACATTGACAACCGTTGAGAGGGCATCTGTTGCTTTATTTTCTTTCCCTTTCTCGTACTCAATCACACCACCATAACCAAGTAGCTTTGCAAGCCACTTTTGTTGAGCATTAGTGGTAATCCACTGCTCCAACCGGTATTTAAAACTCCTTTGATCGGTTATGATCGTAAACTGACAGCCCAAGAGATACAAGGTCGCCATTTTCAAACGGTGATGACAATAGCTAGCAACTCCCTTTCATAGTTGACAAGTTCAGGTTCCTTACAGTGCTTCACTAATGATGACAAAGGAGGCGTCACCAAGATCATTCATATCAAATCTTTGAGACAGGAATTCCTTAGTGTCACAAATCATCCTAATATCACTGCTGGCCAACAGAATGTCATCAACATACAAAACTAATATGACAAACTTGATCCCACTGATCTTAACGTAAATATACTCATATGGAGTGTTTTCTACAAAACCATATAAGGAAATCACTTCACGAAACTTTAGGTACCACTATCGTGATGTTTGTTTCAACCCGTAGATGGATTTCTTAAGTTTGCACACCATATATTCTGAGCCCTTGGCTACAAAACCTTTTGGTTGCAACATGTATACCAGTGTTTTAAATAGCGGTGGCGTGATGCGTAGCGCTCAGCCCTTATAGCGTGTAGCGTAAATACGTAGCGTGTAGCGTAAGCTACACGATACTTCTATTTTTTAATTTAAAATTACGATAAATATAATAAATAGTGAAAAAAAAAAGGAAAAAAATATAAAAATGCCTAAAAGATGATTCATTTTATCAATTACAAGCATGTTCAAAAAAGTTATTAGTTATCATTTATCAAAAGCCAATACACGTATATAAGCCAAATCAAATAATTATCACATCAACAACTTTCTAAGCAAACTACTTTAATTAATAATGTCTAATTGAAACCACGAGTCACAATTATGAAAAGAAATAAAAATCCCATAGGTTAAAAGTATCAAGTACAATACAAGTGTCACATTCCTCAACATTAGAAACAAAGAAAACGTGAAAAAATAATAAAAAACTAAATTAGTAAAAAAATACATTGTAGCTTACGCTACATAGCTGTAGCGTACGGTACGCTACAGGGGGATTTACGCTATTTGGGATGCTACGTAGCGCTACAGCCACGCTACGCTACGTAGTGTACTCTACGGGCGCTATTTGAAACACTGATGTATACATTCTCATCTAGATCTCCATTGAGAAACGCAGTTTTTATATTCATCTGGTGCATCTCCAAATCCATATAAACCGCAAGAGTCATTATGATCTTGAATGAGTCTTTCTTAGATACAGGTGAGAAAGTCTCCTTAAAATCAATGCATTCATGTTAGTTAAAACCCTTGGAGTCTCGTTTGGTTTTAAACAACCATTTACAACCAATCGGCTTTTTATCCATTGGGGTAATTTAACAAGATCCCAAACTTTATTGTCCTTCATGTATTTCAACCCATCTTTCATGGATTTCAACTCGTCTTTCATGGCATTAATCCATCGATAAGAGTTGGTACTTTGTTTGGCATGTATAAAGGATTCAGGATCCTTTTCCACCCCTATGTCAAACTTGTGCTCTTACAAGTATGCGATATAATCGTCTAGAATCGCAGGCCTCCTCTCCCTTTCTGATTTTCTTAATGGCCCACCATCTTGAGTGTGATTTTGATTTCCTTTCTCAGTGAGTTGTATAGAAAGCTCATTGTAGTGATCTGCGGTGATTACAGGCTCAACTGTAGAATTTATACTTACCCAGAATGGCTGTTTCAGGAGTCACAGTCCGCTCTTCCTCAAATACAAAATTCCTTATGTTCGTGCCCCCACTATTTTCAGTATCCTCAATGAATCTAGCATTCTCAGTCTCAATAATCCTGATGGATGGGAAGGACGATAGAATTGATAACCTCTTGACCTTTCCGAGTATCCAATAAGAAGCAACTTACGATTTTATGATCGAGCTTTCTTTCATGCGGGTTATACACTTTGGCCTCAACAAGACATTCCCAAACATGGAGGTATTGAAGAGTTGGTTTTCTCCCATTCCACAACTCAAAAGGGATTTTGCTTACAGCCTTATCAGGGACCCTGCTAAGGAATATGAACTGCAGTTTTGATCATATCACCCTACAAAGATTTTGATAATGTCAAATTGCTTACCATGCTACGCACCATGTCCATAAGGGTGCGATTGCGCCTTTCAACTACATGATTCTGCTATGGAGTTCCAAGCATGGTGTATTGGGCAACAATACCACAAATTGTAGGTATCTAGTGAATGGTCCTAGATTATAACTTGATTCGTCACATCTGCAATAGTAATCACCACCACGGTTGAGTTCCAGGAACTTCCCTTTGTTGGCCATTTTGTCACTATTTGCAACCATTGCTTGAAAATGGTCGCCAAGCAATACCTTGATCCCGTTTCTTTTAAGAACCGTGGGGTCCACAAAATTGTGGGTACTCTCGGAATCGATCAAGAGTGCGATGAACTAAAAGCCAAGTTTACCTCTAACTCACACAGTTTGCGGTGTTGGAGCTTTGGTGCGATGGCATGTAAGGAAATCTTGAGGAGTTCTTCATGATGCTCCACTGGTCCCTCCGCTTGCTCAATAGCTTCAATTTGTACCTCACTCACTTCTAGCTAGACTCCTTCAATTAAAAATAACTTTTAGGTCTAATAACAGTGGTCGGGGTGGAACTTTTCATCACGAGTGTAGCAAAACACATGTTCCCTTCTCTCATTGGCTTCCATCAAGGTCAACCTTCTAATTGATTGTATGGGTAACCTATCATTATTGGCACTTAGAGGTTGTTGGTTATTAGGCGTTGCTCGCCGAGCTTGTCTTCTTCTTGCATTGAGCTTTCTTCTTGCAGACAAGCAAGCCCTATAGTAATGGTAAGAGAGGTTGGATGAAACATCTAAACGTCCATTCGTATTTCTTCTTCAAGTCCACGTATGAAACAACTGATAAGAAATGATAAGTCCCTTCGTTCGATTGGCCAATTTCTCGAACTGTGATTGATACTCTTGTACAGTCGAGGTCTACCTTAAGTTTGCGAGGTTGCTAGCATAATCCTCAAATTGGGTGAGGCAAAACTAGGTATTAAAGGTTGTGACAAACTCTTTCTATGTTGGTGTACCTTGCAACTTCTCCAACCAACAATACCACTAAAGTGCTTCTCCTTCCAAATGGAAGGAAGCAATGATAAGTCGTTGCTTGGGTGCCATCTGGTGGTAGGTTTGCGCCGCACGATTACCCACCCCGATGGGTCACCACTCTTGAATTGAGGAAAGTCAAGCTTAATAGTTCAGCCATGAATCAAACCAAACAACTCGACTTGCGAGGACCCGGAGGCTCCATCAACTCTTGCATGATGCCCGCGTTATCGACCATTAGATCACTCTGCACATACAAGTTGAGATTCACTCGCCAGCTACTTACATTTTACGTTGAGAGCTGCGAGTTGCTACGAGATCTCCTATAGTGTTTGGCTTTGCTCTTTCGATGCTGACTTGAGGTTCTGGATCTCAACTTTGTGTTGAGAGATGGGGTGGTCGGCCATGGTCTCAGTTGGCTCTGATGCCAATTTGTTATGGACTTCTGAAGCATTTTGGTCAACACACGCATGTCAACCTATCATTCTTTGAGGTGGAATTTTGAAGGAAACACAATAACATGTTGGATTCACTTTGAGGGGAATTCTATCCTCTTATTCCTTAACAAGGATAAGATTTGGCAAAGTTCATTTTTTATTTCATTGAATTCGAGGCATTAAATACAAATTACATCCAACAGTTACTTAACCACTCCTCACTACACGTAACCATAACACCAAAGACTCCTAAAGATTCTCAACATCATCCCACTACTCCTAATAGCCAGCAACTGACCTATAGACATAGGTATGGACTCCTAGAGACTATCAACATCACCCCACTACTCCTGACAACCAACAGCTACCTTAAAGACGTGCACAACGAACATGCATATGTAATGTGTATGTATATGATGGAAGCAGATTGCGTGGTGGGCTGACCTCTGTGGTGTGTTGACATCACCAAGTTCTGTGTGCCCCACCATGATGTGTTTGTTCTATCCACACCGTACATCCATTTTGCAACATCATTTTAGGACCTGAGCCCAAAATTGAGGCAGATCCAAAGGTTAAGTGGACCACACCACAGAAAGTAGTGAGGAGCGAGCGCCTACCATTGAAAACTTCTTGGGGGCCATAGGAGCTTCGGATCAAGCAGATATTTTTGTTTTCCCTTCATCCACGTCTGTTTGACCTTATGAACAGGTTGGATGTCAAATAAACATCATGGCGGGCCCTAGGAAGGCTTCAACAGTGGGAGTCATTGTTTGCATTGCTTTCTATGGTGTGGTCCACTTGAGCTTTGGATCTGCCTCATTTCTAGGCCCACGCCCTAAAATGATGTCACAAGATGGATGGACGGTGTGGATAGAACACAAACATCATCGTGGGGCCTACAGAACTTGGTGACGTCAACAGACCATGGATTTCGGTTGTGTGGCACACCACGCACTCCGCTTCTATATCAAATGATTAAGATGATGGGTTTGTTAAGGAAAAGTAAAGACGGGCATTCTTGGATGAGGGTTTTGCTAACATGCACCCGTGGAGTAATACCCAAGTAATCATATCCATGGGATGAGCGCATCAATCATGTGTTGGAAAAATGTGTTGGAAATACTGAAAAATAAAATAAATTATTTTCTTTCACTAAGCTGAATCACGTAAAATATACGTTGTCCTTAAAGCGTGATTCGCCCCCTTATCAAATTGTTGATGGGTTACTGGCGAATTGCTTCCAGGATAAGACAAGCCTGTTTGAATCCTGTGTTCAGCGTATTCTAAAATGGAGATGCAATCCTTAGGATCTGATGGATGAGGAGAGAGATGTTAGTTTAAGATGATGAAATTTGGACCAGAATAGTGTAGTTTATATAGGCACCAGGGAAGTCGTTTCTAGTCGTCGGATCGGAAGATCTGACCGTTGGATCATCATGGCCCGTCTGTTTTCAGACCATTGTGGCTTTCAAGGCAATTAGCCATTTTCAGAAACGGTTAACCGTTTCGGATTAATAATCCGACTGTTCTCAATCGCCTATAAAGCCCTGGGTCATTTCAGACCCATCGCACCTAGGCTCATACTAGACCACTCACACAGCGATCGCACCGTCTTGACACGATGCACACGTGCAAAGTGCAAAGCTCCAAGTAAGAATACTACACAAGCATCCTCATATAAACCACGATTATCTTCTTTTCATTTTCAATGTGGGACAAAAGCACACAGCACTTTTCAATTCGAAATTCCCAAAAAGCGTTTTGGCAGCAAAATCCCGAAATTTTGAAATATTTGATTTTTTTTCAAAAAACCAAAAATCTCAACATCGTGTCCATGATAGATTTTGCTTTTTACCTTCAAGCTCGTGCTGCGGATCTTATCATCGGGTTTAGGAAATGTGACCACAGTAGCCAAGTAGTCGACGCCAACCCCACCAAAACCTACCTGCAAAATAACGCTTCTGAGATTCCATTCAAGGCATTTAAAGAAAAAGAGCGAGGGAGACACGGTTTTGCTAACATGTGCTGGAAGGCTCCGTCCATTAACCAGAGCCGATGGTGAAATGAGCAACATCGATAGCTCAGATCACTTGGCTCTGGTGATGCACTAGAGCCCCCGGCGCACATTAGAGCAAGAAGTAGAAAAGGAAGGAAAGTAAACCCACGACTATCCGTTTCTCGGGCAAGGGAGGGAGTGGAGATGGAACATCTGCATACACCACCGACGACGATGACGCCATCTCAGCACTGAAATTTTCCGCTCACGGGTAAATAATCTAGCGTTGAAAGGCGTTTCCTCTCTCGAGGTTGTTGGAATATATAGCTTATTTTCAGAAACGGATTGTGTGGTGTGCCACACACCACCGATCTCGGTGGTGTGTTGACGTCAACAAGTTCTGTGGAGACTACCATGCTTTATGTGTTATATCCAAACCGTCCGTCCATTTGGAGAAATTTTTTTTAGGCTAGAAACAAAAAACGAGACAAATTCAAATCTCTTGTGAGCCACGCTGAAAAAAATCAGTGTGGATTGAACATATACCGTTGAAATCTTAAATTTGCTTTTCCCCTCTATCCATGTATGTTTGATCTTATGAACAGCTTCGATGACAAATAAAAATTACGATGGACCTTAGGAATGTTTCAACGGTAAAAATCAGTCTGTCCATTGTTGCTTTGTGTGGTGCGGCGCAATCGAGATTTTTACATGCTAGTAGGCTAAAACGAAGGATTGATGGATAGCACGGACATAATAAATACACAGTACACCATCGAGGTCAATACACCACCGAGTTCATGTCGTGCCGTGTGTCACACCCTGCAAATGCAATCTGCTGCCCTTACCTTCGGAGGTAGCAGATTAGATGGTACCCGAGTAGCAGCTCGGTGGGTGTGTTACCCTTACCGTAGATCATATCTCAATGATATGGTGCATATCCACTCCGTCCATCCGTTTTTCCATCATATTTTAGAACATTTCCCAAAAATTGAGCATATTCAAATCCTAGGTGGACCACAGCACAAAAAATAGTGATGATTGAACGCTTACTATTAAAAACTTTCCAAGGCCCACTGTAATCAGATCCTCAATTTTTATTTACCAAGGAAAAATACAAAGATTAGTTTAATACAAAAGTTGTGTGCTACGGAAAACTTTTAATGGTTATTCATTCACCACCTTTTAAATGGTGTGGTTCAACATATATTTATATTTACTTAATTTTCTAGCGAGCTTCCTTAAATGACCTTTAAAAACGGATGAACGGTGTGGATACGAAACAAATTCATCAAAGTGGCCCCACATGGTAAAGGTAACACATACTAAGCTATTAAAGGGGTAACAGCTAATGTAGACCATTTCCGAAACAAGGACAAAGAAATGCCTCGTTGAATTTGAATGCTTTGAAAAGCCGTTACGTTGCAAAAGAAATGTGAATGCCTCTATTGACTTTGAATGCTGAAAAAAACCATCAAATGGTAAAAAGACATCATGGCGGATTAGGTGGTGTGTTCGTGGGCCAACGTTACATTTGCATTTTATATATTCACACCCATCCATCCGTTTTTTCAGCTCAATTCAGGGCATGAACTCAAATGAAGCATATCCACAGCTCAAGTGGACTACACCAGGTGAAATAGTGTGACTTATTAAGCACAAGGACAGAGAGACTGAAGCTTTTTTTTTGTTCCCAACTTCTTAGTGCCTCAGATATAGCCATCGGCCTCTTCACCAATAGTAAAAAATGTGACATGCCTTGTGTTGATGCTGAAATTCGATTAGCCCTCAGGAGACCTTTGGGTACTTGCAACACAAAGATAGCAAAGGAGACCCTGACTATGGCAGGGGACTCTCTGATGCCTAAGAATTATTGGAGAATTTGGATCTACTCAATTTAAGGGTAATTGGTGCATACCTTTCGTTATAGGTGGGGCCACTATTTATAGGCCTACAGTCGGTTACGTGGATAGAAATATGCTCCCTGAATAATAGGCGTATGTTGCGGCCGTTTCTCAACCGTTTCCGAGTTCCTTGGGAATGATTTTTGGTGATAAGGTCAGGTAGTTGTGAACTGGAAACATAAGGAACTGGTGTCCAAGGTTGACCATCCGAGCCGACCTCAGGATCTAAAGCTTGGGGTCGACTTGAGGAGGTTAACTTGAGGACGATCATCTTGAGTTGAGTGTTCGGTAGGTTGTGGTTGGGTCTTCTTCCAATATGTAGAATGATTTGATTCGTATTCTAACAACAAGTCCTCGATAATTTGTTGAGTCTTCAGCTCATGGTCAGGTCGTCAACCTTCATGCAGAGGTTGTGCCCAAGCATTAGAGCTGGGCCGCTTTCCTTGGGTCCTTTTGTATTCTATCATATTGGTCGTCCCTGGTCAGTCTATTTTCACCCATAACATCTTGCATGGAATATTATGGCCATAAGGAGTTTGAGCACTTTGCTACAACTTGCAAAGATAACTCTCTCTATAAGTTTTTGCAGAATCCATGGACATAATAGTAATCATGTATACCGGAAGAAGAAGAAAATGTTACAGAAAAATCTGAACATAATAATAACTGTTGAGGACAAAATCTCGACGGCTCTCGACTTCAACTCTCGAGGTCCGACCCGCTGCAACGTCTCGAGCCTGCACACTAACAAGCAAAGGAGACCCTGGCTAAGCCGGGGGACCCTCCGATGCCTAAGTCAAGTCAAGGAAATTTGGGTCTAAGTTGAGGAGCCAAGGGAGAGTGTAAGATGTTCCGTACCTGTAGCAATAGTGTTTCCCTTGTATTTATACCTGATCATTGGACGGACTGGGTCCGTCAATCTCGGCACGATTTGTTCCATCAACGGGATTTTCCGAATCATGGAGATATTGCCCGCAATCCTGGGATCGCATAGCATATCGTGCGTATCTGTGAGTGAGGAAATCGGTCATATCTGCTTAAGGTAGCTTCCTATTTTAGCGTATGAGGCGCCCACATTCTGCTCCGGCCTCGGCTCGGGACATCTTTCGTTGGACGAAGATAAGGATGAAGACGACAACGAAGCCCCGGCTAGGATGGACGTCTTTCTTCGATGGAAGCCCACCTTGCCATTGATTTATTAGTTCGAGCCGAGCTTTTGGTCCGCACGGAGTGTGACTTAGCTTCATTTATCTGTTAAGCATTCTGGAGGTCCTCCTTCCGAGCTCTGAATTAAGCGGCGGACCTGTCCTGTTGAGTTGAGTTTTCCCACAACTTATATTGTTTGTATCTGGTCGGTCAGTAGAGGATCGGCCTGGAGTATACGGTCTGAACGCTACACTATTTGTTCTGGTCTTAAATCGGTCTGAGCCGATCGTAGCCTCGAAGTAAGAGTGTCGCTGCGACTTAACAGTGAATCCTTCAGCTGCGCTTATCACCTCGGATGTTCATGTGCCCGATTGGATTAGTATGATGTTGATCCTGGAGATTATAAGGGGCTCGAATCTTCCCATAACAGAAGCCCCCTACTCTTCGAGGTCGAACGCGGACTCGGAGAGTAATGATATTTGGAAGATCAACCATTTCCTCTGCCACACTCTTCACGTGTGCCGTTGAAATCATAACCTCCACATTTGAAGCGTCGCATCTTCAGGATTTCCCGCTCACGGACTAGTCTTTAGTGGACACGTGGTGACGGTTAAGATTTTGAATCCTTGTTTACTAATGGTTGACTGCCACGTATGCTCTGTGAGGCGTTCGGGCGATGCTTCCCTTGCTCGGATGTCGTTTCGCCTACCTAAAGCACGCCGCTCAATGTAAGAAGCGTACCACCTGGCAGATCCCGAGCCAGAACGTGTGGCCACGTGTGCTCTGAAATCGGCTCGCAACGATTCGACTGCGGTCATCATTCCTCACCATTAATGCGAAGATCATGTACAACCTATTTAAGGTCCTTCCGAAAATGCTCTCCACTAACATTCTATATTTGTGTATCGGGGTAGGCGATTCCGACCGATCACAAGTTTCCGACAAGGCGATTCCGACCGACCAAGCATTTTCGATAGAAGCGATTCCCAGTGATCACCCGGTGAGTCTTCTTTCTTGTACCTTTCTGTATTCCTTCCCCACAAGATATTGTCTGATCTGGAGACGGTTCAGAATTTTTGTGACGACTCCGAGCCAGGGAGTTCTGATGAAGGGAGAGGGGCATCTGAAGGCCCCTTCGAAGTTGTGCCTCTACACCCTTTATCATGAAGACAGAAGAAGGCGGGGGCGCAGACTCACCGAGTTGGCAAGAAAAAAGCTACCCGAGCCCCAGCTACAGAGGCCGCCGAGATGCCCGCGGGTGAGCGGGCCTCGGAGACTGTCCCGGGAGGCTCCGTGCTGACGGAGTTTCAGATGGGGTGGATCTACTCGGAGTTTGTGTAACGTCTCGAAAAAATTCGTACAAAGACCCGAGTGCCACCTCAGACAGAAATCACCCAGGACCAAAACCTTTAGGATATTAGGTTAATGTTAGCAAGTGCAAAACTAGAGTACTTGTGAAATTAGCACTAATCACTTTAAATATGATCTGCAAGACCCAAAATGTGTAGGATCATTGACGCTACATTACCCTGAAATCTAGAATCCATCCCTAAACCCGGTTGCTCTCGGGAGCATCCTGAAACTCCGTATCGGACCTGGACCGCACGTCGAAAGTCTGATTACCACGAAACTATACGGATATGACCGCATTACTGGACTTGACAACCCCTTTAGAAATAAAGTCTTAATTGTGTCTAGAAATGCACAACTTAAGCCCGGAGCAAAGTGTGTGAGAAACGTAAAAATATTTAGAGATAAAATTCGAATTTAAGTAATCTGAGTCATGTTGCTTGTGGGCCAAATATAAGGATTCATACCATCAGAATCTGACCCAAATACACCATCGGATCAGGAGAAATGTCCCACACATGTCGATGTATTTGTGGCCCTGATCGAGTGACCGTGACTGTTGAACTGAAACTGGTCCGCCACGATCGATCTGTGAATCCGATCATAACGAAAACTCAGCCTAACCTAGATCCATGGTTAGGGAGGTTAAGTCCGACCGCACGTGGAAAAGGGGCCACCAGAAGTGCTCCGTTGGACCGAAACAATTCGTATTTGGATATAACCTAAGTATACCTTAGCCCTGGGGCCATTTCTATCAAACTTGGGCCTATATAAGGACCTTAAACCCTCTCTCTCTCACCTCATACGAATTTGAGAAAACCCTAGGAGAGAGAGAAGAGAAAAGAGAAAGGAAAAGACAGGAAGTGAGAGAGTGAGTTGGAAGTTCTTCCTGGGATTCGATCTCATTACTCCTCGGCCTTAGCTACCGCATCTACATCATTAATCCGGTGATTTCGACGACGTACTTAGGTAAGAAAACCTAACCCTAATCTGTTTTAGGGTTTCAGATAGCGTAAGTTATGAAATAGCTAACCTAATTTATGTTATAGGTTGTCAATCTGCCATAGACAAAGACTTAACTTTAAAACTGATTTCATTACAAGTCTACCGGCGAAAGGTGCGGACTATAAACATATAGGTTATGGTTTTCAAGGCTTTCAATGTCGGTTAATGGTTTATTATCAATGTGGGTGCAATTTCACATGCCAAATGCGATGTTTTTCTGTGCGTTGCAATGTAGGCTCAGACTCCTCATGCACCCTTTCGTATACGCCCTAACTGCTTACTTGGGACTAGCTCCCGGTCAATTTGCCCCCAACGCTTGGAGGGTTCTTATCTCTCCCTTCATCATCTGGCGTCAAGTTGGTAACCCCGAGCTGACACAAGAGGAGTTAATTAGTTTGTACTTGATCAAGCACAATAGCCAAGATCCATGGTACTACTTTGCGACCCGAGGCAACAAAGGGTTGGGGCTGGTTATGAATCTTCTGTCATCTAAAAAGGATTGGAAGAATAAATGGTTCTGGGCCTCGGGCGAATGGGAGGCGCTGGCAGCGAAGCTCGGAAGTTTGACGACTCGGGTCCCCACTCGATTCACTACTCTAGGTTGGATCTTATATACATTTTTTTATATCCTTCTTCCTTTTGTTATAGTCGAACAAAGCTTTTTCTTTTATCCTTGTAGATTTTCCAAGGGGTTTGCCCCTCCTCACCTCAGACCAGAAAAACCAGATCGCTAAGGCCAAGGGGCGATCGGGAGAACTTCACTCCTGGTCAGATCTGATCACTACCGCCAATCTCCATTGGTCTAGGCTGTGCAGATCCAAGCCACTCCCCACCTCCTTCATTAAGTCTTTCCGCAGCTCCTTTAGAAGGATTGAACCTTTTAGTTTGACAACTGACACATTATCTTTTACGTAGGCATGGCCGAGGCATCTGGGTCTCGGAGGAGAAAGGCCGCCCCAACGGTTGAAGAGACGTTGAGGGCCAAACCCCGGACGAAAACCACAGTTTGAAGGAGGCAGGCCACTCCTTGCAAGGAGGGCCCCTCCACCCTAGTTTCTGTTGCAGCAGCTCCAGCTATAGCTTCAACTTCTGTTGTTGTAGCTCCGACTGCAGCTCCAATTTCCATTGCTATAACGCTCGTTGCGGCTCATGCCGATGCTCCGGCTCCACTCCCTCCTCCAGCCGCTACCCCTCTGTAACGCCATGAAAATCGGGGGTCGAGCACAAACTCGACTCCCGAGTTCCAACACATCACTTATACAACATAGATAATGATGATTAAATGTTGTCCATATTAGTGCATTAAACATGAATAGGATTATACCAAAACAGTATATCATACTCCAGAAACAAGTGAATTTTGCAAGCGGAAGACTGTATCAGATGTATAAGATATATGAACTGTAGTAAGTCTCCGAAGTATGATTAGGTTACTAGGTTAAATATGTACATGTATACTCCCAAAATATACAAAAAGAATATACATGTGTGCTCCAAAATACAATCATAATGAGTGTAATGAAATCTAGTCAGCATCCCTGTAAGCCTCGTCGATCAGAACACGGTCTACATAGACACGCCTGATAGCTGCATATAAGAGAAACCCTCCTCATAATCCTCAAAGTCCGGCTCCGCCTCGCAGGCTATGCCATCATCTGAACCTACAACAGGGTCTGGTTGGTGTGTACAACACCGTCCCGTAATGTAGGAGTGAGTGATCAACTCAGTGGAACAATAAAGCAAAGGTTAACATGTTATCAATTCAGTCAAATAGTAATGATAAAGCAGACATATCAAACATTCCTAGATACTCTTATTAATGCAAGGATGAAATGTAAGCATGATGCATGCCCTCGCCTACACTCCCTCGTGCGACACCATCTTACGGTCGCGGCATGCTTTCTTCCCTCTGTGCTCTTCAACCCGGGGCACATGTAGTGCGATGGAATGAGCGTGATTACCAAGTTATTATTAGTCTCTTTCATACAGCAAGATTGGGAAGCTAAGGTACCTCCCTTATATCAATTCCCAAACGATGATCCAATCTAGGGTCGACAATCCTAGTAAATCGCATACGATGATATGGTTCTAGGTCACTACAAAAGGCTCATTACTTTATCAGTGCAGGCTTAGTTTGTACTCTTATTGCTACGTAAGGACTCGTCCCTCTACGCAATCTTAGGGTACACTCGAGGTCACTACAAGGGGCTCGTCACCTTATCAGTGTAGGCCGACAGCTCGAATACAGTGTCCCATATCACCGTATTCGGCTCACGAGTCTGGGTTGCTCACTAGTCACTACGGGAAGGCTCGTCACCCCAGCGTAGGCCGACAGCTCGACCACGGTGTCCCATACCACCATGCCCGACTCATGAGTCTTAGCGGATCGAGGTACCAAGGTTTAAAAGGATTTTCACTGGTGAATTTGGTACATTAGATTCAAGCAGTAGCGTCCATACATGGCGAACATATATCGGGTCAATCGGGTTACTTGACGAGCTCGATTAGTACGAGCGCACGTTGAGCTAATCGACATGAAGTGCGTAAGCACTCTGCGTGACCTAACCACGGCCAACATCCCAAGTATGGTTCGGATTCATCGATCACGTCCTATGTGGCGAGACAACCTCAGCCACCAAATCAGAACCTGTTACCGATTGCCTGGACTATTTCATAGTCCCAAACACATACAATTATAACAGATAATCATACAAGCTAATCAAAATAGTAATGGATCAACAATTCCAATTATACAAGCATGTGAGGATTTGATGGATTTCAACTTAAACATGAATTCACACATAAGCAGTGTCTAAGTAAAACAGACAAAGAATATAAGTTATATGGAGGAAATCATACACATTGTTAAGGTAGTTGAGAATCTCTTCTCAACGCCCATATAACGTATAATTTATTACACACTTGTTCATTCAGACATTTCTACAAATACTTAGACTACACACTTGGGTAAGAAAACCTAACCCTAATCTGTTTTAGGGTTTCAGATAGCGTAAGTTATGAAATAGTTAACCTAATTTATGTTATAGGTTGTCAATCTGCCATAGACAAAGACTTAACTTTAAAACTGATTTCATTACAAGTCTACCGGCGAAAGGTGCGGACTATAAACATATAGGTTATGGTTTTCAAGGCTTTCAATGTCGGTTAATGGTTTATTATCAATGTGGGTGCAATTTCACATGCCAAATGCGATGTTTGTTTCGCGTTCCTGATATATATGAACTATATTGAGTTTAGTGTATTCCATGTATATGTAGAAAGTATCGTATACGTATGGAATTTGAATGTATGTTTGCCATGATAAATTGTCATGTGTTTATGCTAGTTGTATGTGTAACAACTCCTTAATGAAAGGATTTTCCCTAATACGTGCTATAACCGACATACGTCATGTATGTTGGAATATGTAGTCTAAGTGTTTGTAGAAATGTCTGAATGAACAAGTGTGTGATATATTGTACTTTATACGGGCGTTGAGAAGAGATTCTCAACTACCATAACGATGTGTATGATTTCCTCCATGTAACTTATATTCATTGTCTGTTTCACTTAGGCACTGCATATGTGTGAATTCATGTTTAAGTTGAAATCCATCAAATGCTCACATGCTTATATGATTGAAATTGTTGATCCATTACTGTTCTGATTAGCTTGTCTAATTATCTGTTATAATTGAATGTGTTTGGGACTACAGAATAGTCCAGGCAATTGGCAACAAGCATTGAATAGGTGGCTAAGGTTGATTTCGCCACATAAGGCGTGTTCGATGAACCCGAGTCGTACCTTGGTTGTTGATAGTGGTTATGCCACATAGAGTGCTTACGCACTTCATGTCGGTCAATTCAACATACGCTCGTACGAGTCGAGCTCGTCAAGTAACCCGATTGACCCGATATATGTTCACCATGTATGGACACTACTGTTTGAATCTAGGGTACCAAACTCACCAGTGAAAATCCTTTTAACCTCTGTAACTCGATCTGCTAAGACTCATGAGCCGGGCATGGTGGTATGGGACACCGTGGTCGAGCTGTCGGCTTACGCTGGGGTGACGAGCCTCCTCGTAGTGACCAGTGAGTAACCCAGACTCATGAGCCGAATACGGTGGTATGGGACACTGTATTCGAGCTGTCGGCATACACTGATCAGGTGACAAGCCCTTTATAGTGACCTTGAGTGTACTCTGAGACTGCGTAGAGGCGACGAGCCTTTCCGTAGCAATAAGAGTATAAACTAGGCCTACACTGATCAGGTGACAAGCCCTTTGTAGCGACCTAGAACCGTAACATCGTATGAAATTTACTAGGACTGACAACCTTAAAATGGATCATCGTTTGGGAATTGATATAAGGGAGGTACCTTTGCTTCCCAATCCGGCTGTATGAAAAAGACTAATAAGAACTTGGTAATCACGCTCATGCACCACATTGCATGTGCCGTTTGGCGATGTGTAGAGAGCACGAGGGAGTGACTGACATGCTCGACCGTTAGATGAAGATCGCTGAGGGAGTGTAAGCGAGAGCATGCATCATTTATTCATACCATCCTGCATTAATAAGAGTACTTAGGGATGTTCGATTGTATTGCTTTATCATTACTGATTGACTGAATTAATAACATGTTAACCTTTGCTTTATTGTTTCACTAAGTTGATCACTCACTCCCACGTTACGGGACGGTGTTTTAAACACCAACCAGACTCTGTTGTAGGTCCTGATGATGGCGCAGCCTGCGAGGCGGAGCCGGACTTTGAGGATGAAGAGGAGGCATTCTCCTACATATAGTATTTCGGCGGGTTTACATAGACCGCTCTGATCGGCGGGGCTTCAGGGTTATACTTGTAGTGGACTATTACACTTTTGACCTTTTGTATTTTGAACAATAAATGTAATTATTGACTTGGTAGAGCACACATACTTTGGAGACTTATACTGATTTGTAAACTTATATATCTTCGTTTTAGTCTTTCGCTTGCGTATTACAACTATCCCTGGATTATGTTTTACTGATTTGGCTTAATCTTACTCATGTTTTATGCACTAATACAGACAACATTTAATCATCATTACATATGTTGCATAAGTGATGAGTTGGAACTCGGGAGTTGGACTTTTACTCGACCCCCAATTTTCAGGACGTTACAGTTTGAGATCTTGAACTCCGTATGGATAAGAGCACCTAAGCCCCTGGACACCGCTAACGCGCTTACAAAGGGAGAAGTCGTCATTTTTCTGTGCGCTGCAATGTGGGCTCAGACTTGACGAGCTCGATTAGTACGAGCGCACGTTGAGCTAATCGACATGAAGTGCGTAAGCACTCTGCGTGACCTAACCACGGCCAACATCCCAAGTATGGTTCGGATTCATCGATCACGTCCTATGTGGCGAGACAACCTCAGCCACCAAATCAGAACCTGTTACCGATTGCCTGGACTATTTCATAGTCCCAAACACATACAATTATAACAGATAATCATACAAGCTAATCAAAATAGTAATGGATCAACAATTCCAATTATACAAGCATGTGAGGATTTGATGGATTTCAACTTAAACATGAATTCACACATAAGCAGTGTCTAAGTAAAACAGACAAAGAATATAAGTTATATGGAGGAAATCATACACATTGTTAAGGTAGTTGAGAATCTCTTCTCAACGCCCATATAACGTATAATTTATTACACACTTGTTCATTCAGACATTTCTACAAATACTTAGACTACACATTCCAACATACATGACATATGTTGGTGATTGCACGTCTTAGGACAAATCTTTCGCCAAGGAGTTGTTACACATACAACTAGCACAAACACACAACAATTAATCATGGCAAGCACACGTTCAAATTTCATACGCATACGATACTTTCTACATATACATGGAATACACTAAACTCAATATGGTTCATATATATCAGAAACGTGATACAAACATCGCATTTGGCATGTGAAATTGCACTCACCTCAGTAATAAACTATTAACTGACATTGAAAATCTTAAAAATCATAACCTATACGTTTATAGTTGGCACCTTTCGCCGGTAGACTCGTAACGAACTCAGTTTTAAAGCTAAATCTTTGTCTACGGCAGATTGGCAACCTATAACATAAATTAGGTTAGCTATTTCAACACTTACACTATCTGAAACCCTAAAATATATTAGGGTTATGTTTTCTTACCTAAGAACGGGATTGGTATCGCCCGTATAACGACACAGGAGTGGTGGCTAAGCACGTGGAGCGTCAGGGAAAGATCCCAACATCTATCTCTCACTCTCTCTCTCTTCCTCACTTTCTTCTTCTCTTTTCTCTCTTCTTTCCCTTAGGGTTTGTAAATTCGTATGGCATATGAGAGGGAGTGTTTAAGGTCCTTATATAGGCCCAAGTTTGATGGGAATGGCCCCAGGGCCAAGGTATACTTAGGTTATATCCAAATACAGACTGTTCCGGTCCAACGGAGCACTTCTGGCGGCCCCTTTTTCACATGCCATGGATCCAGGTCAGGCTTAGTTTTCGTTCCGATCGGATTTACAGATCAGCCGTGGCGGACCAGTTTCAGTTCAACGGTCACGTTCACTCGATCAGGGTCACAAGTACACCTTCATGTGTGGGACATTTCTCCTGATCCGAGGGTGTATTTGGGTCAGATTCTGACGGTCTGAATCCTTATATTTGGCTCGCAAGCGACACGACTCATATTACTTAAATTTGAATTTTTATTTCTAAATATTTTCACATTTCTCACACACTTTGCTCCGAGCTCAAGTTGTGTATTTCTAGACACACTCAAGACTTGATTTCTGAGGGGGTTGTCAAGTCCAGTAATGCGGTCATATCCGTATAGTTTCGGGATAATTGGACTTTCGACGTGCGGTCCAGGTCTGATATGGAGTTTCAGTGTGCTCCCGAGAGCAACTGGATTTTGAGATGGATCCTAAGTTTCAAGATAATGTAGCGTTAATGATTCTATACATTTTGAGTCTTGTAGTTCATATTTAAAGTAGTTCGAGCTAATTCTATTAATTGTTCAGTTTAGCACTTAACTAAATCGTGCCCTAATTACGAGAGAATAAGGTCCTAGGGCAGTTCTACGCCCCTTTCTGGCACTTTTATTAGTCTATTATTTTTATTATTTTTTTATAGTTTATTATCAAGTCCACTTCATTCTTACCAAATTTCATTAGATTTTGTGTTGTAGAAAAATTTTTAAAATTTCGGAAGCAGCAGCTGTCCAAACTAATAATTTTCAGATAATTGTCACAACGACCTATATTTAACTATATTAATTATTTTATTATATTTTTACTTATTTTTATATGAAACTAAACATATCAAGCTTCAATCTGCCTTTTGAATCACCAAAATCGGAGTTATAACGAGTGAGATATGATTTTTCAAAGTCGGACGTACATTGTAAAATTTTTCTACCGAAAACGGGCCGTCGGCCCGCTGCCGCCCTGCCAGGCCCGCTTGGCAGCAAGGCCTCGCCAAACCGGTGAGCCCCTCACTGGTCGTGGACTCTGGGATGATGGCTCGCCCCAGGGGTGATGTCCTCTCTCCCCGGGGGTGCCAGATACATGCGGGACCCACCTTGGGTCCCCCCGAATTGTGTTATTTGGGTCCTCAAGTCCGTTGAGGCATTATCGGGTCTCATTTGTAAACCAAAATGAGTTATTTGATGTGCAATATATGATTTTGGGGTAGGAGAAGCTAATATATCTAAATAATCTATTTATTCATAAGATTCCAAAACGTTAATAGTCAAAAGCCCATTTTATTTACATATTTACCATTTACAGTAAGTTTTAGTTTAAGTATTGTTCTTCATCATTTAAACTTTAGTATTAGTATCTAATATGAAAATACTAAGAAAAATTTGAAGAATAAGGCGGTGAAAGGTGAGATTTTTGAAGGAAATAAGAGATTTTGAAAGAAATGAGTTGAAAGGGGATTTGAGACTTTGTGACTGAGTTTTTGAGAAGTAATTAAGGTGTTAGGATCGACTCGTTGCCTAAGTACGTCTAACTCCAAGTTGACAAAAAACGCTTGGAGGGTTCTTATCTCTTCCTTCATCATCTGGCATCAAGTTGGTAACCCCGAGCTGACACCAGAGGAGTTAGTCAGTTTGTACCTGATCAAGCACGATAGCCAAGATCCATGGTACTACTTTGCGACCCGAGGCAACAAAGGGTCGGGGCTGATTATGAATCTTCCGTCCTCTAACAAGGATTGGAAGAATAAATGGTTCTAGGCCTCAGGCAAATGGGAGACGCCGGCAACGAAGCTCGAAAGTTTGACGACTCGGGTCCCCACTCGATTCACTACTCCAGGTTGGATCTCGTATACATTTTTTTATATCCTTCTTCCTTTTGTTATAGTCAAACTAAGCTTTTCTTTTATCCTTGTAGATTTTTCAAGGGGTTTGCCCCTCCTCACCTCAAACTAGAAAAACCAGGTCACTAAGGCCAAGGGGCGATCGGGAGAACTTCACTCCTGGTCAGATCTAATCACTGCCGCCAATCTCCATTAGTCCGAGCTGTGCAGATTCAAGCCGATCCCCACCTCATTAAGTCTTTCCGCAACTCCTTTAGAAGGATTGAACCTTTTAGTTTGACAACTGACCCATTATCTTTTATGTAGGCATGGCTGAGGCATCTGGGTCTCGGAGGAGAAAGGCCGCCCCAACAGTTGAAGAGATGTTGAGGGCCAAGCCCCGGACGAAAACCAATGTTCGAAGGAAGTAGGTCGCTCCTTGCGAGAAGTGCCCCTCCACCCCAGTTTCTGTTGCTGCAACTTCAACTTCTGTTGTTGCAGCTCCGGCTGCAGCTCCAATTTCCATTGTTGCAGCGCTCGTCGCGGCTCATGCTAATGCTCCGGCTCCACTCCCTCCTCCGGCCGCTACCCTTCCTACTACCGCAGCTCCTCCTATAGCCCCCGCACCCTGCATTGCCGTCCCCTCTTCGTCCGAGCGGGAGGAGGCCGTTTGAATGGCTGATGCCATGCTCTCCCCTCCCGAAGTTGGGGATGACCATAGGGCTGAGGCTCAAGTCTCAGCAGGGAGCAGGACTAAGGCCGGGGAAGCCATGGGATCAGCCTAGGTGGGGACGAGCGGAGGGAGATTAGAGCCAGGCTACCACATGTCCTGTCTGGTTCACTGGGCAGCGAAACATGCCCCAGAGGAGGAGATAGCCAGCCTCTTCGACAAATCAAATGAATCCTTCATCAATGACATGGCTTCTGTCTTCTTCCGACTACTTCTGTTATCCTTTCTTGCCTTCAGTTTTTGCTGTATTCAGATGCTTATTCTCTTTCCCCCTCCCTTTTTTATTTCAATCCGTCCCGAGGCTTCTTCTGACTCGGGAGAGACTATGAGAGCTCGAGAAGAGAGATGCTAAGGTGGAGGCCCTTAGGAACAAGGCTGTTATTTGCGGGATGAAGCGAGCTTTCTTCGCATGGAGCAAGCGGAGCTGCGTAGGCGGCTCAAGGACGGGAGAGATCGAGAGCTTCGACTTCAGGGAGTCGTGGGCGACCTTGAGGCTCGATGTGATGCCGCCGCAGTAGATCTGACCCGGGCCAGGGCTCACGCGGACTCGCTTGCCCAGGAGAGTGTTAGGCTCAGTGAAGCATTAGAGCGGACCAGGGATGAAGCAACAGAAGAACAACGTAGAGTAGTTTCCCAGGCGAGAGATGCTCAACGGGCTGAGAATGAGGTGTCCCTGACCTTGGCTGTGGATAACGCAGTAGAGGCCTTTAAAGCTTCGAAGGACAGGGCCGTTGAAACCACTAAATTTTACAATTACGGCTTCGACGCCTGTATTGAAGCGGTCCAGGACCTATACCCGGACCTTAACCTTGAGCCGTTGTTGCCTGAAGACGCCGAAGAAAAGCCTATTGCAGATGTCCGCCTGGATCCGGGTCCCAGCTCCCAAGCTCCTCCTCCCCCTCCGACCTCGTAGATTGGATCATTTACCTTTTTCAAGACTTTTAGAGACTTTATTTTTTTATCAATGATGTGATGGAGAATATTTTGACCCTCTGAAAAGGGCGTGAGAATGATGATTTTTGACTCTCTGGAGAGGGCACCTGGATGATGATTTTTTCTTTATATGTAGTTAGTTTTTGGATGTTGATTGTTGTTTACCGACCTGTTCATCGACAAGTCAATTTACTTCAGGGCATTGCCGAGCCGACTCTTTGATGGGTCAGCCTATTCCAATGTCGTCTTGTAGAACTTAAATTTTTTATGATATCACCGTTGTTAAGTCTGGATCCCTAAGGGGTCGGCTTGTCCCATAATTGGCGAGAAACCTTCGATCTATCCGTTAGTTGGGCGATGAGTCGACTCCTCTGTCGAGGAGTCGGGTCATCCATTGGCTTTTCTCAAGATTAAGAGGGGATGCCTTGTCGACTTTTTGTGGGATAATGCTCTAACCCCTTCTTTAAGGGATCAACTCGTTTAGTCTGCCTCTGCATATGAGAGGCAACTTTTCCTTAGTAGATAATCCGTTCATGTAGATAGGAAGTGGTGAATTTCATTAAGAGCCTTAAAAGCTAGTCGCTCAGAGGCGTACATTTATTGAGAGCCTTAAAGGCTAGTCGCTCGGAAGCGTACATTTGTTGAGAGCCTCAATGGCTACTCCATCACGAATAATAAAATTTTAGGTGCTCGGCATTCCAGGAGTGGGGGAGCTAGCGGCCCTCAAAGTCTTCTAAGTGGTAGGAGCCTAGTTTAGTCGATTGGACCACGTGTTAAGGCCCTTCCCAATTAGGCCCGAGTGTCCTAGCCCTCGGCTCAGTGGTGTTCGGGAAGATCCGGCGAAGGACTAAGTCCCCTGTGCGGATCCGCCTGGTCAATTATAGAATCACGCCACCTGTTGATGTCTAGCGACGGCTCGCAGTCTAGAGACTTCTCTGGCCTCTTCAAGTAGGTCCAAGTTAGCTGTTATCTGTTCGACGTTCTGGTTCTCTTGGTAATTTTTGACCCGAGTCGTAGGGAAGCCGATTTCAACCGGCACCATTGCCTCTGAGTCGTAGGATAGAGAAAATGGAGTTTTCCCGGTAGACGACTGAGCTGTGGTCCTGTAGGCCTAGAGGACGAATGGGAGCTCCTTGGCCCATTTGTCTTTTGCATTCTCCAACTTTGTCTTGAGATGATGCTTGATGACTTTATTAACTGCTTCCACCCGTCCATTGGATTGTGGGTGTGGAGGCGAAGAATATACATTTGTGATGTCGAGCCCCTTGCACATGTCTCGAAACTTGTCGTTGTCGAACTGTCTGTCGTTATCGGACATAATGGTGCGCGGAATCCCAAACCGACAGATGGTGTTTTTTCAGACAAAATCAATCACATTCTGTTCTGTAATTTTTACAACGGGCTCGGCCTCGTCCCATTTGGTGAAGTAGTCGACTGCGACAATGGCGAACTTGACTTGCCCCTTTCTTGTGGGCAGGGGGCCGATGATGTCGATTCTCCACTAAGTGAACAGCCATGAACCGCTCATGAGAGTCATTTCCTCTACAGGTTGCCTCGACACAGCGGCATAGCGCTGGCATTTGTCGCACCTTTGAACATAGTTCTTCGAGTCTTCCCTGTGGGTTGGCTAAAAATACCCTTGTCGGAGTATCTTCAGGGCCAGGGCTCGGTTGCCAGAGTGGTTTCCACAGATTCCTTCATGGATCTCCCGAATCACATAATCTGCCTCGTCGAGTCGGAGGCACCTGAGGTAGGGTTGAGAATGCCCTTTCTTGTATAGGGTACCGTCCAGGATGACGTACCGCGCCACTCTGACCCTCAGGCACTTGACTTCTAGCCTATCCGAGGGGACCTCGCCAGAAGTGAGGTATCTAAAGATTAGATCCATCTAGCTTGGAGTGTCATCCACTGGGTTGACGATTTTCTTCTCCGTCTGGTCGATGTTTGGATGCTCTATGAACTTTACAGGGATGATTCACAGAATCTTCCCTTCCGTGGCCGAGGCTAGCTTTACTAGGACATTGGCTCACAAATTTTCTGCTTTGGGGATCGGTGGATGGTGCAACTTTAGAACCTTTCTATTAATTTCTTTGCCTTGTTTAAATAAGAAATCATCCTCATCTCCTTGGCCTCGTACTCAGTGGAAATATGGTTCACTACCAACTGAGAATCGCATCGACTTGGAGGGACTAGACTCCCAGACTTGCCGCCAGTTTGAGTCCTGCAAGAAGGGCCTTGTAATCTGCTTTATTGTTCGAGGCTTCGAAATTGAGCCTGATTGCATACTGGATGGGTGTGAAATCAGGCGCGATTAGGACAATCCCAGCTCCGGCACACTTGGCATTAGACGATCCATCTATATAGAGAACCCACCCTGGCTCTGATAACGCCTTTTGATCGCTTGGGGGATCGGTCGGAGGAGTCGTCTCGACTTCGGTACTGATCTCACCTCCGTTTGGAATAGTGAATTCCGCGATGAAGTTGGTCACGGCTTGACCCTTAATAGTTGTCCTTGGACGGAACTGGATGTCGAATTCACCAAGTTCGATGGCCCATTTGGTTAACCGACCCGATACTTCAGGTCTCTGAAGAACTTGTTTGAGTGGGGAATCTGTCAACACGACGACGGAATGAGCTTGGAAGCACAAACATAGCCTCCAAGCTGAGACAACGAGACTAAGTGCCAGATTCTCCAAAGCCAGATATCTCGTCTTGGCGGGCACCATGGCCTTACTCACATAGTATACGGGATGTTGCTTCCCCCTACTTCTTTGATCAGGGCTGAGCTGAAAGCTGAGGCCGAGACTGCGAGGTATAGGAATAGAGGCTCACCTTCTTCGGGCTTAGACAGTAGGGGTGGTGAGCCTAAATACTGTTTCAATTGTTGGAAGGCCTGCTCGCATTCTGACGTCCATTCTGCCTTCTTGTGTCCCTTCAGCTGCTGGAAGAAGGGTAGGCATTTGTCCGTAGCTCTAGATATAAATCGTCTGAGCGCGGCTACTTGCCCTGTGAGGCATTATATTTTCTTGACAGTCCGAGGTGAACTCATGTCGAGGAGTGCTTTGATCTTATTAGGATTTACTTCAATACCCCTCTGGCTAACTTAGAATCCGAGGAATTTACCGGAGCCGACTTCGAAGACGCACTTCACGGGATTCAGTTTCATCTGGTATTCTCGGAGGATGGTAAAAGTTTCTCTAGGGTTTGTCAGGTGATCAGACGCCCTGACACTCTTTACCAGCATGTCATCGACGTACACTTCCATCGTATGTCCGATCTACTTAGCGAACATCTGATTAACCAACCTTTGATACGTGACCCCAGCATTTTTCAAGCCAAATGGCATGACCCGGTAACAGTAGAGCCCCTTGTTCGTGACAAAGGTAGTCTTCTGCCTGTCTGAGGGATGCATCGCGATCTGATTGTACCTGGAGTAAGCATCTAGGAAAGAAAGTAATTCGTGTCCCACTGTGCTGTCCACCAGCTGATCAATCCGAGGTAATCGGAAGCTATCTTTCGGACACGCCTTGTTTAGATCCGAGTAGTCTACGCAGACCCACCATTTTTCGTTGGCCTTCTTGACGAGGACCACGTTAGCAATCCAATCGGGATAATGTACCTCCTCTATGAAACCAGCATAAAGTAGAGTGGAGACTTCGTCGGCTATGGCCTTATACTGCTCGGCGTCGAATGGTCTCCTCTTTTGCTTCACGGGTTTGTGATCTGGGTCCATGTTCAGCCTGTGGACCATGACGTCTAGAGAGATCCGGGCATATCTTCATGTGACCATACGAAGACATCTCTGTGCTATCGTAGGAAGGCTAGTACTTCGGATCTCTGTTCAGGGTTTAATGATGTTCCGAGCTAAACAGTTTTGCTTGGGTTCGCCTCGTCGAGCGGTGCTTTCTCCAGGTCTTCCACGGATGAACCTTCTACGGGTCCTCTAGGGTCTAGCATGTTAACGGTGAGTGCTTGCTTGATTGACCCCTTCTTGACTGCTATGGTATAACATCTCCGAGCCTCACGCTGGTCGCCTCGGAGATAGCCTATCTAGCCCTCGGCGGGGAATTTTATCATCAGGTGATAGGTGGAGACAACTACTCTCATTGCATTAAGGGAAGGTCCACCTAGGATGACATTGTACGCAAATGACACATTGACAACTAAGAAGTCTACCATAAGGGTGACTTGGTGTTGCCCTTCTCCCGCAGTCACAGGGAGGGAGATGGCTCCTTCGGAGATTACTTTTTTTTCGGTAAAGCCGTGCAAGGGGTCTTCATGGGTCTGAGGTGGGACCTCGGAATCCTCATTCTTTCGAAGGCTTCGGAGTAGATTACGTTGGTCGAGCTTCCAATGTCGACCACGATGCGATATACTTTGCGGTTCGCTATGGTCATAGTAACTACCAGGGCATCGTCGTGCCAATGCTGGATTCCACGCACATCTTCTTCCGTGAAGGTCAGACTGCACGGGTTGACCCGAAGTTCCTTACTGGGCCGCTCGGTCAAGTGGACATAGTGTTCCGGATCAGACTTCCGAGAGTGGGCTTTCCGAGCCCTGTTCGAATCTCCTCCACCAGACGAGCCCTCGAAGATGGTACGAATTTCGGCTGGCTCTTCCATGGTGTTATTCGGCTGTTCTTGCTCCCGCTCTCGCTCCTCTTTCCGAGCGGTTCTTTCTTCCTTAGTGTATCGACACACATGCCCCTTACGAATGAGGGTCTCGATCTCATCTTTGAGATCTACATAGTCGGTCGTGTTGTGGCCGTGATCTCGGTGAAGACGGCAATACTTATGTTTATCTTGATGATCCGGGTCGGCCCTCATACAAATGGGCCAATTCAGAAGCTTGCACCCTCTGATGTCTAACAGAATCTGTTCAGCTGATGTGTTGAGGGGAGTGTAGGAACGGTTACCTTTCGGCTTTCTGCTCGAACGACGATCACGAGGGGTACAGTCATCTAGTCCTTTGCTGGACGGCTGAGTTTCTTCGTTCCTTGGCCTCTTCCCCTTACCATTCGGTTCTGTTACTTGAACATTTTTACGGGTATTGGAGAATTCCTCGGCGTTAGTATACTTTTGAGCTCTGGTAACGAGTTCTGCTAACGTCTTCGGTAGATTCTTTCCAATGGAGAAAGTGAATTTTCCTTCTTTCAGGCCGCTGAACACGGCAGCGAGTGTCATCTTGTCATCATAATCTTCTACTAGTAATGCTTCCTCATTGAAGCGAGCAATGTAGTCCTTCAACGACTCCTTCGGCTCTTGCTTGATGGCGAACAAGTGAGTATTGGGTTTTCGACTCCTCTTACCACTTATGAATTGGGTAAGGAATAGTCGACTTAAATCTGTGAAGGAACCGATGAAATTAGGTTTAAGCTGTCGGTACCAACTCCGAGCGGATCCTGTAAGGGTGATAAAAAATCTCCTACACATCATCGCATCCGTTACCGTTTGGATTTGCATCCATGAACGATAAGCCTCCACGTGCTCGGATGGGTCACCAGACCCAGAGTACTGAATGACGAGAGGTATCCGAAACCTCTGTGGCATCACCTCGTCCATGATTGTAGAGGTGAAAGGAGGCTCGGTCTCTTCCATCATTGCTTGAACAACCACAATAACTGACGACGATGGTTGCTTCTTTTCCAGTGTCTGAATCTTGTTGCTGAGCTCTGTGAACCGTTCTTTCCAAGGATCTTTATTTTTAACTACTATCTCCTAGGTATTTTTTATTTTCGGAGTCCTCCTTCCCCCCCTCCGATCCAGCTCGTGACGGAGATCCATCGGCGCCAGGGCCAAGGTGACCGAGGCGTTCGTCGGAGCTCGAGTTGTTGTGTTCCGAGCTGAAGCTCGGATTTGAGTCGAGGGAGGATTCTGGATAGAAGCCAGCACCCGAGGGGGTTGATGCGGAGGCACCTCAGGTCTTGTACTCCTCAGCGCGGAATGCGCTTCCACAACCGAACCAATTGGCTTGGGACCAGGGTTTTCCTAAGCAGGATATGGTTGTGGCTCTTGTCGTTGTTGCTTCATCTGGTTGATTTCGTCGTGTAAGGCTTGTATTTTGTTTTGCATCATGCGATACTTGCTTACCCGATTGCGTGAACGCTGGGAAGACCCTGGGCTGATTCAGCGTGAAGTAATGAAGAAGAACGAGTCTGCTCTAGTTCCACAGCTACCACTTTCTTCTTTCCCCTCGTCATTATGCTCAAGGACAAGAACCTAACTTTTTGTATCAGTTCCCACAGACGGCGCCAAAAATGTTGAGGACAAAATCTGGACGGCTCTCTAATTCAACTCTCGAGGTCCGACCCGCTTCAACGTCTCGAACCTGCACACTAACAAGCAAAGGAGACCCTGGCTAAGCTGGGGGACCCTTCGATGCCTAAGTCAGGGCAAGGGAATCTGGGTCTAAGTTGAGGAGCCAAGGGAGAGTGTAAGATGTTCCGTACCTGTAGCAATGGTGTTTTCCTTGTATCTATACCTGATCATTGGACGGACTGGGTTCGTCAATCTCGACACGATTTGTTCCATCAACGGGATTTTTCGAATCATGGAGATATTGCCCGCAATCCTGGGATCGCATAGCATATCGTGCGTATCTGTGAGCGAGAAAATCGGTCATGTCTGCTTAAGGTAGTTTCCTATTTTAGCGTATGAGGCGCCCACATTCTGCCCCGACCTCGGCTCGGGACATCTTTCCTTGGACGAAGATGAGGATGAAGACGAGGACGAGGCCCCGGCTCGGATGGACGTCTTTCTTCGATGGAAGCCCACCTTGCCATTGATTTATGAGTTCGAGCCGAGCTTTTGGTCCGCACGGAGTGTGACTTAGCTTCATTTATCTATTAAGCATTCTGGAGGTCTTCTTTCTGAGCTTTGAATTAAGCAGTGGACCTATCCTATTGAGTCGAGTTTTCCCACAACTTATATTGTTCATATCTGGTCGGTCAGTAGAGGATCGGCCTGGAGTATTCGGTCTGAACGCTACACTATTTGTTCCGGTCTCAGATCGGTCCGAGCCGATCATAGCCTCAGAGTAGGAGTGTCGCTGCGACTTAACAGTGAATCCTTCAGCTGCACTTATCACCTCGGATGTTCATGTGCCCGATTGGATTAGTATGATGTTGATCCTTAGGATTATAAGGGGCTTGAATCTTCCTATAACAATAACCATGTAGTATATAAGAGAAAGAAGAAAATGTTAAAGAAAAAGCTTCAAATATAGCCTTTGGGCCTCTTAACCAACACTAAAAATGTGCATGTCTTTCATATAGTTTGTCATGCCCCAAAAATCAATAGTTGGGTACGGAGACTGCAATCCTGAGTTCATGTGGTAAACCTAACAAAAATGCACGTGCGCGAGTTTCCACATGCCCACGTAGTCCAGTTAGTGTTCACCCATAATCAACAATCAAAATAGCTTTAAATTAACGGTATCAAAAACTAAACAAAGATAACTAAACCCATACATAGATGTTAATATTCAAAAATTACAAGACTAAAAGTGGTGTCTGCCCAAATTGGGACTATACAAGCCACAATAAACATTCAACAACACCAAACCATAGAATCCACCAATTTAGGGATTCCAATTATATATGACAAAATTTGAATAAAATATAAAGTCTTATATTTTTACCCAACACTCCTAAAACATTACAGTGATGGTGCAAGCTGATCTAAGCTTGCCTGTTTTAGACTTCGGTGACACCTGCATCCACAATATCGTATGGTTGATGTTTTAAAACATCATTCAAAGTGGGAGTAAGTAGCCATCTCAGTGGTTCCATTTTCTAAGTTACATACGTTATCAACACAATCATCATAGACAATGATAACATTACAAAATAAACAATTCTTAAGTTAATTATTTAAATGCGTGAATGACATGATGATGTGTGCAATGGTTGGCCCGCAACACAACCCAATAATGTGTAGCATGATGAATGTTCGAGAACACAAATAGTCGTAAACTTTCCACACCAGCATTATTGCTAGTGAGGACATCAACATATGCATAATGGTTGGCCCGCAGCACAACCCAACAGTATAATGATATGCATAAGTAGCAAATTAGTCTTTATTTTTTGTTCAATCAGTAGGTTTGTGAAGTTAGGATACTGTCGTCGTATCGCAAGTATGTACACAAATCACATGACTCGTTGTGGCACTAGGTAGTTCCTCACTAGTGTCCCTTAATACAAATTTGAGTTCACCACCCACTAGTTTATATAATTTAATCAGATTGATAGTATGACTCATTGCCTAAGGACATTCACAACTCGAGAACGAAAGTCGTCACCCAAGCTCCAAAGGTGGAGAAGGCACGCCACTCAATTAAACTATATAATATGGTAAGATCACATCATTCATCAATACTCGATGGTCACTATGGAAAAGCTTGTCACCTAATGTTTTGCCTATATGGTAGGCATGTCACTCCAGCATAAGCTGATAACTCAGGCATGGTGTCCCATACCACCATGTATAGCCCTCGAGTCTTGTTGGATCGTAATGCACTAACGGTTATGAATGAATCTCATTCGCTAGTAACAAGGTATTTCGTATTCCTTTAAATGTTA
Organism: Magnolia sinica; assembly: GCF_029962835.1. Lineage (NCBI taxonomy): Eukaryota > Viridiplantae > Streptophyta > Magnoliopsida > Magnoliales > Magnoliaceae > Magnolia > Magnolia sinica. The sequence goes on from NC_080575.1 coordinate 108,017,938, forward strand.
TGCATCCACCAAACATAAGAATGATTGAATCAAGCATTAGACTGATCCGATCAACAATGGGGGACCCCAGACAAAATTGGCATTGGGTGTAAAGCATCCCGTATAACTCCAACTACTATCAGTCGACCATATAAGTTCGGGATAGTCAATCCAAAGTGGGTCATCCACTTAACATTTTGCATGACTCAATCCACATGACTATAAATCGGATTATCAAATATATAAACATAATCATGAAATAATTTAATACCACAATAGGGTGCATAAACCGAACATATATATGAATTGGTACAATTCAATCTATATCAATACAATCCAACATATATCAATATCATTTATCAATTTACATATATACAAGAGTTCTAACAATAGGAATTTCATCTTGTTGAAGCGTTTCATCAAACATATTAACTATAAAAAACAAGTAACACTGATATTATAAAAATAAAGCAATTCAAACACAAATAGCATGTGACATCTTATAATAAATCAAAAATCATTATCTAGCACTGTCAAGGGTTGATAAAATGAAACTTAGAAGAATGATCCGCACCTTAAAGGGTTTCACGCGATCTAATCACGCTTAGGGTTAAAGTTTTGGGAGAAAAATATAAATTTCCAATCAAATCAAATGTAACTTATGTAAGATTAATATAATTTAACATGAGATAATTTAGTTGGGAGGCAAGAAGCATTTCTTACTTATGATCGTGCATATGGGTGGATTCAATAGAAGAAAATGATAATAGCTTAAGTTTCATCAAAGGAATTCTGGTGCAAGCAAACACCAATGATCCCACTCTCTTTCTCTCTTCCATTCTTTCTCTTTTTCTCTCCCTTTCTCTCTTCCTCTCCAATTTCTAGGGCAAATTTGTATGAGGAAACGGGAAGTGAAATGAAATGGTATTTATAGTGCCAGATTGTGCACAAATGGCCCCAATGGCCATTTGTTCATTATATTAACATTAAGGGAAGTTGTTTCCAGCCAATGGGACCCAACAAGAGGTGTGCGGGTCAATCTAAGCTATAAGATCAATGTCCCATTAGGCGATCTATGTTTGTACACAATGATTCGATGATCGAACATGCCGCTTAACTGGGAATGCCCTAATTCAGATTGATGGTCACCAAGCATCAATCAGGTCTATAATTATACGGATATTAACAGGGTAATAATTTTGATCGGTGACCTAGATTTGGTCATTATCTAACGGTCTAAAAGCCATAACTTTAGCAAAGACCGGATAAAGACAATTAACTTAAGTTATTGATTAATTTTAGAAATATTCACACATCTCATGCACTGGCCTTGCGAGTCTAAGCTAAGCGATTCAAGATGCAATCTCAGCTCGATGTCCCATGGTGGACGTCAAGCCCACTATTGAGTGTGAAATATTGTATATATTCCCCTATTTATACCTTGGTTTTATAAACATGATAGTGCTTAATCGATCTAATTATGCATATTTTCATGTGTGAGGTGATTTCAAGAACTTAAGGGTCTGTTTGATTTTCTAGCTCAAATGTAATTACCTTGTAAATGAGTAATCATTATTTACCAAGGTAATTACCCTCATCTTTCCCAATGCTGACTTGATGGTTACTTTTTAAACACTTAAATCGAGAAATTTGTAAAATAAATATGGGGCCCACCATAATGTGTGTGGCTTATCCACACCGCCCATTCATTATGCCAAATGAATTTAAGGCATGAGCCCAAAAATTAGGCAAATCCAAAGCTCAAGTGGACCACACCACACGAAATTGTGAGAATCGAATGCCTACCTTAAAAACTTGTTGAGGCCCTTAGAAGTTTTAGATCAGGCTTATATTTATATTTTTCACTTATCCATGTCTATATGACCCTATGAACGGGTTAGATGGTGAATAAATTTCAATGTGGCCCAGCAAAAGAATCAACTTTCAACAGTGGACAAATTAACTCCATTGTTTCATTTCATGTGGGCCAATTGAGCATTAGATCTTCCTCATTTTTTCGGATTATACCCTAAAATATTCTAGTAAAGTATATGGACAACACAGATATATTATATACATTATGGTAGGGCCCACGGATTTAAGTCAACATTTTTGGACCGGTTTTCTAGGTGGAATTACTCACTCATTTTCAAACAAGTGAAAAAGTAATAATTACTTATTTACCAGGGATTTACCAGGATCATGGAAAATCAAACAGGTCTTAAGGTGAAATTGATGCCGAAAGGAAGATTTATGCTCAAAAGATTACTAAATGAAGATTTGGAGATTTGGAAGTCATTAATAAAGAATTCACATGGCAAAGATTCAAGGAAACCAAGTAAGGAATGACGAGAATCGAAGATTTGAAGTGAAGAAAAAGAAAAGGAATCCTGAAAATTATCTTGAAAAAACATATTCTGAAACTCCGAGTTTAAAAAATAAAAGTTTTGGAAATATATTTTGGGAAATTGCGCAGAGTGTGTAAATTTGAGGCGGTTTCTAGATTTTTCCAACTCGGTGCGAAAGTTGGAGTTCCACAACTATAAATAGGACTCCCTAGGATGCTCCAAAGTATCTTCTAGGGTTTGGAAAGGTTAAGGAGCATACACAAGGGTGAAGCAGTCGCCAAAGAGTTTTTTTTTCTTCCTTAATTTATTTTTCATGCTTTATTTAAGAGATTTGGTTTCAATTATGTCTATGGTTGGCTAAACCTCTTAACTAGGGCTAAGAGGTGAAGTTTGTAACGTGTTTGGATAATTATCTTGCTTTGATTATTGTTCTTATTGAACCTCATTGATTTCTAGTTTGATATTAAAGGAATATTTTCAGTTTTCTATGATTTATTGTGACTCAAATTACAATAGATGATGTGATAGCTTTGGATATCTTCTTTTTCTATTTTAAGATTGTAAGATTGGTAAATCCTATTGTTCACCATCGTCTCCTGGGCATGGTAGGGTGATGGAATCCCTTCCAATCAGCACAATTCTCTTCCATTAAGAATTAGGTCAATGAAAAGTTCATATTTGATTTAAATTGTTTTATCTTCTAATTGGATAGGACAAGACTCAAATTCCAATTGTGTTCATTGAATCAAATAAAGTAACACCTTGATAGCTACAAGTGGATACTTGACACTCTAATTCCCATCTTTAAATTCATAAGTTTTAATCAACATTATTCACCATTACTCTCAATTATTCATTTACAATTTAGATCTTTTTCTAGTTCTAGTTATTTTCAGAATACGTACAAGTTTAGTCCATGTGGATTCGATCTCGGTCTTACCAAGTTATTACCATATCAAAACCTTACACTTGGGGTTGTGAACACCCACTAAGACAAATGTCTTTCTATTGTCTTAGGTTTTATGTCTCACTAACGAGTGACACAGAACTTGTTCGGATAATCAAGGCATTTTTGGAAAGAATTTGGTAGCGAGATTTCTTGCATGCGATGATCAGGGTGTGGATTTGCTAACTTTATAGTGTGGCTTATTCACAACTAACAAAAATGGCGATTCGATCATGACCACCATAAAATCGTTGGTTCTTAGGCTAAAAGAATAACTGGGTTAGTTTGGTTTGTTAATTAAGATCTGACCCCTAGTTGTCTCTCTCTCTCTCTCTCTCTCTCTCTCTCTCACACACACACACACACACACACACATTGAATGGGATGGCTTTTGTCCTCTGGACGTAAATTAGCCACTGAACTCGACAGTAGCGAGTCTTGCTACCAAAGTGACGTCACCACATTCTACGGGCTCCACCATGATGTATGCGTTGTATCCACACCATCCATCCATTTAGAGAGATCAGGTTAGGGCATGAGCCAAATAATGAGGCAGATCGAGAGTTTAAGTGGACCCCACCACAGAAAAGAGTGAGGACAGTGATGCCCACCGTTGAAACCTTCTTAAGGCCCAAAATGATGTTTATTTGAGATCCAAACTATTTATAAGTTAATATAAACATCGAATAAGGGAAAACATAAATATTAGCTTGATCAAAAACTCCTATGGCCCAAAGAAGCTTTTAATGGTAGGCATTCAATCCCCACTATTTTTTGTGATGGGATCCACTTGAGTTTTGGATCTACCTCATTCTTTGGATCATGTCCTAAAATGATCTCTACAAAGGAATGGACAGTGTGGAAACAACATATATATCATGGTGGGGCCCATAGAATGTGGTAACATCACTTCTGTAGCAAGACTACTATTATCGACTTTAATAGCTAATCTGCGTCCCCTTGCCCTATGTTTTGGGTTTAATTACGTACCTAGGGAGAAGATAGGAAATCTGGGTGAGACAGGAGTAAGATAGAAATGAAAAGAGAGGACAAGATGTTATTCATCCCCATTATCATCTTTCCTCTTAAAAGCCAATCAGGATAGATTACGTGTGATTTATACAAATCCACATGGTGTATTTGGATATTTGAAAAGATTTCTTAGCAAATAAAATCTGGACGTATCAGATGGTGCCACATTAATGTCTAAGCGGTCGATGAGGAAGCAATCGTGAAGAAATGATTACAGGACAGATGGCAAAAGTAGAAACATAAGAAGTCAAGTAGTGGCGAACGATTATGGTAACCGTCAGAACGTGAGAATAATTCAGATGAGCGGATTAGGGATACAAATAACAGAGGAATTCAACAAGAAAATTTTATCTCACACCAACCCAATCAAACCAAACAATTACCTTTCAATTATCAATTAATTTACATTCCATAGTGTAAACCTTTACTTTTTCTATCATGCAAATTACATTTATTAGTATAATCTTTAACTTTTCACCCTGTTGGTTACATTTCGTAGTGTAATTTGTAGAGTTAACTAAATAGCTGGTAATCTTTAGCTGTAATTTGAGTCTACACTCGTACAATGGATTCAACCCTTCACTCGAAAAAGTGCTTTGGAGCTATTCTCTATAATTGATTGTAAGAATTATTTTCTCATCTCTTTTATCCGTAACGAAAGTCCTTTCATACGAAAGTCAAAAGTGCAACCCATCATCAAAGGACGAACCCCACCATCTAAATATCACCTGATCTTCTTTATACATTGAGCGAGTGGCTGAATAGGTAGCTGATCTCATCAAATCTTATTTATAAACTGTCTGACTATCTTGACACTTGAGGTCATAGTTGTTCGCTTTGAATTGAGCTACAATTTCAATATGACGTGCCTGCAAAAGTACAACCGAAATCAGAAGAACCTGACAGATGTAATTTGAATAAAGCAGTAAATATTAAAAGTTTCTCGTTCTGTTTTACTCTTTCATCTTTCCTGATACGTGTCTCCGGCAATGGAAGAGCTCTATCCATGTGTAATTGGATTCCGAAATTTCAAATGAAAGAAAGAAAGAACTGGTGTTTGGAGGGAAAATGGAACTCCAGGCCTTGAATACCTCACGGCAACTAGAGACATGATATTGCCATACACGTGCCACCGTGTGGTAGAGCCATCTGCAGGTTGATGTATCAATCAGGACCTTCCATCAATAATTAAAGATTGACATTCCTTGGATGATTCTATTTGTCCGGTTAATTGTTTTCAATTTTACGGGCTTTCTATGGTTTGACATAGTACTGCCACTGGATGGACGGTTCCGATCCACCACTTCTGTTGATGTGCTACATGCGATGGGCCTATGTTGCATTGAGCATGTGGAACTATGCATGGGAATGCGATACTGTTACTATTCCCATGCAAATATTTCGTACGTGCTCATGGTTCAATAACCGTGACACGTCGATACGATGGGCCCTACAATGGACGAGGATCCCAGAAAACCTCATAGATTGGAATAAATGTAGCTGTCCAATGACTGGTCCAGATCATGACTGGGCGTGTCCCCGTTTATTTCAAACCAGACGTGGAAGTTGATGCGGGAAATCGCTTCTGCATGTACCCATTCATGCACGCATAGCTCACATGCTCAAGATCCAACCGTTGATCTATGACCCTGCAGTAGATGGCTGGCTAACACGAGTTCAGGAATCTGCTCAGTTGGTAGGGCGTGGTCATCTAATCTTGGGTCATCGTCATCTGGCTAAGCCTAGAGTTCTGGGCCCGTTTGGTAAACTACTAATTAAGGTTGGCAATGGGTCACGGGGTCCCTGGATCCCAGCCCCGACCCATTCACCAAACGGTCCAAGAACTCTGTCCTGAAGCTAAACCCTAACCATTACCATGTTGGGCAACCAGACCCACTTAAAAGTTCATCGAGCTCAAGCCTGACCTGACCCAACCTGCTGCAACCACACTTGGGTTTATAATGAAATATGGGGCTAAAGGTATGACCAGGCCTGTCCATGTCCAATCATGGTGGCTACTTACAAACATTTATACATCATTTATATTTACCCATACTTACCATCTATTAATTAATTTTTGGTTTCAGCCAGGTTGGCAGGGTCAGCTCACCGAATCCATTGATAAGCCATATGGGCTGGTGCATGAGGACCACATACAAATACATCAATGCCCTATAATCATGTATGCTATATACAAGCGGCTGCGTGCGCACACAGGCATGTAAGAGTAATAAGACCATATAAGAGTCATAACTCTTCAAGTCATAACCGATATGAGCATTAGATATCACAAACGGCCGTGATTTACCCATCGAGAACATTTCAAAACTGATCTAATTCTTTGTCCGGGATCCAACCCATGGCTCAGCGGTAGACATAGTGTGTTTCAACACTGAGGTCATGGGTTCAAGTGCCCATGCAAGTCTTGTGTGGAAAAAAAAAGAAGAAGATCTGGTTCCTTGTCAGTTTGTCATTTCTAGAGAAGCATTAAAGTAATCCAGGGATGACTAAGCACTTGAGAAAACATCACAGATGTAAAATAAATAAAAAGGAGGAATTTAGGCCAATCTCAAGCTCCCTTTACAAGTGAAATACATTCATTGATAGATTGTTCTCAATTATTTTGACGACTCCGTAAGAGATTCAACTACTTATTTTCAAGACCGACAACCTTGAATCGTCAAAACTAATACATAACTCTTGTTGCCACTATTTCCTCTTGAGTACCTTCACCATCTTCTAATGCCCCTTCCGTTTGCTAGCAACTGAATGAAGTGCTCATATGTCCATGGCATGGGGTTCACATGGGAGACCTAATGTAGAAATGGAGCCAAGCGTGGGTCTGTGCGCCTGGGGAGACCTGTCCGAGCACCAAGAGACCTACATCCAGCAGCTGCCTGCAACGCACACCGCACAGGTCGTGAACAGTTCTATCTTTTGACATTGTGCATTGGTCTCAAACATGATAATGATGGGTCAGACGTGGCAATGGAAAACCAGAGGCCACAGCTCATCCACGAACCTTTTGACATCACTGAAAATATGTTATACTAGTGTTAATTTTAGGGTGCAAATGGGCAAGCCGAGGGTGTTCCTGACCTGGCTATGTAATTAATCGGGTCTGGACTTCAGTCCCAGACTTGATCAATTTGTACATGCGTCTAGTCCCATTCGGGTCGATAAGGTCTAGATGAGAGGATCCTGACCTAACCCATCTTATCTATGGGTCAGCCCTAAGATTGCTTAGTCTAATTTCTAACTCAGTAACTCCCCATTGAACATGGTTCTGGTTGGGAACTCTACTACATGTTTTCTTTAGGTAGGTTACAGGTCAATGTTAATAGCCCTAATTACTTTAATTGAAAGGAATTTTACAAGTCAGGTTTTGGTTTGGGTCGAATCTTGGGGCATCAAATCTGACCCAACAGATCTGCGGCGGATGGGTCAGGTCAATTTTCAGATTCACACATTTGATAAAGGGGAACCAGACCAGCGGGTCCTATATCAGATCCAGGCCCGTGTGTGGTGTTTACTGTCAGGTTGGGTTGATTGTCATCCCATTTGCACTCATTGTTAATTTATGAGTGTTCAATAGGGGAAAAAAGGAATGTAGATATGGAAATAAATATTTTTGGTAGTTGGAAAAAGACATGCATTGATGACTAACATGCGAGTCTGCCAAGTGTATATAAAATAGAAATGATTCTTTTTTTACTTTTTTGTAGAACAGGCGGGTCTTGTTACAAAGTTTATCTCTTTTCTTTTTCTAAGGCAAGAGCGTGGTTATTGGTTTGCACTGGGAGTCAGCTCCACCACCAAACTCCACAGGACTTGACTCAAACTTGCCCAACTCAGTTGACTGGGCAAACTGACCTGAGCATCTTGCCAAACTGGTCATTGTATTCTCATATAATTGGGAGAGTTGACTCCTGCATCTCGTCAAATTGGTTATTGTCTTTTTCTTTTTTCTTTTCCTTTTTCTCCTCTAAACTCGTGGATTTTTATTTTTTATTTTTAACTCAAGCACAAGTCTGAAACTCCGAGGAAAAGAAAGAAGCCTACCACTTGAGCTGCAAAGGGCAACATGGTCTCCGGTGGCATTCCTGCACAAATAGCTAACAAGACAGCAGAAAATGAATCAGAATTCATGTCAGAAATGAGACAATATGAATACCATGTATTGAATATGAAAGATTACCAAAATAACAATGGCAAGATAATAATGTTCTGCAAAAAGTAGAAGTGCTACTGATTATCTGAGAACAAACAGATGGCATTGGCAGAAAAAAAGAAGAAGAAGATTCTTCAGAATTATATGATGGATGAAACATTTGGTTCTGAGCAACATATCAAAACACTACTGCAGAACAGTAGAAGTTATCCAGCGTTAGAAGTGAAAGGGAAATGAAGATGCAATTGGTTTGCTTGAATTTATGTGGCAACCAACATTTTCTAATCAAGTGTCACAAGAAACTTTTGCCACTAAGGGACCACATGTAATCATTTCCTTCAAGTTTGCATGCCTTTTTCTTTCTGAACAAAGTGAAGAACAGGCATCATCTTTTGCTTCTTTTCTGCTTCAACAAGTGGAAATGGATTGATCAGATTGATACTGTGATGTGATTTGTGAAAATACAAGGCTCAGGCAACCTCTATATAAAATGGGATCTGTACTATCTTAGCAACTTTCCCGGTAAAGAAATAGAGACAAAGGTTGTCACTCACTTATAAATCAATTAGCCAAATATCCTCTGATTGCCATGTGATACTGCATTATCAGTAATACCAAGAAGAGTCTTTTGAAGTCCTCTTCATCATGAGTTGAGGCAGAATCACACTGTTCCTGTCAGTTGACAGGTAAATTCTAGTTCAACAGTGGAACCTCAAAAAATGTCTAGAGGAGAGGTCAGAAGTGTCTTGAGGAAAGATACACAGATGGTTCAAAGTCTTATAGAACAGTGTCTTCATCAATACATGAACAAGAAAGATGTAGTGGAAAACGTTTTGATTCATGCAAAAATAGAGCCTGATTTTACTGAACTTTTCTCGCAAAAGCTTGAAAAGTCACTATTTATCGCTTGGTGGTCGAATCATGCTTATTAAAGTGGCATTATCAAATATTCCCCTCTACTTTATGTCACATTTCAAATGTCCATCATGGGTGCTTTCAAGGCTTGAGAAACTTATAAGGGATTTATGGCAAGGGATGGAGGAAAAAAAAAAAATTCATTTGGTTAACATGGGAAGAGGTCTGCAAATCATACAAAGACAGAGGAGCAGGTATTGAAAATCTTAAATCCATGAACCTTGCACTGCTCGGAAAATGGTTGTGGAGGTTCAGGATGGAGGAAGGGGCGCTTTGGAAAGATCTTGTTAAATGTAAATATGGGTGCTTGGATGGGGGGTGGTGGACTAGGGACTTGTCCGCCTATAGAGCGTTTGGCTCGTAGAAAGGAATCTCTTCTGTGAAGCAGGTTTTTATGGAGGGGGGTGGATTCTCCTCGGGGAACGGTGAAAAAAAAAATCTGATTTTGGGAAGATGTGTGGGAGGAATAATCTCCCTTGAAAGTTGAGTTCCTTGATATCTTTCGTGTGGTCCCAAATCCATCTGTTGTGGTGGCAGATTGTTTCTCCCATATTGGCGGGGTGGTAGTTTGAGAGCCTCCTTGTAGGAGATCTTTTTGAAATGATGAGGTTGAGGAATTTGTGGCTCTCCTAGATCATATTCACCTCTTTGTCCCATCCCCTCCCAATCCGAACATGATGTTATGGAAGATTGATAAATTGGGAATATTTTTTGTCAAATCTTTCTACTCTCTCACGCAAGGAGGTTTTGGAGAGGGGCAACGGAGTTTAACAAGTTCGTTTGGAGCTACAACGTTCCTCCGAAGTTCGCCATGTCTGGATGGTTGGTTGGTAGGAAGAAAGAGAGTCCTCACCATTGACAATCTCCAGAAAAGAGCGATGTGATTCCTAACGTGTGCTCATTGTGCAAGCAAGATGAGGGGACTGTGGATCATCTTTTCGTGCATTGCCCTTTTGTGGGACAGATTTGAGAGGACATTCTGGGTCGTTTTCAGTTGATGTGGGCTGCTCCGGAATCAGTTGGTGTCCTCTTGATTACTTGGCGTGGGATGTGCTTCAGGAAAGAGATGAAAACGCTTTGGAGAATGGCTTTACTTGCAATTTGGTGGGCTGTGTAGTAAGAAAGAAATCATAGGTGTTTTGATAATTCTAGCAAGTCGGTTCAAGGCACTACTCAAAGGGCTAAATTGCTGGTCATTGATGGACTTATTAAGTTCCAAATTTGAAGGGATGTAATTTGGTTTTTCTTGGCATGTAATTGGGCCGCCTGCTCGGCGTCTCTTATCTTTTTGTTTTTGCCTTCATTTCGTTTGCTTTCTCTTTTTTAATAAAATTTCGTAATCTTTCCAAAAAAAAAAAAAGCTTGAAAAAGAGAATCGAGAATTTTTCCAGGTATGGTTCAACACTAGATAATGATTTTCAGCAAGTTGGTTGAACAAGAGGTTGAGCTCATGCATAAGATACGCCCAACTGGATTCACTTCTTTACATATTTCCAATGGATCCCATACCTTGCCATTGAACCAAAGTCCGGTATCTTGTGCTGCAGGACATACAATAATTCCTTCAAGACCAGCCATGTGAACTAGCTATCAGGCCCATCAAGGGCTCTCACAAGTGGTGGGGAGTCAATGCATCAAGATATGCAGACTGCTGATGATGCCATTGCTCATGCCAAGAGGATGGATATTGTACGAAACCTGCTCTCAACTTGGAACTCACAAACGGGAATGCTACAAGGAATGAACTAGATGGGAATCAAACGTGGTGATTCTAAAATTCCCACAATTTTAAACGTGCTATCGTCACCCATTTAAATTGTGTTGTCATCATATAACCGGTATGTGTAAAAACAAATCCTGTGTGGTGTCATATGAAACAAAGCACCTGAATCCAAAATCTATTGATGATTCAAATTCTCTTGTGGAATCATGAATAACAACAATTCCCTTTCCTTGGATGAATCGCCTTTTGCAGCTAGGTTTTCTCAAAAACCTTTTAAATCCAATGCTTGATCATGCGAACCGGGTTTGAAAATTTTCTGATTTGCCTTCATGAGTAACATTTTTTACGCAAGTGGTCATTCTTTCTACAATTCCAACACTTCCTTCCTTTGTGCCCTTTCGACTTTGATCTTGTTTGATCTCTCGCATTGGTACCTCTCTCAGTAAATCCTCCTCTAACCATCATGGCATCACCAGAAGATTCCTCATGTATTTTTTTATGAGACTTTCGACAAGCAATGCAGACATGGCTGACTATATGTTGAGATCTGGACAGTTGTTGAGATTCATAATCAAACCATCCCATCAATCTCGAATCGAGCAAAGCAGAAGTGCAACATTTTCTTCATCGTTAATTTTCACATCGACCGCCATCAATCTGCTAATCATGATATTAAACTCATTCAAGTGTTCTTAGAAAGAGGACCCTTCATCTACCTTTAAGCTATATGACTGTCGTCGATGGAAGTTCTTATTTGACATTGATTTCCCTTCATACAAGTTCCACAATTTGTCCCATAAACCTTTGGCGGTGGTTTGATCAGACATGTTGAACGAAACTAAATCATCTAGATCGAGAAGTAGATCCACCCTAGTTAACTAGTTTCTCCTAAAAACTCCATCTTTAATCTCTACGGGCTTCTTTTCTTTTCTTTATACTACAATTGCACAGTCTTCCTCCACCAATACCGTGTTCATCTTTAATTTCTACAACGCGTAATTGGATCCTTCGAACTTCGACACCTTAAATCTAGTAGAACTCAATCTAGCCATTTAAAACAATTGCAACACAAACGCATATATCAATCTTGTGCTAAGAGGCTTCTCAACCTTTTGTTTGATACCAATTGTTGCGGAAAAACACCCCTAAACAATAGGCAAAGAGAAGCAAAACCACAAAAGAAAAGGGCAAAACAAAGCCCAAACATATCTATTATATACCCAATAAGTACCAATACACAATGGGGGTTGGTCCCATTTTTCGTGAGTGAATGCACAATACTTGTTCATCATTCAAATGATCCATTCGTAAGAATTTTTCTTTATTCATTTTATCCTCCTTCATGAACTTTCGAATCTATGGATAAAATACGATAAATGGCAATATTATGAAGACAATAAACATAAGGGTTGCGCTGGTTGAGGGACTTAATCTAACACCTTACGGCAAGAGCTGACGACAACCATGCACCACATGTGTCCACGTTCCTGAAGGCACCTCTCTTTCAAGAGGGTTCACAACATGTTACTATCAATGCATAAGCAACTAAAGAGTACATGTGTTTAGCTACCAAGGAAGCAATAACCCATAAAGAGGCTAGAGCAAGACTTCATTGAAAATGAATTGAATTATTGATTGTGTCATTAAGACCCTTATGACCATGTCTCAATCGACCCCCAAGCCAAAGGGAAAAACAAGAGACGAGGTACGGAAATTTACATGGTTAAGCAATATGCTCACATCCACGGGGTGACAACATGGAGGTTTCTTCTTAACTAAAACAAGAGAAATCAAGTGTGCATGTCTCACCTCTCTCTCTCTGACCCTTCCACTGTACAATCTCTCAACAAGTTATCACCCTTCAGGAAGATCACCCTCGGCGTCTATCTACATGTGTTCCCCTTATATAGACAACACATCCATGGAGAGAGCACCAAAGCCTACCCAAACTAGGCTTCATACGTACGGACCCAAGAGAGGAGAGGAGAGGAGAGGAGAGGAGAGGAGATGATGTGTCCTTATGAGAAATGTCCATAGGCATTTAACACTGACTTCCACCATTCAACATGCTATGCCTTTCTTTGAACGTAGAATTCAATTAGTCAGGGGACACTTTTGCTAGCACAAGAAGCTGTTTGGGCAGTGGTTATGGCATTAGTTCACACAAGGAGTCTGAGGTTTACATGGCTACTGCTACTATAACCTGTGGAATCATGAAGGGGTCTTCTTATTTGGGGCACGTGTAAAATACAGACCAACCTTAATGTGAAGTTGATCATGGGAATGGACAATTTACACCATGGTCTAGTTTCATGCAGGGAATTTTGACTACTGATCCCTCTTTTCAATATTTGATATTATATATATAGGGCTTCTTTACAGACAAATACACATATGCATGTGTGCATATCTATTATACAAAAACATTCATGCTAGCACAGTTGGAGAAACAGACAAATAAAACAATGTAAGGACTGGGGTCCACATACCATAAAGGATTACCCCAATAAATGCATCTCCAGCACCAGTGGTGTCAATGAGTTCTGAAGGCGGTATCTTCTCTGCCGTTCCCACAAGTAACTTCCCACTCACTGTACCAATCCCACCAGCACTCAGCCTCATCTTCGACTGGAAATGATAAATAAACAAAAATGACTGAATCTCATATGTTTGATATCTTTGACTTCAAAGATCATCACAATCATATTAAAGAACATTGTAGTCACGAGAGGCTACAATCAATCAGATTTTGGAAGTGATCTAACAACCTGCGTCTGCTAGAAGAAATAAAGCAATCAAATGCAAAAAGATTCTTCCAAGAAAGAACCACTAACTAAATTGTGAAGCTGCAAATCTAGGTTTGTATTGATTGATGGTCGTGGCAGTGGTGAAGTTTGGAAAGACAACAAAAAAATTGGAGCTGTTTTCAGAATTTGGGTTTTGGAGCGGTAAACAGTTTTCAGAGTTAACACCAACAATATTGTCCACTTCGAAACTAGAGGGAAATCAGTAGTCAAAAAAGTAAAAAGGAAAAAAAGAAGCATCTTCAACATTCTGTTTCATCAAACAGGAAGGGACAAAAAAAAAGGAAAAAGAAAAAAGAAAAAGAAGTTAACTTTGTCCTAGGGTTGAGGCTCTGATGAATCGGGCATGGTTTACAACCTTGAGGTCACAAGTTTGATCATATACCACACAGCAGATTTTAAAGAAAAGAAGTTCATGGATATACCTTGGATGAGAGACATGTTGGAATGGCCTTAGTACTGTCGATCTTCAGCTTCAATGACTCCAGTAAGCTGTCTACATCTATTTCTTTTGATTCTGGCTCTTCTATTACAGGTGATATTTCATTAGTAAGTACAAGAATTCAAAATTGATCAAAGCGACAAACCACAACAAGATCATCCATGTCCCATCCCCACCCTCCAAACCCAGAGTTTGCCCATAGTGTGTCTTTCACCAAAGTCTGCAGCTAGTCTTGGACTCACCATTTGAGCTTCTCTCAAGCATTATACAGCCATCCCCTCCAAGGGTCACAATTACAAATTTGAGATGTGGTAATCTCAGCATCATGGATACTAGTGCACTTGGAACTGATGGGGCTGTTGTCCATGCCTGCCATAAGACATAATTTTAAAATTCTTGAATATGATGCATATATGATATTGTCATTACCTTTCAAAAAATAATATTACAGCATCAAAATATTAGAATATACAACATACAACCTAGGAAGCTCTTCACTTGCAATCAAGGAAACATGAAACAAGCATAATTCCTAATCAGAATCTGGCATGAAAATTTTCTAGCATGAGTCCTAATTATGCAGAATCATGACAACACATTTAGAAAGTTATGTAACAAACCATTAACTTACCTGAGGAAATTTTGCAGAGCACACGACATAATCTGCATGATTAAGAAGATCATCCAAACCCTCCCTCTTCCTTTCTGCATCAATTAAGATGGGTATTTGCATGCGGGTTGCCTGCACTGGAAGAATTCCAGAGTAGCTGTTTACTACCACTTGTCACTGGTAGTAGGACTAAGCCAACAATACAAAGATAAGCACAAAAAAGGTGAACTGAGAATGGGAATCCTGTGTGTGGGACTACTTCATCCTGTCACAAGCTTACAATATGAGTAGAAATTTGTTACTGGATGTGCTAGGAGGTTGGCTTTGGCAATTTACAAGAATGCTTTCTTGCATTCAATTCTAGGAAAGGGGAAGATTTTTTCACTCTCTCAACAATCATGTGGCAGACAAGTTCTCTCTGACTTTGTGAAAGCTAGCCTCATCACATAGGGATGGTTTCCTCTCTTTTTGAGTGTGACACAGGGACCAAAATTTTGGTCCTATAAATATCATACACAATCTGGTGACAATTCTTGCCTATTATCTTGGATCAATAGCACAAACAATCTAGCGGTTTAAGAACGGTGGGAAAAAAGACTGACTGAATAAAGACGAAAGGATTGTAAAAGGAAGCATCAATAAAATGATGATTACCTCTTTTGCAATAACTAAAGCAGTCTCATGCAATCTTCCATCAAAATAGACAAGTCTTGCACCGTCCAATGCAGAGAACAAACTTGATTGCAAAAGGTCACCTGGAGTCATGGGAGGGTGTCCAGGAGTATGAATACAAGTACGAGTTTTCCTGGAAATAATGACCAAATTAATCTAGCAAAGAATGAAATGTTCTTGCTAAACATAAAATGCTTCTTCATCATAATCCAAGGAAATCTAACTTTACTTAGACATGATTTAGGAAAATAGATCATATTGCATATCATTAGAAGGGAAAGAAAAATGATGAAAAATAGGATCAATTAACTAGGAATCCACAATTGCGGAAACCCTTTCATTGTAGAGACATTTCAAGGTTATTTTATTAAGATAGGCAAACAACAGTCATAGAGATTTGAAGAAAAAACATCAATAGACCCTAGAATCACCCAAAGAATTCCAAAAAGCTGGAAAAGAAAAACCCATACCTCCCTAGCAAAAGAGCAGTGAAGGAAAACATGATTAACCGATTCCGCATCTTGCGGATAGAGAGGGCAGAAATTCGGGGAAAGCGGAGAAAAGAGTCTGGAGGCTGAGCCGTCTAGCCATTCTGTGGGCTTTATAGTTAGAAAGAAACAGTCGGGCATTCAAGAACAAAAGCGCCACAGCGAGATGTCTTTAGGAGGGCAAAATCTTTGGTTATAGAATGGGTGTTGGCTTCAGATAGCTCCTTCCTTTTCCCATTGGGGTGGAAGTAGGCAGTCAGCTAATGGGTTTTCTGTTTTTCCTTTCATTCTTTTGTATATTTTGGCTTTGGCCTCTCAATTAAATTATCATCTTTCAAAAAAAAAAAAAAAAAGTCAGAGAGATTTAATGTTGGGAACTGGCTAGGATCCAACAGAGATCGAGAAAACTGGCAAAGCATAGGAACTGCAATTGTGAGAAATAAGCTGCAGGACAAATAATGTCTTATTATTCCCTTTAGGATAAGTTAATGCAGGGGCATTTTCACACCGGGCTCGAGTGGGGTCGCCTGTGGGATGCAGGGACACACTTGGGATGGGCGGGGCCCACGGGGGAGGTCTCGTGTTCGAGACTCCTCACCGGCGGTGATTAATGCGCATTTCACACTGGGCTCGAATGGGGTAGCCTGTGGGATGCGGGGACACACTCGGGGTGAGCGGCCCGTGTGAGGCGGTACTCATGTGATTTGGGGCCCACGAGAGGGGTTCGACCAAGGTCCTAACCCACGAGATGCGGGGCCTGGGTTATGAGATAAAGGGA
Organism: Magnolia sinica; assembly: GCF_029962835.1. Classification (NCBI taxonomy): domain Eukaryota; kingdom Viridiplantae; phylum Streptophyta; class Magnoliopsida; order Magnoliales; family Magnoliaceae; genus Magnolia; species Magnolia sinica. Next base: position 108,034,846 of record NC_080575.1, read on the forward strand.
TTAATTCGTCATGCTCTAACAGTTCGAGCTTTTAGAGCAAGTGGTTAATTGTCCTGCATCACAAGTTGTCAGACAGCCCACAACCTTGCAAGATCTCCAATGCCAGTGTTGCAGTTTATGAGTTGCTGGCAGTTGTAGAGAATTCCAAGTGATTTAGTGGAGCCAAACCAAAGGAAAAAAGAAATATTTACAGCAGTTATAGTTCACTTTTTGCGAGGAAAAGATTGTTCCACAGAGCCTTGAGTGCAAGATTAGAGAGGATGGTGAACAGGTAGGACAAGTGAAGGATTTTATGATGGGATTCTGCGGGGAGCATGGCACAGTGCAAAAAAAAAAAAAACATATAAATACTGGATTGCTGAGTTCTAAACCCAAAAAAACATAGTTGATATATATATTTCAAAAAGCTGTGTTGTTTCCGAAACTTCAGCATGCATTAGAAGAAAGATCCTTACGTTTCATTGTCAACAATAACATAAGTAAATGGTGAATTTCCCTCCTCCGCGACCTGGAAATAAGAATGAAGGAAATTGGTCAAGACTACACAGAAATGCTACATCTAAAGGCAAAAAGCTCCTTAACAAGGATTCAAAACGGCAGTAAATATATGAACACAAGACTGAGGCCTCGAACAGACGTGATAGCTATTGGAAATGTGATCCACAGTTCAATAATATAAATTGTAATAACATTTTATGATTCAATAATAAATGAACTATGAGAACACACAGAACACCACCTGACAGTTATTGCTCCTAGTGACAGCGAGGGCCTTCAGGACGGATCATATAATGCAAATGGAATAGCTACTTTCTGTTTCCTCCAAAGTCATTTTTTGGTCATAGCATTCTCCCAGCTGTTTGGGGCAGGCTGTGCAAATCTTTTTTCGCCATTCATTGTTCTCTAAATCCCTATCCTCAAAAGGTGAACAAGCCTTTTATCCCTTCCCTCCAACTCAATCCCAGTCTTTCGAGGTCTTCTTCTCATCCTCTTTTCAGGCCCTTTTCCCGAAATCGAAGTCCCCTCCCATCGGCATTATTTCTACTTCCTGCGGCATGTGAACAAAACCATCTAACGAACTCTCTATCATATCATCTCCTATTAGCGCTACTCCTGGGCTGCTTAGAACGTCCACATTCTTAATTCTATTATTGCTAGCCCATCTCTACATCCAGATTTCTGCGATGCTCATCTTCTAAGCATGTTGTTTCCTAATTGCCTAACACTCTTGCCCCACGCAGCTTAACCAGTCAAAAGTGATCGTCTAATTTTTCCCTTGAGTTTCATTTGCATGCGACATACACACAAGACTCTAGAGGCACATCTTTTTACTTCACCCAGCCCTAATTCTATTGGAAACATCCTCATCAATCTCTACATCCTTCAGAATTATAGAGACACAGTAAGAAAACATGTTGCTTAAGAGATCTCTTGGGCATCAACTTCTAACTAAAGCCCCGCCTCTATACCTTTCCTAGTAAGTTGCATTCCACATAATCTATCTTGTTCCCATTAATTTTTAAACCTCTAGAGTTTAGAGTTGATCGCCAAACCTCCAATTCAGCATCCACCCCTCTCTAGTCTCGTCAACCAGCACCACACCATCTGCAAACAATATAAACCCTCCAATTGAGCATCCGCCCTCTCTAGTCTTGTTGAGCAGCACCACACCATCCGCAAATATCATAAGCCAAGGAACATAGGCCATTTTCCAATCACATTGAGTTAAAAAGATTGTGGAGTTGAATGCACAAGAAACAAATGAAATCTGTGAACTTTTTTCTCTTCCCAAAGGGGAACAAACTGCTAAACTTCGTATATCTTTGAAGTAAAGAACTTTGTAGATGGCTCTACTGAAAGAATTAAAGCAAAATCAGTTGCAATGTGACACTCACAACTCAGTGAAAATGCTTGGAATAAGATCTCTAGCTCAAAGTGAAATGTCATCACAAAAGTAGGGCTATCTGTCCAAGCCTCAAAAAGTTGGAGGCTTAGGGGGGCCACTTGATGTATAGCTTGGATGCCCCGCATATGTGTGCCCGTGTGTGGAGGTGTGTCTGGGCGTAGCACGGCTCTAGTTATCCTAACTTCAAGATAAAGAGAGGAAAGGGAAAAAAAAGAATAGTTGTCATGATAAATAAAAGAAAAACAAGTAGTAAAGTTAGATATTGGCAAGTTCATAATGAGTAACAATGCACTGTCTCAACAATTACCACCATATAAGAAGTATCTACACCATCAGCTTCTAGTTCTTCCAGCACACTTCTCCCCTGACCATCATTAGCAACCTGGCGAAAAAAAACAAATGCATGTGAGTCAGAAGACCCAGAATTCAAGTGAACCCAATGTGCACTTAAACTCCTGGAATTCAGACTGAAGATAAAAAAACTAAAAAATAAAATAAAAACACCACCTACAGTAGCATTTTTTGTTTATCAAGAAATTTTTTTCTTCTTCATCTATGTCATCTGCTTTCATAAACTAACATTTTATATAATCACATACATGTTTGTGTGTGTCGGGTGACATATAACCATATGATTATTTGGACATGCACACATGTCTGGTTTCCTGAGCCCCCTCTCTTTGACAACTAGTCTGTGTGTGTCTGAGTTACATCGATAACAGCACAATATAAACACCCAAGGCACAGGAAGATGAACAATTTGTAATAGTACAAGAAAACCATAAAAAATAACAACAACAACATGGACGAATTATCTTGTTCAAATCCGATTTCCTCCAATCAAGTAGAGAAGAGAAGAAATGAGAATAGAATGCAAAACCTTAGAAATCACCCTCGGGGTCAGACCCAAACGTGCGGCACTAGTTAAAGCATTCCCTGTATTGCCACCTCCTTGAACCTATACAGACACATCATAGCATCAACCATCAAAGTTATAAGCTGTTAGACGCCTTTAGATTACTTTCCATATCAAAATCATGTTAAACAACAATCCCCTTAAACACGAAACTGATAATGGATGTATGGAGAAGTAGCGGTCAGATAACAAATTCTATAACATCTTTTACAATATGCATCCACATCAGTATTGCATTAGAATTGCAAATGAATTCAATGCGTCCACCATAGGTTATGTTATGTCCACCATGTTTGCTTTTACCTTCAAGCTCGTGCTGCGTATCTTATCGTCGGGTTTAGGATATGTAGCCACGGTAGCCAAGAAGTCCAAGCCAACTGCACCACAACCTACCTGCAAAATAACGCCTCTGTTTCAGCAGAATCCATTAAAGGCGAGAGAGATGGTTTTGCTAGCATGTGCCGGAAGGCTCCGTCCATTAACCAGAGCCGATGGCGAAAAGAGCTACATCAACAGCTCAGATCGATTGGTTCTGTAAATGCACATTAGAGCAAGAAGGACAAAGGGGAGGAAAGTAAACCCACGACTATCCGTTTCTCTGGCAAGGCAGGGAGAGGAGATGGAACATCTGCATACACCATCGATGATGACAACGACGACGACGACGACATCTCAGCCCTGAAATTTCCACTCGAGGAAAAAAAGTCTATATATTAGAATGTTTTTCCTCTCTCTCTCTCCCTCTCGTAGTTAATTTATGTACCTGAGGAGGAAGGTTGAGTTGTCATTAATAGGGAATTTGGGGCGGAAAGGGAATGCTAAGACAGGAGGTTTCAGTAGCAGCAGCCTAGTTGCTGAAGTTGTGGTGATTGCGCTGGGACATGAGGAAATAGAAAGCATTTTCCCTGGTTGGTTTTGCTTCTTTATTTCTTTATTTCTTTATTTCTTAAAGGGTTACTACTGCTTCGTGAGGTAATGGAAGAGCTCTGTCCTTGTGTTTTTGGATTGGGAGATTGCCCTGCAAAGAATGATTGAATCAAAAGAAAGGCGTGTTTGGCCGGAGGATGGGATGGTAAAATCCCGTGATATGCCAAACGAGCCAAACAGACCCGATGAACTTGTCCCGGATATAGCAAATCTATGGATCTTAAACAAAACCACTGACATCACCATCATTACCTTAAAATTGATCCCATCCCTCTTAATCCCGTTCAATCGTGCCTAAGGCATATTTGGTTAGACAGATTACAAGGGATTGGAAGGTAAAATCTCCAGATATGTCAGGCATGCTAAACAGACTCGGTGAACTTATCCCGGATATGCCCGGCCAAACAGTGCATTGGTTATCCCAGGCTTTCAATAGCTACAACTACAGGGACCTGATCCAGACTGATTATCCGTTGCCTCTGGGTCGGCATACGTGGACGAGATCGGAACCGTTCCTTCAGTGGGTCAGTGAATGGGCAACAGACCAGATATCCCGCTGCTCGGACGAAAAGATCCGAACGTGTTAATGGATGTGGTACAAATGAGTACTTGAAATATACAAAAATCGGGAATGGTTCATGTTAGGTTGTAGCATGGACATCATCTGAACCATCCATGTGTTGGGCCACCATTGGATAGCCAACACAGCGAAATTGCAGGGTTCAAGTGATCGGTGTTTCACAGTGGTGGACATTTGCATTGTTTTGACTGTCCATTGACAAATGGGAATGTCATCTGGCCCATCACTTGATAGACGGTCAAGATGGCAGTTGGTGGGACATCAGGTAATCAAGATAGGTGAAATGGTATCCATCGTTAGAAACTAGTACAAGACTTTCAACGGACCCGGGCCTGAGGTTGGCTTCATCCGGGATTTTGCACGATTTGGGCCCGGCCTGACAGGCTGGTATTATTCGAACCTTTTTTTTTATGCCTGGCCCGATCTCAGCCCATTCACAGCCCTACGTACAACACACCTCTATCTTCTGCGTGACAGAGAAGTTGGTGGATGAGGGCGGTCTGTACTTGAATACCGCACCTACGTCGGTACTGGGTGTTGCTGGTAAAGCCCAAATGAGTGAGACAGGGTTTGGCTGATGATCCCAACACCAGTCGGCTAGCTCGTGTTAAAGCCATATGGGCCCCACCACGACGTATGTGTTTTATCCACACGTCCATTCATTTTGCCGGATCATGAGTCCGAAAATGAGGCTAATCCAATGCGCAAGTGAACCATTTCATCCCAAAAATAAAATTTTAAAAAAAAAATGTGAAGATTGAATGCTTACGGTTGAAAACTTTTTCAGGCCATAGGAGCTTTGGATCAAGCTTATATTTATGTTGGATGGCAAATAAACAACACGGCCTTAAAAAAGTATTTAATGATAAGCGTTCAATCCCTATTATTCCTATGGCGTAGTTCACTTGAGCTTTGAATCCACTTATTTAAAATGAGATGCTAAAATGGTTGGATAGAAAATGATGCTTATCCACTTAAACTCATCCACTGGTTATTGTCCTAAGGAGCTCTTATCGCTTTCTTCTGATTGTACCACTTCCCTTTTCTCTAATTTAGGTGACGAGGTTTCTCTTATCTTTAATCTAGGAGGGGATCTCTTTTCCTTATCACCGAGTATGATTTTTTTTTCGCTTCCTCTTCTTTTCTTCTCAGCCAAGGTGTGAGTTTCCTGTACCCCTGGTCTTATATTCCTGACTTCTTTGACCTTCGGGGATTAATGAAATTTTCCTTCTAAAATAAGATGACTTACCTGCCATGAGAAGGAAAATTTTGCTACATTAAATGCAGTGTGTTGCAACAAACAGGCTATTCCTACTTGTGGCAAGCAGAAGATCCAGATCCGTCGATAAAATACACACATCATGCTGGCTCACAGGGTCATTAGTCAAACCACGTGCAGAAAGAAGGTTGATCTAAATCTCAGGTGGACCGCGCTATAAGAGATGGTAATGATTGAACAATCACCGTAAAAATCTTCTCGCGGGATGCAAAAGTTATAAATCAAGTTCATATTTGCGTTTTCCTTTTATCCAGGCCTATATGATTATGGGCATTCAATCATCACATTATAGTGGGGCCTAGGAAGTTTTTAATGGTGGGCGTTTAATCATCAAAGTCTACCGTGTGGTCTACCTCAGATTTACATCTACCTCAATTTTGAGCTCATGCCCTAAAATGAACTAGCAAAATGGACAATAAACATGAATAAAGCACATACATTATGGTGCGCCCATAGAGCTTTTCCAGTAGATGTGTGCCACGCTACGCAATCCCAGTTCAGACCATTTATTCAGCAGGCCTTACAATGGGAGGACCACAGATCACCATACCACATCAATTAGATGACATAACAGATCTGTGACATACTGACATTGGAAGTGGGTTATGGCCAGGATGTCTGAATCTGATTAGCGTGGCTTCTTATCTGTTGACCATGCAGAGTACTGCCCACTGGATGAACGGTACGGATGACAACGTCTCCCCCAACTTGATCCAGCAAGGTGTGCAGGATTTTGCATTCTTTGGTTTGAGTTGGCCAAGGTTGAAAAGTGGGGTACAACAACCGATGATCCTGACCGTCATTGGATGGGACCCATCTATGATGACTGCCACAAATCATTCCAGTTGAATGATCCTGTCCATCCAATCGACCCCCACATTTTTTGTTGCTGTGTTCTTTTGTATCATCAATCGGACAGCTAGCACCGCCTGATCAATGTGACTTACTTTGAAATGCGGTGTGATCCACCACCCAATGACTGGTCCAGATCATGAACCATGTGCATCAAGTACAGGTTAGGTGCCCGTTCTTCCAGCTGAAATAGCTTTTAGATGTAGCAGATCATTTGGCACAACCATCAGAGCCATGATGCCGGTGCAAATTCCTGTGGGGCCTATCGATGATCACTAACAACCATTGGTCATGATCAGATTATTCAAGCCCTCCAACTAAGGGGGAGAAAATGGTGTTACCAGCCATTTTTGTAAGCCTTGAATCGGATGTTTGTGTCATCCAATAGAGGTGAATTTTGGGTCATGCACAATCCACGTTGAACACCACAAATCCAATGGTCCACCACAATCACAGATGGACCACATGAATCCTACCGAGGAATTTGCACCGTAATAAAGAAGTTTTGATCGCGACTGTTCATCAAAAGCGTCCAAAACAAATAAGTATAAGAAACGGAGTAGAGTTCTTGCAGGTTTGCAAGAAATGGAAGGTCACGTTTTAGCAGATCCAACATGTACATGTCTGGTGCGCCCATAGGGCAGTAGCTTTGGACCACCGCATGGATGGGCCACAGCCTGAAAATAGCAGCAAGAGGATGATTCTATGGACCCGATCAGTTCTATTTTCACCTATTCAACCGCTTGGAGGACCCATAACAGCAGCTACGGCAGATTGATCACAGCAGCCCACCAGATCAACGTTGTACCACCGCAGTGGCTTTTAGGTCGCAGCCTTTCCCATAAAGGCCCACTAGATCGATGGTGCCAAATCACCATATCAAGGTTGTATGATAGCAGTGGCTTTTAGGTTGCAGCCAGTCCCCATTATGGCCCACCACATCAATGGTTCCAACTCACCAAAGGCATGTGCCCTGTAAAGTGGATGCTGAATACCTGTCTTTCCAAGATCATACACCACAATCTATTGCCTACCAGGCCGTCACACTCCTTCAAGATCATACACCATCTTGAGATAGTAGTCAATCTTGAGGCAGAATGGACAGCTTTAATATCCTATACAGGCTGTGAATATAGGTTTGTTAATTCCACTGCATCCACGTGTGAGATCTGAGCTTTCCATCAGGTGAGCCACACCGTTTAGATCTTCTGGCATAAAAATCAGGCCATGTAACACCTCAGGAACCACAGTGATATCAAAACAAATGAATGGCTAAAAAAATAAATAATCATCCGTCAATTTATTTGGTATGTCGTGGCCCACCCAAAGAGAGAAATTGTCTGATTTTTAGGCAGAAGATCCAATTAATATTACCAACCTTACGAAAAGCTCATATCTAACATGTTTCATACTTGCATGTGTGCCAGGCGTGTGGATGTGTTCAGCTCCATGAGCGTGTGGACCATGTATAACCCATGCACAAGATCATTCCTTGACAAAAGATCAAGATCGCGCCCAATTTTAAAGAACTGGCACAATACAAAAGGAACTTGGCAAAATCCCCACCATCAAATAGACTCGACACAACTTTACCGATGTTCATGAGAAATACATGCAATCCCATTAACATGAGATTTTGCTCTTTCCAGCCATCTCCAAAATGAAAGAACAAAGACTGTGTACACCCCTACCTATAACAGAGGGGGAAAGGGACAAGGTACAGATTCGTGGCAGAATGGTACCTTTAGAAGATGAAAATAGAAGATTATTTGGGATCTGCCTTTTGCTTCTTTGATTTGTGCGCTTTTGCCTCCTTGTTCGTCTTAGCTTCCCGCCGTTCCCTCTTTAGACCCTTCGCATCGTTAGATAGCGCCATGTCTCCAACCTAATAATATATGCATTCTGGGTCAAGCCAATGGAATAGAAATGAAGCAATCTTAACTACTAGTTAGGGTGCAAGTGGGCCAGGAAGCCTGGCTGATCATTAAACTGCTTTTTTAAGGACTTACTTCCTTACTCATGCCTCGACTCACGAGAGTTTCAACACCAGGTCATGGGTTTGAGTACTAATTGTGGTTAAATCCTACTGTGGTGTGAGTGCGTGGGTGCGTGTGAGGAGAGTGTGTGTGTGTATTAAATAAATAAATAAATAACTAAAACACGGTGTATGACACTTGATATGCAGGACTCTGAAATTGTACATGGAGCATACAAATTGTGGAACTGACTGTTGCTAAGTCACAAAATTAGATTCATTAGACAATTTTAACCTCGGATTCATGGACACTAGTTGAAATAGGACAATTGGATCATCTTTTTTTTTTCCTTCTCATTTTAACCACCCAATAAATGTCCACCGATCCAATAGTCAGATAATCAAACAATCTAAATTTTTAGTTCACCATATGTCTAAACTAAGACACATAATTTGGACAGTTAATTGAATTATGTGCATGACCCATATGCAATTCCTAAGTAATTTCCAAGTACCTGCCTATTATCTGTCACACTCTACCAGAGTATCAAAGTTTTCCTCACTACTTTTGGACAGATTGAGATGAATCTAGATGCCCATGAGATGGGTTTGATCTGAATTTTCAGGCCCCTCAATGAATAGGTCCAAGAGGCTCATCAGAAGAGCCGGCCATGCCTACCCTAACTAATTTAAAATTTTCATGCTGAGTCCTTGGCTAGCAGGCTGGGCCAGGACTGGTCTCAGATCCTTGACAAGGGGGCTGGCCTGGGCACAGGCATTTAGAACATGGAGACTTGGACAAGCGTCTGCCCATCACTTTTGCACCCCTACCCCAGTTCGAATATGTTAAAAAACGCACCTGTTGATCAGGAATGTATATCTTCCCAATTTTCCCTTGTAGCACATCGCGGCTAACATTTTTCATCTGCAAGTGAACAAGTAGCAGGCTCTTAAGCATACATTACAAAATCATCGAATGAAGAATTTAAGGCAAGGAGTACAATGATTTCAACCTTCTTCTTAGGCTGATCTGACGCAGTTTTCATAGCTTGCTTCTTGACGCCTTCATTGGGAAGACGATGCCGCCGGACTACAAAGTCCATGGAGGGTCCCACTTCTACAAGTTCCATCCTAGGGACAACTGTGCCTGACCTTTTAAGCCGCAGGGCACAGTGTGTGAAAAATACTGTGTTCGGAGACACGGCTGTAAATACATAAGCCCGGTCAACCCCAGCAAGATTGAGAGTTTCTACAACCTGCACAAATTGCATCAAGGTTTTCATTTCGCATTCTTTGGTCAGTATTATGTCAATGTTTTCAAGAAGAATTTTAAAAGGTTGAGGAAAAAAAACCCAAGCCTCGGCATGTACCTCTCCCCGGAACAGATCGAGCAGAACTTCCTTCAAATGTTTCAGCTCCACTACATTCTCAAAACCATCTCCAATGAAAGCAATGAAGGGTTTTGACCCAACTCGTGGAGCTAATTTCTTATCGTATGAAAATGACTCCATGGCTTTGAAGTTCTCCACACCAACCTCAACAAGATCGTAAATGTGGTGATCGTAAGTCCGTCCCATAATTAGATTGTTTGGCCGTTTCTTCGAATGAGAACCAAACTGCAAAAATAAATAAATAGTCATTGCTTCCCTAAGGGGCTACAAGAATAAATTCCACAAAACAAGATAACACCCTGCTGAGAGAGACCATGGATGGAACATGGTCACAAGATTGGACATTTTACACAAAATTGAATTTCAGACATGATATGGCTGAAACCTAGCCTTTTTTCTGATGAAGATAACTAGCCTGTCCTGACATATTTGGATATATCATAGATTAACCAGAAGAAGAAGAGTATTTGGGTATCATAGATTTAGAGAAATCAACAGATTCACAATCTAAGGGGTAAAGAAATTGAAATTTTTCTAATAAAGGCTGGCCTAGTGTAATGTAGCTATGGTGCTTGCATGTTGAAAGGTTATATTTTATGGGAAATTTCAGTTGCACACCTATATTTGTTCTAACTACAGTTGTTCCTAGGTCTTTAACATACTTTTGTACACCCAATTAATTAGCCAATAAAAAATAATATCTTAATGACTAAATACCTCTCTATAGTTTAGGGCTCAAGATTACCTACTCAATATGATTTTGATTACGCAGTCAATCTACAGTGGGTCCCATTGATTCTCTGGCCCAATGATGGTCCAGATGATATTCCCCCACCTACATATATTTTCTAATGGGTGGAGTCGCAAGTTTTGATACTTCAGATTACCAAAGCAGAATATGTTTTAGGAATTACTTTTCCAGAGTACGTCATGTTAATAACCATGCATCCACCCACTAGATACATGGTACCCATGTACCTCAAATCCAAATCATCCAATTTGTGGGACATAGAGTCAATGGGACCTTTCCAAAATAACACATCGAGCAGTGATCCTACAATCCATTCATTGACCATCAAACATAGGGCGAGACGGTTAAAAAGAAAAAAAGAAAAAATCAATGGTTCAAATTTTAGCAAGCGTCCACCATTAGGATGCTTTCAATGGTCCAATAAATTGAACTTTTGGGTGAAGTCTATGTACTATAAATCCATGATTTGGATGACTTGAAACTTTGGATAGAGGTGCATGGTTGCCACGAGTATAGAAGCTGCATACATGCATTGAGAGGATTGTATGTGGTGGCAAACATTAGGAGACCACTATATATAGGTCAACTCCACAAAATGAGAATTATTGGTACATCCTAAACTTTGATAAGTGCACATTCATTTGTTTAATTTAGATTTAACCATCCATTATCAATCTACCAAAAAGCTATTAAGGGTACTAACATACTTAATTCCTCGGTTTCTTTCCAGCCAAATACAACACAGTTGCATGGATTGCAGCCTTCCAAAGCAACGAACCAACGGGGTTGCAGAAACGCCCCACCAACAAGAGAATAATGCACGCACTGCTTCCAAGGACAGCCACATCATGTCAAATCCAGTGTTTTAGATAGCAAATAGTCTGTAGCATATGCTCACCCCTCTAAAGCATGAGGCATAAGTAACATAGCGTGTAGTTTAAGCTACAGGCTACATATAAATTTTTAATTAAACCAAAAACAATCATACCAACAAGCCAACTACCTTAATTAATGTCTTAATGAAGAGCTCCACATAGTGGTTAATGAAGAGCTCCAAAAAGTGAAAAATAAATAAATTGAGCTCCACATTGAAATCTCCAAAAACCAGGTAGTTTGGACATGGAAGGGGGGGAAGTCCTTCATTTTTCTCCATATGCCCTTTAAACTTTTACACAAATTATCTCTTCATATGTTGATCATTCTTACCCATTGCCTTAATGGACAGTTTTCCCTTTTCCATTAAACAGCTTTAATTTTATTTTATTTATAAAAAAAAAAAACAACTAAGTTCTCATACAAACATAATCATGTCGCTGCTGTTGCATTCCAAGTCCAAGAGTGATCTATGTAAAGGGAGAGACTGAGGCCCCATTTGTTAAATCTGAAGTCTAAAGACCGAATCTGAAATCTGAAGCCTGAATCTGAAATCTAAAGCCTGAATCTGAAATCTGAAGTAAAAAAACTTGTTTGATAATTATGGCTGAAGTCTAAAAATTAGGTACTGAATCTGAAACAACTATTTGTTAAAAAACATCTTAAATGTCCGAAATATGTTAATTTGACACATTTGCCCCTATCTCTCGTTTGGAAATGTTTTACATTATAAAGAAATTATTTTTTATTAAATGAAAATAAAATCATTATATTTAATTCAAATAAACTAAAATACTTAATAAAAAACTAAAATATCATCATAAGGCCCTCAATTTCTCTTAGCGGGAAGATTGTCACAATGTGTTGTATAGGATTGAACACCAGTAGCAATAAAACCTTCAAATAAGGCCCACCTTATATTTATATGCTATCCAAACCGTTTATTAGGTCATTCCCAATTGAATGAAGTGAAAACATATTGATCCAAAACTTTTGTGGCCTATTTAAGTTTATTTTCCATCCAATATGTTCATAAGGTCACAAATACCTATACGAAGGGGAAAAAAAATCAACATTGATCCAAAACTTCTGTGACCCCAAAAAGGGTTTCAATGGTAGACATTCAATCCCTGCTGCTTTTTGCAGCTTATTTTTCGTCTCAAGTTTTAATATGAGCTCACCAAATGGATGGATGGTTTGGATATAACACATACCTCGTGATGGGACCCACAGAACTTGGATGCGGATTAGCTACTGACAGGTTGAATAGCGAGATTCACTACCTAAGTGACGTCATCAAGTTCCATGAGCCCACTATGATGTATGTGCTTTATCTACACCGTCCATTTATTTGGAGATTTAATTTTAGAGCATGAGTTAAAGAATGAGGCAGATCCAAATATGTAGTTGACCCCACTACAAAAAACAGTCGCGAGATTGATGCCTACCGTTGAAACCTTCCTAAGGATCACCTTGATTTTTTTTTGAAATCCAACTTGTTCACGAGTTAAAACAGACATGAAAGAAGGGAAAAAACAAATATCAGCTTGATCAAAAACTTTTGTAGCCTATTTAAGTTTTTAATGGTGGGCGTCACTCTCCCCACTGTTTTATGTGGTGAGGTCAGCTTTGGATTTGACTCATTCTTTGGATCTTTATCTAAAATTATATTTTCAAATGGATGGACGGCATGGATACAAAACATACATCATGGTAGGGCCACATAACTTGGTGACGTAACTTCAGTAGCAAGTCTCGCTACTCAACCTGTCAGTATCCAATCTGCGTCCGTGGAAACAGATTGGCTACTCACCTGCCACCAGCCAATGGCTGATGGTCGGTGTTATGTGGGCCCCAACATGATGAATGTGTTTCATCCACGTTGTTCATCTATGTTTCTAGATCATTTTATGGTATGAGACCAAAAATGAGGTATATCCCAATCTCAAGTGGACCACATTACAGGAAAACAGTGTTGAATGAACGTCGACCATTAAAAACTTTTTGGGGGCCATAAAAGTTTTGGATCAAGCTGATCTTTGTTTTTTCCATTCATCTAGGTCTATATGACCTAATCAACAGATTGGATGTCAAATAAATAGTACATTGGGCCTTCGGAGAATTTTAATGGTGGATATCCAATCACTATTGTTTTCCTGTGGTATGGTCCACCTAAGATTTATATTCCTCTCATTTTTGGTATCAACCCTAAAATGATCTTTAAAAATGGATGAATGGAATGGATGAAACACATACATCATGGTGGGGCATAAAGAAGTTTTATAGGTTAAAAGTTGATTTTGTATTGCGCAAACAATTTAAAGAGAAAAAATTGTTGCAGTAACTTGAAAAGGGGTAATTTTGGAAGCAAAAATTTTTGTTTAATGAAAAATTCACTGAGCGCATTCCGCATTCACCATTAAGTCAGACTCCTATCACGGAAAGAATTCAGTAAAAAACCACTTAGCACTTTCCTCCTTCCGCGTTAAAGACGCATTAACAAACACCACTAAACACGGAACATTTTCCCAATTCCGCGTTAAGTGCTAAAATTCAGCGTTAACAAACATGCCCTGAGTCATTTACAGTAGAAAAGTAAACAAGCAAATCAACTGTTTGAATAGAGAGAATCCTGCATATGGAAATGGAAAACCCCTACGAAATCATCATGATATGAAAACTATGGAATCCAATTAATAATTCCGCTGTTAGGTTTTGATTGTTGTTTTCCATGAAAATGTTAAAAGGTCAACAGTCAAACAATGGAGAATTCTCTTGTAACTGTGGAAATCTATGTTTACGAGGTCTTTTGGGAAATGATTTTGCTCATTTTCAAGGAAAGGTTAGGAAATTGTCACATCAAGAGAATTTGTATTCATTTGCTTGGTTTTCTCTCCAAACAAAAAGCTTCAAAGCACCTGATTGACTAAACCATTGGCCACATCATCAACCTCCCTAGGAATTGAAAATATCTACTACTAAGATCAATGGCAAGGTCTTGGATTTCGTCAACAATGAAAGCAAGACACCACACTTCCTCGTCTATGTTGTTCACCAAGCAATACCATTTTTTGAATCACCTCCAACCAAAATTATCATGTGATAGTTGAAAACATCTTCAACCAGTTAGAAGTCCTAAAGAAAGGCTCCAGCTTCCACCTTATTGGAGCCTTCGACCCTGACATGACCAGAGAAGAGAAGCTCAATCTACTACATCTCGAGGGCACAAACTTTGCTAGAAAATCCCATGTAAGACCTAGGTTCACCAGATTATCTTAGCCAAGCCCTATTTAACTTCACGATGTAGATTCTAGCAGTCTTTCCTACGTCATTGCATATATGCCATCCGCTTTGGGTCTACTAGATTTCTCTTATGACTACAAATGTATTAAAAAGATAATATAGGAGGGGTAGATGGAAAAGGTGCAAAAAATTGTCTGTTCTTATCTTCTAGACCGTGAAGTGTTACACTATCAAGTATTCCTATGATTCCTATGAAAGTCTATAGATCATGTGTAATTAAAATGAAGGTGCTAGATGTCTCTCCAAAAATCATTGGATCCATGCTGTATTGTTGTCTGCTTTGGATTGTCTGATTTGGGTCCACTAGCTTTCCTTTTACAAATGCATTAGTGAAAAGAAGTATAACATATGTTCTAACATGTGAAATGTCCCACACACAATTGGCTATTTCCTTGAAACAACTTGAGTGTCCGCGTGTAATGATGTATGTCGTACTTGAATTAATGAAATGTGTTATATTGTAGTCACCTTAATGCTCAATATTTCTCGAATTTTCTCATTCCTACTTTTTGGTTTTTAAAATTTCTTTAGAAGAAAGATGCTAAATACGACAAGAATGCCTCATTCCTCAGAGACATACACATCCTCACTCTCAGTTCAAACGCATCCTCTCTAAGGCTGTGTTTGGATATACAGCTAAATCAAATTGTGAACACTCAGCTTAATCACAAGGAAGTCGCAAAAAAGCTAATGATGTTCTCTAGTAATTGTAAAGAGAAAGTAACCTTCCAATTGCAGTTGCAGTTGCAGTTGCATTTCTTCGAAGCCCACTCAAAATTAACTCAAATCAATTTCAGCTCCCAGTTCCCGATACGAACGCTAAGGAAACTACAGTTTGGTTCATTTTCCACTTTATTAGAGTAATAATCAAAATTCAATTCAATGGTGCATACAAACACACCCTAAAGTTTCCGATGTTAACTTTCCCTATTTCCTCAAACACCCGTACAAGATAGACATCATTAGATCACAACATACTATCAAAAAAGCCAAAGCCAACGTTATTCAAATTCCATTCTGAAATGACTGCAACATTGTTCAACTCAAACAACAGAAGAAGTAAAAAAAAGAACCAACAAAATCAAGCCAGTTCTTTGTGTTTTTTTGCTTACCACAAAAAGACTGCAATCGGTCTTGAGAGAAAAGAACTCCAGAGAAGTCTCCCCGCCGTTCTCAAACGGCCGTATGTTGTCATTCTTCCTACTATATTTAATAGCACTGCCCTTCTTCAAATGAAAAATCTCCGTCAATACGGAATTCAATACATTGCTAGTTTTTGTGCCTTGAAGTATCAGCGTCTTTTTACCATTCTCAACCTACACTCACCGAAAAAACAAATTACACAAACAAACTCTTCTAAAATAATTCGCTTTGCCTCCATCACGAGCCTGTGCAACTGCCAGCTGAGGCCCACATGCTGAACGGCCGGATGATCAGGACCGTCCATGTCATGGTTTATACTATACGGGCGACCACAGATGATTTTAAACAATGAAAAGAAATTCAACGGCTCGCATTCAACTCTAAAATCAAATGATAGGATGATCAATGATCATGGGGAAACAATAGCTTATTTATGTCAGTAACGGAAACGGACGGTTCAAATCACTGGAACATCTCATCATGTGGGCCCCAATGGAGGGCGAGACGGTGAATACTGAATCACGATGGAGGCGAAACGAACTCTTCCTACAATAGCCATTGCATGTTACGTTTTCTGAAGAAGAGATTACCAGCTTAGGAGCGCGCTTCTCAAGCTCACGTGCAGCACGTGCATTCTTGGGGGTTTTCACTTTCAACATGGATCTATCTGCAACTCGAGCAGTCTTCTTCTTCTTCCTCTTCTTTTCCTCCGCCCCAGAATCTGTCGATGTACGGACGAGGTTGGAGACAGCACAAAGGGAGAAAAGGAGACGGTTTTCAGGGGTTAGGGTTTTAGACTCGGGGATGGACGGCTCGTTTTGCCTCTGTCGCGACTACGGATCTATCGTGTGTCGCCTCTCCGTGGGGCCTACGTACTGAATGGTCTGATCATCAGATCCGTCCATGTTGTGGATTGTATCTATACCGTCCATTTTATCAAAATTACACTGAACGGATGACTTTGACCATCACTCTGTGTAGATGAGATTAGAACAATTGAATGAAAAAATTTCAATGGCTCGCGTTCAACTCTAAAAATAAAAGCTTTGGATCATCTCTGAAATGTGACTATCTAATAATGGATGATCTTTGGCAATAAAGAGAAAATGGACGGTTTAACACATTGATTCATCTAGGAATGTGGGCCCACTGGGCGGTCACACGGGCTGGATTCTGAATCGCAACAGAGGCAAAACGAACTTGTGCTAGGGTATGGTGTGCGTTTGTATTCATTTGTTAAACGGTAATGACTCGTCCACGGTGCACGAGCCGTTCATATCTGTTGTGGATGGTTCATGTCCCCAAAATAATAATGGTCGGGTGAGATTAACCGTCTGATATTCCTCGTCGAGTTCGGATTATTTTCATGTACCCAAATGTGCAGGTAGACCCACATTTCCGAATCCAAGCCGTTCAACTGGTGGCCCTTTCTTGAAAACGGGCCAAACCATTCCAACATGGATTGGGCCGGAAATGGATTGGCTACTCCCCCTGACACTGGCTGGTGGCTTGTTGTTGGTGCTCTGTGGGCCCAACTATGAAGTATGTCTTTTATCCATGCCTCTCATCCATTTTTAGAGATCATTTTAGGCTTGATCTGAGAAATGAGAGGGATATAAATCTCAGGTGAACCACACCACAGGAAAACAGTAGTGATTGGATATCTACCATTAAAACCCTCCTAAGGCCCACTGTACTGTTTATTTGATATCCAATCTGTTGATGAGATCGTACAAACCTAGATGAAGGTAAAAAAACAATGATCAGATTGATCCAAAACTTTTAAGGCCCACAAACAGTTTTTAATGGTCGACGCCCAATCAACACTGTTTCATGTAATGTGGTCCACTTGAGATTGGGATATATCTCATTTTTGGGTTCATACCATAAAATGATCTAGAAAAATAGATGGACAACATGAATGAAACACATACATCATGGTGGGGCCCACAAAGCACCGACCACTAGCCATTGGCCAGTGGCAGTGGAGTAGCCAATCCGTTTCCGATTGGGCCTAGGGCCCATTGGCAAAACGTCCCATGTTTGGGTTGGTCAGCTCAGGCCTGCACTCCAACCTAAGTCCAACCCACTGAATAAGCCATTAGCCTGGCCCATGAGGCCCAAGTCGCACTCCACCCCCTTATCTAACTCTGGTGGCAATGGGCAGCTTGTGTTGCGTTGGGTCGCTCTCAAATAAAATTAAATGGGTTGGACAGAGGCTGGGTTGCCCATGGGGTGATGGACCATTGGTTAGGTTTGAACCAGAATTCTTAGCCCTTTTAGTAAATTGGTCAAGCCTCGACCAAACCCTAATCCGACTCATTGCCATTTGAAGCCGGTATACATTACCTAATACATGCCAGCATCACCCGTGAAAATTGATGGGGTTTTCCTCCTCAGGTCAGATGTCACGCCCCAAACCCGGGTACGGACAGCTTCCGTGATGCCCCGAATTCGGCACTCGACTTCCATACACCAAGTCCCAAGTTCGGCGCACCACAAGGAAGATTTTTGACTGAATTTTTTTTTTTTGATATATATATATATACATAGTAATACCTGAGCATGAAGATCCATGATCAAACTACCAAGCAACACTCTCCATCATAAGTCCCGATGGTTATAAGTATAATGCTTTACAAAATATACGCAACGTCAACATTGCCAAATCGAAGAATAAATGCAATGCATCGAGAAAGCTAAGTCTTCCAAGCTACTCCAACCCTGAAAAAAATGGGAAATAGGAGGCTTAGGCCAAAAAGCCTAGTGAGTACACACGTGTGTGCAGTGTGTCCTACAAGCAGGCAAGATAAATGTACTACAGGGAAATCATACCATAGCCATAACCATATTACATGCATCCGTAATCACGTCATCATCATCATATTGTCATGCCGTAATTATACAATATCGAAAATACTGACAAGTCCATGAGTCATACAATATCAGAGTACGCAATATAAATCGGCATGTAAATGAGGAGTTATAAAGAGTCAAATATCGGATGTCGAGGATGCACACAATATGTGGTGCGAATGAAATGACTATCGTTGGAGTGAAGTCGGGATGGTGGTACGTAGTATCGCAGACTATGGAGTCATCACAGGGACTTCTATCCAAAATAGTCTCATACCTAATTTGGATAGTCGGACTCAATGTGGTAAACTCCCGATCTCGGGTTAGTCGCCCCAACCGAAATCTTGGCCATTGCGAAGGTACACAACAGATAGCCACCACCAGCCCGAGTGAATAGTAAATGAATGAATCAATCAGTATGAAACTCCTGCACAATAAGACCACATGATCAAGTCAGCTTCATCTCTGGGATCATCACCGGGGTTTAGTACACTCCAAATGGCCTGCCGCTCTCCCAGCAGCATAGTCCAAGTGAGTATAAGAAACCTCACTATCCGCCTGACTAATAGTCTGCCAATACCTATCCGGCACGTCGATAGCGGACTCATTCACGAGCTGGTCAAACTCAGCCTAGTAATGCCCCCTACCCTCGGGCGGGTAAGGCCACATCCCCTCCCAACCGACCACGACACAGTGGGAGACGCGGCCTCCTGGTATTCGGCACTCGGGCGCTCATGTATCTACTCGGTCTCGACGTTGGGGCGTCTCCTGTCCTCGGAGGTTTAGAGATTTTCACCCAGGGACATCTATGGCGCCCGTATGCTAGAACCAAATATTTCCGGTGTCCCATCTGGCCATCCACGATATGCCTGTGGAGGCTACGGCTCTAATGTTGCTAGGGCACACAATGCAAGATGCATGAGTCATACAATACAGTCATGCATCAATCCTGCGCATACCGTGCACTCATGTGAGATAACCTCCGCCTATCAAGGAGTCTCATAACAATCTGTCCAACGAGATATGCAATGGTCAACCACATCTCATAACAAACATGCAGATGATGCGTATGGGCATGTATGATAATGCTGTGCTGTCACATACTCATAATCAGTATCAATAACCGGCCTCAACAATCGACTTCGACAATGTGGACATTTAACCAACAATGTCCCCAAGGAATGGCCCACATAAACATCAATACATACATCATGGTGAAATCACACCACATCGGTCCTCAGATACATCGCTTCGGGTCTCACACAAGGGCCGTACATTCATCGCATTGGGCCTCACTCATGGGCTGCATATACATCAAATTGGGCCGTATCATATGTGCACTACACATCACAATGGGCATTGGCTCATGGGCCATGAATACACCACATCAGGCTTCACGACCCATGAGCTTCAAATACACAATAGGTGGGCCCTACACATGGGCCTCAAATACATCACAATGAGCCTCATCATATGGACCAGAAATATATCTCAATAGGCCTTGCCCATAGGCCACAAATACATGGCTACACCAATTATGATAAGTCTCATACTACCACCACTTCACACGTCACATAGTTAATGGCTCATATTTGGTACTGCATAGTTAAGGGCCAAGAGCCACGTTTCATCGTACCATTTACGGTTTAGCGATCATAGTGTATAGAATCCAGGACCTTAATAGCATTAGCTTGGGTAATATAACTCTACATCACATTCGGTTAGTGTACAACTTAGTTATATGTGATTCAAGTGGCGGTATCTATATCGATAAGCACAAACCTGCGTCATTGAATGGCCATCAATGCCACTTGATTTCATACGGTTAGGTGGCCTTGTACGTATTTCACATTCATACAATTAGATGACTACGTATACTACATGTACTCCACCATTGCCTATGATTAGGTGGCTATACATACATCAAATACCCACATGATCAATGGGCCAAACAGGTAATATCACACCCTCACACCACTAGAGTTTATATATTTGTTATAATTAAATATGTTTTTAAGAGTTTAAACACAAGTATCATGATCCTATTAATTGGGGCCGCACTCTAACCAAAGTGCCAAGTGATCAAGGGATGTCCATAATCAGCCCATTTAAAGGATTAATCATCATTACTTCAAAACTTACAATACCAGTTCATCATACATTCCACACATGGAATTTACAAACTCTTATCGAAGAGGCCCAATGGTTGGCCCAAACAAGGCTATCACTGATGGGCCCACATGGCGTTCACTCAAAATGGGCCTTAACATTCTTGGGCTCACATATCAATGGAATTCATAATGGGTCCTATGCAGTAGAGTCCATGGGGATTTCCCATGAGGTTGAGTTGTATGTGACCCACCTACGACTTAGGTCTGCTTTGATTATTTTAGTCCAAGTCCTAAAATGATATGAGGAAGTGGATGGTCTGCATGGATTAAATAGATACACCACGGTGGCCTTAGGTTGGATTCAATAGTTAAGTACTTATCCTCACAGCCTTGTATTGTATGGTCCAATTCAGGTTGGATCGACTGTTCTGTGAGATAATGGCCTAAAGGAAACCCTGTATATGGGTCGATATCTAATACATTGTCAGGATGGCCCATAATGAATTTTCAATGATGAGAGTTTAATTTGCATTATTTCAGAACGTACGACTATCTAATCATTGGATGGGCCTAAGGCTTGGTAACATATCGTCAAAAGAGTTGATAAAATAGATAAACGATGAGGATCTTAAATATAAATCATGTCGTAACCATGGTGGATTAAGTGGCATAATACCTACATCAAAGTGGGTCATACCACACACAAGTTGAGAGGGTTACCCTCCCTTAAATATTCATAATTATTTGTTGGGCCCACAGAGGTGTGGTTCATAAATCCAGCCCATCCCTTATGTGTGTCCCACTTGGTTGGGTCAGACCAAGTTTCAAATACATCCAAATTTCAGGTGGACCTAACAGGTGATTTACATACTCGAGCTTCGAGTTGTACAGACAGTTAAGGAGATCAAGGTTACATGGGTGCAAAGAGATGTATTTATTGCATATACACAATTCACCTATTTTTATTTTTTATTGTTATTATTTTTTTGAGATCATTTTATAAAGATCATCCAAAAATGAATCATATCCGAAGATTATCTGAACCTCACCACAAATAAGAGTGGAGATAATGATTTCACCACTAAACAATTTACGGGCCCACCATACCGTTTATTTTCCATCCAATCTGTTCATAAGGTCACAAAGACCTGAATTAAGGGGAAAAACAAATTTCATACTGCTCCAAAATTTCTAACCCAAAAGGGTTCCAATGGTTTATGTTCAATCCCCGCCACTTTTGTAGCGTGGCCCACTTGATAGTTAAATCTATCTCTTCTTTTTTTTTTTTCTCAAGCCTTAAGACAAACTTGCCAAGTGGATGGACGGTTTGGATATAACACATACCTCATGATCAGATTCATTCAAATCCTTTTTTTTTTTTTTTGTAATTATTATTTATTATTAATATATATATATATATTTTTTTTATGGTGTGGGCCGCCTGAATTTTGTGTACGGCTGAAATTTGGGGGTGACCCATTTTTAAATGGGACCCATCAAATGTAGGGTGCTGATGTTCGACATACATCAAGGTGGGGCCTATAGTGGGGCCCACCTCCTTCTAGCGTCAGTGGAGACGCTGTTAGCAATAGCGTCACCGACTGTTGTGTTTTTTTTTTTTTTTTTCATATATGGGGCCCACAACAGGATGATCCAGTCCATCTGTTGTGTGTGTCCCACTTGATGGAGGGGACAGTCCAAGTTTCAGATGCATCCAAATTTCAGGTGGGGCCCAGCAATTGTTTTTACATGTTTTAGCCATGTCTGCACATTATTTTAGGCGGTGTGGGCCACCTAAGTTCTTTGTACGATTGCTTTTTGGCGTGACCCATTTTTAAGAGGGGACCCATCAAATTCACGGTGCTGATGTTCGAAATACATCAAGTTAGGGCCTGTGGTGGGGCCACCTCTTTCCAGCGTCAACATACACGCTGCATGCTGCAGCGTCAGAGTCATGTTTTGTTTGTTTTTTTTTTTTTTTTCGTTTCTCATATATGGGGCCCACAACAGGACGATCCAGTCCATCTGTTGTGTGTGTCCCACTAAGTTAAGGGGTCATTCCAAGTTTCAAATACATCAAAATTTCAGGTGGGCCCCCCAGAAAGTACTTTTATATGTTTTAGCATGTTTTCACATAAGTTTTGATGGTGTGGCCTACCAGAGAAATGTATTAGCTTCATTTTTTTGGCTCAACGCCTAAAATCATCTGAAAAATTGAATGGACGGCATGGATTTACTACATACATCATGAGTGGGGCCCATTGTAGACCCACACCTCTTCCCTTCTTTTTCTTTCAACCGGCGGGACGCTGCCTTCTTTCTTTTTTCTTTTTTTTTTTCTTTTTTTTTTCCCTTTGGTGTGTATGCACGTGTGCATGTGTGAGCGTGTGGCTAACCAAATTGCAATACTTGAACAATTTGGATGGCTACAACATTCTGGTGGGGCCCACTATCAATGGGTCCCACATAAAGCCTATAATAAATTATTTTATTATTATTATTTTTTTTCCATGCATCCATACCATTAATCACATCCTTATCATCATATCATCACAAGTATAAATTATTATTATTTATATGTACTCTCTTATGTATCCACACCATTGATCACATCATTATTCTCAAATCATTTCCACTAATAATCATACAAATAATTAAAAAAAATAAACAAACCAAGAGTGGAGTGGGTGTACTCACCTTGATAAATTAGATGGATGGTTGAGATGGATGGAAGGGATGGAATTGATGGTTGA
The DNA here is from genome assembly GCF_029962835.1 of Magnolia sinica. Taxonomy (NCBI): domain Eukaryota; kingdom Viridiplantae; phylum Streptophyta; class Magnoliopsida; order Magnoliales; family Magnoliaceae; genus Magnolia; species Magnolia sinica. The sequence goes on from NC_080575.1 coordinate 108,058,462, forward strand.
GATGGATGGAAGATATGGGAATGATGGAGTTGATGGCCCACCAAGATCATTCCTCTCTCTCTCTCTCTCTCTCTCTCTTATGGAAAAAAATAGTGAAATGCTAAGGGATGGAGGGGTATTTATAAAGAAATGGATAAAATTTTGGTTAAGTTAAGCTAATGTGATTAATATTAGTTTAGGCTAGGATTATGGTACTTAATTCATGCTTTGCAATTAATGGTGGATTAAAGGAGCATGGGATGGCATGGTGTGGTGATTTCATGCATAGTGTATGGCATGGAAAAATGTTGACTTTTATGCACATGAGAGAGAAGAGGTATGGGTATGTGACATCACACACATGGGTAGAGATTCTCTCACCCATGTGTGGCATGTACATGTGTGCATGACATGTGTTGTGCACATGTGTGGAATAAAATACATGGTGCCATGCGCACATGATACACTTATTATTCTTCACGACGTATCTCACTAACGGAGTATCATACCGACGCACGGGTGGTACCTCCACGATCGCGGCGACGGGGCGGTCGATATGAGATAGGTTTCAAGGTCTTGGGGTTCCGGTCAGTTGAGTGTGTACTATGAATGATCAATCCATGTCTAGCTAAGGGCTTCAATCATCATAAGCATGAAAAACAGTACCGAATGGACCAGATGTTACATCAGAGGAGATGAGGTATGGTTCGGATGCCACAAACAGTGGAATCACTGTGCTGCTCGACCAGTCGAGAGCACTACTCGACCAGTCGAGTGAACGGTGCTCGACCAGTCGAGGGTCACTCGATTCAAAGTCTAGCGAGGTCAGTGAATAGTGCTCGACCAATCGAGGGTCGGCTCGACTAGTCGAGTGAACAGTGCTCGACCAATCCTGCAGCCTGCTCGACCAGTCCTGGTTACGCAGTTTTGAGTCCGAGTTTGTGTGGGATGTGGAAATTTGAGGCAACCTTCGCAAGTGTGCGAAAGAGAGTTTCCTAAACTATAAATAAGAGGTCCCTATGATTTTCTAGGGTATGCAAGAGGTAATGCAAGAGGATTTCCTAAAACTTTGCAAGGGTTTGCTAAAGGGTTTAGGACTATCAAAGGTGATAGAGTGAGAGAAAAGAAAGAGAGGAAGCTTGTGGAAGGGAGTCGACGTCTCAGCGTTTCCACGTCCTCGTAATCAGTGAGATCTCTCCGTTTTTCTTTTATTCTCTTATTGTTTATCCACTCCTGTGTGAGTGAAGAAGGTTGTAACGTTCTACTTTATAGTGGATTGTTGATCTAGATGAGGTCCCATGATTTTTTACCTCTTTGAGGGTTTTCCACGTAAAAATCTCTTGTGTGGTGTGGTTTATACTTTGATTTATTTCATTGCATTATTATCCCATAATTTTGGTTTGTTTTGGGTGAGTAGATCCTAAGGTTTTGTGCAAGGCCCCCAACAAAGCTAAGTTCATTGAATGGGTAGGATCGGTTTTGAATTATGGAAAGTGGCTCATCAAGAATGATCAGCCTTAATGGTTCTAACTGGACCATATGGAAGGGTAAGATGGAGGACTTATTTTATTACAAGGACTTATATTCTCCAATTTTATGCATATCAATAAAATCCAAGGATATGTCTGATGATGATTGGAAGAAGTTGGACCGGAAGGCAGTGGGGTATATTAGACAATGGTTGGACGATTCCGTATTCCACCATGTGTCTATGGAGACCTCAGCCGCTAGCGTATGGCTGAAATTACAAGGGTTGTATGAGAGGAAGATAGCCGATACTAAGATTTTCTTGATACGACGACTTGTGAATCTCAAGTTCAAAGATGGTGGTTCTGTGGCCGAGCACATGAATGAGGTCAGCAATATAGTGAACCAGCTCTCCGCTATGAAGATGGCCCTGGATGATGAATTACAGGCTTTGTTATTGCTTAGTTCATTACCTGACAGTTGGGAGACATTGGTGGTGTCTCTAAGTAACTCCACGCCAAACGCCAAACGGAAATGTATCAATGGAACAGGTAACCAGTTATCTCTTCAATGAAGAGACAAAAAGGAAGTCTTAGAGATCTACTCAACAAGAGGCTCTTGTGACACAGGAACGAGGGAGAGGAAAGAACAGGAAGGGCAGAAAGGCCTGAGATAAATCAAGAGACAAATCTAGTATAAGGAAGAATGTTGAATGCTGGAATTGTGGCAAGAAGGGTCACTATAAGCATGAATGTCGTAAGAATAAGAACGACAATAAAGGAAAAGGAAAGGAGAAGAAAGATGAATCAAATTCCACTGCGGTCACTTCAGATGGTGATGTTGTAGTTATTTTTTCAGCAGATCATTATGTTCGTCTCACGGCTACGAGTCAGGACACCGACTGGGTGATTGACTTAGGAGCTTCTTTTCATACGACTCCACACACAGACTTCTTCACAAGTTACAAGTCAGGTAACTATGGGCCGTGAATATAGAAAATTCTGGCATATCGAAGATCGTAGGGGTTGGTGATATTTATGTGAAAACCAATGTGAGCTGCACATTGGTTTTTAGGGATGTGAGGCATATCCCAGACCTTCGCCTCAACTTGATGTCGATAGGAAGGTTGGATGATGATGGCTATGAAAGCCGGTTTGCTGGTGGGCGTTGGAAGCTCATAAAGGGTTCGTTGATCACAGCTAAAGGAAAGAAGTGTTGCACCATTTACAAGGCAAGTGTCAGTGTGTGCAAGGGTGAATTGAACGCAGCGGAAGATTCAGCTATTGACATGTGGCATAGGCATTTAGGCCACATGAGTGAAAAAGAGCTTCAGCTACTAGCGAGGAAGCGACTCCTTGCAGACGTGACAGGTATACCTCTCAAAACCTGTTTTAATTGTTTATTAGGGAAAACAGCATAGAGTTTCATTTGTTAAATCTGTTTCTCATGTTAATAAAGTACATGCACTAGATTTGGTTTATTCTGATGTTTGTGGTCCTATGAGAACAAAAACCTTGGGTGGGGCATTATATTTTGTAACTTTTATAGATGATACATCTAGGAGAGTTTGGGTTTATGCTTTGAAATCCAAGGACGAGGTCTTTGGTGTGTTTAAATTGTTTCATGTTATGGTCGAGAGAGAGACGGGTAGATCATTGAAGTGCATTCGCACTGACAATGGTGGTGAATATATCGGTAACTTTCATGAGTATTGTAAGTCCCTGGGTATACGGCATGAACAGACGGTTCCCAAGACCTCCCAGCATAATGGTGTAGGTGAGCGAATGAATCGCACCATTGTTAAGAGAATCAGATGCATGTTATCCCATACAAAATTGCCCAAGACATTCTGGGGAGAAGTAATCCACACAGCAGTGTATCTAATAAACAGGTCTCCATCAGCCCCATTGAATGGAGAAGTACCTGAAAAGGTGTGGACTGGATAGGATCCATCGTACAGTCATCTCAGGGTGTTTAGATGTAGGGCATCCATTCACATACCAAAGGACGAGAGGTCCAAGCTGGATATGAAGATCAGGCAGTGTGTGTTCTTGGGGTACGGTGATGAAAAGTTCAGTTACAGGTTATAGGATCCGACCGAGAAAAAACTCGTCAGGAGAAGAGATGTAGTTTTCTTTGAAGATCAATGTATATAAGACATTGGTAAGCCAGAGAAGAACCAGCCTAGTTCAGGTGAGCTAGAGGACATGAATCCAGTTATTCCTCCCGTGGTGCCTAATAACGGGGGAGTACAGCAAGGTGCAGAGAACGAGGGAGTTCCTTCAGAAGATGGACCAGGGGAGCAGCCCCAACTTGATTCACCTATTGAGGCACAGGTGAGGAGGTCATTTAGGGACAGACAGTCGTTCAAGAGGTACTCGCTGCATGAGTATATTATGTTGACTGATGGGGGAGAGCCAGAAGATTATTCTGAGGCCCTATCTCACGAGCATAAGGGGGAGTGGTTAAAAGCTATGCAAGAGGAGATGAAATTCTTGCATAAGAACCACACCTATGACATGGTGAAATTGCCTAAAGGCAAGAAAACTTTGAGCAACAAGTGGGTGTCCAGAAAGAACGTTGAGCAGAAGAATTCACAGACGAGGTTCAAGGCCAGACTTGTGGTGAAAGGGTTTGGTTAGAGGAAAGGCATAAACTTCGATGAGATATTCTTACCAATGGTGAAGATGACATCCATACGGGTGTTGCTTGGGTTGGCGGCTAGCATAGATCTGGAGGTACAGCAGTTAGATGTTAAAACTTCTTCCTCTATGGTGACTTGGAAGAAGAGATCCACATGCACCAACCAGAGGGGTTCGAAGTCAAAGGCAAGGAGCATATGGTATGTAGGCTGAGGAAGAGCTTGTATGGACTGAAACAAGCTACACGGCAATGGTATAAGAAGTTTGACTTGTTCATGTTATAGCGTGGGTATGACAGAACGGAGTCGGACCACTATGTGTTTATGCGCAAGTTCTCAGACGGTGATTTCTTAGTTCTGCTATTACACGTTGATGACATGCTCATCATGGGAAAAGATATCAAGAAGATCGACAGGCTGAAACAAGAGTTGAGCAAGTTGTTTGCAATAAAAGACTTGGGCACGGCTAAACAGATCCTAGGAATGGAGATAACCCGTAACAGAAGCAGCAGGAAGCTTTTAGTTGTCACAGGAGCGGTATATTGAGAAAGTCCTAAAGCGGTTCAATATGAATGCAGTGAAACTGGTCAGTACTACACTTGATGGTCACTTCAGATTGAGCGACAAGTAGTGTCCCAAGACAAATGCAGAGGTGGATGAGATACAGAAGATACCTTACGTGTCAGTAGTAGGAAATTTGATGTATGTTATGGTGTGTATACGTCCAGATATAGCATATGCGTTTGGTGTTGTCAGCCGGTATTTTGTCAATCCTGGCAAAGAATATTAGGTAGCAGTGAAGTGGATACTGCGGTATCTAAGAAGTTCATCCAGGTCGAGCCTATGCTATGGTGACGGTAAACTTGTATTAGAGGGCTACGCAGATGCAGATATGGCAAGTGACATAAACTCCAAGAAGTCTACATCGGGGTTCATGTTCACATTTGCAGGGGGAGCGGTTTCTTGGCAGAGCAAATTACAGAAGATCGTAACATTATTGAAGACAGAGGCCGAGTACATTGTAGTCACAGAAGCATGTAAAGAGATCCTTTGGATGAAGAGGTTCCTACTGAAACTTAGCCTAAAGAAGGAACAACACATGGTCTATTGCGATAGTCAAAGTGCTATACACTTGAGCAATAATCCAAGTCAGCACTCCGAGTCGAAGCACATATAGATTCAGTATCACTGGATCAGGGATACTTTAGAATAGAAGGTGTTACAACTTGAGAAGGTCCACATGGACGATAATGGATCAGACATGATGACCAAGGCTTTGCTCAATGGCAAGTTTGAGGTTTGTAGAAACCTGGCTGGCTTGAAGAAGGTGAATTCCTCCTGAGTCGGAAAGGGAAAGATTTGATGGAGTTTTCCTTCTCAGGTCAAAGGAGATGAGGTGCGGTTTGGATGCCACAAACAGTGGAATCACCGTGCTTCTCGACTAGTCGAGAGCACTGCTCGACCGGTCGAGTGAATAGTGCTCGACCAGTCGAGGGTCACTTGACTCAAAGTCCAGCGAGCTCAGTGAACAGTGCTCGACCAATCGAGGGTCGGCTCGACTAGTCGAGTGAACAGTGCTCGACCAGTCCTGCAGCCTGCTCGACCAGTCCTGGTTACACAGTTTTGAGTCCGAGTTTGTTCGGGATGCGGAATTTTGAGGCGGCTTTCGCAAGGGTGCGAAAGAGAGTTTCCCAAACTACGAATAGGAGGTCCTTAGGGTTTTCTAGGGCATGCAAGAGGTAATGTAAGAGGATTTTCTAAAGCTTTGCAAGGGTTTGCTAAAGGGTTTAGGGCTATTAAAGGTGAGAGAGTGAGAGAAAAGAGAGAGAGGAAGCTTGTGGAAGGGAGTCGACGTCTCATCGCTTCCACCTCCTCGTAATCGGTGAGATCTCTCCGTTTTTCTTTTATTCTCTTATTGTTTATCCACTCTTGTATGAGTAAAGAAGGTTGTAACGTTTTACTTCATAGTGGATTATTGATCTGGACGAGGTCCCATGGTTTTTTACCTCTTTGAGGGTTTTCCACGTAAAAATCTCTTGTGTGGTGTGGTTTGTGCTTTGATTTATTTCATTGCATTATTATCCCATAATTCTGATTTGTTTTAGGAGGCTAGATCTCAAGGTTTTGTGCAAGGCCCCCAACAAAAATAACAATTGTATCGGCCCATATCAGACTGAAACAGCCTGATACAGGAGGGATATGGTGCAATACAGGGCCGCATTGGTGGTGAACGATTAAATATCAAGAAGCACCGATTTAAAATCTTGTTGCTACCCATAGTCGCAGGTTTCAGCCCCTAATGCATAATAAGTACTAGTTTGAATAATTATATGATCCTGAAACAGGTTGGATCCATGGTTGTGGCCCAGACTAATGATCTAATAGCCCCTTGGTCAATTGACCACACCCCAAAGTCTCCCAATTTGTATAATCCTAGCTATCCAATCTTGGGGCTTTTTTTAATTTGATTATGCATTTCTAGGGCCCACCTGGGCATGGGTATCGTTAAAGACCCAAGTGGCAAGTCATTAAACATTGCTAGCTAGAGCTCGTCATTAGGTGAGCTATTGGGCTGACTTCGACCTGAACCAAAGCTCTTACCGCATGAGCTAGCCTGGTTGGCCAAACTACAACCCCAATTGTAACATTTGTAGCAGTGGACACCATCAAAGGGTGGGTCGGTCTTAGGATTGACGGAAAAGATAAAATAGTAAAAATATAGAGCCTTGATGAACAAAAAACCACCTCCTGAAGGCTCGCATATATAGTTTGAAAACATGAAACTCAACTTGAAACATTTGAAATCTCATACAAGTTCTTCTTGAGGTTTTTTTTTTTTTTTCAAGTATAAATAATACATAATGCCTTACATGTTGAGTTGTGCTGAGTTAAGATGAGTTTTTCTGAGTCAGAGTTTTGTAATGATTCGTGCTTAGATGGAATTATTCTCAATAGATGATGAAATATGGTTAAATCGAGTTGGCTTGGGCGAGTCGAGCTTGAAATATGGTAGACTCCTAAGAGTTTCGACACCTGGTCAAGGGTTCGAAGACCCATAGGTAGTGAAATCCCACTATGGCGTGAGTGTGGTGGCCGTGTGTGTGCGTGTGTTAACAAAAAAAAAAAGAGAAAAAAAAAGCTTGAAATATGATAAAATCTGAAAGAACTCTATGTAGTGGGCCTTACTGATCAACGATCTAGATTGTACTCTAGTTGGACGGTTTGATTGAGTTAATTAGTGGGCCCCACTTAAGGTAATGCGCTGCGTAGTCTATCTGCGCAGCATTGCGTATTTATGGTGGAATGTTATAGCCTTTCGCAAGGCAATTTGAGTAAAACTAGGACACAGTGATGTGGAGCGTGCGAGAGAGAATTTTGATGGGTTTCAAACTCTCTCTCCACAGACTCTATATTAGAGAGCTGGGTCCCCGATCCTACACCATACGACAGAATACGAGTCCCATTTATTGTTTGTAGAAAGGGTGTGAAGGAGAGGAAGATCCTAGCTTTATCTTCTCTGGTATTCCATATAGAAGATCTGGTATTCTATTATTCTTAACAATGGCATCCCACTTAGGTAAGCCATCCGAACCCTTGATCTTCATGACCTGTGCACAACAGATCTCGAGATTTTCGCATCCTGATAATCCCACAGTTGGTATCAGAGACAGTATGCAGAGACATAAATGATCAATACAGATCTTCGAATTCTCAAATTAGGGAGATTAGGATTTCGAGTTTTGAATCTAATTAGGGATTTTCAATTCGGAATCCCCAAATCAGCTATTAGGGATTATTTGAAACCCTAAATCTAGTTAATCAGGGATTTTCGGATCCCTAAATTCAGAAATTAAGGTAATTAAGGCAATGTTGGGAAGATACATATCTAATCTAGGAATGCAACATTGGATAGCTGCAAAGAAAGTATTACGGTATTTAGAGAGAACGAAAGACTTTGGATTCACATACAGAAGATCTGATCAGTTGAAGTTGACTGGATATTCAGACGCAGACTTCGTAGGCTGTGTTGACACTAAAAAGTCTACCTTAGGATACATCTTCATGATGGTTGGAGGAGCTGTATCATAGAAAAGCATGAAACAGTCTACCACAGCCTCGTCCACCGTGGAAGCTGAATGTATCGCCTGCCACGAGGCATCTAATCAGGCACCATGGTTACAGACTTTCTTCTCAGGTTCGCGGGTACTGGAGCATATCCTAAAACCATTGAGAATATTTTGCGATAATTCAACTGTTATTTCATTCTCTAGTAACAATAGACACTCGTCAAGGTCGAGGCATGTTGATATCAAGTATCTTGTTATAAAGGAAAGAGTTCAGAATCATCAAGTGTCTGTGGAATTCATCGGCACTAAGTAGATGATTGCAGATCCGCTCACTAAAGGACTCCCTATCACGCCATTTCAGGAGCATATAACATCCATGAGAGTCATTAATCTTACAGATGTTTTCAGCTAGTGGGAGTTCAATGTACTTTGATTTTCACAAACATCTGGAGATCTCATTTTTTATACAATTTGTTTTTGAATGATTTTGATATAAAGATTTATTTTTACTTCTCTATATATATGCACAAATTTTGAGTAAGTAGAACTGTAGTCGTGTCTTGTTGGAGACATGTAAAAGCTTCAAGACCTTTTAAGGATAAATACATATCATCACACTAAAGTGTATAATCCTTATACTGCATTTTCTAGTTTCTGATCTATATCATTAAGATTGAAGGTACTTGGAATTGCAATTAGCCTCACTTCGCCTAAATTAAATGCTGTGACGACTACCGCATTTCGATACTGACAGTCTTGATGGACCAGATTGAATAGCATTACTCATATTATCCAACTATTTCATTGGTTAACCATTTAGATATTTTCTTAATATTAAAACTTATTTTCAGAATTATTTTATACATGACAATCATTGACGTTGCTCAATAAGGCCCAAGTGGGAGAATATAAAAACTCTATGTAGTAGGCTTTACTAATCAACGGTCTAGATTGTACTCTAGTTGGATGGTTTGATTGAGTTAATCAGTGAGCTCCACTTAAGGTGATGCGCTACGCAGTCTATCTGCGCAACACTACGTATTTAGGGTGGAATGCTATATCCTTACGCAAGGCAATTTGAGTAAAACTAAGATAGTGATGTGGAGCGTGGGAGAGAGTTTTGATAGGTTTCAAACTCTCTCTCCACAGACTTTATATTAGAGAGCTGGGTCCCTGATCCTACACCATGCGGCAGAATACGAGTCCCATCTACTATTTATAGAAAGGGTCTGAAGGAGAGGAAGATCCTAGCTTTATCTTCTCTGGTATTCCATAGATAAGATCTGGTATTCTATTATTCTCAGCAATGACATCCCACTTAGGTAAGCCATCCGAACCCTTGATCTTCATGACCTGTGCACAGCAGATCTCGGGATTTCCGCATCCTGATAATCCCACAAAATCTACAAGAACTCTGATTTTAAGTAAACGAAAAACAACTAATTTAAAGCATCCGGACTATTCTTTTAATGGGTGAGATGATCATAATGCGCTTCATCTATTCTCTGATCAACCCACCACTTATGTAGTAGGCTTTACTAATCAACGGTCTAGATTGTACTCTAGTTGGACGGTTTGATTGAGTTAATCAGTGGGCCCCACTTAAGGTGATGTGCTGCACAGTCTATCTACGCAGCACTGCGTATTTAGGGTGGAATGCCATAGCCTTACGCAAGGCAATTTGAGTAAAACTAGGACACAATGATGTGGAGCGTGGGAGAGAGAGTTTTGATGGGTTTCAAACTCTCTCTCCACGGACTTTATATTAGAGAGCTGGGTCCTCGATCCTACACCATACGGCAGAATACGAGTCCCATCTACTGTTTGTAGAAAGGGTGTGAAGGAGAGGAAGATCCTAGCTTTATCTTCTCTGGTATTCCATATAGAAGATATGATATTTTATTATTCTCAGCAATGACATCCCATTTAGGTAAGCCATCCAAACCCTTGATCTTCATGACCTGTGCACAGCAGATCTTAGGATTTCTGCATCCCAATAATCCCACAAAATCTACAGTAACTCTGATTTTAAGTAAACGAAAAACAACTAATTTAAAGCATCCGGACTAATCTTTTAACGGGTGAGATGATCATACTGCGCTTCATCTATTCTCTCCTTTAAAATAAAATTAAAAATAATAATAAAAAAAATTATTCCTAAAGGGCATGCAGTGGCATTTTTAGAACCACATGTTCGTTTGACAGACAGCCTGTCCTATAGATCAGCCCACCATGACCATGGATAACTAAAAAATCAGGCCATCCAATCATCATGCCAGCAACACGTGAATTTGAGTGTTTTTGGCGGGGGTACATGTGACTTCTATTGCGTTGCTCACATGATCATTAAATGGGCTTGATATTCGGGTTGTATAACCGTCATGGTGGTTGGATGTCATGTCCACACCACATGGGCCGAACAGTGTCCAACCCAACTAGTTTTGAGAAACAAAAGCCTACCCTCAACTCCACCGAAGGCGTATGTTTTAGTAATTTACTTTCTAGGATATTGTCGTCTGTCAACTCTATTCTATGCATTCTTACAGTTATGACTTAGGAAACGAGTGAATAATGTGCCATCCATGTTTTTGTAATACAGGTATAATGGGGCTTGTTGGTTTTCCAATTTCTTATAAAATGCAAAATAAATGAGTTATTATTATTATTTTCATGTGATTGTTTATATTAAATCATAACTTGTAAATTAAGAATCAAATACACTTATAAAGAGTATATGTATAACAATTTATAAATTTTAATTTTTTACATTGTAAAATTATCATAAATAATCCTTGCTCATTTACAGCCGTTTACCATTTACCGTTATAATTCAAAAACTAAAAGATAAAATAGCAATAATTATTGTACTATTCAACGTAATTGAAATGCAAATATCAGATTCAAATACTTCCCACCTATCCCAATCACTTTTGGAATTTGGGTCATGACCAAAAGACAGATGTCATCTTCCACCCATACACAAAAGATAAATTCTCCTAGATTGAGATATTTTATCTCTTAATCATTTGACTATTTTACTTTAATTTTAAAAAGTCTCTTTAACTTTTAAGTCATCCATGTGAAAGTTCCTTTAAATATGCACCATCCATTATAAACAGATAAACCTGGTCATTGAAAAGGACCCAAATCCAATGACCGATGTGGCACTGCATCCAACTAATACTCTACCAGAGGATTGAACTACCCTTTCACGGTCGCTCCTTCACATGCGTTGCACTGAAATTAATGAAGGGACGTGATTTGACTATAAATGGTTTTCATTGCTGTTGTCCGTATGCAAGAAAACGATCCGCCTACGATCTGTATATGGTCGACTCCTTCCTTATGTTATCCCCCTTCGTAGCTCGTAGCGGCATTCTTCTATCAGGAGAGGGAGCTGGGTTCTCACAAGTGGTGGCACGGCCACGTGTGTGAGTTCAAACTGATATTGAAACTGGCCCCCACCGGTTTAGATGCTTTGTCCCAAAAACAAAAATCACACTGGATCGTACTATCAGGTGAGTCATGCGCATGCAAAATGAACGAACGGTTAAGAGGAAACAGCCAACTGTCCAAATTCAATGTAGATGTCTGGTTTGTAATACGAGGCAAGGCATTTATGTGATGCACAGTTCTCCTGACAATGAGCGGCTTGGATCTTGCGCATGTGTGTCACGTTTCATGCGCGAGAAGTGGACTTGCAATCGAGTCGTGTGTCAGGGTCCTTTTTCGCAATCCAGGCTCTCTGTTGGGTCGTGATCCTGAAGTATCGCTTCCCAAATCAGGGGTTTTGAGTCTTTTGACGCCCATCTGGTGGGGATGAGCTGGTATTGGTCTCTCTAGCCCGTCCAGGCACTTTACGGCTCAAGGCTCTGCCTACCTGAGCCTGACATGAGCCCACGTCCAAGACCCAAGACCACGATAGGCCCAAAATTCATCAAATCCCTATTTCCACATAAATGTAACTAATTCATCAATTGATCAAGTGGACCACACATGTACAACCTGACATCAATTGGGCAGGTGAGGTTGGCTTGGGGGTCAATCCAAGACCAACCTGACATCAAACCGGGTCAACCTGTGGTCAAACCCAACCTGAACCAAACCCGATTTACCATATTTTAAACCCTAACCCATCATGGGTGGGTTCTATCGGGTCAGATTGGGTGTGTTTGGTTTGAGTTAGGTTGGGTTGGTCGGTTTGGCCAATCAGGGCTAGACTCCAATGTTAGTTTTGCACTTAACTGGTGGTGGTGACTCTTCAGAAACTTAAGTCCCAGGACCCTATGATGGTCTAAAACGACTTAAGGGTTGAGCCATGTATGCCCATGCAAGCCTGGCCAAGCCCGGCCCGTAGGTCAAGCTAATAGGCCTAACCGTCCAATCCCAATACAAAGCTGGCCCACCGTTAATCACTTGTGTTCACATTGGTCTCCATCCAATGCTCCAATTCATATTATATCATATGAAATCTCAGCCGTAGAGTGAGTGCACATTACGATTCTTGTTCCATGTCTGGTAATAATGTCAGATCTGAGACATACAAAACCGTACAGGCAAACGTAAATGTGAGTGACAATCTTTGAAACACGCATCCGGACTCATTTTAATTCGAAGGTTGTACGTGGACGCGGATTCGCTACTGACAGGATGACTAGCGAGACTCGCTACTGAAGTGACGTCACCGAGTTACGTGGGTCTCACCATGATTTATTTTTTGTATCCACACCGTTCATCCATTTGGAGAGATCATTTTAGAGCATGATGCCAATAATGAGTCAGATCCAAAACTATAGTGGACCCCACCACAGAAAAGAGTGGAGAGAGTTACGCCACCATTTAAAACTTCTAATGGCCACAAAAGTTTTAGATCAAGCTGATATTTGTGTTTTCCCTTCTTTAATTTCTGTGTTAACTTATGAACAGGTTGGATCTCAAATAAACATCACGGTGGACCTTAGGAAGTTTTCAACGGTAGGCGTCACTCTCCCTACTGTTTTCTGTGGTGGGGTCCACTACAGATTTGAATATGCCTCATTCTCTTGATAATACCCTAAAATGATCTCTCCAAATGGATGGTCCATGTGGATACAACACATACATCATGGTGGGCCCACAGAACTAGGTGACGTCACTTCAGTAGCGAGTCTCGCTAGTCAACCTGTCAGTAGCTAATCCGCGTCCGTTCTACGTGAGCCCTACAACCGATTGGGGCCCAGCTCCTCGTAATTAGAAGGTGGGTCATGCATTCACATGCATGTTCAACTATTTTAGGGTTGGTTGTCCAGCTCCCGCCGTATATGTGAGTGGTCTACCGTCCTTGGGTACTTATCCAGTGCTACATTTCATCGAAGCATGGAATAAATGGACCAGGTCATAACCTTTCATTCAGTTGGTCCAGTAGTGCTTGGCCTATCTACCATAAATCATTTTTTGGATGACTATAGATGAACAGTAAAAGTCAAAAATAACAATGGCTTACTTTCGTTGATATAAAACCTATTTATTAGACTGTTAGGATAGTACGATGTATGCAATTTTTATATAGTGTTTGATCTGTAGCGAAGGAAGCAGGATGCATGGTTTGGATCATCACACACGTGCCACGTGTGGTACTAGATAAAATGGAGTGACACGAACTACGTGCCTCCTGATGCATTCGATCTCTTCCCATCATCTATGCGCATGTTCATCTACCCGAGAAATCCGAAGCGCATTAATGGAGTGCACTTTCTATATCCTGTTCCTGGACAATCCAAAATGCCCACACGACACACGTGTATAAGATCTAAACCGTTCAACAGGAGAGAGACCTAACGTGTAGATACCCCAGATAAAAAAAACAGGCGGGTCCACTTCTCTGCTGAGCGACGCATGCACGTCGAACGAAAACCGCTGGGCAAGTTCAGTCCCACTTTCTCTCCTTTTCACCTGTGGCCTGGCTGATGAGAGGATCAGCTTGATTATTGGGCTAGACCATCTTTACCAGGGGCCCACCGGATTATCTGCTTAAATCTCTCACACATGTGACACCCAGCACGTGTAACCACGATTACGTGGCTTATGGCCATGACTGGTCCCCTAGCCTCCCAAAACATGGAGTGACTATGGATGACGGCCCATGAGGCTTTGAAGCTGTATTCTAGTCTGAACCACACATAAATCAGTGTGTCATTGTCTCTGTCTCTCTCTATCTCCCTAATATTACTGGCCAACCACCCACCCACTAGGGAATTTATTTTTGGGACTCACTCTTTTGATAGATACCCCCATTCTTTCTACTTTTGGTTATACAACAACAGGACGATCACAAATGTCCTCATGTGTAGGGGTGGCAATGGGCAGGGCTAGGGCCAGGCCTAGCGGCCCTACCTGGCCCTAGTCCCTCAGGCCCTTCCCTGGTTTAATGGTTGGCCTAGTCTTACAAGGCAGGGAAAAGGGTCCAGTGATGTGATGTCTCCTACGGTTCAAGAGGTCCAGCTCGATGGGTTTCACCTGTTTTCAAGGGGTCCCTTGTGGAAAGGGCAACTTCAACGAGAGTAGTGACCTGTGAAAAAGCCAACTTGGACTAAAGTGGAAGACGCCGCAGTAGAGAAAGGGCCTTACACTCTTCAAGGGAGTGCCACTATAGAGTGGGCCTTGTTAGCTGCGAGTGTGGTGGAATGTTATATTGTCAATAGTTTTAATCGATTTTAAGATAGGATATTGATTAGGTTCTTAATAGGTGTTTTAAATTTCTTAAATTTGCTTAATTTAAGATTTTATTTATTTATTTATTCATATTTCTTACATCTAGAACAAATTTAAAGTATAGATGATTTGGATAACCAGTTTTTTGAAACCATTGTAATAGTGACGGACTTGACGATTTGGCTCAGACCATGTTGTCCGGACATGGGAGCATCTTATGTCATAACTAGGATTTTATTTTTTTAATTAAAATCTTTTATTTTACACAAACCCATCCCACCATACCCGCGCCACGTGATCATTGAATCCCTTGATCTCATTGTTAAAACAGAGTCTGTCTGCCATAGAGCCAGCCCCTAGAATACCCATTGCTCCTAAAATAACTTCAAGTTACTCATCAAAGTGGCTAGGTACCTGCATATACAAGTTAATTATTTGATTCATATGCAGCTGTTATATAGTATTGCCTATGAGGGCCCATCATGCAGCGTGTGCCGCTTGACAAATGCACCAAGTCTTATAATAACAGTGGGGTGCTTTAAAAATCAGGCATATATAATTAGAACGCGGAAAAAAAATTCACCCAAAAACTTTCAAATTCACTTGGTGGCTCATGTAATAGTTGGATTTGCCTTTCAAAGAGTAAGGGACAACTCTTCTATATAAGTTTGAGGCTATATAAGTTTGAGGCCATACACACTTTTAGGTGGGCCACACACAATCTCATAGAATAAGCTATTTTACAAGGGCTTATAGGAGAATTGTGTTGGAATGTATACAAAAGAGTGGCAGATTTATGACCACAACGTTTGTATTAAAAAATCATAACTTCTCATATTTCATATCTTTTTATATTTTGAGGGGTGTCTCTCCACATTCTAAGAATGTCTTTTCACATTTTAAAGAGTGATTTTTCCCATTCATTTGGATTTTTTTTTTTAAAAAAAAACTCTCAAAATTTTGTAATGGTATTAATATTTTGATTAATTGGAGGAGATAAAAAGTCATGTAATTACTTGGTTCGTTTAATGGGTTGAAACTAAATCATTTATAAATTCCAAACTCCCAATCTCTCTTCCAACTCAACATTTTGCAGTTATCTCCCATCTCCATTCACGCATCAAAAAGAGTTGAGGAGAGAGAAGATCAAAGCTAGTTGATTTCACTCATTGTGCTAAGTAGAGAAGACCTAAACCGTTGAAAGCAATGACTCATTGACATCAAGTTTTTTCATCATCTAATTTAATGGTGCAAGCTAAACTCTCTAATTAGTGCAACTCTTTAATTTTTATTTTGTCGAATGCATCAAGTCAAGACCCTATAAATTTTATGTTATTGTAAAATCGTATATAGATGTTAACATATATTAGTCCAATGTTGACAAACCGGCCTATGTAACAAAATAAAAGTAGAAACGGTGGGTGCATCTATCAGCAGGTAGGTGGGTGTAAGTAGTGACTTTTCCCTTGTGGACCCACCTCTTACCTAATGTCAAAATACAACCTATCTCATAGAAGTAAAACTTCCAATGCAGATAACAACAAGACAGGGTGTCATTTTCTTTGTAGGAATCCTAAGAGTGCATTTTGTTATTACATCTGTGCGTGGAAATTGGCCTTTCCTACGCATTATTATCTTTTCACCAAAATGAGACTTTATGCCCCACTAAGTGATGATCTAGACCGTTCATCTAGAGTTTCACACCGTATATAGTCCACCCTAAAAATCTTACTGATCAGAGATTTGTGCTGTATGTATGCAAATACTTAAGAAATTACTTTTCCAGGTTGTTGTTCAAACTCACTGTGTGGATGGTCAGATCTATAATTCAATGACTGGGCCACACAAGTGCATCAAATGTATACGACTGGTGGATTTGTTTCAACTATTCATTTATTTTGTACTCTTTAGACATATTTCGCTTGATATCTAGACTTGCTATTTTTCTCCCACAGCATTCAAGTAGAAGGGCCCACATGATGAACGGGTTGGATCTTGCACGCGCGTGCTCGTGCTCGTGCTTAAGCATAGAATAGAAAGTTCACCTTTTGCTCGTTTGCCAGAAGCATGCGAACCCTGCAACGTTGGCTTCTACTCCGTTGGAAATACCGAAGAAGTATCTGCCTATGTCATGTGGTCTCAAAATTCAATGGTTTCCAGCTTCTTCATGATTTGCACCAGGACTCGGGCCTCCGCCGGACGTTGATTGCGTACTACAACTGTTTTGGTCCTGAAGGGGTTATGTGGGGCCCACTGTGATGTATGTATTTTATCAACGCCGTCTATCCATTTTTACAGATCATTTAAGAGCATGAGCCCAAAAAGGAGGCAGATCCAAGGTTGAAGTGGAACACACCACAGGAAGTAGTGTTCACAATGACGGCCACCGTTGAAACATTCCTATAGCCCATCGTGATATTCAGTTACCATCTAAACTGTTCATAGGATTAAATAGACGTAGATGAAGGGAGAAAACTTACATCATCTTGATCAAAACATCTGCATCTCTCCGAAAAGTTTTTAATGGTGAACGTTCAATCCCTACTGTGTGGTCCACTTGAACTTAGATCTCCATAATTTTTAGTATCATACCAGAAAATGATACATTAAAATGAATGGACAGAGTTGATAAATCACATATATCACGGTGGACCCCACAGAACCCCTGCCAAGACCGAGTCTGTCTTTGCAGGGGCAGGACGCAATCCGCGGCGGTCTTGGGAACGGATTGGCTACTCCCCCTGACACCAGCCCGTGGCTAGTGGTCGGTGCTCTGTGGGCCCCACCATGATGTATGTATTTCATCTATTACGTTCATCAATTTTTAAAGATCATTTTAGGTATTTATTCCAAAAATGAGAGGTATAAAAATCTAGAGTGGACCACACCACATGAAAACAATAGTGATTGGATATCCATCATTAAAATCCTCCTGAGGCCCACTGTACTGTTTATTAGGTCATACAGGACCAGATGAAGGGGAAAAACAAAAATCATCTCTATCCAAAAGTTTTATGGCCCTTAAAATATTTTTAATGGTTGACGCTCATTCAACACTGTTTCCTGTAATGTGGTCCATTTAAGATCGGGATATATATCATTTTTGGTATTATTCCGTAAAATTATCTTTAAAAATATATGGACGGCATGGATGAAACACATACATCATGGTGGATCCCACAGAGCACCGACCACAGCCATTGGCTGGTGTGCCAATCCGTTTCCGTCGGTCTCGGCCTTCAAACTGCCTTCTATGGTAGCCTGCGCTCCACCCGAAGCTGTGGTCTTGCATGTAGACGCTTTGACAGCCCAATCCATCTGGACCGTCCATTAGGTCCAGCACATATTTTATAGGCGGACGGTCTAAAAATTTAAACTGATCAGATGATTCTACTCATTTTATCAGTAACTTATAACTTGGACAGCCAGGTTAATTTACGAAGAATAGGTCCAAGCCGGTAGGGTTTATTCCCCGAGCACACGTGGCTTACATGAATGTCAATCCAGACTGTCCAAATCTGTAGGCCCATTCAATTAACAATCTACTTTGGGTCATGAGTTCCACCTGCTGACTTTTCTGAATTGTCCATTTGATACTCATCAGTTGGATGGTTAAGATCGTCTACTCTGATTTTTGAGCTGCACTCCACCCACATGGGGCCCCACAAATCGGACGGTCCAGATCATCCTTTATGTATATCACATGTAGGTTGGATGACTTCAACTGTGGCTTGCCGGTTGGAAGGGTTGGATGACCTGCAACTGCAAGCATGGATTACCTTCTGGAATTTTCCAATCCAACATTCATTCACAGAGCCTTACGTTGAAACGAGCACCTTTTACCGACGCAGCCACACAATCCCACCCACATGTGTCATCTCATGGGGCCCACGTGCAGGGTTTGTCTAAACCTCTGATGATCACAAGCGTCGATCACTTGGGCACTACTTTGAGGACCCTATTTTCCAACAATACTACCAAAAGTAAAATCCACACCATTAAATTCGTGGACTTAGATGGGATCATCAAAAGTTTCCTTTTCAACGGTACCCAATCACAGACGCAGATTGCCTATCGACGCTGAGGGTAGCGAGGTGGAAATTGGACAGTGCTATGTGGGCCACACAATGATCCATATGTTTTATCCACTCCGTCCATCTATTTTTACAGATCAAATTAGTGCATGTACCCAAAAATCGAGACAGATCCAAATCTCAATGGGACCATACCAAAAGAAAACAGTAGTGGTGATTGAACGCCCACCATTAAAAATTCCTAAGGCCCACGGTAATGTTTATTTGCCATCCGGCCTGTTGATTAGGTCACACAGATGTGGATGAAAGCAAAACACAAATATCAGCTTCATGCAAAACTTTTGTGACCCCCGACAAGTTTTTAACGGTGGTCGTTCAATCATCACTGTTTTCTTTAGTGTGGTCCACATGAGATTTGGGTCTTTCTCATTTTAAGTTTCATGACCTAAATGTTCTGAAAAAATGGATGGACGGCGTGGATAAAACACATACATCATGGTGGGGCCCACTGAGCACCGTCCAGTAGGCAATCCGCATCCGATATTCACCGACACACACCAATACTGGGACCATAACAGAGAACATGGACGGTTCCAATCACAAGACCATATCTACATGTGGGCCCCCCACTGGGGCAAGAAATGCCAGAAACCCAACTGAATGGCGTGGGCCCCACACCTTGCATTCTTAATTTGCAAGAACCAGTCACCTTCACGGGCCTCATCCACGCCATCATCTATCAGGAAGAGCCGGCCCAGAGGGTTGAAATTGTAATATCCGGACAATCGCTCCTCCCACGAGGTTGCTCCTCCAACCCCATTTATGTCCACGTCTCCTTCCCATCCAAATCCCACTAACCTCCAACTCTCCCTCCCATATTCCTCTCTTCCCCAAATCTCCATCTCCATACAAAGGTAGGAAAGAGAGGGAGAGAGAGAGAGAGAAAGAGAGGGAAAGATGGGCAGTGTCCTAGCCAAAGGTAAAGGTACCACCAAACGATTCGAGGATCCTAGAGTCCTTAATCAAAAGATAAGAGTTCTAGAAGAGGAGCTGATGCAGGTGAAGTTCAAGAGAGAGCAGGCCCATCAGCACCAGTCATCCGTCTTCGCGGCCAAGGAAAGTGAGTGGAGACGCGAGAGGAAGAGGTGGAAAGAAGAGGTATGCAGGTTAAAGAAGAAACTACAGGAGAAGGAGGAGACGATACGACTTCTGGAAGAAGAGACTACAAACGTAGAAAAAGGTGACAAGGAATGGCAAATGCTCGGCACCAACTTGCTAGTAGAGCACATGAGAGCAGAACAGGCTCGCAGAGAAGAGGCCGTCGAGAAATGGAAGCGCCTCTACCTTGCAATCAAAACCGAGCTCGACGATCTCATCCGTACAACGGCCCAAGGTCCGTCACATATTTTAGTTTTTTGGGTGCACAAGTATAAAAATTATGATTATTACATGGACATTAGCTCAACTGCCTTTTTTTGGGCTAGCTAGCCCATATTAGGTGAGGTTTGACTCAAGGCTCATGCATGGCTAGCTCTATTGGTTTTTTAAGACCCAGCCCCACCTCAGCTTTGTTCTTGCGTCAAGTGTCATCCATGGTTAGTTGAGTCGTGACTTGCTCTGTTCCTTCGGTCTTTAGTTGAGTCGTGACTTGCTCAGGTCTGACTCGGTTGTCGAACCAGATTGGGTCCGATGGAGTCGGAGTCTTAAAACCATGGTCTGTTGGACATCCATGGTTTAGCTTCATGAGCATACTAACTAGAATATGGGAATTAGGAGAAGCCTAATAAGATATTTTGGTACTAAAATGTACCACGATTGGATTGAAGGGATCCAGCCCTTAAAAAACCCTAACCAAAATAGTTATTGTAGATTTTTTTTTTACGGTTGGATCGGTTAGATTGAGAGTGGTCCACTTATATGAACGGTTACTTCGTATTTGCGTTCCACACCATGATAGGGACGCTAGTTTTAAGAAATATGTACCACAAAAGCGCTTTTTGTGTCACACGTGTTTGAAGGTCTAGGGTGTTGATTTAGGAGCCCTCCACTGGTTAGGTAATAAGAACCAAGAACACTGATTAGATAATCCTAACCATGGGATCAATGGCCCACAAATAGAAACTTCAATTAAAAAAAGAAGAAGTCAATGGTCTACGTTCAACGGTTGAAAATGCTTCAATATGATAGATGGGATCTTCAATTTATTGTGATTTTGGGCTATGGCCCATCCACAATGGTAACCACTGGATGGATGGCCTTGATCTTGAACATGTATATCCACACGTGTTTTTTATTCAAGGACAGTCTGGCCTTGGTTTAAAGTCTACCAATACTAATTGCGTGTCAGGCCTATCAATGGGCTGGCTACGACGAACGCGGATAGGTACAGACAGGTTTGGTAACTGGACTGGCTACTACTGAAGTGACGTCACCAAAATTTTTTATTCTCACCATGATGCGTGTGTTTTATCCACACCGTACATAGATCATCTTATGGCATGAAGAAAAAAAAAAAAAAAAAACATACCTAAAGGTGTAGTGGACCCACTACAGAACACAGCTGAGAGAGTGAGGCCTACCGTTGAAACCTTCCTAAAGTCCACCGTGATGTTTATTAGAGATCCAAGCTGCTCATAAGTTAACACATACATTATATAAAGGAAAAAACAAATATCGGCTTGATCGGAAACTTTTGTGGCCATTAGAAGTTTTTAATGGTGGGCGTTACCCTCTCCACTGTTTCCGTGGTGGGTGCACTCGAGCTTTAGATCTGGCTCATTCTTCGGTTCATACCCTAAAATGATCTCTCCGTATGGATGGACGGTGTGGATACAAAACATACGTGACGGTGGAATCCATAGAACTTGGTGAAGTTACTTGAGTCTCGCCACTCAACCTGTCGATAGCTAATCCGCGTCTGGTTAGTGCTGGTCTGGAAATCCGGCGATACTGGTCATCTTATCTTACCGTGACATTTTTCATTATTCGGGTGTGTAGAGCCGTACACGTGGCACATCGAAACTGTCATTGATCGTCCATTAATTAAATACTGCCGCTTTGATTAGACTATCCTAGCCATCTAATAAATGGATGCTTTCTCACTCAATGCGAGGCATCGCTGATTTTTGTCTTTTAGTATCCATTTGTAGCAACTTTCATTGAAAGGTCATCTTTCAAACAGCTTCACATTTGGAATATGGTCTATTCACTGTTTGGCTGCTCAAATGAACGGTTTGATCTATTCCTTCTGTGCCACGTGTGCAGCAATGAATGATACGAAGGCACGATACCTCCCTTACAAGTGGGACCCATTGTTAGGTTAGCGAAATCATTGATCTGATGACACTCATTGTGGACAGACCATATGCTCAAAAAGCTTTCCAGGTTGGGGGATCTTAGCCGTCCACTGTTTATTTTTTTGTTTGTGGAACGTGGACCATTGAAGTTTTACTTAACCATCTAATTGTAGCTGTGAAGAAAAGAGCTAGGATTATCACATTGGATTACATATGGTAAGAATGGTCCATCTGTAGTGGAACAGTTAGATCAACCGGTCTGGATCACTGAACATTGGACCGTACACTGATTGGATACTCTGTACCACCAAAAAGCCAATACACATTGGCCAGTAGGCATTTCATATAGTTGAAAGAAATATTCATTAGAGATGGACCACACAGACCATATCATTTACTACAGAAAAATCCTACTTGTTATATAGTCTAGTTGCCCTTGCCTATGCGTGATTACTTCTAATCAAATCTTGCCAATGCCCTCTTCCTTTCTTATCCATCCATTTGCATGGCACTAATTGAACGATTAGGATCGCGCAAAGGAAAGATTTTTGGAACATGGTCCATCCACTTTGTGGTCCATTAGATCAGTGGTCTGGATTCCACACCAATGCTCTATCCTCAGTAATTAAAGGCCTGAGGATACTATCCATATCCTCGAGGTTGAATATCATAATTCCGAAATGGTACATCACTGTCCAGGGATTACACAACACACGCGGGCCCCACGTTTGGTGATCTAGACCATTGATCTGACATCACATGGTAGTTTAGGTAGGCATTAATTTGTAACCGCTGTGAAAATTAGTCACAACGTCCTACAAGGGTACCAGTTCCATATAGAGATTGACAGGGTTTCGTAGCACACGTGCCGGCATGGATTCATGTGAGGTATTCGGTCCATCCATCACGTAGAGCAGCATGGCCAGAAACAAAGTCGGTCGGTGTATACTTATATAGGTCATACTTGTACATTAAAAATGGTCATTTTTATAACCGTTCATTTCTTATGTACACGTGTCATGCACTTGATGAGCATGACAGTCTGCGCCCAATCTGAGAAATAGCCTGGACTGCTCACACGTGTTCCTTGCTAGCACGTGCAGCACGTTGCCCCGTTCCTATTATTCGAGAGAGTACATAGCATTGCTGGACTTTTCGCTGAACCGGGCCCCACAAACCACGTGATTTTACTTCTTTGACCACACGGCTGCCATGTGCCTTTTTCTTCGTTTCTTAAGTGGTGGAGATGGGATCCATTAACATATCATGTGTAGATAATTCAAACCATACAAATCGAAATGCCCTGTTGTAGATGAAGCGTCCTGATTCACACTAGTTGGGTGATCCTAACCATCCAATTGGTCGCCATGGAGTGGTTAAAAGAAAATGGCCTGCAATCCAACATCAACGATGGAGATTAGAACGTTAAGACATCGGTATGGGGCCGATCATTTGGATGGTCTGGATTGAACTTATGTATCTCTCCCTATGGTAGATGAGTAGCCACCACAAGCAATGCTGAAAACAACCCGCATAGTATCAGCCCATACCAAGAGTAGATCACATGAGCTGTTCTTCATGGTAGGGCCTACCTTTTTAATGGGTTAGATGTTGTAGATACTTAACATCTTTTGACCCCTATACACGAGTGTGCGCGCATGTGTAGATTGCCATGCACCATTTCTAAAGTGGTGGTGAACTGTAATAAAGAGCCTAGAGTTGAAAAAAACCAACTCGTAGTAAAAATTTTCCTTTTTAGTGATGTTGAATGAAAATGAAAGTGGGCTCGAATATCAGTCGGTGTCAGATCTTGTGATATAGTGGTTAGGATCCTAAAAGTGCCTCGACATTGAGTCACGGGTTTGGAATGAGCTACAGACGTCCTAAGAGCAATAATTCAAAGGTATATTATACTTTAGATGCATCATAGTCAAAAGAAACCATAAAAAAGGACTAACATGTTTTCTTGGAAGTGATGTGTACCGCCAAACCTCACCACATAATCCAACTTGTACAACTTGTACGACTCAAAAATCATGTAATTAGATTTGGGTTTTATTCTTTTTAATGCTCAACCAATCTTGTGTCGGTTGAAATAAGTGCGGAGGCTGACACGGAAACTTAAAAGAGTTATTTTCAAACTTAGATGACTTTTCTGTCAGACTTTAGATCATTTTAAAGGACCTTATGCCTATAGTTAAACTATAATTGTTCCTGGACCAATGGTTGGACCGTGATCATTCTCTGGATGGCCATAAAAACCTTAGTGCTTACGTTAGATGTTTTTACATGATGTGGAGTCTTGTATGTAAAAGATGGGCTAAATATAGTTGGTGCATTTTGGTTGTACTAAATATCATGATAATTAGTGTAACCAAAACACTTAGTTTAATCAAGTGCAAAATATCATTTCATGATATTTGGTGCAACCAAATGCATTCCTAGTCTCTACATTACTTTCCACCAACGGCATTGGAAAGAGCAAGCTCTGAACAATCTAGCTATCATAGAGTTGTATAACGTGGAGTGATGTGCATGACATTGTTTCTTTCTGTAGGGGAGAGATTATGGTGGGGAGCAGAGGAGGAGGATATGATGGAGGCACTGCAAAGGGAGTTGAAGGCCAAAGAAGAGATGGTGAAAGGGCAGCAAGCCCGACTGTCAGCCTTGGAGAAGGAGGGAGCCAAGAGGGAGAGGGAAGTGGACATACTTAGACAGAGCTTACGAATCATGAGCAACACTAAAAAGGCCCAAATTGCCAAGAAGAATCTTCCTCAGAGCTTGCAATTGTGACATGGACCAACAAAAAATGAAATGTCCACCATTAATAAGATTAATCACGAAGATCAAATGATCAGATATGTATATATATGTGGGCTATCCTTTTATTTCAAGTTACTGTGTTGCTTGGGGAAGTTTCCTCATCTTCCTCAGAAAGATTGATAAGATTACTTAAGAGTTGTCAATTGTATTGTATTTTGATCTGAATGTTGACTTACCTATGAATTGTAACCAAAAAATGTTTCTTGGTAAGTTAATGTTGGGTTCTACCCATCACTGCTCAATTTACTACATGGAGTTTTGATCATGAACACATCATACGCTCGCGCATGCATGGACGTGCACACACACACACACACAGATAAAGAGAACCCACAGGAACCTTACCATGGTGTGTGCATGAAAACCACATCTACCATGCGTGCCCCAATTTTCACCATGGAGGCCAAGGATTAGTTGGATGCGAAGCTCAGGTGGGCCACACCAAAAGGAACAATAAAAAGTCATGGCTAAAACCTCTAAATTCACACGGCCCACCTGAGTTTTGGAATGGCTTGATTTTGGTGTTGATTTATTCTTGTGGGATGAACAAATTGCTGGTCAATGTCATTCAGACAACATGGTAAGTGTCACAAACAACGTTGAAGATTTTACTGGTGGGCATTCCCATCATAACTGTTCTTGTGGTGTTGGGTTTTGAATATCCAGCCTAATTCTTGGGCTCTAGGGCAAATAGGGGAAAGTCACATCTGAAAATTGAAATGGATGTCATGCACACATCGTGGTGGGCCCCACAGAGGTCGACACTTGCAACTTGCAACATTGTCGACACTATAGGATTATAACAGTGCATGTGCATACCGAGAGCAGTATTTTGTGGGCCTTTTCCCCAAGCACTCCTGGGATTTGTTAGGAGACCCGAAATAGTTACCTTTTTTAAAAACTTACTTTTTAAGACTTGAAAAGTTTTTTTTGTTTTGGGATGAAAGTGTCCCTTAACCTTCTTCTCCATTCCTTCTCCATACTCTCCAACTATCTCATCTTTTAACAGTGCACTCCGCTAATGTCCTTACCGACTACTCTCTCGCAATATTTCATGCTTTCCGAATACTTTCTCTGGTAGAAATTCCCACCTCAGAAAAATGGGTTACGAGCTTGTTTGAGAAGAAGATGAGAAGACTTCTATTTTCACTTTCCATAAGCGAGGTCAGGCTTTTACGAGCTGCTCAATAGCTCCTCCATGCAATTCTTGTGAATTTTGAATAGTACTCAGGATCCTCCGTTATCAATTATCTAATAAATCACTTAATGAATGTAGATTATTTTCCCACTCATTTTACAACTTCACTTGCAAGATCTCTTTCCGAAACGAACATGTATCTTTCCATTCATTTGGCTCTCGTGCTTAGTTACTTATGTTACGAGCATTCCTATATATTTTTTTCAATGTAATCAGCATATCCTCTCTTCCCTGAGATGGATTTTTTTTTTTTTTTTGCAAGAAGTTAACTTTTAAAGAATAGGTCTCTTCTTTCTTCAAAAAATTCTGTTTAGGTGGGTCTTTTGCCTAAAAATTGATAGAAGGAAAGAAAAAAGACAAAAAACTTCATTTTTAAAAACAAAAGCAAATGCAAGATGAACTTCGGATTCACTTTTGAAAGGTCACATGGTGTCCAAATGAAATGATTTCAGTCATACTTGAAAAGTGGTCAAATTATCCTTCAAACGAGCCTAAGATTGCTCCGATCTAATCCGTAATGAGCAGTTATGAGCGTTTCCGTGAGATTGTGCGTTGTTGGAAAAACAACAACAATGATCACGTGTAATGATAGAAATTACTCCTTTGTTACAATAGCAATTGCAGGGATTGATGTTGTTACAAAACAGTGATAGTTGTTGTTCCAGCATCGCATAACCCCATGAAAATGCTCATAGCTCTCTTGTCAAGGGTTGAATTGAAGTGACCTTGGGCTCGTCAGAAAAAAAATAATTCGGATGACTTTTTAAGTAAGATTGGAATGATCTCATTGAACACCATTCAACTTCTCAAAGGTGAGCCCAAAATTCAGCTTCATTCGCTTTCGTTTTTAAAAGTGAAAGTTTTTGTTATCTATTTTCTTTCCTTTTATCTGTTTCTTGGCTAAACAGTCATCTAAGCAAAATCTTTAAAGAAATAAGACCCATTTTTGAAAAAACGAAATTTTATATATAAAAAAATCTATCTCATTTCCTCTCATCTTCTTCTCAAACAAGTTAAAAACACATTTTTTTGAGGTATAAGTTTCTGTCAGAGAGAATAGTCGAAAAGCACAAAATATTACCACCAAGTAGTTGAAAAGCACAAAAGATCCCTGAAGTGTAGTGGTAAAAAAAAAGATAACCAGAGAATAGCAATAAAAGAAGGTTAAAAGAGTATTTTCATCCTTTAAAAAAAAAAAAAGTAGTTTTAAGTCTAGAAAAATAAGTTTTTAAAGAGTGCAATTTTGGATGTGCAAGCAGACCTCAAGTTTCGACCCCTCGTGCCAGTGCACTTGTGCTAAGCAGTAATGTCCGGCAGCTACCCCTCTATGATCCTCAGCTTGCGCTTGCACTTTGGATCCACGTGCAATGCTTAGGAGATGGATTGGTACACAGTGGGACAATGCGAGCTTCCATCCACCATGGTCAGTTATACAACTTGGGTAAAAAAGGATGGTTTATGTCTGGTGGGCAGCCTATCTTTAAACTCTTGCTAATCTACCATTTTTTCCTGCAGAAGCTAAGATGATGACAATGAAGAATTAACAGTAAGCTGAACTGCTTTTCCATTGAATTCCAAGAGAAGAGAGAAGTGCCACTTTTTTTTTGGTTGCTTTACCTGAAATCTCTCCCATTGAATTGAAATTGGGATGAAGACTATGCAACTATAGTGGCTTTCAATTTTATAGATAAAGAAAATATGGCATCTCAAGAATAAAGGCAATCTGCTGCTGGTTTACATATACTCTCATTTCCCATGCTCTCCCATGCATGCAAACCATCATGACCTCTGGCTTGGAAAAATTAGTCTGTTGTTTAGAGATATGGGACATGCAATGAGGAAGGCCTAACAGCAGACGACTCTGATGCCTAGTGCTTTGGACCATTATCGGGGAACACATGACAGTACAAATGTCTATGATCTTGAATTTGGAATGAAAACTAATCCTTTCTGATTTCTACAACTAGGCAATATAATTACATACACATGCTACAGTTGGACCACATTCACGGCCTATAAATTACAACTGTCCCTGACTGAATGGACTTCCTGTATGTAAATGCATTGAGTGTACGCATTTTAAATGTAGAAACTCAGGAATCAGCAAGCCGTGCCATACTTTAAGATTGTTTGATCCAACTAATGGCATGTTGCTAATGCTCTAGCCACCCATCCAGCTCAGGTGATCAATGGGGCACCTTCTTCCTTGGAAGTTGAACTGCCTGCATATCTGTAATTTGATCTCACGCTCTGCAAAAAACATTAAGGATAACTAGTCAAGGAAATTTGATGCCAATGAAATAAATAAAACATGATTTTATGTCTACATGCTTGTTTACATTGCAAACATGTGAATACCTGATCCCCATTTCATAAGTCGGCACTTTTTATGCAGATTGACCCAGATATGTTTAATTAAGGGCCCGTTTGGATACCACCAAATAAGTTACTTTTTCTACTTACAGCAGTAGAGAAGTTTGGTTTAAGATCAATTATACGAACTTTTTTTACTTAAAGGTACTTAATCACTTCAGCTTAATAAGTAGAAACCAAGATAAGCTACTTGAGGATAAGTAGCTTATCGTAAGTAACTAACAATCCAAACGCCCCCTAAATATCTTAACAATATATTTTGGATAAAAAGGCTGCCTTTGTTTAACCGATTGGTGTATACAAAAAGCTTTCTTTTGTTTCTAAGGCAGGAGTTTATACTCTCTTTTACCCAATCATCTAGCAATTGCTCTCATAGTCAACTCTATTATAAGATGATGCCGGAATAGTAATTTATCGACAGGGTAGGGACAGCACAACCAAATATATCTGCCACTTTAAATAAAGTGCTGAAGGCTAAACGGGGGCATGAAATTTGGAAAGGTGCTTCAAGAAGACAGTTACATGACTCACATCTAATGCATATTTCATAACCATGCATCTCAGAACATAATCATGCCGCCATTGATGAATTTATCCTAAAATGGATTATTATAAACTTTGTTTGGTATGATTTGCTAGCCAGTCCCAATCCCATGTAAAGTTATGATTTACTAGCCAGTCCCAAAATCGATTATTATAAACTGTCTGGTATGATTTGCTAGCCAGTCCCAAACCGATGTCAGGGTTAATGTCGGGTAGACAGCCTGTCACTGAACTCAGCCAAGCAATCACAAGAATTCCTGAAAACAATATCTGTAAAGCCAATGGCAAATAGCTGGGGTAAGGCTATGACGACCACAATGATCCATAAAATTAAATGGTGTTTTCCTTTTGGGAAAAAAACAAAAGAAGATAGGAAGGCACCTCTAATAGTGTGATATAGTAGAAGTCTTCCATATGCTGCATAAGTGCAGTCCCATCTCTGATTGAACGGAAGAGATTTATCTCAGCTTGCAAAATCTTTTCAACAAGTTCCTTCTCTCCTTTCATCTGCAAATAAATAAATAAATAAACAAACAAACAAAAGGCTTTCACATTTCAAACTAGAGTTCAGAAGCAAGCATACACACAGAAATAGAGAAGATTGTCTTGTTGATATAAAGTGGAAAACTGAACTGGATTCCATAACAGTACCCTCATGCCAAGAAAAAAAGATGAAGAAGAAGAAGAAGAAAACTATGTAGGGTATATTAGACTCGGGCAGGCGAAATCCATTCGGACAAGCAAGATAGGACTCACGTCCACTCTGAACCTATGGATGAGAGAGAGAGAGAGAGATTTTCTAAACTCTCCCGCAGCCATCTCGAACTATGTTACCATGTACGTCAATTATTCATCACAAGCATGTTCTGAAATTTTTTTTAAAAAAAACAATACAGCAAATATAGCAGATGCATAAGGATACACATGTCCAAGAAGACATACAATGGAAGCTCAACAGTAGCACCCATTTTCTTGTTAAAGTCCCCTAAAATTATTTTGATTATCTATCAATCATTTTATTTGGTCATTGTCCTATTAAACAAAAAAATTTGGGAACTTTGCCCAAGCCAAGTTATAAAAAAAAAAATAATAATAATTTTACTTTTTGCCCAAACCAAGGTTAAAAGAGCAGTCAAGTCAGATATGGGTTCATCAAGTTTGAACTCAGTTGATTCTCAGACAAGATTCAGTCAACAACTAAAGCCCAATTCCGGTATGAAATGATCAACTTGATACTTGGGCATCTTAAGGCTCCAGGAATTTAACCAAATAATTAAGATATCTTTTTACTGGTTCCACTAATCTCCATTAGTTATGTTTTATGAAACCCATCCACGTATCTCCATTAATTAAGGTATCTTTTTTACTGGAAGAATCTGGCTGAGAATGATTTATGCTAAGGAAATTCTTGCCTCTCTAAAGTTATACTAGCAATTATCTATATTTATAGGGTGTCACATTGGACGAGGCTTCATCAATAACTGTGGGTAGGTGTAAAAGGTGTTCCATTACACATCTGCTCTATTTTCCACTATATGATCCAAATATCCAAAAGGGAAATTTCTCATAATCTTCTGGGGGGCACAGAAAATCCAAGACGGTAGTAAATACGAAATCATACCATCAATGGACAATTAATTTGATTTCTTTTTATTTATGAGTACTAATATGGCCGTATACATCATCAATTTGATATGAAATTTCTGTCAATCATTAGATGGGCACCTTTTTGATAGGGCATTATGCTGCGATAGCGCACTTGATAGTGAGCAGGAAGTATATAGACTACACTCTAAAGACAAACACATAAGTGTTCAGATATGACAACTGATGTGAGTGTGTATGTAAATTTTCTAACAACTACAGCACTTTAAGTATTCAATGTTGTTATCAAATATGACTGTGGGTTGTTATAGGCCCTTTCTTAGGCCCATATAGGTTTAGGACATAATAGGTATTTTTGTTTTTGTTATTAATGGCATTATTTTAAATATTGAAAACTGTGTTAATAGACTTGAGAGAAGTGGGGATGTGTGAACTCTAATCCCCAGTCTCTTTCCTATCTTCTCTTTTTCTTTTTTGTCTTTCCTCCTTTTCTCAATCTGCCCACATGGTATCAAAGTTAAATCAATCAGGGACATCAATCTCTTTTGGGTGGTAGAGGATGCTCAAATTAGGTCTTTGTTATGGAATAGTATAAACCTTCATACAAGGGCAAATGTTATCTTTTTTTTTTTCTCAAGACAACAAAGAAAGGAGATGTACTTAGGGGAAAAGAACTTAACATGGATCTATGCGTTACTTCAGAGTATTTTTTGCTCTTCGACAAGGAGATGAGAGCATTGAAGAGTGTTATTCTGCCTTACAAGGCATGTGGGAGGAACTAAACATATATAAGCTCTTTTCTACAAAGTATGAGAATATGTGATGCTACATAGGGGAATTCCATGTTGCCAAATTCTTCTTTAGTCTTCATCCTCAGTTCAAGCTCTGATGGCTCAATCGATCATTTAAAAGCTCGGTTAGTTGCAAAGGATACACTCAGAACCTTGGAGTCGTCAACTCATAAACCTTCTCACCTGTGGCAAAGCTTCACTCGATGCCTATTATTCCCGTTCCTGTAAATTTGGATTGGGATCGACTATTATATCAGCTTCATGTGAAGAATGCTTTTCTTCATGGATATCTAGTTGAAAAAGTTTACATGGAGCAACCACATAAATTTGTTGTTTAGGGGGGGTCAGATATAGTATGTTGTCTCAAGAAATCAATTTATGGGTTGAAACAGTCTCTAAGAGCTTAGTTCAACAAGTTTAGTAAAGTGGCGTTCGGATTTGGGATGGAATGTAGCCAGGCCGACCATTTTGTTTTGTTTGGCAAAGTAATAGGCACTATTGTGTTGGTTGTATATGTAGACAACATCATTACCACAGGCAGTGATAGCACGCGAGTTCACAAGTCGAAGAAATTCTTATTGCAGCATTTCGATACAAAGGACTTAGATTGTCTTTGATATTTCTTGGGTGTTGAGATAGGTATAAGGTGGGCATCAACTTGACACAACGAAAATATGTGATGGATTTAAGGATGAGATAGGCCTCTACGAGCCAAACCTACTAAAACTACCATGGATACAAATCAGAAACTTGCTGTGGATCAAGGTGAATTAATTAACGATCTGTGGAGAGATTGTCAACTTGTGGGAAAATTGATTTATCTAACAATTGACTTGATATTAAATATCCTGTCAGCTTGGTTAGTTAATTTATGTAAGCTCCTCGGGTTCCTCATATGGAGGCCATGTTTCGTACCTTTAGGAATTTAAAGCAAACTCCTAGTTGTGGTATCCTCCATAAGTGGAATAGTCATATTCGAGTAGAGGAATATTCTGTTGCAGACTAGCTTGGTTCTTCATCTGATAGGCGATTTACATTTGACCATCGTAAATTGCCGTGGCCTGTGAGCTTATTTGGCTAAAAACATTAATGGGTGAACTTCGGTTTATATTTCGAGTTTCTATGAAGCTGTACTGTGATAATTAAGTAGTCTCTCATATTGCCAACAACCTCGTCTATCGTGAGAGGACCAAGCACATTGAAGTTAATTACCGCTTCATTCGGGAGAAGGTTGCATGGTATTCATCAAGTCCCAAGGTCAACCGGCAAACACACAATATTTTTCCTTATAAAAAAAGGGCAAATATATTTACAAAAGCTCGGAAATGGATTGGTGCTGATCAATGGCGGAGTGGCGAGAAAACTGTACAAAAAAGCAAAAAGAGGGAAATGCAAACGGGGAATCGGAAGATCAGGCAAGATGGAAAACAATTACCTATAGAAAGACGGCTAATCGGGAACAAGGGAGAAGAAGGAAAATCCCGCTATTGGAATACCCGACCCTCTTTGTCAAATCCTTCCCGGTAGCTTGGTCACCGGTAAATTTCGAGAGGGTTTTCGAGGACTTTGGTCTAGTAATGGAGGTGGTGGTGCCTCAAGACAGAATCTCTAAGTCCCCAAGGGGTTTTGCCTTCGACCGGATGAGTACTAAAGAGGAGGTGGAGAATGTAGCACTCCATCTAAATGAGGAGAGCTTCGGAGGTATCAAGTTGAGAGTCCAAAAAGCAAAATATGGGCCGGAGAGAAAGAATAGAGAACAGAAGGTTGCTACTAAAATCGGGAATCCAAAAGCAAAAGGAATGTCTACGAAGGAAACACAGACACAAAGATTCTGGTGGGGGTATCGCCTTTAACCCGATCGAGGGCACACGTGGGGGACAAATCCTATAGGGATGTGATGTCTTCTCCGTCGGATATGGAAGACATTCACACAGAGCTATTGCCAAAACAAGAAGAAAGGTGGGTTTGCACGGATTGGTCAGCTGATGGCCCAGTGGTAACGGTAAATGAAAAGTGTTACGGGATTCCCTTATCTCCTTCGAGTCGAGCCTCATTGCAATAGCTAAAGTGGAGGTATCGGCAGATAGTGTAGCTACTTGGTTTGCAAGAAAATGTGAGGGGGTAGCTAATGTAGGATGATGGAAACTATTCTAGGATGCAAAATGAGAGATCAATTGCACATTAATTTTAACAATCAACATGTAAAATCAAACATATCCACGTAATATATTCGGAAATTTAGATTTATAACACGAAGATCCTAGGTTATCACATACGCAGTGCACGAAAATATAAAATAATTCAAGAGTGACTCACTTGGAAATAAGGACTTCCAATCTAACGTGGGTAGTGCAACAACCACGTGGATGGACAAAGACGCAAGAAAAATTCTGGTTTGGGGAAAGTTTCACAAAAAAAGCAGATTTTCATTAGGGTTTTGTATTCATGGATGGAGATTTAGGAATTGAGTTTTTAGGGATTCAAATGATTTAGGAATTAGGGATTTTTGGAGGAAAATCGAAGATAGAAAACCCCAAACGGGGCCCACATGTGGCTGCCTGTACGGACGCACGTGCATGCGTGTGCAAGTGCGAGTCCACCCATGTCTAGGTAAAAGAGACAAAAGAGAGGGAGGGTTAGTGGGGTTTTGATGAGTTTAGAAGGTAGTAATGGAAAGGGAAAGAGGAGGACAAAAGAATAAGAAAAATACCTTTTGAAGAAGAGAAAGAAGAAGAATGTACCTTGGGAAATACACCACCAAACAAGCTTCGACCTTTCCATAATTCAATTAGAATGGGGTGTTTCTTACAAACCCTAAAACACAAGGAGGAAAATTCTTTCATACAAGAGAGCTTCTCTCTTTTTTCATCTTCTCAATACCACCACTGGGGTTGGACCTCCACCCCCCTGTTCTTTTATAATTAAAAATTTGGAATAATTATAACTATGCTACTCACTTAAGTGAAATGGCTCATCATCCAAAATAATAAAATTAAAACACTTATTGTCAATCTCAAGGGGCCTAGATCAGGAAGCGGCTCAATGGTCTGATTAACAAGATCCAACAATTAGATAGACACGAAATAAAAATCTTGTGATTAAAATGGTCTCCTAAGCAGCCCACATGCATCATCCCAATGTGGGGTCTTTCTATTGCGACAGGTGTCGATCATTGGAGGCCTTTGCAGGTCTCTCTCATCAGAGGATTAATAGGGTGACACGTGTTGTCTCGAGTGTGTCTAACACGGTAACTACATTGATTTTTAATGGGATGGAGAAAGCGGGTCTTTTTCATCATTTGATAGGTGGCGAGGCAGTAAATGGGAGAGAGGAGGCAATTGTAGGAGCGGGACTCTCGGAGGAACGTGTGGCTCATGTGACGTCTGAGTCCTTGTTAGCACATGCGATTCATGTAGCGCTGCTGTTTCACGTGACTTCCTACTTTAAATCGTCACACATGTGTGCCTAAAGTCTTTAATCCACTTCGGCTAGCTATGCCGAATAGAGTTTTTGTGCCTAATCTCACATTAGAAGAAAGCGAAATGTAGAGCGAGCTTGATGAGTCGATCGAGCAACCTAGTGTCGGTGCGTCATGGCATAACCTTCTTCTCTATAGTGGCATGATCAGTTCTGCGATACCTCAGATGAAAGCTCTTGAAGAACCCTTAGAAGATGAACCTCAGAAGGATCTGTATGAAAGTCGGGGCCTTCTGGTAACAGGCAAGGTATTCAAAATCGGTTACGTAACGGCCGTTACGTAACAATAACGGTCATAACCATTATGCATTATGGGGTTGAAACGGCCGTAACGGCCATTACAAAAAAATAGGCCGTAACGGTCCGTAACGGCCCTGTAACAGCCCCGTAACGATCCTGTAATAGTTTATTCAAAAAATAAAAAAGGGTCATAGCGGCCGATACAGGGCTTGTATCATAACGGTAATGGTGGTGG
The DNA here is from genome assembly GCF_029962835.1 of Magnolia sinica. Taxonomy (NCBI): domain Eukaryota; kingdom Viridiplantae; phylum Streptophyta; class Magnoliopsida; order Magnoliales; family Magnoliaceae; genus Magnolia; species Magnolia sinica. The sequence goes on from NC_080575.1 coordinate 108,093,921, forward strand.
CCGTTACGGCCATCGTTATCGTTTTGGAACACTTTGGTAACAGGGAGTGTGATAGATGTAGAGTGGAAATAACAGAAGCCTATCTTAGTTGCTAGAACTAGGAGATGCACATGTTATAAGCTCGCTAATAGTACTCAAGGATAACCGAGGATCAGAAAAAGGAAATCTCCATTTTGAAGCCGGTTTGGGAAACGTCAAGAGGTAGGACTTCGAGGAGAGGCAAAAGGAAGAAGATGTCCATGGCTCAGGGAATGAAAAAGTTTAAGAAGGTGGCAAAAGAGACTGCTCGGCTTGTGGAGGTGTCTTTCGGAGATAATCCTGAAGATTGTGTTGCTCTTTTGGAGTGGGTGGAAGATAGAGGGTGACAAAATATGGCACGAGCGCAGCTAGATAAGGCAAATGAGGAGGTTGAAGAGGGAACTGGCCTAATCAAGGCCCCTCGATGGTAGGTTCAGGTCTTTTGTCAATTGGAATGTTCGTGGGTTGAGATGCTCACAAAAACGGCTACAAATCAGGGAACTATGTAAGAAATATAAAGCATAGCCGGTGGCTTTATAGGAAACTAAATTGCAGGGGATTGATGGCATGTTGGTAGACACATTGTGGGGAGGCTAGAATAAAGCATGGGAATCACTAAGATGCAATCGGCTCTTGGGGGGGATTTTGGTAATATGGAATAGCTAGATATGGAGTATCATCGATTGTTATGAGGGTCAGTTCTCTTTATCGTTGGTTTAGAGACTCTTCCTCGGGATTTATTTGGTCATTAACGGTGGTTTATGGTCCAAATAAGCCCAATTTGAGGCAGATGTTTCGGGTAGATCTAGATGCTTGCAGAATTAAGTGGCCATACCCTTGGTGTGTGGGAGGAGATTTTAATGTAGTCAAATTCCCGTAATGGGTATTTTTACTTTTGTTATTAATAGCATTCGTGTAAATATTGAAACTATGTTAATAGACTTGAGAGAGGTGGGGACGTGTGAGCCCTACTACTCTCTCTCTCTCTCTCTCTCTCTCTCTCTCTCTCCTTTCTTCTCTTTTTCTTCTTCTTTCCTCCTCAATCCATCCACACATGCGATACAAATTCTGGACTTATAAAATATTTTTGTTTCAAGTCACCAATTGCCATTAGAGTTTTAGGCTTTTTCTATGCTAAGATCACATTACAGTGATGAGATCAATCAATGACACCCACATGGACCAATGCATGAAAGGGAAACATATAATTAGCACATTTATGAGAAACATTGAACATGTTCCAAGAAAACACAAAGTAGTGTCTTTCATTGCAGGTTCTTGAAGTTCTCTATTAGTTGATTTTCCAAAATTGATCAATATATGTATCAAATTAAGATTTAAAATTAAAAATTAAAAAAAATGGTGTTGGGAGACATACAAACTCGCTGACAAGAACATCAGGTGTGTACTCCCCAATTAGATCGCCTTGATAGCCGTCTCCTAGAAGTTCCATATTTTCCTGTGAGAACATGCTTGTTATGTATAAGAACATGGAAAGAAAATGACAGCAGATATTTGAGTGTAGTTGACACATTAGAGTTTAGACACAATCTCATGGTATATCAGTTCAAATGTAGGAGCTAATAAATAAATACATAAGAGAACGCATAATATTACAAATGAAATGTTTTTCTAACATCCAGATATGAAATCAAGTCATTGTCATTATCATCTAGACCTGTCTTCTTTTAAAAGAAGAAGAAGAAGAAGAAGAGAGAGAAGCAGCAGCTTACCAGGTGTTAATCTTCCTCTTTTACACAACCTCTGGTCAAGACATGAAATCAAGTATGAACAAAAAAAAAACCTAAAGAGCAATTTACCAAATTTACTTTTCAGGTTGATGTTGGATGAGAAACCGATTTGTTGTTTGGGCATTCATCTTATAATTCACAATCGTTGTTTCCTCTCACTTTTTGCAGGATATGCATATGCTGATGCAACCATGCCCACCCCCAAATCCCAGGTGTATGTTCACACTAGTGTTTGTTTGCCCATTAATGGGTATCTAAGATAACTTGAATAATCCACTGCAAAGTTCATGAGAGTCAACAGCATAGGGATTGAATAATCATCATCATCATAACCTTTTCCCAGCTATTTGAGTTCAGCAATATGAATCCTGTCTTGCCAATCATTCCTATCCAGTATCCGAGGCCCTGTTATCAGTAAGTGAATGATTCTTCATCTCTTCTCACCACCTCGATCAAAGTCCTTTCAAGTCTTCCCTCACTCTCCTTCCTGGTCCTTCAACCCCAATTGATGTTCAACTCTGTGATGAGGCCATCTTCAGTTTCCAAACCAGCTCAATCTGCTCAATATCATTTCATCTCCTATTCAAGCTACTCTTTGGTTTCTTTGGACAACCTCATTCTTTATTAAATTCTCATCCTCCCACACATCCATCTCAAAATCCTCATCTCTGCAATGCTCATCATTTGCTCATGTTGCTAAGTACCCAACACTATATATGGCACAGCGGTTCAAATAACCATCCTATAAAAAACTTGTCCTGATGTCATTAGCAAACATTACATAGGACATGACCTTAGTGTGTCATAGATGAAGGATTCAGATGCATTTTAATATTTTGTTGTTTTGCTATGATTAATTTTTTTTAGCTAATTAAAATTAGAATTTCTAAATGATTTAGGTAGGGAGACTTTTAGAGTTCTGAAGAATATTTGTTTTGGATTGATGCAAGGAAGCTTCTGATATGAGAAAAAGAATTTAGTTCTCTTGTGATGCTTCCATAGAAACCCTTGCAAGAGAACAAAAAAAAGAATTTAGTTCTCTTGCGATGCTTCCATAGAAAGCCTTGCAGGAGGACACTTGCATCTTTAATTCCTCCTAACATCACTTGGCATCTGAACAAATCAGACTGCCGCCACACAGTTCGTTATCAATCAAAGTAGATCCAACTACTTCACCCTTCACAGCTGGTTAAAGTAGATCCAACCAATCTTTGCCATTTGCATCTATTGTAACAGATGCGATTTATTGTGGGTTCAATAGAAGCAGATATTATCAGCCATTCCATTGTTTGTCATAGATCACAGCAGATCCAATGTGTTGGACCGTTTGCCATCAACCAGACAGATATGATACAGGAGTTTTCAGGCTTTCTCTAAAGAGAAACCATACGAAGGAAAGACATAAAATCTATAAATCTCTTTCAACATCAGATCAACATCCAATCTGGTTTGGTCTAATAGCGACCATGTTTTTGAGTTTATTCTACTTGATGGAAGACATAATCATCACTAGTGGTTGTCGGATAGCAGATGATTCAAAATTGCAGGAGCGAGTTTCTTTCAACTGGAAGAGAATGATGCAATGACCTCTCTAACCTCTGGACTGCATATCTTCATGATTAAGTGTGTTTGTCTATTAATGAATACCTATGCATGCCTCCTTGAGATCTACTCAAATTTGTTGAAGATCTTGATAAATTCAATTGTTTGGGGATAAAATATTAGGCATTTTAACAGTATGATGGAGTTTGCAGAAAAGATTTCATTTTATTATTTTGTAGTTTTACTATGGCCAAAAACTTCCAGTTAACCAAAATTAGGTTCCCCAGTTTAAGTTAGTCTGGGGAGCCTTTTTGAGTTTCTAGTTAAGAATTTTGTTTTGCATCCTTTTGATTTGAGAAAAAAACATTTAGTTATTTTGGCAGCTTCCTACTGGAAATCCTTGTATACTCCATGAAAATCCATGCAGAAGGAGATCCAAATCACTACATCCTCCTTGCATCAATCCTTGTAGTTGTACCCTCCATGAAAACCATCACATTATCAGCTCAAGCAAGTTTTTTTTTGGAGACGTAACACCAATTTATTTTAAAACCCGCCAAAACAGGGAAAGAATACAAAGCAAAACTAAGCCAAAAAAGAAGAAATAGCAGCAACATTAGTTGCGTTTAGATGAGGAGCCCATCCCGAAAGAAGCCACTTGACCCTACACACAATCTCGTCCACCGAGCAACTCTTATTAGAGAAGCATTGATTGTTCCGTTTCTTCCAAATGGCCCCAAAGATAGCCTTGATAAGAAGCCTCCATAGTGCTTTACCGGCTTTGCCAACTCCACCCCCAATGCCACATCCAAAGGAGATCCTCGATTGACTTCGACATAACCCACGTTGTATGCATCGTGTCAAAGAAGAAATCCCACGCTCCTCGCGCAGAAGGGCAATGAGTGAATAGGTGATCAATAGACTCTGCATCACTCATACACATCAAACACATATTAGGAAGGATGAGGGATCTCCTCTTTAGATTGTCAATCATCAGGACTCTTTCTTCATACCAACTAGACAAAGACCGCCACTCTAGGGGTAGGCCCCATAAAACCAATGGAGGAAAGGATGAGAGGGACCGGAAACTCTATCTGAAGGATGTAGATTAGATTTAAAAAATACCAGAAATAAATTTTCTTGGACAGGTGGCCTTTCCAAAAGAGGGAATCCTCTTCCAAGGAAAAAGGGGTCACTAGCTTTAGACGGTTCAAAACGTCTATAAACTCACAAACCTCTACATTGGTCAAATTCCTATGGCAAGGAGGGTTCCAAACCACATCTCCTCTGACAATAGAGAAGCATCTATTGACCGTAATGGAACAATTTGGAGCGAAGAGGGCTAATCTAGGAAAGACCTCTTGGAAAGCCACATCGCCATGCCAAACATCTGTCTAGAAATGAATGCAGGTCCCGTTGCCGAGAACATAAGCAATCTTGCTCCACATAAGGTGCTCCGTTGTTGCTATGCCTTTCCAAATACCTTGTTCTGTCCTAAATCTCCAATGCCACTTGCCAAGAAGAGCAATATTCATAAGGCCTAGGCTCTTAATTCCCCCAACACCCAGATTCATAGCTCAACTGGTAGACTGAGTGGAGATACCTCGTTTCAACACTTGAGGTCTTGGTATCGATCCCTAGCGGGGGTGGCTAACATGGAGTGTGTGTACTGACACGGGTGTGTACTAACAAGCTAACACCCCCCCCCAAAAAAAAAGGCTCTTAATTCCCCCCATCAAAGAAGATGAAATTTCCTATCCACCACCTTGCTTCCTTGAAATAAGAAAATCATTCTATCACAAGAATTTTTATACTAATGTGGTCTATATAATCTATATGATGAGTTATCCATCTATCATATTACCAACTGCAATCTATCTTCGCATGTAGTAAGTAATGAGTTCAATCTCTCAAGGTCCTTCCTGAATAATAAGAGAAACATAGAGTTTGTTACTGCTTGCTTGAGGTGAGAATTTGAGCTCAGCAAATGTTTGATTTTGGGAGGTGATTAGTTGACATCTTTTAGTGAAATTCATCCAACAAAGAGGTTCACCAAACCATCATTAATTGTAGTCTTTTTTTTTTCTTTTTCTTTTTTTCTTTCAGTTTTGGGCTCTTGTCCAGCAGAAGATGTCAAGTGTAGCAATTGTTTTTTTTTTTTTAAGGGTGCCATCGCATCAGTCTCTTTTTTAGGGATGCCATCTCATCATTGTTACAGCCTTGCCCTAGCAATTTGCGCTGGCTTCTCATGATTTGCACTGCAAAGGTTTGACAGCTGGCTGCCCACTTGCCATCAACCTCCTTACCCGGGTGTGGAACTGCTTAGCATGTTACTAACAGGAGTTCTTGGTTCCCATACTGACAAAATAACAAGTCAATTGAATCTTTGCCATTTCCATAGTATTGTTATAAAGGATAAAATGTATCCTTTGATCATGACAAAAGAGAGAATGTTTCCATGAACCAGTATTCTGGTTGTTCCAAATAAACAACTGTACCGATAGAATAAAAAACCCAATATCCATTGAAGAACAAACAGAACCAAACATTACTTTCTTTGACCTTTAAAGAGACATCAATATTTAATGGACCTCGAAACTGATTACCCACCAAAGCATCCTCTAAATCTCCAGCAGCAAGATAAACAGGCTGAGCCACGTGGCAATATCCCATCAGCCGTGGGACTGTTGGGATAATATCTCTGTGATTCACAATTCTCCAGCTATCTTTGACTTTCTGAAAATTCATTTATAAGAGAATGAGTAAAGCTTCACCTTACAGCACAATCAAGTAAGTGCACTGACGGAGAGTTAGAGCAGTCCAAGGAGCCATTAGAAGCAGGAGGATGAACAACCACAATAACGAAATCGGTAAATCAGAATTTTTTATTTTATTTTTATATTTTATTTTATATACATAGCAGTCTGTATTGTTAGGCCCAAAAGGACATGGGTGGAGGTAGTAAGAAAAGACCTAATGACCTATGGTGTAATTGAAGTTATGACCAACCCTGATTAGTTGGGATCAATGTTTTAAAAAGTGAATGTAGCGTGGCGTTCACCTCTCTACACACTATTTCTAGATTTTTAATTAAGGTTCCACATTATTCATGAAATTTCACGATATTTGGTGCCACCAAACACAACCTAAAATAATAGGAAAAGTAGGGCAAAGATCACGTATAAAGATATAGCAACGAAACTGAATTAATATTGTTATATTATTTGACTAAAATCATTAAAAAGATTAACTAATTTTTCTTGAAAATATAAAAAATGCAACAAATCATTGAAAACATTGATTTATGTGTTAGCGAAAAATAACTTGTAGTGTAAGCTACAAAGCGTGTAGTGTAGGCTATGTAGCATGTAGCTTATGCTAACTAGTGTACAGTGTATGCTACATGCAAGTTAAGCTATTTTCATGAGCTATGTAGCATGAAGACTAAGCTATGTAGTGTAAGTTATTTAAAACAGTGATTAAGATAAGGCTTAGACAACGATGATGAAGTAGCAGCAGTCTGTTTTTGCAGAGGTACATTAACATTGTAGGGCTAAACTCGCTTAACACAAAAAATACGTTAAACATAGTAAACAATATACATGACATCTTGAAAGTTTCAACAAAAAATAAAAAATAAAAAATTTAAGCAGATTTTACATTTTAATATCTAAAGTCATTTCTAATTCATATAGATTACAAGGATTTGTTTCAAATTTGAAAACACTTTCAGAGTATTTATTCCATCTTCTACATGTTTGTTTGGAAATAAAGAAAATGAATAGATGAGAACAGATAGAAGCTTGCATTTGAAATAGGCCAAGTGATGAAGAGATTTGGCAAAATAGAATTAGAACTTCGAAATTGTAAGACACTTCATTGAACTTCTTCCAAAAGCAGGTTAGGAATCTTGTGACTCTTGGTCTGTTGGCAACTAACAAGTCTGGGTATGAAAACTTAAAGTTTAAGAAATTTTCTCAAAGACAATGTGTTTTTACATTTTGAATATCTAGGCACATTTGCAATTTCTACACACTGCAAGGTTTCTTTGGAATATGAAATACCTTTTGGAGCTACTGTTCATTTTTTCTACATGTTTGATGGCATTCTTGTGATTCCTCGGAAAGTAGGTGTGAGTTCAAAATTTTAGGGTCTGCTTGGATGTCATGCTTGAATCATTTCCATTCCATGAAGTAGCTTACAGCTGACATCAACTGTAATGGTTCTATTAGAAAATGCAATTGTCCTTGAAAAAACTGGATTTTTGGGATTTCATCCGGAAAAATCATTCCTATGAGCACATGTATCGAGCCTAGATGCAACATGTGGGTATGCAATATGTACCCACATGGAAAATGGCAATGTAATCTGAACCGTTCATGTGGTGGGTACTACCAGTGACCGTTTTAGTGAAAAATCAAGCCAATCCACTATTCGGATGGGCCATAACCATATGTTAAATCTAGACCATTCCCTACTTTCTGGTAAGATAACTTTTTGAGCGAACGGTTTTCACAGTTGCAAATGATAAGAAAAATGTGTCCAACTCATTTCATCCCATTGCCCAATTGGGCCCTTAGCCTCTTAACATTTCATTTTACTGTCAGACCAAAGGGACATTAATGGATTGAGAAATGCGAAAAGTCCATGATTGACAATTTTAAGGTCAAAGCTTCAATTAGAGAAGCCAACGGCGAAAAAGAAAGAAAGAAAAAAGTCAAGAAAAGAAATCCCATATGACCAAAAATCAATTTAGTGACATGAAAGTAGGAACATGGGTACAAGTACAACTACCAATTACCTCATTATATACTTCTGCAAATCTTTTATTCCCGACCCTGGGAGAACCAAAGTTATACATGGTAACAGAAATTGCACCGCACCTAAATGAGAACAACGAAAGATAACGTCAAAGTTGCAACCAAAGAAAGATATCATATGCGTATGAAGGACCTATGATGAGCATATGGATTTTTATGAGATGAGAGATATAGCAATCGATGGGAACCGTATCAAGTCAAATCTAATTTCTACTAAGACATGCCAAAGTTTTTGACATGGCACTTCAAAGTGCCTCAAAATATTAATTTTTTTTCCCTCAGCATTACATCATAATCAGAAGGTGGTCTTGGATTATTAGAAGATTAAGCAGAACCAAAGATGCTATTTGATATTATCAATTGGCTCCAAAATCTAGTAACTGTATATCGTGCATGACAGCCCCCTCATTTCACTCATAAAAATAAACCCACTAGTGATATAATTAGATATTCCAAAGTACTCTCTAAAAATTCTGTACTCCATGAAAATAGCTAGAGCCAGAATGGTAAATCCCCATGATTAATATGCCATAACTTTCTTGACCTTACGCTATTATTGAAAATCTCCAGTTGGTGCTCTTTATATCAGCCTTTCCCATGAGGGAAAACCATCCAAGATTTTGACTTCAAATTTATGCAGCCGTTCATTCCTAGACTTGTTGTTGGAGAGAGGGAGTCATCATCCTTGTCACCCTAGACCTGTCAGCTACATGAATCCTATTCCGCTATTCCACTCTATCAAGGGCCAGGCCTTCAGTAGTCTTTCTTACTACCTCCATCCACGCCCTTTTGGGCCTTCCCCTTGCCCTTTTAGAGCCTTCAACTTGTGCCAACTCACTCCTGGCTAACTGGCGCAACTCTTGATCTCCATCACACACGACCAAACCATCTAAAATTCTTTCCCTCATCTTATTACCCATTAGTGCAACTCCGAAGTTCCCTCAAATGCATTCATTTCTAATTTGACCCTTCCTCATCTTGCCACTTATCCATCTCAACGTCTTCATTTCCATGGCACTCATCCTATGAACATGTTCCTTAACTGCCCAACATTTTTTCCCATAAAGCATGGCCAGCCTTATAGCTATCCTATAAAATTTTCCATTCAACTTAAGTGGTACACAACGATCACATAAAACTCCAGAGGCACATCTCCATTTTTGCCAACCAGCTTGAATTCTATGGGCAACATCCTTTTGACTCTCATGAGTAATTGGAAAGAGATCTGCACAACCAAATATTAATAATTCAGGGCCTATAGTCATGGACTCCAAGTCTTTGGTACATCTGTACAACACCCCACTACATGAGATGCTCACGATCTAAAGAAACAATGTAGGCCAATCATTTGCACCCAATGTTGGTAGAAACGGGCTACGACTTTTGACATGGCCTTTTTTTTCTGTGTTTTTTTTTTTTTAAAAAAATAATAATCAATAATGACATTTTATTAAACTAAAAGATAATGGATCTTAAAATCCATCAAGATAATAGATAATGGGATCCAAAACAAAGAGAATGACTAGAGACCCCTTTGCAAGCAGGGGAATTAGACATGTGTTCTTAAGGAAATTTGCTTGGAAACAACCATAGCCTTAAATGTCATTGCAATAAGCACATGTTTCGATGGCATCAAGATATCACAAGCTGCCCAAGAGATTGCCATCTTTGTGTAGGATCTTTTGTAGATGTCCTTGCAAAAGCCAAGTCCCAAGTGGAACATGTGAGGAATTCCCAAGCCCTATCCGCCCTATGTATATAAGTATTGGTGTGCGCTTGTATGTACTATTGTTAACGATTATGGAATCCCTCATGATCCCATATTCTTGTTTTGGTTTGAGGAGGTGCCTACTGTGTTGATTTTATATGTTGCTTGCTAGAGTCAATGGTGGAGCTATGTTTGTGATGACATGACAATGTCACCCATCATAGCTAAAAGGGCATAGATTATACTTGCAAATCTAAAAATAGAATAGGAGATGTGTACCCATTCATGGAAGGCTTGAACGATTGGATAACATGCTCAATGTTTTAAATATCGACAATATTGGTCGATATATCCCACGATATATCTTGTATCCCACCTGTGCGATACAAAACGCACAAGCAGTGCCAATATATCCGACATATTCGATCTGATTAGCATTTTCAATTTTCGATCCCTTTTTGTTGAAATTATGTTAAATAAATGTCAAATGGTTACAAATCCATTGGTTCTTCATGTTTTGAGTTGGAGCTTTGATTTCAATATCCATTAGTTCTTCGTGTTCTCCATGTTTGTTTTTTTTTTTTTAAAATAGAGTGTATGGTGGCAATTTGGGAAATTTTGAAATTTCTGCAATTTCTCCCAAATTGCTTGCAACGTTGCACTCCAAACATGAAATCAAGCATGTATGAGGGTTGATCTACTGATTTGTCAAGTCCTTGTCAATTTTCGAAAATAAAAATTATTTTTTAATTATTTTTTCCTCGAAATTTCCCTTCAACTAGCTGTCAGTTGAGACTAATTTCGAAGTATTTAGGAGTGTTTAATGAAGTGATCATCAAATACATTCTAAATGTTATGCATTTAATTTGAATATAGTTGTATTAGTTCAATCAGAAAGCATAGCTTAAGACCCTATGCAAAGGAAACCTATTTTGTGCACTTCTTTTTTTAGATGTTAAGATTCAAAAGTGTGTATTAAGGTCTTTTTTAACAGGCCCTGAAGTTCTATAGAAAAATTCAACCATTTTCCCAATGTTTCCCCATGTTTCCCAAAAAGTATGATAAATTACCTAATACAAACAATGTCCCATGCGATAACCGATACGTATCTATATCCCAAGGACGCGATGCGTAACGCAATATCGATATTTTGAAAACTGAACATGCTTTAAATATTTGTGTGCATGATACCATGGGTAGAGCTGGGCATCGAGTCAAGTCGGACCGACTTGATGTCCTTGCAAAAGCCAAGTCCCAAGTGGAACATGTGAGGAATTCCCAAGCCCTGCCCGACCTATGTATATAAGTATTGGTGTACGCTTGTATATACTATTTTTAACGATTATGGAATCCCTCATGATCCTGTATTCTTGTTTTGGTTTGAGGAGGTGCCAACTGTGTTGATTTTATATGTTGCTTGTTAGAGTCAGCAGCGGAGCTATGTTTGTGATGACACGACAATGTCACCCATCATAGCTAAAAGGGCATAGATTATACTTGCAAATCTAAACATAGAATTGGAGATGTGTACCCATTCATGGAAGGCCTGAATGATTGGATAACATGCTTTAAGTATCTGTGTGCATGATCCATGGGTGGAGTTGGGCATCAAGTCGAATCAAACCGAGTTAGGGCTGACCCGACTAGACCCGGTTTTAAAATAGACCCAACCTGACTCGGTGCCGAGCCTAGCATGCATGACCCGATCCGAGTCCAAGTCTGGCTTGGACTAACCCGGACCGAGTCCAACCCTGTCATAGGGACCGAGTCGGGTCGAGTTGACCTTTTTTTAAGGTTTAGGTTTAAGGTTTAGGGTTCCAAAATGGCTTAGCCCGGCCACGCCCAAGCCAGCTAGGATGCACCACAGCCAACCCGAACGCACCCGAGCTAACCCAGACCAAATACAAGCACTCGACTCATTCTAATTTGTCCATTCAACTCTACTTGACCCCAATTTCACAAAACCCCCAAATTAGAATACCCTAACTTGATTTATTTCACAAGAATAGATGAAAATCATGAAATAGAAGTCTTTTTGAACACAAAATTATCTTGATTAGTTGATTTGGAAAGTTGGGTGGCTGTCAAGAGTCGGTGACGAGCGGGTGGCTAAGTGGGTTCGGACGAGCTGCTCAGTCGAGACGAGTGGTTGAGCTGGTGGCTGTCGGGTAGGGACCGCCAAGTGCAAGAGATGAGGGAGGGAGTGGAGGAGAGTGAGGAGGAGGGTGGCCTGGTGGTGGTGAGTGGCTGTTGGGCTCGAGAGGGAGAGAGAGGTCAGGTCGGGTCGGGTGCAAAGGGTGGGTTAGATTAGATTTAGTTTTTTTTTTTTTAAAAAAAATAAAAATAAAAATTTAAAATATATATACTACCCAAACCCGAGTCAAGTTGGGTTTCGAATCGAGTCGAATCAGTACTGAGTCAGATTTCAGGTCAAATTGAGTCAAGTTACTGGGTGACTCAGGCTTGACTCGGTTTGATTCGGATTGGGTGAAGTCTACTCGGTTCAAATCGGCTCACCCACTCGATTCGGGTTGAGTCGGGTCTAAACGAGTTGGATGAGTCGAGTCTTGCCGAGTCGATTCGTCCCGTGCCCAACTCTAACCATGGGTGATCCAATCATAGCATGCCACCCACACTTGTCAAACCCATGGAGCTCCTAGTGTCTATTGAGGAAGGAACTAATTTCCATGAGATTTAATAAATAAACAATCTACCAAGGTATGCACACAATGCATGGTTATCATCCTTTGACTCGAGGGTGAAGTTGGAACTTGTTCAATGAGTGTGTACAATATGCAACTTTGGTTGAAGAATTAGGCATTGTAGCTGAAATGCCATGTTAGGCTCTAATGTATTTTGTATTAAAGAGAAAGGAAAGGTGCATCGGCATGGAGACTCATGTGTCACGACTATTACATAGTTTGCATCCATGTTCCATGACCATTGGGTATAAAACAACAAAAAGCATAAGCACCCACGAAAGCATATTATTCATTTATTTATTACATAGTTTACATCCATGTTGCATGGCCATTGGGTACAAACCAACAAAATGTATAAGCACCCACTAAAGCATATTATTTATTTATTTATTACATAGTTTGCATCCATGTTCCATGGCCATTGGGTACAAAATAACAAAATGTATAAGCACTCACGAAAGCATATTATTTATTTTTTATTATCATTATTATTTTGTGAAAAGATGACAAAATTCATTAAAGAGAAAAAGCAAAATACACATGCTCTAGGAAAGAACGGGCACCAGTTCCTGCCACCCATGTATACATATTATATTTATCATGCATCAAGCAGCTAGTTTGTTGCATGTGGATTATTGAAGAGGGCATAGGTGTGCACTTGCAATGTGTTTTATACCATGATACCCAAAGATAGATATCCAACAAATCTTGAGACAACAATGCAAAGTTCGTCAAGTAACTAGTGAAACAGATAGCTTCAACTAATGTGGAAGACGATTCTCTCCTCCAAAACTCCATGCTCCCCCTAGGATAGGCAGTTTGAACTTTTAACTATGCTTTTACCTTTAGAGGAGAAGTAGAACACATCTTCAAGAATAGCAAATTCATGGAACACATCTTTTTCTACCCATTTTAACTACTCAGGTTAAAGATACAAAAAAATAAAATAAAAGGAACTTATCACCTACAACTGGTTGTATGCTACGGCCCAATTTTTTATGCCTTCATAAATTTGGCTTTCAAATGTACCCTTGAAATGGAGCAAGTTTATAGAATACATTTTTAAGGGAAAAATGCTTGTAAGAAGCGTTTGCTGGTTAACCTGAAATTGTAGGTGAGTGCTCAACCATAGAGGATTTACAGTGAAGGCATTCAGGATTGGATTGACTAGTTATCCACATCCCAGGAAACATGCGAGAAAAAAGTTTACCCTTTCTGATTACTAGGGAACCAACACAAGCTCGATTGACTTATTAACTAGTTTATTGGTATGAGAATCAAGAACTCTGCCTGGTAGCGACACGCTAGCCGGTTCGGAGCCCGGGTAAAGGAGGAGGGTTGACATCAGTTGGGTAGCCAGTCATTGAACCTTTGCCAAAGCAAATTATTGCAAGCTGATGCCAAATAGGCGGCAAAAGCTATGACGATGATGGTTAACTAGGGACAGAGACAAATTCAACCAAAATATATGATGGAGCAAACATACAATTCAATCTACTCCATGCAAAAATGGAAAATATCTATCAACAGAAAGTAGTAAATGCAGAATGCTGATGGTATGTATGCATCACAGTATTTTAACGCAAAGACAAAGGCATAAAAGTTCACATTCTGTTTGGTAAAAGATAAGATAGAACTCACTTTGCCATTTGACTCGATGAAAGCTCAAGAGCAAGAAGGGTCGCCAGTGCACCACCTAAACTATGACCAGTCACATAAACATGCCACTTGGGCATAGTTTCCAAACCATCATCTCTGCCATGGAAACATATTTAGCTTCTGCACTCTAGAAACAGAACATAATCACCACAATCACATTTCACGAAAGACACTGGTGATGATAAAACAGAAACTTTCAGGCTAAATAAATTGGACTGCCAATGTTGACCTTTAACACTAAGATTATGAATGAAAGTAACTATGTCTGCACCAAGCCAATCACATGAGATCTAACCTCTAATCACCCTTTTCCCCTTTCTACATTTCACGGTCTTCTTACCACTAAAATTTGTCACTGCTTGGATGAAAATTTCTAGTTATGTATAAATGTATATGGAAATGATCGCTTATGTTTAAATGTGGCCTAATCAGGTGTATATGGTCAAGGCAGTGATGTATCATGCAGAAGGAAAATGAAACTGTCAATTATTCATTACTAAGTGTATTCTCGAAAATCTCTCTCCTATCTTCTCTCTATTTCTTCTATTGTATCTCACTTTCATAAGCTTATTTAAGTATACCAGAAGTGGTCACATTTGAGGTGCCAAACTGGTGGCCCATTCATTGCTATTCCATGTGATGCCAAAACCAACAGATCTTAAACATTGTAAGCATAGGTTTTAGAAAATTTGCATCAGAATTATACAATATTTATTATAATATGGATAAAGTAAAGCGAAAAAAGAACTTCCAACAACAAGCAGTGAGCTACGGAGCATGCAGCATCCATGAAGCATGTAGTGGCGATGCAAAGTTGCTTGGCCGTGTTCCACCCTGCAGGTTGCCACCTGGCCCTAGAGCCTAGAAACATTGCAACCAGAATCCGGTTTTCCAGTGGGGTCTCAATTAGCCTATCTAGGCAGGGAATGGGGTCACTTGTTGCCATGTAAGAAAACCATGCAGGGTTATTGACATGGGCACATGGCCAGGATCTACTAGATCTAGGTAGCTCATGCTAAGATTGCTTAGATATTGAACAGTAGCCAAATGTTGTTGATGGAGACATCATGCGCACACACACGCCCCCCTACACATGTACGCAAGGAGGAGGAGGGCCCTACCATCAATCTGGATCGATGACGACGTCCAAGGAGGGCCTCCTAGTTAGAAGACTGCGTTTTGGTTCCTTGGAGTGGACCCGATTGTGATGTGAATCCAAACGATCTGGTACTTTTGAATTTTGGTTATTAGTGTTATTATGAATATCATGGACGGTTTAGATTACTTTGATTAGTTGTTATTTGTGGTTACTTCGTCTCTAAGTAATAGGTTGCGCATATGGCATGAGTTTTGAGATATAAGATTTTATTATAAATAGGCACCCATTGTAGCCTTTTTTCTCATTAAAGATTAATAAAATTTCTGTGTTTTTTCTGCTCCTCTAAATTTCTGAGTTGTGGAGATCCAATTGGGTGTGAAATTATGCTTTCCTCAAAGGGCTGACAAGCATGGTGCGAAGCCACACCTATCCCAAATCGCCCCATCTCCTACCTTCCATATTCACCTTTTCCTACAGTCATCTACGCTTCAAATTCATCCTCTATTGCAGCCACTTTTCTCTCTACAACAGATTTTCAGAATCTAGCTCTGCAGGGGGGCTGAAACTTCGGCGGAGCACCACTCACAGACCATGCATCGGATCGAGCTGAAATTCGGGATTTTGTAGCCCACTCGTGGCCAACCAGCCCCAAGGAGGGAGATTTTGGGTTCGTGGGCCCCACACCTGCGGGCGGGATCACACGCACGTGCGTCTAGGCCATTGTTGCTGTCCATGCGTGTAGTGCTTCTCTGGTTCGTCTCTTTCCTCTCTTTCACTCCTCTTTCACCCAAATCCCTAACCCTATTCATAAATTATTCAAATCCCAATTTTATACCCTTTCTTCAAACTTAGGGTTACTCGAATTGAAATCTATGAATCCCTTGGATTGGAGAATTATTTCTAGGCATGTGTGAATGAATTTACCCTCATTTGATTATTATTTGGTTTATAATTTTGATTGATCCGGCCCTAGCATGTGTAGGCCTGGATCCGTATAAGATTCCCCTTGATTGAGTGCTTGAACTTTTGTGTGGGATGTGGAATTTTGTGTAACTGTTTCTGAATTAGTGTGATCTAAAGCCTGAAAATCTTGCACATCATACTTGAATTTCATGTCTTACATCAGTTGTGGCCACTGAGCACAAACAAGCAAGCCTGTCATTCAATAAGTCCAGCTTTGAGAGATGGGACCCTAGCAGGTTGCAGCAATTGCTATCTAGGAGGGCGACATGCTGCCAACTTGTTGCAACATGAGAAACCAATGCAAGGTCACCTATCAAGGCTACAACTATCAGCAAGCCAGGCTTAGGCTATACCTAGGTAAGCCCGTACCAGCATGATTATTTGAAGGCTCCATCTGGATCTTTGGGCCTCAAAATTCATTTCAGGCCTAGCCCATGACAATCATAAATGGAACTGATCACAGGAATCAAAACTTAACCAAAGCCTGACCTACTTATCTATCAAAAGCTAAGTTTAGGGACAGGCAATGTTCGAAGCAATGGTATTACTACAAGTTTTGCTAGCCGGGGATATGGAGACAATATTGATATCACTGATTATATCGCTGATAACCAGAAATGCGGGGAAATATTAGGGAAACATGGGGAAATTGGTGGAATTTTCCAATGAAACTTTACGAGAGGCTAAAATACGCATATTTGCATATTTAGGAATCAAAAAATTTGCAAAAAATATGCATACATAATTTCCATTTAATTAGAGCCTAAAAGCATGTGTTGTTATAAGAAATCAGTCCAATAATCCCATCCATCCCATCTACCCATCCAACCTTCCATTCAAACATCCATCAATATTTCAACCAACACACGATATCACCAAGAAATGTCAACAACTAGAAAGGAAACAAAAGATTGTGGTCTCGATATCGTGCATGTCACGATAACGATAATATCGCAATATTATCAATATTATTGTTGACAAATTGAACACTGCATATGACCATGCGCCCATAAAAAAATTTGAAATGAGATTTTTTTTTTAATAAACAGATTTTTTTTTTTATTTTTATTTTTTTTTTTTGAGATATCAACATGTTGGCGATTTTATCGAAATATCGCAATACACTGGCGATACAAGTGACACCTAGAATTCACGCAATAGAAAATACTGGTGATACATTGGCAATATCAATACATTGGCCATACAAGCAACACCTAGAATTTACACAGTAAAAAATATCGGCGATGTCGATACATTGGCAATTCTTAGCGATAGGGCTGTCAACGGGCTGGGCCTGGGGTTGGTCTTGGCCTGGATTTTGAATTCTTTCGTGCTGGCCCTACTCAAAATTCTGATTTTGCAGGCCCGAGCCTGGCCCATTGACACCCCTACTTAGTGATACATCACTGATACCTGGAATTTATGATACAGCTAGTCTTATTGGTATCGCTACCGGTGTTATTGGTATCGTCGAGCTGGAGATACGGATAATATCGGGGATATTTCGATAAGATCGGGGATTCTTCGAACAATGGGAACAGGCATATTCCAGCAAACCAAACATTAAACCCGAGCCCAAAATGTGTTCGGCAAGCACAATGGGCCTTTGGCTAGCATGGTCGTTGATAAACCTGGTCTAGGCCACAAGGCCCAAGACTTGTCTTGGTAGACTGTGCTAAGATTGGTTAGAACTTGTATTACTAAATCAAATTAATGTGCTAGAGGACCCTTGACCATTCTCACTCACAGCCTCTTTATTCACTCTTCTTATTTCCTGTGTGGTTTTTTTCTGGATATTTTTGGTGATTGTTTGGCATCTAATCTAGTATGTATGGTCTTTATTCTTTTATCTATTCCAGCAATTAGACCTATCTGGGATACTAGTTGCATCATGGAACCACAGTATCTAGTGACAACACATGAGTTGGTATGATTGGCAATGACAATGGAATCTTGGGGTTGCTCCAAGTGTTTGAAAGATTTCTTCCATCAAAAATACTAACCATTAACCTTAACAAGCAAGGCATATGCACTCGGGTTGTCAGAATGCAAGATAGGCATTACAAATCATTCACAAATGCCCTTTGTGGTTGCATGCAGTAGTTGTGCTAAAGGATAGCATGTGGCTTGACCATATTGGCATGTAAGTCACTTAGTATTAGCCATTTGCTTGGCAACTCTTGCTCCACCACTTTCCTTGCTCAACCTTTGCAGTTGCATGTAATGGCTGAGCTGGGGGCGAATACTAGGTGGGCCAGTGTTGGCAAGTGAGTAACAAATGGTTATCCATAAAGCGAGGAAACTGGTATTTAAGAAGTAGAAAGATTATGCTCCTCATTGGAATTCACAACCAAATGTGTCTGTTCCAACCACCGCATAAGTTCCGTACAGAAGATAGGATGGTTCGCTTGAGGAGAATCTTTTCTATGATCAGATCCGAATTATGTTGTGTGTGAAGTGAACAGGTCCGTAAAATCCAGTAGAATAAGTAGAGAGGTATGATCCAGATTGTGTTCACATTTTCATCCAAAATTTGTTTTAAATTGTCAAGTAGCAAATATTTATTTAACAAAATCTCTTAACTCTTTGAGCAGTTTCATAATGTTCCTCGCCAACAATTGTAGGTTGGAGCCTGGTGGATCTTGAATCTAAATGTCAATGTTGGCCTTTGCCATGGCCAGTTCCAACTTCCAAGAGCCCAAGGTAAAATATGAAGGCCAATGGCTGCTGGGCAGCTGATCATTGAACTCTTGCCAATATACCATTCAAAAACCAACACTTTCTTATAACTTCCTGGCTTAATATTGATTATTGAAAATAAAAGTGCCCATGCATCCAGAGGTAGAAACTTATGTTGTACTTCTGTAGACATGTCACTATTGCCTGTCAATGTCTCTTCAAGAATGGCCATAAGTATCAAACGATGTTGCTTCTCACGCAATGCCGATGGACAATAACATGTAAACTTTTATACCTAGAGTGAAGTAAATAAATTGCTGAGAAAGTACGACTTACACAAAACCTATTGAAATTTTGATGAGAGACATTATTCTATTCATGACTGAATCATATGCGCTCAAAAACCCACTGTGAACCTGAAAAAAAAAAAGGCAACTTTTTTTTCATTAAAACATAAACAAGACAGTTTACTTCAGTTATATCCATCATCTTTGCTGGAAAATGTGTATCGTCTAAGGACCACCTGTTGGATTTACCTGAACTTCTTGATTAAAGTCACCACCTATCCTCTCAGGGTTTAGCCTACCAATAAATAAATAAATTTAATAATAATAATAAAAGGAATGAGAAATGTCTACATGCAATCTTGGACCTCTTCCATAGTATCTGAAATTTAGTCTCAGAAACAGTGACATGTCTTTGCAAAGAAAAGACTCATAGTTTCTGAAATTTAGTCTCAGAAACCCCTGACAAGCGACAATTGCTAATGAAATATAAGCATGAGAATGGCCCCAACAACAACCCTCCATAGGATGCCAGGTGGGATATAGTTATGCGTAATATACAGAGTAATTCAAAGGTTGGAATGGTTATGGAAAGTGGAAGCAACAAAATCATGGCAACTATGACAGTCATGAAAAAACAGATTAATTAAAGGTGACAGGGGGAAGTTCCTGAGCAATCACAACAGCTATATTAAACAGATTAGTTGATCGCAGGACATAAAGTGAATGGTTGCAAGGTTTTATGTAAAACTACGTAGATTCATAAGATTATTTCACACAAAAAATTGTGAAACTGGAAGAGCTACTAACAGGCTACCACCATTGCAGATTAATGTCCATGGCCTAACACAATAATGAGATTTCAATATTACATTTGACTGAATTCTAGGCTTCATAGCCAAGAAAAATATTTTTTCATAAGACAACGATTCAATTAGCTATGTTGTATGGGTCAGCAGGTAGGATAATTGTGATGCAAAGACATGTGATGACCTAATCCTAAATGCATGTATAATCAAGTTAAAGAATGTTCAAATAAATACACCAATTAACTAACCGTTTCCAGTCAAAGGGATTAGGTAAATTTTAAAACAAAGATGAGGTCATTCCGTCAGGATCATGCCCCTTAGCATAAAATTGTGTAAACAATAAAAATGGAGGACCTAGGGATATGAGGATATCTCAGATCTAAGCATAAGTCAGTCTACAACCACGTTTGGATCTGATCCTACTGACTAATCATCCCTCTTTTCCGTTAAAACTAGAAAGGAGGTATTCAGAGAGGAACGAAAGGGGTGAAGAATGAAGGGTTCGAGATGAAGAAGAAACGGGTCCTTTTATCGTCAAAGAAAAGGAGGATGATTCTTACCTTTTTCTGCACCTCGAAGATCTAGAAAGAAGGAAACTGAAAATCGGGGTGGAATCCTTAACGCCAAGGGCCAATCCTGAAACCCTAATCTCTTGAATAAATAGGAAGAAAAGAAACGATTTTTTATTCATTCAATAATAATGAAAATAAGGTTTCTCACAAGGTATATAGAAGCTATGGAAAAAATAAAAGTGCACTAAAGCCCCTGGAAACAAGAAAAATAACAAAAAGATGAAAAATAAAGAAAGTTGCAGCAAAGCCCCTGAAACAAGAAAAAAGAACCAAAAAAGTCTAAAACTAAAACACCCATGTGATAGTGTGTGAAATTCGACTCATGGATCTATGGTCGGGGAGAACACCCATGTGGTAGGATGTGAAATCCAACCCATGGATCAATGGCCGGGGTGCGGTCATGTCGTTCCTACACTCGTAGCGCGTCAGAAAGTGGATCTGATGGACCCAACGTTCATCCGCATCAACTCCTCCGCTCTGATACTCTGTCAGCAATGCCTCCTCCTTTGGTTCACTCTAAAGTGTACACCACTGATGTCCGCATCAAATTGACAGACAACTACAGCAACGGAGAGTGTCAGAGAGATGAAGATGTTGAGAGATGGATGTATGAGTGATGCAGGACAATTAACCACTTGCTCTAAAAGGCTCTAACTGTTATGAGTATGACGAATTAATCCCTTTATCTCATAGCCCAGGCCCCACATTTCATGGGTTAGGATCTCGGCCGAACCCCCCTCACGGGCCCCAAATCACATGAATCACCCACCCCGAGTGTGTCTCCGCATCCCACGGGCTACCCCACTCGAGCCTGGTGTGAAATGCGCATTAATCACCCCCAGTGAGGAGTCTCGAACACGAGACATCCCTGTGGGCCCTAAATCACATAGGTCACCCACCCCGAGTGTGTCCCCGCATCCCACGGGCTACCCCACTCAAGCCTAATGTGAAAATGCCCTTGCATTAATCACCCTCGGTGAGGAGTCTCGAACATGAGACCTTCCGCTCCGATACCAAATTTGATGCAGGACATGAAATTAAATATGATATGCAAGATTTCAAGCTTTAAATCATACAAATTTCTAAACAATCACAAAAATCCACATCCCACATACGATTAAACATTCAACAAGGGGAATCTACGGGGGTAGCCTACACAAGTTAGGGCTGGATCAAATAAAATTATAAACCAAGCAATGCCCAACAGAGTGTAAGATTCATCCATCCTTGCAAAGGATTGCTCCCCAATTCAAGAGATTCACCATGTTTCAATTCGGGAGAAAATCTAGGGTTTACAAAAATTGAAAAAAACTTGGAATTTGGGATTATCTAGGGTTTGGGTTAGGGAATTTAAGGTGAGAGAAAAAAAAATTAGAAGAAATACGAAACCTGAGATGGTTTCTGCGTGTGGATAACAGGCAGGCCTGGGCGCACGAGCGTGACTGCCTGTTCGCGCGTGTATGGGGCCCATGGATCTGAAAAAGGCCACTAGGGTTTGGTCGGCCAGGGGAGGCCCACTCTCACACCAAGTTTCGTGTCGATCCGCCACCCGGTGTGTGCGTGGTGCTCCGCCGAAGTTTCGGCCCCTCGGGTGGGCCAGAATCTGAAAATCTGCTGTGGAGGAAAACTTGGGCAAAAAGAAAGGTGAATCTGAAGATGGGAGCAGTGTTTTAATTGTCGGCAATAATATCGTTTTATCGCCGATAATATCGTTGTCGAAGGAGCTGCGACAACGAACACCACTTATATCTTTTCTCTTCCAAATGTCATTGATATTATCGCAATATTATCACTAGTATCAATAAAACATCATTTTATTGCCGATATTTGTGCTTATCTACCACAAAAGTCAAGTGTTGTTGATAAAATGGGCGATATTTTCAATGAATGTCGACACCCGCAAGACAACAAGGACCGTAAATACCTTCGAAATTATAAAAAAAATTGAAGCATCTTCTATTTTATTATTATTATTATTATTATTATTATTTATCTTAGTTAAGCAAAAATTTTCGGCACTTCTTACGAAAGCACGTTAGATTGGAGGTTCGATTTGGTGGAGAAATCGACACTTCCTCGCTAGTTATCGCACTCGAAAACAAACTGTTGTTTGAATAAACAGCCTAAAAATAAAAAATAATAGAAAAAATAAGAAAGGGGAGGGAATTTCATCGGAAGCTCCTCTTCTTCTTCTTCTTTATCTGTTGTGACTCTCTCTCTCTCTCTCTCTCTCTCTCTCACACACACACACACACACACACACATCTGAAAAATGAGCTAAAAAGGCTCTCTCTCCTCTTAGAGCTAGGTGGATGAAGTGGAGATGTGCCTCTTTAAGTGTCGTGTGATCATTGCATGCCAATGGAACTTTAAAGGTAATTTCTACTTAGAACATTTATTAGACTGGCTATGCTATATAAGGGCAGAGTTTGGCAATTAAGAGGCAACAACAACAGAAATGAACATTAAGATGAGGATGTTGAGATGGATGTGCTTGAAGAATACGATGGGAAGAATTAATAATGATGCCGCTTGAATAAATCTGGGAGTAGTCCCAGTGGGAGATAAAAAGATGGAGAGCCGATTGACAACAACCATGTGAGAAAGAAAACACGACACAGCCCACATAAGGGAACTTTGAACAGGGTTGAAAGGCCTACAAGTTTAAATGAGAGAAATACTTTAAAAGGACTTTGATATAGTTTGTGAGATAGATGTCAAGGCTTTTTTGCTAACCAAAACTACAACCTTGGGATTTTTTTTGCAGAAACGAGATTTGTAAAGCTGATCCCAAATTGTTAGGACAGGGTTTTCATGACGTTGAGAATGGTTTCTGTGGCGTTGGAAGATTTTATGGATAAAGTTCTTGATATTTGTTGTAACTTGAGGTTTGCTGCCTCCCACATTCATAAAGAAGCAAATGCAGATGCAGATTTGCATGCCAACCAGGGGTGTGAACTGTAGTGTGAAGGCTGTTGGTGATTCGATACTGCCAATGTAGCATGTGTTCTTTCCTTCATTGTCTTTTGGGCTGTCAGGCCTCCAGTTTTCATTCATAGCTTGTCATTGACCTGTAGTAGTCCGTTCCTGCTTTCCTTTTAATAAAGTCCTGTTATCAACAAAAATGCTAGCACGTCTTTGCTAATTGTAATTGAGTGAGAGGAGGCCTTGGACTCATTGAGCTTAACTTAATCATGAGAGTAATAGGGCCCTTCATAACACAATCTATGTTTCAAACAATGCCATGTTAAGAGAAGCTTAACAATTATTATTTTTCTATGGGTAACTGGAAATTTATTAAAAACAAAGTGAAAAAGAGGATACAAAAAAAAAAAGGATGATGAGAAATCATCCAGCTCACACAAAGAAGGTGAATCCCCCCCAGCTACCATGAAAAGCCTCAACTAGGCACCCAACAAACACTATCAACCCTAGCCCATTCAACAACCAACCAAACACTTTGTACAGAGAAGGTCAACACATTGTTTGCACAATTGCAAATCTTCAGGATCAATCTAGTTTCTATCTTCTCTCAATTCACAATTTCATCTTATGCATCAATAGTAGATCCTTTTCATCCACTGAACTATTTCAAGACATTCTACAACTTGGGCAGGTTGGGCTTGGGTTGCTCCTCAACCCAAGCCCAACCCAACATCAATAGGAGTCGGCCTAAACCCAATACGCAAACCAATCTACTAAACCTGAGGCATTGAATGCTAAACCCTAGCCGCCAGTTTAGCAATAGGATCTCGGCTGGGTTGGATTAGCGGTGGTATCTTGACCACATGTTGTTAAACACATGGCCAGCATCACCTTTAAATTATCAACATATATTAGGTTTAAGATTCTCCCCATGTCTTTTAATAACAAAAAGATTAAGACTCTAAAAAAACTACCTATGTGGGAAGTATGCCCTTGGCTACTCACACTGTATAGTAGAGATATAAGGTCAAGCTTAGGTTGGTTGGGGGCCCAAAGCACCTGAATTAGGGTTGAGGATTTTCAGTCTGAGCCTAACCTCATCTAAACCCAACCCGACTAGAACCGACCTAATGTTCGGGTTGGGCCAGTCTGGTTTGGGTTGAGCACAAACCAAGTTGCACCCCTACATATCCTCCTTTTTATTACATCCATAGGAATTCCTGCTTAATCCTTCTTTTCATGAAAAAAAAAAAGGTTCAAGGTCTCTCTTGATTCAATAAAGGACATTGTGCAGTTTAAGAATATTACACTTATGG
Source organism: Magnolia sinica (assembly GCF_029962835.1). Classification (NCBI taxonomy): domain Eukaryota; kingdom Viridiplantae; phylum Streptophyta; class Magnoliopsida; order Magnoliales; family Magnoliaceae; genus Magnolia; species Magnolia sinica. The sequence goes on from NC_080575.1 coordinate 108,118,768, forward strand.
CTGGAGAATATCAACACCAAGCAAAAGGAGAAAAGAACATTCATAGAAATGTATTAGACGTGACAGATGCAACACTATTCTCCATCAATATGATGTTAAAAAAAAATAATTAAAAAAATAAAAAATAAACATAAAAACACTAACAGACAATTGAGAAATAAGCATTGGGCCTGGGTTGTTAAGGAGCTTTTCAAATAATGAACCACAATGAAGAGACATTGAAAAAGAAAAAAGAAGTAAAAAGACCCCTTGGCAGGTCATTTCTCTGAGAAGTATATAGACCATTACCCAGCTGGAGCTAGCATTAAATCTGTTCGCAAATCCTTCCATCTTGACTGGCCAATAAAATCAACAGATTTAGCACAAGAAAATGCCAGATAGAGCCTGATAGCTAGAAATCCTTCTTTTAGACAGATCCAAATCACAGCCATTTACCACTAAAAGCCAACGCAATTTTATACTAATTAGCAAAACCAACATACTTGTTCAGTTCCCCTGAAAGCAACAACTAATCTTTTCCGAAGAGAATCACGCCAGATGGCCACCTGCAGCTCATTGAATTTAGCAATTCACACAATAAGAAACATAACCAATGGAAAAAGATTCTATATCTTGAAAAGCATGGTTCAACCTCAGATCTTTCCCTTTTCAAGTGTCATCAATTCTGGGGGAAAAAAGAAGAATAAGAAAAAACATGTTCTGCCAAGGGAAAATGTGTATTAAGCTCCACTAGCAGATAACTGAGACAAGAACTTGCCTGTGTATCAGTGGACGGATTATCTAGAAAACATATCTTCTCAAATTCAGATTTAATGAAACTTGGACGGCCCAATGAAGTGGCAAGCATAGCCCAAGCCTCCATGGCACTCTCTGCAGTTATGAACAATTCCTTCATCTCCTCTGCTTTTTTCTGATCTAGCGCTGATCTCTCAAGAGATGAATCCACATTTTCATTAGTTGAATACCCTGTACTCACATCCACCATGATAGAAGCATCTCTTTTACTCCCATTCTTTTCCATTGAATACGCTTCCTTTTTTTGTTGAGAAAATGTTGCAGCCAGGACCATCAGTGCTCCAAAAATAGCATCTGTCTGCCTTAACAAATCCAACGATGCCGTCTTAATATCTGGTAATGAAGAGTGATGCCTGTTCACAGTAGATTGCAAGTCACTTGTGGCATCATCATTGTCCTTAACTTTTGGACTTGCAAGTCCTGATTCAACATACTGTGCCTCCGCAATCGTCCTGGCCACCGAACTCATGTTCTTTAATAACTCAAATCCATCCCACTTAATTTTCTCTGGAACAGAAAAACCCAGCTTCTGGACAACAGCTTGATTGATAACATCAGCTAAGTTTTTCCAAAAATATGCATCTGATTCCATAGAATCGTCACTTTTCATCTTCAACAAAGAGTTACTCCCATTATCTCTAACATCAGTATCAACACCAAACTTCAGTGGATTATTATCTTTCTCAAAGCTCAATTTATCTACAGAATCTTCAGATCTACTCTCCTGCAGTGAAGACTGATTTGACAAATCACCAATGGGATTTACAGATTTTCCAGAGCCTTCCATGTCATGGCTATCACCATTGGAGAACCGATCACTTTGAAAGTATGCATAATTCAATGATCTTAACTGCCCAAATGCAAACTGCACAAACTCACTGGCTTGTACACTATCAGAACCAAGAACCTTTTTCAAGGCAGATGCAAAACTGTTCTTCATAAGAAACTCCGAGACAATAGGTATTCTCCACCATTGTTTCTCTTTATCAATGTCCTCGAAGCTTTTGTACATGACCTGCTAAATGCCAACATTTGGCAACAAGAAGATGATGCCAAGCAGAGAAAACACTAACCGAATCAGCTCTCTGGAACACAACTTTGCAAGATTTCAAAGAATAGTATGGATCTGATGAAGTGGTTCAAGATGGGATGGGGAAAAAAAAAACAAATCGTAAAAATGACAATAAAATAAGAGGATCAATCTTGTAACAACATTACATTAATAATTTCCTTCAAAGATATCTGAAGGCACAAGAACATCAAAAGATAAGCAAACTGTTGTCACAAGGTAGGTGAGGCAATGCCATTGATGCATATTTATGTGGAGAAATAATTACAAGACGTGGAGCATCTAACTTTCTTATCAATATATAGCGAATCTGATTGGAGAAAGCATAAATCATTATTACTAAGTACCAACACATTGCTGATATAATCACTACACAACCACTTCAACCAATCATGGTTCAAAACTTGCAAGGCTGTACCCCCAAGCAAAATACATGACAACACGCATAAGGTGAAAATTCAAGGTACCAAAGAAAAATGTCAATCACAGGAGTTGTCTGCATTGTGAATTATGAAGGCTGACTTAACATATTATTATAAAAACTCTCCAATTTACTTTCTATCCACCTAACACAGACCTGTGGCAAGGTTTTGATTTTTGAATATCAATATCGGGAGACATCGGCCAGGTGCAAAACAATCTGATACGGCACGTACCAAACTGCATCAGACGACATAGGCCCTGCAGATATTTTTTTGGCTTTTTTTTTTTTTTAATCAGGAAAATACGAAAAAATCTAAAGCACTAGATTCTATCTTTTTCTTATGTTTTTAACACGTATTCAATGGTGTAACAGATCATTCTTTTATAAGACCAGATAAACCCTAATTGAACACAAATCAAACATGAGTTGATAGGTTAGTGCCATTATATTGAAGTAAACAAAAAGAAGGAAAAAGAATGTGAAAAGAAGTGTTAGCTTTCCCCTTCTAATTTATTCCAAAATGGTTCATTCCACTTCAATTCATTGAATTTCATATTGCGTTTTGATCCCCAAAATAGGCCTAGATCTAGTTTAAATGAGTTTTTAAGCTAACCTCATGGTTGAATTTAAGAAATAAGGGGGGGGGGGGGGGGACAAGAGAAAAGTTGGGAAAAAAATGAATTGGAGGTAGTATGAGATGACTTAACGGCCTATGGTTTCACTAAGGATATGGTCCTTAATAGAGTAAAATGAGGGAACAAGATTTATGTAGCCAACCCAAATTAATAGGGATAAGGCGCTAAGATGATGATGATGACGACGACGACGACGACAAAGACGGTCTCACAAGGACCAACCAACAAAAAATAAACATTGAGTTATTCTTCCTTGTTTGTGAGTCTTACCACCTAGAAGTTTCCAATTACTTGTTCTCTTTACCATGAAATTCAACAGAAAAAAATGTGTGAGTTTTTCATCTTTTTGTTGACTTCTCTAATCGAGAAAGACATTGAAAGTTTTCTTTTTCTTGGTGAAATTTCCAACAAGGAATTTCTCTCAACAGGATACTATTTTCAACAAACTTTCAAGCTAGATTTGCTATATCGTTTTTGTTACTTGCAAAAGATTCAAGTCATCTGTGCACATGAAATATGAGATGTCTATTTATCTAAACTATCGAGATACTTATGTCTTACAATTTTCCGGAGGTCTGTTTCACATCGCATTATGTTAATCATGGTTTACAAATAATGGAAAGGGTAATATACGAAGAAATAATAATTTCTTTCTAAACAGGTTAAAGCTCATGGAGTGGTACATCAACCTTATAATCATAACTGACCAAGTTAGACATAAGGGTGTCCACAGAATTAAAATTGAGAGAGAATCACTTATTTGGAGACAATTAAAGCAGTTTTACATTTTCATCTAGGTGTTTTGATCTTTTCAAAGTTTGTAGATAACGATGTGAATGACATTTACCTCTAAATGGACCTTTCCACCACCTCCCATGCCCTCCAATTCCACTAGCACCTCGTGAGAGTTTCCTGAGAGGACACCTTATCATTTCAATGCCACATGTTTGTCGTATTCATGCCCAAAAGCTAGTTTGCTCCACATTAGTGATATACAATAGTAATTACAGGAATAATTTCCCACCAAATGTTCTCATAGCCTTTGATGCAGGAACATCTGATTATCCAGTGGGAGACTACAAGTGGTTCCTTGATGATCGATCGAAGGTCAGACCATCAGATAGTAGATTAGGCCCAGATCAGGCTCATCCAACTACAATCAGCAATCCAATAATCCAAATTAAATATATAGACCACCCAACAATCCTTATTGCAGGCTTGGACAACATCAAGGTCCAGATAGACCTGATTGAGGATCTGGAGCAGATCAAGGACCAAATGCTTGATCTAGACCAGTCTAGTAGTTGAAGGACCTATAGACCCAATCAGATGACCATCCGGCGTTTGATTGACCTATGGGGCAAAAAAAGATCAATCAAATGGTCATATATGCCGGTAAGATACTCTTTTGAGAACCATAAACCAATAGAATGAGTTTTTATTTATGGAACAAGTTTTTAGTACTTATACACAAACCTATAACTAAATGAGGGGCTTGTACGAATAGGGCTAGATGGTTGTGTATAGGAGTATCTAAATGGCATTTGGAGCAAGGTTACCTGGATTGTGGATTGGTCCGGTGTGTGGTACGGGAATGGGTACACTGTCTGCTAAATGTGTTGTATGCTACAGGTAGGATAATGTAGGTTGCTCCAGTACATACACTAGGTAAATGCTATATAGCTTTATACACAAATTGATAGTGTAACTTGTATAAGAAACTATGAATGTATGTACGTATGTACATACATATGTACAAATATATGTAAGTGCACACATGCATGGATGCATCTGTACTATGTAGTGTTGTTAGAATTGGGACATCTCACCCATTTACCTTTTCACCCTTATATGTCTTTATCCTTTTGAATTCTAAGCGTATTTTTGTCTTTGGGTTACGAGGTCTAAGTATCTAATAGAATTGATTAGGCGTGGAAACGGAAGGCCTTTTTTTTTTTCCTCTCCAACGCCTCTTTCTTCCTCATCTCACATCTCATGCCTCTTCTTTTTCTGTGTTCATATTTTTCCCATATACTCAGCAACACGATATCAGAGCTTCAGGCTCTAAGGCACCTCGTCGAACACATCACAGACAAATTGCAGTTTTTTTCCGCATTGACTGAATATGGTCAAAACACTGAGAATCTATGTGCTTGCTGAAAATCTTGTTGCTGCTAAGCCATGAATCTATTTTTTTCAGACCTGTTAGAAGAATGGATCTTTCATTTGGTCAGAGATTTTGCTGACATAACCTATTGTAGGCAGTGCTTTGCATCCACATCCCTATTGCAGCACCATTTTTTTGCATCATGATGAAAAGACGATCAAGATCTGCTCATTTGTGAACATTGTTTCTTCTAGATTCAGTTTGTGTATGTTGCTTCTAGATCTTTGCATTTGTGCTGGTGGTTTCAGAACCGTGTTGTATCAGTATCACCTCGGCTTGTGTGCTGATTTCAGAACTGAGTGTTTTGTACTGCCATTGAGTTTGTGCATGTTGCCACTTTCAAACATGTCCATTCTCTGCCAAATTGACAACGGCCACTTCTAGTTGCTGCCGCACTGGCTACATATTGATATCATTTTATGTTAAAGATTTCCTCTTCAGATTGCTCATAATGGAATAATTTTTTTAGATTGATGCTTGTGGATGATCTCCATGCTGTTATTGCCAGATCTGCTGTTCCTCTTAAGTGCAAGACAACGTACCTGGTTTCCTTCTATGGGCATCTGAGTTGTAGTCCAAAGCATGATCAAGCCAAGATCATGTTGAGTCCTGTGGCAGTCTATTAATGAATGGATATTCATGAAATCCTTGCAAGTGGGCACTGGGAAATCAACATCTAGTTCACATTTGGTCTTGAACAGGCTGTGTAATAATTGGGATGTCTGATAGTAGAAGTGAGGTAGATTCATTGACTATTTTCAGTACCCATGGTGCCCTAAGGGTTTTCCATAATAATAACCCAAGTTTACAAATCACTACCATACAGTTGAATGGTGCTAGCTGCCTTGAGCGGTCTCAATCTACTAAGATGTATGTTGGTGGTCGTGGCAAACTGGGATGTACCATAATGGTAGGATTAAGGAACCAGCTTCTACAGACACATCCTTTGAGAAATGGGAGGTAGAGAACTTGATGGCAAGGCATTGGTTGCTGCACTCTATGCAGCCTCAAATTAATTGAACTATCTTGTTTCTGAGAAGTACCCAGGAAATATGGGACTCCATTGCCCAGACTTACTCAGAGAACAAAACTGCAGCTAAGGCAAGAGATTGCACATCTTAGACAGGGGGAGTGATCACTTACTGTTACTCTGCTCTCCATGGAATGTGGTAAGAACTTGATCAGTATCAGATGTTCCAGCTAGCTTGTTCAGCCAATGGAAAGCAGTACAAGAAGTTAGTTGAACAAAACCGAATATTCGAATTCCTAGTTGGTTTAAATCCTGAGTTTGAATTAGCTTGGTTTCTAGTGCTTAGTCAAGATGACCTTCTGCTGCGCAGCCAAGTGTACTCCTTTATTCAGAGTGAAGAAAGTCATTCACCGTCATGCAACACACGAGTAACTGATTGGTCCTGCTCTTGCACTAATTTCTTTTCCACTCATAAGATTGGAAGAAGAATTTGACACAAGAAGACAAGGACAATTTGAAATGTGCCCATCATGTCACACAAAAGATACCCATTGGAAATTAGTGGGGTAGCCTGCCAACTTCAGTCAGCCAGGAAACTCACATGCTCACAATGCTTTGTTGCTGGAGACTGCCCCTACGATTACTCAGCATCCTACCAATGTTTCCCATGTCGCACCACCCCAGGCAACTGCTGCTCCCAAGGAAGAACTTGAGAATCGTTGACATCTGTCTGCCAGTTGGATGGTCTAACACGCTCTTCCATTCCCTTTACTCATTTTAAGTATACACACAACTCATCATGGTTAACTCTCCTTGGATTATTGATTCAGGAGGCATCTGACCACATGATAGGTATGTCCTCTCCTTTTTCTTCTTATAACCTATGCTCTAGCCGTGATAAAGTTCAAACAGCTGATGGTTCTTTTTCTTGTGTCTAAAAGGGGAACTACCCATGTCACTCCTAATTTATCGTTGTCTTCAGTTCTACAAGTCCCCAGTTTTGCTACTACCCTTCTCTTGGATTATTGATTCAGGAGGCAGCTGACCACATGATAGGTAATGTCCTCTACTTTATCTTCTTATAACCTATGCTCTGGCCATGATAAAGTTCAAACAGCTGATGGTTCTTTTTCTTGCGCCTAAAAGGAGAACTACCCATGTCACTCCTAATTTATCCTTGTCTTCAGTTCTACAAATCCCCAGTTTTGCTACTACCCTTCTCTTAGCCAGTAGTCTTACCAAATCTTTGGATTGCAGTGTAACTTGTTATCCCTCATATTGTCTGTTCCAGGAGTTGGCCACAAAGAAGATGATATGACACAGTCATGAAGCTAACGGTGTGTGCCTTCAAGATTTCGTTACTTCATCTTTGAGCTCTCAAGTCCACTACACATGCTAATGAAGAACATGTTTTGCTTTGGCACATACCTTTAGGTCATTTATCATTTCAGTCATTAAAATGTCTGTTTACAGAGTTAATTTGTCAATGTTTCTGTATCTCAGCTTCATTATGGAGTCTGTTAACTTTCCAAGCATTCTAGAACATCCTTCTTTCCCAGTAATAATAGCATCACCTCATTGTTTGAACTTGTTCGTATTAATGTGTGGGGATCCTCCCCTATTATATCCACTTTTTTACTACTGTTATTCTATTTCATTTCTGGATGATTTCTCTCGTTGTATGTGGGTTTATCTTATGAAAACCAGAGATGAAATTATTAAGAATTTTCTTAAAATGATCCTCACTCAATTTGAGAAAATAATTCAGACTTTTAAATACAACACTCTGAAGGAATATCTCGATGATGAGCTAAGATCCTACATTCCTGCCTTGCATATCATGGCATTATAGACCAGACTTTGCATGCACCTACCCCACAACAAATGGCACTGCTGGAGAAAAAACAAGTAACTTCAGGAAATATCGCGGGTTCCACTGCTCAGTTCCAGAGAGGTTCTGATCTCATTACGCATTAATTATACACCAGACTTTGCATGCACCTACCCCACAACAAATGGCACTGCAGAAGAAAAAACAAGCATCTTCAGGAAATATCGCAGGTTCCATTGCTCAGTTCCAAAGAGTTTCTGGTCTCATTACATCATATCTTATTAATTGTATACTTCCGAGTCCTTAACTTCAAAAGTATGCATCAATTCTTTATCCCAATTTTCCATTTTTAATGTTCCTTTTTAGTTCTGTCTATTTTGTTAATATTCTTGGGCCACATAGGACAAAATTGGATCCTAAGTCTTTAACTCTTGTTGGATAACCATCATCTCAAAGGGGGTGTAAACTCTTTGATCTGTCTTCAGGAAAGAAGTTCGTTCCTATTATGTTACTTTCTTCTCTTCTTTCTCAACTCCTACCTCAGCGTTAGTGGAAAAGAGAGGCAGCCTTCTCCTTGTGTTCCTATCACCATTCTGGATACTGTCAATCCTCAGTAGCATGAAAAGACAGAGTTGAAAGCACACTTTCAACAGTGGCCCAAGGATGTGTCCACAGCATTCCCTCTACACCAGTCAACCTCTTTGGATCCTAGTAACACTGTGTCCTATCATCCTCTTCTCCTTGTCCTCCAGTTGTCCATGCCAATCTGATCTTCCAGTTGCTTTAAGGCAAAGTGCCCATGTTCGTAGGCCTCCAAAGATTATAAGCCTGTAGCTGAGGGAGATTGTTGTGGTTGTACCAAGTATCGTGTTATGGATTTTCTCTCTTATAAGTCTTCGTCTCCTTCATATCATGCTTTTATTTCTTCCATGTATTCCATGTCCATTCCACCTGATGTTTTAGAAGCTATGGCTAATCCTGAGTGGAAGGAAGCAATGCAAGAGGAGATGAATGCTTTTGAAAAAAATGGCACCTAGGAATTAGTTAAATCTCCCTGGAGGAAAAAAAGGGGGTGTGGTTGGGTTGGAGAGAGAGAGAAGAGTTGGGTGTAAGTGGGTTTACATGATCAAACATGCTGATCAGACATTGAACGATACGTGGCTGAGCTGTTTACTCAGACTTATAGAATTGACCACCAACAAACATTTCACCTGTTGCAAAAATGAACTCCATCCAGATTTTCCTCACGCTTGCTGCAAATAAATCTTGACCAGTGCATTGATTAGACATCAAAAATTATTTTCTCCACGAGTAACTACATGAACAAGTTTATACGACTGTTCCACCTAGTTTCCATGTAACTATCTATGAAGGAATGTAAGTTAAAGAAAGTAACTTATGGCCTCAAGCAATCCCCCCTAGAATGGTTTAAGGGGTTTAAGTACCGTTGAGAAGATGGACTATGTTTGAAGTTAGGGCGACAATACTCTGTTTGTTAGGCATGTTAGGGCATACACAACTGTTCCTTTTGTGTGTGTTGATTTTCTGTTCGATGGCATTGTGCTAACTGGTAACAGTGTGTGAGATGCTTTTGATACACACAAGTTTAGTAGCAAAAGAGATTGAAAAAAAAAAAAAGATCTAGGTTTTCTAAAGTACTTGGGATTGAAGTGGCTAGATTGAAAAAGGCATATTTATTTCTCAGCAGAAATGTGTTAGACTTGCTAAGTGAAACAGGAAAAAGTGGTGCTACACCTACTGATACACTTAGAACAAAATCATTGGCTAGATGAGCTGAGTCGAGAACATATTAAAATTGTTAGCGACTTCCAAAGGCTAATGGGCAAGTTAATATATGTTTCTCTCATTATACCAGATATAACATATGCTATAAGTGTGATCATTCGGTTTCTGCACACTCCAATATACCACTCATCTAGACACTGCTTTCAGGTTTCTCAGAAACTTACAAGTCTTCACCAAGTAGAGGAATTCTGCTTACTAATAATGCTCGCAAGAGAGTTAAGACATGCATGATGCAGATTGGCAGGCATCCATGACTGACTACAGGTCAACCTCAGGTTACTGCATGTTTGTTGGAGGCAATCTGCTTACTTGGAAGAGTAAGAAACAAGCTACTGTCATGAAATCTAGTGTGGAAGTAAATTGCCGATCTATACCACATGGTGCATGTGAGCTATCATGGTTGCAAATCTTGTTACATGAACTTAGTTTCCCTGTACAAGGATGAATTTATGTTGTGATAGCAAAGCAACTATTATTATCGATAACAACCCAGTTCAACACCAAGAACCAAGCACATTGAAATTGATCGCAATTTCAGCAAAGAAAAAGTTATCTCCAAGGAAATTTGAGTTCCATTTGCAAAGTCTACAGAGCAGCTATCAGACACATCGACTAAAGCAGTAGGAAATGCATGACTATATGGTATACTTCGCAAGCTGGGATAGTGGATATCTACCCACCAGCTTGTGGGGAGTGTTGTTAAAGTTGGGACATCTCATCTGGGTCCCATAACCTTTTTACGACTATATGTTTTTTAATCCTTCTTTTTTCTTGTATTGTATTGTAAACAGTGTTCAGATTATCGGTGATATTATCGACAATGTCACTGATATATTGGTATCGCCAAATCAGCGATACTAAAACACCCATTAAGTTCATTATTCCGGGTATCTGTGATATGTCACCGTTATTGATACATGTGTTGATATCAACATTTTATCACCAACTTTCCTTTATAAGGGTTCCCTGTATCAACGATAATATTGCCGATATAATCGATATGGGGGGTTTCCATGGGAGAGGTGTATAAATAACTTAAAAGGGGGCAAATTTAAAAACAAAAAAGTTTTTTGTGAGGGTTTTGTTTCCTTCTAAAATTCAACCATTCCTTTTAGAGTTTTCTTAATCAAAACAGTTGATTTGCGGAAAAATAAAAGATCGAAAGAGACCAGGACCGAAACTTTTCAAGGTATGAATGTTGTAAGAAAAATTAGTTTTTTGGGTTTTATTTTGAATGGATTTCTTTGCAAATTTGGGTGAAAATAAGGGGATTTTACAATCAAAATAGGGAAATCTAGGGCAATTGGGGGAAATCCAATTTTTCCCCATTTTCTTGCAAAAAATATATATTTGGGGCCCCAATTTTTAGTATGATCACGAGGGCTGAGCTATTGATTGATGCCGAGCTCCTGATTTTGAAAACCTTTTTTAAAACTATTTATATTTTCAAAAAAATTAAAAGATAAAATATATTTAATTAGAAAAAATTAATTTCAATCTTTTTTTAAATTCCCGTTTTCTTTTGATATTTTTTTATTTATGGTCCATGTTTATGATCAATGGGTTGCATTTATTGGTGGAAAATCATATTCCCTTTTTTGAAAAAAAAAACTATTTAAATAAATGTTTATTTAGAAGGAAAAAAAAAAAAAAACCATTTCATTTTTTTCTATGGATGGTTGTATGATGAAATGCATGTGTATGGATGGAAGGATGGTTAGACATGTATGTATATATGCATGGATAGATGGATGGATAGCTAGACATGTGCGTGTGTGTTTGCATGCATGGATGAATGGTTGGATGGTTCGACATGTGTATATGCATAGTCGGATGGTTGGGTGGATGGTTAGACATGTATATATGCATGGATGGATGGTTGAACGGATGGTTAGATATATGTATGTATGTATGCATGGATAGATGGATGGATGGTTACACATGTATGTATGTATGTAGGCATGCATGGATGGATTGTTGGATGGCTAGACATGTATATGCATGGATGGATGGTTGGATGGAAACTTATCATGCATGCATCTCTGTTGCAATTATTTGATTCCTAAATATGCAAATGTGTATTTTAACATCTCCTGAAGTGTCATTGAGAAATTCCAGCATTTTCTCCATGTTCCTCCGATGTTTCCCTGAATCAAGGATACATTTTCGGCTATTTGCGATAACATCAGCAATATCGATACATGTTTCCGTATCCCCAGCTAGAGATACATGTAATGATGCCGATACTATGAACACTGATTGTAAGAAGGGTACTCTTGTCTTTGTTTAACTAGGGCCTAATTCTCTGATAAAAATTATTTAAGTGTGGAAAGGGACAGAGATTTTGTCCAGCATCTCTTTCTTCCTCATCTCAGCGGTTGTTTCTCCCTATCCTCTTTCTTCGATAATGCTTTTCCCCATATTAGATAGGTTGTTGGGAAGTTAAGGAACAACATGTTCAAAGAATCAGTAGCTGAAATGAGGATGTTGAGATTGATGAGTGTCAAGCCACAAAAGGATAGAATTAGGAATGAATGCATTCATAAGAACTTAGGAGTAGGACAAATAGGTAATAAGATGAGGGAAAGTACACTTAGATGGTTTGGTCATGTGCAACAAAGACCAAGAACTACGTCGGTTAGTAGTAAGTTGGTTCAACTTGAAGGCTCTAAGAGGGCAAGGGGAAGGCCCAAAAGAATGTGGGAGTTAGTAAGAAAAGACTTGATGACCTGGTTTAACTGAAGATATGGTCCTCAATAGAGTGGACAAGTAAAACAGGATTCTTGTAACCAAACCCAATTAGTTGGGATGAGGCTTAGATGATGATGATGATGATGATGATGTTTTTGCCCATAGATTCAACAGCATATATGCATGCCGTTGCATAGATCTAAAGAATAAATCTCTAGGTTCTAAACATAGATTTTCATTGCAACTTAACCTATGCTAGGAGTATATAATCATAAATTCATTGGTAAAAATAGCAATCCGGATTGCAAATGACCATAATCCAGGTTGCAGTATTCAGAATAGAAAACATAGGTGGATCGGCGATTTGCGCAACACTGATTTGGAGTCTTTTAAGTTAGTTTCCTTATTTCTTTCCTTGATTTTATGGCAAACCTAGGGACTAGTTTGAGATATTATGAGGATGATTTCTTATAGGCTTTTAGGATTGACTTCTATAAATTTTCGTAGGACATATTGTAAAGTCTCTACATACAGACGGTTATGCATATGAGACTTCCTAAACATGATTACATTTAGGCTTTTTTCTTTTTCCCTACAATGGGATTCAAAACCTAGAGTGGTTCCTCTAGACGCTGTAGTGCAACTTCATAGAGTTTGCAGAGTGATTCCACATATCTATCCTCTTCTTTTTACTGTTATTTCTACCATACCAACCTATCTATGTGTGTGCATGTCTTTTTTCCCCCCTTTTCAGTAGGAAGGCCAGAGTCAACCCAGAGACCACAATGTAGAAGCTACTTCTGCTCACCAATGAGCTATGCACTTGAACTAGCCAACCTATTTCTAGGCAGAAGTAACAAAAGAGAGTAGAATCATTATGTTGTCTAAATGAATGTTGAGTTCTTACCATCACAAAAGGATTCCAGATTAACTACTGCATTACCCATGCGTTTGTGTGGGGTTACAAGGTTTGCATCCCAAGCAGCAACCTGAGGTTTGAAGACCAAAAATCAGAAAATAGACATCAATATACATAGCCTGAAAACACAAAAGATCAATTGCAGACCACCATAGCATCACTCACATTCTTTTACTACCTTTAAAATTTTTCTTGAAAAGGAACTTCATCAAAAAGTTTATTTGCATCAAATGAAGTTTGTATGGTCTATGGAAATTAAACAGAGCAATGTGACAGGGCAAAACATGTATATGTGATGTCTAACATAGCCACCCAATGAAAGACAAGATATTAACAAGTCCATGCATCATCATCGTCAAAGCCTTGCCCCACCTATTTTTGGGTCTCCCTCCTACAAGAATAGAAAATCTTAACTCTAAAGCCTTCCTCCAAATCTCTAATTTAGCATTCGCACCCTCAAACCTCTCACTTTGTCTGTAATTCTGTACATAGGGAAATGATTCAATGGAAATGGGCCCCACACGATCTATCTATTACATCCATTCCAACCATCAGATCTGTCCCCCCACCTTTGCACATGAGCCCAAAAATCAGGCCAATCCATTACCTAGGTGGGCCACACTACAGGGAACACTAGAGAGGGGACTCCCATCATTGATTCTTGTAGAGGACACATCATGTTATTTATGTGCAACCCTATCCATTGATATGCAGTCATTTGCCCTAGATGAAGAAATACCTCAAAAATCAGGCCATTTTGAAACTCAGGTGGGGCCCAAGTAATGCAGGAGCATTTTCACACCGGGCTCGAGTGAGGTTGCCTGTAGGATGCAGGGACACACTCGGGATGGGAGGGGCCCACGGGGGAGGTCTCGTGTTCGAGACTCCTCACCGGGGGTGATTAATGCGCATTTCACACCCGGCTCGAGTGGGGTAGCCTATGGGATGCAGGAACACACTCGGAGTAGGTGGCCCGTGTGAGGCGGTACACATGTGATTTGGGGCCCATGAGGGGGGTTCAGCCGAGGTCTTAACCCATAAGATGTGAGGCCTGAGCTATGAGATAAAGGGATTAATTCATCATGCTCTAACAGTTCGAGCTTTTAGAGCAAGTGGTTAATTTTCCTGCACCAAATTGGTATCAAAGCGAGAGGTCTCATGTTCGAGACTCCTTACCGGGGGTGATTAATGTAGGGGCATTTTCACACCAAGCTCTAGTGGGGTCACTTGTGGGATGCAGGGGCACACTCGGGGTGGGCGGGGCCCACGGGTGAGGTCTCGTGTTCGAGACTCCTCATCGGGGGTGATTAATGCGCATTTCACACTGGGCTCGAGTGGGGTAGTCTGTGGGATGCGAGGACAGACTCGGGGTGGGCTGGTGCCCATGTGATTTGGGGCCCACGAGGGGGGTTCGGTCGAGATCCTAACCCATGAGATGTGAGGCCTGGGCTATAAGATAAAGGGATTAATTCGCCTTGCTCTAACAGTTTGAACTTTTAAAGCAAGTGGTTAATTGTCCTGCCTCAAATTGGTATCAGAGCGGGAGGTTTCATGTTCGATACTCCTCACCGGGGGTGATTAATGCAGGGGCATTTTCACACCGGGCTCGAGTGGGGTCGCCTGTAGGATGCAGGAGCACACGGGGTGAGCGAGGCCCACGAGGGAGGTCTCGAACATCAGGATTGCATTCTGCAAAAATCAGCCCCATCCACTCATCTGGTGGGCCACACTATAGAAACCAGTCTATTGTCAATGATAAGAACAAAACACAAGTATGGCCCACCTAATGAGTGGATGGGGTTGACTTTTGCACAAGGTGATCCTCGTAGTGGGGACAACCTTTTGGACAAGTTGGATGTTGAATGCACATGACAGATGGGACAATATCCACTACATGGACAGTAACTTATGGTCCAACTAATTGGATATGAGACTTCTCTCTTTTTTATATATACACATGTGCATGCATGCATAGAGAATGAGAAAGGAACCATAGGCTGGATGGTAACTTATGGTTCAAATAGTTGGACTTTACGTATGTATGTATGTATTTATTTATTTAGAGAGAGGCAGAGAGAGAGAGAGAGAGAGAGAGGAAAATGTTCACAGACAGTAAATTGTGCCGTACAGTCAACCACACACCAAGAAGCTTGTGAGCCATCCAAACTGTGCATCAAAAGGCGTTGCCTCTACAAAAATGGAATGATCAGCAGGCTCCAAAACTCAGGTGGGCCACCACACGATTTTAGAGGCTTTAGGCATGTTTTTACTCAGTTGGTGTAGCGCACCTAAGTCTCGGATCCAGTTGATTTTTGGGGCGTCCCATTTTCTTGGGTGCTCTGATGCCCAGGTCGGATGGCTGGCATGCTTCACAGTGGGCCCACACACAATCAACTGCATTATTTTCTACATAATAGACAGAGTACATGCAGGATAGAAAATACCAAGTACAAGCCATTTTTTCCCTGCTTACCATGTCAGTACATTCAACATAGAGGCACAACAAGTCTACTTTGTAAAAACAAGTAACCACTTGGGGTTCTCACAGAGAAACAAGAGGATACCCATTCTTCTAGGACTCCAAAAGAACTTTTGAGGTGAACTATATATATATATATATAAACCAAATGTGAATCCTCTTGTTCTCCAAAAATATTGGAAAATGAAAAAGTTGTTCTACTATGCAAGATTTGAAGAAGACAGCATTCTCAAAAGAGGATGGTTTGGACCTGTAAATTTTTCATAGGGGGTTTCTTGATGTTTATAGTGAAATCCTCATTCCATATTGGCTCTTTTGTCCTGCCAACAACCATTTATTCACATCAGAAGTAAGCTGCTGTAAAACATGAGTTGCACAATCAAGATAGGAAGAAATATTTTTTTGAAAGGAAGGTAGAGAAAAGAATGTTAGTTACCTGTTTAGTTAACTTTATACATTTTTTAGAACCATGAATAGACACACAAAATGGAACCTTGAAGTTATAACATGATAGTTAATTTTATGACCATATAAGAACTATTAATCTATGATGCATACAGACAATCAAAAAACATTGCTCACAGGTTATGACAGAAAACAATTTAATAAGAAAGCAATTTAATTAATTATCTTGACTAGTTAATTGCATTGGCCTGGACTAGATAAGAAAATTGGACGAGTTGCACTTCTCGATACAACTCCTCATTGTATAAAAAATTTACGGTCCACTTGAGAGTTGAGACAACTTAACAATTCAACAGCCACATTTTTATTTATTTTGGGAATTTTACTCCTGTGACAAGTGTTGTCATACTTGTGATGGCTAGCATTGCTGGTGCACCCTTTTGAATTCCTCTAGTTCGGTGCATCTAGTTATTATGTTCCTTTCACAAGTACCATGACATCTCAACCGGCATTGTCTCCATAGATTTTTGACCTCTCTGAGGACAAGACAACTAAAGCAAGCTCCATCAAAGTAGCTGGTTTGCACTCAATGTCCACAAAAGCCTCAAAGAACAACAAAGAAGCTCCAAATTGTACATGCTACCAAGCAATGAAAGATCATATTGAGGGATAGGCACTAGAGGCTAATTGGTGTTATCAGTTTTTTCTTCTTTTCTTCTTTTTTTTTTTTTCTTTCTCTTTTTTTTTTTTTTGAAGAGTTTATTGGTAGTATTATTGCTAATTTATATGATTTTCTTATATCTGTAATTCTGGGAAGTTCATAAGATGTCAATACTAATAGTGACTTCATAGCTGTAATTCTGGGAGGTTCATAAGATGTCAATACTAATGGTGTAATAGCAAATAATGTGATCCATAGGCTGGCCCATATTATTATGTCATGCTAATGGGGTTGACGGCAATATGATCTTGCATTCCATTATTGAACTGCTTATTTTGTACACTACACCTCCTGTTTTCATTGGAAGTAAATGACTTAAAACCTCTCTAACGAACTGCTTGAAGAAAATTGGTAACAATATTCATACATGCAACCTGTTGCTGGAATGTTATTGTTCTTTTACATCATTTAGTTGGTAAGTGATGAAATGCCTAAATTAATTGTCAGTTCCGGCTTCTCAAAATTCAATCTCATTTGCTCAAGACTCATAATAACACATGACAGGTTGCTAATCACCATTTAGTCAACAAGTCTCTAACATTTGATTGATGAACAGTCATGCTTTCAAGAAAAACTATGCATAATGCTTTCAAGCTCAGTCCCAATAATGAATAAGATCCTGAAGTAACATATACTCATTTATCCTCTCATAATGAACTTCAATGACTCATAGTCAAGTTCAATATTCATTCTCTTTCAAATGAACTTGTTTTCAAATGTATATAGAAGAACCAGTAACTTACGCCCATTTGATCTTGCTTTTTGCAACCTGCCCATCAAATTGTATGACGACGTATGGATCACTTGTTCCCTAAAGTTTGACACAAAGTTCCCAATAAACCAAGTCAGAAGTAGACATAGTAGAACTTCAGTAGAATCATACAAATGGGTCTGATGGGCCGACTAGTAAGTAATCATAAGGAACTGCCAGCCACACACACGTGTGTGTGTGGGTGTGTGTGTGTGTTGTGTGTGTGGGTGTGTGTAGAGAGAGAGGGAAGGAGGGAGACACCTTGCCTGTGAAATATTTTTTGGCTAACACCAAATAATGCTCGTATCCTTGTTTTTTTAATTATCAAACGCTTTAGTTGTGAAATAAAGATGGCCCTTTTTATTTGCATGCGATTGGTCATTTAGAACTACAGGGCACTTTTTGTCTTCTTTAGTGATCAAGTCATTTACCAGTGTGTGTGTGTGTGTGTTTTGATGGGGGGGATCTTTTTCTTTTCTTTTCTTCTTTTTTTTTTTGCGCCTTTGAGAGAGAGAGAGAGAGAGGAATCTATTAAAAAAGAGAGAAATTACAAAAGGGGGAGGGATTAATGTTGTCATGTGCGATTGCACAATTGCATACATACATGGAAACAGTGTTTGTAAGTATCGATGTCGCTACAAGTTTCGTTGGCCAAAGATACGAAAACAACATTGATATTGCCGATAACCGGAAATGCGGGGAAACATGGGGAAAACGGTGGAATTTTTCAGTGAAACGTCAGGATATACTAAAATATAGATATTTGTATATTTAGGAATAAAATTTACAAAAAGAATGCATACATAATAAGTTTTAATTTAATGGGGGCCTACAAGCATGTGTTGTCGTAAGAAACAAGTCCAACCATTTCATCCATCCCATTTATGCATGCAACCATCCATCTAACCTTCCATCCAAACATCCATCGATATTTCAGAATATCGACAACACATGATATTTTGTCAAGAAATCGTTGACAGTTGAAAGGGAAACAAAATATTGTGGTCTCAATGCCGTCATGTTGCGATAACGATAATATTGCAATATGATCGATATTATCGTCAGCAATTTGAACACTGCAAACAACCATATACCCATAAAAAATAATAATATTTTGAAATGAAATTTTTTTTAATAAACAAATTTTTGGCGATATTATCAAAATATCACCGCTACACTGGCGATGCAAGCAACACCTAGAATTTACACACTCGAAAATATTGGCGATATAAGCAACACCTGAAATTTACATAGCAGAAAATATTAGCATTACATTGGTGATACATCGTCGATACCTAGAATTTCTAAGACTACCAAGTTATCAATATCATTATTAGTGTTATCGTCATTGTCGAGCTACATATACAAATAATATCAGAGATACTCTGAACAATGCATGGAAATTGCATATTGTCCAACGATCAAAAGGACGTAATTTTTTTTTTCCAAAAAACATCCCCCCTCCCATATTTGGCCAATCCCCTTTAACTGTATTGCTTTGGCTATTTGTGTATCATTCTAATTTTCTTTTGCTACTTGTATTGCTTTGGCTACCCAAGACTAAAGTCAAGAGTAGAGATGGGCATCGAGCAAGTCGGACCGAGTTAGGGTTGACTCGACTCAATCCGGTTTTGAAATAGGCCTGACCCGAACTCAATCCGACTCGATACCGAGTCCAGAATGCTTGACTCGATCCGAGTCCGGTCTGGCTTGGATTGATCCGGACCGAGTCCAATCTAGTCAGAAGTACCGAGTCGGGTCGAGTTGGCACCGAGTCAGATTGAGAGATGAGGGAGGGAGAGACCGAGAGAATAGAGAGGAGAGAGAGGAGGAGGAGGCGGAGGAGGGTGATGGTGGTGGGTGGTTGTCCGGCTTGGAAGATGAGGGAGGGAGGGAGGGAGGGAGGGAGGGAGATATTTTGAGATCGAGTCGGGGTATGGTGTGGCGGGTAGTGTAGGGTTAGAGAGTAGGGTTTCGGATCGAGTCGAGTCTAACCGGATCGAGTTTCAAGTCAAGTTACTAGGTAACTCGAACTCGACTTGGTTTGAGTTCAGATTGGACAAAGCCTACTTGGTTCGGACCGACTCACCCATTCAGTTCAGGTCGAGTCAGATCGGAACGAGTCGAACGAGTCGAGTTAGCCGGATCGAGTTGTCCAGTGCCCACCTCTAGTCAAGAGACAAGGACTAACAAACTCACAAATCAAGATTCAAGAATCAAGGCTTCAATTAAGTGCTAAAGGCCCAAGATCAAGAGCATTCAAGAATTAAGATTCAACTTTCAAGAGTCAATACTTCTCTCTCTCTCTCTCTCTCTCTCTCTCTCTCTCTCTCTCTCTCTGTCTCTCTCTTCTAATTTTCTATAGTACATTTAGTAGTAGTGTAGCACTTAAGTAGAAAATAGAGTAGAAGTAGAGTAGAAATTTAGAACCTGGAGCTAAAAGTAGACGCTTCTAATTTTTAATATTTAGTATTTAATATTTTCAATTATTATAGTACATTCATCATGTTTTCTTCCCAATCTTCTTCTTTGAAACCCAAGTCCAATTACCCGGGTTAGAAGTATGGGAAATATCATAGTGCTTCCGAAAAGTCTTATATAATGCCTGATCTATGTGGATTTGTAAGTGCCAGTGACATTGGTTGACACAAGCAACACCTTGCACACACTCTAGGATCAAATGCAAGAGCATGTCCCAACGTTACTCCAGAGATCATAAAGGAAATCATAGAGCACATGAACAAGCATGTTCGAAAAAGGCATGACACTTCGGTTTCCCAAGAGGAATTTATGGAACAAGAAACCTATAAGGATATTGACATTGATGTTATTGATGTGGATGCTACATCATCTATGTCCACGGGGTGATCTAGACCACCGGCACCCAAAAGAGCTCATGGGTATGGGCCAATGGATAAGTTGTGTAGACCACATCCTGAGGGTGTGGTTGACTAAAGGAGTATAGGTAAAAGACCCGCAGGAACAACTTTTGAAAACCGATATAAAAATAAAGATAAGAAAATCACAATTCAATATATCACTAAGTGGTTATATCAAGCCAATGTTGCTTTCAACACCGTCAAATTGAAAAGCTTCAAAGCTAAGGCGGAAGCAATAGGTCAATTCAAACCTGAACTAAAACCCCCTTCCTATCATGAAGTGGGGGAAACTAGCCTCAAAAAGGAGATTAATTTTACTAGAAACTTAATCGCTGAATACAAAGAGGTGTGGAAACTATATGGTTGTACTCTAATGGCCGATGGATGGATGGATCGATAGATATGGTCGGACACTTGTTTACTTTCTTGGAAACTATCCAACTAGGAAGATGCTTTTGAAGTCTGTGGATGAATTGGCCAAGAAGAGAATGAGATTGAATAGGTACAAAAAAAAAAATTTAATAAATAAAGCCTAAAAGTAGATGAGAATAAGATTGAAGAGATACAAGAAGAAGATAATCAACAATTGGATGTGAATGAGAAACTTGTGCGAACCGATGATGAAGAAACGGAAGAAGATTAAGTATACATTGAAGAAGGAGATGACTCCGACGTCGACGATGACAATGATGGTGGTGATATACCATAATGGAAGAGGGATGGATATAAATATAATAGTATAAGTTGTAACTTTGTAAGTTGAAAGATATAACTTGTAGTTGTAAACTGTAAATTGTAACTGTAGGAATGTAGCTAGTAGAGTTTTTTTTTAAACTATTAGTTTGTAGTTTGTACCATTTATACATCAAGTGAAGTAACACATCAAGTTATCAATAAAAATTTTATATTTTTAATAAGTTGTATTTGTTGGTGACTTAAAACATGACTTGAGTGTAAGTGTGTAACTTGTTGATTGTTATATTTATATAACTTAAATGGACTAATAGTCATTAAAATGTAATGTAATCATGTAGTCATGAAGTAATTACACAATTTATAATGAAATGCGTTAAAAAAATGGATCACTTGTAGTAATTACACATTTTTTTCTTAATTTACTACAATTTTTCTGTTTTTTCTACTTTTCCCTTTTTTGCTTTTTTAATTTATTTTTAAAAAAAAAAAAAAAAAACATGGGTGATTGCAATCATGCAATCAGCCCCCTAGATGGCACAAGATCACATGCGATTTGACAACATTGGTAGTGATTTTTTATTTTTTATTTTTTGAAAGGTACATTGTTAGTGATTTTCCCATTACAAAAGAATAAAGCAGAGATCCTTGTTTGGCAAACTCATCAACTACAGCAATTTTGTCACTACAAATATGAGATAAGGATACCGAGATCATGCCCTTAATCTCTCTAATCTCCTCTATGCATGGCAAAAAAGAACAAGCATAGGGGATGGACAACAATGCCCATCTGATCACACTTGCCAGTCTCCTTTGATAACAGATGGGAGCACAAGAAGACAACAAAGCTCCCTCATAGCTTGCCAAAAAGCTCTCAACTCAACTTGGTTAGAATTGGTAGATCCTAAAGGACCAGTGAGAGTGATGTTAGTATCTCCCAACTCATCTTTTATGATGCCTCCAATACCAAAAGGACCTAGATTAGCTCTTGAGAACCCATCTCTTATAATTCCTCCAATACCTAGATTACCTCTAGATCACCCATCAAAATTGAGCTCCCCTATTGGCATCAAGGACCAGGAGATCACTAGGCATTCTGCACAAAACAACCATTTCTATCTTGGACGACATCCAGCCAGCCCCTCTAAAAGATTTATCAATTAGTGCCCACCCAATAATCCTCACTTTAACCTTTTCAGCAAGTTAGCCTTAGTTTGAGATAGAGTTGTACACAAGTCGAGCTTGGCACAGCTCAACTCGGCTCGGCCAATAGCTGACCCCAGGTCGAACTCGGCTCGGCTCGGTCCTCGAGCCTGACTAGCCAGCTTGACTCGGTTCGATCAACAGCTCGGGCCAGTTCGAGCCTGTGTGGCATTTTCTCAAACACATGGATTGCACCTTCAATTTCTCATAGTATGCAAAACAGCAGTTTACAAGTATTTTATCAAACACTCGATAGGCAGTATCAAAATCAAAATTAAAGGTTAGTTTTGTCATGTAAACTATTTATTTTGTAATGATTTGTTTCATATCCATACCTTCCTCGCCACCAGCCAATACTGCGGGGAATGTATGCACCCGAAACAACACTTCGTTGAGTCATTTCATCAAACATTTGGTGAGCAACGTCAATATCAAAATAACCGAGTCACCGAACTGATTCGATCTGAGTTCGATTCAAGTTGAGGTCCAATCCGAGTCGATTCGAGCTCAGAAAAGCTCAAACTCGGCTCAAAATTTTTTCAAGCTCCAAAAATCAGCCCGACTCGGCTCAAACTCAGTTTCAAACCGAGTCGAATCGAGCTTTTTCGAGTCAAGCAAGTTAACCAAGCTAACTCGGTTCGTGTACAGCTCTAGTTTGAGATCTTGCCTTTAAAAAACCTAGGACCACCAAACCGTCAGAAGGGATAGCAACCACAAAAACCTGCCTCTCAAAACTTGATCCAAGGCTCAAGCTTTAAAGAGATTTCTAGCATACCAAGCATCATGTGCAACACCACAAAGAGACTAAAATAGACCCCCAAACTTCCCGGGGGAATTTGCAATGGATGAGAAGGTGGTTAAACAATTCCTCCTCTGAAAGGCATAAAGAACTCCAATTGCAATAATTCTTTACCTATTTTTTAGATGACCTAAAGTGAGAGTTTTATCCAATCCTGCAAACTAACAGCATCCAGCATCTCTAGGATGGCATCCAATTCTCCGATAAGATTAATAGGAGCCGAAAAGATGCCTAGCGCTTCCTACTTCCAAATGAAGACGCCATGAGAGAATAGACAAAAGCACGGTGTATTAATTAGTTTCCTCGTTTATGAGATTCCTTCTAAAACAAACCTACCAAACCATTTTTTATTTTTTTATTTTTTATTTAAAAAATAAATAAATAAATAAATAGCTGGAGATATGGAAAAAAAAGACCTACCAAACCAAATCAAATGCCACCTGTCTTTTATTAATTATAAATAAATAAATATAATTTTTTTTAGAAAAAAAAAAAAAAAGACCTACCAAACCAAATGCCACCTGTCTCAACTAGAGTGACGATCAATCTTAGAGTTCTTATCAATAGCTGGAGATATGGATTTTTGGAAATGGATGGCACAGGGGTTATTGGAGCACCAAGGGTCTTCCCAAAATCTCACATAGTATCCATTTCTCGCTAGTGAATCTGATTCTACCCTTGAAGTCTATCACAGCAGACTGAACCTCTACATATTCCAGACACAAAATGACCAGATCTCAAGCAAGGCTCCCAAACATTATCACTCATGTTGTATCTTGCACTAATCACCCTTTTTCTTAGGGAGTAATCATGTTGGGAAAACCTCCAAAGCCATTTCCCCAAATGAGCTTTGTTCCTCTCAAGAAGACTTCTAATTCCCAAACCCCCCTCCCTTTCGGATTTACAGACACTCCCCGTTTAATTAGGTGGCAATTCCTTTTTTCCACCCTCCCTTCCACTAAAATAATAATAATAATAAAAGAAAATAAATCTTCTCTACAACCTTTCCAATTTCTTGATGACTGGGGCCGGGCACCTGAAGAACAACATAAAGTAAATCAATAGGCCAAATATAACTGCTTTAGTTAGAGTAGTTCAGCCTCTAGGGAAGAGAATTTCAACACAGATAATCTTTTCTCCATTGTTTCCACAATCAGATACCAGATGACTTTCTTTGGTCTACCTATGCATAGAGGGAAGCCCAAATAAGTTGAAGGATCCCACCATGCAACCAAGGAAACCATAGGGCAGTTATTACTGTGGGATGCCAAAGGTGTACTAGCGCCTAAGTGGACGATTGAGAAGCTCTCTATTTCTTTGAATGTGGTGGACAATGGGGTATTTCTAGAACCCATAAAATCCTTTTTTGAGTTTTGGTTCCATTGCTTATTGATGCACACATTAATTCATTAATTTGTAAACTAATAGTTTCTGGTCCAATAAAAACCAGAGCATTGGACATCCAATTTACATTTCAGAGAAACAGCAGCAAAATTTTCCGGAATAGCCAAATCAGACTTCTCAATGAGAAGAAACCATACCCATGGATCCATGGCAGGGAAATCAAAGCCTTTTTTCAACTTTATAAACAACTGTCCATCATACACTTCACGCACAAACAACCTGCACAAACAGTATTCAGATGTGAGATTTCAGGTTTTGAAGCATACTCATCAGAAGTATGTTCTACATGTACAATAGGATGTGTTTGATCCGCTTGTGTATTTTAGTGAACAAAATATATAATACATATGGAACGGTGCTTGCCTGCTCAGAGTTGAGTGGGTCGGTCATACATTCAATTGGAGCTGTAGAAAAAAAACATCAAACTAACAAAGACATGGGACCTAGTTGACTGATTCTTTAACTTTGGACTACAACTATTGGCAAGAGATACAATATGGCATTATGGAGCTTAACATGCACATGCTTTTCGATCGAGAAATTTCTCCAGCATCAAACTAATTGCAAAACTGTTACTCACAGCCTTAGGCAAACTCAGCCACTGCTTTTTATGATTTTCTCAACAGACAATTTTAAACAATCTAGGTGGATGAGGATCACCTCTTATGATTGACAAAATGTCCCATTTCTGGTGCTTAAATTATATTCAAAATTTTCAATTACATGAAGAGTTATCTATCCCTTCTAACTTCTTGAGAAACATCTTACAAATGTGTCTTGGCTCAAAATTCTCAATAACTCGTGTCATTTTGATTAACCATGTCATGATTCCAATAAAGTTTCATCACTGACTCATCCAAAAGCTCAACACAAGTTAGCCCTGCACTTACACTCTCATGATGTTTTCTCCCCCAGTTCCTTTGACAGTTGACACATGTCCAAAGCTTACTCTCATCAGTTCATGGAAAAATGTAATATTACACCATATATTACTTGGATATCCCTAAATGACCTGCCAACAAGGTGTTCAAAAATAGCTACATAACGGCCATAACGGTGGGAACCATTACGCTTTATAGGGCCATAATGGCCATTGTGGGGGGGGGGGAAGGGCCCATGATGGCCCGTAACGGAGCCGATACAAGTTTTTTCAACCAAAAAAAAAGGCCAAAATGGCCATTACTGCCCATATCATAAAGGTAATGGAGGTGGCCATTATGGCCACTGTTACCAATATTGAATACCTTGCTAGCCGATCCCATAAAAAAAAAATAATCTAAATGACTCGTACACTTATCAGCCAAAATCCCTTCACGTGGATGGATGAAAGTGAAGCACGGCAATATAATTAACCAAATCAAAGACAACAGCCTGAGAAGTGAACAATTTAACACCCGCGCAATGCCAAAAACAATTTGTCATATGATGTCATTCTTTGATTTCTAAGAGGAAAGACCACATGTTATGCACATGCCTGGGATAAATGATTAATGAGAAAAGGAATCATACCAAACTCTGGCAGACTATAATGGATCATGCACATGAACCATCCACTATTGACATGGTATCATACACCAATCTGCACCATCCAGATCATTGCCTTGTTGTGGATAGGGCATGCCCGCCATTCCTAGCAATGCCTATTGAACATGGACTGTTGATCATTTTCTTTTCTTTCTATTTGATGGCCAACAATCAGATGGCGAAGATCACCAAGCCTCTGGCAATGCCCCATCCTTTGTGGTGTTCATGATTGGAAAGTCTGGATTGGTGCATATATGTGACAAGTTCAGGAAGATGGCGTGTGATTCATTTACAGAGACATACGTTGTTTATGCAGTGCATTGGTGCTTCTTGCTGTGAGCTCCCCCAAAGATTGAAATATGCCATGTGACTATGCAGGTCAATGATCATAACCATTTGTGGGGTCTTAAACCATGGATATGCATGGTAGGCAAATCTCTTTGATACCATGATCTCAAATGCCTGAAAGGTGGCCTACAAATGGACGGGGAAAGAATATTGGTCCATCCAGCATCGAATGGAAAGATCGATCAATCAACATGTGTAGCATATCGATCCTAGCACTTTGTAACAAGTGGTCCACTCACAATGCCCGACCCAATAAACAGTCCAGATCATGGAGCTCTGGTTCAGACAAGAAATTGCCATGATGCACTCAGTTCTAGATTTCAAATAACCAAGTGATGGAGGAAAACTGAAACAATTCATTTAAAAAGGAAAAAAAAAAATGATTACAGTCCGTACTCTGAAAGAAAAACTGTCTGGCAATCTGCTGCATCTATTTCGCGCTTACCTACATCTTTCTGCACCAAAATAAAAAATAATAATAAAATCAAACAAAACATAATTGATTTCCAACAGATAAGGTTGAGCAAACTGAAACTCACCGACGGGCTTGAATATGCTTCAAAGGCGAACCCGGCGAGAACGACGGCGAGATTGAGATCGAATGGAGGACGTTCGCCCTCTGCTACTATGGATTCCTGTCCATTTGCTTGAATCTGCTGGCAAAAGCAGCGGATCGAGCGGTTTACTTCCGCATGGCCGATAGATTGTGGAACCCTAGCTTTCTTTGAGAGTCTGATGACGAGAAGCTTGCTTTCTGGAGTGAGATGAAGGCTTTGAAGGCGGATGGATTTACGTGATGGCGAAGAAGAAGAAGAAGAAGGGTGATGGAAATGGATAAGACAGAGAGGATTTTGGTAGTTTTTCAAGGCAGCCATGAAAGAAGGTGTTGTTGCTACTGTCGATTCTTGAAAATTGTATATTAACGGTAGAAGAAAGCAAGTTCGAGCAGAAGGGGGGAAAGGAGTACGGATAATGGGAGAAGCTAACGGACGCCTGGTGCGTGTGCAATGCAACCCCAGCCCAGCTGATGTGGCGTACACGTCGGCTGCGGGCATGGGTTCCACATTAAGGGGTCACGCGGGTAGGGGTGTACAACGAGTCGAACAGGGTCGAGC
Organism: Magnolia sinica; assembly: GCF_029962835.1. Classification (NCBI taxonomy): domain Eukaryota; kingdom Viridiplantae; phylum Streptophyta; class Magnoliopsida; order Magnoliales; family Magnoliaceae; genus Magnolia; species Magnolia sinica. The sequence goes on from NC_080575.1 coordinate 108,146,396, forward strand.
TGGCGGCTCGGCCACTGGCTGACCTCAGCTTGAACTCGGCTCAGCTCGTTCCTCGAGCCTAACTGGCCAGCTCAGGCCAAGTTCGAGCCAAGATGGAGCCGAGTTCACTATCGAGGCATTTTCATGAACACCTAGAATACACCTTCAAAATCTCTTTGTATGTGAAATAGAAGCAATTGTTTTACAAGTATTTTATTAAACACCTTCTAAGCAACATAAAAACTAAGAAAAACTAAGGAAAAAAAATGATATCTGTTCATTACATACCTTCCTTACCACTAACCTCATTTAGTCATTTTATCAAGCACTTGGTGAGCAACATCAATGGCAAAGTAATCGAGTCATTGAATTGGTTCGATTCGAGTTCGATTCATGCTGGATTCGATCCGAGTCGAATTGAACTGGGGCCTGCTCGAACTTGGCTCAAACTCATTTTTGAGCTCAAAAAATCAATTCGACTCTGCTCAAACGTAGCTTCGAACCGAGTCGAATCGAGCAGGCCTTGGCTCAAACTCATTTTTGAGCTCAAAAAATCAACTCGACTCGGCTCGAACTCAGCTTTGAACCGAGTCGAATTGAGCTTTTTCAAGTCGAGTCGAGCAAGCTAACCGAGCTATCTCAATTCATGTACCCCTACACGTGGAAGAAATCGGATTGCGTACCAAGTTACTCACGTACTGACTAAACTTAGTAAGGCCTATTGTGATTGCGTGTGGGTTATCCACGTCATCCATCCATTTTTCCAACTCATTTTAGTGGTTGAATCGAAAATTGAAGAATGCCCAAAGATCAACTGTGCCACACCACAAGAAATAGTGGGAATAATGACTTTCACCATTGAAACTTTGGTAGGGTCCACAGTGATATTTATTTGTCATCTAACTTGTTCATAAGATCATATAGACATGGATGAAGTGAAAAGACCAACAATAGATTAATCCAAAACTTTTGCGGCCCCCACGAAATTTTCAATGGTTGAATTTCAATTGACACTCTTTCCCATGGTGAGGTCCACTTGAGATTTGGATATACTTCATTTTTTGGCTAGAGCCCTAAAATTATCTCTTAAAATGGATGGACGAAGTGGATAACATATGTAAATTATGTTGGATGCCGCAGAGTTTACTCAGCATGCTTAGAGTGCTGAGTTAATATGCAATCCGCGTCCCGGTCGAAATCGAATTGCATACCGAGTTACTTAGTATGCTTTTATCATACTGAGTAGACTCAGTAACGCCTATCGTGATTGTGTGTGGGTTATCCACCCTGTCCATCTATTTTTACAACTCATTTTAGTGGTTGAGCCGGAAATTGAAGAATGTCGAAAGCTCAAGTGTGCCACACAAAGGAAATAGTGGGAATAATGACTTTCACCATTGAAACTTTGGTAGGGCCCACAGTGATGTTTATTTGTCATCCAACCTATTCATAAGATCACACAGACGTGGATGAAGTGAAAATACAGATAACAGATTGATCGAAAACTTCTGTAGCCCCCACGGAATTTTCAACTGTAGAATTTCAATTAACACTCTTTCCATGGTGAGGTCCACTTGAGATTTGGATATACTTCGTTTTTTGGATAGAGCCTTAAAATTATCTCTTAAAATGGATAAACAGAATGGATAACATATGTAAATCATGTTGGACCCACAGAGTTTACTCGATACGCTTAGCATGATGAGTTACTCGTATGCAATCCGCGTAGCAGGCGAAATTGTTACCAAGTTACTCAGTATGCTTTTATCTACTGAGTAAACTCAATAAGGCCTACCATAATTGCATGTGGGTTATCCATGCCGCCCATTCGTTTTTCCAACCATTTTAGTGGTTGAGCCGAAAACTGAAAACTGCCCAAAGCTCAAGTGTGCCACACCGCATGAAACAATGGGAATAATGACTTCGACCGTTGAAACTTTGGTATGGCCTACAGTGATGTTTATTTGTCATCCAACCTATTCATAAGATCACACAGACATGGATGAAGTGAAAACACAAATAACAGATTGATCCAAAACTTCTGTGGCCCCCATGAAATTTTCAATGGTAGAATTTCAATTGACACTCTTACGCATGGTGAGGTCCACTTGAGATTTGAATATACTAGAGCCCTAAAAATATCTCTTAAAATGGATGGACAAAGTGGATCACATATATAAATTATGTTGGACCCCACAAAGTTTACTCAGTACGCTTAGTGCAGGGTTACTCAATACGCGATTTGGGTCCAGGCAAAATCGAATTACCTACTGAGTTACTCATTACGTTTATATCATCATGAGTAAACTCACTAAGGCCTACGGTAATTGCGTGTAGTCCATCCATTTTTCCACCTTATTTTAGTGGTTGAGCTAGAAATTGAAGAATGCCCATAGCTCAAGTGTCCAACACCAATGGCTACCCCCCCCCCCAGTGGCTGGTGGTCGGTGCTCTGTGGGACCCACCATGAAATATGTGTTTCATCCATTCTTTACATCTATTTTTCTATATCATTTTAGGGTATGAGACCAAAAATTATGTATATCCCAATCTCAAGTAGACCACATTACAAGAAACAGTGTTGAATGAACACAGACCATTAAAACAAATTGGGGCCATAAAAGTTTTGGATAAATTTGATCTTTGGTTTTTCCCTTAATCTAGGTCTTTATGACCTAATCAATAGATTGGATGTCAAATAAACAGTACAGTGGGCCTTATGAGAATTTTAATGGTGGATATCCAATCACTATAATTTTCCTGTGGTGAGGTCCACTTGAGATTTATATCCCTCTCATTTTTAATATAAATCCCAAAAATTATCTTTAAAAATGAATAAACAGCATGAATGAAATACATACGTCATGGTGGGCCACATAGCACCGACCACCAGTCACCGGGTTAGTGGCATGGGAGCATCCAATCCGTTTCCGGAAGAGATGGGACACGGATTAGCTACTGACAGGTTAAGCAGCGTGCCTCATTACTGAAGTGACGTTACTAAGTTCTGGTGGCCCACCATGATGTATGTTTTGTATCTATACCATCCATCCATTGTGAAAGGTCAGTTTAGGGCATTATTAAAAGAATTATTCAGATCCAAATCTCCAGTGGGCCTCACCACAGAGAATAGTGGGGAGTGACACTCATCATTCAAAACTTCTAAGAGCCACAAAAGTTTTTGATCAAGTCCATATTAATTTGTGTTTTCCCTTCTTTCATGTTCGTGTTAACTTATGAACCGGCTGTAGCTCAACTGGCAGACTGAGTAGAGATACCTCGTTTCAACACTTGAGGTCTTGGTATCCATTCCTAGTGGGGGTGGCTAACATGGAGTGTGTGTACGACATGGGTGTGTACTTAAAAAAAAAAAGAAAAACCCTTATGAACAGGCTTTACCTCAAATAAACATTGCAGTGGACCTTAGGAAGGTTTTGATCACTCTCCCCACTATTTTCTATGATGGGTCTACTTCTCTTCTCTGTAGCTACCTCATTATTTATTTTTCTGTGCCCTAAAATGATGTATACAAATGGATGATGGAAGTGGATTGCGTAGTGAGTACCACACTAGGCTTTGTGAGGTCTACTATGATTTATGTATTTTACTCTGTCAATCCATTTTATTAGATAATTTTAGAGCTTGAGCCCAAAAACTAAGCATATATGATGTTTAAATGGATCACACCATAGAAAATATTTGAATTGAACATCTATTGTTGAAAAATTCTTGAGGACAACAGAAGTTTTGGATCAAACTTATATTTGATTTTTTCCCTTCATTTATGTATGTATGATCTTATGAACAAGTTAGATGACAAATAAACATCACTGTGAGGCCTAGCAAGGTTTCAACAGAAATCATTATCCCCACTATTTCCTGTGGTATGAACCACTTGATCTTTGGATATGCTTCAATTTTGGGCTCACCTCTTAGATTAGATGGAAAAACGAATGGACGGTGTGGATAGACCATGTACATTTAAGATGGGCCCAACTGAGTTTACTGATTAACTCAGTAGTAGAGTTGGGCATCAGTCCGAATTGGAATAGATTGGGTCCCACCCGATCAGGTCAGAAATCTCAACAGCTTGACTCGAACTCATTCCGATCCGGGATTGAGTCCAGGTCACCTAACTCGGACAGATTCGAAATTTGAATAGGCTGATCCGAGTCCGATTCCGACCCGATGATAAAACTAAATCGGATCTTCAAACCAAACCTTAATCATATTTTTGTGTTCAACGCTTAAAATCATACCTCAAAATGAATGAACGGCTTAGATCAAGCATATACATCAAGGTGACCCCACATAACTATGAGAAAAGTGCATGAAGCTTCATCTGGACGTTATCATGTTGACGTGCACTACACGGCACTTACTTCCTTTTCACGCACGTCGCGGACATGACTGGCTATATTGAGGTTACTGGTTAGCAACTCCTATGAGTCTGATGGTGGGGTATGTGTTATATCCAAACCGTCCATTCATTTGATGAGCTCGTCTTAAGGCTTGAGACTAAAAATAAGACAGATCTAACTACCATGGGGACCACACAAATTGTTTAACGGCAAAAATAACTCTCTAATGCTATTTGTGGTGTGGTCCAGATGATATTTGGATATTATTCATTTTTTGAAAAATGGTCTGTAATGGTCTCTAAAAATATATGAACGGTGTAGATATAATAAATACATCACTGTGGGGCCCATGTAACTTTGATAACCTTTGAATCGTTCGTACAACTCGGAGCTTGAGGAGCGTCCGTGCTCGTTTTGGCACGACACGTACCTACAGGCTACAGCTAACGCCTGTGTATGGTACACCAGTAAACCAACTTGTTATTGTACATCCTAAATTCTATTGGGGCCCACCTTGAATGCGTATGATTTATCCATGCCGTCCATTCGTTTTTGCATATCATTTTAGTGGTTGAACCCAAAATTGATGCATATCCAAAGCTCAAGCGGACCATACCACAGGAAAAAATAGAAAGATCAGTAGGAACTACCCCGGATCGGGTAGGATCAGATCTGTCCGGGTTCGTTCGGGTCGAGTCTGGTCGGATCAAGCCAAATCTGGGCCCACCGTGAATGTATCTGGTCTATCCACGCCATCCATCCGTTTTTCCATCTTATTTTACACGTTGAGACCAAAATTTAAGCATACCCAAAGATCAAGTGGACCATACCATTAAAAACAGTTGGAATAATGACTTCCACCGCTGAAACCTTTTTAGGGCCCACAGTGATATTTATTTCTCATCCAACCAGTTTATAAGATCACACAGATATGGATGAAGGGAAAACACAAATACAAGCTTGATCCAAAACTTCAGTGACCCCCAAGAAAATTTCAACGATATATGTTCAATTCACATTGTTTCCTATGGTGTGGTCCAGTTTAGGCTTGGATATACTTAATTTTTAGGCTCAAACCCTAAAATTATCTGTTAAAATGGATGGACGGAGTGGATAAAATACATAAATCACGGTGGACCCCACAAAGTTTAATCAGTACGCTTAGCCTACTGAGTTACTCAATACGCAATCCGTCGCAATCCGCTTCCAGCTAACACCAGCTGTAGTCGGTACGTGTCGCTCGAAGACAAGTACTAACCCTCCTCGAGCTCTGAGTTGTACGAACGGTTTAAAGGAGATCAAAGTTACATGGGCCTTACAGTGATGTATTTATTATATCTACACCGTTCATCTATTTTCAGAGATCATTTTAGAGCATTATCCAAAAAATGAATCATATCTAAAGATCATCTAGACCACACCATAAATAGAAGTGAAGATAATAATTTTTTCACCGTTAAAAAAATTGTAGGATCCACCTACTAATATGAGATGTAGGGAGGGGTAAACTTATAATTTTATAGTTACCATACCCGGTGCAGTTCGGATCAAATCGGATCGGATTTCGGTTCGGGTCGGTCGGATTTGTTACTTACCCGAATCCGATCCGACTGTCGTTCGGATCTAACCGATCCTACCCGAACCTAACCAATCTAGGCCATCGATTCTGTTCGAATCGGGGCGGATCCGCCGAATCGGGTCCATTTTGCCCACCTCTACCCATGGCTAGTGGTCGGTGCTCTATGGGACCCACCATGATATACTTGTTTCATTCATTCTTTACATCTATTTTTCTATATCATTTTAGGTTATGAGACCAAAAATTATGTATATCCCAATCTCAAGTAGACCACATTACAAGAAACAATGTTGAATGAACGCAGACCATTAAAACAAACTGGGGCCATAAAAGTTTTGGATAAATTTGATCTTTGGTTTTTCCCTTAATCTAGGTCTTTATGACCTAATCAACAGATTGGATGTCAGATAAACAGTACAGTGGGCCTTATGAGGATTTTAATGGTGGATATCCAATCACTATAATTTTCCTATGGTGAGGTCCACTTGAGATTTATATCCCTCTCATTTTTAATATAAATCCCAAAAACTATCTTAAAAAATGAATGAACGGCATGGATGAAATACATACATCATGGTGGGCCACATAGCACCGACCACACCCACTAGGTTAGTGGCATGGGGGCATCCAATCCGTTTCCGGAAGAGATGGGATGCGGATTAGCTACTGACAGGTTGAGCAGCGAGACTCACTACTGAAGTGACGTCACTAAGTTCGGGTGGCCCACCATGATGTATGTTTTGTATCTATACCGTCCATCCATTGTGAAAGATCAGTTCAAGGCATTATTAAAAGAATTATTCAGATCCAAATCTCCAGTGGACTTCACCACATAGAATAGTGGGGAGTGACACTCATCATTCAAAACTTCTAAGGGCCACAAAAGTTTTTGATCAAGTCTATATTAATTTGTGTTTTCCCTTCTTTCATGTTCGTGTTAACTTATGAACAGGCTGTACCTCAAATAAACATTACAGTGGACCTTAGGAAGGTTTCGATCACTCTCCCCACTATTTTCTATGATGGGTCTACTTCTCTTCTCTGTAGCTACCTCATTATTTATTTTTCTGTGCCCTAAAATGATGTATACAAATGGATGATGGAAGTGGATTGCGTAGTGAGTACCACACTAGGCTTTGTGAGGTCTACTATGATTTATGTATTTTACTCTGTCAATCCATTTTATTAGATAATTTTAGAGCTTGAGCCCAAACTAAGCATATATGATGTTTAAATGGATCGCACCATAGGAAATATTTGAATTGAACGTCTACTGTTGAAAAATTCTTAGGGGCAACAGAAGTTTTGGATCAAACTTATATTTGACTTCGTCCCTTGATCCCTGTATGTATGATCTTATGAACACGTTGGATGACAACGAAACATCACCGTGAGGCGTAGCAAGGTTTCAACGGAAATCATTACCCCCCTAGTTCCTGTGGTATGATCCACTTGATCTTTGGATATGCTTCAATTTTGGGCTCAACCTCTTAGATTAGATGGAAAACGAATGGACGGTGTGGATAGACCATGTACATTTAAGATGGGCCCAACTGAGTTTACTGATTAACTCAGTAGTAGAGTTGGGCATCAGTCCGAATTGGAATAGATTGGGTCCCACCCGATCAGGTCAGAAATCTCAACAGCTTGACTCGAACTCATTCCGATCCGGGATTGAGTCCAGGTCACCTAACTCGGACAGATTCGAAATTTGAATAGGCTGATCCGAGTCCGATTCCGACCCGATGATAAAACTAAATCGGATCTTCAAACCAAACCTTAATCATATTTTTGTGTTCAACGCTTAAAATCATACCTCAAAATGAATGAACGGCTTAGATCAAGCATATACATCAAGGTGACCCCACATAACTATGAGAAAAGTGCATGAAGCTTCATCTGGACGTTATCATGTTGACGTGCACTACACGGCACTTACTTCCTTTTCACGCACGTCGCGGACATGACTGGCTATATTGAGGTTACTGGTTAGCAACTCCTATGAGTCTGATGGTGGGGTATGTGTTATATCCAAACCGTCCATTCATTTGATGAGCTCGTCTTAAGGCTTGAGACTAAAAATAAGACAGATCTAACTACCATGGGGACCACACAAATTGTTTAACGGCAAAAATAACTCTCTAATGCTATTTGTGGTGTGGTCCAGATGATATTTGGATATTATTCATTTTTTGAAAAATGGTCTGTAATGGTCTCTAAAAATATATGAACGGTGTAGATATAATAAATACATCACTGTGGGGCCCATGTAACTTTGATAACCTTTGAATCGTTCGTACAACTCGGAGCTTGAGGAGCGTCCGTGCTCGTTTTGGCACGACACGTACCTACAGGCTACAGCTAACGCCTGTGTATGGTACACCAGTAAACCAACTTGTTATTGTACATCCTAAATTCTATTGGGGCCCACCTTGAATGCGTATGATTTATCCATGCCGTCCATTCGTTTTTGCATATCATTTTAGTGGTTGAACCCAAAATTGATGCATATTTAAAACTAGAGTGGACCATACCACAGAAAAAATAATAGAGATATTAACATGTGCCCATTGGGATGTTTATTTGCCATCTAACCTCTTCAAAAGTCATGGCTTCGGAGATGAATGAGAATACAAAATTTAGCTTGATCTAAATGGGGCTACCCGATCAGCACCGATCCAGACCGTCGGTTCAGTTCTTATCGGGTCGGATCGGGTCAGGTCGGGTCGGATCCACCGAATCGGGTCCTTTTTGCCCAACTCTACTCAGTAGGCAATCCGATTTCCAAACGGATTGGGTAATCTAGATACAACACATATACCATGATGGACGCGGATTGCGTCCTACCCACCGGCGGGGCTCTGTGGGGCCCACCGTGATGTAAGTGTTTTATCCACTACATTCATCGCTTTTCTCATATAATTTCAATTTACTATTCTAAAATTGAAGCAGGTCTACAGCTCCATTGGACCACACGAAAGGAAGCTGCATTGATAATGACACCCACCGTTGAAACCTTTTTAAGGGCCACCGTTATGTTTTTTTTACCATACAACCTATTCATAAGGTCATGCATACCTAGGCTGAAGTGAAAACACAAATATCAGCTTGATCCAAAACTTCTCCGGCTCTCAAGAAGTTTTTAATGGTGAACGTTCAATTCCTACGATTGTAGTCTACTTAAGCCCTGTACCTATCTAATGTTTTAGTTCATACCTTAAAATGACAAGAGAAAAACGATGAACGGCGTGTATAAAACACTTAAATCATGGTGGGCCCCATAGAGCCCTGCCTCCGTCCGGGGGGAACGGATTGGCTACTCCCCCTGACACCAGCCTCGTGGCTAGTGTTCGGTGGTCTGTGGGCCCCCCAACATGATGTATGTGTTTCATCCATTCCGTTCATCCATTTTTAAAGATCATTTTAGGGCTTCAGCATAAAAATAAGAGGGATATAAACCTTAGGTCGACCACATTACAAGAAACAGTGTTGAATGAACACAGACCATTAAAACAAATTGGGGCCATAAAAGTTTTGGATAAATTTGATCTTTGGTTTTTCCCTTAATCTAGGTCTTTATGACCTAATCAATAGATTGGATGTCAAATAAACAGTACAGTGGGCCTTATGAGGATTTTAATGGTGGATATCCAATCACTATAATTTTCCTATGGTGAGGTCCACTTGAGATTTATATCCCTCTCATTTTTAATATAAATCCCAAAAACTATCTTAAAAAATGAATGAACGGCATGGATGAAATACATACATCATGGTGGGCCACATAGCACCGACCACACCCACTAGGTTAGTGGCATGGGGGCATCCAATCCGTTTCCGGAAGAGATGGGATGCGGATTAGCTACTGACAGGTTGAGCAGCGAGACTCACTACTGAAGTGACGTCACTAAGTTCGGGTGGCCCACCATGATGTATGTTTTGTATCTATACCGTCCATCCATTGTGAAAGATCAGTTCAAGGCATTATTAAAAGAATTATTCAGATCCAAATCTCCAGTGGACTTCACCACATAGAATAGTGGGGAGTGACACTCATCATTCAAAACTTCTAAGGGCCACAAAAGTTTTTGATCAAGTCTATATTAATTTGTGTTTTCCCTTCTTTCATGTTCGTGTTAACTTATGAACAGGCTGTACCTCAAATAAACATTACAGTGGACCTTAGGAAGGTTTCGATCACTCTCCCCACTATTTTCTATGATGGGTCTACTTCCCTTCTTTGTAACTGCCTCATTATTTATTTTTCTATACCCTAAAATGATGTATACAAGTGGATGATGGAAGTGGATTGCGTAGTGAGTACCACACTAGGCTTAGCAAACTGAGTGAACTCTATGAGGTCCACTATGATTTATGTATTTTACTCTGTCAATCCATTTTATCAGATAATTTTAGAGCTTGAGCCCAAAAACTAAGCATATATGATGTTTAAATGGATCGCACCATAGGAAATATTTGAATTGAACGTCTACTGTTGAAAAATTCTTAGGGGCAACAGAAGTTTTGGATCAAACTTATATTTGATTTTTTCCCTTTATCCATGTATGTATGATCTTATGAACAAGTTGGATGACAAATAAACATCACCGTGAGGCGTAGCAAGGTTTCAACGGAAATCATTACCCCCCTATTTCCTGTGGTATGATCCACTTGATCTTTGGATATGCTTCAATTTTGGGCTCAACCTCTTAGATTAGATGGAAAAATGAATGGACGGCGTGAATAAACCATGTACATTCAAGATGGCCCAACTGAGTTTACTGAGTAACTCAGTACGCAATCGGATTTCCAAATGGATTGAGCGATCTGGATACAACACATACCATGATGGATGCGGATTGCGTCCTACCCACCGTCTGGGGAGGGCTCTGTAGGGCCCGCCGTGATGTAAGTGTTTTATCCACTAAGGGCCCGTTTGGCCACCTGCATTAAGTGGGAGTAGTTGGGATTGCATTCGTCACCCTGACATATCCACCGTACAGTCATGTTTGGAGACGATTTTTCAATCCTGGATAATGAACTTTGCGTCTCCCGCCGATATCGTGTGTCAAGGGGAAGGATTTGGCAATCCCATCTTGAGTTTGCGGTAACCCGCTTCGACTTCCCCACCAGATAAAACGCTTCCACTTCTATGTGTTTGAGTGACATCCACATTAATCAAGCAATTTGGGTATGACGCTTGACTGTGGGCCCCTTGTGCTATATGTGATTACATCTACTCTGTCCATACATTTTAAAAGATAAGTTTAGATCGTTAGCCTAAAACTGAAACATTTCCAAAGCTCAAATGGACCACACCACTGGAAACAATGTGAATTAAACATCTACCATTGAAAATTTATTGGGGACCACAGAAGTTTTGTATCAATCTGATATTTGTGTTTTCACTTAATCCATGTCTTTGTGATATTATCAACAGGTTTGATGAAAAAGAAAAAACATAACTGTAGCCCATAGAAAGGTTTCAACGGTGGAAATCATTATTTCTTATAGTATGGTCCACTTGAGATTTATATATTCCTCATTTTTGGTCTCAACCACTAAAATGATTTGAAAAAAAGGATGGACAGAGTGGATAAGACAATACACTGACGGTGGGCCCAAATGAGTGTACTCAGTACGATAAGTGGGTACTAAGTAACTCAGTACGCAATCCGATTTCACGTGGGTTCCTGTGAACGCCTTCCGCAGGATCTACGTGTGAAGGATAGCTAGTTGGGGCCCACTATGATGTTTATAGGAAATCCACCACGTTCATCAATTTTTGAATAATATGTTATGACATGGAACCAAAAATTACGAAAATCCAATTCTCATATGGGCCACATGACCAATTATTGAATGTCTACCTTGAGACATATGTGGGGCCACACAAGATTTGAAACATGACAACTTATAACTTTTCACCAATATGTGTATAGAATTTACTTTGTGAATGGTATAAATGGTATACAAAAAACACGGTGGACCCAAGAATGTTTCAACGGTAGGAATTTACCTACACACATTTATCTTATGCATGGCGCACATGAGTTTTGGATTTAGATCATTTTCGGGCCCATCACCTAAAATGATATTCTAAACCTGTTGGGCGTGGTGGATTTCCTATATTCATCATGGTGGGTCCCACTTAACTTCGCGTCGCATGAAGTTCCTAGGAAAGTGGTTTGCGGGAAATCCGCATACATATCCGAAGGATATTCAGAGCGATTTTGTCTGATGGTTGAATACGGAACGAACTTTGACGTGAACGGTCCTGGTTGATGATCGGGGTCTCACATGTCAGTCAAAAGCTATAGGCCCACTACTAGAATGAAACAATCAATGTGTATGTAGGAAATTCACCTTTCATTTGTTCCCTTCTAGCGTGCATGCCCAAAAACAATAGTTTGTACCTTCATCAGCTGTTTGGAGGGTCTGGATGGTCACTTTATACTGTTGGAATTCATATTTCCATGATCCAGACCATTCATATTATGGGCCTTGCCCAAAAATAGAAAGAAAGAAAAAATCTCTTAAATTGGAAGATCCAATCCGTCCAGTCTTTGGAACCTTTTAAATTGGACATAAAATGTTGCTTTATTTCTCAATTGTCCATTGGCAAGCCCACCAAACAAGTTTTGGAATCATTGTCGATCCACTGTGCAGTGGTGTAGATCAATGAACAGTGACCCCAAACCCGAAGCAAACACGAGGAAAGCTGTGTCTCCATTCATTCGGTAGATAGGACAGCGAAGTACATTACATTACATGCGGGAAGATACTATAGCAGGCACTTGGAACTTGGAAATTGCACACATGACTTTTGCAATTCTATCTTTTCCAAACATGATTTTGCTTCAATCCCACCGAGATAAAACTTACTCTCATATCTTCCAAATATTCCATTAAAAAGCATGGGATACACTCCGTTCAGAGATAATACCTTACACATGCATTTAATGCTACTTTTTCAATCCCATCCAGTTTAATCCCATCCAATGCAGATGGCCAAACAGCCCTAAGTTCATCGCTTTTTTCATATAATTTTAATTTATTATCCTAAAATTGAAGCAGGTCTACAGCTCCAGTGGACCACACCAAAGGAAGTTGTTGATAATGACACCCACAGGAAGCTGTTGATAATGACACCCACCGTTGAAACCTTTCTAAGGGCTACTGTTATGTTTTTTTTACCATACAACCTATTCATAAGGTCATGTATACTTGGCTGAAGTGAAAACACAAATATCAGCTTGATCCGAAACTTCTCCAGCTCCCAATAAGTTTTTAATGGTGAATTATCAATCCCTACTTTGTAGTCTACTTAAGCCCTGTAACTACCTAATGTTTTGGTTCATACCTTAAAATGATATGAGAAAAACGATGAACCACGTGGATAAAACACTTAAATCACGGTGGGCCCCACAGAGCCCTGCCTCCGTCTGGGCGGGGGTATAGGCGGGGGTAGGACGCAATCAGCGTCCATCCCATGATGGGCTGAAAACTTGGCGACGTCAGTCTCGCTTCTCAACCTGTATGTAGCTAATCCATGTACGGAAGAGATGGGTGCGGACTGAATTGCCTGTGAAGTTGCTGTGGTCGGAAGCTACGTGGGTTCACAGATGCCCGTGGAAAATCCTCTCCGTCCATCACTTTCTTAACCTTACAATAAAAAGATTCCAAAAATCAGGTCGATCCAAAAGTCAAATGGACTACAACCTATGAAATAGCAGAGATTGAACGTCCACCATTAAAAATCTTGTGGGGCCACAGAAGTTTTGGATGAGGATGATAGTTGTGCCAAGAGTTTATCTTATGAACGTTTGGGTAGCACATTAACATCATGATATGCTCCAAAAACGTTACAACCATGGATGTAATTTTCATTCTCATGTTGCCCGCGTGAGTGGCTCGGCTGGTCACCGTGGTAGTGAGATTTGATTGGGTTTGCTGGTGTTGTAAGAGACAGGGTTGGTTAGGTGATCGAAGAATATCCAAACATGCTCTGCCTTAATTTTGAGAGAGGCATTCCACCAATAAAGCCTTCAAAAATATCTTTTGTGAGTCTATCATCGAGCAGATTGCAAGGTGACCTAATTACAGAGGATGTCCCTCGTATTGGTATTTTAGTAGGTTATATGCAAGTATGAGAGATGAAGTCTAGTAAAATATCAACTCAACCATACAATTTTCATACATGCTTTGCATGGGCTGTTAATATATATTGATTTTAATATATTTTGTAATAAAAAAATATATACACACACACACACACACATATATATATATATAAATGTTTGAAAAAAATACATTTTTCTTGGTTTTGGGAATAGTCTCACATTAGAAAAGAAGGAGAAGATTTTTTAGTTTAAATGTGGTCAGTGGAGTATTATAATATTTGCTCACCTAGTCTAAGGAGTATGCAGCTTGCGTGGAACACCCGCGCTCGGGCTCGGTCTTGGTGCGAGGGCGTGGGTATGTGAGGCAATGTGGTTGTAGAGGCGCTAGTAGCACACTTTGCATTTCACATGTCCGCGAACAGGAGCGAGACGTGTGCAACTAAGAGGCTAAGGTAGATGGCTGGAAGGCTAGAGGACTAAAAGATGTTCATCAAAATATATAGAGGCTGGAAAAAGAACTGTTGCAGAGAGTTGTAATTGCTCATGCACTTGATTGCTGACCATGCAAAAATTGCTACATGTTGTTAGCCCAACAGCTAGAAACAGCTAACCAGTGTCTCACAACGGTTACATGAAGCTGCATGTAGTAACCATTACACTACATGCACAACAACTAGAAATTGCCAATAACGCTAGTTTCTCCAACAGCTAGAAAATAGTTAATTAAGATTTATTTCCCTGGACCATAACCCCCAGCCACCAATGGCTATATAAACAAAACCTAGATGAGTTTCCAAACCATCATAACTCATTCCAGCAAAACCCATACGAACCATAGCCACTTCACTCCTAAAGACTGAAGTTCTAGCAATACAACAAGGTTCATTTGAACCATTGCTTGAAAATCAGACCATCATTGTGGTCTAAGAACGGTTCATTTGAACCAGTAGCTGAAGAACAAACTAGTGCAGTGATCTATTTCACACAACTTCTTCTCTCTCTCTTTCTAGGATTTTTCCTTTTATTTTCTACCAGATACTGTATCACAAAGTTCCATTGGTGGGCCTTTGTGTTTGCTGAATGTAGACCCATACCAGACTCGTCATATCCTAGAAGCAATTTGCCTGTAACCTTTTCAGCATACTCAATTTACTTGAGTATGGGCAAATAATGCTTTAAGGACAACATCCCAGACGTGCTTCAACCTGTCCTTATTTTTAGATCATTTTGATTCTTCGGTTTTCATAATTTTATAAAAAATTATTATTTTTGTATTTTTCTCAACATGGGCTTTATCTCTTACAATAACACGTGGTTCAATCAAATCCCGCTATACGGAGACACCAAGGATATTTCTGGTGACATTGTAGGTCCATCTCTTCACAAGACTGCTTGAGAGATGTATTGACGAGGTCCATTCATATGCTAGCACAAGGACGGTGGATTAAGTTCCAATAATAAACTCAAGGAAGTGATTGAGAGGTCTTTTTTTTCACCATGGAGCAGTGCACGGTGAACCTATCATCGAGAGTTCATGTTTCAAAAACCACACCTATAGGGTAATCCTAGCCATCAATAAATAGAAAAAAAAAAAAAATCCTCTCACCATAAATAAATTCTTACTAAACTAGTAGTAAAAAACTGTCCACAGCATAGCTAATATCAAGCTACAAATCCTCAAACAAAAACAAAATATTTACTAATTTTGATAAAATACAATATCAATTAAAAGCAATAGTCACCATATTAACGTCATCATCCATGTTAATGTCAGCCAACATTGAAAATTTTAATATTATTATACATTAGAATTTGATATTTTGCATAGCGAGTGTGTGGACAGAGAAGAGATTATCATTTTATTATAAATGAACGCTCTTGAATTTATAAGTAGAGAAATCTCTTTAGAACAAGAAATAAAATTGATAATATTGTTTGAAGTGTTGCTTACAATGCATCTAATAGCCTTATATAATAAAAATAAACCATAGACCCTAATAAACACTTACTTGAAATAGTAAAAATAATTAAAATTAATAATAATAAGTTATGATTATACAAAAACTCATAAACAACTTCTAAATGACTGGAAAAAGACTTTGAGTCACAATCAAACTCTGAAAATCTGAAAAAATAAAAACTTACTAAACACAGTAAATGTTAACCTAAAACCCTATTTTGACAACGAACAACCAATTATAATAGCTATCATAAGCTAAAATGCATGTTGAGGCCAATATTGCACAATTGGGCCCTTCGGCTCGAATTTGCGATATCTTAGCCATCCATTGGGTTCTCCTCTATCTATCCTACATCAACATTCTAGTTAAAATATAAATAGGTGAATTATGAAATGCCCTCAAATGATGGGGTAAGCAGGTATGGACGTGCCGACGTGCTAAGAAGTTGGGTAATCAAATAATTAGGTAAAAAAGTTCAAATAAAATAAAAGTCTCATATCTGCATCTATTTCTCATCTCTGATGTGTTGGGTAATTAGTAAATGGATATGCATTGCCAACCCCATTGCTATGGGGAAAATGAGAAGGAGATCTATAATATATATGCATGAACTCTTGAATGGTTGAGTCAGTGGCATCCAAGATGTAGATGCCTACCTGCTTGGACTCTCTAATCAGGTGGAGTGAGCTAGAGGACCGCTTTCGTGGCTTTTGGATATGTTCTTGGAGCTTACGCTCAAAAGAATAGGTTAAGCTGCCTTTCTTGGATGGAGCCTCCTTTAAATTCGCCCCTCAAGGGAAAAGAAGCCTTGTTTTTTTTTTAATTTTTTTTTACACACACCCACGCACGCCCTAGTGGGATTTCACCACCTATGGGTATCGAACGGGCCCAGTACCTCATGTTGAAACTTCTCAGAGTTTGCCACTGAGCTGGTTCATAGGGAATTTGAGATGTGACATAAAAGTAGTGTTCGAATTGAATGGAATAAGTGCTTAGGATCATCAACCATCTTGAGTTGGTTATGAATTAATAATAATAATAATAATAATAAGACCTTTCGGTAAGAATGGCATGAATTTAGGAGTGTTTCTTATATCCTGAAGAAGTTACTTCCTATTTTAGTAAGAAGAATGCTCATGTTTGGATGTTATTCACAAATGATACATTCTCTTCTAAATGCTTCCTCGTCAGCGAGGTCCGCCAACATCTCTTTGGCGGATGTTTGGATCACTAGAACCAGCACGACTTAAAAGCCTTTGGAAGGAAACAGCTATGCATGGGAACCTCCAAAAGAGGAAAATGGGCATCTTAAATATTTGCTCCATGTGCTGGAAGGTGTCTGTGATCAGCTATCTTTTCCTTCATTACAAGACGGCTTTTGATGTTTTGGACTGCTTATATTTTGAATTTTGCTTGGGTCTGTTTGGGTTTAATAGAGGACTTTTTAGCAGATGGTTTAAAGGCCCATTTAACCCAGGAGGTAAAAATCCTTGTTGGCACATGCTTTCGTTCGTGATCATGTGCAGAATTCCAAAGGAATCAAAAGTCTCTTTTAAGTCATTCCATCTCACTTAGACCAAGTGAAAACAAAATTAAGATTTTTCATTACGACCTGGGGCCTCGCGTCAAAAACTTTCAAGTCAGCGAGAACTTCTGTCTGCCAAAGAAATTTTCAACGGTAAAGGTTCAATTCACACTGTTTCCTGTGGTGTGGTCCACTTGAGCGTTGGATATGCTTCATATTTACGTTCTAGTCCTCAAATTATCTGCTAAGATGGATGGACGGAGTGGATAAAATATATAAATCACGGTGGGGCCCACATGGCTTACTGCGTACTGAGTCACTCAGTACGTACGCAATCCGCTTCCGATGTTTTCCTAGTTCTACACACCGGGTCCACGCTGTATTCTACACGCGGCACGACCTGACGATTTTGCGGGGGCATCTGATCAGTGCGCAAGGTTGCTTCCAGATGAAAAATGATCCCTATATAGCAATCACACTGATCCGTTCATCAGATGGCCCAGATGTGTATGTTTAATGTGGACCGTCAGAAAAATCCATTAAACTGTGCATTCGTTTCTTAGAAAATCGCCCAGCTCATGTGCGCACCAACCTGATGTTTGCATTAAGTTCGTCTTTACTACCAGATATACTGTATGCATGGACCAGATGCCTGCACACTTTTCCAAATTGCACGTGCGATGTGCGGCTCGTGGGCTCGCACATGCATATGGATTTGTTGCACATGCCCTGGAGAGTACGCTGGTTCATACAAACGTACAAATCGTACACGTGGATGCATGTTTAGCCGTACAAATCGCGTAGGCCCCGTTATCATGGTCATGTCTCCAAAGTCAGATTGATGAAAAGATCATAATCACCAATTAACCAGAAGACTTGGATGTTTTTCATCTGAACCAATCATCCATCATCGATCGTCTACAATATGATTTTAGTGGCATTCTGTTTTTTGACCCATCTATACCTTAGCCTAAAATGTGGTCGGTTTAAATTAAGTTACGTGTATATATAATAATAATGTATACAATTTCTTACTATACATGCATGCACCGTGATTATTATAATAGTATTAATTAAGATCGTTGATATGGGCAGTCCCACATCGGATTAAGAAGAGACAGGTATAAAAGAGAATGTGTTATAAAAGAGAATGGATGTGGAACGTTGATTCATACTTACCTGGGCGGGGTCAATGGGTGAACAGGAAGGCCTATGGCCTAGGTTAGTGACCTCCATTGCACTTTGGAGGGGCACTGACTTAGCATCTCCTCAAGTAGGAGAGTGCACGTCATAATTTGTGGTAGAGGGGGTACGCGTTCGCGCGGCCCCTGCCATTTCAAATCTCAAATCCATTCACTCATCAAGGTCGTCTTTGTGATCAATGGTCCGGATATAGCCCTGGACATTCTAAATGAAATTATCAGCTGTTCTCGTTTGTCTGCTTGACCAATGGACTGGATTCATTGTGCTAATATGTGAGACATGATATTGCCTGACCAAACCCATACCCACGAAATGATATGGATGATGAAAAAGTCTCTCAACAATCAACATACGTGTGGATGCACCTGATCAGCTCGTCCATGTCCGAAATTTTTTTTTTTTAAAACCCATGATTCAAGTAGCCTGCCATATCCCGTTAAATTCCATGCATTCACATGAATCTTGACTTGATATTAATGAGCATTTGTTTCTTTAATTTGCAATGTCATTTGTTTATCCATGTTAGCTGTCCGTTGGGCCACAGCATGGGAATAATATAGAATCACTCCTAAAACCTGTAATGAATGGATTAGATGAAATATATAATCCCTAAAACCTGTAATGAATGGATTGGATGAAATATATAATCCATGGTGCGCTCCACATACCACCTGTTGTTGGCGTTCTCTCTCCAATGTTTCTGTTGTGTGGCCCACCTCAGTTGTGGATCAGGATGAATTTTGGTGTAAGGGCCTAAAATCTATTGGCACAATTGAGTTGACCCAATCTTGCATAGGGTGTATATGATAAATACGACAGTCCAAAAACCCAAAAATGGGACTCTCTCAAGTCGGGCAACTGTAAGACTGGAACGAGTCTTTCCGTACTCGATACTAAATAAAAATATATGGTGTAAGAAAAGAGTGGACCGTTGAACTGCTGCTTATATATAATACAAAGTGGACCATTGTTTTTAACCCACTGTGGACGATGAGACCTCTGATGATTGAGATTTTTTTTTCCCCATGTTAACACCATTGCGTGATCTTACAGACTGGTATGGATCATCACAGGGAGCCACCAGGCGAGAGTCATGCTAGAAAACCTCTATAATAATAAGCTGAGAGAGTAATTAATGCTAGAAAACCTCTATAAAACTAGCATGGTTTTCAGACTGGTGAGAGACTTATTCGGGCTGACTCTTCGTGTTGAAGACAATTGATTCATACAGCGTCCAAGTCAACTCGGATGATTCAAATCCAACTCGTTCTATGGATGAATACTAGTACAAAATTGTAGCAATACAATAGGAAAATTGGTAAAGAAAAATGAGTGCACTGCACACTAGCAATCAAAGTGGACGGTAGATACACAACCAGGCACTGGAATAGAAGTGTCACCTGTATTTAGCACCAAACTCCAAGAAAGAACTCGGCACCTATAATACAAGTGTCCAGATTACATCACCAGCGTATAAGAATGAATCAAGCTTTTCCAAAATTAGAAGCCATGGCCCACTCCTTTTTTCCCTTCCCTTCTACATCACTACAGGGAGACAACACCCACAACAATGCAACTACTACAATACATGATGAAGCAAGCACATCAGAGATCCCTTGAAGCTGTACAATTGAAATAAATTGGAACGGAACCTCAAACCCAGTAGCCATCAAAGCCCGCGCGCCGCCTCGAAAGGAACCCGTGCTCGCTCATACTCCCTCTCAATCGGTAAAAGGCCAGCTTGCTGCGCATGGTCCGTAGGGGACCAGATCTGTTGTACCTTGTTAATGATCCCCCACCCCCAACTATAGTCGATGCTGAAGCCGGCCTGTCTATTATTTCATCCAGTGGGCCTGAGCTGTAATCCATTGTTACAAAGGATGAGGCGTACCCATAAGTCAAACGTGGGGTCCCCCCATTCCACCAACTGCTGCCATGGCCAAGATCGCCCTTAAGGTCACAGTCGGGACTGGACAATTCCTCTTTCTGACTCTGGCAGTCCTTGCAAGTCTCATCGGCATCGTTGTATACAAGCTTGAGCGCCTGTACGACTTCGCCCATGAAAGGTCTCTGAGTCACCTCTGGATGGACACACATTGATGCAATGGCAGCCACCTTTGCCATGTTGTCGAAGTTGTAGTCTGCACACAAGGATGGGTCCACCAGCTGCTCAAGCCCTTCTCTGCTAGTCAGAAGTGGCCGCGCCCACGTCACGAGGTTCTCTTGTCCCTGAGGTTGAGACATGTCGACAGGCTTCCTCCCTGATAAAAGCTCTAGCAATACAACCCCGTAACTGTAAACGTCACTCTTGACAAGTAGATGACCTGTCATTGCATATTCAGGAGCAACATACCTGCAAATCCGCAATTTATGCTTAAATCTGTTACAAGGACACCTATGGCCCCTCTCCACACAGCAAGAAAAAGCTATATTTGGCAATCCAAAGGTCCAAACTGTGATGGTCAAAGGATTGCATGCGGCCGGAATTTTACCCACCAAAGGAAATATAGAAAGATCGAGAAAGGTGAGGCCTACTCAATAGAGCACGAATCCTAATCCTACTCTCACCACACATGCTATGAGATACAGTCCATTCATCAGGTGGCCCACTGTGTATGTCGTGTGATCTGGAAAATCAGGCTGGTCCAGACATCAGGTGGGCCACTAGTGTATGTAAGAAATGGAGATTAAAAATACGCTGATGAAAGAAAAAAAATAGAGGAAGATTAAAAAGAATTGGCCAATGGTTCACATTTTAACATGCACATGGTCCACCAGATGATCAGATGCCTGATTTTCAGGCCACAATATAGACACAGCAGGGCTCATGGTCCACTTGATGAGCATGCTTGGACCTCAGACTCGTGCAAATGATTGAAAATCTAGCAGGGTTCAGAAAGAACATACCCAAATGTTCCCATCACCCGAGTGGAAATATGCTGGCTTCCTTCTGATGCTTCCCTTGCCAAACCGAAATCTGAAACCTTAGGGGTAAAATCATCTTCCAATAGGATGTTACTGGCCTTAAAATCACGGTGTATGACACGAGGGTTGGAATCCTCATGAAGATATGCAAGTCCTCTTGCTGCACCAAGGGCAATCTTCATCCGAGCATCCCAGTCAAGTGACCCCCTTCTCTTGTCAGGACCTGAAACAACAAACTAACGTAACCACAAGAATCCATGGCAAAGAGCATCCATCACGCGTGGTAGAGATCATACCATGCAAGTGGGACTCGACACTTCCATTTCGGACAACCTCATAAACCAAGCAGCGCGTGCGTTCTTCAATGCATATACCGATGAGTTTGACAAGGTTACGATGATGCAAACGGCTAAGCATCTCAACTTCTGCAATAAACTCACGATCTCCATTCTGATCCTCCCTCGTGAGCAACTTAACAGCTACTTCACTTCCATCTTCCATTTCCCCATGATAGACACGTCCAAAGCCACCTTCACCTAAAATCTTCTTGGAACTGAACTTATCTGTGGCCTTCTCAAGCTCTGCCAGCGAAAACGTCTTCACTGAGAGTATGCAAGTAGCCATGGTGGAACTGAGGGATAATGTCGAGCTACCAACACTACTCGATAAAGTGGACTTGATGCCTGCATTAAAAAGAAGAATGAATCAATGTGTTATGAAGAAGAATTACAATGAGAAAATGCATAAAATCTAGGACATCTCTTGTTTGGTAGAAAGGGAGAAAGAGAAAGGGAGAGTTTCAAGGGGGGAAAAAGAGAGAAGGAAACTAATCTTATCCTCACACCATAATTCCAAAATTTCCACTTCTTCATTTGATTTGGTAGGGTCATGCATGCAAACCACTCGATGATGAAACCAATCCAGGTTAACTCGGCCATGTTTGGATGACATTGTAATTTTTAAGCTGCTGTTAGTTTGACTGTTCTATGGAATGCTCCAACAATGCCAAAGCCGAATTGACATAGTTAAAAACTACCATAACCCTCACAGCACAGGTGGGAAGAGTCCTCTTGACGAGAATTGGTGAATCAGTTGCAAGTATGTGAAGCGGCGGCATGTAAAACAATTTCAGACCCAGAAATACTCAGCTCAATTGTGTAAAATGACATATCAAAAATTCAGAACGCGTCATGAAATAATGAAAACTTGCAAAACACTAAGAAGTCTTGAAAGGGATTTTGGTTGGTAAGTACATTGCCAGATTCAAGATAATCAAGGTTTAGTTGCCAACTGTTTAGGCCTTCTTTTCTTTTTTTTTTTTCCTGAAAGGTTAACGAGATACATTAAAAGCTGAAGGAGGAATACAAAGATAGGGGCACGAGGCCCCTAAAATAATGAGCTCGGCCAAAGGATCAGGTCTGCTGGTTGAGGGATAAAATGAAATATTCAACTCCCCAGCCAGGAATCTATTTTCTTTAAGAAAACAATTTGAGATCCCATGGAAGAGATCCATGCCCCTTGACCCAAACACAAATCTCCCTGTGAGGACCTCACCACCATGGGAAGGGATTTAAATTGGCTGTGGATGATACGGGCTACCTCTCAAAGAGAGAAGGAAATGGCTTTAAGCCAAGAAGCAGCTCTTGTAGGTCCAGAAAAGCCAATGGCCAATGAGCCATGCCCGCCCACAAGAAGGCCCCCCAAGTCAAAAAGAGTCATCCCTACTAAGGACAGCAAGTTCCACAAGGAATCTGTGCCCATTGCTGATTGCGATTGACCTGGATCATTGGATGACTGTGATTCAGCAGCAAAATCTCCAATTAGCGGCTGAGATGTCGACTCCAGAAAAAGCTTGGTGACCAGAAGCCCAGGCCAGCAAGTTGTGCTTAACCCATTCCTTGATAAAATAAAATAAAAAGTGCTTAATCTGTTGACAGTTGACTCCACTAGAGGCCGGATGTCTTAAAAAAATGTGGGAGTTCCTTCAAACCAGATCTCCGAGCAAAAGGAGAATGGAACAAACTTCCAGAGACCTTTGAAAGGATCCTCTTTTCAACAGTTCAGACCTCTTTCAGAGGTTTATTGTTCTTAAAATTTTCAGGCTAAACTGTAATCACTTTGACATTAATGTTATTTTCAACCAGTGGCAATGAATTTCTTCACTAAATAAAGCAAATATGTTTGGCATCACAGTTTTTTTTAGCAACACCAGCAACCAAAAACTCAAATATACATGCACTTACCAGATCTTTTAGTAATCGATGAAGTATGTGCAGGACCAACAGCAGTAGATGGTCTCCCAAGTTTCTTGCATCTTAAAAGGATACAGAATGATCCAATGCACATCAAGAAGAGAACGAAAGAAGATAGGACAATAATAGCTACTGTTCTAGCCTTCGTTTTCTGAGCCTTGCTTAGCACATTTGCCATGAAAGGGCGTTCCTGACCTCTTGTGGAACTAATTCCACTGGGACCAATCCCAGAAGACCCCGGCGGTGAGGAAGGAAGACCTGAAAATGGCACATGCAAATGCTATAGTGACATGAAACACAAACAAAGAAAATGTACAGACAGAAACATCAGTAGAGGTTATTACCAGGATAATGGACATATATCACTTCATAATCACCAAACATGGTCATATTGATTGGCACCTTCTTCTGCCAAAATCTCTCATAAGTTAGCAATGCTGTTGTATTATCAAACTTCTCGCCCAATGGCACCAAGTCAATGTTCACTATTGTTTTCCCCTGATCTTGGCTATCAGCGCCAGCACCCATTATCCTCACTTGACTTTGTTTCAGATATGTGCCTGCGGCAATCTCAATTTCTAGCTCTGGGACTTGAGGAAAGACAGCATAGGGAGCTACCCCAAGGTGAAGTTCAACTTGCATGGGGAATACACAACCACAAGGTGAACCAATCGGAGTCGATGTAAGTGGATCCGAACAACTGATTTGATCGCAATCTGTCACAGATTTCAATATCCTAAGTTCATAACCAATGAGATAACCTCTTTTTTCTTTAAATTACTACCATAAAGAGGTAAACAACATAACAGTGAGACATGCTTTTAGCATCCACAGCACAACCAAATAATTTATACAGGCGTTTGGAAATTAACCGGTAGAGCTTCAATACTTCAAACAATTCAAAGTTCAAACCTTGGCCAGGTGAAGGGGTAAATGAGGTTGGTGGGACTGCATGGTGTCTCCTCCTGTGATGTTTTGATATGGTACTTCTCGGACTCTGAGCATGACCTGTAAGAGACGAGCTAAATAATAAATGAATGTAAATGACAGTTACAAGGGCCTGGATATTAGGTTAAGATCATAAGAACCTCGATGTTTAGAAGAAATAGCGGGTGCAGGCGACGGTCCCGAAGAAGGCACAAGTTTCCACATTTCAGGTGGTTCTGTAGGAGTAAGCATTGGACTCATTGGAATTGACCTTGCTGCATAAAAGTACGCTGGCAATCTTAGAAATTATCCAAGGATACTGTATTTGTAAATACAGGAAGCCTGAACACCTTGATTAGGTGATATTAGTGTCAGCGGTTGTGCTGAAGGGTATGCTTGTAGAAGTAAAGTTGAGGCTCAATTACCTAAACAATAATCTCTTACAGAAAATTATCAGAAGGAATATGCCACATGAAACAAGAACAATCATACTGGAACAGGCCATACTATACAAAGAATACATGCAGTTTTGTATGTACGGAACAAAATCTACGTTTATACGATAGAATTCATGGTGGCCGTCAGGAGAATGAAGACCTTGATTTCTGGATAGTAAAAAAGGGTGTCTGCTTGAGGTTTGCATCAGTGTTGCTTTCAAGAGTAAATATGACTGGAGTGAATGAGAAGCAGCTCCTGCAAGCAGAATGTTTTAGAGTTGTTGGTAGGTAAGGTAATATTGCTCTTTTCTTCATTAATAGATTAGTTCTTTTGAAAGAGACAAAACAAACCACTACGCTCCACCGCAAACACCAACCCTAGGTGTCGTTCTTCTGAAAAAAAAAAAAAAAGAGAGAAAGAAAGAAAGAAATTACAAATGCAGCCGGATAGTCTATCCACAAATAAGTTTGCCTCAATATGCACATGATTAATTTAAACCACAAATCAAGGGCTTATGTAGCCGTTCTAAGTGTGACTCGCCTGGGGACCGAAAGCAATATGACTTGCCCCAACTTAGTCGGCTTGGTCCATCTCAATCCTATATCCGTGTGGTGATTTCTCTCGCTTCTGATTGAAACTAATACACCTGGGATGATACCAAGTCATATTGGATGATTTCTCAAACCATGCCACAGACAACAGCCAACAGTCACAGATCTAACCACAGCCAACAGCTAAGAGACATCTGATACTGTTTTAAACAATTGACGAAGGGTTTCAACACCTTTCCAATTGCCGGTACACCATAAATTTGCATCCTTACCATGATCCAGTGGCAGTTTTCTCACGGAGAATGGTTTGGCTAGTAGCACAGAAGGAGACAAGTTTATATGCAGCAGTGGATATCCTGAAGGAGAAAGTGGGTGAGTACCAAGGAATTCGGAATCGGTTACGTATCGGCCGATACGTAACGGTAACAGTCTGGGCCGTTACGCGATACGGGCACCCCCCCGGATTCTGTATGCATAACGGCCGTTATGGGGCATAACGACTGTTACTGCCCCGTAACGGTCGAAAAACGGCCAGTTTTTTTCTTCTTTTTAAGGTCAGATTTTTCACCTTTTTTTTATTATAAATATTTCTTTCTTCCAAACTCTTCCTAAATCATTCTATTGCAATTTTTGACCACTCTTAACTTGAAATTACAGATAAAAACAACTCATATTAAGGATTTTCTTGATTCGAAGCTCCGTGAGTCATTTTTCAGAAATTCCTCAAAAATAGGTATTTATACTTTTTATTCAATGTGTTGCTATTTTAATGGTAGAATATGATGTGTTAATCATAATAGAACATATTAATGTCCATTTTACAAATTGTTGTTGTGATTTTATATTTTTTTATAATTATTTTCTATTTACGCACTATTTTCGGCCATTTTTAAAAAAATTCGAAAAATCAATTTTTATTCAATGTGTTGTTGTTTTAATGGTAGAATATAATGTGTTAATCATAGTAGAACATATTAATGTCCATTTTACAGATTCTTATTATGATTTTATATTTTTTTACACACTATTTTCGGCCTTTTTTTAAAAATTCAAAAAATCAATTTTTATTCAATGTGTTGCTGTTTTAATGGTAGAATATAATGTGTTAATCATAGTAGAACATATTAATGTCCATTTTACAGATTCTTATTCTGATTTTATATTTTTTTCTATTTACGCACTATTTTCGGCCATTTTTTTTCAAAATTCGAAAAATCAATTTTTATTCAATGTGTTGTTGTTTTAATGGTAGAATATGATGTGTTGATCATAGTAGAACATATTAATGTCATTTTACAGATTATTATTGTGATTTTATATTTTTTTTATAATTCTTTTCTATTTACGCACTATTTTAGGCCCTTTTTTAAAAAAAATTCAAAAAATCATTTTTTCCTTAATGTTTTGTTGTTTTAATGGTAGAATATGATGTTTTAATCATAGTAGAATATATTAATGTCCATTTTACAAATTATTGTTATGATTTTATATTTTTTTATAATTATTTTCTATTTACGCACTATTTTCGGCCATTTTTTTTTAAATTTGAAAATTCAATTTTTATTCAATGTGTTACTGTTTTAATTTTAGAATATAATGTGTTAATCATAGTATAACATATTAACGTCGATTTTACAGATTATTATTATTATGATTTTATATTTTTTTTATAATTTTTTTCTATTTACGCACTATTTTCGGCCCTTTTTTTAAAAATTTGAAAAATCAATTTTTATTCAATTTGTTGTTGTTTTAATGGTAGAATATGATGTGTTAATCATAGTAGAACATATTAATGTCTATTTTACAGATTCTTATTGTGATTTTATATTTTTTTATAATTTTTTCTATTTATGCACTATTTTAGGTCTTTTTTTTTTTTAATTCGAAAAATCATTTTTTATTTAATGTGTTGTTGTTTTAATGGTAGAATATGATATGTTAATCATAGTAGAACATATTAATGTCCATTTTACAAATTCTTATTGTGATTTTATATTTTTTTATAATTTTTTCTATTTACGCACTATTTTCAGCCCTTTTTTTAAAAAAAAATTCGAAAAATCATTTTTTATTTAATGTGTTGTTGTTTTAATAGTAGAATATGATGTGTTAATCATATTATAACATATTAATGTCCATTTTACAGATTCTTATTGTGATTTTATCTTTTTCTATAATTTTTTTCTATTTACGCACTATTTTCGGCTTTTAAAAAAAAAAAAATTCGAAAAATCAATTTTTATTCAATGTGTTACTGTTTTAATGGTAGAATATGATGTGTTAATAATAATAGAACATATTAATGTCCATTTTACAGATTCTTATTGTGATTTTATCTTTTTTTATAATTTTTTTTTTCTATTTCGCACTATTTTCGACCTTTTTTTTTTTTGAAAAATCAATTTTTATTCAATGTGTTGCTGTTTTAATGGTACAATATGATGTGTTAATCATTGTAGAACATATTAATGTCCATTTTACAGATTCTTATAGTGATTTTATATTTTTTTATAATTTTTTTCTCTTTACGCACTATTTTCGGCCCTTTAAAAAAAAAAAAATCAAAAAATCAATTTTTATTCAATGTGTTGTTGTCTTAATGGTAGAATATGATGTGTTAATCATAGTAAAACATATTAATGTCCAATTTATAGATTCTTATTGTGATTTTATATTTTTTTATAATTTTTTTCTATTTACGTACTATTTTCGGCCCTTTTTTAATTCGAAAAATCAATTTTTATTCAATGTGTTGCTATTTTAATGGTAGAATATGATGTATTAATCATAGTAGAACATATTAATGTCCATTTTACAGATTCTTATTGTGATTTTATATTTTTTTAATATTTTCGAATTAGTGACTTTATGTTTATATTTTCTTATATTGGACAGGTTTTGGAGCTTCTTAGGATTTAGAACATAAAATTATCTCTATTGATTAGATTCTGAAAATTGTATATAAATTTAGAATAGCGAGTAGACTCACAATCTCACATAGACATAAGTCATATCTAATCTATATCTAGTATCTACCTGAAATGTCTGAGTCTGGCCAACAAGTGAGGATATTGGATGATAACATTATCAGAAGGTTAGTAGTACTAGGCACCAAATGAAGTGCAACTATTGTGATAGACTAGTAACTGGTAGAATTACACGTCTTAAACAACATTTGGCACATCGAAAGGCTCAAGTTGCGGGATGTACTAGAGTACCGAAAGAGATAATGATTTTAATACAAGCCAGTCTAGATGAGTCGAAGGTTAAACGAGCTGCTAGACAAAAGAAGAAAGATGTTTGGTCCTGTATATATGGGCGTTCGTGATGAAGATATTACTGATTCTGACGAAGATTCAAATCGGAAATTAGTTATAGCTAGGAAAGAGAGCTTGCGTCTAGCTCGTGAAGAGGAAGAACATCGCCGCATGTTTGGCACGAATAGGTCAATACGTGATACCGGGGGTGGGGGGAAGTGGGACTGGGAGTGCGACTACTTCTGCAGGGGGGGTAGGTTTGGTGGGTTACGACGTATGTTTGGGAGTTGACGAGAGACATCTTCACGTGATGCCCCTATACATTTGGATGAAGAAGTAAATGAGCCTAGGAGACCCTCTATTGATCCAATCCTGTTTAGGAAAGAATCAACTAAACAAAAGAATATAAAACAAATGTAGAGTAGAACTTCCGTTAAGAAGCTAGGTAGGGCAATAACAAAGTTATTTATACATGCCAACATACCTCCTAACGCGGCCAATTCTCCATATCGACATGTGGTAGTTGATGCAACAGCAGAAACAGGTGAAGGAATTAAAGCTCCCACAGCTAGGGATATTAGGGGGAAATGGACAGAAGCAGAGTATGCGGACGTGAAAGCGTACATGGCTACCTTTAAACCTGTATGGCAGGCTAGAGGATGCACGATCATGTGTGATGGTTGGACTGGCCCAACCAGACGCAGCATGATCAACTTCATGGTGTACTGCCACTTAGGAACTATATACCACAAGTCAATTGATGCCTCAGACATAACAAAATATTCTAATTATATTATTGGACTAATGGATAAAGTTGTGAATGAGATTTGAGAGGAGAATGTAGTGCAGATTATAACAAATAATGAAGCATCATATAAGCTTGCAAGGCATAAGTTGATGAAAACGAGACTACATCTTTTTTGCTCACCATTTTATTGATCTTATATTGGAAGATATTGGGAAGAAAAAGAATGTTAAGGAAATAGTCAAAAGGGTAAGAAAAGTGACGAATTTTATTTACAACCATAATCAAGTAGTCGCAATAATGAGGAAGTTCACGAAAGGACGAGAGTTGTTGAGGCCTGCGATGACTAGATTCGCAACAAACTTTATAGCATTAGAGAGTTTATACCAACATAAGGGAGAGTTAAGTGAGATGTTCGCTTCCCGATATTAGCTCAACACAAATATGGGCAGAAGACATCAGGGACACCGGTTGAAGTTGCGAACACCATACGGGATAATAAATATTGGAAGAGGGTCAAGTCGATCCTAAAGGTGATGGAGCCACTAATGAGGGTACTCTGTCTTCTTGAAACCGACAAAGCACCTACCATGGGCTTTCTATACGATGCCATGGATAAGGCAAAGTTGGCAATTTAATGTGATTGTAGAAGCTGAGAGTCTTATTGGAGGATGATTAACAAGAGATGGACAAGACAACTCCATCACGATCTTCATGCAACAGGTTACTACCTAAATTCTAGGTACAAATACGCCCAATCATTTATTGCGGATAATGAAGTTCGTGTGGGGCTAAAGAATGTGATAAAGAGATTAGATCCTGACTTAGATATGCAAATAAAGGTGTTAAATGAATTAGATACATTTGGAAATCGCCTGTGTAGCTTTGGAGATGCTCTTGCACAGCATACAATATCTAGGTTGCAACCGGCCGAATGATGGATGAATTTCGGAGAGAGTATGAAGGCTCTTTAAAAAATTGCGGTAAAAGTTTTGAGCCAGACAACATCTTCTTTTAGCTGTGAAATGAATTGAAGTTGTTTTGCGCTTATTCATTCAAATAATAAGAATAGATTGCAGACTAGGACATTGGATAGACTTGTCTTCATGCTCTACAATATGAAGCTAAGAATGCGATGACATCATATGAGCATTACAGCCGTCGATGACACAGACTACTGTCCAATAAACTTGGACAATATTTACGAAGATGATGACCCGCTTCTACCTTGGTTGGAAATAAGGGAAAAACAAATTGAAGAGGATAGTGAAGAATTGAAAATTAATGACCCACTACTACACACAGCACAATAAGAGAGTCATGCAAATGTGTTGGACCCGGTAAGAGAGGCAGCTTTTATACCAGGTATGGCTCAAGATCAACAAAAGAGTACGAGCAGTGGTAGGTCTAATGGTGGATGAATTTCGAAGAGAGAACGAAGGCTTCCAAAAAATTGCAGTAAAAGTTTTGAGCCAGATAACATCTTCTTCTAGCTGCGAAAGGAATTGGAGTTATTTTGTGCTTATTCATTCAAAGAATAAGAATAGATTGCAGACTAGGACATTGGATAGACTTGTTCAGCACACCATATAGTCGTCTACAAATTGTGATGCTGATGAACATCGACAAGGTAGTACACGAGGTCAAACTTATGAGTGTACTGAGTCACGATACAGCCAGCAGGAAAAGGGTAGGTCTAGTGGTGCACCGGGTCCAAGAGGTCCGGAACATCAGCAGGCTCATGGTCCTAGTTATCATGGTGGATATTCTTATGGCCAATTGGATTATGATTATAGTTATACTAAGCTTGTTCCATCACATTCATCTTGGAGTAGTCCTTCCAATCCGTATCCATATGATTATAGATATCCAGATCCAAATCCAAGTTACTCATCACAGACACACTCTCAATCTCAAGATTCTCAACAGCCTGAGTACGGGCACCAGTATGGCTATTCGACGGGCACTGGTGGATATCCTTACTCGGGGTCGGAGTCGTTACCTAGTCAGGATCAGTCATCATCTGGTTTCGTTGATCTACTATTTCCTTCTGGCACTGGATATTATGGATATACAGTACCTCCACCTATTGGACAGCTTCAGCCTGATGATGACGATGACGATGATGTAGAGGTCGAGCAACCACAAAAAAGCAAATTTTCATTTTGGTGGTGACCTGTGATTGTAAGTATATATTTGTATTAAAGTAAGTATTTGCAGCAGACAAAAGTATTATTACAAGCAGCTAAGCACACACTTGACACTGCTGAACTTGTATTTAAAATAACTCCCCTGACAATCAATCAAGTAATCATTAATCAAGTTGCAGGGAAGTATATCAGACACTACTAATTTTATTTTTTAAAATATTCTTGACTTGAGGATGATAGGTCACAAGACAGTATCACAGTCACAGCCACAAGTACGTTAAATTGTTAATAACTTAATATAGAATAAATTATGAAAAATAATTGCAAACACCAACACATGTAAGATATTTTCATATTACATTCATTCTAATATATCTATCATTGATAATAGATAGTTAGAAAATTAAATATATGAGTTTTACAGTCAAATCCAGGTTGTCTGGTTCATAAATTCATAAGACAGTCTGATACAACTTCTCACCAAAGAGTGGACCGTTACACCACCACAAACATGCTCCAATTTATAAATGAATGCATATTTAGAATGCTTAGAATATTCCGGATTTAATCCATATTTTTTCATATTTTTTTTTGGCAAAAATAAATAAATTTTGCACCGTTACGGGCCATTACGCCCCTGTATCGCCGTTACACCCCCGTGTCTGTATAGGTAACAGTAGGTACTGTTACGCCAACTGATACTGATACGAAATACCTTGATGAGTACAAGCTTCATAAACCAGCAAGAACCCCTGATGATCTGGCATGTTAAATGTAAGTTCTAAGGAACTTGTCTGTTTCTAGATGTACCAAAACTGTTAATCTGATACAGGTAAATTTACTAACATGTAAATTTCTTCTTCTTCTTCTTCTTTTTTAATGAAAAGTATGTGAATTTCCTATTCGAACTAAATAGTCTAAAAAGAAATGCTTAAATGCATCAAAGACTAGTTTTGACGAGGGATGAACCAAAGCATTGGAACTAGGCCAAGACAACACATCTGCTTATAGCTTCCAAGAGCTTGCGCATGTAATCATGATGATTAGGATCCACATGAGTCACAACCTTGGGTTTTTCTGCACAAAGCTGCCTCCTTGAGAGCAGTGTACAGGTGCATTCTTTATGTCACTGATGTATCTCCTGGTGGAAAGAACTAGAACAATGAGTATATTGCAAATATGTCTCACCAACTTTCTTTACCAAATATCCTGTGTGAATCAGGTACACAACTGCCTTTTTTCAATGGTAACCAATTTCATTATAGAAATTCCGTTGTATTCTTTCTTGTATGGATAGTAGTGGGCCTGGCCTGTTTCTTTGCCTTGCCTCCTTTTTTTTTTTCTTTTTTCTTTTTAAAAGTTTCGTTTTGTCTTTGTTTTTTTCTTCAGGTTGTAGCTGTTGTCGCCCATTTCTCTTTTTGCCTTTGGTGTTTTTCTTTTACTAAATTTTGTTAATCTTCAAAAAATGTGTGTGTGTGTGTGTGTAAACAAGAAAATGAAACAGCTTAGCAAGGGGAAAGGAGGACAAGACAGTGAGTGATCCTTTGTTCCTCATGTTAGTACAAGGTGGCCAGCCAGGCCATTTCCAAGTGTGGAAATCTTTTGTGGAAGCTGGTCCCTTTCGTGTTTGTTTGGTGACATTTGGAGAGAGAACATTCGGGACTATTTGAAGGCAAAGCGCTAGCTATGGGCTCTGTTACCCGAGCTGTTGCCTCCTTGGCTTTTGGGCGGGCCTGGGATTGTCCTGTCTACACTCAGGAGACACTAGGTCTATATTGTATTAAGATGATCAGCTCGCTTGCATTGTTTTCACTTTTTTGCTTGTTTTTTGCTGCTTTTTTGTTGTCTTTTAGGCAGGGTGATGAGAGGGTCACCCTTTTTCCGTACTTGTATCATTTCTTTTTGGGTTATGAATTTTGTCATAAAAAGTGATCCACTCATCACTCCCTCTTTTGCAAGGGTATTTCCAATCCCTTCGCTTCCCTCAATACATTTGAACCAATTACATTTAACTAGGGAGTGAGAAATCTAATTTCCGAAACAACAAAAGCAATGCTCCATGGCCCCAGATCCAATGAAGAGACCCATTCAGTCACACATGAAGAGTCTCCTTCAATGAGCAAAAGATGCTCGGGCCCTCGTGAAGAGCTAGAGCCTACACCGCGTTTAAATGGACCAGAGCAAACAACCTGGAATAGGTCAGAATAATTTCTCCCCTATCATTTCTTTAAAAACTGCTATATCTGGAAGAACTGGGATTACCCAAAGAGCACCAATCAAAATTAAGCTTCCAAGCTCCGGCTGGAGGATTTCTTTATGATCAGCAACAAAGATTCTAGTAAGAAGGAAAGAGGATTCTATACATTAAAGGAAATGAATAAGAATCATCTTCAAACACGTGCCTGGTCACCCCGTTGGCCAGGTTATCTGCCACAAATTAGCGTCAGTGGGAACTAGATTGAAGGAAACAGAGAAAGGAGCAATGAGCCCTCTGATTAAAGGAAACAGAGAAGCACTTCCAACGAACTCAAGAAGGCACATTAGCCAAGGACATAGCAAACTTGGAGTCTCCTTCAGCAATGAGACTAAAAAGCCAGTAGCATTTTCAGTCATGCATAAGCTAGTGTTGATAGCTTCTAGTTCTGCTAGGCCGAAGGACAAATCCACTGAGGATTGTTCTATTCTTTGAGGACCATGACTGATGTGGCACTCCAGTCCCTTAAGAACTCAAGCCTAGACGCTCCTTTGAATTCAGGCCTCAGAAAAGCATGGCCAAGTACTATGGACTTGATTCTTTTTCATAAAAGACTTGCCCACATGAATCTCACTATCGAAGAATCTTCAATTCCCTTCTTTCCACAAGCCTCACATAATAGCACAAGGTTTCATGGACCAGTTAATGCTTAGACGACTGGTGATGGGTTGACTGACCACCCTCAATTATTTCCCCCATGGAGTTGCTTAGTACCCGATTATACTGAAAAGCTCAAAGACATTATTCCACTGCTCCTTGGCTGCCCTACAACGGATAAGGAAGTGACCAATTGATTCCTCATCTCCCAAATAATGCAACACGCATTTGGGAAGGAAAATTCTCCTTTGCATAAGTTATTTGAGATGAAAATCTTGTTGGTGGGATTTAACTAGGTGAAAGCCTCCACCCTATGACGAACAAGATGGCTCCACGCATTTTGCGCATGGTGCGGCTTCCTTGGGGCAATGAACAAGAGACTGGAAAAAAACCTTAGTAAAAAAGCACAACCAAGTCCCCTAAAGAACTGAGTCCTATATGCTCCTTTGAATTCAGGCCTCAGAAAAGCACAACCAAGTACCATGGACTTCATTCTTCTTCTTCTTCTTCTTCATTTTTCTTTTTTCTTTTTTTTTTTGTAAAATACTTGCCCACATGAACCTCGCTATCGAATAATCTTCAATTCCATTCTTTCTACAAGCCTCACATAATAGCACAAGGTTTCATGGACCAGATAATGCTTAGACAACTAGTGATGGGTTGACCGACCACCCTCAGTGGAGTCGCTTAATACCCGAACTTAAATTGAAAAGCTCGGAGAGATTAAACCACAACTCCTTGGCTGCCCTACAATGGATGAACAAATGACCAATCGATTCCTCATCAACCAACAAATGTAGCACATATTTGGGAAGGAAAATCCTCTTTTGCATAAGTTATTTGAGATCAAAATCTTGTTGGTGGGGTTTAACTAGTTGAAAGCCTCCACTATATGATGAATAAGATGATCCCACGCATTTTGTGTGTGGTGCAGCTTCCTTGGGGGAATGAGCAAGAGACTGGAAAAAAAAAAAAAAACAACTTAGCATAAAAGCACAACCAAGTCCCTAAAGAACTCAATCCTAGACACTCCTTTGAATTCAGGCCTCAAAAAAGCACAACCAAGTACCCTGAGCTTCATTCTTTTTTTCATTTCTTTTTTGTAAAATACATGCCCACATGAACCTCACTATCGAATAATCTTCAATTAACTTCTTTCCACAAGCCTCACATAGGGGTTGTCCATACGGTCAGCCTATAGGCTCGCACATGTGGTCGTACGGTCACATGTGTGGGCCGTTGGCTAGGGTTTTGGGGTCCTCAATCATTAGGTTCGGTTGGGGTTGAAGTTGGATGATGATAAGTTGAAGAAAAAGATAATTTGGATGGGAAAGAAGAAAGATGATGTTTGAGAAAATACATCTTTTGAATAGAAAGGAAGAGAGAAGAAAGATGAACAATGGAAAGCCTCACCTATGTTGAATAAGGAATGGAATCATACCACACCCAAGCTCCAAATCACATGAAGAAGAGAAAATTGGTGATGATCTCCCCATCCTTTGGTAAACCATGCATGGTGCTCTGATGTCCTTGTTGGAATATTTGGTTGAATTAAATAGACTATTAAAAATCGAGAACCAAAAAAGGAAAATAAATTTTGAAAGAGAAGAACTTATTGAATTGAGTCGAGGCGTGACTGAGTCACTCGGCTTGAAATCGAATTTGCTCCCCTTGGACAGCGTCCCAAGTGCAACAGGTTTCCAGAGCAATCGACCTCCAGGATACAACGACTATGACCCGGTCCCAGCGGTGCACTCACTGTACACGGGCTCGAACCACTTGCAGTTTAATCCGAAAGTGCTGAGTTGACTCAGCGATGAACTCAGTAAAATTCTTAAAATTATATCAGAGAGAGTTTTGTAAGAGATAATAATTTCGTATATTAAAACTAGAATCGGTAGTCTTTATATAGACTCCGAAGTGGTGCATAAGCACCCTTTACAAAAGGTTAGGTCCGTTGGGTTTAAACCCAACAGGGGCGACCAACCGGAAGGGACGCATCTCTCTGGTTTAAAACGAAAAAGCGCAAATGCGAGTACACTCCCGCATATACAGTCCTGCGAGTACCCATACAAACACCCACGCGAGTACACACACACCGCACCCGCACCCGCGCCCGCGCCCAGCCCGTCCCGTCCCGTCGCGTCGCGCACGCGCACGCGCATACGGACTCGGCTCGGCTCGGCACGGTATGGCTTGACTCGGCGCCCGCGCGCGTGTGTGGTCAATGGCATAGATTAGAGCTATTGGCATAGCCCCCCCACAGGACCAAATTCACATGCCCCCTGAAAGGGGCTCAAGCCCTAGGCAAAAAGACTATCTTATATACAAGATAGTTTACAATGTCAAATTCGATGTGGGACAAAATCCACAACTCAAAAGTACTACAACTTTTCAAAAATGGAGGGAAATCACCGAAAATTTGAAAATTCAAATTTAATACCATTTTAAAACAAAATACAACAGTCCTCAACAATAAACAAATCCCTCATGGCAATGAACAAGAGACTGGAAGAACACCTTAGTAGAGAAATCACCATAGTAGAGAAATCACCATCCTACCATGTTTTATGGTCTTCCTTGTTGGAATCAATATAAACATACTCCAACAAACCTATAAGTGCTTTGAAGCCTTCAATCTCCTCGCCAAAGAACTTGCACGCATCTGTCACCAGTCATGATGGATCCAATCTGCGTAGCTAATGAAAGAATACACAAAAAAGAATTGGCCATGCAGGACACAACTGCCATTGCTACCGCAACTTTAACAAAAAAAAAAAAAAAAAACCTCTCCTAGTTTCTCATTAAATAAATAAATAAATAAAACTTTACCTCAAGTAAAACATAAAATAGTTCAAAAATAATAAATTAAATGAGAAAAACTACTCAAAACAAATAAATATAAATTATTCTAAACTATTCATGGGCAATGGGGTGATCAATGATTAAGATGGGTCACGATCAAGAGTGGTTCAAAGGCCCGCGCGATCCAACAGTCCAATCGATGCGGGCACTCAATCCAATGGTCTAGACTCAAGAATGCAGCCTACATGCATCTTCCTAGTGTAGAGTATTCGAAGATGCATCAAACGCGTGTGGGGTCTTCAAAATGATCCACTCGGGCCCAAGTAGCGGTCATCCATCCAGAGGAAAATTAGTGATGATCTCCTCATCCTCTGGTAAACCATGAATGGTGCTCTGATGTCCTCGACAATAAACAAATGACCATCGATTCCTCATCTCATGTGGGGTCTTCAAAACGGTCCACTCGAGCCCAAGTAGCAGTCATCCATCCAGAGGAAAATTGGTGATGATCTCCCCATCCTCAACAATAAACAAATGACCAATCGATTCCTCTTCTCCCAAAAAATGTATCACACATTTGTGTTGTTGTTTTGGGGAGGTGATGTTAACCATCCCTCCTTATGGCAATGAGCAATCACCATCCTACCATGTTTTATGGTCTTCCTTGTTGGAATCAATATAAACATACTCCAATAATCCTATAAGTGCTTCGAAGCCTTCAATCTCCTCACCAAAGAACTTGCACGCATTTGTCACCAGTCACGATGGATCTAGCCTATGTAGCTAATGAAAGAATACACAAAAAAAGAATTGGCCATGCAGGACACAACTGCCATTGCTACCGCAACTTTAACATCCAACCTAATGATCAGTCGCCACTTTGACTCTCCACAAGAATGTTCAACCTCAATGGAGTTCAATTAAGTAAAAAAGGATCGCATGATAGTGACACAGAGGACAAAAGAT
Organism: Magnolia sinica; assembly: GCF_029962835.1. Classification (NCBI taxonomy): domain Eukaryota; kingdom Viridiplantae; phylum Streptophyta; class Magnoliopsida; order Magnoliales; family Magnoliaceae; genus Magnolia; species Magnolia sinica. Next base: position 108,184,997 of record NC_080575.1, read on the forward strand.
CACAAGGGTGTCATAATCAAGCTGGTCTAGGGATGATTCATATGCTTCTTCTTTTTTTCACATTTCTTAATTCACCATCTTTTCCTGCAATGAGAACACGTTAATGGATCTACCACAATTCAAACATGCGCCACTGGGTCTTGGATCTTGTTACTTTTGTAAGACAAACATGTATGTTTAAAATTTTACAACCACTTGCTCAAACACATAGCAAGAGAATTGCCTTGACAAACTTTCCCCAAGCAAGCCTTGAAGGTCAGGCCACAAGTGAGTTGCAGGATACCCAATCATCAAGAATAACACTCACAGGGTTTGGAACGCTGAAACAAAATAACAGAACAAATGTCGATACAGCTTATTGATGATGCATTGCTTCACTCAAGTCTTGCATTGGCATATTCACTAACCACAGTTCAGTATACAATGTCTAGAGAAAAGTTGCTTTCCAAAGATAGCTTTTTGAACTTTCAAGAACTACTCTAAGAGTCTTAACATTATTTGAACATCTTCGCATGCATGTGTGAAGACAGAAGAGTAAATAAATATATAACATATAACTAAAAGCTAAAACTCCTCACACATATCCAACTATCACCCTTTACACATATATAGCCAAAATTTAAGAGCACCAACTAAGACTGATTTGACTACTAATATTTCCTACTTCAACTACACAATACCTGAAAATAACCATAGACTCATGACTAACCATAATATGTACAAAAAGAAAAAGGAAACACTTAAAACCAGCTAGACCAATGATTGTAAACCAACACACTGACCAACTCTACTCAATCAAACTCCCCAATCAACTTTTTTATTAAGGGTAGTCAAACTGCTCAATCAACTTACTTCTAACTTAACTCACACTTTGAGTAATCCACTGCTAAACCAACTTGAATAATCCTAAGATAATTCAAACAGAGAAAGCTAACCAACTCATCTCTCAAAAAAAAAAAAAAAAAAAGTATGCTAGCCAATTCAACTATGCCCAGTCATACCCTAACTTCTAGTTTGGTCCACATCTGGGACCCATCTGATGCATGTGCTAGAGTGTGCAGTGACATTCAAGGTATGCAAAAAGGGTTACGTAATGGCTGTATGGCCGTTACAGAGACAATGGTGGTCCGTAACAGGGCCAATATAAGTTTTTTTTAAAGGCTGTAGCAGCTGTTAAGGCTGCCCGTATTGTAAGAGTAACAGCGGTGGCGTTACAGCCACCATTACCATTATTGAATACTTTGGTAACATTAGAAGAACACCCCTTTGACAATGCCCCCAAGAAGCCCAATCACTCAACCAAACACCTCTCTCATAAAAATAAAAAATAAAAAGACCGAAGACCCTTTAAGCACTTTCTTCATTTATGAATCCATGTAATGAGATAAAGAAAATTTGAAGAAGTGAAGCAAGTAATGACAAAGAAGACAGATACATAGACAATATCCTAATGTATTTCCTTTGCATCGACATTGCTGATTGAATATAATCATCCCATATTTGCAATATCCGGACAAACAGAACATGAACTACTGATTTACTGAACTACATGGATCTAGTTCAAGGTGTGCTTGGATATCCTTGGGATTTGGGATGGAACAGGCATATTTTCCCCAAATTGTGAATTGAGCCAGGACCCAATTCTACCCCCAAAATAACTTTTGGGGCCTACCCAAACGCCTACACCTTCGGAACTGTATTACATGGACTTCTATTCCCCCCCAAATCCATTCTGTATCTGTTAGAAAGCCAGCGCGAATGGGGGTTTTATCAATTGGGTGGGGCATAAATGCCACATTCTCAAGATCTTTGGCTCAATGCCACCATATCCAAGCAAAAAGAAGGTGTTACTAATTCAATAGATGTAGAAAGAGTTCCTGAGAGCTCCGATCAAATTTATGGGTAAAAGCTTTTACAATGGGGTATGATGTAAGAGTGGCAGTCGTGAGATTGTGACACCGACAGCGACCGCCTGAGCAAGAAGAATTCAATACATCTTCTTGTTCAGTCGATTTACTTTTTCTCTTTTAATACATGCCTGAATCTCGACCCGCATGGAAAGCTACGCTCAAGATTCTAAAATTACTGTAATTGGGTGAAAAAAAAAGAAAAAAAAACAGCAACAAGAACTGAAAACAAAGAGCTTCGGACGTACCGTGAGAAGATGAAATGGAGTCAAGGAGATAAGGAAGCAGCAGCAGCAGCTGAAACGGCATCCGCATTTTCTCTCACCGACAGCAGTGCTTGTCATACACCATCTTCAGAAGCAGAGACGGAGACCGAGGGAGACGGCGACGGGTTTACAGCGAAAGTCGGTGGGATTTCTGGAAATGCCCTCCTGCTCTTGGCGGAATTGTTCATTACCTTCCGTCCCTGGCGCGAATGCAGGCATGGCGACGACAGAGGAGCGTTTGGAGAGCATGAGATCATGAAAACCTAATCCGGAGGGGCCAATGCCGGTGGGATTGAGAGAGGAAGATAGAGATTCTCAGATCCATGAGATAGATAAGGAAGAGAGGGGGGTTTTAGGTTAGAGAGAGAGAGAGTAGATCTTGTGAAGAGAGAGAGAGAGAGGGATTAGTAAGAGCTAAAGCTAACTAGAGAAAAGAGACAGATGTGAGAAGTGAGGGATTTCCCACTTCCTTTTTGTCTTCTTTAGCTTTACTGACGTGTAGGGCCCCTGATTTGGAAATCCGGACCGTTTTTCTATTGTGCCCCACCTTGGGATGGACAAAACCTTCAATTACTATCTGCAGAACAATCTCGGACTTTTATTTGTGGGCTACCGATAGAGGGTTGAAAAGAGAAATTCTGTCATGGTCTGAAAATGCTGGTCGATTGAAAAATTCAATGTGAGAGATTTTTGGGACATGGTTCATCAACGCGAGGATTCGACAAACCAATGGTCTGGATTATTAAATCATGGGACTCACTTGTCAGAGTTGAAAATCATGTATATTGTGCAAATATATGGATACACCGTATGTTCTTTATTCATCTTTTTTACAAGCTTTTATGGAAAAGGAGTAGACTCCCATGATAGCTGACCCACCATTTTAGAAATGGTGGTGACTGGAGTCCAATCATATGGAAAGCTTTTAGTAAAATCCAGACCATACAAACCACTGAAAAAATATTAAATGGAGCATGAATCGAATCTGATTTTGATATTGAAATTTTTTTACCAGTTATCGTTTCAATTTTAACCATTTATTTAATAGTCACCATTCTGCAAGGTTAGGTTATGTAATAAGAATGATGTTCAACATATGTTCCATCTATTGTGGGCCCCACAAATTGGATGGTCTGGATAACCATGCACTAGTGCCAAATGTTAGAGGAATGAGTCACCATTATTTATACGGTATTAAACTATTAGAAGAGTCTTGTGCCTGAAAATGAAGCTGAAATATAAAGCGACTCCTAATTTTTAAATTTGTCAGAAAATCCCACTGCTAAAACCCAACTGGGATTACATGATGAGGAATGATGAGTTCGTGACGTTGAATAATGGCCTGACGCATCATCCATTTTATACAAGTTGGACCCAATATATTCAAATCCGAACCGTTGATCTGATGGAATACACCATAGATGAAGTATTTCATAAGCTTCTCTGGGAATACATGATTCTATACCTCTGATATTTGATTATTATTCTAAACTGTTTATATATTTTACCCACAGCCGTTTATCTGTAGGTAACTGATCCAACCGTTGGAATTGTCTAATCTTGTTGATTCTTCATCATCGACTGTCCACTTTGGAACCCTACAGATCAGTTTTCGGGATATTCTAACCATGTGCCCTACATCTACAAACCGGCGCATCAGGGCAATGTTCTCGTGCTGACGTATCGGAACGTTTATGGTTCCTCCTGATGTGATTCGAGGCTAAGGAGCGTTTTTTCATTTTTTGCTGTGAAGGCGTTCTTATCCGCTATCTTCCCGTACACGTGGCAGAATAAGATAATCTCAACCGTTGATCATGTGGACCACCATGCAGATAATTCATAGACAAAATCTATGGTCATTGGTCATTCCTTACCTTCTGATCGAGATTAACTTTGAATGTGAACTATTACCCAAAATTTTATAAACTTTTACCATCCATTTACAATTCTATTAATTCAACTTCTGTGATTTGCGAGATCTATTTGTGGCCCACCAGATCCACGGTTCTGATTTCACTAAAAGGGATCCACAAGTACGAACCAGAGATATTCCAGGCCAGCCGCAGCCGCTATAGCGAACCAAATAAAAGATTTGCCGTGTCGTCACAAAGCGTCTGGTCTAGGGCGTGAGTTTCCTACCGCGCAATGCCTATTAGTGATTCACCATCACTACACGTGTCACACGTGTAAGTCATTACAGATCATCCAAATCGTCGTGGGACACATCATGGAAGGGGTCTGCCTCAAATTTCATAAACAATGGGTGATCTTAACCACCTGACCTTACCCGTTGAATTTGGGCCATTGACCATTTCCTTTCTCACCGTACATTTGATGGCCACAAATCGGACAATAACGCATTTGGTCAGATCGAATCTTGGTCCTTGTTCCAATCAGATTTGACAGATTGGACGGTTTGGATTGACGTAAAAGTAAGTCATATGTATACTGCGGATGAGTTGATAATTCTCGATGTGTGATCCTTTAATTGCTAATGATCCTTTAGGTGTACCAAACTCATGTCTGCTCTAACACGGCTGTAAGAGATACAGAGTAGGATTTTTTACGAGAAGTGATTAGATACAGCGGCTGTATCATAAGGTATGATACAGCCATTTTTTTCCACCAATGTCACATGTGTAGAATTTCCAACAGGCCACGCTATGATGATCGCCTGACATGAAAACCAGGCCAATCTGCTCAGTGATCTGGACAAAGCATCAAAATCAACGGACAACCTATGGTATGGCTCATTTTACTAGTATGGCCCACTTTCTGAGTGGTTCGGCCTGATTTTTACATCGGATGATCATCACTGTGCGATCCACATTTTTCACGGATTGGATTTCTGTAAATATTACATATTTTTTGGAAAAAAAAATGGCTGTATCATAACTAGTGATACAGCCGCTGATCTGATTATTCTCATTTTTTTATTTCTCCGTCTTTATTTTATTTTTATGTCTTTTTAACTATGTCCGGAAGAAAAGAGTTTTACAGAGCAACACGCGCGTACAAGCGAGCCATCTATACTACCGCACGTGTGCAATTACCCCAAGTGTGAGAGATCCAAGACGTTCATCAGATGGGCCCAACCACGTAGATTCCCTCAACGAGTTTAATGAAAAATTAGCCAAGCTTTTCTATATCTACTGGTATATTTTCCTGTGGACAGTGGAGTACTGGACTGATTTTACCCGAGCATCTCCAAAATGAAATCCACCCAATGGACAGCATGAGTCTAAAACACGTGTGCCACGTTGCCTCATTAGGTGGCGAGATAGCTTCTCATACACGCCCGTGAGCTTAGCTAACTTATGGAAGAAAACAATTTAAAGTATGTGAAATTAAAATATAAAGGAACATCATAATCCAGTACAATATGAGGGACCTGCACAAATTTGGATAATACTCTGGCAGAGACCGTCCTTAATACTCTACCGTGTAATGGACGATACAAGATTCTTAGAAATTGCATACGTGGAATACAAGCAAAGTACAGGTCCCAGTTTAGATGCACCATGAAGCAAAAATTAAAGATACGGTTGAGTATTTAACTGTCCAATTGGTGGACATTTAATGGACGGTTAAAAATGAAAAAGAAAAAAAACGATCTTTTCTGTTTCAACAAACAAGTGCCATTAATCAAAGGTTTGGATTGTTTACTTAGTATCACACAATTTATTTAATTTAATTTGAGTTAGTGTTTATAATGTTTACAATTTCTGAGCGCCTGTGTAGCAAGCTTCATGCTAGAGCATAAAACTACTCCCCCTAGTGGAAAGAGTGGGCCCGTCATCCCACCAAATGGTCCACTCATTTCGGATGGATGGTCACATTGCTTGCATAAATGGGAGGAGACAATGCACTCAATAAGTTATAATGCAAAAGTACCTCATGCAGCCTTTAATATCCTATGGTGTAACTGGGAGCCTTTAACTTTTATTTATACGGATGAGATGAACTCTTTCGATCGCATGAGGCATTTATTTTATATTTATTTTCAACGTTGCCTTCTCATACAAAAACGAGACAATAGCTCTTCGAAGAGATTACATTTAGGCAGATGAGAAGGAGCTTGCCTAATGCATTTACCATTTCACATATATGTCCAAACGCATGGTTGATTGCTTAGTAATAAAAGTGGAAATTATTTAATTTCGATTAGAGAAAATTGTAGCAAAGAAGAATGAAGAAAAATAATGGTGGCAAGCGTGAGGCAGGAAGTCTTGTTTTGAAGCCTTTTCTAGAAAAGTCAATTATATCAATCTACTTTTACAAGTGGGGTCATGTTTTAATGATCTAGACCATTGGTTTTTTGGTGTGATTTTGGACCGGCCTTGCTAAAAACATCTTTATATGTAAACATCCAAGCATGTTCTTCTTTTTCATTGAATGTGGACTAGTATTGTATTTTTCTTCTCTTAATCATTTCTTTTGAAGGTCATTAGTCAAAAGGTCAGGATTCTTTTATCAAAGGGGTGTGGGACATCCATTGTGAGACCCATCTAATTAATGATTTGAGTCACTAGGACACATGACCCACTTGTATAAATTGAAAACCTAGTGATACTTGAACCCTCTGATTCCTCTTTTAATAAGCCATCTCCATGAAAGCTTGAAATTGAAAGGATGGACTTACCTTTCTCAGTCATCACATTAATTTTGTTAGATTTATGCAAGACTTGCTAGAATGTAATCAAAGAAAAAGACTTCAAATTTTAATAGTTGTTGTTATTAAGATGAGTTTGCTTCTATATGTATAAATTAAGGTTGGCAAAGCATCATGGTTGACCCGCTTTTATCAACCATAGAATTTGTGGCGAATTGACATGTATAACACATGCTCACAAAAGCATATATCTACATGTATTGTAATAGAAAAAAAAAAAAAAAAAAAGCTAAACCCGAACATTTATAAAAAGGATAATTATTTTTTTTATGACTTAATATGTGATAAATATTTTATGGAAAAGGAATTGGCCTAAACAAATCTATCTCAGACTAAAATTTTAATATTCATGATCACTTATTAGAAATTACATGCCTAAAAAATAAGTAATTTAAATTAAATTGTTCAAATTATAGGTCTCGATTTAGATGTATCATTAACTAATAATTATGGCTATTGGATTATCTAATTATTGGATTAGTTGATGCTCTTTAGATGGTTAAAAGTGCAAAAATATCTAATGGCCATATTTCAATAAATGTTCTTATTCAACCAAATTAATTTTGGGGTCATGACAGGCTTAATAGGCCCAATGGGCATTTGAACTTCTTCCAGCATGGTTAGGTATAGCAGTAACTAAAAGGGTGTGGGAGTGAGTTGGGGTATTAATTCGAACCCGATTAATGATTGAGCTAGAAAAGTATATCCTTACCAATATCCCAATTTAATTATTTATATTATATTTTTATGTAGCATATATGGCCAGTATTCCAATTAGTTTATATAACTTTTAATTACTAGTTAGTGATAATAGTTAACATTTTTTATTCACAAAAAGAAGAAGTAGATTATAAAATAAGTTTATTTTACAACACTTTTCATGTGGGCCCTTGTCTAACCTATCTAACAAGGGCACCCTACCAACGACAAAGTTCAAGGTGATCCAACAATCATGTGAGCTACTTTTAGATTTTTGGGTGGCTGTTTATTATTTTCTATGGCATAGTATGACCTATTTTAATAATTGGATTATCCTTTCTTTCTTTTTTTTCCTGTCCCATCAATATGTGGGGCTAACTTCGTGGATGGGTTAAATGGCATATACCCACTCGGTGGGTGCCACATGTGAAGTGCCTACAAAAAGGAGATTAGAAAGAGGGGAGAAAAACTTTGGCTGGTTTTTTTATTCTTTGAAAATTTTAAATTATAATTAATTATCAAGTCTATTTGTGTTTCATCTATGCCGTCCATTTATTTTTGCAAATCATTTTATGATATGAGATAAAAAGTGAGGCAAATCTAAATCAATAATGTTGAAAGAACACCCACCATTAAAAACTTATCAAGGCTACAAAAGTTTTAGATCAATTTAATATTTATTTTTGCCTTCATTCATGTACGTATGACCTAATCAATAGGTACAATGAGCATAGGGTGTTTTTAACGGTGAAAATTCAATCACTACTATTTTCTTGTGGTATAGTTCACTTGAGATTTAGATCTCTGTCATTTTTGGAATTAGGTCCTAAAATGATAAGAAAAATGAAAAATAAAATTGATAAACAGCATGGATAAAACGCATACATCATGTTGGGGCCCACAGAGCACCGACCACTAGCCACTTGGCTATAGCCAAACAGCGTGCGATTTTGTGGTACCGTCGAGAAGGCAAGTTAGCTTTTGTTGAAAATTAGTAGTTTTTTTTTTTTTTTTAATGACATTTGAATTTTCAAAATTTCAGGAATTTCCCGTTAAAACGCTTTTTGGAAGTTTGAATGTAAAAGTGCAGTGTATGTGCTTTGTCCCACATAGGAAATGTAAAGAAAAGTTTTACGGTTTATATGAGAACTTGTGAAGAGTATTCTTACTTGGAGTTTTTGGAGGAGGTGATACTTGGATTGCGTGACACACGCGCGCGCTTGGGCTCGAGCACGGGCAGTGTGGCTGTAGTGGCGCTAGATGGCGTACTCCGCATGTGCGCATCGTGTCGCATAGTGGTCGCTCCCTCGTGAACTGGCACGAGACGGTGTGAGACAATGCGATAGGTCTGGTCAGAGCCTTAGGGCGATGGATCTGAAAATCTAAAATGAGCCTAGATTTTATAGGTGACTAAGAATGGTCGGATCTTAAATTCGAAACGTCCAGTCGTTTCTAAAAATGGATAGCCACCTTGAAAGCCACAACGGTTCGAAAACGGATGGGCTAAGATGATCCAACGGTCAGATCTTCTGATCTAAAAACCAGAAATGTTTAAGATTAACTATCAACGGCTAGAAACATTTTTCAAACGTTTTATACTATTGAATATCACACAGCAACGGTGGTATACCTGATGCCTATATAAACTGGACCATTCCAGTCCGATTTCATCATCTCAACAAACCATCTCTCCAATCTGAAACATCCAAATCTCCTTAGTGAATACTGTGAACATTTCTCTATGTCCGATCCTGTCAGAATAAATCAATTGCGTTACAACTTTCCATAGTGAATCCATCGTGGTTGCTGCACACTGATTCAGTACAGGCTTGTCTTATTCTGGAAGCAATTCACCTGTAACTCATCAGTAATTCATAAGGGGGTGAATCACCCTTTAAAGACAACGTATTCTATACGTGATTCAGCCTAGTGAAACAATTTTTTATTACATTTTTTTTTATATATTTTTCTGTGTATCCAAACATCAATTTATAACAACTTTATCCTCTCAAATTCCCAACGTAACAAAATCCATCGAGGTGGGTCCCACGAGGGCAGGTGGCACGTGATTACATGTCACATGTATAGTAGGAAGTGTCCCCAATACTTGTGTTATAAATATAATGGCCAGACGTAGATTGCCTCCTACCCTTGTCAGTCCCTGTGGAGCTTGCTGTGATGTATATGTTTTATCCACATTGGCCATCCATTTTGATATATCATCTTAGGCAATGATTCCAAAAATGAAGCAAAAACTAAGCTCAAGTGGACTACACTCGAAGAAGTAGCCGTGATAATTAAGCCACCATTGGAGCGTGATGCTTATTTGCCATCCAAAATGTTCATATGGTCAGGAAAACACAAATATCAGCTTGATAGGAACTTATGGCTACCAATAAATTTTTAATGGTGGGCATTTAATTCCTAATGTGCGGTCTATTTGAGCCCTGGATGTGACTCATTTTAGCTCATACCCGAGAATGATGTATTAAATTGGACGAACGGCGTAGATAATTAGATGGGTGCAATCCGCGCCCACGATGCCCCAGCATACTTACCATCATTCCTCTCCCAGCAGCACTTCCTTGCGGAGAAAGGCAGGGGAAAGAGGGTGGACAGGAGGGGACCCACGGATGACGTGTCATGTCACTATCCCACTATCCACGTATAACCACGACAGTCCAACTAATGACAGAAGGGTACCGGTTAGTCTATTCGAGTCATTTTCGCGCGATGCATACAGTCACAATTTATCGTTTTGAATACTCGGCAAACACCACAAGCGGCATCGCCTGTCAACTAGAGGAGATATCACCATTATCAAAATATCACATTACACTACGAAACGCCTATTCATCTTCCTTCTCAATTTAAAAAGTGGAAAACTGGGATACTCCGGTAGAGTGTTAAGGATGATACGCAGGCACTCGGAAATTACTTAGCTCCATATGTGGCATGTAGGTAATTAAAACTAAACTGTCCAAAGCATGGGTATTAGTTTATATACATCTTGATCCAAACCTTAGTGGCGTGCACAGGGTATTAGATTGGATTTGGTAGGATAGAATTGCATTTGGTTCCATGCAAATTTTACCTAGCATTTGAAGATGAGAAAGGTTAGATTAGGTGAGATTGATTTGCAATTGGTCTCATTGGATTTCCATGGATTTTGAAATCTAATATATAGCCTTACATTGATGCATGCATTTATCCACGCCGTACATCCATATATACTAGCCATATGCGATATTCTATGAATTTGGTCTATTTATTATAGTTTCATGGTCGAGATTTTGCTTAATCCAGCGTTTTCTCATCAAGAATTTTATTCTAAAAGAGCAATTGGATGACTAAAATACTATGGTATTATTAAACAATAGAATTCAGTACCGTTTTATACCACCGACCAAACACGCATTGTTTGATCATCTGACGGTGAGATTGAAAATATATAATGGATCACCGAACAAGCAGAGGTTAGGATTGTTCAACCGGTATTGGCCTAAGACTTTTACGACAGTGGGTTATCCAACTTAGATCAATTGAAGGATGCTACGTGTACAATGTCTGAATGCCCATGGATCAAGCATCATACTCAGGCGGAGTATGAAATAACTCCCTACTTAAAAACCTCGCAATTACCCAACAAAAGGTGGGCCATCGGTAGGGATCTCACCAGGGGCGAGAATGGAACTGAAAAACTCATTAGGGAAGCCACACAGAGTTAGGTGATAAGATGTTCATTGATTTCGACGGAGTAGATCTCATATGAATCGACCATCCTGTTTAATACGCAGTTGATTTAACGGTGCAGAAGAAATTATGGACGGCTTGGATGTTGCGCTCAGGTGACGCGTTAGTTGGATAAAAAAAGAGCAGCGTGTAAGGGTTCACGTGCAACGTTGCGTGTAAAATCAAGCAATACTCGAGAAAAAAACACTGCCTTGGTTCTTGTGTTCCGGAAGGGAAGGGCTGTGGAGGAGTACGGTGAATCGTACTCACACGCATACACTTTCACATTTCGTACACTTTGGTTTATCCATAGCACCTACTGTGGGGCCCACCATTGACTGGAGAATATCCCTGAAGACCAACCTATGTGGGGGCCACAGTGATATATGTGTTATATCCACACCGTCCATCCGTTTTTTCAGATAATTCTAAGGTACGAACCAAGAAACAAGGCAGATCCAAAGCTCAAGAGGACCACACAACAGGAAAGAGTGGGGATTGAACGACTAGCATTGAAATTTCTTGGAGGCCACACAAGTTTTGGATAAGATGATATTTGTGTTTTCATTCATCCAGGTGACCTTATGAACAGGTTGGATTGCAATAAACATCATGCTGGGCCCCAGGAAGTTTTCAACGGTAAGCGTCATTATCCCCACTGTTTTCTTTGGTGTGATTCACTTGAGCTTTACATTTCCATTATTTTTTGTTTCTCCGGTTAAAATTAGCTATAAAAACGGATGGACGGCGTGGATAAAACACGGACATCACGGTGGGCCCAAAAGAGCTCGGTCTCCAGGCAATCGCGTCCTTGGATGGAAGGACGGGATAGACCCGTATGATAGTTTAGCACCGTTTTAAAAATGGTAGTGACTCTTCACCAGGATAGGTTTCGCATTTGAATTTGCACCCCTCATTGTTTCACTTATAACCGTCCATTTTGATAGCCATTAATTAGACAGTTAGTATTCCTTGATCAGTGTGACTACGGAGATATGATGCATCCACAATGTACGGAAAATTTTGGATGGTCTGGATAACCTTACATGAATGCCACAAGGAGAGGAAGTGAGTCATTACCGCTCCTAAATTGGTGGTGAACTATCACAGGAGTTTGGACCTAGGATGATACGGTGCATGATCTCGTCGGTGGAGGACCGGTCGTAAAGTGGGATTTTCAAAGAAGATGGCCGACAACAGCGGGCAACACGAAATGGTGGAAGAGATTTTAGGCCGTAGGGATTATCAGATACAGCCAACTTTTTCCACCCACATGTGAATGGGTAGAACATCCTATCGGTACAAAATGTGTTCCGCACCACTATGATCAACAAATACGAAAAATCCGGCCAATCTGCTCCTTGGGTGGGCCGCACCAACACAATGGGTCATACCAGCAACTGTCCATTGATACTGTCCATGTGGCCCATTGGACATGTGGATTTGCATGATTTTCGTATTAAATGCTAATCATAGTGTGTTCCAACTTTTATACGGATAGGATATTTCTACACATGAGATTTTGGCGGGAAAAAATTGGCTGTATTGTTACTTACGGTACAACCCTAGTACCAGATCATTTCTCCTGGGACATAACCCACAATCTACGCGGCAAGGATGGACATATTGTATGCCACGTGTACGGTGGATGTGTGACTTGCTCCAACGTATTTTCTCAGAGCATGGGCATTATTCTTCCCAATCGAAAACGAACATTTACGACCGCTCACCCACTCCCACTGGAAAGTTGGTGAACATATATGGTTGTAAATGGGCCGGGCTTTCATGGACTAGGCCCATTTGATGGCCATGGGTCGGAAGCTTCAATATAAAGTTTAGAAGGGCTGGCGTTGGTGCAATCAATGCATACAAGTCCATCAGAAAGGATCGAGCAGGGTTCGTGTATTTGATTAACAAGTTCAGCAAGTGGGCCTTTTTGAAGCTAGTGGGCCCATATGGGATTAGACCTGGGGCTGCGCTCGTGGCTGGATTTTGACAAGCATCGACAAAACCCAGGTGCACTCCTGCTATAACACATGCCTTAGGTGGTTATGCAGGTAGCCACACAACAAAGGGTCGTCCATCAGTTGGTGGGCCACACCTAGACCTGGTCAGTGTCGGTTGATGGCTGGCTGGTGATCCAACTGCATCTAGGGATTGGTTTCTATTTACGGGACACACATACACATCATAGGGATTGGTTTCCTGATTGTTGGGAATAATGAGTCAGCTCGATTACTATAGAATCCCTCTCAGCGATGGACATCTGATTTGTGGCTTTGACGGAACGGGACAGGCAATCCCATGCTTGAAAATTATTCTAGTTATTGCTAATTCATGCTTCAGGCCATTGTGTTTGGATGCACTAGTGGATTGGATTGCAAACGTTTAGGGAGTGTTTGATTACTCTGAAATACCTCTAATTAGTGCTAATTAAATAACAATTATTTATTTGAAGAATTCATGCCAGGTGCCTTCTTTTGACGTTGACAGTTACAGCGTTCGAAAGGTGCTGATGCTAATTTCAAGGATGGAAAACACCACATCAGTGAAATCTGTGGGGCCACCATGATGTATATGTCGTTCCATGCTGTCTATTCATTTTAATAGCTTATCCATATCTATGTGATCTCATAAATAGGTTGGATGACAGATATATATATCACTGTGGACGTTAGGTACGTTTTTGCTTTCAGCGGTGGATGGACATCCTTTTCTCTCATATTTTCTGTGATGTTGTCCACTTAAGCTTATTTTTTAGCTAGCGGGGGTGGCTAACGTGGAGTGTGCGTGCTGACATGGGTGTGTACTAACAAGCTAACCCAAAAACAAAAAAAAAAGCTTAGTTTTTAGTTCACGTCCTAAAATGATCTGCTAAAACAGATGGAGAGTTTGGATCAAACACATACACACACAAGAGGACTTGGTAGGTTTTTGCTTTCAGTGGTGGATGGACATCCTTATCTCTCATAAAACAGATGTATGTTTTTATATCCACACCATTCATCCATTTGAAGAAATCATTTTAAGGCATGAGCAATAATGAGTCAGATCCAAAGCTAGACAACCTAGACTGGATCACACCGCAAGAAACAGTGGGGAGAGTGACGCCACTGTTGAAACCTTCCTAGGGTCCACTGATGTTATTTGAGATTTAACCTGTTCATGAGTTAACACAAACATGAACCAGGAGAAAACACAAATATAAGCTCGATTGAAAACTTATGTGGCCCTAACAAGTTTTTAATGGTGGGTGTCACTCTCTTCCTTGTTTTATGTGGTGGGGTTCACTCAAGCTTTGGATCTGACTCATTCTTTGACTCATGCTTAAAATGATCTCTCCGATGAATTGACAATGTGGATACAAAACATACACCATAGTGGGGCCCTCAAGACTTACTAACGTCACTTCAGTAGGAGTCTCACTGCTCAATCTGTCAGTATCGAATCCGTGTCCCTATTATTGTCTCTTTCAAACGACGGTGCAAAGTTATTATTATTAATTTACCAACATTTAGCATAAAAAAATGAAGACACTTAGTTTAATTAAGAGAAAATCATAATAAATACCCTTAATTTAATTAAGAGAAAACCATAACCATTAATAATATTCTTTAATACTCATGGTGAGGAAACAACACTCATATTGCAGTTCATTTCTAATAAGCCCATCTTAAAAAAACCAATTTCCAAGCCCTTAAGGCCCGTTTGGACACACCCTTTAAACGACGGTTTGAGGCCCTCGACTTTATTTCAATTCAAATAATTTTATATATCTGTATGCACTTTGCGAATCCCCACCGCATCCCCACCGCATGTCGGGTGCCGCTAAAGTACAAACTTGATGAAATCAACTGAAAAAATGTAGAAAGTAGACTGAAATTCCCTTTCGATGAAGTGCATCCAAATAAGTCCTTGGCAGAAATGTCAAATAAGGGCTTGTTTGGTAGACACTTAAAAATAAGTTTATTTCATTTTAGTTAATTCTAATTATATATTAAACATTATAGTGATTGGTTATTAATATTTTTAAATCATTATATTTAAAAAATATAATTTTTAATACATAATTATGATTAATTAAAATAAGATAAATTTATTTTTGGGCGTCTAAAACAGGCCAGAGAGAAATGACAGTTTGGTCATTTTCACATTGTTATACACGCAACAACATACATGCTAAGAAAATAATGGTTTAGCAAACTTCAATCTTATAATTAATTGCAGTTGAACTTGATAGTGGACCATCGCTACACCTTTAAGCAAACAAAAAGGTATTTTGTTGTAGAGGCAAGATTCCCACCATCACCAGATGGTGGTGACTTTTCAACCGTAGACTGACATGGATATCCGTATGCGACTCGGATTTCGTAGCGTGGCACAGTACCCACGTTGGTACTGTGTGCCGCTGGAAAATCCCAGTGAGCCCCACCATGATGTATGTGATTTATCCATGATTTATCCATGCCATCCATCGATTTTTCTAGATCATTTTAGAGGAAAATCCTAAAATTAAGGCAAATCCAAATCTCAGGTGGACCACACCACAGGAAACAGTGGTGATTGAATGGCCACCATTAAAAAATTTTCATGGGGTTGTCATCCAACCTGTTGATTAAGTCACACAGACCTGTATGAATGGAAAATACAAATATAAGCTTGATCCAAAACTTTTTTAGCCCTGAAAAGTTTTTAATGGTAAGCGTTCAATCACCACTGTTTCATATTGTGTGGTCCACTTGAGATTTGGGTCTGCTTGAATTTTAGGCTCATGCCCTAAAATGATCTTGAAAAATGGATGTACGACGTGGGTGAAACAATTACATCATTGTGGGAGCCACAGAGCTTTTCCTACATCACACTTTACCGACTGCTGGCGGCCGGTGGTATGGTATTTTTAGGGATTTTAGGGTATAACCGTCTACATTTAGACTATTTTCAGATAAGCGCATGCTGTCAAAATATTTTAGAAAACAACGCCTATATTTTACAAATACAAGAAAAAACTACCTCTCCGATGTCTTAAATGATGAATTTGACCCCACACTTTATTTGTTACCGTTATACGTCGTTGCAGGGACCGGCCTGCGTAGGATTCCATGGGGCCCATTTTTATGTATGTGTGTAATCCATGTCATCCATCCATTTTGTGATGGCATTTCATCCCACGAGCCCAAAAATTGGTCAGATCTCAAGAGAAGGTGGAACCCACCATAGAAACGCTTGTGATAGAACACATACCATTAAAAACATGTTGGGACCATGGGAGTTCAGATCATGCTGATTTTGCGCCGTCCCTTTGCTCATGTTTGTATGACCTTATCAACAGGTTAGATGGCACTGATAAACATCAGGGTCGGCCCTAGTAAGTTTACTACAGACGATAGGTGTAAAAGCAGGGGATGCAAATTAAGGGCCTGTTTGTTTGATTTTCCAGCTCAAGTGTAATTACCATGTAAATGGGTAATAATTATTTATTTAGGTAATTACCACATCTTTTCCAATGTAGATTTGACAACTTAACCTTTTAATACTTAAATAAAAAAATTTACAACATCAATGTAGAGCCCATCGTGATATATGTTACTTATCCACACCGCTCATTTGTTATGCCAGACGAATTTATGGCATGAGCAAAAAAACTAAGCAAATCCAAAGAGGTGGATTGCCAGAGAAGGCTTTGGTGGTTATGGGATCCAAAGAGGTGAGTTAGATCCCTGACCATGGGGCCCACCTTAATGTATATACATTATATCCACACCGTTCAACCGTTTTGAAAATTATTTTAGGAGTCCATCCTAAAAATGTAGATCCAAATCTCAAGTGGAAGATAGTATAAGAAATAGTGGTAATCAACCATTAAAAACTTTCTTATGGGTCACAAAAGTTTTTTTAATTACCAAGATGATATTTTTGTGGTCTCTTCATCTAGAGCCGTGTGACTTTATCAATAGGTTGGGTGGAGATTAAACATTTCGGTGAACCCATGAAGCTTTTAATGATGAGGATTTCATGTGGTGTGGTCCACATCATCTTAGGATCTGCTTTCTTTTTTGGGAAAATGTCCGAAGTTATCAAAATGGACGGGGGTGTGGATGTAAGGAACCGAAACAGCGCCCTTGACTGCCATTCGCAGCAAGTTCCTGCACTGGGAAGCTAGGTGGGGCCCACCTTGATGTTTTTGAGTTGAGAAGCCATGGGTCCAAACGTGTGCGAATCCAAATCTCAAGTGGGCCACACTAGAGGAAATAATGGAGAAAGAAATGACTACAGTTGAAACATTTCTTTCTCCACCTTGATGTTTATATGCCATCCCAACTGTTTATAAGGTCACTACCATTGGTATGAACTGAAAACACAAAAAACCTTAACCTGATACGAAACTTTTGTGGCCATACGATCAATGGTAGTCACTCAATCCTCACTGTTTTCTCTCATGTGGCTCCCTTGTTATTTGGATCTACCTCATTTTTAGTTACATGTCCTAAAATGATCTTAAAAAATGGATGGACCTGTTGGATTTCTAATAAACATCAAGGTGGGGCCCACCTAGCTTCCTAGCGTTTGAACCCCCTGCGAGAGGCTTTCCAGGAAATCTTCGTCCCATGCTGCGCTCCCAGTAGCCACGTCGCAACTTGATGGTGCTCTGTGCGCCCTTTCATATTATATATTTTTATAAACGCCATCCATCCATTTTTCAGTATCATTCTAGTGTATAAACCAAAAAATGAGGGAGATTAAAGACTCTTCTGGACCACACCACAGGAAATCAATGGTGAATTGAACAACCACCACTAAAAACTTCCTAGGGCCCATTGTAATGTTTATTTGCCATTCAATCCGTTGAATAGGTAACAAAGACATGGATGATGAGAAAAATGTAAATATCATTTTGATCCAAAACTTTTGTAGCCCCAAGAAAAATATAATGGTGGGCGTTCAATGACCACATTTTCCTATGATGTGGTCCAACTAAGATTTTTACCTATCTCGATTTTGGCCTAATATACTAAAATGACTTGGAAAAATGTATGGACGGCGTGGATTAAACACACACATCATGCTAGGGTACATAGAGCAACAACTAGTAGTGAGTGTCAATTCCTGTCCATACATGGGGCATAGAAGTTCCGAACAAACCGATATTTTGTCTTCCCTCCGTAACGTCTCTGCTGCCTCATCAACAGGTTGGATGGCCCCGATAATGGTGGGATCGTTAAAAGGCTCACTGTTGTTTTTAACGAATAAGAGTGAATGAAGAGATTGTTTATTTAAACGAGAGATAATGAGGGGAATTTTGTCATTTTTAAAATACACTACCTAAATCATATATAACCTTAATGAAATATAATGACGGCCAATTAAATGTCCAACCGTGCAAGCCTTAAGCGACTTATTTTAAATATTTTGAAAGCACGTGTTTATTCGAGATTAGTTTAAATGGTAGGTGGGTATACAGGAAAATTTCTATTTTTTAAAGACCTTATCTTGTAGGAGAGTGTAAGTGCACTTGTTTTATTAATCATGTGTGTCAATGAGTTGGTTGAGTCTTTGAAAGCTAAAGATTGAAAACACGAAGACTTCAAGCATCAAGGAGTGAAGAAACAAATATATTAAAGTGATTTAGTGATTTTAATTGTAGACTCATTTAGTTCCAAAACAAGTTTATCTTCTAAATGATCCATTCTTAATAGGTAAATTTTTGCTTGATCATATCGTAATCTCATGACTTTTATTTTATCATAATCTAGTTAGGTTTTAGAGGTTCAAAGATGTTGATAAACAAACAACCCAAGTTAGCAGTTTTGAGAAAATCTCAATCGAATCGACAGTTCATTGATGAGATTCGATTTGATCGAAGGTCCACTCAATTCGATTAAAGAATGGCCAAAAAATGTCCAGTAAGCAAAATGCCTTTTTATGGAATTGCTTGATTGTATCAAATGCCAGTTTGATTCCATTGAAGGGAGTTTAATTGAATCGAATTAGCTATTATTTACCCGTTTTATAGCCGTTGTAAACTTTTTTTAAAAAAATATAAAAAAACATCCGGACATTGGGCAAAATGATGGATTTTTTTTTGCAAATAGAGCATAGGTGATTCCTTACCCTTAATCCATTTTCTAGATTCTATACCAAGGAGTTTCATGTCATCTTTCGTGCTATTAATTATTCTAATGAGCATTCCAAGATCCATCATGTAAGTGTACACGAACTCCTCAGTTTTCTAGAGATTAAACATAATTTTATAGATAAATCATTTTCTAAATTCTCTATAATATCCATATAGATGAATTCTCTAATTGAAACCAACTATCCATTAGTTATAGGGGATTTCACCATCCTTCTCTTATCTTAGTAGCCTCATAGATATATCATATGCAAGGTGCCCAATCATAGGCATTGAAGCATCCACATCAAAGATTTTAAAAAAAGTACATGAGAAGATAATTAAAGTGTAGAAGAGTATTTATCAAGCATCTCAAGAAGGCACTACAACGGGTTTCAATTTGATCACTAAGTAAGGGTCTTTTGTTAGAGTCCAAGTATACTCTTTCATTGCTTAGAATTGAGTATAGAGTTTAAGAACCAAACTCAATTAAATCCTTGTGTAGGCATTCGATGGAAGTGTATGTATGTAAGTCCTTATGTAGACAAGTGTACGTGTATATGTCCTTATATAGGCTTTCAACGAAAGTATACGTGTGTAAGACCTTATGTAGGCTTCCAACTAGAGTATTCGTGTGTAAAGGTTAGAAGTGAACTTATTAGAAACATCCAAGATAGTGAAATTTGGTACATTCGAGGAGAGTGCATCCACCAAAAGTGGAGTATGTATTTAAACGAACCACTATATATCGTTGTGTTTATGATTGCTTATGTTGATGCATTTCTGTTATACTTTTGTTTGGTTTATTTATTATAAATACATAAAATCTTAATGGAAATAGAAGAAGCCAAGCCAAAGAGGAGGTATGGAAATAGTTTTCAACCACCAATTGACTTGCCTTGGATATAACCTCCGTATCTGCATCATTGCTCCAAGCGCAACTCAGTCCGTCCAAATTATTGATGCAACGCCTAAGAACTTGACATCCAGGTATTGGTATTCAAATACTAAATTTGAGATTATTAGCTACTAATAAACTATACTTTTTAATAACATGGCTTTTTTTTTAAAAAATATATTTTTCACATTCACATGTTATTCGCCACACAAAGTAAAATAAACTGAACTTGTAATTTAAGTTCTTATCACTATATTAATTGATTAATTATCCACTCAATTGGGAACTTATTAGAAATAAAACAGTTCATGAAATTTCAACAAATTCTATTGAAAGTTAATACAAAACTATTTAATGAGCAGGACTCATGTACTACACCTCCTCCACAATGGCCTCCATCTGCTCTCCAGGCTATACTGTTGTGGATGGCTGAACTCTTATATGTGTGTATGATGACGACAGGGTGTCCTCACCTCATTTCAAGGTGAGATTAATCCTTGTGGATGCACGCAATTATTCACAAATCACGTTCATCGGGTAATCTAACTTGCGTCTGTTAATTTAGCATGCTAGACTGCTATATTAGTTTAGCATCATAAAAAAATGGTGGTGACTCTTTTAATGTGCACAATGGATAGTCACATGGTAGTCCGGACTGCTTAAATCATTCATTCAACTGTGGATAGAGAGTAACCCACAAATTACACTACAAGATAGAAGCAACGATTTGATTCTATCCATCCAATTTGAACCACTCATTATGTTATTTTTAACCATCCACTTGATAGGGTTAGGATTGCTTGATGAATGTAATTTTAGAATATTTTCCATCCACAATGCTTGTGACCATCAATTTAGATGGCTCCTTTATGGCTCCACAGTATCATGTGTAATGTGTCCAACCGGTGCATCTAGTGATTTTCATTGAAAGAATGGTTCGAGAATCAAATTTATATAATCATTAAGTGGTCTACACCATGTCACTTAGAAATTTCTAAATCGATGTGGTGGCTTGGTTGGATTGTCTTTATTTTTGGGGTGTCCCACTTTCTTAATAGGATGACCCTTTTGGACCGTTCAATTCTGTACACAAACTGCAGTGTCTCCACAATCAAAGCCGTAGAATAAAATTTTTGTACAAACATTGTAGAGGCTGCAACTAGAAATTGCTGCAAATTTGCAAGTGGCCCAAGTATAAGCACTTTACAAAATGGGCCAAGGAT
The DNA here is from genome assembly GCF_029962835.1 of Magnolia sinica. NCBI lineage: Eukaryota > Viridiplantae > Streptophyta > Magnoliopsida > Magnoliales > Magnoliaceae > Magnolia > Magnolia sinica. Next base: position 108,206,504 of record NC_080575.1, read on the forward strand.
TTTGTCCCAAATCTGACCCATAGCCCATTATCATGAGCCCTAATCAGACCCGACGCAACCCAACCCAATCCAACCCAATCCAAACCATTCAATTATAGTTGGCTTGACTGACATAGCATGATCCAATTCATGTTTAAGATAATGATATGAGGCGAAGATTACAACTAATGTAGCTGATGATGGATGGAGAAAAAGCTATAGTTTGCGTTTAGGTCATTTTTACACTTATCCCTTTGGCTCGACTTCTACGATACCGACACTCCGCCGCGGTGTCTAGAGACTAGAATCTATCCTAAATCACTTGCCTAGCCGCAAATGCTCGATACATACATTACATATGTACATCATGACTGTGAATTTATTCCTTTATTAGTTTGTTTCGGGTTTTGGGTTGTTGGGCTGGGCTAACTCATCTAGCCCAGCTACTGAATGCCCTGGATCTTGCGCACGTGCATCACATTGGCATGTGCACACCAACAAACCATTGCTTGAGACGACTAAGCCAATTTTAAAACCCAAATTATTAAACTATTTCAGGCCCAACAACTAAGAGTAGGGGCCCAAGCAGACCCAACAGTGAACCAGCTGATCTACTCTGGTTCAGTGATCCAAGCCATAGGTTTGTTGGCTGAAATCGTGGGTGGGCCATGACCAAAGTATCTTCTCGATGGAACCACCAGGCCCATCAATTCAGTACCTTAAAGCCACATTCAAGTGAAAACAGGCCCTAGGAAACAATCTTCCAATTAAGGAAATTTTTAGTGAATGGTGGCAGCATGTTCTAATCAAGGAGCTGTTATTCTGATTGGACAATCCTAACCTTTCAATTGATGGCCTTCAAATGGACGGTTACAAAGGAAACATGGCAAAAAAGAACAAACATTAGATGTCTGATGGTAGGCATTCAATCCCTAATAATTCCTGTGGTGTGGTCTACTTGAGTCATGTATCTCCCTCATTTTTTTTTAATCTCATCTACTAAAATGATATGAACAAATGAATGGATGGCTTAGATAAAACACAAACATCATAGTGGGGCCCGCTGAGTTTTCGCTTAATCCACGCGGGATAAAACACATAAGAGATTTTTACCACTGTACACCCCACCTTTTACCCAATGGCTTTTCTAAACACTCCCAAATTTTATTTCGGAGACTAAATTGATTATGCATGGACACATTATTTGAAGACAAAAATACCCTTGCTTTATGAAATATACTTGAAAATACCCTTGCATTTAAGGTGCCACTGTGGACCGTGGCACCGCCCAATACTAAAAAAGGGGCTGAAGTCTGTAGTTAAAGACAATCGCTAAAGACATATAGCTACAGATTACAACCATAGCCATTAGTAGCGTAGCCATTGCTGATTACAGTCATGCCATTTGTTCTATGGCAACGAATATAAACCGTAGCTATTTTTTCAGTAGCGAAAAGCATACGACCATTGATAATTGTGCGAGCCTTACGTGAAATTGAACGAACCTAACATGAAATTCAACGAGCCTCAAAGGAAACCGAGTGAGGTAAAAATGAAATCCAATGAGCCTCAAGGGAAATTGAGTAAGGCAAATATGAAATTGAGCGAGGCAAATTCAAAAGTCTGTGAGGCAAACATGAAATTAAACGAGACAAGCTGGAAATTGAGCGAGGCTAACATGAAAATGAGTAAGGCAAACTGGAAATTGAGCGAGGCTAACATGAAAATGAGTGAGGCAAACTGAAAATTGAGCGAGGCTAACATGAAATTGAGAGAGGCAAATTGAAAATTGAGTGAGGCTAACATGAAATTCAACGAGGCAAATTGAAAATTAAGCGAGGTTAACATGAAATTGAGTGAGACAAACTGAAAATTAAGCGAGGCTCAGAGGAAATTGAGTGAGGCAAACATGAAATTGAGCGATGTAAATTGAAAATTGAGTGAGACAAACAGAAAATTCAATGAGGCAAACATGAAATTAAGCAAGGCAAACATGAAATTCAGCGAGACAAATTGAAAATTGAGCGAGGCAAACTGAAAATTCAACGAGGCAAACATGAAATTCAACGAGGGTCCAAAAACTAAATGCCCTCATTTATTTTTCCTCACTCAATTTCCTTTGAGCCCCGTTGAATTTCTTGTTAGCCTCGCTGAATTTCATTTTTGCGTCGATCAATTTCATGTTTGCCTCGCTCAATTTCCTGTTTGTCTCGTTGAATTTTATGTTTGCCTCGCTTAATTTCCTGTTTGTCTCATTGAATTTCTTGTTTGCCTTGCTCAATTTCCTTTGAGCCTCGTTGAATTTCATGTTTGCCTTGCTCAATTTCCTTTAGCCTCGATCAATTTCAAGTTTGCCTTGCTTAATTTCTAGTTTGCCTCGTTCGATTTTCTCTGAGCCTTGCTGAATTTCATGTTTACCTCGCTTAATTTTTTGGTTTTCCTCGATTAGGTTCTTGTTTGTCTCGCTCGATTTCATGTTAGTCTCACTCAATTTCATGTTAGCCTTATTGAAGTTCATGCTTTCCTCGCTAAGTTTTCAGTTTGCCTCGCTCAATTTCTAGTTTGCCTTACTCAATTTCATATTTGCCTCGCTCAATTTCTAATTTACCTCGCTCAATTTCCTTTTTGCCTCGCTGAATTTCATGTTTGCCTCGTTAAATGTCATGTTTGCCTTGCTCAATTCCCTGTTTGTCTTGCTTAGTTTCCTTTTAGGCTCATTGAATTTCATATTAGGCTCGTTGAATTTCATGTTAGGTTTGTTTAATTTTACGTTAGGCTCGCTCATAGTTGTATGTATATTACGCTATAGAAGAAATAGCTACGGTTTAGAGCCGTAGCTGTAGTCTATTTGCTAAGAATTTAATAAAACAATCGCGGCTACTAACGGCTACGGTTATAATCCGCAGCTTTGTATCTTTAGCTACGACCTTTAGCCATTTTCCCAGTATTGGACAGTGCCACTGTAGACAAGCCAGAAAGTTCTACAATGGTACCGTGGATATCAAGGTGCCACTGTGAATGCAAGGGTATCTTTGTCTATAAATAGTATATCCGTACAGAATGGTTTAGCTTTAAAAATTAAAGTTAAGGAACATTTTAAAAAAACCGCTGGATAAAAGGTGGGGTTTACAGCGGTAAAAAAAAAACTCAACACATAAATACCAACTTGTTTCTGAGCCATTTCACATCCACAGTAGGTGCAACTAGGTGAATGGGGGTCGAATGGTCAATCATCCTATCAGATGGCCTTAGTATATTATCCCATGCCTCTCAAACGTATAAAGTAGTAGTGTGGCAAACATGGAAGACATCTAGACCGTTAAGCCACAGATTCCATCATCGATGGGCCATTAAAAAATTCCCTGGCTGACAAATCCTAACGATCTGAAGTTGCATGTACTTTTTTAACTCATGAAGATTTTAGAATCGTCCCATCAGGGTGATAGCTTGTCCATCTTCCACCTCCTTTTGCAGAAGAAACAGTCCACGTGGACAGATATTGAAGTGGAGGAGGTATGATGACTGCCGTGTCTTTGGAAACACTCGATCAGCACCCTTTTTGATTCCTACTGTGTCGTTGACTGACAGATGGCAAAAATAATCTACTATTTTTTTTGATCTCGATCATAAAAACCTGTGTAAACCATGTCCCACTATTTGAACGGTTCACGGTACATTTACGATTTCTTAGCGCCGGCGTATCAACTTTCACCCTACCAGAGTAACGATTTTTTTTTTTAATTATTGGTTTGATGGGCTCACCAGGGGCTGACCCTGGTCTAGTTCGCTTCGAGTTGGATGTGACCTGAGCATAGAGGCTCAGTTATTGGTTTTGAGGCCTGGCTATATACAATGGTCTGGCAAGACAACCCGGCTTGGTCAGAGCTCTCAGTCAGATTAGGTTCCTGCCGGGTCTGGATCGGGTCCTTATTAGGAATCAGAGCCACATATCATTGGGATTTTTTCACCTTGGCTTCAAGTCAGGATTGGATTAGGTACAGGCCTCCATCTCATGGGTGGATTAGATCGTAACACGTCTGCCACTTTGAGTGTGCAAAGAGGCTCTCTGACATATCTTATTTGGCTGCCAGATAAACACACACACACACACACACAAAAACTATCTGGACCGTCCCCACTCCGCTTTAACTGGGCTGGGCCTACCTGAACCCGACTATATCCGATTATTAACATGGTTAAATGCGGACTCGACCCTGACCCGATTTTTAAAACGGAACAAAATTTTTTGGATCCAGACACGTTAAAATAGGGTCGGGTCTAGGGGTGCAGGTACCCATTGGCAGCCCTACCCAAAAGAAACCTATCCGATCAGATGATCCTTACCACCCGATTGTTGGATTTTTGGGCCATTGAGAAGGGCCTGGATCTGTCACCTTATCCCTACTAATTTATGGGTTTGTGGTAGTGCGTTTGAGTTTACTAAATGGCATCTGCAGCATTTATCAAAGCAATGAATGAGTTGCACGTGGCAATCTATCCGGTGTCCAATTACTGGGCCACCTCTTTGATCAGTTCAACCATACAAATATCTGATCCATCACTTGCTTTCAGAAAAGATTTCAAAGCGAAGGTTTAGAAAGAATCTGGAGAGATAAAACTCAATAGAAACATCAGACGGCTACGAGTTTTGAGCGTGAACCAATCCATCAGATGGCCCACCAATTGATCGGTTCAGATTGATCTAACATACAGCCCAATCTTGTGAATGCAGGGCGGTATGCGATGGCAGCCGATCCAGCCACTCGTGGGGAATGAAATCGTGGCCTTAAGTCGTAATTAATAGGCTTTCAAAGTACATCCCGGCCCTGCCCTGTCGGCCTTTGCTATTATCATGCTAAAAAGGAATCGATCCTGGCCCGATAAGGTCTTGGTGGGCCATTGCTGTCTCAGGAAAAGATTTAAATAATCAAAGGTTTGAAATAATCCTATCTAAAGATATTTATAGATATTCTTCTCATCGAGTCCATCTATGAACGGTTTTGGATCATTCCAACATGACCTAGACCTAAAGAGTGTCTGCAAATTACACGTGCGTGTGAATGGAACTGCTCGTAAGTATCTTTGGACAGTCAAATATCTGTATAATAGGCGAATTGATGATCAGATCCGTTGAATGGGCCAGTCCGAGCGATTCATCATTAGGCTAGGCCTGTCTCGACCCTGACACCGGATCTAAATTTCATGCCCGGCCCACTGTCAACCCTCGGCTTAAGTTATCTGAGAATCTTCCCCGGTACATGTTGCACGGGTGTTTTAGGATCTGAACCATTGATTCTACGTGACCTATCATGAATGGGCCACCCACAAAAGCTCACTCTGAATGGACAATCCTAACCCTTCAGTTGAAGGATATTTTAGAAAATAAATTATTGGTCATTCAAATTTATGCTCAACCATCTAAACTTTCTCAAAAATCCTCCAAACATACGGTTACGATTGTCCAATCCATCTGACTATTGCGCTCTAGTCCATCTATGGTGGGACCCGTTGAATGATCTCGTACACACGTGCAACGGTGACAAAATCCAGTCGCTGATTATTGAGATCGTTACACACGAGTCTTTCTTCATGCAGTGAATGGTGCGGATTTCACGAGATTGCGACGTGTCATGTAAGATTAATAAGGAATTATTGCTTCTGCTGGACTTTGCACGTGCGGGGCCATGATTCGGTGATCAAAACCGTTGATCTGATGGGCCCCACTGTGGATGGATGATGCTAAAGATCCTGATTTCCTGACCCTTCAATATTCGGTGGAATGAAAACCCGACCACTTAACCTTTCAGTCAACTGTCTAGTAGGCCAACAACCAACGGTAGAGATCTCCAGGGTCCCTCCTCCCTATGCAGCAGGGTCATTATTCAAGAATTTGAGACCGTTAATTCAGTTGAATTCTTCATATTAGTCGTTTATAAAACTGATTTCAGTGTGAATCCTTATGTCGGTCCCTGGTGGGCCCACCTATGATCAGAGACCGTACGATAGGAAGATTCCACCGTAGATTTCTCATGACCCAGGAATAACTATAATTAGGCAATCATAGTCACACGATTAAAGTCGTGCACTAGAAAGAGATTTACAGTCCATTTAGCATGCCGTTATTTGAATGGCTGTGATCATCCGTCATGGTGATATTTGGGCCGTTTGTTGTCAGTCCGACGTTCCCATCCAACGGTCCACCTGATCATCTGCAAATACACATTGGCCCTACATTTAAATATATAGCTCCATAACAAGGTACGGAGTATCATAGCTCAATAATTTCGATGGCCAAAACGTGGGGCCCCCATGTATGGAAGCAAATAATACATGTACCGATGAGCAGGACCGTTTGTGAAAAGAAAGGTTAAAAGAGGGTTGCACGAGAGATATTGAAGAGGCTGGTTCACGTGCTAATCTTGTACACGTGTATAAACCCTAAACAAGAAAATTTATTATTATTTATTTATTATTATTATTATTATTATTATTATTATATTATATTATATTATATTTTTAATTATTTTTAAAATTTTAAATTTAAATTTATTTATTATTATTATTATTTTTAGGGTCCTTACGCTTGCCCGGGTGGTAGACTCCGGGCGTGTGTGGGGGCCACCACTTAACTGGTCTTTTTTTTATATTTTTATTTTAATTTTAATTTTTTTAAACGTTCCATGCTCTTACCGGGTTGGTAGACCCCCAGGTCTGTTAACACCGGGTAAAGGGTTCGAGTGGGGTGTGTGTTTGCGTGTGTTAAAAAAAAAGAAGCAAACATGTGTTGTTGGATAAACAATATACTCTCGATGGCCATTGATTTTTTGACAGTATATTTTTCCACAAGCTAGAATAGCCCACCTACTTAACTGGTCTGATTTTTGGGCCACCACGGTTTCCTTATGGGCCCCACGTGATTGATGGTCCGGATTTCGCACGTGTGCCATGTTGGCTATTGTGCTGCGAAGCGCTCCTTCAATCTCTCGGGGGAGATGACTCAGTAGGGGCCGGGAGAACCGGAATTTGCTACAGCCACTTCCCAACGGGACACGTGGCAGGTCAATCTATCAACCAGGACCTTCCATCTAGAGGCCCCTGTTGTGGATGGTAAATATTTAAAGATAATCGTGTATAGGATAATCCGATCAATCCGTTCAATCGACTTCAAAGGAACGGTATAAAACAAAACTGGCCGCGATTAAACGCTAAAAAAATGAACGAAGAGCAGGGATAAGATTGACTACTGTAATTTTGGAAAAACTGACCATCCACAATTAGGCCCAATGAGATGGGCGGTCCTGATTGCCAAATAAACCTGACACGTGTTCATCTATCCTGCAATCTTGGAAAGTATGATATCAACGGCTCCATACTGTATATGGGCAACGAACCAAAACAAACTTAGATGGCAAAATTGATTAACAGCCAACATTCTGTGCGTAAAAATGAAAAGAAAGTGACATCCAACATTGGGCATTAGGTTTGATTTTTGGGACATGGTCCATCTATTGTAGGACCCACTAGATGAACGATCTCGATCGAGAGCACACTGCTTTTCTTAAGGCAACCAAAGAGAGATGGCTATATCGTATTCCGGTGCTCACGTCCACACAGGCGAATCGCCAGAGCACGGACGCTTCTTCAAACGCAGGCAGGCACGGTCACACACCTAGCTGTTGTTAGGTGCTGTGGGGGTCATCGTGATGTTTGTCTTTTATCCAAGCCGTTCATCCATTTTTCAGATCATTTTAGAGCATTAACCTAAAAAGAAAGAAGATCTACTACACCAAAGAAATAATAGTGGTGATTGTACGCTCACCATTAAAAACTTATTGGGGCCCACAAAAGTTTTGGAAAAAGATGATTTTGTGTTTTCCTTTCATCCATCCAGGTTTTTGTGACCTTATCAACAGATTGGATTGCAAATAAGCATCACGGTGGTCCTTAAGAACGTTTCAATGGTAAGTGTCATTATCTCCACTGTTTCCTATGGTGTGGTCCACTTGAGCTTCCAATGTGATTTTTTTATTGGGGTCATATCCTAAAATTATCTGTAAAAGTGGATGAACAGCGTGGATATAAAACATATACATCAAGGTGGGCCCCACAGAGCCCCAATATCACTTATCTGGGTGGTGTTGGGGTCACCCCTCAATCCGCTTCCGTCCCTTGTAATTCATCTCGGATCCCAATGGGCCTCTCCGCCCACCTACTTGTATTTACTACCATTGATTACTTGTGGGCCCCAGTTCCTTTTCACCCTTCATAAATTTCGACAGCCTTTTATCTAGGCCATATGATTATATGCGATTGTGGGGTTTGGTAGTATGGCGGGCACCGGACTCCGCACCACAGCTACCATGCGTGGCCTTTGTTCCCACCTTCGGATGGCAAACGTGTGATCGACATGGTCCATCTATCAGGAAGGGCACATTTTAAACATGCCACAATAAAAATCCAGATTGTACACTCATCAAATGAACCATACATGTGCATTGCAATTCGACGGTTGGATTTCTTTCCTGACCGCTCATCATCTTTTCTCATACAAGATTGATTTGCCTGATCAGCAGACAAATATTGTTTTCTAGTCCAGGACATGTTGACAGCATACCCGACTGATGAATGGACCAGATCTCTAACATGCTTGCGTGTGGTCGAATGGTAGGAAGGGCAGCTGTGATTGGGGGGCCTTGCATTCTATCAAAACCCATGCTTATATTAATTAGCCCTAGAGCATGGACAGCAAAGCAGGCCCGGAATTTCATACGAAGCTTTGAATGCACTACAACCATATGTATAGACATTAATGTACCAAACAAAATAAATGTTATGTATGAGAAGGTTTAAAGTCCAACCGGTTGGATTATAATTATGGTACATCAAATAGATAACTTCAAACCTATTAAGTGAATGTAACATCTAATCCGTTAAATCGGTTGGCCTATAATGAGATCACATTATCCTAAAATCAGCCCTATCCATTCATCGAGCAAACCATCTTTTGTTTTTGTGTTTATCAATGGTTAGAAATAGTTTTCAATGATGTTGCACTTGTAATGAGTTGATAGAGCTGATTGTTTTTTCATGATATAATCCCCATGGTAGAGCAAAGCTATCGGACGGGATGGATATCAGATAAACTTACTTGGTCTGCCGGGTACTACACGAAAATTAGACCAAAATTTCGACCCCAGAACCAAGGCTTTTGAGTTCATGATCTTGTTTTGAAATGTTTAGTAACTAATAAATATCTAAATGACAGGCTATTTATAAATACCTACAGGTAAAATGTTTGCAAATATAATGACTTGTTTGGTTTTTCAAAGACAATGGTAAATGATTATAAGTGAATCATGATTATTTACTATTATAATTATGTGGTAATAGTATTTCTATTTTACTACTATGGTAATTTTTTTGTTTTATGTGGAAATCATTGAAATTTTAATAATTTTATAATATAAAACTGCAATAATTACAATTTGTTTTACTAACATATTTACTCTCGAAATGACCATAATAGCTCATTTACCTTGTATTTCATAGGAAATTGGAAACATGGTTATTGCAAATACTTATTATTGGTTATTTATCAATAACTTTTTCTATTTATTAAAATGATCTCTTATCAATTAAAAATAAAAAATCACATTAAAATTATTTTATGATATGTTCAATGTGGAGGAGAATTAAAGGATTTAAGCATTTTCGAAGGAGGAGAATTTTGTAATCTATTCTAAACAAGCATTTTTGTTATTTTTCAATGGTTGCTAATGGAAGTAATAAAAAATTAGCCAAATGTGGATTTATATAACAACAATGAATTAACAATTTAGTAATTTGTAAACTATAATAAATCAACTTCATGGATTTACAAGCTCCCAAACTTTTAACTACATGGTTATATTGAAGAGCCACTGGGAATATATATATATATATACACACACACACACACACGTGGCATATAGGTCGCTCAAAATAAATTGGATAGGTGATAGCTCTAAAATCAGATTAATACCATGGGCAGTGAGCAGTGCATGTTTGTTGAATTCAAACCAGTCTAACTTTCATTTAAACCGTCAATTAGACATCCATTTAGGGCATCAATTTATGGTAACCGTTGGTTTGTGTCCATTTAAAGTGGGGCCCACTATCTGGACTATTGGGAATGTTGGGTTTGACACCCACGTTACAATTTCTGAGTAGGTACGTATGAATCATCGTAAGACCCTTCTTGAGGGTGTCGAAGTCTTTTCTCTATTTCAAATTGGCAGATTGTAAATCAATACAGACCATTCAATATTGTGGCCCATTGTAAATGTGTCATAACCTGATAATCATTTTGATCAGGTGATCCTAACCGTTCAATCAATTGACATCTGCCAGTTGAGTTTAGACCATTGACATTTTTCTCGTTTGGCCATCATTTGGAGAATTGGAATTTTCCAGAGCCTTTTGGGGTATGGCCCATCAAGTGGGACCACAAATTGCACGGTGTGGATTAGATTTTAGCTGAGGAGCTACTCCCTTAGATGCTCAGCTGCAGGAACAACTTAAACAATGCAAAGAGATTTACTATTTGATATTACGAGCGAATATTTACACTAACCCTTTACCACTGATACTCCCATTTTTCTAGTTTGGGTAATAAAACAGTAAATTTGCACGATTTCATTACCAAAACTAGAAAAGAAGGTTGTAACTATCAAAAAGGGGGGGTGTAAAATATCTCTTCCCATTGATATTACACAAATACAATAAATATTGGCATGGAGAGAAAGAAACATATGAGATTTTGTGGAAAGAAAGAATGGAATCAGAGAGATCCGATCTTATCCAACGGTGATCCATGTGACCATGGTATGCTTTGGACGGTCAAGGGCACTGGGGATTGTTCCCTGGCCCACCATAGTAGAAGTAGGTCCCCCAGTCGTTGTTGTATGAGCTCTTGATGTTATAGCAATTCGTGTTCTCTGCAAGGGTAGAGATGGATTCCACAGAGCTGAGACTATTGTCAGAATCCACCACCTCAAGGTTGCGGAAGTAGCTCGATCGGCCAAAGCCAGCCTCAGCGAAGTGACCTGATCCCATCTGGGTCAACGTGTGCTGGCCGTTGGATCGAGTGTTCACGATTTCTCCACCCCACTCCACCATAGTGGCATGGTCCCCCAGGTGCGTGAAGAGCTCGGACGGCCAGTAACCAACGAGCGTGTTGTCTCCAAATCCCATCCACCAATTGCCTAGCTTCGGATCCTTTAAAAAGAAAAATAATCAAAACACACATCACAATGGGCCCCACACCATAATATTGGTACGTCCATGATGAAGACATGACATGCATACGTACAGAAAATGATTTGAGTGTGAAACACCCAAAGGGTAAGTTAGCTATGAGTAAATCTCTACGGTATCTTATCTAAAGATGGTATGGTGGAAAGAAATGGAACCCACCTTTATCCCACCATTTACTAATTAAAGAGGTGGTTAGTATGCATGGCCCACTTACTATCATCATCATCATTCAATTGTGATGGACTACGCGCGTTGGTTTTTTTGTGGGTATTTCACATTGGATTCCAAAGGTTATAATAATTCATAGGTCATGATATTGAGATTTTAAAAAAAATAAAAGGTTAGGCGACTGCATAGCACGGTCATCATAACTTTAGAGTGCGGATCGTCGGTGTTGAATTCACTCTGGAAAATTCAGTGCCGTCGCTTCTCATTGGTCCACGTCATTTAGAAGAGTGCGGATAATCCATGCTCAAAGCACACGAGAATTCAGCGCCGTAGCTTCGCATTGGTCCACGTCACCGCAGATGACACCGTGTCACAAAACATGCCCATTCTCTCTATGGGAGAATTGATTGTATGCTACACAATCTAATTTTTAAAGTGGGAACTTCTCTAGGCCTACCCTGATTTATATGTAAGATCTACATATACGTCCATTTTTACTAATTATTTTAGAGAAAGAAGCCGAAAATAGGGCACGTCTAAAGTGAACCATACCAAAGAAAGCAACAACGATTGAACTATCACTGTTGAAACCTTCTTGAAGTTTAATGTGAGGTTTATTTGCCATCTAACCTCTTGTAAGGTCTCTCTCTCTCTCTCTCACACACACACACACACACACACACACGTATGGATGAAATAAAAAACACAAATATTAGCTTAATCAGAGCCTTCCATGGCCATTAGAAGTTTTCAATGGTAGGTGTCCAATTCCTACTGTTTACTCTAGTGTAGCTCACTTGAGCCTTAGATCTACTTATGTTTTGGTCTACTACTCTAAAATGGTATGGAAAAACAGATGAACCGTGCGGATTGTGGTCCACCACATAGCTAGCAACCTAATTTCTTGACTCGTGAAATTTAAGTGGGCCTTAAGATGATGTATTTCTTAGATCCACACCGTCCATCCAGTTTTTCAGATAATTCTATGATATAAGCTTAGAAACAAGGTAAATCCAAAGCTAAAATGGACTACGCTAGTGGAAACTGTAGGAATTATGTTATCATTGAAAACTTCTCGAGGCCACATAAGGCTCTTATGAAGCTGATATATGTGTTTTACCTTCATCGATGTATATGTTACCATATGAAAGGTTAGATGAAAAATAAGCCTAAGGTTGGTCCTACGAAGTTTTTAGTGGTGTAGTCCACTTGAGCTTTAGATGCATTATTGGGCTCATACTCTAGAATTATTATTATTATTTTTTAAAATGATGGGCAGTGTGGATTTAACACAAAAATCACAATGAGACCTAAAAAAGTTCCCTACATTAAAAGTTGTGTTGTATAGCACCCAATAATGTTTGGAGAGAAATTACGGTGGAGACATTTGAAATGACATGGACAAATAAGAAGAGACGGTACTGAAATTTCTTGTGCCTTGAACACAGACAATTAGGGGTGTACACGAATTGAGCTTACTCGGTTAGCTCGCTCGACGCAACTCGAAAGAGCTCAATTCGACTATGTTCGAAGTAGAGTTTGAGCCGAGTTGAGCTGATTTTTTGAGCTTGAAAATGAGTTCGAGCCGAGTTCAAGCAGGCCCTAGCTCGACTCGACTTGGATCAAACCAGTTTGGTGACTCGGTTACTTTGCCATTGATGTTGCTCACCAACTGTTTGATAAAATGACTCAACCAAATGTGGCTGGTGGCAAGGAAGGTATGTACATTAAATAAATGCCTTTTTTCTCTTTTTTAATTTTTTTTAATTTTAATTTTTATGTTACTTAGAAGGTGTTTGATAAAATACTTGTAAAACCATTGTATTTGTTTTACAAACAGTGAGATTGTGAAGTTGCAGTTAAGGTGTTTGTGGAAATGCCTCAATGATGAACTCGGCTCGAAGTCAGCTGAGCTGGCTAGTCAGGCTTGAGGACTGAGCTGAGCCGAGTTCAAGCTGAGGTCAACCAGTGTTCTGGCTCGGTTCGACTCGATGTACACCCCTACAGACAATCCGCACTTATTTTAAAAGACTCAAAGTACGAAGGAAGTGAATGAAATGGATGTTTGGTACATTGGTTGCAGGAGAGAACCAACCTTCCAGATGAGGATTGTAATGTCATATTGGCTACCAGAGAAGGAAGACACAGGAGATATAGCAGCTCCAATGGCTATTCTATTGTTGGTTTGTATGAACCCTGAACACAGAAGGTTGTAGCATCCTGTTGCTTCATATGCATCGCTCTGTAACAAAATCAACAACTATATATATATCAGTTTTGTTGTTGTAGTTTTAGCTGCGGTTGTGGTTGTTGCTGTTGATGTTATTAGGATAGGTGGTGTTGGTATTAACGCTGACATCGCATGCACGAAGTGTATACTAACACAGTTATATACTAAATATTGTATGCACATGCCCATCAATCCAGGCCGTCCAATTGATGAACCATTTCTACAATGTGACATGGCTCAAGAGCCTCCTTATAAAGTTTTTCTGACCGTTAGATTGATGGGGCTTTTTAATTAAGGATTGTTGTTCTTAAATGATTATTAGATTTTTAGTTGACACCCATCCGATGATACATACGTCTTGTATTAACCGTATGTACTTTATAACGTTATGTTATTCGTTCATCATTGATAGAGTAATTTCAGTCAAGACACTCATCCCTGCATGTCCCACACGTGGCGCTTGTGTAATAAGCGGGTTGCAATGTGAAGATGACCTGGCCCATAAATCAAGCCCGTCATTTCATCGGGCGAGACACATGTATAAGATAAATGTAGACAATTGGCACTTTTTTCCAGACCATCCTTTTTTCTTTTTTCCTTTTTCTGAAATGTGTGGCCCACCTTAGAGTTGACAAGACTAACTTTTAGACCAAGTCATTACATGAGAGTAAAACTGTCTATTAATAAAGATATAGGTGATTAATTATCTTAAATTATAGTAAATAAAATGCAGATGACTTTTGGTCGGGAGTTGAGGAAGATCTGACCGTCCAATACGTGAATAACCGCGGCCTGCTGTCTCCATAGAGCTCAGGGCTGACCTGACTAGAAAAATCAAAGCTTCAGAATAAAAAATAAAAAGACCTTTTTTTTTTTTCTTTTACAGATTTCAAGTGTGTTCTTTTACAAAGAAAATGAAAGAAATACCTGCCAACCAGCTTCTATGCTGTTGAGATCTGAACCGTCGAAAGATCCTGAAAGAACCCAGATCTGGGAGAGGCTAAATTCATTGGACACTTGGATGGAAGGATCCCAAACGTTAATTGTAGCCTTGGCTCCATATAATTCTTGTGATGATCCCGTGTATGCGATTGCATGCTATGCCCATAAAACAAAAAAAATAAAAAATAAATATATAGATAGATAGATAGATAGATAGATAAGAGGACAAACTAGAAATGAGAATATGGGTTTCTTTCTCAACCCTTTTTCCAGTCCATGCTTTTGACTAAGCTAGGGAGCAGTGACGCGATGGATAAAACATACACCAAAGGTCAGTATATAGTTGTGCCGGGAATCGTATCAATTTCAGCGATCTGGACTGTCTAATTGAAAGATCACGTTATGGAACACGAATCAGACCGGCCCGATTATTTAATCAGTAGTTTTCTTTTGGATGGGGAAATGAATTTGAACATGGATTAATACGATTGATTGGAACACTTGGTTTTTGTGAATTTCGGACTATGCTTCTCACATGAGGTAGCCAATCGATGGGATGGCTCAGATTTTCTGACAGGGTTGTCCTCTTGCAGTTCAGATGAAAAGAAATTGACTTCATTTAGTCAATATTTTCAAATCTGCCGTTTTGCATGAGACCCAGAGACCCTTTCTGGTTTCTACTTGCTAGTTAAATAAAAAAGAAAGAAAAAATGGAGAACTACAGAAAAAGGTAAAGAATCATGCTTTTGCCTCACACTTCTAATAATAGAAAGACTCTCGCTCCCTCTCGTGTACAAGGCAGCTCCTTTAAACGCCATCACAGCTGCTATGGTAGCCGAAAGTGCGAAATCCAGGCCATCCATACATTAGGTCACTAACCAAAAGATAAATCTGAACCATTCATAAAGTGGGCCAAAGATAGCTTCAGCCACGTTTTTTCATCCGTCCATTTGTTTCATAAACTGTGGTCGACCTAATGAGTGGACCAACCTGACTCTGTGGTGAGAACATCTACATAACGATAACCCTCTGATGAATGGATTTGATCCAGCACCCATATGCCATGCTGGCACAAAGGAGAGAGAGAGAGAGAGAGAGAGAGAGAGAGAGAGAGAGAGAGAGAGAGAGAGAGAGAGAGAGGATACCTCATGTCCATTGCCACTGACCACATCAGGTGCTTCAAGAGACCTAGCAAGACTAGGAAGCCTTCGCTGCTTCTTCCCATAATGATACAATGACTTGGCTCTCAACACATCATCCACAGAGCTTCTCCTAATCGGAACCGTCCCCTTCGGACACCGACCGCTCTCGTGCCACGCCTGCCATGCCCTCCTTAAACCGCCATCTCCAGTGTAATTCCTCGCCTCTTCTTCTTTACTCAATCTAGGCCTCTTTGCTGGAACTCTCTATTTAATTAAAAAACCACAAAATTATCATAAAACATTACATAACTAAGAAAAAAACAAAAACTAATACAAGCTTCTTCCTTTCTTTTTTTTTTCCTCTTACTTGGATCTTATGATTCTTCAAGAGCGGATGATCCAACGCCGGTTGCCGATGCTGGTGAACGCAATCTATGATATCTCCATCTGGGCTCTGCACAAACCAACAAAGAAACCTAATGCAAGAACAAAAAAAAAAAACATTCCATCTTCTTCCATTCCTACATACCTGTATCGTCTTCACCGCCGGCTTGTTGATCTTGTTCAAGTGCCTTTGAATCCTAGCCAATCTCAAAGTCCCCACTTTCCTATGACTTGTGTAATTCAATGCTGTAACGCCAACTGATCGGTCCAAGAAGACGAGAGAAAAGAAGATGAATAGAAGAGTCATTAGAGAAGGAGGAGACATGGAAGAACAAAAACCACCACTCTTTTCTCTCATTCTCTTCCTTCCCATTTCCATCTCTTTTAATGCTCAGGAGCTGAGACTCTTAGATCTCCATAACTAGCAACAGAGAACACCCACACACAAAAGAAGAAGCAAAAAAAAAGAGAAATCAGGACCCTCTTAATAATTAACACCCAAGTGTAAGATAGCGACGGGCATTGGAATAATCTCTTTCAGAACACATATATTAGTTGGTGCATGTTGTTAACCTACGCACCCCCCCATTGCCATGTCCACCACCATTTCTTGCAGTGGCTTCAACGCATTATAAAAACTCGACCTACCCATCTCTACACTCCTTAATGACACCTTGAATTTGTATCTGCCACCCCACATTTCGCTATAAATACAATTAAAACAGCAGACTTTCATACAGATGCTTTTCTATTTTTCAATCTCCTTGCTGTTTGTTTACCAAACATTTCCTAAATGGTGGTGTGATT
The DNA here is from genome assembly GCF_029962835.1 of Magnolia sinica. Classification (NCBI taxonomy): domain Eukaryota; kingdom Viridiplantae; phylum Streptophyta; class Magnoliopsida; order Magnoliales; family Magnoliaceae; genus Magnolia; species Magnolia sinica. Next base: position 108,223,451 of record NC_080575.1, read on the forward strand.
CATCCACCGTACACGTGGATTTGACTCGACGCTATCTGGACCGTCTGGTCTGTGTGGCCCTCTGGATGGAGTGAGTACTGCACTAAAAGATCATCTTAACCATCCATTTGATAGCCGCAAGTTGGATGGACAGGAACATTCGATCATAGTAGTTTCCGGACTGTGCTCCAGTTTGGAGGGTCCAGATTGATGGAGACGAGTCAACACCATTTATGACATGGCAAGTCAGAGGTTTGTTAATTCCACACGGATATTGGATCCGTATACATCCATACAAAGTGCATGTGTTATAATGTGACACGTGTTTAATATCTAACCTTTCCATCTGATTAGTTACACTGTTTAGATCTCCTGGTATAAAAATCAATCTATTTCATACATCACGTGGGTCACAGCATAAGATAACAAATGAATGGCTAGAAGAAAACCATCAACTTCTAGAGTTAAACTGTCTGATTTTTCAGGCAGAATTTATAAGTATTATTTCCAACCATACGGAAAGATCAGATCTCACACACGGTTTTCATATTTGTACGTGTGTCCGCGTGTGAATGTGGGTGGATGTACACGAGCGTGGAAGTAGCAAATGTACATTTTTTTAATATTATTTTTGAAATACACTACCTAGGGTTTGAATGAGACGTGTTTGATTTTTATTTTTTATTTATTTTCGGGCCTCGTATTGATGGAGAGAGAGGCTTCTATTCTTGTATTCTTGTTTCTGTTGGTTTGGGTTGCAAGCAATCCCATGATCTCAGCTTCTACGCCCCTTTCTCTATGTATTTTAATGCATTAAAGTAAAGAGAAGCTTGCCCAACCGACACGCACGTCTACACATGCACCTCTACACGTGGCCATAAGTACCAACTGTCACGCTATATGTGACATCCGAGCCGTGTATCAGATGGGCCTCGCCACGTGATTGTCTTATTTAAAATTAATCATGCAATCACAACAATATTGGGAAATGTTTCTCCATCGTTATCCACACGCGTGGCCCACATCTAAACAGTTGGACACCTGAACTAATCCCACACACTAGATGGCTCGTTGGCAACGTGCACAAGTGAATCTTGTCTTAGCAGTTTTTGGAGGAGGTTTGGCTAGTGGTCGGTGCTATGTCGACCCACCATGATGCATGTGTTTTATCCACGCCGTCCATCCATTTTGAAAGATAATTTTAGGGCTTGATCCCAAAATTGAGGTAGATCGAAATCTCAGGTTGACAACACCATGGGGAAAAAGTATTGATTGATTGTCCACCGTTAAAAACCTCCTAGGGCCCACTGTAATGGTTATTTGACATCTAACCTGTTGATTAGGTCATACATACTTGGATGAAGGCAAAAAATATATATCAGCTTCATCTAAAAATTGTGTGGCCCCCAAGAAGTTTTTAATGGTGGCCGTTCAATTAACACTGTGCAGTCAACTTCAGATTTAGATCAACCCCATTTTTGGGCTGATATCATAAAATGATTTGGAAGATTGGATGGACGGCATGGATGAAACACATACATCATGGTGGGGCCCACAAAGCACGACCCTTAGACATCGGCTAGTGGCAGTGTTAGCAGCCAATTCGTTTCCGCAGTTTTTGGCCAGGACATTTATAATGTGTGGTCCATATGATACACTGCTAGGATGTCTTGCACGCATGATAGGAAGGCACGTGTGGCAACGTATGGATGCGGGTGTGGGCTTAGCAAAACTGACGGAGGAGCTATTTGATTCTATAGCTGACTTTATAGATGATTCGGATGCAAACGTATCTAACTCCGGGTTAGACGGTCCAAATAAAATAACCCACTTATAAAACTATGCTGATTTGATGATTTTAATCTTGATTATAAAAGTTTATTCCTCGAATTCCAACCGTTGATTAAGATATCAATTAATCGACTACTGAAGGTATTATTTCATTGTAAGTGTTGCTTTATAAATCATCTAAAGCGGGTCCACTGTCTGGACGGTCTAATCCGAGTGGTAGAAAAGACATATGTGAGTGACTGTGTATCATCCGTCAAAACTTGCAGAGCATCAAAGTTATTCTCAAACTCCGAGACGAAAGCTAGAATAGGAGTGGAAATAATAAATGAGGATAATTTAAAGGGTAAGTTTCTATTCTCGATTCTCGTATGCGTCTTTGCACGTGTTAGGGAAAAATGGCAGGCAGTCGCTCCCAAGTCCCACCACCTGAAGCTCCGGAATATAAAGTTCAATTACCAAAATACCCTCACCACGGTACACGAAATGAATTGGTCCAGGCCAGACTGGCCCATCAGCTAGATATGTGGTTCCAGGCTACTTAGCCAGCATTACGTATGTCTGGCCTGTCTAGGCTGTCATCCTGGCCCTTTTTGCTATCCAGTCTCAGGACCAATACCAGCCGTTCCATAGGTTAGTCGAACCAAGGGACCGCAAATTGGACGGTCAGTCTGTTTTTTACTCTTTAACGCCCATTTTTCATGAGTTTATTTGTATGGTTGTCGTAATTCAATGATCGTCGTTTTGTGAGTCACACGCAATCAACTGTCAATCTTCGGTCGACCCCACTAATCCAATGGTCTTTGTTAATCATGTATGGACCACTTGGACCCACGTATCAATTCAGACCTGATTGCAATATCCAACGTTGAGGTTTGCTTAGCCCACACTCGTGCGTGTAGAGCCATGGAAATCCCCATTCGTGGACACGTGCAATATAAGATCTAAGCTTTCCATTACGTTGGGAATAATGTTTATATCTTCTTCTTAAAAAATCAGATAATCTCACATCTCACACTTCAGGTGGGCCACAGGATACAAAGTAAACAGACAGTTAAATTTATTTATTTTTTCTACCCATTCAGTTGTTTTGATTTGTTGTGGCCCACGTGAGGTATGAAATGGCTTCTTTTTAATGGCTGAAGATTTAAACAGTATAGCTCACAAAATGGAAAGCTGAGATCTCACACATGCATCACATTTTGACACATACGCCCGCAAGTGGATGTGTAGGGCTCCCGCACGTGTGGAATTAGCAAACCTCTGCCAGTTTTCAATATCCCTCCACCTAGATGGCAGTGACAATTGCCACACGTGGCTGATGTGTCTGATGATCTGAAACATTTACCTGGTGTCCTACTGTGTGTTGGCCATTATCTGTAAGTTATACAGACAGGATCACTCTAGCAGTCACAGCAAGGGACTTGTTATCGATTAGCTCTGATGGGCCATCAATCAGACGGTTGGATTGTCTAGCCGGTGCAACGATTAGACCGTGGAAAATCCACAGTTGGTCCCCTCAAATAGATAGGCTTGATAATCAGATAGCCGCCTGTAGTTGCACGACCACTTTAGATACATAACATACGTACTCTCTTTCTTTCCTACATCGGCACGTGTTGGAAAACATATGTAGCAAATGAAAATGAGCGCATCATAACACAAGGCAATGCTCATCACACCGTTCTTGTGGGCCCCGCTCTGGATTTTACATTGCCTGAAGCTTTCTTGAATTGGAAGATCCTAACCCTCTAATGAAGGGCCTGAAATGGCAGTAGAAACAAGTATAGCAAATTATCCACATTCAGACTGGAAAGATCCATTGATTGGATGGTTAGGATTTTCCAAACAAAGAATGAAAGTGGGGCCCAGCAAGTAATGTTGGAGTTTTGTAATCAAACACTCCCCGTGTCCGCTACGTGTCCTTGCAACATTTTTGGTGCGCAGTTATGATGGATTTTTGTCGTCTTCGATTTTGTTTTCCTTAATGAACACTGACAGAGAAAAAGAACAGAAAAAAGGAAAATGATTTTAAAACAAGCTAAATACATACGAGGCAACGTATATTCCAATATTGTATTGCTTCTTTTTATATTCCCAAGTTCAGATAATTTTTCAATGATCCAAAAACGCTTAGATGATGGGCCCCACATCAGCTGGCAATAAAAAGGAGTTATCAAACATTAGAAGATCACAAAAGGATCTAAAAAACAACGTGAAAATGAGACTATTCACATTCGAAAGGAAAATCATTGATTTGTTTAGGGCCTGTTTGGCCAGGCGAATCCTATGGGATTAAGAGAGATGGGATGGATTTTAAGGTAATAATGGTGGTGTGAGTATATTGGTTTAAGATCCATGGGATTGCTATAACCCAGGACAAGTTCACTGGGTCTGTTTGGCGCGCCCTACATATATCGGGATTTTACCTTCCAACCAAGAGATGGGATCAATTTTAACGTAATGATGGTGATGTTAGTAGATTGTTTTAAGAGTATAATAAGTTGTAATTGGTGTAGACTATTTGGAAGCCGATTGCTACTGACGCTGCCAGCAGCAGGTAGCTACTGGATAGTGCTACGTGGACTGCAACATTACATGTGTTTTATTTAAACGGCCTATCTATTTTTTTTGATCATTTTATAATAGGGGACAAAAACGAAATAGATGTAGATCTTAAGTAGACTACACGATGAGAAAATATTGGTGACTAAACTGCAACTATTAAAAACTTAGTATGTCCCGCCATAATATTTATTTGCTATCAAACCTATGGACTAGGAAAGAAAGATGTGGACGAAGGAAAAAGACATTTATATCAATGCGGTGGAATGTATTCTAAGGCTGCCCAGGTAGGATTGCAATCCTGCCCACATGTACAGGCGCCAACGTGGAGTACGTGTGCAAGATCCACGCCGTTCGTACAACGAATACCACCTAGTACGTGACCCAACCCAAAAATCAAGTCGGTCATCTGATGTGGTGGGCCAATCTTGTATAAGAAAAGAGGGACAGTCAAAAGACATGATGGGTCCACCCGGTGAACAGCCTGGATCTCGTACACGTATTCCACACTTGCACACGTGCTGTACTTTTTCAAATTTCAATCATTTGAAGTATGCGACGCCTTTCATTCTGGGTTATTTTCGGCTACGTAACGTAAGAAAATTATGTTGGTTTTACCCCACGCCGAAGTCTCGGTGAAAAACTTAGAAGCTGCTTCTCCTCACTAACCCCACCTCAACGCGATCCCGAATTTACAAATGTACTCTTGAAGCGACGCCAACAGCCCGCTCCAAGAGAAGGGCATTAACGTCATTTGGAGGACTGCGGATACTTAAAGGGAGGGAAACGGAAGGTTGGAGTTCAAGTGTCACCTTCGTTTGCTGCGGACGCACGTGGGATGCTGATCCGTTTTAACTGCTTGACGGGGAAGTGAAGTCTGGCATTTCTTCTTTGGAGTTTAAGTCACGTGAGGCGGTTCGCACGTTTTTGGTAGTAACCTCAACCAACAAATAAATGACCTTGCCAATCCTACACGCACACTGTTGTGGTGCACACGTGCCATCTTGTTGTACATGTGTCATATCCAGGCGGGCAACATTCGTATTAAGATACTGCGCTGTTCGAAAAGATGGCCAACCGTCCATATTCAATGTAAATGATTGGCCCACCTGATGAACGGGCTAACCTGATTTTTTTGGGTCAGGATGCATTCAATGGTGGGCCCACCTGGTCATGGATCAAAGCTTGAAAGTCTAACAACTGGTCAATGTTGGCATGAGTGCCTGATTGTAGGTATGCGTGTCGAGATACTCGAGAGTCGAGACAGCGGGGGTGGACCGGAATCGTCTAGAACACCTGATTTGGGCGGCGCCGCATAAAACATCCAAGTTCTGTCGTGTTCGCCATGTTGTTACGTCAAATCTAATCCGTCTATCAGATTAGAATCATTATTTGGACTGCAAATCCTTCAGATAAGACCAAAAATTATATGGGACACGACAACGGAAACGATATTAAATTTCTATCATAACTGCTAAGTTCACACGGCGGTGTGGCCTTCATGAATTTTATATCAATCTGATTTTTGTATTCTCTTAATCATGGTATGTTACACCTGATTAACGGATTTGATGAAAGATAGACAACATTGTAGCCCCACACAAGCCTATGGTTGGCATCCCCTCCTTATTTTTCCATGTGGTGTCGTGAATTTTTTTATCTAGAATATAAATCTAGGATAGAACCTGATAGATGGAGTGGATTTTACATCTACGACGTGGTGGTCCCACGGACTTGGGTGTTTTACGCACGGCGTATACATGTGCTGTGGAGGATTCCAGTCCGCGGGGATCAGCAAAACTCATTTGCGAATGGTACGGTAGAGACGGAAGAACCAGAATACTGTTGAGCCATCTCTACTCCATACATGTGTGGATGGATTAGTTCTCGATCAGAACCATTCATCCAATGGGCCCTTTCAGGGGTGACCTACTAGTAAAAAACTACAACTATTATCTATCATAGCTTTCATATTTCTTCAATTTCAATAACGAATGTTAGACTGTTAACCATCCTAGTTTTCTACCGTCTCTTTGAAGGACGCTGATCAGATGTGCAGGATCATCCGAAATGATTTTATTTTGAACCACGTGCCACTCACATCAATGGAAACTAGACGGACGGTCTAGACTCCTGACTTGTGTAAAGCATGTAGATGGCTATGGCATTTCCCAATTTGTCCGGCCCGTTCTACCGTATCGCCAACGAGTATGGTATAGGCTGTCACTGGGCCGGGCCTGGGCACGTCTCGGCCCTAATTTTGACTGTTTCAGGCCGGGCCTATTCAAAATTCAGATTTTCAGTCTCAGCCCGGCCTATTGACACACATTGTATACTCCTTACTCTACGGAGGGTATGATGGACCGCAACGCACGGTCCAAATGTACTGACCAACACTCCAAAAATTTCATAACTGTTGGAAGAGTACCAGAATATCTCTTTATACTGAAATCTTAGGCAAACCGAACGGTCACTCTGCATCTCTCACAAGACCCACCTCAGTCCATGTGGAAATACACCTATGCGTGGGTTGATTATGGACCGTAGATGTTTGTTTTCGAACTGGTTGGTAATCTGTCGGTGTAACGCTTCTAACCAGCACGTGTGGTCTGCAGTTACACGGCGTTCAAGTACTTGTGGAGCAAAAGGGGAACAGATTGGCTACTCCCCCTGACACCAGCCCCGTAGCTGGTGGTCGGTGCTCTGTGGACCCCACCATGATGTACGTGTTTCATCCATTCCGTTAATCCATTTTTACAGATCATTTTATGTCTTTATACAGAAAATGATAGGGATATAAATTTTAGGTGGGCCACACCACAGAATAAAAATAATGAATAGATATTCACAATTAAAATCCTCCTAAGGCCCACTGTAATGTTTATTTGAAATCCAATCTGTTGGTTTGGTTATAAAGACCCAGATGAAGGGAAAAAATAAATATCAGCTTGATCCAAAACTTTTATGGCCCCAAAACGTTTTTAATGGTCAAAATTCATTCAACACTGTTTCCTGAAATGTGATCCACTTGAGATTGAGATATACTTCGTTTTTTTAATCATGTCATAAAATGATATATAAAAATAGATGGACAGCATGGATGACACACATACATCATGGTGGGCCCCACAGAGCACCGACCACCAGCCAATGGCTGGTGTCTGGGGGAGTAGCCAATCCGTTCCCGAGCAAAAGCACCGTATCATATGGACCGGCACTGCGGACGCGGATTGGCCGGTACTGCGACCAAAAGCTGCTGCGTTGGGAAGCTAGTTGCGGCACACTTGAGATATGAATCTCATTAACTAAAATGAGGTGGAGAAATGGATGGACGACCGGGATAAAACAAATACATCATGTAGGACCCACACAGCTTTCACATCAGCTGACTGGCTGGTGTACCCTAGGAAGTTTTTAATGGTGAATATTCGGTAGCAATCTTTATTATTATTATTATTACTACTACTACGACGAGGCGCATATACATTTCTAACGTACTGGGACCATAAGAACCAAACGAAGTTGAATAGTAAATGGACTGTAACTTTTGATTTGGGTATTATTACTGGACGCGCAATTTATCAATCCTTATTGTCAGGGGTAAGGGGTCATGTGGAGTGAACCGGCATATTAGCTCAAAAACATGCCTTACTAGTTCAGAAATAAAATTTTACAAAATTTATTATTTTTAGTAATTCTGATTTTTTATCATGTTTTCATATTTTTGGAGTTTTATGGTTTTTTATTTTCAGAAATTGGAATAATCATATTAGGATTCCTTTAGTAACATTTATCTAGATTTTTTATTATTTAACTAAATTTTATTTTAATTGAATTAGGACTCTTGATTAAAGTTAGAAATTTAGAACTTTTAGTAATTATGAATAAAGATTTATTTTTTATTTATTAGTAATATAATGGAGTAATTAAAGACAATTATACATTATTTAATTAAAAAATTATTTAATTTTGTTTATCTTTTTTTTTTTTTTCCTTATAGATACAAGAAAATATTGTTTTTATCAACGGAGGAAGACATTGCTCTTTCTCACCACCTCATTATGCTTTTCCCTGTGTGGTTTACTTGAGATTTGGATTTGCTTCATTTTTGGATTTGTTCTCTAAAATGAGTTAGTAAAAATGAATTGACAAAGCCATAAAAAAGGACATATTATGATTGAGCCCATACAGCTTTGACACCAGCTAGTTAGCTGGTGTTGGGGATCGCTGGCAAAGCTGCGCCCCTTTCCGGATGTTAACGGTCCACACCAAGCCTAGGAGTCCATATCTCTCTCTAGTGGGATTTGACATAAAAGTCCACCCAGTGTGTGACATCCAACACATTCAATAGATTCTGTCACCATAGTACCAAAATTAGCCATATTAACTTACCAAGTGGACTACACCTATATTGTGCTATTTATCAATAACTAGACATTATTTTCTATGTTATGGCCCACATGTTGTGTAGATATGGCTGATTTTTGTACTAAGATGATCCTCTCGTGGTGGAGCCCACCTATTGGAATGATTGGATCGCATACGCACTCAAGATGTTTGAAGCTATTCCTGAGGTAGACCGTAACTTGTGGGCAAACTGGTTGGACTTGAGACACTCTCTCTCTCTCTTAAGACCTCTTCGTAAGGTAGGTAGATAATGGTTTGAACTCTAGTAAGATTCTCTATGAATAAAGAAATCAAAAATAAATAAATAAAAAATCATACTCCTTGAACTGATATTCTTAAAACTAAAAATAAAAAAACTCCCAAGTGGATAGAGGTGGGCATCGAGCCGAGTCGAGTGGAGGTGAGCCAAGCTTGGCTTGGCTTGTCCATGATGTACTCGAGTTCGAGCTTGAGCTCGAGCTTGGCCTTGAGCTTAACATTGAAGTTTGGCTTATTTGCCAAAGTTGTCAAGTCGAGTTCGAGTCGAGCTAGTGGTTCGAGTCGAGTCGAGCTCGAGCTTGTTGGGTGAGAGAGTAATGGATTCTGTTCTTGATCCCCATCAATTGATGAAAAATTCAAAAATCTTAAGAGAATCAAAGCAAAATTCGATGAAAAAACCAAACAAAGCTTCGAATTGGATGAGGAAACCTGTAAGAAAAGATCTGTTCTTGATCTTCTTCCACCAGTAGAAATCCAAGTACTAGAAAAGAAACAGAGCAGAACACATATCAGAAATTCAAGTAAAGAGCTCTAACCAATCAGATCGTTGGATTTCCTTGAAGCTCTAACAAATCTGAGAAGAACCCATATCGAATTTCTTAGATTTCTCGCCTAAGAAGTAGATTTCAAGATATTGAAATCATATTATTATGGAGCTGAAATGAAAACTGGTGGTGGTGGTCGAGGCGGGCGTACGGCTAACAGTAGGCAAAGAAAGAGAAGAAAGGGAAAGGGAAGGAGGTGCGTGCGGTCAGAGAGAGACTCTAGGGTTTGTTTTTTATTTTTTTATTTTTAAATTTAAACTTAAAACTTATATATACATATATATATATATATATATATATATATATATATATATATATATATATATATATATTCATTAATCGAGCCGAGTCGAGCTTGAGTTCGAGCTTCAAGTCGAATCGAGTTCAAGTCGAGTAGAGTTGAAATGCCCCCCGGTCAAATTTGACTTGAACTCAACTCGAGCTTCAAATAATTAGCTTGGCTCGGCTCGAATCAGCCATTTAAGCCGAGTCAATCCAAGCTGACTCGAGCAGAGTCGAACGAGCTTTTCAAGCTAGCTTGACTCGTGAACAGCCCTACAAGTGGAGTCACTCCTCTCTTGTCATCTCTTATTCTATTTTCTATCCATCCACATCATATAGCTGGACCGTCCATTTGGTCCAGTCCACTCTTCACATTCTTCATAGGTTTATTTTTTTTTTGAAAAGGTAAAAATCATACTGATCGAATGTTTCAAATCCAGTGATCAGTGGCATGCAAAAATGGATGTGCAAGATCATTCCTGAGAGATAGGCCATGCTAATTCACAGATGCTTAGGACCATTCAATTGCTGAGATTTTTACAAGAGGGATCGGACCTAATGAACGGTTCGGATTAGTTGATCTATCTTTGATATCTCTGATTCTCTCTTCAAATAAGAGCATGAATTTTTCTCATTTTTAACCGTCCAATTCATGCCTATCGATCCAATAGTTTTATTAACAAACACGCGTAATTCTTGTTTTATGGTACATCTAAACTGGGACCCATAATTTCAGACAGTTTAATTTGAATTGCGGGTATGCTACGTGTGCAATCCATAAGTAATTTCTAAGTAATTTCCAAGTGCATGTGTATCGTCTACCATTCTCCGCCACTGTATCAAAGTTTTCCTCATTTATTTATTCCCCTTAGGTTCTATTTGGGCGGTGGGATTAGAAGGGATTAAGTGGGATGGGATTCAAAAAACATAATTATTACCCATGGCAGGGATTGTCCCCTGTTGCCATGGGATAAGATTAATGCCCTGCTTTGTTGATAATACAGCAGTACATTGAATGGATATACCACCATCATTTAAAATTACTGAGAATAACACACATGTGTTATATCTAAACTGTTCATTTGTTTTGTAACCTCATTTTATGGCATGGGCCTAAAAATGAGGTAGATCCAAAACTTATGTGGCCCCAAAGAAGTTTTTAATGGTAAGTATTCAATCCCCGTTGCTTTCTATGGTGGGGTCCACTTGAGCATTAGATTTATCTGATTTTTTGGCCCATGCTCTAAAATAATCTCGATAAATGGGTGGACGGTGTGGATATAGCCCACACATCATGGTGAGACTTACAATAACTTGCTAACATTGAGTAAAATTGGTACGGAACCCAATGCAATTCTATTTAATGTAATCCCAAGCTTTTCCATTCTACCCAAACATGGAGTGGAATTGGCACAGGATCAGATGAATCCCATCCCACCTCATCCCTTCTGATCCCACCGACCAAACAGACCCTGAGGAGTGTGGTGGGGACGCGGATTAGCCACCGACAGGTTTGAGTAGCGAGATTGGCCACTGAAGTGACGTCACCCAGTACGGTGAGCCCCACTATTATGTATGTGTTGTATCCACACCGTCTATCAATTTGGAGAGATCATTTTAGGAAATGATTCAAAGAACGAGTTAGTTCCAAAGTTCAAGTGTACCACACGATAGAAAACCTTGGGGATTGAACGCATACCATTAAAAACTTCTTAGGGGCCACAGAAGTTTTCGATCAAGCTTATATTTGTTTTGTATTTTTTTGTAATTTTTTGTTTTTCATTTTTCCGTGTATGTCTTAACTTATTAAAAGGTTGGATCCGAAATAAACATTATGATGGCCCTAGTAAGGTTTCAATGGTGCGCATCACTGTCCCTACTATTTTCTGTGGTGAGTCCTACGAGAGCTTTGGATCTGCTTCATTCTTTGTTTCATCCCCTAAAATGATCTTTCCAAAATGATGGACGGTGCGGATACAATACTTACATCATGGTGTGTCCACAAACTTGGTGACGTCACTTCATTAGCGAATCTCGCTAAAGAACCTCGTCCAGCGCGTTGGTAAACATGTAGCATGGACCTCGGCATCGACACCAGCTGTTGGACGATTGTATCCGGTATTCGCCCATAAGGGCAATATAGACCGTCAAACAGCTCATGGTGGGACCATGTTTGGGTGGATCAATCAGCCAGATCAACAACTCAGGTGAGTCACACCAGGGGGAACATTGGGTACTGTGTGTGGGCCCACTTTGGTGTGTTTCTTTCATCAAAGCCGTTCATCTGGCGTGATTCATGAAGGCAGACTGACCCAAAATTGAGATGGGCATTAACTATAGATATTTTAAGTGCAATTTTACATTGTTCTTGTTCATACGGCCCATTTGTACCGGGCTGATCATTTGTACGTAGAGATTGAATTCCGCACATACAACATGGTGGGCCCCACTGAGCCTATTCATATCATTTCAATGATGTACATGTCCTGGTGTTGTAAACTTCAAAGGTACCAGACACATGTATGCATTGAAGGCAGTTTAGTCATTTTTCTCATCAAGTCGTGTTGCATGTGCATGTGCATGTGCATGCCCCTCATTTCTTTGTAATGGAGAGATCATGCACTCCCTCTTTATAATACCGAGTTTTCTCAAGTCAACATTGCATCAGATGCCGTGTTTTTGGAATATAGAGGTCCATGAATTTCGTGGACATTTATTGTGAAGAGCTGGACGTGGGCCATTGTGGGGTCCACTTGTTCGACCCCAAGAGGGTGGTCCCACGTGACTTTTGTGGCAGTACTGGAGCATCTTGGTGTTATTCCTTTCTCCAGAAGGATTCATGGCCGTTCATTTTTAATAGACTCCTACCAACGTCCAATTTCAATTAATTAGGATTCCTTATTCCTCTAGAACTCTTCTACACTTTTGGGGCAATCAATAGTGGTGGGACCTATCTCTCTAACTCAAAATAAGAAAGAGTTACCAAAGGGAATAAGGCATAAACTCTTGTCTCTATCCCATCATATGCTACTTTATCTTCTTATTAAAATAGAAAATCTCTTATTTTTAAAAATTGTGAGAGAAGGTAGTTGTCCACAAACGCATATCCATTGGCTCAGATCTAATGATTTGAACAGCTGATCGTGTACCGTATGCTATTTTGACTATAGTTTCTTCTCTGATTTGTAGAAGAGTAAGCAGGCTGCTGGAGAGACCTTCAGTTTTGTTTTGAAGGTCCGTCGTTTTAGACCATGTTGATCCTTCGTTATCACACTAAACCAAAAAGAGAGACCTTCTTCCGGAAATATAGAAAAGAAAAACCCTTCTTATGTATGTTTGGAGAGATAAGAAGAGAAAGAAAGAGAAAAGTTATGCCTTTTTCATTAATGTCCCACAATAATCAAGATTGATCTTATCCAATGTCTATCATGTAGACCATTGAATGTAAGGGGCTTGTTATGAAGCCGCCACCTCATTTTGAGTAATTAGAAGCTTTGTTAATTTCATATCCCTATTATAGTTTAGCTAGTGTCAGGGGACCGCGGAAGCACACAGAGATGAATCAAGTGCAAAGTATTCCAATTGCACAATTAAGCCCAGTCATAAAGACTTCAAATTTAATGTGAAAAAAATCCTTACGAAAAAATGCACTATAAAAGTAAAAAAATTACAAAAGATGGAGATTATCAAGTTCAAACAAGCCTCGAATCACACAAGCTACACCTTTAAAATTATATAAATGAATTAGAAAGCTCTCTAATATCTAATCTTCTCAAATTACACTCATATATATAACCTCTATGAGATTCACAATCGAAATAGGACGCAATTTTGAATAACTTTGCGTAATCGGTCAATGACACCTTGGATGTCACTTCGATGGCATTGAACACCCTTTGATGGCATCGACCTGCCGTCGACAAACCTGTTTATTTATATATTTAAAACATTAATCAACATATAAGATTATTTTTTCTTCAATAGATCAAAAGATTAACTAGATGCCTTACACTTAAAACTCAAGGCCTCAACTCAGTCTAAGCCTAACCCTAAAAAAGCCTTAAAAAGTTGGTTAGCCTAAGCTTGATTTGGTCTAACCTAACTCGGAAAAAAATAAAAAAATAAAAAAATCATATTTCTCAGTCGAATGTTCCTAATCTATCTACTAATCCAGTGGATGACACTTGAAAAAAGTAATATGAACATTATAAGAACTAAACTAATGGTAGGGATTAGAATGGCATATTTGTGCGATATAACAAATGTACATATAAAGTTAGGTCAGGTCCAGCTAGCCGCTGAAAAATGATCAGATCGTGCATTCGCATCCCAATCCTGGCCCTCGGTCCAAGCAAGTAGGCCGGGTCCGACTTCTCTGGTTGTGTGGGCTACCCGATCCATTGCCACCCTTAATCTATTGTATATGGATTTCCGTTAATCGTTGATAACATATACAAGTTTCATCTTCTTTGATATAGTCACACTACCATGGACCTAAGTACCTCAATGGGGTAACTGATCCAAACCACTCCACTTAAACGGGTCTGTTTAAACCAGACCCGGTGATAAACGGGTCAGTGTCCACGTCGGAGAAGGGAACAAATCAAATTGTTGCTGGTGGTTACTTTTCTTCATTGAGAGCTGAAATATGAGACTATTACAATAAGAAAAAAGAAAGCATTGAGAGTGTTGTCTCCCTTCATTTTATTGACTCTGGATCCACACGCCTCAGAATAGAATTAGGGTTGTGGGACCCTGTCAGAGACACCTGGCAGGTGCGGCCGAGGATCTAGACCGTCCATCTGATGGATTCTATTCAAGAACGCCCCTGGATTGTAAATCACACCGAACAAACTATCCAATCCATAGGAACGGTGCCCTTGAAATTGACAGTAGACGAAAATTGATTATGGCCAACTTTCCAAAGTAAAATCTGATGGCTAGGATTATCCACGTGGAAATTTTTTAGCCGTACAAGCAGATTGCGTTCACCACCACCATGATGTATGGGTTATGTCCACACCATCCATCCATTTTGCCATATCATTTTAATACATGAGCCCAAAAATAAAAGGGATCCGAACATCAATTGAACAACGCTCCAGTTTGGATTGAAGGCCTACTACCCAAAATTTCAAACTGATGAAACTTGTGTTTTCCATTCATCCACGTCTGTATTACCTTAAGTGGACCGTAGGAAAGTTTCAATGGTCGGCGTCATCGTGCCCACTGCTTTCCGTGGTGGTGTGGTCCACTTGAGGTTTGGATTTGCTTCATATGAGGTTTTGCCTTAAGATGATCCCACAAAATGAATGAACGGTGTGGATATAACACATACATCATGGTGGAGCCATAGAACTTTGCCACGTCAACACACCACTAATGTGTGGTGTGTGGCACGCCACGCAATCCGCTTCCGTAGCCAAGTGGGCCACAATCACATTATGCATTATTTTATTGCATAGATAACTCTAAATTTCAAAGGAGTTGCTTTCAAGATGATTGAATTTAAGATTCTAGTTATGTGGATCAAGTTGCATAAAAGTCAACATAGGGAGCAATGTACGTTAGAAAACGCAATTATATATGAACCAGAGCTTTGCTCAGCCCACGCGCGTGTAATTTGGCTTATGCACACGCCAGTATATATGCCAAAGTCGCACAAAATGAAATATCCAAACCAACTATCATGTGGACCTCACCGTCTGGGTACAACAACAACTAGATGAAGGTGGTCCTCTTTGTATTCCTACTAGAAAGTGGACGGGTTAGTCACATTGTTTTCAGCTAATCGTGGCCCACCTGACTAGTATACCGACCTGATTATTGGGATAGAGTTCATAAACAGTTCTAAACTTCTGATGGATGGCTTGGATGTTGCACCTGTCTACTAAGATGGGACATACGGTAGCTTGTGCCTTAGCTGACTTGTAGACGCGTATGAGCTTAGCAAAGCTCTCCGAGGAAATAGGCAGCAGTTCCCAGGTGTGAAAATAAGATACAAAGAAGCTTCGGAGAATGGGAGATCTGTTTGGCACGAAGTAAAGATTCCTTGTGTGTCATGTACACGCGTACACGCCACACATGTAGCAGCATCGCATACGGATCTAGATAAAGTCCATTCATCAAATGAGTGCCACTATATATCTATATGCCCTAGGTCAAGAAACAGGTTGGTCCATCAATCCATTGGGCCATAAGTTTACGAACAAACGTGTGGCTGAGATGAACTTGGCCAGAATTTTCTAAGCCGTCGACCTGCCTCTAATATGAAGGCACATCT
The DNA here is from genome assembly GCF_029962835.1 of Magnolia sinica. NCBI lineage: Eukaryota > Viridiplantae > Streptophyta > Magnoliopsida > Magnoliales > Magnoliaceae > Magnolia > Magnolia sinica. The sequence goes on from NC_080575.1 coordinate 108,239,558, forward strand.
GGTCAGTATGCGTTTGCACAATTTAATCAAATACGATGCCATGTGTTGATGAGTGCCTTTATTTGGTTAGTGTATGTGATTAAGATAATGGGGGGTCAGTACTCAATTTAAGTTTCAATACCTCTCAACCACCAGCCACTAAGGGCGTGTTTGGCTGGACCGATCCCATAGGATTTGGTGGGATGGAATGGTTTTTAAGGTAATAATGGTAGTGTCGATATTTGTCAGTTGATCCCATGGGTTTGGGATAGCCCACGGGATATCCAGCAGGTATTTGGATGGTCACAAATGAATGGGTTTGCATCTCCACTGCTTCTCATGGTGTGCCCCACTCATCGCTTTATAGCTGTCTCAAAACAACTTCATGGTTAAATGAAGGCAGGTGAAAATGATGGAGGGAGTAGATATCTTATTTATATCTTGGTGGGCCCTACAAATGGGTGAAAACTTATATCTCGAGATTGGTGGCATCCATGTGCTGTTTATGAGGGTGCGTGGAATGGTTTTTATCCCACCGTTCCAAACAGAAAATGGAATGGGATGTAAACGGTATAACCCATGGGATCCCTCTTAATCCCATATCCAGCACCCGGCCAAACACACCCTAAAAGCATTTCAGAAGATGAGGTCGAATGGATCTATGGATTCATTTTGTCTCGTGTTAAAGACTTTTCTTTTATAAGGATGAGGATTAGTCATTTCAAATGGTCTATTTTATCTTGGTGTAAAAGATTTTTTTTCCACCAATCATAGCAAACTTCATATTTGTTATGAACCGATATTTAAAACTGAAAAATAAAATATGTTAGATTTTACTGATGTGTATATAGAGTTCAGTACCATAAGTATATAAACAAAATAAAATAGAGAAAAAAAATGAAAGATAAATACTTATGACTGCCTATTACAAATATTTATACTACTCTTTAAGTATACTGTAGCAATATCACTGGACAGTGATTATTTAAAGCTAACATAAACTCCAGTTTGATAAAAGCAGAGAAACTAAAAATAAATATAAAGCTAACATGAACTCCAGCTAGATAGAAGTAGAAAAACTAAAAACTAAGATAAAGTGTTGCACTGTTTAGATAGATTCTGTTTGGTAAGACTATAGCTTGCGGCAAAACTTCTGTTAGGTTTTGTTGGTGGTACAAGATCAATCCTCAGTGATTATGGCGGCGTTCAATTATTCTTTGATCATCTTAGCCTAGACAGAAAGATCTCTAGAGGACCGAAACCGTGATTACATAGATTCATGGACTTATAGGATTAGTCTCATTGAACTCGGATCGATTATGATCCATTTCTATAATCTTCATCATTGTCGCAAGGGCACTAATAGTTTATGAAAAGATGTTTCATTTTAAAAGAGTTGTTTGAGATGGCCTTGCTTTACCGGACATATACAGATTTGTGATAAAATCTCGACCGTACATGACACCGAATGATATGGCATGTATAGAATATTATCGATGCCCAAATTCGTCCATCATTAAATGCGTAGGTCAACACAGCGTCATCTCATTTATCCTTATAGCTGCGACGAAAATGGGTGTAGGCGGTACGCAAGTATTTTTCAGGTGGAACGGATGGATGACTCGTATATTCCGCCTGCCTTCCTGTGCCGTGCATGCCTTGTACACATGCGTGTTTAGCAAAGCACTAGGTTCTCTCTTTGAAATTTAGCCGCAACGAGTACGACTACCCAAGTCATGCGTCCGTTTGTGGATAGATGGAGGATAGATCAAAGATCACACACTAGATTTGGTGGGCAACATGTTATTGGAGAAATGGACGGTCGAAAACAGAAAGCTAAATGGGCTAGCCGGCACTGATGCCCAATCTCAGCAACTGATAAATTTGGGCCCTTGAGGAACCTCACAGGCCCACGCTCTCCACCACGGAAATGTGCAATTTGGCGGGCATATAACTCAAATCAAACCGTCCCAAGTACTGGGCCTATTCTCATTAACTTACTAAACCAAATGTTACACCCAGATAAAAGTTCTAATACAGCTGATTGGACATCTAATGAACGGTTTAGATGAAAGTAGGAGTTCAACAAACCAGTATCTATTAGTCGGTGACTAGAATCGTTCAATCAATCTTCTGGGTCCTACTGGAGATGTGACATTCCCCACAACACTTGACTATATTAGAGGAGGTTCTGAACCCTTTGATCGGAGGCCCACAAATAGAGTTTGAAGAGAAAAATACAAAAGATTTGGTGGCTAAACCTTCCGAGATTTTTTGGGTCTTCCGCCATCTTTGAACGGCCCCATAATGACATCATGTAACATCAACTAGCCACGGGCCCCACTTGCATGAAACAGGTGCATTATGACATCCAGTTTAGTCCGTGTGTAGCCCCACATAGGGCCCACATGCATCGCCAGATCACCACGTGCAAAGACCGTTGGATCCCAAACAACTTTCAGATCCTACCACAACCAACCATCGTCTGGATGCAAAACGTTGATGGATAGATAATAAACAGGGAGCCTGTGCACTGAAATCCACCAATCGATACGTTGATGGATAGATCATAAACAGGGAGCCTGTGCACTGAAATCCACCAATCGATGGTTGGGATCACCTGTTAGGTTTGATTATGCTCTGATCCAAACATCTTTTACTAAGAAGCAGGACGGTTGAGATCATCCAAAACCATCGCACATTGGCCTCACATGATGACGCATGCTTGATATATAAAGAGTCACATGTGCAAAACAAGAAATAAGACTAGGATGGTGTGGTCCAATTCTCTTCGATTGGACGGCTGGGAGCTGAATAATCTCGTCCCGTACCATTAGTACTTCTCTACTGAACCAAGGTCAGGCTTTTCAAACAACAAAAAGAAAGGAATTCCTGCCCTATTCTTCAAAGAAAATCTGTGTTTCGATGTACATGAGAAGGAATTCCATCCAATAACAACTAGAAACTAATCGGATGCCCTTTGATAGCAGCTTCTCGCTGCCAGTGGTAGCTTTTTTTGGTGGGTGTTACCGAACGCACCCGTACGATTGCAATTTGAATCCCAGACCTTCAACACTCAATACGAATGCTGGGGATTAAATCGCAATTCAAGTCAGCAGTGCAACCAAACGCACTACTTTGGATGTTCCATGATAGGAAATTTCTTAGGAATACTAGTATTTATTTCATTCAGAAGAATAAAGGGAAGATCTACAACATCAGTTTTGGCATTAGAAAGCCCATGTATTTTAGAAAAGAATCTGGGCTTATTTTACGTTATAACATATTCTACATATCCCTACTCACAATCTATTAATCTCCACCGTCCATGATCATCCCTTCTTCTCACTGACCAATACCACAATAGTATGGAAGAAGGTAATAAATGTCACCTCCATTTATTGTATTGGTCAGGCCCACTAGAAGAGAAAAAAGAAGAGGAGAAGATTACCGGCGAAGATAGCCTTCGCTTCAGCCGCTCATCAGAGCAACAGCAGCCTCTTGCACCAGAGGCTGGGTCGCGTGCACGGACGAATCAGCTTCCCGCTCCAATTCCTCCCGGCACCGCTTCGCTTCCCTCCCTTCTCCCATTCTCTTCACAAATGCCACGAACTGCCTCCAGTTGTCGGGCTGGAACAGGTTGGGGTTCATCCTCAAGTACGTGAATGCACACATCTCCCGGTCCTCCTTCCCATCCCCACCACCAATGCTCAGCGACGATGCACGTAGGATCTGGTCATGGGCAGTTTCGTCGTACCGAGGCAATGCATTCTCCCCTGCGAGCGGGACACCTGCCTCACACGTCGCGAGAGCCACCTGATGGACCAGTTTCTCCGGCGCGCACTGTGCATCCTGGGGCTGCTCGTGGTCCCGCATCTCAATACAGGTGAAGTTGAATACAGCACCATGGCGGGCCAGCATGCGTGCAATTGGGAGGTACCCATCACGCAGGCGGGTGTTGTAGTATCCAGCAGTGAGCTCAGGCGCATGAGAACGGGTGCCGTAGTGCCAGTGAATGCCTGCTACCTTCACTGATATCTTGACACCGGAGCCTTGGAAGATCGACACCGCTGAAGAAAGGATTCGCTCCCCATGTTCGAGTAGCATTTGGGAGTACCAGGTGAGGAAGAACTCACCATAGGTGCTGTTCCAACCACCGTCGCGGCAGAAGAAGGAGGTATCCTCAGGCCAATTGTTGTAGCTACCCGCGTCGGTCGGACCTCCATTTCCCCATTCCGGCTTGCCTATGGCTTCAGCAGCAGCTTTCAAGCTACTGAGCATGTACTGCATCACATGCCCACAGCAACATCAGTACTTAACAGTCAGAGCAAGATCAAATAAGCTACAAGAACCATTGAGCTTCTCTTGCATGTGTATGTATGTATATATACCTTGTCATGGCATTGGAAAGCTCCAATGCCAGGGAATTTCCATGTCCCGTTCAGCTCTGGATATGAAGGATATCTAAGCTCACCAGCTGGGCCCATTCCTACTTGAATTTCCTGCGCACAAGAACCCAACCACATTAGCTTGTGAGATCAAACAGGGAGAGGTACCAACCATACAATGGCAGAAACTACTGTTACAGAAGGCTAAGGATCATGTGTATAAAGCACATTTACCCTTCAATACTACATAGATGCATTGTTGATCCAGACCCCATTAAGCAGGGCTGACCTGAAGTCCACTTCCTCCCGGCTTTGAACCATTAGGACTGGGCTTGCAGGCAGGGCTTATTTCAAATGGATTTTGCTTGATCTCGGCTCGGCCCATTGACAGCCCTACTGTGAACCACATTATCGGGCCCAGCAGCATCTTGGCTAGCAAATTCCCACGGGCTATGGGCTGTAGCCAGTCTGTCGAGACATAGCCTGATTTTTTCTTTTTTCGTTCTTTCTATTTATTTTTTTTCTTTTATTCTTTTTTCATTCTTTTTTCTGGGCCCTGATGAATAAACTACCGTGGCTGTAATATGATCCCAGGAGAACCTTTTCTTTATCTGGCCCAAGTAATCAGCCCACAGGCCTCTCCTCTCTAGGCATTTTGAACAGATCTGGGTCAGTGATTGTCGCCCTAGCCGAAGGCCCGAATGGGTTCACTGCCAGAGGGCCAACTCGTGAGGAACCAGGCCCAAATCCAGCACAAGCCTAGATGTGCAGGAATCGCTGGGTCCATTTGCAGCCCACTGCAAGGAAAAATGAGGCCCCAGTCCAGTCCGCAAACATGTTAAGCTCATTAAGCCAGGCCGGAGCCTGAAAGCAGCCCATATTCAGGCCCTCCCAGCCTGAATCCAAACCAAATTCAACCATGTACAGATAAATAATCATAACAATAATAATAATACAGTGACAGTAGCAATATCATATTAATAATTCAACAAAACATATGCAGGCAATTGGGCTAGGTGAGGTTAATGGGCTCTAGCATGCTAGGTCTAAAGGCAGCCGAATTAACAGTAAGGCCCAAATTTGGGGTCCAGACTCAATCTGTGGATCTAAAACTCCTAGCCCATACCCAACCAGCTTACAGGGGTTGTAGCAATTAGAATCTTTCAAGAACATACCACTTCCACTAGGCCACTTACCTCCCTGGAATCTTAAAAAGGGAAATCTGTTACAGGGAAAACAGATATTCTGTCTGTGTGTTTGGTACCAAAAAGCTATTCCAAGAATACAGTTTTTGTGCTTGGGATGGGAATCTATTCTAAGAATCCAGTTTATGTGTTTATTCCAATTTCGGTTTCTCCATTTTTGGTTTTTATCAATGTTACTATACTTAGGAAAGAGTTGCTAGTAAAGAAGAGGCTTTTTATGTTTTTCAACCCATCCTGCAACCCAGCTCAAAGATCATCACAATCATCTAAGCCTTCTCCCAATTAATTGGGGTTGGCTACCTTAATCCATTTCCAACATTCCACTCTATTGAGGGCTAAAACTTCCATCAGATCATAGGTCATCAAGTCTTTTCTTATAGCTCATCTTAAAGATGAAAATCATATAAGGAATTTTGGGGATTGAATTTCCATTTCCACCCTATCCGACGGTGACACAGACACAAATTCAGCCCCTCGTTAATGGAACCAAATGTTGCGACCCATCATAAGGGAATTATAAAAGAGTTAAATTTTGAAAATTAGATTCCCATTTAAATTCATTTCCAATACTTTCTCATGACCCAAATACAAATTCAGCCCTGCACCAATGGAATCCATTTAGATTCCAAGAGTCAAACGAACAGTGATAAAATGCACTAATCAAACGGTGAATCTAATCTTCCCTTTTAAGGATTGCAAAATTGCATTTTTTGCATGGTGGCCCATCACTTGGACGAGTCCAAGTACTTAACAAACAATTAGATAATAACTTACCACAATGGTATCGCCCAGAAGGTATGCCTGCGTATATAAATCATACTAGTGGATGAAATAACTTACCACAATGGTATCGCCCAGAAGGTGTTTGAAATTATCCCTGAAAGCACGCATGAAGTCACCGTAGCACTGGACTGGGGTTCGACCCTTGAGCACAGGGAGAGTGTCACAGCCGAGGGACACGTACTCGTAGTTTCTCCTTCCCCATTGGTCCGTGTATGCAAGATCCGGATCCCGGTCGATCTCTTCCACCGCCCATTTTGGTAGGGGGATACTGCACACACCACAGCGCAAATCGGGCGTCAACATAAACACTTGCTAACGTGAACCTGTCTCTCTAGATACGCGCTACAGATACTGAATTTCTATTAGAATTTCCAAGTTAAACACGTGAACTCAAACGTACGGACCGGATCCGAGACTTTGGGTCCCTGCACGTGCCCGTTCAGATCCAGAGCCCCCCATTTTTAAAATTCTGGAAGTGGGGCACGTGGTTGGGCAATCCAGACCATCGGTTTGTTGTCCCATTGTGGAATGGTCCATGTACTAAAATCACGATCCCATCGATTAATATTTGGACTTCTTTCAGTTCAACACGGAACTTTTTTTTTTCAAATACCCACAAATCTAACGGCTAAGATTATACTTTCTAGCAGAATATTCATGGGGCATAGTCCATCCGCGGTCGGATGCGACAGAACAACGATCTGGATTACATAACCATGGGGCCATTGTCGGAACACTCACGTACCGCAGGTTCGCTCATCAAACTTCAAAATTTATTTATTATTATTATTATTTTTAAAAAAAGCGCAAATACCCCTTATTCAGTTGAAAATTTACTAAATTACTTAAAGATAGAGAGAGAGAGAGAGAGAGAGAGAGAGAGAGAGAGAGACTGAAAAAACGACTAGTAGAAGGAGATTCATTTCAAAAGCATGTCCGTCAATAGCTATTAAGCCGAAGGGCATTTTTGTCATCATAGGCAAGATTTTACCCATTTTTAAGTCTGTGCAAATTTATCGTCTGATTTTAGATAATAGAAAATTAGAGGTGAGAAAGAGACAGCGTAGATTTCAAAAAAAAAAAAAAGGAGGCGCAAGATAAGAGGGAGTAGGCTATCGTACGCACGTGACAGAATCACCGACGTTGCCGCCGCACTGGTGGAAGGACATGACCGCTTGCACCTTGAGGCCGTGCTTCTTACACATCTCCATAAGCTCCGCGTAACCACCCCAATTGTAGGTCCCTGGTGCTTCCCTTTCCACCAATCCCCACCACACGTCCATCATCACCCCTTCCACCCCAGCGCTCTTTAGCGCCTGCAGGCTTGCGTTCATCGCCTTCCTTCTGTTTACCGTATTCCCCATCGTCACGCTGTCCAGCGGCAGCATCACGTAAACCGGCACCCCCTTCCTTTTAACCTGCGCACCCCCCTCCCTGTACTCCCTGAGCACCCCGTCCAACATCTCCTCCGCAGGCATCACATCGGCAGCGAAAGCCTGACAAGCCACTGACAAATCCGGCCGGATCCCGCCGAGCACCGGCGACGGCGTACGGCAGGGGCTCACCGGCGGAGAAAGCGCGTCGACGTCTGAGCCTCCTTTGATCCGGCAGCGAAGGTTCGGTGTCTGGGATTTCCACAGGGCGACGGTCGTTGAGTCGCCGGAGACGCTGCCTGGTTCCGACGTGGGTAGCGGTGTCCCACAGAGAGATCCGATCTGGTGAGAAAGGCCCAAAGCCATATCCATTAAAAACTTAAAATGGACGGTCGTGATCAAGAGAGGGAGAGAGAACTTTTTTCTTCTTCTTTTGTTGGTGCAGAGAAAGAAAAGGACGATCGTTTGGATGGTGAAGAGCAAAAGAGAGCACGGAGCTTTTCATTTTTATAGGATAGGATAAAAGCTGTTTTTTTTAATCTTTATTTTTATATATCTGCTTCTGGCGTGCAAATTATTGACACGTGTCCCTCTGCTACGTGTCGGCAACTGGACGATCTAGAGGACTTGCGGCCGCGATTTCGGCCTTTTTCTCGGATGGACGGCGAAAGATATGCCGTGGCATGAAGACAGCCTATCCCGGGGGAAGCGGATTCGGTGCAGCCCCTACCATCGGGTCAGGTGCATATATTTTAAATCCACGCCGTCCATCGGTTTTTTCATATCATTTTAGGGCATGATCCTCTAAATTGAAGAACATTCAAATCTCAGATGGACCATATTATAGGAAACAGTGGCGATTAAACGCCCTACCATTAAAACCTTCTGATGGCCCACCTTAACTTTCGTAATTCTTATTTGCCATCCGACCTATTGAGAAATTTTTGTGGCGTATTAATAGTCAATCACCACTGTTTCCTTGTTATGGCTACGTGAGAATTGGATCTGCTTTTTTTTTTTTTGGCTCATGCAATAAAATATTCTCTAAAATCGGATGGACGGCTGGATATATAATATATCCATCATGGTGGGCCCTACGGTAAGGGTCGCACCGTTATGCGGTAGGCCGGGGCCGCACCTAATCCGCTCTGGCGTTGTTTTACAGCTCCGTCCATCCAATAAGAACTGCCCACGTAATGAACGACACGTGTCGAGACCTTTGGAGAGGACTCGAATTGTGGAGTGCGGCGCTCATCACCCATTACCGTGGCGTGGAGACTCTATGAGCCCTATCGTGATTAACGTATTTTATCCACTCCGTCCGAAATTTAAATGTACAAAAATTTCAAGTGGTCCACACCACTGGTAACAGTAGAAATTGCCGTTGAAAACTACTCGGGGCTACAGAAGTTTTCGATGGAGCTTATTTTTTATTTTTTATTTTTTTTCTTCATCAGGCCTGCATAATATTATTGATAGATGGGATGACAACTAATAGTTACCCTGTGCCCTAGGAAAGTTTCAACGGTGGAAGTCACTATCGCACTTTTTTCCATGGCGTTTTAGCTATAGATATATTTCTAAGTTTTACCTTATCCCTTAAAATGAGCTGAAAAAAACGGATGAACGGAGTGGATAAAACGTATATATCACGGTCGGAACCACAAAGTCGTCACACCGCGGTAAAAGGTGGGTCTCACCCCCACGATCCGCGTCCAAGCTTTGGGGTGAGGTATGGTGTCGCTTCTCTTTGTATTGGAGCCCAGAGCAATCGAATTAAGTGCAGCCATCTGCACGGATGATGATCTGTTAGGAGTAGTCTGGCAACGTGGATTGGAGGAGATTGGAGGGAGGTTTTCAATTCCCTAATCGTGTGGTGGCATAACGGAGGTGAGGTCTCAAATCGAGGGGGTTTCCAATCCCCTGCTTGAGAGGGTTTGCAATCCCGGTGGGAGCTTGGATTAACCTTAAAAACATTTCAATTGTTGCAGGTATAGCATGTGTGTCATTATATACTATCATTCTATTGAGTACATGGCTCACTAATGATGATCAGTATTGTCCAAACGTTATTCAAATAAATCAGCATCATTCAAACATTGTCCATATAAATCAACTATTAAAAATCATTGATTAGTCTCTCAAAACATAATCTTATGCTTGTGGCTCATCCAAAACTTAGAATTTCATCATTTTCGAGCAAATCATATATTTTAGTAGGCTTATTACAACTATTATTTCAAAAATTACATATCTAACTAATTAAAGATATTAAAGTTATTTATTAATTAAATTTAAATTACTATGAATGTGTTACGTATAAGTACTTTAGGGTTAAAGTTGATTCACACTCCATCACACCAAACACAGTGGGAGGACTGCGAAATCCCCGGGGGTTTCTAATCCTGGGGTTCCGATTAGGGGCTTACAAATCCATGCTCCCAAACAGGCCCTTAATCCGAGAAGCAAATCGCGACCATCCAAATTAAGGAGCTTTATTTGTATGGCAATCTATTGGAAATGCAAAGTTATCCGACAATCATAACCGTTCAGATTTAACACTGTGTTTTTAAAGTTTACCATTTTGTTACTGCCGTCGGTTTGAAGGGCAGACATGGACGTCCAAGGTCATCCGAAACTCGTGTGATATTTTAAAAGCAAAGTCCATTGACTCCTCACCGACATACGGATACGTGCCACGTGTATAGGAACATAGCCGCTACTACGCGATTGCACCAGCTGTTTCTGGTAACTTTCCCGTGCTAACTTTCTAGTGGCTGGGCTTTCTCTCCGCCCACGTGAGGGGGCCAGAAATATTTTTCGTGAATGGATATAACACGTGGCAGTCACGCAGAAGATGTTATCGGTTCATTGGCTGTCGCAGCCACGACGAGAAGTATCGCGAAGCGGATTGCCAGCAGCACCCGGATCCGGGAATATCCTCGAGCACACGTGGCCCAACTTCCGCGGGCCCATCGTGATGTATGTGTTTTGGGACGTGGGATCCACCGTGGACATACGTGTCTTATCCACGCGTCCATCTGAATCCGGATCATCTGTTTGCCTAGAGCAGGACTTTTCTACTTTTTGTATCGTCATTGGTCCATGGAGTCAGCAATGACGGTGTAACAATCACGATGTTCCTGCTTGACGCAAATAGGGGATCCGTATTCTTCATTTTTAAGGCCGGGGCCTAAGGGTCTGTTCGGGAGCATTGATTTGGATCCTTTGGATTTGAAATTCTCCTATTGTTTTTGGCACCCAGAATTGGGAATCAACTTTAATCCAAAAGTAGTCATGAGTTGTATGTTTACCTGGAGTTTGAATTTAATTACTAAATCAACTTTAATATTTTTAATTATAGACATACGTAGTGTTTGACACAATAGTTATAATAAACTTGCTAAAATATATGTTTTGCGCAACAATGATGAAATTTCAAGTCTTAGACGGGTCATTGGTAAAAAATCATGTCCGAGTGACTAACCAATGATTCTAACCGTTGATCTACATGGACAATGTTTGGATGGTGTGGATTAACATATTAAAGTAATTAATAGTGATGCCATTGATAATTTAATTATTTTTGGATATCATTAGTGGGTCATGCGCCCAATAGAATAATAGTATGGTGGCACATATGTTACATATGCATTGAAATAAGTTTAAGTGTAATCCAAGCTATCATCTTAGATTTCAAACCCCTCTTTGAGGGGACTTGAAACCCCCAATTAATTTATGCTGCGAAACAACCAGAGATCTTAAATCCCCTCTTTGTTTGACAGTGTAAAGTAGATGGGACTTTCAAATTACCTCTAAAGAGGAGGTTTCAAATCCCCTTAAAAGCTTGGATTATATATGAAATCATTTCAAGAGTTGCAAGTGTGACATGTGTGTCACTAAACTATTAATCTATTGGACACATGACCACTAATGATATTCTATAATAATTGATTTATCGATTGCATTACTATAATTGCTTTAATACGATAATCAACATCGTCTAAACATTGTCCATGTAAATCAACGGCTAAAAATTATTGGTCATTGATCTTGCGCTAGTGGCCCATCTGAGACTTGGAAATTCATCATTTTCAGGGCAAAATACATGTTTCAACAGACAGTTGAATTCACATTATTTCTTATGATGTGGTCCACCTTGATGTATATGTCTTAAAACATATGAATAACATGGATAAGACATATACATCAAGGTGGACCATGCAAAGTTTACTCACTGCATTAAAAGTCTGCTCCATTCGAGACATGACTTCCATCGATCATTGGTTGTGGGCCCACATGATGTATATGCATTACATCCTGTGGTTCATTTATTTTGATACCTCGAAGGCCCCTAAAATTAAGCAAATCCAAATCTAACAAGTTTTCGTGGGCCATAGGAATGTTATATGCCACCCAGCCAGTTGATAAGGTCACAGAGACCAGGATGAAGGGACCACACAGATATCAGCTGGATCCAAAACTTTTTGTGGCCCATGAAAAGTTTTTAATGGCCATTCACCTTGTGGTGTGGTCCACTTAAGATTTGGATTTACTTCATTTTTTGAATCATGCCTTAAAATGAAATATGAAAAGAGATGGACGGCATGAATGTATGATATATATATAACAATGGACCCCACAGTTAGGATCCACCATAATCAGGGATTTTATCAATGCCACCGTAGTTTTTTATTTTATTTTATTTTAATTTTTATTTTGGGCTCTTGTCCCCACATAGTGTGAAAATGGATGTACTGGATTAATTTCTCACAAGCATGAAGGACTCCATTTGGCTAGTGACTCCAACACTAGCCAGTTAGCTATTCTCAGGGTCTTTGTGCCTTACCCTGATTTATCTGTTTGATATAAGAAACTAGGTATATCCAAATCTCAGATGGACCATATCACAGGAAACATTGAGGATCAAACGCCTACTATTGAAACATGGAAGTGATGAATTAAGTTGATATTTGTGTTTTCCCTTTATCTAAGTTGTTGTGACCAAATTAATAGGTAAGATGGCAAATAAAGATTACAATGGGCCATGGACATTCAGTCAACACTATTTTAGTGTAATGTGGTCCACTTGAGACTTAGATCTACATCATTTTTGAGCTGATACCCTAAAGTGAGCTGCAAACTAGAAGTACAGCACAAATAAAACAGATACATCATAGTGGGGCTCACAGAGCTTTGACAACAGCTAACATGCTATGGTCACTGGCCAAGCCTTGTACCTTCCCAGGCTCCACCTTGATGTTTATATGTCATCCAAACAGTTTATAGAGTCATTTTGAGATGAGGTCATGAAAACATGAAAACTTAGCCTAATATGAAACTTTTGTGACAACATAAATGTTTCACTGTGGTCATTAAATCCCTACTTTTTCTTCTTGTGCAACCCACACGTTTTCCTCCTTGAGGCTCACTTGAGTTTTATATCTATCTTCTTCTGTTTGCATGTCTTAAAATGAGCTTACAAAATGGATGGATGGGTGAATTTATCACAAACATTATGGCAAGCTCCACCTGGCATTCCAGCTCGTGAACTTCATGCTAAACTTTGGCTGGAAGTCGGCGTTCCTCCGTGTGTGGTGGGTGGTGCCATGACGTGTGGTGAGACATGATTGGTGAGTTTTGTTTGCCAGCAGATTAAGCGCAATCCGAAAATGTGTTAGTCAAGGTTACTCTTACCTTACAGCTGACGTTGATGATGTGTTGAATATCCACACATGAAAATCAAATACAAGCCCTCGTTTCACACATGCAACCTTGTTTGATTGAATTGGCAGCAACAAGATCTAACATGACATCTATTTATCTTTCAACATATTCATAAAGCCACACAAACATGAACGAGATGCAAATTCCACTTTAATCCGAAACTTTTGTGCCACCTAAGAAGTTTAAAACCAATTGAATTCACATTATTTATTATGATGTGGTCCACTTGAGGTTATGCTTAAATTTTAGAGTCATGCCACATAATGAGTTGATAAAACATATGAACAGCATGGATAAGACATATACATCAAGGTGGGCCATGCAAAGTTTACTTGCCACATTAAAAGTCTGCTCCCTTCGATACACGACTTCCGTCGATCATTGGTTGTTGGGCCCACATGATGTATGTGCATTACATCCCATGGTCCATCTATTTTAATACCTTGAAGGCTCCTAAAATTAAGCAAATCCAAATCTAAAGTGGACTGCACCATCGGAAATCCTAGTGATTGAATACCCACCACTAACAAGTTTCCGTGGGCCATCGGAATGTTTATATGCCACCCAGCCGGTTGATAAGGTCACAGAGACCAGGATGAAGGGACCACACATATATCAGCTAGATCCAAAACTTTTTGTGGCCCATGAGAAGTTTTTAATGGCCATTCACCTTGTGGTGTGGTCCACTTAAGATTTGGATCTGCTTCATTTTTTAAATCATGCTTAAAATGAAATGTGAAAAGAGATGGACGGCATGGATGTATGATACATATATCACATGGACCCCACAGTTAGGATCTACAATATTCAGGGATTTCATCGTTGCCACCCTAGTTTTGGATTTTATTTTATTTTGAGATCGTGTCCTGACATGGTGTGAAAATGGATGTACTGGATGAATTTCTCACAAGCATGACAGTGGCCCCACCCGGCTTTAGAAAGGACACCGTTTGGCTAATGACTCAAGGTCTTTGGGCCTCACCATGATGTATCTGTTTCATCACGCTGTCCATACATTTTCCCCGCTCATTTTAAGGCGCGGTTTATATAAGAAATGAGGTAGATCCAAATCTCATATGGACCATATCACAGGAAACATTGAGGATTAAATGCTTACTATTGAAATATTTTGAGGGCCATGGAAGTTTTGAATTGATTAAGTTGATATTTGTGTTTTTCCTTTATCTATTTTTTTGTGACCAAATTAATAAGTTAGATGGCAAATAAAGATTACAATAGGCCATAGACATTTAGTCAAACACTATTTTACTGTAACGTGGTCCACTTGAGACTTACATCTGCCTCATTTTTGGGCTCATACTCTAAAATGAGCTGACAAATTAGAAGGACAGTGCGGATAAAATAGACACATCATAGTAGGACTCACAGAGCTTTCATACCAGCTGACATGTTAGGGCCACTGGCCAAGCTTTGTACCTTCCTAGGCTCCACCTTGATGTTTATATGTCATCTAAACAGTTTATAAAGTCATTTTGAGATGAGGTGAAAACAAGAAAAACTTAGTTAGTATGAAACTTTTGTGACAACATAAATGCTTCAACGTGGTTATTATATCCCCACTTTTATCTCTAGAGTAATCCCTCACTTTTTAATATCATGGGCTCACTTGAGTTTTGTATCCACCTTGTTTTGATGGCATCTCTTAAAATGAGCTTGCAAAAATGGATGGGTGGGTGAATTTATCACAAACATCACGGTAAGTTCCACCTCACGTTCCAGCACATGAACTTCAGCTAAACTTCCGCAGGAAATCCGCGTTCCTCCGTGTGTGGTGCCATGACGTGTGGTGAGACATGATTGGTGAGTTTTGTTTGCGAGCGGATTAAGTGTTATCGAAAATTCGCTGGTGGAGGTTACCCTTACCTTACGGCTGACGTTGATTATGTGTTTAATATATATCCACACCGTTCCGTTTTCCATCTCATTTTAGCTCTTGGTCCCAAAAATTAAGCACATCAAAATCTCATGTGAACCCCACTACAGGAAATGATATTGATTGAATACTTAGCATTAAAAACTTCCAAAGACCCACCATAAGCATATCTGTAGTGTTTGTTTGTCATCCAACGCATTGATACTTAAGGTCAATTAAACATGGACGAAGGGAATATACAAAGATAAGCTTGATCAAAAACTTTTGTGGCCCACAACAAGCTTTTAATTATCATTTACCACTTTTTCTAGTGGTTTGAACCGCCGAAGGCTTGGACCTGCTGCTTAGTTTTTGGTATAACCTCTCAGCTTGAGCTGAAAAAAAAATGGACGGTAAGGATAACACTCAATAAAGTGTTATCCAGGGAACACCTAATCTGCTCCTGTTTTGCAGGGCTCCTGCTTTTTTGGATGCGGATTTCCATCCAAGCCTTTCCCGCAACTTCGTGTGACGTGAAGTTAGTTGGGCCGACCGTGATGGTTGTAAGGATTCTAATCGGTTTATCCATTTAATTTGTTGGATAATGTATGGCACAAAAATAAGAGAAATTTACAACTGTACGACCCATTTATGGCCAATTTACATTTTTAAGCCCACTTCTTTTTACCTCGCGAAAATAATCCCCATACTTACACTTACGGATGGCTTGCCAAAGGTCGAAAATGCCCCTGCTTTTTCAAAAATGTGATTTCTAAAAGCTAGATTGTCTATGGCTACAGATTATAATAGTAGCCCTTACTTTTTTGATGTCCCTGAATACGTATCGAAGGTATTTTGATATGATCAAAAAAAGTCCAGAACTGTCCAACGAGTTTGTCTGTCTAAAAACTTGCAATTTTTTATGCACTCAAAGAGTGAATGATATGTACTGAAGGTATTATCCTATAGCTACGGATTATAACCGTAGCCATAGCTGTAGTTTGTGGCAATTTTACAATTTATTTTTAAAAATTTTTTTTTTTTTTTTACATGGAGAACTTTATTCTACCTGCAATTTTCTCTAATGCATATTTATAAAAATATGTATATGTAAGCATATAAAAAAAATTTCTCTTTTTTTTTTTTTTTCATTTCTTTCTTTATTTATTTAACAAAAATATCTTCTAAACCAAAATTAGTTACTTGCCGTACCCTATATGATTTTGGGGTAGGAGAAGCTACTTTAGCCAACCAACCTATTTGTTTTCCAAGATTCCATCAGGTCAATGGTCTAAAATCCATTTCATTCACTTCGCGGTCAATTTCATTCATTTTATTTACTTCACGATCAATTCCATGCATTTCACGATCAATCCCGGCGTTTCCCCTTCACTTCACGGTCAATTCCATGCATTTTATTGTCAATTCCCTTCACTTCACGGTCAATTCCGTGCATTTCACGATCAATAACATGCATTTCACGGTCAATTCCAACGATTCCCCTTCACTTCACGGTCAATTCCATGCATTTCATGGTCAATTCTCTTTACTTCTTGGTCAATTCAATGCATTTCACAGTCAATTCCCTTCATTTCATAGTCAATTCTATGCATTTCAGGATCAATTTCGGCGATTCCCCTTCACTTCATATTCAATTCTCTTTACTTCACGGTCAATTCCCTTCATTTCACGGTCAATTCCAGCGATTCCCCTTCATTTCACGGTCAATTCCGGCAATTCCCCTTCACTTCACGGTCAATTCCATGCATTTCACGGTCAATTCCCTTCACTTCACAGTCAATTCCATGCATTTCACCGTCAATTTCCTTAATTTCATGGTCAATTCCATGTATTTCATGGTCAATTTTGGCAATTCCCCTTCACTTTACGGTCAATTCCATGCATCTTACGGTCAATTCCCTTTACTTCACGGTCAATTTAATGCATTTCACAGTCAATTCCCTTCGTTTCACGGTCAATTCCATGCATTTCACGATCAATTCTACCGATTCCCCTTCACTTCACGGTCAATTCCATGCATTTTACGGTCAATTCCCTTTACTTCACAATCATTTTAATGCATTTCACGATCAATTCCCTTCATTTCACGGTCATTTCCATGCATTTCACAGTCAATTCCGGCGATTCCCCTTCACTTCACGGTCAATTTCATGCATTTCACGGTCAATTCTCTTTACTTCACGGTCATTTCAATGCATTTCACGGTCAATTCCCTTTACTTCACGGTTATTTCAATGCATTTCATGGTCAATTCGCTTCACTTCACAGTCATTTCCATGCGTTTTACGGTCAATTCGCTTCACTTCACGGTCATTCAATGCATTTCACGGTCATTTCACTTCACTTCACGGTTAATTCCATGCATTTCACGGTCAATTCCCTTTACTTCACGATCAATTCAATGCATTTTATGGTCAATTCCCTTCACTTTACGGTCATTTCAATGCATTTCAAGGTCAATTCTGACGATTTCCCTTCACTTCACGGTCAATTTCATACATTTCATGGTCAATTCCCTTTACTTCACGGTCAATTCAATGCATTTCAGTGTCAATTCTCTTTACTTCATGGTCATTTCAATGCATTTCACGGTCAATAGCTTCACTTCAATTCCGTACCCCCATGGAATGGGAAGAGGATTGTGTACTGAGTAACTTTAGCATGCGTACATAGTAAACTCTATGAGGTTCACTCTGATTTATGTAATTTATCCCCTCCGTCCGTCCATTTTGCCATATAATTTTAGTACTTGACCCAAAAAATGAAGCATATCCAACTCTTAAATAGACCACACCATAGGAAATAGTGTGAATTGAGTGTTTACTATTGAAAAATTCTCAGGGCCACAGAAGTTTTGGACAAGCTTATATTTGTGTTTTCCCTTCATCCATATTTCCATGATCTTATGAATAGGTTGGATGATAAGTAAACATCAATGTGGGGTGCAGAGAGGTTTCAATGGTGGAAATCATTATTGCCACTGTTTCCTGTGGTATGCTCCACTTGAGCTTTGGATATGATTAAATTTTGGAAGGAACCCTTTAAATGATATTAAAAAACGAATGGACGGCATGGATAAGCTACACACACTCACGGTGGGCCCAACTGAGTTTACTCAGTATGATAACAGCATACTGACTAACTTAGCAAGCAATCCGATTTCCATGAATAGGCATTCAACCTAACTACTTTTCCACATGCTTCGCATGGGCATTTATGGAATTGCACGTGGCCCAGCCAAATCTAGATGGCTACCTAACTCAATGTTTTCGGCGTCCCCAGTAGATTCCCACGTGTTCCATCCACGCTGTCAATTAGCTAATTTAAGGTATGGATCAGCCCCATTTCGCTGAAGTACCTACCCAGCCTCCTGATTTTAAACATGCTTTGTATGGCTTATTTTTTAAGAGTGCATGTGCGCCAACCAAATCTCACCGCATGGGGCTTAATCAAACTTGATATATTCCCAACTTCTAAATATGTTACCGTGTGCTGTTCATCCCTTTCAGCGTGAGCCAGAAAATGAGCATCTTGAAAGCTCAAGTGGGCCACGCTACATGAAAGAGTAGGGATGATGAAATTCCATGTTGAAACCTTCTTAGGACTACCATGATATTTATTTGTCATCTAACATGTTAATAAAATCATATAGGCAAAAGTTTTTGATGATGACCATTCAATCCTCATTGGGTCGTGTGATATTTGTGTTTTCCTTTTATCTAATTTTTTGTGACCAAATTAATAAGTCAGATGGCAAATAAAGATTACAATAGGCCTTAGACATTCAGTCAACACTATTTTACTGTAACGTGGTCCACTTGAGACTTACATCTGCCTCATTTTTGGGCTCATGCCCTAAAATGAGCTGACAAATTAGAAGGACAGTGTGGATAAAATAGACACATCATAGTGGGACTCACAGAGCTTTCATACCAGCTAACATGTTAGGGTCACTGGCCAAGCCTTGTACCTTCCTAGGCTCCACCTTGATGTTTATATGTCATCCAAACAGTTTATAAAGTCATTTTGAGATGAGGTGAAAACAAGAAAAACTTAGTCTGGTATGAAACTTTTGTGATAACATAAATGCTTCAACGTGGTTATCATATCCCCACTTTTTCCTCTCGACCAATCCCCCACTTTTTAATATCATGGGCTCACTTGAGTTTTGTATCCACCTTATTTTGATGGCATCTCTTAAAATGAGCTTGCAAAAATGGATGGGTGGGTGAATTTATCACAAACATCACGGTAAGTTCCACCTCATGTTGCACATGAACTTTAGCTAAACTTTCGCAGGAAATCTGCGTTCCTCCGTGTGTGGTGCCATGATGTGTGGTGAGACATGATTGGTGAGTTTGGTTTGCGAGCGGATTAAGTGTTATCGAAAATTCGCTGGTGGAGGTTACCCTCACCTTACGGCTGACATTGATTATGTGTTTAATATATATCCACACCGTTCATCCGTTTTCCATCTCATTTTAGCTCTTGGTCCCAAAAATTAAGCACATCCAAATCTCATGTGAACCCAACTACAGGAAATGATATTGATTGAATACTTAGCATTAAAAACTTCCAAAGACCCACCATAAGTATATCTGTAGTGTTTATTTGTCATCCAACGCATTGATAAGGCCAATTAAACATGGATGAAGGAAATATACAAAGATAAGCCTGATCAAAAACTTTTGTGGCCCACAACAAGCTTTTAATTATCATTTACCACTTTTTCTAGTGGTTTGATCCACCGAAGTGATGTAGAGCGAGTCGTGGACAGTTACATGGCCAAGATGGATCAGATAGGCCTGGTCGACGACAGAAGTGATCTAGACCATCGAACCTTAAATTGGGCGTATCTTGCAATTCGGAATGCGTTTTCTGACGTAAAATATATGATTTTGGGGTAGAACGAGCTACTGAAGCCAACCAACCCGGCATAGCGTAGCCCGAAATTGCGAAAAACCCCTGGATCGACGGTTGTTTCCCTGTTTTAATTTCATTTTTACTATAAATAGTAAGTTTTAGTTTGATTATAACTCTTCATCCGTCGGACTTTAGGAGTTGCGCCCAACGTGAAAAGAGCTTAGAATAATTAGGACAACGGTTTGGTGAAGCCAAATAGGACACTTACTATTTTTGGCCGAAAACCTTGCACACTAGTAGACGTCACGACCGTCAATAAATAGTAAGTTTACTATTTATAGTAAGTCGTGGATTCTAAGAGTTTGAGTTGTAGTTTGATTCTAATTTCTTTCCCATTGCTTTGTACCCCTATTTAAAGGGTTGTGAACTCGTTGTTATGGAGCCATTAATCAATTTCGAATTTCTTAGAATTTATTTCTATTTTATGCTTTCTTTCCTCGTGGATTCGAGAAGTCTCTGTGAGGAGTCCAGAGAAGTTCCTTGGATTCGGAGTAGTTATCCTCATCATGTTCATCCTTGCGTCACGAAGGCTTGGACCTGCTGCTTAGTTTTTGATTTAACCTCTTAGCTTAAGCTGGAAAAAAATGGACGGTAAGGATAACACTCAATAAAGTGTTATCTGGGGAACACTTAATCTGCTCCTGTTTTGCAAGGCTAATGCTTTTTTGGATGTTGATTTCCATCCAAGCCTTTCCCACAACTTCGGACGGGAAGTTAGTTGGGCTGACCGGGCCGACCGTGATGGTTGTGAGAAATCTAATCGGTTTATCCATTTTGTTGGATGGCACAAAAATAAGAGAAATTTACAACTGTACGACCCATTTACATTTTTAAGCCCACTTCTTTTTACCTCGCGAGAATAATCCCCATACGTACGGATGACTTGCCAAAGGTCGAAAATGCCCCTGCTTTTTCAGGAATGTGATATCTGAAAGCTGGGTTTCCTATGGCTACAGATTATAATCGTAGCCCATGCTTTTTCGATATGTCCCTCGATATGTATCAAAGGTCTTTCGATATGATCGAAAAAAGTCCAGAACTGTCCAGCGAGTTTGCCTCAAAAATCTTGTATCATAAAAGTCGAGAACTATCCACCGAGTTTGCCTCAAAAATCTTGCAATTTTCGATACATTCAAAGGGTATTTGACATGCAACGAAGGTATTTTCCCATGGCTACGGATTAAAACCGTAGCCATAACTATAGTCTGTTGCAGTTAGTGCAATTTATTTATTTATTTTTTTTTACATGGAGAACTTTATTCTACCTATAATTTTCTCTAATACATATTTATATAAATATGTATATATAAGCATATAAAAAAAATTTCTCTCTCTATTTTATTTTTTTCATTTCTTCCTTTATTCATTTAATAAGAATATCTTCTAAACTAAAATTAGTTACTTGACGTACCCTATATGATTTTGGGGTAGGAGAAGCTACTTTAGTCAACCAACCTAGTTATTTTCCAAGATTCCACTAGGTCGATGGTCGAAAATTCATTTCATTCACTTCGCAGTTAATTTCATTCATTTCATTTACTTCGCGATCAATTCCATGCATTTCACGGTCAATCCCAGCGATTCCCCTTCACTTCACGATCAATTCCCTTCACTTCACGGTCAATTCCGTGCATTTCATGGTCAATTCCGACGATTCCCCTTCACTTCACGGTCAATTCCATGCATTTCACGGTCAATTCCCTTTACTTCATGGTCAATTCAATGCATTTCACGGTCAATTCCCTTTATTTCACAGTCAATTTCATGCATGTCACGATCAATTCCGGCGATTCCCCTTCACTTCACATTCAATTTTCTTTACTTCACGGTCAATTCCCTTCCTTTCACGGTCAATTCCATGCATTTCACAGTCAATTCCCTTTACTTCACGGTCAATTCAATGCATTTCACGGTCAATTCTCTTCACTTCACAGTCAATTCCGTGCATTTCACGGTTAATTCCCTTAAGTTCACGGTCAATTCCATGCATTTCACGGTCAATTCCGGCGATTCCCCTTCACTTCACAGTCAATTTCATGCATTTTATGGTCAATTCCCTTTACTTCACGATCAATTCAATGCATTTCACGGTCAATTCCATGTATTTCACGATCAATTCCGGCGATTCCCCTTCACTTCACGGTCAATTCCATGCATTTCACGGTCAATTCCCTTTACTTCACGATCAATTTAATGCATTTCACGTCAATTCCCTTCACTTCACGGTCATTTCCATGCATTTCATGGTCAATTCCGGCGATTCCCCTTCACTTCACGGTCAATTCCATATATTTCACGGTCAATTCCATTTACTTCACGGTCAATTCAATGCATTTCACGGTCAATTCTCTTTACTTCATGGTCATTTCAATGCATTTCACAGTCAATTCCCTTTACTTTACGGTCATTTCAATGCATTTCACGGTTAATTTGCTTCACTTCACGGTCATTTCCATGCATTTCACGGTCAATTTGCTTCACTTCACGGTCATTCCATGCATTTCACGGTCAATTCGCTTTACTTCACGGTCAATTCCATGCATTTCATGGTCAATTCCCTTTACTTCACGGTCAATTTAATGCATTTCATGGTCAATTCCCTTCACTTCACGGTCATTTCAATGCATTTCACGGTCAATTCTGGTGATTCCCCTTCACTTCACCGTCAATTCCATGCATTTCACGGTCAATACCCTTTACTTCATAGTCATTTCAATGCATTTCACGCTCAATTCGCTTCACTTCACGGTCAATTCCGTAGCCCTATGGAATAGGAAGCGGATTATGTACTGAGTAACTTTCGTACGCGTACATAGTAAACCCTGTGAGGTTCACCCTGATTTATGTAATTTATTCCATCTGTCCATCCATTTTACTATATAATTTTAGTGCTTGATCCAAAAAATGAAGCATATCCAATGCTTAAATAAACCACACCACACCAAACAGTGTGAATTGAATGTCTATTATTGAAAAATTCTCGAGGCCACTGATGTTTTGGACAAGCTTATATTTGTGTTTTCCCTTCATCCATATTTCCATGGACCGTGAAATGCATGGAAATGGCCGTGAAGTGAAGAGAATTTACTGTGAAGTCCTTAGAAATGGCCGTGAAGTGCAGTGAATTGAACATGAAGTGCATCGAAATGACCGTGAACGTAAACGAAATTGCCGGATATGACCGTGAGATGCATGGAAATGGCCGTGAAGTGAAGAAAATTGATCTGAAATGCTTGAAAATGGCCGTGAAGTGAAGTGAATTGACCGTGAAGTGTGTCGAAATGACCGTGAATCTAAACGGAATTCTGGATATGATCGTGAAATGCATGGAAATGGCCGTGAAGTGAAGAGAATTGACCGTGAAGTCCTTGGAAATGGTCGTGAAGTGAAGTGAATTGATCGTGAAGTGCGTCCAAATGACTGTGAATGTAAACAAAATTGCCTGATATGACTGTGAAATGCATGGAAATGGCCGTGAAGTGAAGAGAATTGCTCATGAAATGCTTGGAAATGACCATGAAGTGAAGGGAATTGACCGTAAAATGCATGGAAATGACCGTGAATCAAAACAGAATCGCCGGGATTGACCTTGAAATGCATGGAAATGACCATGAAGTGTAGGAAAATGACCCAAAATCATATATGGTACGTCAAGTAACTAATTTTGGTTTAGAAGATATTCTTGATAAATCAAAAAAGAAAGAAATGAAAAAAAGCGAGAAATTTTTTTTATGTGCTTATATATACATAGTTATATAAATATGTATTAGAGAAAAATGTAGGCAGAATAAAGTTCTCCATGTAAACAAATAAATAAATAAAT
Organism: Magnolia sinica; assembly: GCF_029962835.1. Classification (NCBI taxonomy): domain Eukaryota; kingdom Viridiplantae; phylum Streptophyta; class Magnoliopsida; order Magnoliales; family Magnoliaceae; genus Magnolia; species Magnolia sinica. Next base: position 108,263,653 of record NC_080575.1, read on the forward strand.
TTTTTTTTTAAAAAAAAGAAGAAAGTGCATAGAGCGTGGGGTCACTAAGGTTCTAGCTACGGTTATAAGCCGTAGCTATTAACATGGTTGACCCCCTTGTCAACCCTAACTCGCTGGGTTTTTTTTTTCTCTTCCCAGTTGTAATCCCCACCGCTTTTTGTGGGTCACATTATGAGGTATGTGTTATATCCAAACCGTCCATCTATTTGGCGAACTCGTATTAAGTCTTGGGACGAAGAATAAGATAGATCTAGCTATCAAGAGGACCACACTATAAAAGGCAGTGTAGGATTGGACGTCTACCATTGAAACCCTTTTAGGGGTCAAGAAGTTTTGGATCATTATGAAAGTTGTTTTCCTCCTCATCCAGGTCTTTGTGACCTTATGAATAGATTGGATGGAAAATAAATTTTATGGTGGGCCCTACAAAAGTTTCAACAGTGAAAATCAATTTTCTGCTGCTCTTTGTGGTGTGGTCCAGTTGATTTTTGGATATGATTTTTTTTTTATTTGGATAATGCTCCGAAATGATTTCGAAATATGGGTGAACGTTGTGGATATAATAAATACATATCTATGGGGCCCATGTAACGTTAATCTCTTTTGAACCGTTCGTACAACTTGAGTTCGAGGAGAGCCAGTGCTCGTCTTCGAGCACCGGCCTATCCGCTTGAAGGAAAAAGCAGGGGGCATTTTCGACCTTTGGGAAGGCGTCCGTACATCTGGGGCTTATTCTTGGAAGGTAAAATGAGGTGGGCTTCGCCTCGGAAATGGGCCATAAATGGGTCGTACAGTCGGAAATTTCTCGTTTGTTTTCCATCCGTTCATTTTTCTGTCATGTCATATGGCACACTTGATTTCTTGATATGCTTCTTTTTTAAGACTCGTACCTGAAACGATCTAAGGGTGAAGTTGATGGATGAAGCAGAAATAACACCGGCAACATGGTGGGCCCTTGAAAATTAGGTTGTGAGTATTTACGGGAAATTAGTCACGTCTCATCAAAACAAATGTAGTCTTTGACAATTGTTTATTCAGGGCAGAGAGGTGGCACAGACAAATCACTGTTTGGGGATAGTGATAAACAATTTAAAATGAAATAAAGGTAATGATCCTTTCTACCCTAGGTTACGGTTTCTGTCTTTGGGATACCACAACTCTCTACGAAGATGGGGTTTCTTTGTTTTGGGATACAACAACTCTCTATGAAGATGGGTGGCCAGTATCATGTGCACACTCAATTGAAACCTTTAAAGTGTGGATTATTGTTACTGATTTGCCGACAAAGGAAGAAGAAAGAATGGAGGGATTAAAAAGAAAAAGAAAAAGAAAGAGTGATTAGGTGGAAAAACATTCATTGTCATGAAAAATGAAAATGGCAGGAGTTTCTTGAGAGAAGGTGGCTTGCTAAGCGAGCGAACCTGGGATACATGGCACTGGCTTGTTGACGACTAGTGAGGTGCCATAACTTTTAAGAGAGAAAAATAAATAAAAGGTTTCTCATGTATTAATTCTGACATCCAATGTATAAATACATGTGGTCATGTACATACATGATTATAGTTATCATCGTTGTCTTGTAAGGCATACAATACTAGCACGCCAATCATTATCAGGTTTTGAGAAAAGACCCTAATTTAATAATTTTTAGATGACTTTACATAACTTGTAGAAACTCATTTTTATATACATCAAATTCCAAATGAAAGCTTCGTTTCCCATTAACGTTTATTTGGGTAGAAATAAAATTAGATAATGCAACTAATGTACATTGACAAAAGACATTTGCACTTATTTTACATTTTAAATGGCAATTTTAAAGGGAAAATGACAAGCATTTTCAGCATTTTTCTTTAGCAAACAAATAGGCACAAAGGGTTTGCTTTCCCTACACTGATGTCTTACCTCTCACTTATGTCGCCTTTTTTGCTTTCCCTTCTATTCTCTAGTTTACATTCAATCTAAACAAATTCTTAATAACAACAAGAGAAGATTAATCACCTCCACTTAAAAACGAAATTTATATTGCAATTGATGATCATTACAAATATCCTAAAATAATAGGCCTTGTGGCCATTATACTTAGGGGTGCACACGAGTCAGTTCGATCCAGTCCTGGGGCGAAACCAGAGCCAGACCATTACTAATGGTTCTAGGATAATCGGAACTGGAACTGGACCGTTAGCATCCTAGAACCGAACCAGAATCGGACTGTTAAAACTGGTTTGGTTCCATGGTTCTATGTGAGGACCAATGAGAGAGAAAGGTCCGACGAGAGATAGAGAGAGAGAGAGAGAGAGAGAGAGAGAGAGAGAACCGGAGAGAGAGAGAGAGAGAGGACCAGCGAGAGATAGAGAGGGCAGCCGCAGCAGGGTTGGGCAGTTAGCATGAATTGGGGTTAGGGGATTAGGTTTTTTTGTTTTAAATGTAGGTTCGGTTCCACAATTCGGATCCACGGGTCGGATCTACGAATCAGTTCACGGTACGATTCGGTTCAGTTCTACATACTCCCAAATTGAGAACCAAACCGATGTAATCGGTTCATTGATTTTTGGAACTGGAATCAGAACCGGTGCACTCTAGAATCGGACCAAACCGGACCGTATGGTCGGTTCCGGTCCTGCTCTACCGGTTCGATGTGCACCCCTAATTATACCCATAGTGGGATGACATTTGAGTAATGTTAGGACTAACTAGATAATACCAAGTAAGGTTGTTAATATGGAGGGGAAAAAAATTGTTGTGAGAGGATGAGGGAGTAAGGGAATAGATTGATTAATCCCTTCTAATGAGAAATGGAAATTGACGGGTGAGTTAGACAATTGTGACTTTAAGTGATCCCAGAAGCTCTAAACAAGGGGCTGGAAGAAAATGTCTAGATTGCCCTATTATGATTAACCAATATAACAATCAAAACATACCTAAATCTTAATGATTTATATTGCCAGCACAAAAATAACACATTAAAAGGAAGAATTGAATGAATTCAAACTTCAGTTTTCATGTTAAAATATTGGAACATGTGACCAAAATTGCAGCTCATGTGTATTAATTGTTAAACCACAAGAGAATGCATTAATTGTGGAAACTATAACTTATTTATTCATTGACAATGACTCAAATATACATAAGATGTGTGAAATTTGTATAGATTTATATAGATACACATTTTAACAAATAAGAAAATATCATAATCTACTGTAAAATCTCCATTCGAACTCAAAATGCTCTAAAATGAGTAATTTAAGTTTGAAAGGTACAATGAACGCTTATTATGAAAAACATGGTAATATGATGACAAAATGAGGAGTACCATAAGCGACAAGTATGCATTTTTGATGACTTATGAGATATAAACCAATGACACTTCCAATGATTATCAAATGATTTAATAACATTTTTGGTGATGAGGATTTCACCCATGCTCTTTCAATGAATACATGCTTCTGGTGGCTGAAAGTTCAACCGTTACTTTTCTTATGGCTCTAGATTTTTCAATAGGAAACAAAAATAGATCTAATTACAAGCTCAACTAAGGCAACAGGTTTGATTCATACATTGGCACACAAAAAAAATAGGTCCAAATGCTCGACACAAAGACGAGTTATGTCAAAACGTCCCACACAAAAACAAGTCTACTCCAAATGCCGAACACAAAAAACATACATCTTATCAAAATGCCTGATACAAAAAACATACATCTTATCAAAATGCCGAACACAAAATGCCGAACACAAAAAACATACATCTTATCAAAATGCCTGATACGAGAAAGATACATGATCCAAGGTTGGGAGGCACAGAAGTCATAACCAAAAATCATTTTTATTAAGGTGTGGATATTATAAGCATGTTTCCTTTAGTTCCAGTTGCATGATTTTTTGGAATGAAAAATGAAAAATTCCAAATGAAAGCTTCGTTTCCCATTAGGGTTTATTTGGGTAGAAATAAAATTGGAGAATACAACTAATTTACATTAACAAAAGACATATGCACTTATTTTACATTTTAAATGGCAATTTTGAAGGGAAAAAGGTTTCCATTTGTGGGATTGCAATTTAAACAATTGTAAATGTAAATGACAAGCATTTTCGGCATTTTTCTTTAGCAAACAAATAGGCACAAAGGGTTTGCTTTTGCTGTGACATTGATGTCTTACCTCTTATTTACGTCGCCTTTTTGCTTTCTCTTCTATTCTCTAGAACATTCAATCCAAACAAATTCTTATTAACAACAAGAGAAGATTAATCACCTCCACTTAAAAACTAAATTTATATTGCAATAAATGATCATTACAAATATCATAAAATGATAGGCCTTGTGGCCATTGTACCTAGGGGTGGACACGGGTCGGTTCAATCCGGTTCTAGGGTGAAATTGGAGCCGAACCGTTACTAACGATTCTAGGATAATCGGAACTGGAACCGGTCCGTTAAAACTGATTTGGTTCCACGATTCTGGACGAGGACCATCGAGAGAGAGAGAGAGAGAGAGGACTGACAAGAGAGAGAGAGCGAGAGAGATAGAAACAGCAAGAGACAGAGAGAGGACTAACAAGAGAGAGAGATAGAAACAGCGAGAGAGAGAGAGAGAGAGAGAGAGAGAGAGATAGAAACAACAAGAGAGAGAGGATTGGCGAGAGAGAGAAAGAGGATCGGCAAGAGAGAGAGAGAGAGGGCAGCTATAACAGGGTCGAGCTGTCAGCATGAACAGGGGTCAGGGTATTAGGTTTTTTTTTTTGTTTTAAATATAGATTTGGTTCCAGAGTTCGGATCCACGGTTCAATTCTATGGATCAGTTCACGGTTCGGTTCGGTTCTACATACCCCCAAATCGAGAGCCAAACCAATGTAATCGATTCTTTGATTTTTGGAACCGGAATCAGGACCGGTGCACTCTAGAACCGGACCAAGCTGGATCGTTTGGTCAGTTACGGTTCAGTTCTAAGGTTCTACTGATTTGATGAGCATGCACCCCTAATTATACCCATAGTGGGATGACATTTGAGTAGTGTCAGGACTAGCTAGATAATACCAAGTAAGGTTGTTAATAGGGAGGGGGGAAAAGCTTGTTGTGAGAGGATAAGGGAGTAAGGGAATGGATTAATCAATCACTTCTAATGAGAAATGGAGAGTGATAGGTGAGCTAGACAATTGTGAGTTTAAGTGATACCGGAAGCTCTAAACAAGGGGCTTGAAGAAAATGTCTAGATTACCCTATTTATGATTAACCTATATAACAATCAAAACATACCTAAATCTTAATGATTTATATGACCAACACAAAAATAACACATTCAAAGAAAGAACTAAATGAATTCAAACTTCAGTTTTTCACATTAAAATATTGGAACATGTGACCAAAATCGCATCTCATTTGTATTAATTGTTAAACCACAAGAGAATACATTAATTGTGAAAACTATGACTTATTTATTTCATTGATAATAACTCAAATATATATAAGATGTGAAAATTTTGTATAAATTTCTATGGATACACATCTTAACAAATAAGAAAATATCTTAATCTACTCTCAAATCTCCATTCGAACTCAAAGTGCTCTAAAATGAGTAATTTGAGTTTGAAAGGTACAACAAACACTAATTAAGAAAAACATGGTAATATGATGACAAAACAGTGAGTACCATGAGTGACAAGTATGCATTTTTTATGTCTTCTGAGATATAAACCAATAACGCCTCCAATTATTATCAAATGATTTAATAACATTTTTGGTGACGGGGATTTCACTCATACTCTTTTAATGATTACATGCTTCTGGTGGCTGGAAGTTCAACCGTTGCTTTTCTTATGGTTCTACATGTTTCAATAGGAAACAAAAATAGATCTAATTACAAGCTCGACCAAGGTAACAGGTCCGATCCATACATCGGCACCAAAAAAAAAGTCGAAATGCTAGACACAAAGACAAGTTATGTCAAAACGTCTCACATAAAAACAAGTCTACTCCGAATGCTGAACACAAACGACACACATCTTATCAAAATGCCCAATACGAGAAAGATACATGATCCAATGTTGGGAGGCATAGAAGTCATAACCAAAAATCATTTTTATTAAGGTGTGGATATTATAAGCATGTTTCCTTTAGATCCAGTTGCATGATTTTTTAGAATTAAAAATGGGAAAAGCGCCTGTTATCTTTTAGTTCAGATTCTTCCCATTAGCATACAAAGCATTTACTCCTCTTAACTATATTTCTTGAATATTTTATTAACTTGTCATTGTTATAGCTACAACAAATTACATGATTGTTGGATCGTTTGTTTGTGCAAGTGGAACCGCGTTTCAATGGTCTAGATTGATGATTCAGTGACCCCGCCGTAGACAGGGAATGTCATAAACTTTCCTACATTAGAAGATCCAAACTATAAATTCCTTTAGCCTTTTTTCTTTAGTTAGATGTTAAACAACTATTGTATTTGTGTCAATTAAACACATAAGCATTTTCTTTGAATTGTAATGACACAGATAGAAAATGATGGCTTGCTGAATAGCTATTTAAGTAATGTCTCCATTTAACCTTTTGGATTGAATAGAGTGTAATGAAATAAAATTAGAATTGATGATGAATAGAAAACTGATCATGTGATGATAATAACAAATACCGAAAATGGGGTTGTGTAATCGAGTTGTGAAGAGTTGCATTCCATTACGAAATAGTAGCATTATTACATGTCGTGAAGAAAAGCTTTCTCAAAAAAAAAAAAACCACACCAACAATGAATAAAAACATGAGCTTGAGAGAGATAGATAAAGACCCAATGTTTACATCGCTTTCTTAGTTTCTTGTCCATATGTAGTAAACAAAAACCTTCAAGAAAGGAAGACGGGCAGAGATAGAGATTTTTCACTTCTTGCTTTGAGATTCACCAACTCCCAGGGTACTCTTCACACTGTCCACAGCTCCTTGTGCCATTTGCATCATTTGCTCCCCAGTCTTTAAAAAATAATAATAATAATAATAATAGATAATAATGAGAAAAGAAGAATATTAATTTATGGTAGAGCAATTCTTGTCCATTGATCATTGGGGCCACATCCATCATGAAAACCTGTTGAGCTTGGTCTTAGGCTTGGGCTTGACCTTATATAAAGCCTATGGGTGGGCTCATTTACGAAATCAGGGCTGATAGATAGGTGAGAGGCTCGGGCTTAGGCATTGAAGCCCATTGACCCCTTAGACCCAAGCCCAGCCAAAGATCAGCCTCCCCATTTTAAATATGCTTTTAATGAGGTGGACCTACCATTGAAGATCGACGGGTTGGATGTTGGGCACATCAGACATGTTTAGACCGATGATCTAATGAATGATAGCTACAACATCTAATGTGGTGAGCCTGATTGTGGGACCCACAACAATTCTGCTTAGGGTGGTGGGCCTGATTATATGATTACAAACTAGGATATAGTGCCATCAGTCTACTAAACTTTGTGGATTGGGGTGAAAGTGGGCAAGGTTAGCTTGAGACCGGCTCATGTCTATTCAACTTTTCTGAATTTAGGCTGTGGGGCCCATGGGTTATGGGCCGGGTATGAGCTCTCAGGACCATAAGCTATTAAGCCGGGCCACAAAGGAGAACAATAGAGCATAGACCGACTCAACTTGCATGGGCCCCAGTAGCCAGATCATGGGCCAGTAATGGGCAATCCTTGAGCTAGCCCATTACACCCCAGTGTGGACACATACACGTCTTTGATCATTGAAACGGACGGTGGAGATCAGATGTGAGAACCTGCTGGAAAAATCCTTCAGTGGATTCCGCGCCTTGTTGGGTACTCTCTTTGGCAGACTGGGCCGCATCGGTGGTCTTATCAGCAGCCTGATTAGCAGTATCTTTAGCTGATTCTATCCATTCCTCTGTCTTTGCCTGCAAAACTCCATGGTTAAAACCCATACGAATTTCCACCAAAAGATCCAACCCACTCATCAGGTTGGCCCCATCCACTAATTTGGTAAGCCACACAAGAGGCGTTGAATGTGGACCATTGGTTTCATTTTTCTTATCCATTAGTTTGTTCAGTAGACATGTGGCCCACCAGATAACCTGACCGCCTTGATTTTGGCTAGATAATAAATGCACATGGTGGGGCCCATTTGGAAAGAAAGAAGAAAATTCTTACCGCGGAGTGACCACGTGCTTCTCCGGCCTTGAACTGTTGCTGAGACATGGTTGCTGAAAATAATTACTAAAAATGGATTGCTGGTGATTTCGATTCCGAGTAATGATTTTTGGCTTTATTGGGTCTGATTTATATAGGACGGAGGGTAGAGAGAGTATGAGAATTGAAATGTGCCAGCTGTATCTGGTGACACGTGGCTTCAGTTGGGAGTAAGAGCGGGTTGTGCTGCTTTGGAGGTGGAGGAGTGGGTAGCCCTTTTCTTCAGCAATTTATTTTAGGAGTGAATAATTAAATATCCACGGTTTTTTTATTTTATCGTGATAAATTGGCAAGTAGAAGTTTGATACTCTGGTGGAGCGTGATGGATGATAAGCAGGCACTTTGAAATTGTATATGTGCATGCAAATAATTCAACTTTCCAAATGGGCCCCACACACATCTTATCAAAATGCCTGATACGAGAAAGATACATGATCCAATGTTGGGAGGCACAGAAGGCATAACCAAAAATCATTTTTATTAAGGTGTGGATATTATAAGCATGTTTCCCTTTGATCCAGTTGCATGATTTTTTGGAATGAAAAATGGAAAAGCGCTTGTTATCTTTCAGATTTGGTTTTTCCCATTAGCATACAAAGCATTTACTCCTCTTAACTATATTTCTTGAATATTTTATTAACTTATCATTGTTATAGCTACAATGAATTACATGATTGTTGGATCGTTTGTTCGTGCAAGTGGGACCTGCGTTCCAATGGTCTAGATTGATGATTCAGTGACCCGCCCGTAGACAGAGAATGTCATAAACTTTCCTACGTTAGAAGATCCTAACTATAAATTCCTTTACCCTTTTTTCTTTAGTTAGATGTTAAACAATTGTTGTATTTGTGTCAATTAAACACATAAGAATTTTCTTTGAATTGTAATGACACGGATAGAAAATGATAGCTTGCTGAATAGCTATTTAAGTAATGTCTCCTTTTAACTTTTTGGATCAAATAGAGTGTAATGAACTAAAATTAGAATTGATGATGAACAGAAAATTGATCATGTGATGATAATAACAAATAACGAAAATGGGGTTGTGTAATCGAGTTGCGAAGAGTTGCATTCCATTACGAAATAGCAACATTATTACATGTCATGAAGAAAAGCTTTCTCATCAAAAATAAGAAAAAAACACACCAACAATGAATAAAAACATGGGCTCGAGAGAGATAGATAAAGACCCAACGTCTACATCGCTTTCTTAGTTTCTTGTCCATATGTAGTAAACAAAAACCTTCAAGAAAGGAAGACGGGCAGAAATAGAGATTTTTCACTTCTTGCTTTGAGATTCACCAACTCCCAGGGTACTCTTCACACTGTCCACCGCTCCTTGTGCCATTTGCATCATTTGCTCCCCAGTCTTTTAAAAACAAAAACAAAAACAATAATAGATAATAATGATAAAAGAAGAATATCAATGTATGGCAGAGCGATTCTTGTCCATTGATCATTGGGGCCACATCCATCATGAAAACCTGCTGGGCTTGCTCTTAGGCTTGGGCTTGACCTTATCTAAAGCCTATGGGTTGGGCCCATTTATGAAATTAGGGTTGATAGATAGGTGAGAGGCTTAGGCTTAAGCATTGGAGCCCATTGACCCCTTAGACCCAAGCCCAGCCAAAGATCAAGCTCCCCATTTTAAATATGCTTTTAACGAGGTGGACCCACCATTGAAGATCGACGGGTTGGATGTTGGGCACATTAGACATGTTTAGACCGATGATCTAATGAATCATAGCTTAACATCTGATATGGTGAGCCTGATTGTGGGACCCACATCAATCTGCTTGGGGTGGTGGGCCTGATTGTATGATTACAGACTAGAATATAGTGTCATCAGTCTACTAAACTTTGTGGATTGGGGTGCAAGTGGGCCAGGTTAGCTCGAGACCGGCTCATGTCTATCTAACTTTTCAGAATTTAGGCTGTGGGGCCCATTGGTTATGGGCCGGGTATGAGCTCTCAGTCCATTAAGCTATTAAGCCGGGCCACAAAGAAGAACAATAGAGCATAGACCGGCTCAACTTGCCTGGGCCCCAGTAGCCAGATCATGGGCCAGTAATGGACAATCCTTAAGCTAGCCCATTACACCCCAGTGTGGACGCATACACGCTTTTGATCATTGACGGACGGTGGAGATCAGATATGAGAACCTGCTGGAGAAATCCTTCAGTGGATTCCGCGCCTTGTTGGGTTGGCAGACTGGGCCACATCGGCGGTCTTATCAGCGGCCTAATTAGCGATATCTTTAGCTGATTCTATACATTCCTCTATCTTTACCTTCAAAACTCCATGGTTAAAACCCATACAAATTTCCACCAAAAGATCCAAGTCGCTCATCAGGTTGGCCCCATCCACTAATCTGGTAAACCACACAGGTGGCGTTGAATGTGGACCATTGGTCACATTTTTCTTATCCATTAGTTTCTTCAGTAGACATGTGGCCCACCAGATAACCTAACCGCCTTGATTTTGGCTAGATAATAAATGCACATGGTGGGGCCCATTTGGAAAGAAAGAAGGAAATTCTTACCACGGCATGACCACGTGCTTCTTCGGCCTTGAACTGTTGCTGAGACATGGTTGCTGAAAATAATTACTAAAAATGGATTGCTGGTGATTTCGATTCCGAGTAATGATTTTTGGCTTTGTTGGGTCGGATTTATATAAGACGGAGGGTAGAGAGAGTATGAGAATTGAAATGTGCCAGCTATATCTAGTGACACGTGGCTTCAGTTGGGAGTAAGAGCGGGTCGTGCTGCTTTGGAGGTGGAGTGGGTAGCCCTTTTCTTTAGCATTTTATTTTTAGAAGTGAATAATCAAATATCCGTGGTATTTTTTTTTTATCGCGATAAATTGACAAGCAGAAGTTTGATACTCTGGTGGAGCGTGATGGATGATAAGCAGGCACTTTGAAATTGTATATGTGCATGCAAATAATTCAACTTTCCAAATGGGCCCCACACACATCTTATCAAAATGCCTGATACGAGAAAGATTCATGATCCAATGTTGGGAGGCATAGAAGTGATAACCAAAAATCATTTTTATTAAGGTGCGGATATTGTAAGCATGTTTCCTTTAGATCCAGTTGCATGATTTTTTGGAATGAAAAATGGGAAAAGCGCTTGTTATCTTTCAGTTCAGATTCCTCCCATTAGCATACAAAGCATTTACTCCTCTTAACTATATTTCTTTTATATTTTATTAACTTATCATTGTTATAGCTGCAACGAATTACATGATTATTGGATCGTTTGTTTGTGCAAGTGGGACCCGTGTTTCAATGGTCTAGATTGATGATTCAGTGACCCCGCCGTAGACAGGGAATGTCATAAACTTTCCTACATTAGAAGATCCTAACTATAAATTCCTTTAGCTTTTTTTCTTTAGTTAGATGTTAAACAACTGTTGTATTTGTGTCAATTAAACACATAAGCATTTTCTTTGAATTGTAATGACACAGATAGAAAATGATGGCTTGTTAAATAGCTGTTTAAGTAATGTCTCCTTTTAACTTTTTGAATCGAATGGAGTGTAATGAACTAAAATTAGAATTGATGATGAACAGAAAACTGATCATGTGATGATAATAACAAATAACGAAAATGGGGTTGTATAATCGAGTTGCGAAGAGTTACAATCCATTACGAAATAGTAGCTTTACTACATGTCGTGAAGAAAAGCTTTCTGAACAAAAATTAAAAAAACACACCAACAATGAATAAAAACACGAGCTTGAGAGAGATAGATAAAGACCCAACGTCTACATCGCTTTCTTAGTTTCTTCTCCATATGTAGTAAACAAAAACCTTCAAGAAAGGAAGACAGGCAGAGACAGAGATTTTTCACTTCTTGCTTTGAGATTCACCAACTCCCAGGGTACTCTTCACACTGTCCACCGCTCCTTGTGCCATTTGCATCATTTGCTCCCCAGTCTTTAAAAAAAAGATAACAAAAACAATAATAGATAATAATGATAAAAGAAGAATATCAATGCATGGCAGAGCGATTCTTGTCCATTGATCATTGGGGCCACATCCATCATGAAAACCTGTTGCGCTTGGTCTTAGGCTTGGGCTTGACCTTATCTAAAGCCTATGGGTTGGGCCATTTACAAAATCAGGGCTGATAGATAGGTGAGAGTCTCAGGCTTAGGCATTGGAGCCCATTGACCCCTTAGATCTAAGCCCAGCCAAAGATCAGCCTCCCCATTTTAAATATGCTTTTAATGAGGTGGACCCACCATTTAAGATCGACGGGTTAAATGTTGGGCACATTGGACATGTTTAGACCGATGATCTTATGAATGATAGCTATATCATCTGATTTGGTGAGCCTGATTGTGGGACCCACATCAATTCTGCTTGGGGTGGTGGGCCTGATAGTATGATTACAGACTAGGATATAGTGCCATTAGTCTACTAAACTTTGTGGATTGGGGTGAAAGTGGGCCAGGTTAGCTTGAGACCGGCTCATGTCTATCCAACTTTTCTGAATTTAATTAGGATGCGGGGCCCATGGGTTATGGGTCAGGTATGAGCTCTCAGGCCCATAAGCTATTAAGCCGGGCCACAAAGGAGAACAATAGAGCATAGACCGGCTCAACTTGCGTGGGCCCCAGTAGCTAGATCATGGGGCCAGTAATGGACAATCCTTGAGCTAGCCCATTACACCCCAATGTGGACACATACACGTCTTTGATCATTGAAACGGGCGGTGGAGATCAGATGTGAGAACCTGCTGGAAAAATCCTTCAGTGGATTCCGTGCCTTGTTGGGTACTCTCTTTGGCAGACTGGGCCGCATCGGCGGTCTTATCAGCAGCCTGATTAGCGGTATCTTTAGCTGATTCTATCCATTCCTCTGTCTTTGCCTGCAAAACTCCATGGTTAAAACCCATATGAATTTCCACCAAAAGATCCAAGCCGCTCATCAGGTTGGCCCCATCCACTAATCTGGTAAGCCACAGAAGTGGCGTTGAATGTGGGCCATTGGTCACATTTTTCTTATCCATTACTTTATTTAGTAGACATGTGGGCCACCAGATAACCTGACCGCCTTGATTTTGGCTAGATAATAAATGCACATGGTGGGGCCCATTTGGAAAGAAAGAAGGAAATTCTTACCGTGGCGTGACCACGTGCTTCTCCGGCCTTGAACTGTTGCTGAGACATGGTTATTGAAAATAATTACTAAAAATGGATTGCCGGTGATTTCGATTTCGAGTAATGATTTTTGGCTTTGTTGGGTCAGATTTATATTGGACGGAGGGTAGAGAGAGTATGAGAGTTGAAATGTGCCAGCTGTATCTGGTGACGCGTGGCTTCAGTTGGGAGTAAGAGCGGGTCATGCTGCTTTGGAGGTGGAGTGGGTAACCCTTTTCTTCAGCATTTTATTTTTAGGAGTGAATAATCAAATATCCGCGGTATTTTTATTTTATCGCGATAAATTGACAAGTAGAAGATTGATACTCTGGCGGAGCGTGATGGATGATAAGCAGGCACTTTGAAATTGTATATGTGCATGCAAATAATTCCACTTAAACCGTCAAATTTGTGGTTTCTAGTTTGCCTCATTAACAAAAAAAAAAAAAAAGCTTATTTGATTATTGGGCCATCAGATTGACTGACTTTCATTGGATGGTTAAAAGAAAAATATCCTATGGTCCTATTTCAACCAGATATTTGGCTTGTTCAAACAATCACATCTAGCACATACAATATTTGGAATTACTGTATGGGGCCCGCCCCTGCCAAGATGGAGTCGATGCTGGCAGGGGCTCTGTGGGGCCCACTGCAATGTATGTGTTCTATCCATGCCGTCCATCTATTTTTTCAGATTATTTCAGCGTAAATATTTATTTATTTATTTATTTTAAAATGAGGCGGATTCAAGGCTCAAGTGATTATACAGCGGAGACTGAATGCCCACCATAAAATTGGTAATCCATGATAGGGCCCAGTAAATGAGCAGTCTGGATTGATGATACACGTGTAGCCAGCCATCTCCCCATCCTTTAATGTGCAGTGCATGCATTGAAAAATCAATGTTCATAGGTTGTCAATGGTTCAAGCCTAACCGGCAAGGTAAAACCCAAGCCCAAGCCCAAGTCTAATCCCAGCCTTTGATAGCCCAAAACAAACAGGGCCACAGGTCTAATCCCATTTACAATCCTAAATAACATGGATGCATGAATATGTGCATACACCTAATTGCATCATTTTTCCTATTAGGACCTTTTTTAGTTTTAGGTAATTAGTGATAATTTGAGGCAAGTAATTAATAATTATTTATTTTAGTATTTTCTCCCATAAGATTTGACAGGCATGGGGTCCTCATTTGCATAACATTCCTACATTGTTTACCTAATGGATGTGTTTTATTCATGTCGTCCTTTTAATTTTGGAAGTCAATTTTGGGCATGAGCTTAAAATTAGGGTATGTTCAAATCTTAAGTGGACCACACCAAAGGAAATGGTATGAATAGATGCCCACCATTGAACCCATTATTTTTTATGGTATGTTTCACTTGACCTTTGAATCTACTTCATTTTTTGGCTTATGCTCTAAAATGATCTTCGAAAATGAATGGACGACATAGATATAACACATGTCATAGTGGGGCATAGAGTTTTTCTTGAGGTTTGTCCAAAATTCAAGGGGAAACTTCCATCTACATTTCAAAACACTAACCCTTCTTATTGTTATGATTTTACCCACTATAGTGTTTTTCTTGAGGTTTGTCCAAAATTCAAGGGGAAACTTCCATCTACATTTCAAAACACTAACCCTTCTTATTGTTATGATTTTACCATGGTTTGCCTATATTTACGCCAAAGCAAATATGCCTTTTGAGTTTTATAAGCCGGTGAGCAAGTGAATGTCATGGACCAAAGCGCTAATGATCCGTATTGCACCTCAAATATGTATATTGAATTTGTTTTAACCCAAACATACGGGTATTGAATTTGTTGAAACCTAAGCTAGAGTGGAGTAAAGAACCGCTATATTTGGAGGTCCGCCAATGTGAGGCACAAACAACATCACTCTATTTACAATGAATTGTGAATATGAAACTGGACATAACGGTCACTGGACACAACTTAAGGATGAGTTTTCGAGTGTTGTAAGTAACGATAATTTCACCTTCAAAACATGACAAACCAACAGAAATTGTCAATTGGCTCCAAGGTCCACACCACAACTATAGAGGAAAAGAAATAGCGCCCATTTATCTCTCTATATATTAAAATAAGAATTCAAGGAAAGAATATATATATAAAAAACAAAAAAAATAAATTCTTTTTAAAATTATGCTTTAATGAAAACCCTAATCTTGAATGGCTTTTTTGTATGTTTTAAGTCCATGATTGGAGCATTATAAGAACATATGAGAAGTGTCCGTGGTGTATTAAGTCAGTCTAAAGATTAGATCACATTCCAATGACTAGTTATGATGACAAAACTTACCAAGCTTACTTTGGAATTTGTGAGTATCATGCACATGTGTGCAACGAATTGACCTTTTTGTTGGCTTGTCTCGCAGACCATACTTGTGCACGTGTACAGGCTTTGGGATGATATTGACATTTTCACTAAGTCAAAAGAAGTTATGCCTTTATGAGCTTCCAATTTTCCTGATGGACTAACTATGGATGACTTTTTATATGTGTCCAGGTTTCAACACAAGCAAAAGGCTTTCAATATATATATGTGTGTGTGTTCAATTATTCTAAAAGACATTGGTTAAATTCCTTGTAAGCAAAAAAAAAAAATTTGATTTTTTTACTCACTTTTTTTTAGTATTCTTGTTATTTATTTTTATTATTTATTTGAAGACTTGAATCTAAAGAGAGGAGGGGCTGTTATATCCAACTCTAGTGGAATTATAAACATTAGTTCATTTGATTTTCGGTTATTTAGGTTACTTTCAAGATAATCCCAGTTTGTTCATTACACTAGCCCAGATTTATTTTTTCAATAATTTATTGATGTGTATTTATGTGGATTGTAAAATGTCCAGCACAATTGTTAAGAGCAATTTAGGTATACACAGTAATATTTTGCAAAACACTAGTGTGATAATAATATGTCTACATATTATCATTGGGTTCTTATTTTTAAACAAACTTTTCATATAAAAGCTCGTAAGGCATCCATTTATCCTTACTTTATGGGTTTTTGTTGGACAACTCATCCATTATTTTACAAAAAATAGATAAATAAATAAATAAATAAATAAATAAACTATTGCACATGGTTGATGCAAGCAAAACAAACCATTAAAAGAGTTACAACAATAACAGAAAACCACAATACACAAAAGATTTATGGGGTCACCACCATTGCATGGGGTAGCAATGGAGCTTTCTTAACTAAAATAAATTAAACAAGAATATCAGATTTTTAATCTCTCCCACCATCTCAACATATACAAGATATCTCATAAATGAATATTATCTCGTTTCTATATGTACTTCTCCTTCAATAGACAACACATCACAATAGCGAACATGTGTAGCGGGTACACACTTGTAATTAAGCTTCACTCTTTTTAAAATAAAAGAAAGATGAGTTTTCAATTAAGAAACCTCCCAATGTATACGTGTAAACCATTACTACGACAATTCTTTATTTAAATACCAGTTTCTTTAATATTGTGAAAAAAATACTTTTCAGAAAAGTTGCACAAACATCACCAATCACTATGTAACAACAAATTCAAGAGAAATCCTACACCAAACAAACTTTGATCTCCTTAGCAATAGGGTTCATCTATACATTTGTTACATTTGTCCTTAGTGTGAAGCTTTTATAACTAAATACGTTCATATGCCTCCGTGTTGTGAATAAAGTGATATTGCATGTTAATATGTTTGGTCCACGTATGAAATATTAGATTTTTAGTTTAGTGTAACATATTTTGATTGTCACAATGAATTGTTATTACTTTCAATTTGAATTTTAATTCTTTTAACAACATGGTTAGTTAAATACATTCTTTACATGTATATGTAGCTGACATGTGCTCAAATTCTATAGTGAACAAGGCTACCACACATTGTAATCTTAATATTCAACTCATCACATCGTTAATCAGAGAAAAAATATAACTGATTATTGATATATTTTTATCTTACTCTTACATACTCTACATCACAAACCAAATTAATTCGAAATACTTTTTGAGTAATGAATGATCTGCTTCATGTAGTCTAACAATCTCTATCTATTTTAACACATTTATTTATTTAAAGTTTGTCCTTACAACTACAATCAACTTAAAGTACCACTCAAGTAATGATTAATCCACTTCACTACCATTTAATAATCTCTATCTAGTCCGGTACGTGTTGAGGGTCAAATATTGTATATTATTCCCCATTTATATCTTAGTCTTATAAACATAATAATGTTTAATGTTCTATTTTACTCATGTTTGTGTTGCAATGTGAATTTAAAAGCTTGAATTGAAAAGGGTATTAAGCATAGATTTTATGCTCAAGAATCACCATGGCAATGAATGGATCTTAGGAGACCAAGATTGAAGAATTCAAATGTCAAAGATCCAAGAAAACCAAGTAAGGAATGAAGAGAATCAAATATTTGAATTGAAGAAAAGGAATCCTGAAATCGTCTTAAAAAGGTATATTCTGAAACTCTGGGTCATTCTATGAAATTGCACAGAGTGAAGTTTATTTTGAAAAACTGTACAAAGTGAAGTCTATTTTAGCAAACCGCGTAAATTTTAGGGGGTTTCTAGAGTTTTCCAACTGGGTATGAAAGTTGGAGTTCCACAACTATAAATAAAACTCCTAGGATGTTCCTAGGCATATTCTAGAGTTTGGATGAGCAAAGCACAAGAGTGGAGAGCCGTCACCAAGCGTTTTTCTTTCTTTCTTCATTAGTTTTTTATGCTTTCTTCTAGGGTTTTAGTTTCAATCATGTTTATGGTTGGTTAAACCTCTTAACTAGGGTTAAGAGGTAAAGCTTGTATTGTGATGGGATGTTTTTATTATTTTGATTCATATTTATGTTGAACTTACTTTGGTTTTAGTTTGATATTTAAGGAATATTTTCAGTTTTTAATGATTTATTGGAACTTAAAATATAGTAGATCTGCAATAGCTTTGAGTATCTTCTTTTCTTGTTTTGAGATTATGGAATTGGTAAATCATGTTATTTGTCATCGTCTCATGGGCATGGTTTGGTGATGGAATCTCTGTCAATTATCATAATTCTCCTGTTTTGAGAATTAGGTTAAAGGAAGTTCAGATTTGATCTTAATTGCTATATCTTCCAATTGAATAAGATAAGACTCCAATTCCAATTGCGCTGCTTAAATCAAGTAAGGAATCACCCTGATTGCTACAAGTGGATCCTTGGAAACCCTAGATCCCATATTTGAATTCTTAAGTTTCTAATTACACACTTCACAATTACTTTATTTAATTCCAGATTTAGATTCATATCTTTTTCTAATTCTACTTCTAGTTGCTTTCAGAACACACACGAGATTAGTCCATGTGGATTCGACCTCGGTCTCACCATGATTATTACTGCATCGCGACCCTACACTTGGGGTTGTGAACAGTACACCTGCTTGTACATAAATGGTTTGGTGCACACCGACATAAACATAAGGCTCCATAAACCAATAAGTGTGGTACTTGAGACACCCGCCTCATTCGTTTCTATTTTTGGGGGTTAATTTGAAGATAACTTACAATGTATAGAAAATAGTGTATTGACTAGATCGAATTTTGCATATTTAAGTGGCGTAAAACTCTTATAACTTAAATCTTTTGAGTTATCCATAATAAATGATTAATGATTTAAAAACCTTCATATCAAGTTTCCTAATCAAATGAGATATCAATGTTAAATATTATCTCTACTTAGTACTTGTGAGAATAATTTCGCAAGAGAATTGAGAAAAAAATAGATGACATAAAGTAATAGTCAAACTGGAAAAAGAAAAACATGAAACATACCAAACTACTTATATTATTATGAAACACATTATCAAATGTGTTAAATTGCTCTTTGAACTCAATTATGGAGATAAACCTTTAGATGGGGATATTGTATTATGTTTTCTTTTTAAGCCACATTGTGAAAGTTCTAATATGTTGTTCATAAAAAAATCTTTGAATACCAAATCATATTGTTGGAAATTCAACTACTCTACTTAAAGGATAGTACCCTAGAATCTTTGGTTTTCAATTCCAACCTGGATTGAAAATCTATCATTTTTTTTACTACAAATTTTATAAGTTGTAAAAATCTAAGATTTTTAATCATTTCCACGTATCATAATTACTTTTCTTTTCAATTATAATACTTTTATTTCATCTTCCCCAAGATCCTCAAGTAGAATCGAGAATTATGCGGAGGTAAGTCAAATAAAAGATATATTGTGTCGTGAGGCTCCGAATCGTCCGATGCATCAATTATACTATAAAAATGACAATCTATTTTTTTCTTTTGATTATTGTACTTTCTTCACATCTCCAATAGTTTCTGCACACAATCATGCCTTGAAATACAATTTTTGAATTTTTTTTGTGCATTCCGAGCAAAACCGTCCCCTATTCAAACATATATTCATGCATGACCTATTCAACTTTCTTAAGTTACCAGAGAATTGGATATTTACGATTAAAAGTGGAGAAATAATAGGGATATTATTGAAGGAGAAGCGGTCAAGGGATCACAAAAGACGCATCATCCATCGGGGACGTAGCTCGTCCTTATCACTCCACGTAGCTCGTCCTTATCTCTCCACATAGCTCATCCTTATCTCCTTATCTCTCCTTTATTAGAATTTCTCATCTTAGTTTATTTCCTTCTTGGATAAGGTTGTATTTTAGTATAAATAATATAAAGATTGAGGGCATTACTCAATTCTCTTTTTTCTCTTCTTATTCGAAGTATCAACATGGTATCAAAGCAATTTCGATCCCTCGCTCCCTAAACCCTAATCTCTTAACCTCTCATCACCACCACCACAGCCTCCCCACCACCACCTACCTTCATAGCCCTTCTTTTTTTATTTTGTGCTTTTTATAGTTTGGTTGGCCATCCCTTATACAGCCAGCATGGTGGTTCTTTTTAAAAAAAACAATCAATTTTTTTTCTTTAACTTCTTCTCCCTAAACTATTTGTCCATTTTTTTTCTCTGCATGGCTCCATCGAAGGACTCCAATGATTCTACTTCATCCCCTCTTAATGTTGATCTCAAACACTCTGAGAATCCAGGTCTGAAAATCACAATATCTCCTCTCACTGGTCCCAATTTTCTACAATGGCAACAGGCTGTCTGTATCTTTATTGGCTGCAAGCGTAAACTCAGCCACATCACCAAGACCCTTCCTCATCCTGATGATGGAGATCTGAACAGACAGATTGGAAATCAGATGACATGATTGTTATGTCATGGCTATGCAACTCCATGGACGATAATGTCCGGAGTGGCCTTCTCTTCTTAAAGACAACAAAAGAAATTTGGGACACTGTCCGCGAACTCTACAGTGATGCACACAATATGGCCCGCTTCTTTCAGTTGGAGAAGGTGATTGCATCTCTCCAACAAAATGACAAGAGCCTCACGGAGTATTATGCCAAACTTCGCAGTTTATGGAAGGAACTCGCTTATCATGATGAGGAGGATACTTATTGTACTCGCGATGTAGTTCTTATCAAGAAACGGTAGGAGGGACGGTGGATCTTCAAGTTTTTAGATGGCCTAAATGATGAATATGACACACTTAGGCAACAAATTATCCATAATGCTGGGTCCATGACATTGAATCAGGCGTATGCTATTTTAGCTAAAGAAGAGAAGAGGAAGTAGGTTATGACTCCATCCATCTTAGTCACTCAGTTTGCCTTACAGGCTGATGTTCGTACTTCTGCTGATCGAGGATGTGGTTCTGGAGTCTGTGGTCATGGTGGCAATTCTCTTTTTTGCACTCATTGCAAACACACCAATCATATGGTTGATACATGCTGGATCCTTCATGGTAGACCTCCAATGCATGGAGGTTTTTCTCGTGGACGAGGTCGCTCGTCTAGTATGACAGTCATGTCCCTCAGAAGGGTGGTCTATCTGTTTCAAAATCTTCAGCTACTTTCAGTTCTGTTGTGTAAGGTACATCCACCATTACTCCCTCTTCCCAGCCCTGGGTCATTGACATGGGGGCCACTGACCATATGACTGGTATGTCTCATATTTTCTCTTCATTTACTCCCAGTTCTACTTTCGGTTCTGTTAAGTTAGCAGATGGGAACTGTACCCCTATTACTGGGTCAGGTACCGTTCCTCTAACTTCTTCTATGACTCTTGACAAGACCTTTCTTATCCCAAGTCTTGCTTCTAGTTTACTTTCTGTGGGCACCCTTACTAAACAACTTAACTGTGTTGCCATATTTCTTCCTTCTCATTATATGTTTCAGGATCTCAGAACACTGAAGATGATTGGTGGTGGACGTGAAAGTGCTAGCCTATACCAGTTTGATGGGGGTGTTCAACCCTATACTGCTGCTCATCTCATTTCTATCAATCATGAGGATATTTATCGATGGCATTGTCATTATGGCCATCCTTCTTTTTCAGTTTTATGTAGTTTATTTCCCTCTTTATTTTCTCAACATAGCATTAAGAAATTTCAATGTAGTACTTGTGCTTTGTCAAAACAAAGACGAGTTTCTTTTCCTTTGGTTTTAAATAAACATTCTATCCCATAAACATTCTATCCCTATGTTTTTTTCATTCAATCCGATGTGCGGGGACCCTCTCTTGTTACCTCTTTCATGGGGTTTCGTTACTTTGTCTCTTTTATGGATGCCACCACTAAAATGACATAGATTTATCTCCTCAAAAATAAAAGTAAAGTTTATTTTTGAAGTTTTTAAGTCCTTCCATGTTTGGTTGATAAATCAATTTATCGTCACAGTTAAGATGCTCCATTATGATAATGGCGGAGAATATTTCTCTATTGATTTTCTTACCTATCTTCGCCAACATGGCATTGAGTCAAACACTACCTGTGCTTCCACTCCTCAGCAGAATAGGATAGCCAAGAGGAAAAATCAATAATTGCTAAATATTACTTGGTGTCTCCTTATTGAGGGTCAAATATTGTATATTAGACCCCAGTTATTACCTGATTTTACAAACATGATACTGTTTAACGACCTATTTTAATCGTATTTGTGTTGCAATGTGAATTTAGGAGCCTCGACTGAAAAAGGATACTAAGAACATGGATTTAACATTCATAAATCACCAAGATGAGGGACGAACCCTAAGGGACTGAGATTGAAGAATTTACACACCAGAGATCCAAGAAAATCAAGCCACTCACGTAAACGGGCTTGAAAATCATCCAGAATGCAAGATCACAAGGTTCCCACCATCCGTTCGGCTCGAAACTTTATACATTGCCCGACAACCATAAATTAACGGTACACATCAAATTTGAGTCATTGGATCCTTATAAAAGTGGCCCAATAGATAGATTAGACACTTAAATCCTGATTTGAGGCCTGCTTGATATTTGGATATGCTTCAAATTCAGTTTCAACCACTTAAATGGGGTGATAAAACGGTTGGAAGGAACTAATTTCTCATAAACATCTCAGTGGACCGCACACATGATGTGCGTATACGGAATGCATACACTCCAGCCGTGCACCAGTATACTTAAAGTCGGTCAGCGCACGCTGACCGACTAAATTTGCGCTGACCGACTAAATTTCTAAAAAAAATTCAAAAAAGCCAGCGTCCAACGTTGTCACCGCCGGGTTTCGCTAGTGGGCCCCACTCATCGTCCGTATATACGATCAGAGTCGTCTATTCACTCCAAAGGAGGGACACAACCCTAGCCACAGTGTCCATTTGGGCCTATTCACGTGTACACACGTGGATCTCCGTAAAACTCAAGATGGACGGTGAGTTGTTTTGATACAGTGTACCGCACCAAAACTTGATCAAAACCACTCTTTTCTGACTAAAATTTCTCCAAAAATCCAATTAACAGGGTGAATTTGACTAAAAATATCACTGTAGGTCCTACAGAACACGCCAGCGTAAAAACTTTCCAAAATGGACGTCCGGACGCATCCGGGAGTTGCAGGGAGTTATGGCCCACCATCCTTGATCGGTTGGATGATCCAAATTCAAAAAAGACCAAAACCATGACGTCAAAATGGAAGATGGGATGACCACCATTCCGTAAATTCAATTCAAATGTAAAGACTAGCGCTTTCTCTTTTGCGGCTACGCAAGGAGTTGCGTACAAGCTCCCAACCACCGACCTATCCTTGCTTCTATATAAGGGAGAGGGATGGGACGTAAAGACGATCCTTGGAGGCCATCTTTGGACGTGTGGGGCAGCCGTGGAGGCGTGGTGAGACCGTGGAGCATAAGAGGGAGCAAGGGAGAAAGAAAACGTGGAGAGGCTGCCTATCAAGAGTTTTTCCTTTTCTTCTTATTTGTTTTTATTTTTCTAAGAGGTTTTTAGTGTCATCATGTCTATGTTAAGCTAAACCTCTTCGCTAGGGCTAAGAGGTGAAGCTTATAGTGTGATGGAATTGGTTCTACGGCTTTGATTAATATTACTTGAGCTTAATTTCTTTTATTATAGTTTGATTAATAGGAATGCTTTTAGTTTTTAATGGTTTGTTGTGACTTAAATTACAATGGATCTGCGATACCTTTGAGCATGTTCTTAGCATTATATGGTTTATGAATTTAGGAACCCTGTTGTTCACTATCATCTCCTGGGCATGGTTGGATGACAGAATCCTTCCTAACATTCACACATCCCTTAGATTGGATGTGGATTGACTAAATTATGTTGTTTTCTTTGTCTCATGGGCATGGTTTTGTGATGGAATCAATTCTAATTCTCATACCTATCATCTCTTGAAAACTAAATCAAAGGATGTTCAGCTTTGGTTTTTAATGTGATATCTTCCAACTGGATAAAGATGGGACTCTGATTCCAATTGTGTTCATGAATCAAGCATAGATCTTCCTGATCTCTACATGTGGATCCTTGGAATCCCTAGTTTCCCACCTTTAAATTTCACAAATTTTAGTTAATTAAATTCATAATTATTACCTTCCTTTTACCTGATTTAGATTACATCTTCGCCTAGTTCTAGTTCAAGTTACTTTCAAATTACGTACAAGGTTCAGTCCCTGTGGATTCGACTTCGGTCTTACTGAGATTATTACTACATCGCAACCCTATACTTGGGGTGTGAACACTCCTTACTGAGATGCATGTTTCCAAACGATACTGGGGACATGTCGTTCTCACTGCATGCTACTTGGCCAATCGACTACCTCATGCTGCTATCAATTATCAAAGTTCTATTTCTTTATTCAGGAAAGTGCATCATGTCACTGATATCCCTCTTAGGATGTTTGGGTGCACCGCTTGTGTGCATGACTTTTCTTCTTCCCACACAAAGTTGTCTCATCCATCCATTCCATACATGTTTATTGGGTATTCTCTCACCCAAAAGGGTTACAATTTTGTTAATCCTAATACCGGTCGACGTTATGTCACCCTTGATGCTTTCTTTTTTAAGTTTCTGAATTTCTTCTCTCCAAAGTCCTCAATTCTTTCCTCATCGCCTCATGTCACTCTTATACCCTTTTTAAATCCTCCATCCTCTATTTCATTACCGATAGATCCTTCATCGCCTTCATCTCCTCCATCATCTATCACACCTTTATCTCCTCATTCTCCTTTCTTACCACCTCCACCACCACCACCTTGTCATTCTACCCATCCTAATACCAGACCAACTCACCTACATGATTACATTTGTTCTCAAACATTGTTACCAGCACCACCACATGCTTCTCATCACCAGCAGAAGCGGAGTAGCGCTGATGCACAATTACTTCCATCACCATCATCTGCGGCTCTGGGATACATTTCTGCATCGGACCTTCCCACTTCTCTATGGAAAGGTACTCATCCTTCTACTTCTCATCCTATCCACCACTTTGTTTCATATTACTCGATTTCTCCTTCCTACAAGTCATTTATTGTCAATGTGGATTTCATATCTCTCCCTATCTGAGCGGATGTTACCTTAGCACACCCGAACAAGAAGCAAGCCATGATGGATGAGATGACTGCCTTGGAGAAAAATGAGACATGGGAGCTTGTTGATTTTCCTACGGGAAAATAGATGGTGGGTTGTAAATTGGTGTACACTCTCAAGCATAAGCCCGATGGTATTGTTGATCGGTATAAAGCTTGCCTAGTTGCAAAAGACTTTATTCAGACCTATGATATCGATTACACCGAGACATTCGCCCCTGTTGCCAAAATAAATTCCATTCGTGTCCTTTTATCTCTTGCAGCAAATTTGGGCTGGCCACTTCATCCACTTCATCAACTAGATGTAAAAAATGCATTTTTACATGGTGATCTTCATGAGAAAGTCTATATGAGCCAGTGTTCACACCCTAAGTGCAGGGTTGTGATGTAGTAATAAACTCGGTAAGACCGAGGTCGAATCCACAGGGACTGAAACCTGTACGTTATCTGAAAATAACCAGATCTAAAACTAGGCTAAGATGAAATCTAAACCAATTGTGATTTGAGAAATAATAGTGAAATATTAATCTAAACTTAAAGAATTCAGAGAAAGGGAACTAGGGATTCAGAGGATCCACTTGTAGAGATCAAGGAGATCTTATGCCTGCTTCATGGATATTATACTGAACTTACTTGATATAGTTTTCAAGAGATGAAAGGTATAAGAATTAGGTATGATTCCATCACAAATCCATGCCTAAGAGACAAGGTAAACAATAGAACTTAGACCAATCCATAACCAACTAAAAGATGTATGAGTGTTAGGAAGGATTCCATCATCCAACCATGTCTATGAGAC
Organism: Magnolia sinica; assembly: GCF_029962835.1. Lineage (NCBI taxonomy): Eukaryota > Viridiplantae > Streptophyta > Magnoliopsida > Magnoliales > Magnoliaceae > Magnolia > Magnolia sinica. The sequence goes on from NC_080575.1 coordinate 108,289,777, forward strand.
GATGGCGAACAACAGGATTTCCGAACATCAAAATAAATGAAAAGGAATTATTCAAGCCATCACAGATCTACTGTAATTTAAATCACAACAAACCATTAATGACTAAAAGAATTTCTTAAATCAAAACAGAGTCAATCAGTTCAGTTCAAATCAAAACTGTAGAAGCTCCTATCACGCCACAAGCTTCACCTCTTAGCCCTAGCTAAGAGATTTAGCTTAACATAATCATAGGAAAAAGAAGAAAAATAAAGAAAAAATACATAAAAATTTCAAACACTTCTTTCTCCACCTCTCTCTCTCTATCTGACGTCCCCTATTCAAGCACTCCCCCTTCTCCACATTTGGAACTCTTTTTATAGCTTTTGGAGTGATGGAAATCGGATTTGGGAAACTATCGCACGCGCAGCGAAAGCCTTTTCGCAGCCAAGTTCGGGGCTTCATAACTCTCGCGTTCCTTGCATTATTTCTATAAAATCAGCGTCTCTTGGAAGTATTTTGGCTGGCCTTCACGATGGACGGTTCAGATCTACCATATGATCAAAGATGGTGGGCCACAACTGCCTGGAAAATCAGTTTTCGCTGACGTGCGTAGCCTTTCGCACGTCCGGCGCTGACGTGATCGGTGGGCCCCACAGAGGTATTTTCCGGGAAATCCACCCCGTCCATTATATTCAGGACGAAATTTCAGTCAAGAATGGGTGGTTTTGAACGTCCATTGACGCGGCCCAGAGAAGAAATCACCTCAAAAATCATTTTGAACGTCGCAGGACCACCTGTTTGTGGCCTCTGTATCGCGCACGTGTGCTTGCATGGGTCCAAAAGTTCAGTAAGGTTTTGTAGTAGTCGAGGCCCTCTACACGATGGACGGTTTGGATTGTCCACTGGGACAATGTGTGGGGCCCACTAGTGTCCACAAAAATGGACAGCGTCCGTCCGTTTCAACGCTAAAACGGCAGTTGCCGTATTAGGAAGAAGACGCGGGTCAGCAGCGCTAACCCGCCTTACGTGGTTCAGTGCGGCTCGGCACGTGTGTACCTCATGTACACACGCTGTATATACGGGGCCCATTGTGATGTTCTATCAAAATCCAAACCATCCATTTGTTTCCTCATCTTATTTAAACCGCCGAGACCAAAGTTGAGACAGTTCCAGATATTAGGTGGGCCCAGAATCAATGGTTTATGGGATGATCTGTCAGTTGGGGTACTTTCATAGTGATCCGAGGGCTGAAATTTGATATGTACAGTTAATTTATGGCCCTTAGGCCATATGTGAAGTTTTGAGCCAATCAGATGGCGAGAACTATGTGATCTTGCATTTTTCACCAATTTCGGGCCTCTTTAACGTGAATGGCTTGATTTTCTCGGATCCCTGGCATGTAAATTCTTCAGTCTTAGTTCTCTAGAGTGCGTCCCTTGCTCTGGTAACTTCGAAGTGTCAAATCCACACTTCTAGCACCCTTTTTCAGTCCATGCTGGTAAATACACTCTGCATCACAAACACGATTAAATCGGGCCATTAAACGGTATCATGCTTGTAAATCCATGCAATAACTGGGTCTGATATGCAATATTTGACCCTCAACACAACCCCCAACAAGCATTTTGCTAGTCTCGAGCAAAATATGCGAAAAGTAAGTTGAGAATTACAGAACAATTTCTATAAACTCGAGTGATTTTTGTAGAATAATCCAGATATGAGAATTCTCAGATTCATGAATGTTGGATATTACTTTCTCCTAGACTCAAGCGCACGGTAAACTTCATAATCAAGTTTAAAGTATTATTCCATTAATTAAAAAAATTCTAATCATTGAGATCTATAAGCGTACAGTGTAATCTCAGCTTATCATCATTAAAATTCACTTCTCTATTTCAGGATATCACTGGTAACCAATAAGAAGATTCATGATAACCAAAACTTGCCTCACAGATCATCTTTTCATTCCTTCAGCTTTTGATTTTTCTATTAAAAAGAACGCCAAGAAGGGGAATCAAATCCTCACCTACAGGGAGCAAACCTATGATGAAGACTGTACACCCAAATTTTTCACATATCATTCATAGGGAATTAAATCTACACCTATAGGGAGCAAACATATGGTGTAGACCATTCGCCCAATCCTTTCAATTTCTCAGGTTGGTTCCTTTCAAGCTTAGTAAGTACCAAGTAAATCCTTCAATATCAAACTGAAACCTTAATGTAAAAGCGAGATGTGACATGTGAGATCATAACTCAATCAATGTTTACAACTTCTAATTTTGGATTAACAATTCAAACTTAACTATGAAATCCAACAGATACTGAATCCAAGCGTCTTAAATTACCAACATCACGTATCTTGAAATTCCAAGTGCCCTAGATGGCCGTCAAAATCCCTTCGAATTCACAAGAAAGTCCAGAAAAATTAAAAAAATTGCACAATTCTTGCTCAAGACCAGGAAAATGCTGATTAGGAAACCTAATCTCCCACCCCCAACTTAAAATCTACATTGTCCTCAATGTAAAAGAAATAAGCATGCAATGCACATGGGACAATAAAAATATAAGAGGAGTAATGGAAAGATAATACCTGGACGAAAGAATCAAAAGGCTTTCCAAAGATATCTACGTAAGATCGGGTCAGCACAAGAGAGAAACCAACAGAAGTAAAATAAAAATAACAAAAATGAAATCCTACCTACACCACTTTCACAGGTACTCTCGATTGCATTTAGCGTATGCAACAAGCCTTTAAACCCCTAGGTTGCCCCTAGTGGACGAGTTGTAGTCTCGTGAGGGTTTACAGCAATGTTACCCACAAACATTAAACTAACTAACTAGGAAAATAAAATGGAATGAAAAGTTAGATTGGCTCCCATGAGCGCTAAGTTTACCGTCGATCCTAAAACAGCATAAAGGAAACTACCCTAGTCCTAAGAAAGTAAGCAAAAACTACTGACTCAAGCCGCAAGGTTCCTCTTTCGGCCAATATCTTGATAAGTTTCTCAGTAAGTTCCTCAACAGGATCATCCAAAAGCCGTTTTTGCAATAGGCTTGGACGCCTTGGAGCATGACCTTCCAGAGAAACTTATGTACCTCATAAGAAATTTTCCGTTGAAGTGCTTGAGGTATCCATAGCATATACGATTCACCTGTGACAGAAGAAGTTTCATCGTTAGTATCCCATAGTGAATCAGAAACTACAGGTAGATAAAGTTTAGAAAACTTCGCAAGAAGTAATGTAGTCTCAACACATTCCGAAGTGTCAGTCTTTGGTTCAATTTTCAGTTCCTCCTCCCTTAATGGTAAATATTCAGGATCTGTGGAAGAAGGGGCTTCAGAGTAAGGGTTCGCTTGGTCCGTGACAACCACCGAGATAGTGTCATGCAAGGAGTCCACATTTTCTTGTATCATGAGGTCATTGGAATCCACAAGGTGTGCCAAGCATGAGTTCAAAGATGTGGGAAAGTCAGCTGGGAGTGACTCGTCTCCTGCATCGAAATCTGTGATGATGAGCCCAGGGATTCCATCGTCTTTTGAAGTGGATGGACGCATGCTCTCTTGCTCTAGCCCTACACAAACAGATAGAGGGTCAGTAGATGAAGTATTGATGTGCGGACTCTGTTGAGAAGAAAGTGAATCGTCAAAATCCAATAGTTCAGATGGTGGCCTCAACTAGGTGGTTTTAAATTCCAGAGTCTTATCGAGTGACTCGTCCATCTCCCGAATCATATCATCATGTAATTCAGGGGAGTGGTCCAAACATGTCTCACAAGAGATAGAAGGGTTGGTTGTAATGAGCTCATCCACTTTTAAATCAGATATGTCAGGTGAATGGAGTAGCTCATTATGACCACTCACTTCGTGCACTTCTTGATCATTGACCTGGACCAAACTTGAGATTAATTCCAGGGGAACTGGGGCTACACATTCATGATCGTCATCCCAATACTCATCATATTCTAGTTCAGTGCAGTGCACATTTGGGATGAGATCACTTTCCTCGCATTCTATTCCCAGATTGGGTTGAGGTTCACATAAACCAACCTCTCCCTCATCATTGAAATCTAGTGTATCCTGTGAGTGAAGTATATCATCATCATTATATTCGAAAGACACCCATGTATCTCCACCATTCTTTTAAACAGTCATTGAGTTTGACTCATCGGGGAATTGAACCGTATGCTCATTAATGGAATCCAACTCCTCATTCCAAATTTCAGATTTCTTCAAAAGCAAGTGAGGATCATTTTCCTCGCATTGTATTTCTGGATTGGATTGTAGTTGGGATGAGCGAGCTTCCTCTATCCTATCGAGGCGCGAATTGAGTGCTTCCATTGCTTTTCTAATTTCAGCAAGACACTCCATGTTATGCTGAAATGAATTCTCTTGGATCGTTTCTGGTTGGTTCTCAAAGGTAGGGTATCCAAGAGAATAATCATTACAATATGTTGTTGGTTCATCTTCCCAGTTTTGATGGTTCCACTAGTTATAGTCATACTGATCATACATGGGAGAACATGATGGTTGATAATAATCCTCATTCCCATAATTATGATCGTATACAGACCTATTAGCCGATGGAGTATAACGTTCTAGTCGGTTCTCAATGTCGGTTCTCGATGGAGAAAAATCTTGATGTATACGTTGAATTCCAAAACCCCCAGGCATTCCCCAAAACTGCTTATTCATCTCAATATAGACACGTACCCAAGCTTCCATGGTGAACCTTAATTCTGATTCTAATCCTATAAGAAAATAAAAAATTCCTATAGCAGTACAGAAAGTAAGAGGAGAAGTTAGAAGGATGTTACCAAATGAGAAGTTCCTATGTTAAGATCCTGCAAAAGAAAACAAAAAAGATTAGTTTCTAAGAATAACAAGCCTATAAAATTCCTAAGAAGAGAAATATAGAAATAAAAAGAAACAATGAAGAATTCCTAAATTAGAAAGTAGAAATTTAGAAAGAGCGTACCGAATTAGAAATTTCTAATAAGCCTACAAAACAGAAAAGTTAGTTTCTAAAAAGAAAGTCTTAAAATAGAAAATTTCTAAAAATAAAATAGGAAACAAAATTAGATTCTAAAAGAGTTAGAATTAGAAACTTACTAAAAAAGGAATCCTAATCTAGAAATAGTAAGGAAGAGAGAAATTACCAATTTAGAAACCTATCTCAGAATCCTACAAAATAAGAAAGTTGGGTTAGTTTCTAAAAAAAAGGAAAACTATCTAAAAATAGAAAGTTATTTAAATAGAAATTTTCTAAAAATTAAAGAAAAACCTGGAATTAGAAAATTCTAAAATAAATCCTAAAAATCAGAAAAGTCCTAATCTTAAACTAATCCTAAAACCAGTTAACTTGTGAATGTCTTCTCCTGCATTTTCCTTAATGGTTGTGTTCACACCCCAAGTGCAGGGTTGTGATGTAGTAATAAACTCGGTAAGACCGAGGTCGAATCCACAGGGATTGAAACCTGTACGTTATTTGAAAATAACCAGATCTAAAACTAGGCTAAGATGATATCTAAACCAATTGTGATTTGAGGAATAATGGTGAAATATTAATCTAAACTTAAAGAATTCAGAGAAAGGGAACTAGGGATTTAGAGGATCCACTTATAGAGATCAGGGAGATCTTATGCCTGCTTCATGGATATTATACTGAACTTACTTGATATAGTTTTCAAGAGATGAAAGGTATAAGAATTAGGTATGATTCCATCACAAATCCATGCCTAAGAGACAAGGTAAACAACAGAACTTAAACCAATCCATAACCAACTAAAAGATGTATGAGTGTTAGGAAGGATTCTGTCATCCAACCATGTCTATGAGACGATGGTGAACAACAGGATTTCCGAACATCAAAATAAATGGAAAGGAATTATTCAAGCCATCACAGATCTACTGTAATTTAAATCACAACAAACTATTAATGACTAAAAGAATTTCTTAAATCAAAACAGAGTCAATCAGTTCAGTTCAAATCAAACCTGTAGAAGCTTCCATCATGCCACAAGCTTCACCTCTTAGCCCTAGCTAAGAGATTTAGCCTAACATAATCATAGGAAAAAGAAGAAAAATAAAGAAAAAATATATAAAAATTTCAAACACTTCTCTCTCCGCCTCTCTCTCTCTATCTGACGTCCTCTATTCAAGCACTTCCCCTTCTCCATGTTTGGAACTCTTTTTATAGCTTTTGGAGTGGTGGAAATCGAATTTGGGAAGCTATCGCACGTGCAGCGAAAGCCTTTTTACAGCCAAGTTCGGGGCTTCATAACTCTCGCGTTCCTTGCATTATTTCTGTAAAATTGACGTCTCTTGAAAGTATTTTGGCTGGCCTTCACGATGGACGGTTCAGATCTGCCATATGATCAAAGATGGTGGGCCACAACTGCCTGAAAAATCAGTTTTCGCGGACCTGCGTAGCCTTTCATACGTCCGGCGCTGACGTGATCGGTGGGCCCCACAGAGGTATTTTCGGGGAAATCCACCCCGTCCATTAGATTCAGGATGAAATTTCAGTCAAAAATGGGTGGTTTTGAACGTTCATTGACGTGGCCCAGAAAAGAAATCACCTCAAAATTTGTTTTGAACGTCGCAGGACCGCCTGTTTGTGGCCTCTGTATCGCGCACGTGTGCTTACATAGGTCCAAAAGTTCAGCAAGGTTTTGTAGTAGTCGAGGCCTTCTACACGATGGACGGTTTGGATTGTCCACTGGGACAATGTGTGGGGCCCACTAGCGTTCGCAAAAACGGACAGCGTCCGTCCGTTTCAACGCTAAAACGGCAGTTGCCGTATTAGGAAGAAGACGCGACTCAGCACGTGTGTATCTCATGTACACACGCTGTATATACGGGGCCCATTATGATGTTCTATCAAAATCCAAACCATCCATTTGTTTCCTCATCTTATTTAAACCGCCGAGACCAAAGTTGAGACAGTTCCAGATATCAGGTGGGCCCAGAATCAATGGTTTATGGGCTGATCTGTCAGTTGGGGTACTTTCATAGTGATCCGAGGGCTGAAATTTGATATGTATGGTTAATTTATGGCCCTCAGGCCATATGTGAAGTTTTGAGCCAATCAGATGGCGAGAAGTATGTGATCTTGCATTTTTCACCAATTTCAGGCCTCTTTAACGTGAATGGCTTGATTTTCTCGGATCCCTGGCATGTAAATTCTTCAGTCTTGGTTCTCTGGAGTGCGTCCCTTGCTCTGGTAACTTCGGAGTGTCAAATCCACACTTCTAGCACCCTTTTTCAGTCCATGCTGGTAAATACACTCTGCATCACAAACACGATTAAATCGGACCATTAAACGGTATCATGCTTGTAAATCCATGCAATAACTGAGTCTGATATGCAATATTTGACCCTCAACAGCCAGTCATCCGGTTTTTGCAAAAGGGGGAGGAAAAGAAAGTATGCCACCTTCGCAAGTTTATATATGGCCTCAAGCAGTCGTCGAGTGCATGGTTTGACAAATTTACTCATGTAACGAGAGATGCATTTTTTCACCAGTGCAGCTCAGATCATTCTATCTTCTGGAAATGCTCGACAAATGGCATTACAATTATTTCTATTTATGTCAATGATATTATCATCATGGGTGACAATTCTCTTACAATCTCTAGCATCAAATCCCACCTTTCTTGCGTTTTTAAGGTCAGAGACTTAGGCTCTTTACATTATTTCTTAGTCATCAAGATAGCTCGTTCTCGGCATGGAATCTCTTTATGTCAGCGTAAATATGCGCTGGACTTACTCACTGAGACTAGAATGATTGGTTGTAAGCCACTTGACACTCCTCTTGAGGTCAACCATCAGGTCACTTCATTGGATGGTGAGGCCCTCTTTGATACCGGACCTTATCAACGCCTCATTGGGAGGCTTATTTACCTCACTATTACCAGGTCGGATATTTCTCGTGCTGTGAGTGTTCTCAGTCAGTTTATGCATTCACATCAAGTTATCCATATAGATGTTGCATACTGTTCACTCCCCAAGTATAGGGTTGTGATATAGCAATAAACTCGGTGAGACCGATGTTGAATCCCAAGGGACTAGAACCTGTACGTAACCTGAAATTAAGTAGAACTAGAACTAGACTAAGATGAAATCTAAATCGAATGAAATTGAGGGAATAATGGTGAAATAATTATCTAAACTTAGAGAAATCAAAGGTAGGAAACTAGGGATTCAGAGGATCCACTTGTAGAGATCAGGGAGATCGTATGCTTGATTCAAGAACTCAATTGGACTTAGAGTCCCATCTTCATCCAGTTGAAGGGTGTAACCATGAAAATTAAAACTGAATTTCTTTTGATATAATTCTCAAGAGATGAAAGACATAAGAATTAGAATGGATTCCATCACCAAACCATGCCCAGGAGACAAAGCAAACAACAGAATTAAACTAATTGGCAACCAATCATCGATGTATGAAGGTTAGGAAGGGTTCCATCATCCAACCATGCCCAGGAGACGATGGTGAACAACGGGGCTTCCTAACGTTATAGTCAAATAAGGAAAAGAACATGCTCAAAGCTATCGCAGACCCATTCTAATTTTAGTCATAATAGACCATTAAAAATTAAAAACATTTCCTTAAAATCAAACTAATATCAAGTTTAATTAAGTGTAAATAAAAAAAATACATGCAAAAAGTTCCCCATCATGTTACAAGCTTCACCTCTTAGCCCTAGCTAAGAGGTTTAGTCCAACATGATTGGACTATTTATTAAAAGAAAATAATAATAAAATAAACACTTCTATGTTTAAATCTCTCTCTCTCTGCTCCACGTCCACTGCCTGATGCCCCCTCTCTCTTTTCTCTTTTTCTTTATAGCAGTAAGAGGGTCGGTCGGATGGTGAGGATGGTGGTATCTGTGGGCGGCTGGAGTTTACGCACTCCTCGAAACGGAAACTGGACGTGCGTTGGTGGAGTCAGTGGTATCTGTGGGGCCCACTTACAGTGATCTTTCAGCGAATCTACATCGATCATTGTCTTAGTAGGGTCCATTTAGGCCGATATTCGAAATTTGGAATAGATATGAGCTGGATCAACATCTGGCGAAAGATCCAACCCTAACGATCTTATATGTATAAATGGTTGCAAGAGAATAGGAGGTTTTGGTCTTCACCCTCCTATGGACACTCTGGACAGTTGAGATCAGTCGTTCGATGATGAAGGTGGGCCGCTGATCGAGCAGCAGACGGACTATGTGTAAAAGAAGACAAAGAGCTTCCGTGTCTGTTTAGGAACCCAGCTGGTGTAGATTGGGTTCGATTCCCTGTCGACAATGAAGGTGAAAGATTCGGTGTCTAGCCTTTTTTGATCTGGCTTCAAGATGGACGGTGTGGATTTAACTGATGGGTCCTGATGGTGGCCCACAAGGATCGTCCGCCAAGCTCTGTTTGCGAACAGAGTCGGCACGATGCTCCTTGCGGGGTGGTTGGTGGGCCCTTTATCGACGTAAATAGAGAATCCATTCTGTCCATTGGGTTCGAAGTGGAATTTTAGTGCAGAAGGAATGGTTTTTATTTCCTATGATGCGGCCCACTGAATCTATTCTTCAGCCATCCAACCTGCTTTTGAGACTTCATGTACGTGTGTACGTTTTCATGGGTCCAAAAAATCATCATTTATACAGTCATACCTACTTCAGGGTTACCATGGACGGATCTGATCATTCATATGGGCCCCTATGGTGGGCCACAACATGTCACAAGCGGACAATGTCCGTTTGCTGGCGCAGGAGCTCGAGAAGGGTCGGGTCAAGGACCCTTTGACCGTCTTAGCGGTCCGGTGCACGTCCAGTGCACGTGCACTATATGTGCTCTGGTCCCCCTGTGGGGTCTATTGTAATTCATGTGAGAGATCTACACGGTCCATTATATTTTACATCTAATATAATGGGTTGAGACAAAACTTAAAGCATATCCAGATCTCAGGTGGGCCTCACATCAATAATTCATGGGCTGATCTGACCGTTGGACCACTTACATGGGGATCCAAATTCTAAAATTTGATGTGTACGGTTTATTTGGATTCCTTAGGCCAAATACAAAGTTTCAAGTCAAATAGATGGTGGGAACCCTGTGATCTTGCATTCTGGACGATTTCAGGCCACTTGAGCTTCAGTTTCTCGATTTTCTCGAATCTCTGGCTTGTAAATCCGTCAATCTTGGTCCCCTGGGGTCATTCTCTTGCCTTGGTGATTCTAGAGCATTAAATCCATGCTTTCAGTACCATTTTCCAGTCTAGGCTCCTAAATACACCTTGCATCAAAAACACTATTAAAGCAGGGCGTTAAACGGTATCATGCCCGTAAACCCAGAAAATAATTGGGGTCTGGTATACAATATTTGACCCTCAACACATACCGTGTGCTTTGTTATATCAAAGGCTCTCTTGGCAAGAGTCTCCTTTATTCCAAGTTCGGTCACCTAAATATTTCTGCTTTTTCTGATGCAGATTGGACTGTTCCAAAAATGACTGGAAATCTACAACCAGCTATTGTTCTTTCATTGGTGGTAATTTGGTGACTTGGAAGAGCAAAAATCAAACAGTTGTGACATGCTCCAATGCCAAAGCCGAGTACAGAGCTATGACACAGACCACCTGTGAATTACTTTGGCTGAAGAATTTTTTTACTGAGATTGGTTTCTCTTATTCTACACCAATGCAGATGATGTGTGATAGCTACACTACTATTCATATCTCCAGCAATCCTGTATTCCATGAGCGCACAAAGCATATCGAAGTCGATTGCCACTTTATTCGAAAAAAAATCAAAGCTCGGGAGATTGTTACTCCACATGTTCGCATGGTAGACCAACTTGCCAATGTGTTTATTAAAGCTTTACCAAGAGATCGGCATATGACTATTTCTTCCAAGCTTGGCCTATCCGATATTTTCGGGCCTAGCTTGAGGGGGAATATTGAAGGAGAAGCAATCAATGGATCGCAAAAGACGCATCATCCATCGGGGACGTAGCTCATCCTTATCTCTCCACGTAGCTCGTCCTTATCTCTCCACGTAGCTCATCCTTATCTCCTTATCTCTCCACGTAGCTTGTCTTTATCTCTCAATATAGCTCATCTTTATCTCCTTATCTCTCCTTTATTAGAATTTCTTATATTAGTTTATTTTATTCTTGGGTAAGGGTTGTATTTTAGTATAAATAATATAGATATTGAGGGCATTACTCAATTCTCTTTTTTCTCTCCTCATTCGAAGTATCAACAGATATGTGGACATACCCATGAGCATGCACACATGTGTTGCAACACTTCTCAACATATGTTATATCTTGATAATTAGTCGGATCTTCACAAAAAAATGAAAAATCATTTGTCTTTTGATTTCTTGCATTAATTGCATCTCTATCATGGTCAATATTAAGTGCGTCATCTTTCCGGTTGTGATCACGATGGTTTTACTTTAATCCATTACTTATAATCTCTATTTGCAATAATTCTCTAAAAATTGATATTTGCAATAATTCTCTAAAACTTCTCTAAAAATCTATAAGTTTCGTAAAGCAAAGACCTGATGTCTGTGCGAACAAAGAAGGGTTTCTCCATCATTAAGGCTTTTACTCAAAATTTCCAATTGCAAACCAACCATAAGATATTCAACTCAAGAATTTGTATTCATCAACTCTTAATGATTCTAAATGTCTAGCCAGTCACAAATTCTAAGCTCTATTGGCTAATGGTGACTTCAACTCAAGCAAAGCATCATAGAGTTAACTCATCCATACTAAAACTGTAGAGCGAGCCCGCTTGTGCGCATTAACATAAGCCTCCCTTATCAATACACCTAAATTGACCAAATCCTTTCATTCTCCATATCCACCATCCTTAACCTAATTCCATTTGTGGTCTAAGTGATAGATCACAAGATCTTAACCATATGATGTCCCATTAAGTACAATCAAAGCAATTTAACAATTAAAATTTTTTTAAAACAAAAAAAGAAGTTAAAAATTATATATGTATTAAACATATACAACAGTTAAAGATTTTGGACAATTTAAAAACCATTGATGGATGGTCCACAAATTAAGATCAGGCCACTCATGTATTCCGAGTAACCAAGTGGATACATGGTTGAAGCATGTAAACTTTTTATCACATCTTGATAAATGCGGCCAAACCATACTGGTATGCCAACCACTAATTCAACCTTGCTGGTGTTTACACGTACTGACATATTACAACTAGAACCAGCAAACGGGATGCCACCACGTGTCGGCATATTCATACTACAATGTGAAGAAGGTACTCATAGACACGAAATGGAGATCGTGAGGTTCCAAACACCTCTCCCTTGGAGATGCATGTTGCACCATGAAAATTGAGATGCTCAGAGACATATACATGATTAAAAACATAGAGGCGGTCATTCTCCCTGTACAAATGGCGATCATTCTCCTTATAACATGTGGCAAGTAAGCACAAGAAGAGCGTGCACATTATATTTCCAGAGACATATTGGACGACATAGTAACACATAAAGACACCTAGCAATATATGATTGGCCACATATAGCCAGAGATCATGAGGCAGAATAGTAAGAGAATAAAATTGTTTAGAATAAGTGATACAACCATATGCAGAGGTATATTACATGGCAACCCCATCTCATGAAATAAACTTATCAAGCTTAGATCGCTACCTTGTCAAACACCAATTATGAAAAATCCAGAAATCATATGTCAAGCTATCGAATCTCAAAGTCTCTAAAAGTAGCATATAATCAAGTGCTTCGGGCCTCGCCGATCCAATCAAACACAGTAACTCCTTTCAGCTCAGCGTTAACTATCAAATTGTATCCCTTATGGACACTTATCCTAGACTAGTGTAGTTATAACCTCTTCATTTTTGTCCAACACCATGCTACAACAAGTCTGGATCGATTAGATTAGCTTGGTTTAGTTTTTACCTATTCATTACCCATTTGTTGGATCCCATCCAAATCCCTAAGTCTTTACTTAGTGATTCTTTAGTCACATCTTGCTGACCAAAAGCCACAATTGTAGGGTTTCCTCTACGACCGTCTCATGACCATCTAGGTCCTAAAGATTGTTCGATCCATGGCATCTCACCCGTTCAAACTGTCGTTAGTAACTTTTCATGATTTATTTACTTTCACATGTTGGTTGCATCGAATCTCCATTCATATTAATAAAATCGGAATTCATCCTTCAATCTTTTGTTTTACTTTCTTGAGTTATTTTTATGGACAAACGCAGACAAGCTATTATCGTTGCAATAAAAATCTTTGTTTTCAAGGCAAAAAATAATCCACCCGAATGACTAACCATTCCCTTCATAAATCGCCTGATGATCTTATAAATTGGTGGCTAAGTAGTCAGGTTAATCTTTGCAGATTCATTCCTAATTCAACTATTTTGGCACACGGGATCAAGGTGTTCAGTTTGATTCAAGTCAAATACAACTATAGCATGCCCAACATATACATACTTGCACATTCTCGAATGAAATTTAGGAATCCGTTGCACGTGTGGTTGTGTGTCCAAATTGAATAGCAACAATTGGGTGAGTCAAAGCCCAAAATACTATGACGATGAAGTCCCTAAGAATATGTTAAAATTAATACACAATCAAGTCAATCCACTCTAAGCATGATGAGTCTTTCGAACCAGGGACTTTATGCGATCTTCTAGTAGAAGTACTCTCAGCTAGGTTTGAATACAAAACCCTGCATCTAAGGAGTACTCACACGCTTATGTGGAATATGGCACTTGTATTGGCAGCTTGAGACCTATCCAAACTCCATCATTAGTTCTTACACACAAGATGATCAACTAAACATTTCATAAATTGTCCATCCCCACTAATATGATCATGAAATTTAGAGTTGTAACACCCCGGCCCTTCAATACTTGGGTATTAGATGTCCTCGAGCGTTACTAAAGTTTTTTCTTTTTCTTTTTCGATTTAACTATTCAACTACATGTGTGCACGTATTGCACATATTTTGAACTCAAAAACTTAGGAATTAGGAGGTAGAATTTAACATGAAAATTTACAATTCAATTAGACCCCGCATGCTAGCAAATTGGACCATAAACATGATGTAGATTGGCTACGACCCCATATCCAAACAAGTGGGTGCGACCTTGACCATGGAGCCACCTTGTAAGCACCGTGAATCCGACGTCCATTCGTTTTCCAAGCTTACTTTAAGTATGGTCTAAAAAATGAAGCAGATACAAATCTTAGGTGGACCAAAACACAAGAAACATTGGTCATCTAATGCCATCATATTAAAAACTTCGTAGAGTCCGCCATAGTGTTTGTTCGCATCCAACCTATTGATAACGTCACAGAGATATAAATGAAGGGAAGTGTGGGCCACATGGTGGAGGAAGTGAGAATGTAAACACTATCATAAAATGTGAGACTCGTATTCTAGCCTGTACCATTCCATAGGCTCCTGCGGTCCTCCCGGTCGAATTCCGGCGACCTGCGATGCGTAGATAGCATTTGCATGTGACTTTGAGTGTCATCCTGTAATTTCGAGTCGGCTTGACTTAAGACCTATGTCATTGCGACCGCATCGTCGCTGCGGTTCCAACGCCGCGTCTCGTATGACAATCCCAGAGGTACATCAAAAGATGTACGCTACGCTTTATTTGAACCTTAATCGCATTTATGGGACCCACCTATGGCATGACACGCCACCCTATGCATGCATGACATCATCATCTTCATAATTTCCTACCCACCTATGGCTAGTCTAGACCCCTAGCCACCTATAGCTAGTATAGACCCCTAACCCCCTCCCTTACATTCATTATGACAAGCATTTATTACTCTCTCTCTCTCTTATCTCTCTCCCTCCCTCTTTCTTTCTTATTTCCTAGCAAGAGAAAGAGCTTCCAACGTCCATTAGAGCTCTCCATTTCCAACCCTTTTGCAAGCTCTCCACCCCTAAATCCAACCCTCTAAAATCAATCTCAACCATTGAATTTTGTTCCTTTGGAGCTTTAGATCACCTTGGTGGAAGAAGGAGTCCAAGATCTAAGGTGGGTGCTTCTTTCTCTCTCATTATTTTAGTGTGATAATGTGGCCGTGTGGCCCATCTGGATGTACCCCACCTTGATGTATGTGATGTCCAAGCCATCCACCAAATGGACCCTACGGTCGTCCAAGCCATGTGGGCCCTACTTAATGGTAATTAGAAAACATAAATATAAGGTTGACCCAAATCAAGTGGGCAATATCCATGTGGACCCCACATGTGGGACCCACCTTGAACCATATGTGTACATGGTTCGTCCAGCGTCCCTGGACGCTGGACGTCTTTCACAAGCATGAGCAGCACTCTCTGCCAAAAAAAAAAGAGAGATGAGTGTTCACTCCCCAAGTATAGGGTTGTGATGTAGTAATAAACTCGGTAAGACCGAGGTCGAATCCACAGGGACTGAAACCTATACGTTTCCTGAAACTAGGTAGAAATAGAACTAGCCTAGGATGCAATCTAAATCAAATAGAATTTAAGAAACAATTGTGGAATAATTATCTAAAACTTTAAGGAATTCCGAGGAAGGAAACTAGGGATTCAGAGGATCCACTTGTAGAGATCAGGGAGATCTTATGCCTGCATCAAGGATTATGGAATTCAAACTTACTTGATCTGGTTTTCAAGAGATGAAAGGTATATGAATTAAAATGGATTCCATCATCTCACCATGCCCAAGAGACAAAGCAAACAACAGGATTAAACTAATTACCAACCAATCAAAAGTACATGAAAGTTAGGAAGAGTACTATCATCCCACCATGCCCAGGAGACGATGGTGAACAACAGGGCCTCCTGACGTCATAAACATCAAAAGAGAAAAAGAGATATTCAAAGCCATTGCAAACTCATTGTAATTTCAGTCACAACAGACCATTAAAGACTGAGAAAATATTCTTTTAATAATCAACTCAAAACCAAGTTCAGTTCATAAATTTAAATGAAAAGCAGGAAATAGTGTCTCCCATCTCGCTACAGGCTTCACCTCTTAGCCCTAGCTAAAAGGATTAGCCACACATGGATGGGCTGATTAAACAACAAAATAAAAATAAAAAGGAAAAGAAAAGAACAAGAAGGAGAGAGAGAGAGAAAACCGAGCCTTACACGCTGACAGCAGCCAAAACCGGCCACTGCTCCGGCACTCCCTGTCTTCCTCTTTGAAAATCCTTTTTTTTCCTCAAAACGCTGCCTCCAGCCACGTCCCAAAACAGCTCCTCACTCACGTGTCAGCCCTCCAAAACTCCCCAGTAGCCGAAAACCCACCTTTTTTCCTTCCAATGCTCCCCACGGCTTCTCACGTTTCTTCCTTACTTCCAAACCGTAGCTCCCTGTCTTCTTCACCTCCGTTTCTCTTCCTTCGTCAAAGCCAAAACGAGAACTCCTCCACTGCCTCCAACTCCCTGTTTAAAAGCCCCTTTCCTCCCCACGCTGATTCCCTTTTAATAGGGCTTTGCTGACGGTGAAACGTCCTCCGCAAGTCTGTTTACGCAAAGCCTCCTGCGGAACCTTTGTTTACGCAGGGATTTAGACGATGCATTCCACCCTTGCTGATCTTGCTAATCGGTGAAAGATCTTCTAGGGTTTGGTCTAGTCCCTCATCCCTACAAGATGGACAATGCAGATCTTCAATCACCTTGAAGATAGGAGCCCACAACCATCTGTAACGTGGATCGTACAACGGAGTCCGCGGACGGTGCGGTGCAGATTGATTTCCGTCCGGTTAACATAGATCAAGAAAACGAGCATTGACCGGTCGGTTTTTTACCCTGATCAAGAGGGGTGGACCGGATCATCCGAAAAGATCGTTTACGTGGCCCACCAGGATCGTCCGCAGATCTGATCGCGAAGCAGAGACGTCATAAGGCTTCTTGCGCCGTGGCTGATGGGCATTGATCGACCATATATGAGAAATCCACACCGTCCATTGCACTTTCCTCGAAAAACCGTTCGGATCTAGTCGGTTTTGGATTGACGCTGAAGCGGCCCACCTGATTTTTCATATTGCCGTTCAACCTGCGTTTGAACGGTATTTTCCTGTGTATGCGAGCATAGGTTTTGAAAAATCTCATGTGTACGGTCGGTTTTACCTTCTGAAACAAATGGACGGCCCGGATTAGAGATATCTGCGATGATGGTGGCCCACCTGACTTCAACAGCAACTCTCTGTTGCAAACAGCGGACGGCTTTGCCGTTTTTGAGTTGTAATCGGCCAACGCCTTGTTGACCGTCTTCAATTTCTTGGTGTACAGCGAGTCTTCCGGTACGTGGTGTACACGCACTGCAGCATAGGGTCCACTTTGATATATTCATGAAATCCGTTTCGTCCATCCATTCTGTCATATCATTTAAACCGTCCAGGCCAAGTTTGAAGCATATCCAGATATCAGGCGGGCCCCACATAACGATTAAAGGGGCTGATCTGTCCGTTGGGCCACTTCTAGAGGGATCCAATGGATGAAATTTTACGTGTACGGTTCATTTACGGTCCTCAGGCCACGTATGGAGTTTTGAACTGATCAGATGGTGGGTACCCTATGATCTTGCATTCTGGACACTTTTCAGGCCACTTGAGCTTCAGTTTCTCAATTTTCTCAGATCCCTGGCATGCAAATCTGTCGATCTTGGTCTCTTAGGGTCCGTTGCTTGCCTTGGTGACTTCAGACTGTTAAATCCATGCTTTTAGTACCTTTTTCCAATCCAGACTCGTAGATACACCCTGCATCACAAACATGATTAAATCAGCCATTAAACGGAATTATGCTTGTAGATCCATGTAATAACTGGGGTCTAATATGCAATATTTGACTCTCAACAATGAGGGGGGAGAACTTTTGGGGCATGCTACTTATGTAGGCCCCACCTTGATGTAAAAATTGAATCCACACCATCCATTTCATTTCCAAGCTAATTTTAGGCGTTGAGCTAAAGAATGAATCCAATCCGATCTTCTGGCGGGCCCCGGCAGGGGAAACAATTTTTTTTACCTTTAAGATCCATTAGGACCCACCTTGATGTCCCTACCCGCCAAAAACATACTGCATAGCGGACTCGTTTGATCCGTCTTAGGCCATAGAATACAATGGACGGAGTGGATTCTCAAGACACGGGCCCCACATATGAAAAACCTCAAAAAAAAATAAAATATCAAAGGCACGCTGCTGCAGCAGGCGCTGCTGACAGCAGCAGCGTGCGCAGGCGCTGCTGGCGGACGGACGGGCTGGCCTCACGGCCTTAGCCGTGGGCCCCACTGTGATGTGTTTCGAACATCAACGCCATGCATTTGATGGGTCCCCTCGGACCAGGTGGCTGCTCCAAAAATCAGCCGTATACGGAACTCAGGTGGGCCACACCATCTAAATGTATGTGAAGTGATGCCTAGAACATGTAAAATCACTTGGTGGGGCCTACCTGAAATTTGGATGCTGCTGAAACTTGGTCTGAACCCTCAGTCAAGTGGGACACACATAATGGGTGGGCTGGATTTGCGAACCACATCCTAGTGGGCCCAGCTTTCTCAGGTTCACGAGAATTTTATTTTTAACAGGTTGGATGTCAGACAAATATTGCAGTAGGCCCCCTGGTCCAAGTACCCTTTGTACAGGTTGTGTGGCAAATATACATTACTATGGGCCAGGTCACGTGCAACCTTATTTTGGGCAGAAAATAAACATTACAGTGGGCCCTACCCTGGTCCAAGTGACCTTATGAACAGTTGGATGGCAAATAAATATTACAGTGAGCCCAGGTTGGGTAGAAAATAAACATTTCAGTGGGCCAAGTCAGGTGGAAAATAAACATTACTGTGGCCCCAGGTCTGAGTGACCTTACCAATGGTTCGGATGGAAAATAAACATTATGGTAGGCCCCTCATGGGACCCACGTTTACGAAGTGGATTGGCTGAAGTACCGTGTATAGTAGCTCTGCAGCTGCTGTATTAACACCTGCAAGTTCAGTGGGTCTGAACATGAGGCAAGTGTTATATCTAGTCTATCCAGCCGTGGACTCCAATTGCTGCTGTATGAGATCCAACCGTCCATCAGCAGCTGTAGCTGCTATAAGACCTCAGTTCTGTGGGCCCTAATCACAAGATATATGTGTGGTGGGTCCCACACGTGTGGACCCACCTGGCATATATATTTCATCCTGATCATCTGTTAAATGACGTCCAGGGCTGGACGTTTGCATGAATGGTAATATATATGTATATATGTATAAATAAATATGCGTGGTGTATATATTAATATAAACATTATATCTGGTGGTCCACACCACATGGTCCTAGTTGATGTATATGTGTGTGTGTGTGTGTGTGTGTGTGTGTGTGTGTATAATATTATATCTAGTGGGTCACACCACGTGGCCCCACCTAATGTATATGTTTCACCAATCCCATCCACCGCCCGGACCCTTGGACGGTGGGATTCCCGTGATGTATGTGTTGTACATACATGTTGTCCAGTATGTGGAGCTCACGTGTGATGTATCTGTTTTATCCTAGCCTTCCACCATTTGGATGATGGGACACCACCATGAGATATTTGTTTAATCCATACTGTCTGGAATGTTTGGACGGTGCTAGACTATGTTTGGGCGATGCTATGGACCACACCATGTTGTATGTATTCCACCACAACGTCCACCTATTTTGACGGTGCTGTACTGCCATACCGTGATGTGTTTGTTTCATCCACACCATCCAAATAGTGCTGGACAGTGTTGGACAATGTTTGGATGGTGCTGATCTACCTGGAGACTGTTTGGGTAGTGCTGATCATCATTAGTGGGCCATATGCCCCATAGAATGATGTGTACAGTGATACACATGATGCACCTGCTACTATTGAGATGATTTCAGATGAAATCCAAGCTCCCACTTGTGAGGCCACTTTGATATACTTGCGGCCCATTTGTGAGGCCCATCTTGATATATTTGTAGCCCACCTATGAGGCCCATTAGTGCGGCCCATATGAGGTATGTGAGGCCCATGGTTGTGGCCCATTATGATGTGTTTGTGGCCCATTCGGTAAGGCCCATTGAGATGTATTTTCGGCCCATGGGTTGAGGCCCATTGTGACGTATTTCTGGCCCGTATGTCAAGGCCCATTGTAACATATTTCTGGCCCGTATGTCGTGGCCCATTGTGATATGTTTCCGACCCATTTATTGAGGCCCGACTTGAATTGCATGAGGCCCATTGGTGCGGCCCAATGATGCGACCCACTGTGATGTGTATATTAGTCCCAATGGTGCGGCCCAATGTATCGACCTACCGTGATGTGTAGGCCCACGTGCTGTATGTGTAAGGCCCACCTGTGATGACTATTTGAGGCCCACTTGTTGGATATTTGGGCCCACCTTATGTTTGATTCTATGTGGACCACTCCTTGGGAGCATTGTTGGTTAAATGTCCACATTGTTGGGCAGTGATGGTTAGATGTCCACATTGTGACCCTTCCTTAGGCCTTATCAGGCTCATTCTCCTCATTCTCTTAGTGGGTTAACCCAAATAAGTGGGCCCCATTTACCACGGACGGATGGCTCCATGCTACCAGATTTGATATAACCACGGCCGAGGGCTGATCTTTATATTATGGTTGATCAGATGTTCATCTATGGACCCAGTCTTGTCTATATGACCGGTCGTCGGTGTTGATTATCGATGCTGATTGTCGGTGCCAATTATCGATGTAGATTATCGGTGTCGATTTGTCGAGACCGATTGTATTGGCCGGTTCCGATTGTCGAGGCCGATTCTGAGTATCGAATTCGATTGCCAAGGCCGATTGTCGAGACCTATATGATGTATATGCGACCCGTAGTTGAGGCCCAATGAGATGTGTATTCGGTCTGCGTAATGTATATGCAGCCCGTGTTTAAGGCCTAATACGAATAGGAGGTCTATGTAATAAGGCTCATTGTGATGTGTATTAGGCCCATGATGCATGACCTATTTGATGTATTCGAGACTCATGTGCAGGGCCCATATGTCATGTATTTGAGGCCCATGAGCAGGGCCCA
This sequence comes from Magnolia sinica, assembly GCF_029962835.1. Classification (NCBI taxonomy): domain Eukaryota; kingdom Viridiplantae; phylum Streptophyta; class Magnoliopsida; order Magnoliales; family Magnoliaceae; genus Magnolia; species Magnolia sinica. Next base: position 108,310,841 of record NC_080575.1, read on the forward strand.
CTTATTGCGTATATGTGACCCTTGAATAATGCTCATTGTGTTGTATATTAAGCCTTTATGTAAGGCTGTGGGCCCATTATATGTTTGGTTTTATGTGGGCCATACCTTGGGGGACAATGTTGGTTAAATGTCCACATTGTTGTGATTGATGGTCGATGCCGGTTATTGATATCGATTATGAGTATGTGACAGCATAGCATCATGATACATGCCCATATGCATCGTCTGCATGTTTGTTATGAGATGTGGTTGATCATTGCATATGTCATTGAGCATGTTATGAGACTCCCTGATAGGCGGAGGTTATCTCACATGAGCACGCGGTGTGCGTAGGATTGATGCATGATTGGATTGTATGACTCATGCATCTCGCATTATGATTACTGTACGCCCTAGCGACATCAGGGTCGTAGCCTCCACAGGCATATCGTGGATGGCCAAATGGGACACCGAAAATATTTGGTTCTAGCATACGGGCGCCATAGATGTCCTTGGGTGAAAATCCCTAAACCTCCGTGGCCAGGAGACGCTCCAACGTCGAGACCGAGTGGATGCATGAGCGCCCGAATGTCGAATACCAGGAGGCCGCGTCTCCCACTGTGTCGTGGTCGGTTGGGAGGGGGTGTGGCCTTACCCGCCCGAGGGTAGGGGGCAATACTAGGCTGAGTTTGACCAGCTCGTGAATGGGTCCGCTATCGACGTGCCGGATAGGTATTGGCAGACTATTGGCCAGGCGGATAGTGAGGTTTCTTACGCTCACTTGGACTGTGCGGCTAGGAGAGCGACAGTGCCATTTGGAGTGTACTAAACCCCGGTGATGATCCCAGAGATGAACTGTACTGATATGTGGATTTAGTGAGCAGAAGTTGCATACTCATTCATGCATGCATTCATTCACTATTTACTCGGGTTGGTGGTACGCAACTAGTTGTTACGTGTACCTTCGCAATGGCCATGATTTCGGTTGGGGCGCGCGACTAACCTGAGATCAGGAGTTTACCACATTGAGTCTGACTATCCAAATTTAGGTATGGGACTGGTTTGGATAGAAGTCCCTTGTGATGGACCTCATAGCCTGCGATACTACGTACTACCATCCCGACTTCATACTCCAGCATGTTCATTCCATTCGCACCACATATTGCATTACATCCGCGACATACGACATCTTGGGTTACTGTGCTTCTGCATTTATATGGTCTAGATATGGCTGACGTATTTGTGAACACATAAGGAATTATATACTCCATTGCATTCTCGGCATTTGATATTTGGCTCTTTATGACTCCTCGTTTGCATAGCTGTTATATACTGTGTATTCTGATATTGATTGGCTCATGGACTTGTTCGTATTTCCGCTTACTCTGTTATCGTATGATTTATGATCTTGTGAGTATTTCTGTTTACTCTGATAATTCCTGCTCTTGTCAGTATTTCTGCTTATTTAAATAATTTATAATCTTGCTAGTATTTCGATATTGTACGATTTGTGGATTACCGGTATTTCCAGTTTGTATGATAATGGCATCGTATTGAATACTTGGCACTTACCTTGTGCACACACTTACACCACCCTCTAAGCTTTCCATAAGCTTATGCACGATAGATGCGTGCAGATGATGATAGGTTGCAGCAGTGTTGAGCTTGGAGTGTGTAGCAGTCCTCTGGAGCTTGATTTTTTTTATTTATGTATTTTTCTTTCAGTATTGTATTCAAATGTTTATATTAGTGGGTATGTGATGATGATGTTGTCTTTGTAATGTGGGTATACTTGTGATTATGCTTATTACGAGTTAAATGTACATTGGAAAAAAAAAATCCTCCTTGTAGGATCCCAGGATCGGAATCTGGTGTATGAACGCTAGGAGCCGAGAATGGGGTACTACGGAGGCTGTCGGCACCAGATTCGGCGATCGGGATTCCTATGAATCCGATTTTCGGGTTTGGGGCGTGACATAAAATCTATTTGGGACACATAAGTTTTGCCTTATGACCGATTTGAATGACATGTAAGTATTATGATGGGCATGGAAAAGATTTCAACGGGCATTTGCATTCTCATTTTTTTCCGGTCATGTGGCCCATCTAAGTTTTGGATCTACCTAATGTTTGGAATTGTGTCCTAATATGAGATTGCAAAACCAATGGATGGAGTGCATTTCTCAAGATCATCACATTGGGCCTCATATAGGTTTCAATTTTTGTTGGCACAAAAAGGCAATTTGCTTCTTCATTTTCCATCAAGTCTCCTCTCACATGGCAAATTGGACTTTCCTCTCCACACATTCAGAGGAATATTTTGGTAAATATACAATGTCAAAGACCTTTCTTAGAATATCATACATTTAAAGGATATTTTGGGTAAAAATCCCATTTAGAAATTAGGGTTTTAAATCCATATCCTTAGAGCTTATTTGTTTTATTTCATTTTATCTTTATCTTTTTCACTTGCAGTGAATGCAAACATGATAATTAATGTTGGAAAATATTCTGTGTGATTGTTGAAATCAAAGGTATTAAGCTAAAAATTGACATTTTAATGCTTTAATCAGCTGCAAAGATGGTCCTCATTTAATAAGGGCTAGATTAGGACTAGTATCATTTGACTAGACGGATTATGAGTATCTCCCACCATTGATAGAACCCACATGGGAAAGGTTTGGGCCACCAAAAGGTAGCCCCACAATTACAGTATGCATACATCCTTAGTCTTTCAACGTTTGTGGCTGATATCATTGGATGTATTGATGCTTGCCATTGGTTCGTAAAAAAGAAAAAAAAGAAGCTCCACACGCAACACACACACACATATATATAGTTTATCCACTGACGGTGATCATATATATATTTCACACGACCCTGTGTGAATGGCCTTTCATGTGAAACAATAATCCGAAATTTATGATATGGTTACAGCTATCCATGTCCAAGTTGATATTCCATCGAATGAGAAATGCCTTTACTCCTATGTGCACGTATTACCACGTATGATGTAATCAGGACTGTTGATCCAGTCCGAGTCTTGCATGTTAGCCATGGAACATGCCTCACTTGAGTTCACCATCCATTCTTCACACATTGATTGGATGCTTACAATGGCCAAGCTACATTGCCTTTTGGTCTATGCCCCATCCATGCATTGGCCCATCATATTAGCAGTCACGGTCATCATCCAAAACTATTGTATTTAAGCCATGGTGGACGGCATGTTTTTGTTTCTTCATTCTTCTAAATGATAACCTCCCAAACACTACAACGCATACCTCTGCTTAGGCACATGCATAGCTTATTCATTTCTCGATCATATTTGAGTTATTTAGATTGTAGACCACGCCTACTCCACTTAGATGTGACAAATCTTGATGTGCATAAAATCGAATTGGTCTATTGTATGGAAAGTGTAATTGACCAAAATAATAATTTAAAAAAAAAAGTCTCGAAGTTGAGCGAACTAGAGTATGAAGATGAGTTTTCCGAACTAATAGGGTGTATAAGCTCATGGGATATAGTAAGTTATTCTCTCTATGAAGAGATGGGCCTGAAGTTAACCCTAAGCTGAGCTGCTTAAGAGCTGAGCTCAGGAGAGAATCTCCCTAGTTGACCAAGTTGACCATGGCTAGAGGCAATGGCATAAATCTTAAAGAGAATCCAAAATCGAACTAAGAAAATAAAGATTTAGTATGATCCTTGTAATGTCTCGAAAAATCCGTACAACGAATCGAGTACCACCTTAGGGAGAAATCACTAAGGACCAAATCTTTTAGAAATTAGATGAGAAATAGCTAAGTGTTAAACTAGATTTCTTGTGAAATTAGCACTAATCGTGTTAAATACGATCGGTAAGACCCAAAACTTGTAGAATCATGAACGCTACTTTACCCTGAAATCTAGAATCAATCTCTAAACTCGTTTGCTCTCGGGAGCACTTTGAAACTTCATATCGAACCTGAACCGCACGTCGACGGTCCGATTACTGCGAAACCATACGGTTAGGACCGTATTCCTGTACTTGACAACCACCTCGGAAATCAAGTCCTAATAGTATCCAGAAATGCACAACTTGAGCTCGGAGCGAAGTGTGTGAGAAACGTGAATATCTTTAGAAAATGAACTGGGACTAAAGTGAATTGAGTCATTTCGCTTGCAAGCTAAATTTAAGGATTCAGACCGTTAGAATCTGACCCAATTATACCCTCGGATCAGGAAAAATTTTCAACACATATCAGTGTACTTGTGGCCCTGATCAAGTATCGGTGACCGTTGAATTGAAACTGGTCTGCCACGGTCGACCTGTAAACTCGATCAGACCGAAAACTTAACTCGACATAGATTCAATATCAGGGAGCTTAAGTCTAACTGCACGCAGAAAATGGGCCTTCAGAAGTGCTCCATTGAGCCGAAACAGATGGGTTTTGACTATAACCTAAGTATACCATGGCCCTAGGGCCATTGAGCTCACGTTTGAGCCTATATAAGAGTCTTAAACCCTCTCTCTCTCATTCCATACGAATTTGGAAAACCCTAGGAGAGAGAAGAGAGAAAAGAGAAGGAAAGAGAGAGAGTGAAAGAGTCGGCGTTTCTTCTTGAGATTCAATCTCATTACTCCACGTGCTTATCCACCACTTCCTGTATTGCTATTCGGGCGATTCTGATCCTGTTTTTAGGTAAGAAAACCTAACCCTAATATGTTTTAGAGTTTCAAATGGAGTGAAGGATGAATTTGTTAACCTATTTCATACGTTAGGATTCCATTGTGCCGTAGACGACAAATTAAAGAACGAACCGAATTCGTTACGAGTTTACCGGCGAAAGGTGCGAACTATAAGTGTTTAGGTTATGGTTTTCAAGGCTTTTAATGTCGGTTAATGATTTATGCCTGACTTGATTGTTATCACATACTTAGAAACGATGTTTCCTGCACTTTACACATATATATGAACTATGTTGAATATAGTGAAATCCATGTGTTTATGAATTATGATTCGTGCTTGCCATGATTATTGATTGTAAATGCATGATCGTTATATACGGGCATCTCCTTTGTGAGAGGTTTTGCTATAGTATGTGTTTTAACTAAGTTATTACATATATGTTATATGTGTAGTCTAAGTGTTTGATGAAATGCCTGAACATGAAAATACTTGTTTAAATGCATGTAATGAGGGTGTTGGGATAATATTCTTAATCCCTTTAACTATGGTTATAGTATCCTTTATATAAACCTATCTTACTACTATGTGCGGTATGGATGAAATGTCTATGTATGGTACTATATGTAGTATGTGTTTATTAAATTCCTCAAGTACGACTTATACTTAATTTTTATTGTCACATGCTGTTTTGAATTACCATACGTGAATGCTATCTTTGGAATGTGATTGGGGCTACGACGTAGTCCGGGCAATCGATAATGGTTTACGATAGGTGGTCGTACTACTTAGCCACGACAGGCACGCCTGATGAATCCGAGTTGTACGCTGCTAGTCAACAGTGGTTAGGTCACGCGGAGTGCTTACACGCTCCATGTCGATTGGCTCGACGTATGCTCGTACCAGTCGAGCTTGTCAAGCAACCCGGTTGACCCGATGTATGTTCACCATGTATGGACGTTACTGCTTGAATCTAAGGTACCAAACTCACCAATGGAAAATCCGTTTAACCTTGGTACCTCGATCCGTTAAGACTCATGAGCTGGGCATGGTGGTATGGGACACCGTAGTCGAGCTGTCGGCCTACGCTGGGGTGATGAGCCTCCCCGTAGTGTCCAGTGAGCAACCCAAACTCGTGAGTCGAATACGGTGGTATGGGACACTGTATTCGAGCTGTCGACCTACACTGGTGCAGCCTGGCTGTGGTCCCCAGTCGGGTTGGTGACGAGACTTTGAAAATAGACTACCAGTTGGTAGGACATTGGTGCAGTGACCTCGAGCATACTCTAAGACTGCGTTGAGGCGACGAGCCTTTCTGTAGCAACTAGAGTATAAACTAGGCCTACACTGATCAGGTGACGAGCCATTTGTAGTGACCTAGAACCGCAACATCGTATGAGATTTACTAGGACTGACGACCCTAAAATGGATCATTGTTCGGGAAATGATATAAGGGAGGTACCTTAGCTTTTCAATCCTACTGTATGAATAAACCTAAGTAAGAACTTGGCTAATCACGTGCATGCACCTCATTACGTGTGCCTTTGGCGTAGTAGGTCAAGCACTGAGGAAGGGTTGCATGCCGCGATCATGAGATGAAGTCGCTGAGGGAGCGCAGGCGAGGGCATGCATCATTATTTCATATCATTCTTGCATTAATAAGAGTACTTAGGACCTGATTGTTGTATTGCGTTATCATTACGGCTTGAGTGAATTGATAACATGTTAACCTTTGCTTTATTGTTCCACTAAGTTCATCACTCACTCCCACATTACGGGATGGTGCTTTAAACACCAACCAGACCTTGTTTTAGTTTCAGATGATGGCGATGTCTGCGAAGTAGAGCTAAAATTTTATGATGATGAGGAGGGTTTCTCCTATATGCAGCTATCAGGCGGGTCAATGTAGACCATGTTCTAATCGACGGGATTACAGGGATGCTGATTAGATGTCATTACACTTGTTATTCTGCATCTTTGGAACACTCATGTATCTTCATTTTGTTCATTTTTGGAGTATACATATATATATTTAACCTGGAATCATGTTCACACTCTAGAGATTTACAACAGTTTATATATTTTGTATATTTATCACAGTCTTCCGCTTGCGAAAGTTAACTGTCTCTGAAGTATGATATGCTATTTTGGTATAATCTCACTCATGTTTAATGCACTGATATGAACAACATTCAATCATCATTATCTATATTGCATGAGTGAGGCGTTAGAACTCGGGAGCTGAGCTTCTACTCGACCCCCAATTTTCAAGGCGTTAGAATCCTGCCCAAATGACACGCCAATCAAGGCGGCTTGGCAAAACTTTCGTAAGTAGATTCCCATCTAAATAAGGATATTCTAGGGAATCTAACAGATCCTGCGAGGATATGTATAGGGGTGCACACGGGTCGGTTCGGTCCGGTTCTGGGGTAAAACCGGAACCGAACCGTTCTTAACGGTTCTGGGATTTTTGGAACCAGAACCGGACCGTTAGCATACTAGAACCAAACTAGAACCGGATCGTGAAAACCGGTTCGGTTCCGAATCGGTTCCACGGATCTGGGTTTTTAGAAACTTCAACAAAAGAAAAAAAGGTGACAAAAATAAAATCCAACGGTTGGAATGAGATTTAAATGAAAAGAGAAACCAAAAAACTAATTTACAGCAGAGAGAGTCGAGTGAATGAATAGGGGGGAAAAAGCCCTAAATTAAGAGGTAGGTGGATTCTGAGTAAGAGAGAAAAACAAAACCCTAATTTCATAGCTCAGAAAAGAAATAAAACCCTAGAAATGAAGGAGACAGAAACCAAAAACCCTAAAATAATAATAATAATAATAATAACATATACCTGATGAAGCTGATCCTTATAAGTGTCAAGATTCGAAGCAAGTTTTTTAATGCTAAGCTCTTCACCTCCTTGCATTCTTTTTTTTTTTTTCTTTTTCTGTTTTCCTTTTTTTAGGGAGGAAAATTTGAAGCCTGAGCGCAAGAATAAGTGCAACAACTGCGAGGAGAAATTCTTATGTGCGAAAATAAAAACGGGATTACAGGGGAGAGATTATGACGAGTTTCGAGTCCTACGAGCAGTGCTAAGGGAGATAGTCTGTGCGAGCAAAAGAGTCGACGGCTTGGGTGGACCCCACCAACTTGGTGTACGTGAAATCCGACGAGAGAGAGAGAGAGAGAGAGGGCCAGTGAAGAGACGGCGAGTGAGAGCGAGAACCGCACGCGAGTTGCAGGGTGAGAGACGACGAGAGAGAGGGAGACGGTGAGAGAATGGGAAAGAGAGGGTTTTTTGGGTTTTAATTTTAAGTTGGGATCAACGATTCGGATCCAAGGTTCAGATCCACGGTTTTGGGCCACGATTTAACGGATCGGTTCCACGGGTCGGGTTCACGGTTCGGTTAACAGTTCAGTTCGGTTCTACATAGAGGTGGGCAACTTGTGCCCAATCCGGTGGATTCGACCCGACCCGACCCGACCTGATACCTTCCGAACAGAACCGACGATCTGATCAGGTCTGATCGATTCTGATCGGCCAGATCCGATTTAATTTTGAGTTAGGTTTGGATAGCACTGTACCCGGACAGATCCGATCCGAATACCCAGACCGAATGGGTCCGCACTGACCCTAACAGACCCGACCCGGAGGGGTATACCCATAAATACCCTTTTTTTCACCTAAAACCTAATACTCTTTTTACCCTACCCATTTTTTCCTCAAAACTCTCCCGCTTGATAGAGAGAGAGAGAGAGAGAGAGAGAGAGAGAGAGATTTTCCCCAAAACTCTCCTTCCCAAGAGAGAGATAGAGAGAGATTTTTTCCCGAAAACTCTCCCGCCCGAGAGAGAGAGAGAGAGAGAGAGAGAGAGAGAGAGAGAGAGAAGGAGAGATTTTTTCCCCAAAACTCTCCCGCCCAAGAGAAAGAAAGAGATTTTTTCCCCAAAACTCTCCGGCTCGAGAGAGAGATGTACCATTCAAAGGCTTGTGAGGAGGCGCCATGGAAGAACTGGCGACAGAGGCATTGGGATTTTTGTAGCCTAATCCTGAAACGGAGATACTAATGCGACTCGCGTGACTGATATGGACAAAGAGGCCTCTCGGCACACATGCTGATGCGCCATACGCGTGAAAGATCCAAACTGTCTGTCCTTCGTGTTTTGCACACCGTGAGTTCACTGCATGTCCACTCATCTGCTGGTGTACCCATATGAGTTTTAATTTTTATTTTTTTTAAAAATCTTTTCAGTTCGACTTGTTAGTTTGTGTTTCTACATGCACCCATCTGAGATTTATTTTTTTTAAATAGTTGGTTTTGGATTTATTTATTTATTTATTTTTGAGTTTCTAGAGTTAGCATTTTTTTTTAAAAAAAATGGGTTCAGTCCGATCTTCTTCTTGCAAAACATTTTTTTTTTTTTTTGGTGGGGATTGTGAATACAGGTTTAAATAATTGATGTTATTTTTGTTTTCAATGTTGATTAGATTTTGAGTGGAGAAAGGATCGGCTTTAGTGAAATGGAGAATTGCTGTGACTTCTCGGAGTGGCTTGGACCCGACATCTGTTTTGACAGGTATTCACGCCGTTTATCTCTTTATTGCACAGAGGTTGTTGCATGACCACCATTAAAAGTTTCCTGGGGCCACCGAATGTTTATTGTTCAGCAATCGGATTCGAACCTTGCACAATCTGATCCGACTCGGTTTTCCTGACCGAGTCAAACTTGGATCGGTTCAGACCAGCACATGTTCGGGTCTTATCGAGTCAGCTGACTCAGACTCGGTCCCGGTTCTGTCCGAGTTCGGGTTGGGACATGTAAAATCCGGACCTGGTCGGGTTGGGCCAAATCCAAGTTAACTCGGTCCAATGTGCAGCTCTAGTTCTACATGCCCCTAAACCAGAACCGAACCGTATCCAATGGTTCTTGCAATTTTGGAACCGGAACCGGAACCGGTGCTGCCTAGAATCGGACCAAACCGGACCGATCCAACGGTTTCGGTCCGGTTCCATGGTTCCACCGGTTAAATGTGCACCCCTAGATATGTAGATCTCTGCACCGCCTAAAAAATCCTATAAGTATCTCCCACTGCAATGGGATGGAGGTAAGACCAAAAAACTCAAACTAAAGCCTTTTTATCCGAGATTACCTACTTGACTTAGTCATCGGAGAGGCCACAGTTGTCATCGGCTTCCTCCGTTATCTATGTTTTCTTTATTTATTTGCAAGTTCATTGGTGGGCTTGCCTCCGCGATCAATCACATCTATTCGACGAGATTCTGACGATAACAAATCTAATTATCGACATTTTCTTGGCATGTGAATTTTTCAGGGAGACTTTCATTTTTTTTAAATGTTTTCTCTCACAATATTATTGGGAAACTACATAAAAATGAAATAAAAATATGTATTATGAATTAACAAATTATTTTAAAACAATGGTAAAAATGAATTGACAATATAAGTAGTCATTATTTATGTACAATACTTATTTTTAGTATTCCGATTTACTATAATCCAGTTGCTTATCATTCCAATTCTACCTATGCATACCTTATGCAAGAAGATCATGGGCAACCAATCTTCAAAACTAGGAAGGTAACAATTTCCATGCCTCTCGGACACACCTAAGTGGATATGAGTGTTATCACTCAACTTGGCCATTGATGACGTCATGTCAATTGTGCATGAAATCCAGCCCACAAAAAGTGGGCTCTGCCAAAAAGATCATGTAGCGTTAGATCAAATGGATGCACTCATTAGGTGGCCCACACCATATAAAACAATGGACAACCACTAATCCGGTCCAAAGTACAAGTATGGCACACCTTATAAAATAGTGTACTACTGCCAATCTGATCCAAGGAAAACCTATGGCCCAGTTGATGGGTGGTCTAACATATACATTGCGCATTCTTCGTGGTGGGTCCAACTTTTTTAGTTGGCTGGGTGTTGTACATAATTGCATAAAACCATAATATATACTCTATAAATGGCTCATATACCTATGGCTCATATGCTGTCAATGGGCTGGGCTTAAGCTTAGCAATTGAAAAAAAATTGAATAGGCATGACTTGAAAGCCCGCTCATCAGATGAGCTGGTAGGGATATTTTAGCGTGTGTGAGTGATATGGGGTTTAATTTTTTATATGGTTAAAAAACCCTGACCTAATAATTTAAAATCAAGCCAAAGGCTTGACCAAGTTAACAACTCAATCCATAGATGGGAAATGACGATGTATAATTGTCACAAGCTTGGAGGCTCATTTATGAACGTACTCGTTTCTAGATCACATTGTACATAAGAAGCTTGTGCATTCTAGATATAGATATTTACAGCCGGCTAAAGCATTGCAGAGTTGTGTGGAGAACATTAGAATGCTTTAAAGGTTTTTAATATACTTGCTTACCCTTATTTTCAGTGCTTGATATGACCTAAAAAAATGTCATGTGGTGGCACTACGTGTTTAACATATGCGAGAGGCATACTCGCATATGAAGAGATCTTCAGTTGATTTTTTTCGGCGTTATGATTCCATTATCAATGCAATGACACAGACCCATACATATGCCCGCAAAGGTGTAACACCCTGAAAATCGGGGGTCGAGTAGAAGTCTAACTCCCGATTTCCAACGCATCACTTATGCAACATAGAAAATTATGATTAATGTTGTCCATGTTAATGTATTAAACATGAGTGAGACCATACCAAAACAGCATATCATACTCCAGAGACAGTTAAATTGCGCAAGCGAAAGACTGTAATAGATGGATATAAAACATATAAGTCGTGGTACATCTCCAGAGTATAAACACCTCTCAGGTGAAATATTACAAATACTGTTTTAAGTTACAAAATGTGAAAAATGTGAGAGTTCTCTACAAGTGTAACCCTGAAGCCCCGTCGATCAGAACGGTCTATATGAACCCACCTGAATATTGCATATACGAGAAAGCATCGTCCTTGTCTTCGAAATCTGGCTCTGCTTCGCCAGTCGGGTCTCCATCTGCAACTAAGACAGAGTCTGGTTGGTGTTTAAAACACCGTTCCGTAACGTGGGAGTGAGTGATCAACTCAGTGGAACAATAAAGCAAAGGTTAACATGTTCTCAATTCAGTCAAGTAGTAACGATAAAACAATACAATCAAATATCCCTAAGTATTCTGATTAATGCAAGAATGGTATGTATAAATGATGCATGCCCTCACCTGCACTCCCTCTGCGATCTTCATCTAACAGTCGCGCATATCAGTCACTTCCTCAGTGCTCTGCCCAACACCAAACGACACATGTAGTGCGGTGCATGAACGTGAGTACCAAGTTTTTTTATTAGTCTATTTCATACAGCAGGATTGAGAAGCTAAGGTACCTCCCTTATATCAATTCCCAAACGATGATCCATTCTAGGGTCGTTAATCCTAGTAAATCTCATACGATGTTACGGTTCTAGGTCGCTACAAAGGGCTCGTCACCTTATTAGTGTAGGCCTAGTTTGTACTCTTGTTGCTACGGAAAGGCTCGTCGCCTTTACGCAGTCTTAGCGTACGCTCGAGATCACTACAAGGGGCTCGTCACCTTATCAGTATAGGCCGACAGCTCGAATACAGTGTCTCATACCACCGTATTCAGTTCACGAGGCTGTGCTGCTCACTGGACACTACGGGGAGTCTCGTCACTCCAGTGTAGGCCGATAGCTCGACCACGGTGTCCCATACCACCATGCCCAGCTCATGAGTTTTGGCGGATCGATGTACCAAGGTTAAAGGAGTTTTCACTGGTGAGTTTAGTACCGTAGATTCAAGCAGCAATGTCCATACATGGTGAACATACATCGGGTTAATCGGGTTACTTGACGAGCTTGACTAGTACGAGCGCACGTTGAGTTGATCGACATGAAGTGCGTAAGCACTCTGTGCAGCCTAACCACTGTCGACATCCCAAGTACGGCTCGGATTCATTGAACACGTCCTCTGTAGCGAAACAACCTTAGTCACCTATTCAGTGCCTGTTACCGATTGCCTGGACTGTACCGTAGTCCCAAGCACATTCAATTATAACAGATAATCTTATAAGATAATCAGAGCAGTAATGGATCAATAATTCCATTCATACAAGCATGTGAGCATTTAATAGATTTTAACTTAAACATGAATTCATACATATGCAGTCCCTAAGTAAAATAGACAAAGAATATAAGTTACATGGAGGAAATCATACACATTATTAAGGTAGTTGAGAATCTCATCTCAACACCCATGTAAAGTACAATTTACTACATACCTGTTCATTCAGACATTTCTACAAACACTTAGACTATATATTCCAACATACATGACGTATGTTGGTGATAGCACGTATTAGGGAAAATCTTTTCACTAAGGAGTTGTCACGTATACCTCAACCATATGTCTACAACAGTTAATCATGGCAAACCTATATCCAGAATCCATACTCATACAAACATTTCAACAAACACATGAAATGCACTACTTCGACATAGTTCATATGTACATGTAAAGCGAAACAGACAACGCATTTGGCATGTGAAATGACGCTCAGGTCAATAATAAATCATTAGCCGACATTGAAAGCCTTGAAAACCATAACATATACGTTTATAGCCCGCACATTATGTTGGTAAACGCCTAACGGATTCGTTTTAGACACTTAGCCTTTGTCAACGGCAGATTGACGACCTACAGTATGAAATAGGTTAGCTATTCCATCACTTACAACGTTTGAAACTCTATAACAGGTTAGGGTTAGGTTTTCTTACCTAAGTACGGAGTCGAAATCGCCGGAATAGCGATGTAGAAGCGGTAGTTAAACCCGAGGAGCAATGGGATCGAATCCCAGGATGAATCTCTAACTCTCACTCTCACTTTCTCTCCCTTTCCTTTCCTTTTCCTCTACTTTCTTTCTTAGGGTTTTAGAATTCGTATGGAATATGAGAGAGAGAGAGAGTTTAAGGCCCTTATATAGTCCCAGAACTGATGGGAATGGCCCCAGGGCTAAGATATATTTAGGTTATATCCAAAGGACGTCTGTTTCAGCCCATCAGAGCACTTCTGGTTGCCCCTTTTCCACGCGTGATCAGACTTAAGCTCCTTGACATTGGATCTAGGTCAAGCTGAGTTTTCGTTCCGATCGGGTTTACAGATCAGCCATGGTGGACCAGTTTCAGTTCAACGGTCACGGTCGCTCGATCAGGGCCACAAGTACATGGCCATGCATGAGACATTTTTCCTGATCCGAGGGTGTATTTGGGTTAGATTCTGACGGTCTGAATCCTTATATTTGGCGTGCAAGCGACACGACTCAGATTACTTAAATTCGAATTTTATTTCTAAAGATATTCACATTTCTCACATACTTTGTTCCGGGCTCAAGTTGTGCATTTCTAGACACAATTAATACTTGATTTCCTTGGGGGTTGTCAAGTCCAGTAATGCGGTCATGACTTTATAATTTTGCGGTTATTGGACTTTCGACGTGCAGTCCAGGTCCAATATGGAGTTTCGGTGTGCTCCCGAGAGCAACTGGGTTTAAGGATGAATTCTACATTTCAGGGTAATGTAGCGTCAATGATACTGAATGGTTTGAGTCTTACAGATCATATTTAAAGTGATTAGTGCTAAATTCACAAGTACTCTAGTTTAGCACTCGCTAATATTAACCTAATTTCTAAAGGTTGTGGTCCTGGGTGATTTCTGCCTGAGGTGGTACTCGGGTTCCTGTACGGATTTTTCCGAGACGTTACAAAAGGGGTGAATCACTGCATGCCACATGACCATGATTAATGTGCCTATTTATGAGATAACGTACCATGCATGTCTATAATAGACCTGCCAAACATATCTATCATGAATTTGGCAGTGATATCCTCGGTAAAGTCGTCTATCATTATCCTTCAAAATATAGGAGATCTCCCCATAAACTTTCGGAAAAATCTTAGTTATTGGGAATGTTTTTTAACATTACGTGACTGAACCTATATTCAAGCCAACCTGGCTTGGAATCGAACCTAAGTTGGGAGAGAACCTCATTGGATAATCTGAAGCTGTTCATTGATTGGACAAAAAATGATGGGACAGCGGGATGAAAAGGCAAGTATGTCCAATGATAACATATTGGAAAGATCCAGTCTGTCCAACAATGCAAAGATATGAAGAGACAAAAGAAGTACCAGGACACTTATAGAGTTAAACCTCAATCGAAATCAATAATTTAAGAAGTTAGGATGTGATGGATCTTGTCTATTTTTTTTGCCAACATTATAAATAATCCTGTAGTGAATGATAAAATGCCAAAGGAGGCTTGCTATAGACTATTCGACACCTCTTGGTGACCTCTGACCTCGTAGACCATCACTAGAGACGTTGAGTGGCTAGGATTGATCAAGTTTTTACCATTTACTTGGTCATCTTGATTAGAGAAATATTGGCGTATTTAGGCTTAGTCTCTGATGGACCATAGACACCCCGCGACGGATCAACTATGAGAAGAATATCTAAGAAGCTAGGGAGTTCAAATCTAATAGGAGTCACTTATCCCAATCCAAGACACCAATTCCAGAACAATCAAAGGGGTTTACGTATTTAGAACAACGACATGAGTGTATACGATCAAGAAGCAACAAGAAAACCTTAGCAATGGTTTCACCGCCTTGATGAAATATAAAATGAGTAATCGAATAAGAGCTCAAGGCCCTATGCGAAACAAATTAACTTATAATTTATTGTATTTTTTCTTTATTTTTCTTAGCATAGTATAGCTTAGTTTTATATAGATACTACCTAGCGGCTCCCGCTACAGTACCTTATAAGTATAAATAATCATTTCACAACCTTATATTGTAGGATCATGATCATCTAAGTCACAATTTAGCTGATGATATTTACATCAATTGTCTATTTCAATAGGCGCATCAGGTATTTATTATTTATCATTTTGTTATTCATTTAGTTGTCTCACAACTTGTCGATTGTAATGACTATCATTTTCAAATAATAATAAAATTAACAATATTTTGTCTTTATTTTATTTATGTGTATCTTTATTCATTTGATAAGTATATTAAACTTACAATGCCAGCGAAAGAATAAGTTCTCAAGTTCATAAACTCACATCTATTGTTACAAGGTAAAAAGAACTCGTTCGTAGGAAGTAGCCTAATTTCCTTGCATAAATTGCCTAAATTGAGTGCAATATTGGTGGTTGAGAGGATGCTGCATCTCGGTCTAGTCTCCAATTTGTCTATCTCAGTGCAGAGGATACCAATAATTCAATCAACACTTCAGTTAAGTAGACTATAACACACCCGCACATCTTACTCACACACATATCTAATATAGGCCCTCGCTCATACGTGCAACCTAATTTGATTGAATTATGAGTAATGAGAATCATGTAGTTAAGCTCGTGTAGGTTGCTCTGGTACCTAAAGAGTAATATTAACCATTGCATAAATGCCACATGACAGTATCCTAACCATTGATCGTACTTACAGTAACTTTTATGCCTATGTATGGGTAACTTGTCCTCCTTTTCCATGCCGGCATCTTCTCTCATTAGTGCAATACAAGCTCTTCGCTGTCAAATCTCCATTGTTCTGTTCAGTTCACTCATATCCTAAGCTAGCATCGGTGTCTAACATTCAGCAGTGAAAGTGAGATATAGGGTAGCTCAAGCAAGGGTTTGGATGTTGCATGAAGAGTCAGCCGATGGCCTATTTTGGAGCGAGGAAAGATGGGCTTTACTTGACATAATTAGGCCAAAGGCCCGAGCTGGGCATGAACCCACCACAACAGCCCCCATTCCTGGGCTCGAAAAAATCAGCTTGGCCTCAGCCCTAAATATGCAGACTAGCTCGAAAATTACTCAAATTCCAATTCTCCAAGGTGAAGGCTCCCAATCGATCCATCCATCAAGCAGCTCCATGAGGTTGACCCTGGCCGGGCTAAAACAATTCATCTCCTAGTCTAACGCCAGGCTGGTGGGTCGATGGCCACCCCTAAGTCGCTAGGTTCAGCCCAAGGTTTATAGTCTGAAACCGGTACCCATGGACCGGGCTATCTGTACCAGTGTATCCGATGAATGGTGTGGCTATATTGACCTGGAATAGTCCGATACGTGGTTCGACACGGGTCTACCGTACCGTTTCAGTGATGAGGCGATTCGATACCCAACACACCGATATGGAACGCCGCCATGTGCACTCCAGCCAGTGTCATCGCGCGACTTTTCCGCACGCGATGCTGAGAATTTTCGCTCCAAATTACGTATGCACCCCCGGTTTTTTCTAATGGACGATAATACCCTTATTTAACCCGGACGCCGCCGCTACACTTCGCGAAACTCGTCAGGACCCGTCAGTCATTTTAATGAAAGGAAGTAGTAATTACGTCAAAACCTCTTCACTTCCCTCACGCCCTAGCCTCTTACCCTGCTGCTGCTTTTTAAAGCATTATTTAACACTTCAGTCCCTAAAACCCTAGCGTTTCCTCCGGAGGTGGGAAGAAGAAGAAGAGCTTAGACTCAGATCCACCACCGGACTGGAACTCTCAAATACTCCAAATCTAATAAGAGTAAGAAAAATCCTACAGCACTATTTCTCTCGGCATCGAAATCCATATAACTGGAAATCTCCATAAACCCTACATCAAAATCCAAGGCGGAATCCCTCCCTTTTCATGGATTCATAGGGCTGGAAAAGGTGTCCCAAAACCCTAGTTCGGTACTGTTATCAGCACTTTGATTCAATGGCTCATTCGGTGGAAGTGCTGAGCTCTGCTGCCGAAGCGGTCTCGACGTCGTCTACGAAACAGCGGGTTAGAATATTTCGCGATGA
Source organism: Magnolia sinica (assembly GCF_029962835.1). Taxonomy (NCBI): domain Eukaryota; kingdom Viridiplantae; phylum Streptophyta; class Magnoliopsida; order Magnoliales; family Magnoliaceae; genus Magnolia; species Magnolia sinica. The sequence continues at coordinate 108,328,342 of NC_080575.1, forward strand.
AATTCCATCCGTTCTGCAGAATTCAGGTATGTGCGTTGCGGGAATTTTGATTCTTCGTTAGTAAGTTGCTGTTTCTATTGGAGTCGAGAATCCTTTGTGTGTGTGTGTGCGCGCGCGCGCGCGCGCCCGCGTTTGTGAGTTCTACATGGTTTTTAATTTCATAGATAGTTCACATCTGTGTTATGGAGTTAGAATAAGATCAACAGCAACAACAAGCAAACAGTAGTAACTAGAAATTAGATGCTTAGGGCGTGTTTTGACGCAACCCATTTTTCAACTCTCATTAAATCTGTAATTGACTGGGAATTTACTGGGAAAGCTGTTCCTCCCCATCTATTTTTTTTTTTTTAGCTTGTTGGAAGATGGTTATTAACCCTGTCTCACATAAGTGCTCATATACGCCATGTGTTAAAGAAATCCGAACTGTCTATCAAACTCACCATCACGAAAAATGCATTATGGCGAAAGTTTAGACCCATCAGATGCTTGGATGGGCCACTGATGCATCCAGGACCATATAGGATTGATCAAAGGATGTGTCCAGGTTACACAAGCTAGCTGTTCATAATTTTGGACCATCCGACCGGTCAGATTGGCCTGATCGAGGATCCGAATTAGATCAACAGTCTGATGAATGATCTAACAATGTAACCCAAATCTTGCATATCTGGTGAACCTAGAGGAGATCTCTTTGCAAACAGAGGGAAGAAGGAGAGAGGAAATCTGTGATATCAAGGATCTGGATTGCAATTTGCCAATGCAAACACCTCCTTGAGGAAAGAGGGAAAGGGCTCTCAGCTCTCCTCTCTCAAATTCTATTAAAATAATAAGAGCTGATTTACAAATGCTGTGATCTGCTTACTCATACAAGTTCTATGATCATCTAACTAAACACCTTAGTGGCTAAAGATAACCAACTAACCCTAGCTACAACCAATCAAAACAAACTCAAACAAAAACCCAACTGATTACAACAAAATTCTCGCCCAAATAAATTGAATAGCAGAAGATACTTCGGAACTGGAAGGTCACTTGGTGGGGACTTCAATATAGTCCATTTTGCTCACGAGAAGCTTCTTGGGGGTTGGCTCATTGCTAGTATGCGGGTTTTTGCTGATTGGGTTCTGAAGCATATCTTGGCGAACATTCCTATGGGTGGGGTGAGGTTTACCTAGTCCAATGGTCAAGCTAATCCAACTATTTCTTTGCTGGATAGGTTCCTATTCTCGCCCGAGTGGGTGTAGAAGTTTCCCCTTTTGTGTTAGTTAGTGCTTTCTAAACCTATCTTAGAATACTGTCCAGTTCTTTTTGAGGTTGATGCCATGAAGAGCTTGAGCTGGTGTCCTTGTTGAGTGACATTCAGGCTTTGGACATCAAGGAGGAGAGCGGGTTGCTCTCCGACGCTGAGTGTGTTGCTAGAGGTAAGTATTCTTCTGAGTATTGGTCTAGGGTTAAAGAAGAGGAGATCAAATGATGCCAACATTCGAGTGTTGTCTAGCTTAAAGAAGGTCACAAGAACACAAAATATTTTCATGTCATAGCCAGCGCCAGAGCGAGGTCTAATTGCATCTCCTCTTTGATGGTTAATGGTAAAAGTTGGTAGATAAAGATCCTACTTGTGACGTTGTTATGAAGTTTTATCATTCCTTGCCATTGGATGAGGAGCGTTTGTGGCCTAATCTGGATAATCTTTCATTTGAGTCTCTTTCCCTGGAGGAAGTAGAGTCTCTGGAAGCTTTTGTCAGCATTGAGGAAATCAAAGATGCGGTCTAGGACTTTGGGAGGGATAAAGCCCCGAGTCCTGACAGTTTTCCATTGGCATTTTTTTTTTTTTGCAATCTGTTTGGGACTTTAATTCTGATTTGTTGGCTTTTGTTGAAGAATTTTTTGACACAGGCCATTTAGCTTTTGAGTTGGGATATTCTTTCTTGGCCCTTATCCTAAGGTGAAGGGCGCTGGCAGTTGATTTTTTTTAGACCTATCAGTCTAATGGGGGAGTCCTTGTAAGATTATTGTGAAGATTCTAAGTTAAAGAATTAGGGTGGTTCTCCCTAAGGTTATTTCGCCCTTCTAGAGTATGTTTGTCTTTGGAAGGCAGATTCTCGATTGCACTTTGTTGGCCCTTGAGACTTTGGCCTCTTGCCTTAAGGCGGGAAGGTAGGGTGTTATTTGTAAGTTGGATCTTAAAAAAGCATATGATCATGTTGATTTATGTTGGGCAGATTGGGCTTTGGCGTGAAATGGAGGAAATGGATTGGGTCCTGTGTTCCATTTGCCTAATTTCTGGTTCTAATTGATGGGTCCCCCCTTGATTTTTTAAAGCTACTCAGGCCCTTAGTCAAGGGGATTCCTTACTGCCTTTTTTATTCGTTGTGGTGGCAGATGCCCTTATTAAAATGCTCTCTAGAGGCCAATCTGAAGCTCTTTTTGAAGGTTTTAGGGTGGTTAGCTTTCCTCATATTATTAACCATCTTTATTAGCAAATGATACTCTTTTGTTTTGTGAGGCTTCTAATTCTAAAGTGGCTAATATGAGGATAGTGTTCAACTGGTTTGACGTAGTTTTTGGCCTTAATATTATTCTTTCTAAAAGCGAGCTCCTCGGGGTTAATATTTCTCAAGGCAAGGATGCTCAACTTGCAGATGTTTTTGGGTGCAAGGCTGGTTCCTTTCCTTCAACTTTCCAGGGCCTTCTTCTATGTTTGGGCAAACTTGCTTTACTCTTAATGGGATAGAGTAGTAGAGAGAATGGAGAAGAAGTTACCTCCATGGAAAAGTAAATTTCTCTCCCTTGGGGAAATGATTACCCTCATTTAATCCTCTTTCTAAAATTTCCCTAACTACTACTTATCTCTGTTTAAGTGTCCCAAGTCTCTGCTGGCTCAAATTGATAGGCTTAGGAGAGATTTTTTTTTGGCAAGGTGGTGTGGCCCATAAGAAATTTCATTTGTTGAATTGGAAATCAGGTGTGTAAGCTTATATCTGAAGGATGTGTTTTTATCAAGCAAAAGGATATGGTCAATAGGGCTTTGTTGGGTAAGTGGGTGTGGCATTTCGGAGTGGAGGATTCTTTGGAAGTGGGTGATTGCTGCCAAGTATGGGTCCTCCTCCATGGGTTGGTGGATTATAGGTTCTTCCCTATATAGGGCATTCTTTATTTAGAAATCTGTGGCTGCGGTGGCTCCTTCACTAGTTGGGGGGTTGAGCTTTGCCATTGGGGAGGATTCTAGGGAATGTCGTCAAATGGCATAAGCGATGCTGTGCAACCCAAGGGGGCTGTGCAACCCAAGGGGGCTGTGCGCTTATGCTATGGCATAATCATATATGTGATCGCACAACCCCCCCAAACAATTTTTGTTTTCCCTTTTGAAGAGAGAAAAAAAGCAAAAATTCAAGAGAAAAAAAAAAGAAAAATTATGTAAAAATACTACAAGTGTAGGGAATTGGTTTTAATAGTTTTATTAGACTATTTGACTGTAATGAGTCAACTAACAACTATTCAACTGAATGCATACACTAAAAAAAGTGAAAAAACAACATAATTTTTTTATTAATGTTATTTTAAGAGAAGAATGAGAGTAGTAGAGTGTGAGAGAGAGTAAGAGAGTTAAGAGACGAGAGAGATTGAGAGATGAGAGTATTAGAGTGAGAGAGAGAGAGTAATAGAGTTGTGAAAATGGGGGGTGGGAGGTTATGTGATAACGGGCCGTTTCGAGGGCTGTAACGGTCGTTATGGATTATTTTTTCTGTAACGGCCATTATGACTAGAGCTGTACATGAGTCGAGCCGAGCCGAGTATTGCCTAGCTCGTGCTCAGCTCGCACTGCCCGAGTCCCAGCTCGTACTCGGCTCGGCTCGGGCTTCGAGCACGGATGCCCAGCTCGTGCTCGGCTCGTCCAAGTTCGAGCAGTTATCGAGCCGAGTCGAGTCCGAGTTTTTCGAGTCGAGTTCGAGTTCGAGCAGGGTTTTCGAGCCGAGTATTACGAGTTCGAGCTTTGAGCCAAGTTCGAGTTATAAATTGAGATTCATTTGAATTTCAATTTGATTGTCAATTAGAATTTGAAGTTGAACAAAGCAATAAAATATATAAAATGCATAATTTATGATTAAAAAACTTCGATAATTACATATTTGCATTGTTCAAAATGACAATTTACAACTAATAACCTCCATAAGAGGAGTGCCTTCCTGTATTGTCATCTGATCCATCGGAACCGCTATCTATTTTTTCATATATATATTGGTTCACTTCCTCTGAGTCAGAAGGCGAAGAGATATTTCCTTCGTGCTCTTTTACACTTTGAACTAGATTTTTCAAACTTTCTTTATGTAAAGAATTGTATGTGGTACCCAATGCCTTACAAAATTCATTGAGACGGGTCAGGAATTTGAATTTGTTACTCTTTTTCTTCTTCTTGTTTGTCGTACTCGATCCTGCTTCAACATGGTATTGTCTTTGACTCGAATATTGTCGAAGTCTAGAAACTTCTTCCATGCTGCGTTTTAAGGCGAGTTGGAATTGTTCTTCCCCCAAAGCTTTTAATCTGGCTTCCTCCTTTGCATATTTTGTGAATGCCATTTGTGTACTAGATCCAGAAGCAGAAGTTTTGGATGGAGTGGAAGGTTTTCTATTCGAATCTAACAGGGCCTGAAAAAGAATTTGGACATCCGTAGGGGCATTGGGGCATGGTTTTGCATCACCACCTCGACATGACAAGTGTAACCGGAACCGATTAGTCTTCTTCACAAACTTTGCGCCACACAAACCACACTTAATCTTTGTTTTTCCAGACCTTGATGGTGATTCAACTAGAGAAGCGTAGTCCCAAATGTTTGTCGATGGGTCAGATGACGACATATCTACGCTCAATTTTTAATAAAAAAATCAGAACATTGATAAATAATTTGAACTTGATATAGGAACAAAATAAAGCAATATAAATGTATCAAAAATAAAAGCAAATGAACAGACATATGTAAATAAATATCAAACATTCAAAGTCTTCTAAACCACATTCCAACACTTTCATGTTTGAAGTGAAATAATATTACAGATCATTAAACTTTCAACCAAAAAGAATTAAAAAACCGAAAATAATTACTGATCTATAGGTAGAGACTCGTCACGAATCTCAATCTCTTCTTCATCATCATCATTCATATCTCCTCCCCATATCGGGCGCAACCAATCTTCCGTACAAATCAACGCTTCAACTGTATTTGGCGAAAGTGATTTTCGATATTTGCTTACAACCTTGCTCCCTGTGCTGAATGTGGATTCTGATGCCACTGTTGAAATTGGTATTGATAATATGTCCCGTGCCATCACAGATAATGTAGGGTATTTTGATTCACTAACCCTCATCTTCCACCATTCTAACACATCAAATTCGGATCGCACTACGATTGGCTCATTGAGGGGCATTTCTATCTCTGATTCCTTTGTCTCAACTTCCATTCATTCTTGTGCCAAGTATGATATGTATTCATTTAACACATTCGGATTACCAGGTACAAAAATATCTGCATCTCTAATTTCTTCAACACCCGCTGCAGGTAAAGTAGTAACATACGAATTGTATAAATCTTCAAGGGCTTGACGAACCTTGGACGTCTCTGTTGCCGCTCTTTCAGTAGGATAAAGCTTCATGAAAATAAACCTAACCAACCCCATATTATAATGAGGATCAATGAACAACTGCCAAGGACATCAACAGATGACATTCGTCCAAGTATTTATCGAACTTCGTCTTCATACCAACTGTCATCTGGCGTATGAAATCTGGACCCACACTGACATTTTTCTGTAGAGCATCCTTAATCTTCCAAAGAGACGGAAGAAACAGATTCGCGATTGGGTACCGATTCCCAGAAAAAATCTTCGTGTAATCGTAGAGAACTTTGAGAAATGTGTGAACTTGTTTTGCTTTGGCCCAATCATCTGTGCTTGACAACCAAGAATACGTTCTATCACGCGCCGCATATTCAGGAAATGTAAGCTGTAATTCCATTGCCGTATCTAACAATTCATAGGTTGAGTTCCAACGTGTACACACATCCAACTTCAACGTTTGTTTAGATGGCACATTCAAACGTTGGATGATATCATTCCATACACTCAGTCTTAATGACGACTCCCTAATATATTTTAGATTTTCTCTTATGTTCTCTATAGTGTTGTCAATTTCTTTTAGCCGTTCTTGTACAATCAAATTTACAATATGGGCACAACATTTGACTTGAAATATTTTTCCTTCAAAAAATAAATTTTCTGTAGCCCTGAACTGGTTACGTAAGCATGAAATGACACTGTCATTTGCTGAAGCATTGTCTAAAGTTATTGCTAAAATTTTCTTCTCGATGCCCCAGCCTTCTAGACAACTGTAGATGCAATCTGAAATAAGTAAACCGGTATGTGGAGGAGGAAGGTTGCGGAAGTTCAAAATTCTCTTGCAGAGTTTCCAATCCTTATCGACATAGTGAGCGGTTAATGAAATGTATCCTTTTCTTTGATTGGACGCCGTCCATAAATCAGACGTCAAACCTATTCTGGACACTGAAGCTAAAACTTCTTTCAGTTCCATCTTCTCCTTTGCGTACATCTTCATGCACTCTCTCTACACTGTGACGCGGGAGACATTCTCGGCTCGAGGGTTAAGGAATTGACAGAAAGCCCTAAATCTTTTACTTTCTATCATTTTGAAAGGTTTTTCTTTCAGAATCACTAATCTAGCATACCACTCATTCAGCTTCTCTTTGTCAAACTTATGAGTGGACACTACGCCTTGTGAGTCGTCCCCTTCTGACTTCGTAAATGACAACAACTGTTAGCCAGGAGGAGGGAGTCTTGGTCTCTTAGGACACATCTTCAAATGTCTGTTTAGATGGGTCGCAGATCCTTCTAGAATCTTGCTGTATAACCTTTTGCAGTGATTACATTTTATCTTCTATACACCATTAACTGTCACTTCTTCGAAGTCATCCCACACTGCTGATCTCTTCTTCTTCCCTTTGCCTGCAGTTGATGTGTCTTCCTCTACAATTAGAGGAGATGTGGCTGATGCACCTATTTCGGGGGTATTTGGGCTTTCGTCTTGACTAGTCATCTATAAAATAAAGTTCTTGATATGTTATACCGCTAGACGGGCATACTTAACTATCTAAATCAGTCACCCATTCAAGGTTGGATAGATTGTAATGCTTTCATTTTCCAATTTAAATGCTACGCCGAAATTCCGGCAGCATCTCCCCTTATCTCTCCAGAATATATTAATCCTGTATTTGATTCCCATGTCAATCATCAACACAAAGTGTGGACATTTGATAACGGAAATAAATACAGGAAATATATCCAGAGAGAAAGAGGAGAGACGAAACCAGAACAGGCATATGCATTTAAATTAGAATAAATGAAGACATTATAATCTAACCTTCAACTGTCCAAAAAGGGACAATTTGAGAATTTATATGCATCCAAGAACACACTGAATCTATGTCTGACAACATAGAAATCCTCAATTTGCAATTGATTATCCTATACTACAATTAGAACAATAAAAACAATTAATATCTATGCAAACAAATGAGCAGGCTGAAAGAATAACTATTAAAAACATTTATAAAAATAAAAGATATCCATGCTTATTTAAAAACATGTAAAATGAAAAACCAAAGGCATCTTAAAGTGGTAGCATTCAACACTAATGGTGGGATCCAGAAATCACATCCCACTCATCAATGAATATTGATGGATGGAGCGTTTTGCGAACATACCCTAGTCTTGCATGTGTGCATATGATAATCTAGGGCCATTAATTGGTGGAATTTGGAATCTGCTTATAAAACATGCACGGGCCCAAAATTCAAACGGGTCCACTCATCAAGTGGTGTGAATCTCATGTGTTCCAGGCTTCTAGCCTCATTAGGTTTGCTTGTAGTCCAATAGTTTGTCGGGAAAATAAACTTATCCATAGAGAGTGGAGAGGAGAGGGCTGCAAAGTAGGCAGATATGGAATTCAAAAAAAAAGAAAAATCAGATAAATTCAATTTTCTTGAGATGTGTCTAAATGTTACAATTTGGTGTTCAGTGGATGACAATGATGTGATTCAATTTTTTGGGTTTCAATCCATATTTGTATATAATTTACATTTGTGTAAAATGTGAGGGAAGATTGGTCAACTTGTAACAAGTTAGATAAAAGAATCAACTTGTAACATTCGGACAGTGATGGTTTTGGATTTAGATATGTATCATGCATATTTTATCACCTAAATGAGTGAAACCAAACAGTTTCATTTTTTACTGTCTATTTCTTTAGGCATGTGTGGCCCACCTTCTAAAATAGGATTTTATCAATTTTCAGGTGGGACAGAGCCTGGCCCAACAATTTCTTTTCAAGCTCTAGCCAAAACCTGGTCCGTTGCCACACCTAACTGTTGGTTTGGTGTAGACCATCTGCACTTAGGACCCATTCAAATGGATGGTTGACAACTGATGTGCATTGATCACAAATAAAGCATGCTGGGCCACAAGGTTCTAGTGTGGTATACGTATTACACAATCTCAAGTGTAAAATAAGCTTTTTAGTTTTCACATCCCAAACAATTAGCTGAACAATCCAAATAAAATAGACAATAAAATAAAAAATAAAAATAAATGAAGTGTTGTAATATATGTAATCAAAGGTACTTACCGGGCGAGCTGCGGCAGGAACGACCGGTACCGTGCAGGGCAGGGATGAGCGGCAGGGACGAGCTGCGGCACCGGACAAGGGCATCGGAATGAGAGAGAGAGAGAGAGAGAGAGAGAGAGAGAGAGAGAGAGAGAGAGAGAAGAAGAAGAAGAAGAAGAAGAAGAAGAAGAAAAGGGACGGGCCGGACGGCCAATGGCAGAGGGGATGGCCAATGGGAGAGAGCGCTGGACGTCGATCGAGCTCGGGGATGGGGTTTTTGGTTTTGAACGGGCGCTGGGAGGGAAGGAAGGGGCCGAAGGGGCGTAGGGTTTTTTTTGAACGGGCGGGCTGAAAGTGACTGCTGAGAGAAGGAGTTAGGGTATTTTTGTTTTGGGGTATATATAATATAGCCTTGGTCGAGTACCGACTTTAGTATGAGTTGAGCCGAGTCGAGTCGATTTCGAGTAGTAATCGAGTCGAGCAGGGTCAAGCTCATGTTCGGCTTGAAATCAATTTGAGCACCAAAAATCAGCTCGTGCTCGGCTCGAACTCATTTTGAGCCGAGTCGAGTCGAGTCGAACGAGAGTAACCGAGCTAACTTTGCTCGTGTACAGCTCTAATTATGACCACGTAACGTGTAACAGTTGCCATTGTTACTTTTCCGTAACGACCTTGTAACGGCTGTTATGGCACGCCTTTGAAAGTCACCGCTTTTGCGTGGCTGGCTAGTAGAAATAAGATTTGTGGGTCATCCTCCCCAATGCTTGCATGCCTTGTTTGAGTGCCAAGGAATATGTGGATCATCTTTTCACCCATTATTCCTTTTCTTTTGTAATTTGGTTTGGGATTCTCCGATCAACGAGCATTTATTGGGTGATGCTAGGTTTAGTCGATGTTTTATTTTGTGCTTAGCATAGGTGGTGGTAGTGAAGCTAGCTATTTTTTGGTCTTTATGGTCGGAATCATTGCTTCCCCAACCTTTTAGGTTCTAAGATTGGGGTGTGTAATCTAGCCGTGAGGTATATTAGGGAGTGGGCTCCTTGAGGGTGTTTGTGTAGGCTGTGTTTCTATGTTTGTTTTTTCTGGTTGGGTTGTGTTGTGTTGTGTCTTCGTAGTTTTTTTTTTTGGTTTTTTGAAAGATGACAATATATTAATATAAAAGGAAGAAAAAGTACAGAAAGAGGAGCAGATTTCTGCTGAGAAAGCGAGAAAAACTAAACTCCAAGAAAAATAAAATCAAAATCCTTTAACGTGTCTACTTGGACAGCCCAATCTAAACAGCAAACGCTTTGCATTGGACGCAACAACATCAGCAAAACTAGAGACATTTCTGAAACATCTTCCGTTTCTTTCTACCCATACAGACCACCAGATAGCAAGAAGAGCCATTCTCAAGATGAGGGTCTTGTTTTTTTCCATTCTGATTCCATGCCAAGCTTTTAGAAGGAGGTCCGCAGATTCAGAGAGACACCAATTAATGCTGAAACGAGAGCTGAAATCTGCCCATATACTGGCAATAAAAGGACAATGCACAAGAATGATCGACTGATTCTCCTTCCTTCATACAGCAAAGACATATTTGTTAAAATCATTCCTCTTTTCTTCAAATTGTCAATCGTCAGAATTTTCTTTCTTCCAACCAGCCAACCAAAAACCTGAACCTTAGGAGGGATCAGATACTTCCAGATATGGAAAGAATTGTGCTCCTGTTGAACTGTGGTTGTCTTGGATCAGATTATAAAATGATTTTACTGAAAAGATGGACGACTTTTCCAGTCTCCAAATGATCCTATCCGCATTCAACTGGATTTGGAGCAGATTTATAAATATAATCCAGCAGCTGCACTAATTCCACAATCTCCCAGTCCTCAAAATTCCTTCTACACAGCAGATTCCAGATTATCTTTCCATCTATAACCGAATAGCTGTCAGCAACTGAGATGTCTTGATGCTGGGCAAGACGAAACATGCTCAGGAAGAAATTCCTTCTTAGTTTTGCTTGTTTTCTTTTCTTTTGGCCATTGGCCCTAATAAAATGCATCATCTTAAAAAAAGTTATTTTATTTTATTTTTGGTTTGTTCTTAAAGAAAAATGCTATGCATCCACACACTATTGGTTTTAATTCTAGTTGTTAGCATGCCTTCAAGCCTCCAAGCCTTTAGGATGAAAATTTAGGGAGAAGAACACATTAAATGGATCTTTAATGGCACCCAAACACGCACTTCGTTTGTAATGTTACGTTGACCGAAGAATACCCCACTTTGGTTCTCCTCTCTTGAATTCTGCTCCAAGGCTAGAGGATATTCTCCTACTCAGTGTGACAAATTTCACCTAGATTTTGAAGATCTCACGAGAGTATCATGATGCATATAGTAAACGATGTTACCGCGAGATTTTGAAAATCTTGCTAGATTTTAAGTATCACGTTTTTATCGTGATATTCTCATAGTATTAACTAAAAAACTAGTAGAAACCTTACAATTTTGTCATATAAATATATATTTATTTATTAATTTACAATAAATATATTTTTAGTTTTTTTTTTAAAATTTAAAGATTGAATATTATTAAAGGGAGAGAGATGTAACCCAAAAGAAAAATAAAAAAAGAAAGAAAGAAAATATACAACTTGAGAATGCTAAGGGAACACAACCGCAGAAGAAAGTAAAAAGCTTGAACTATACAACTCGAAAGGAGAAATGAAAGAGAAGGGAGAGGAAGCCATGCTTAATCCAGCCACCGAGAAATGGAAGAGCTATCTTTTAGGCTGATAGTGGAGGCCTAGTCTTTGATGTTCCGAAAGACTAGCTCAACGATTCTGGAGGAAGGAGAGGAAGAGTTTTTAAAAGTGCAGTCGTTCATTTCTTTCCAGACTTTCCAAAGAGTAGCTAGGAATGCCAGATGCCAAATAGCTCGAAGGTTATTGCGTTTACCCGGGGTGTGCCAAGAGAAAAGTAACTCTGAAATCGAGCCGGGCATAACCAACACAATTCCAAACTTGGCAAGGATAGATGACCAAATATCGGAGACAAAGGAGCAATGATGGAAGAAGTGATTTATATTTCCTCATTGCCCATGAGGATGCAAATGTTAGGCAAGAAGAAATCCCTGCGCTACAAGTTATCTATCATGAGAGATCTCCCTCTCGCTAGAAGCCATGTGAAAGTTGCAACCTTTGGAGGGCTTCCGTAGAACCAAAAGTGGAAAGGGAACAAGATTTGACCAGTAGACCTTTGAGAAGGCTGAAAAAAGGATTTGCAGGAGAACAAGCTTGAGGTTGAGAGGTTCCATGTGATCGAATCGGGCTCTTGAGGGGTAGGCTAAATGCCTTGAAGAAGCTTGAGGAGTTCCAACAGCTTCAGAAGGTCTTCCTCCAATAGAGACCTTTTCAAGGGGGGACACCATGCACTTGAGCCAGTAGACGAAAAGTAATTAGGCACAAAGATGAACAAATTGGAGCTAATTCTGGCAAGGCGAGGGAAAGCAGAGGCTAGTAGAGGCTCATAGAGAATTCATCTGTTAAGACAAAACCTGATGACGCAGGACAACTAACCACTTGCTTTAAAAGCTTGAACTAATAGAGCGTGTTAAATCAATCCCTTTATCTCATAGCCTAGGCCCCACTTCATGGGTTAGGTCCTCGGCCGAACCCCCTCGTGGGCCTCACATCACATGGGTTCTGCCTCACATGGGTCGCCAACCTCGAGTATGCCTTTGCATCCCACATGCCACCCCACTCGAGCCCGGTGTGAAAATGTCCCTACATGAATCACCCCTGGTGAAGAGTCTCGAACACGAGACCTCCCGCTTTGATAGTGCTTTGATGCAGGACAACTAACCACTTGCTCTAAAAGCTCGAATTAATAAAGTGTGGCAAATCACTCCCTTTATCTCATAACCTAGGCCCCACATCCCATGGGTTAGGTCCTCGGCCGAACCCCACTCGTGGGATCCACATCACATGGGTTCTGCCTCACATAAGCCACTTGCCTCACCCCGAGTGTGCCCCTTCATCCCACCCCACTCGAGCCTAGTGTGAAAATGCCCTTGCATTCCCTGATTCTATTGCCCTCTCCAAGACGAAAAGCGGCTCCTTCCATAAGGAGAGGCTTAAGGTTCATGATGGCTTTCCAGACAAAGGACGCCCTGTAGAGGGAAGAGGATTTAGTGAACCAACCTCCCTCCTCACTACCATATTTACAAACTAAGATCTTTCTCCATCTGGCATCCACCTTATTACTAAAACGCCATAACCATACCAAGTAGAGATGAGTTAATGTTCGAAAGGTTTCTGATTCTAGCCTCACCTTCCACATAAGGTTTGCTAACTTCACAACAACTCAGAAGATGGAATTTGTTATTGTTTGAGCTGCCTTTCCACAAAAAGTCTCTCCCAAGTTTATCTATCCTACCTATGACAAATTTAGGACAACGAAACATAGAAAGGAAGTTGGAAGGAAGGTTGGGTAGAGAAGCTTTGATAAGGGAGAGTCGCCCCCCAAGCAACATGTAGTGCTTTTTCCAAGGGGAGTTTTCGCTTGATTCTCTTTAAAATCACATCCCAAAGGTGAATGATAGGCTTGCCTATGCAAAGGGGCAAACCACGATATGTGGATGGGAACTTTTCAGCTTACAACCAAAAGACTCATCAAAAGAGGCAAGTGAATCAAATGAAATATTAATCCCGAGCATTCTACTTTTGTAAAGGTTGATTTTGAGACCCAATACTGCTTCAAAACATCTCAAAATCTTTTTAATGTTGGACATAGCCTCCACTGAGGCTTCACAAAAGTTGAAGGTGTTGTCCGTGAATTGAATGTGAGAGATAGAAGGACTGGGATGGGAGACCTTAAAAACCCTTTAAACCAACCAATTCCCTTCCCCTTGTTCATAATACAGTTAAGGCTTCCACTGCTATAACAAAAAGAAAGGGGGAGAGGGGAGGGGGTCTCTCTGTCTGATACCTCTGGAGGAACTGAAAAGACCTTTCGGGGATCCATTCACTAAAACAGAGAAGTGGGTAGAGAAGATGTAGGATCGAATCCAATATCTCCATTTCGAACCAAATTTCATTCGAGTCAAGATATAATCCAGACAATTCCAATCTACATGGTCAAAGGCCTTTTCGATGTCTGTTTTACAAATCAAGCCATCCAAACCTTCTCTAAAGCTGGAGTCAATACACTCATGAGCCAAAAGAGCACAATCGAGGATTTGCCTATTAGCCACAAATGCTCTCCCGAGCTTCAGAAATAACTTTAGAAAGAACATGCCTTAGGGAGCTGAATTTTTAGCTAAAATTTTGTTAGGGGAACCGAACAGGCTAATAGGCCTGAAATCCTTTAGGTTAGCAACACCTTCAAATTTGGGGATTAAAGCAATGAAGGTGGCGCCCATAGCTTGAGAGATTGAGCCCGAAGAGAAAAAAACAGTAATAAAGTCAACAATGCCTTTTTTAATTTTATTTTTTTTTCCCCAAAGAGATTGAAAGAAGTTGATTTAATTTCTTCCTTGGAAAAGGAGGCCTCCAGGGACAAACAATCATCAGCGAAAATCTGCTTGAAATTGAGATTATCCAGTCTAGGCTTGGACCAGAGCTAAATAGACAATAAAGAAGAAAAGAAGGAATTGATATGGTCACAAACCTGATTCCCGTCTTCAATAGTGGAGCCATTAATGGAGATCATACTTATTCGAGTGAGCCCAAACACTGGATATGGCATGGAAATATCTCGTGTTTTTGTCTCCCTCCTTAGGCCAAATGGATTTAGATCTCTGACGTCACTTAATCTCCATTTGGTTGATATCATTTGAGTAATTAGCCCCGTGAGATTCTCTTAGCACTTAGTCTTCCTCCAAAAGAGGGCTCAATTCTTCTCACACATCTAACTGACGAATGGTTGAAAGGGAGTTAGATGCAGAAACCTCTAGATCGTCCTCCCTCTCTCTTCTCCATTTGATTAGATTGAGGAGCTTATGACTATGGGCAAAGCTAGGATTGCCTTAAATATTGAAAGAGGACCACTTGTTGGACACAAGGGCATAAAAGCCTTCCACTTTAAGCCAAGATAGCTCGAACTTAAGGCTTGGGGCCCTAACTATCCTCCACCGAGTCCAAGAGGATGGGATAGTGATTTAAGACTGGTTTAGGAAGACCTCATTGGTAAACAATAGGGATAGCATCTAACCAGGTTGGGGCAACCAATAATCTAAACAATAGAGAAAACATCTAATCAGGTCGGGGCAACCAAGAATCTGTCCAGTTTTGATAAAATTGGAGGGGGGCATTGACTCTTGGATTGGGTAAATCTAACATCCAAAAGAGGTAAATCGATAAGATTATTATCTCCCACCTTGTCAGAGAAGAATTTCATACTTTTTAAGATGTTCCCCATTTGATTTTTCAAAAGAGAATCAAATAACATTGAAATGGCCTCCGAGGCACCAAGGTAGGGACCATTTGAGTTTGATTGCATTGAGGTCATCCCATATGAGGTGTTTGAGGGAGGATTTGCAAGGGTTGTAGATGGAAGAGAAGACCCATTTGAATCCGGAGGAGATATCTTTCAAGACAACTGAAACAGAAAATGGACCAATTTGAGCATCATTTGTAATCCACAGACTTGAGTTCGAAGCAATCGCCGACAATAATGCCAGAACCAACCGCTTAAAGAAAGAACCAATCCTTATGCCCAACTCCCCAAATAGAGTCCAGATCAGATTTACTTAACGACTGAAGCTTCTATTCTTGAATAGATATGATTTGAGCCTTATATGTTTGGAGAGTGTCCTTAACTTGAGATTTCTTTTTCTTGCAAACATGACCATGAACATTCCAGGAAATGATCTTCATAGGGAAACAAAAGATCCCTTTATTCCTTTTTTCGAAGATCTAGAGCTTGAACTACTTCATAGTTGATTGAAGATACAAACTTGGCTAGCTCCTTCCTAGCCCTGGGAGATTTGGAAGTTTTTCTTATTTATAGGGTGGCCTAAGCTTCTCGATTTTCGATAAAATGGAAAAGGGCTATGTAGTCCTCCTCTTTATCCCCAAAGGACATTCTAATGGATCTGCCAAAGTCCATGAAGGCCTCTCTAACTATTTGAGGGTTGTTGCATTTAGAGAGGATCGAAAACGACTCCATAGAGGCCTCACTGGTTTTGTCAAAAGATTGGGATCCAAAGAAATGGGAGCATCAACGATGGTCTGAAGATGAGGGACGATCATGATAGGGGTAAGGGAATTCGGGGAAAAAGGAGAGGAAAGAACTTGACTGTGACCCCTCTGAACATTTGTAGAGTCGAACGACACCAGAGTTCTTTCCCGTTCTCGGGGAATCAGGGAATATGAGATAATAGGCTCTGAGGAAGCAGAAGGGATGGGTAGAGATTGGTTTGGAGATGGTAGAGAGAGGTTATTGGAGCTGGGCGGGATGTGAAGAGGGATGGGGATAGTCAATATGTGGTTGGGAGTAGCGGGTGAAATCCAGGGTCCACATGGCAGTACCAAGGGAAAGGGAAGGGAGGGACTTTTGAAAATCTCGTTCTGATGCAAGGAAAAGGAAGACTGATGGAGTCCAACTGTCAACCGATGAGGTAGGAGGCCTGAAGAGGGAGATGGGATGGATGATTCGAATGAGGCAGGGGTTAGAGAGGGTTGGACAAGTGGCATTTGATGGGCTTTGTGATCGGAGAGAGCCTGCGTCTAATCCCAAGAAGTGACTGGACGAGTCATACACCGGCGTCTCTTTGTCTACGGAATTAGCGTTGCTAATGTAGGAAGAAGACACGTGCTGGTTTGAGAAGGAACCAGAAACGAAGGCTGACATAGGTAGAACACGTGTCGACGGAAGGTAGACTTCCACGGACTCCAAATTAATGCAGGAAGGAGAGTCGGTTTGAGAAAGCTGAGATGGGGGATTTGAAAGATCCCCAAAAGTCTCTATGCTCTACCCAACGACATGCAAGCAGGGATCATTAAGACCTCTCGAGGGGAGAGGACAAGTGTTGACAGCTGGAGTGAGAGACCCATTGTTATTATTTCGCGGCTCAAGAGATTGTAAGTCGGCGTTGATTGATGTATCCTTGTCAGAGGAGTGAAGGGGAGCGGCTTGGATTAAGCTGTGTCTTGAACGCATAGAGGGTTTGGGTGGACCCAAGATCTTCTCCACCGGGTTTAAAATAGTAGCTAGACCCAAATCTTTTAAACAAGTATCCTAATTCGAATTCGAATCTAGCGTACCAGAATCGATGGCTGAGATTGCATCATTGTTGATGAGAGGGTCATTTGGGATGGACATATTTGCTTCATCCACCTCGTGCGAATAGATCGCTAGCCTGCCGGAGCACTAAAGCTTTCCTACTCCTTCATTGTCCACTTTCCTTCCTCCATTGATGCCAGCCACCACCCTTGAGGGAGTATGGATATTGGCCACCAAAGAATGGCCAGACTCTGTTGAAACCCTTATACAACGGCCCTTTTCTTCCACTAGAATCGAAATTTCTACAATATCCGAACGGATTTTCTTCCTTTTAATTTGAATCCAAGCACATCGTAAATCCCATCTTGATTCTGTTGCCGGATTGAATTGTAGAACTTCGCCCATGTAAGAACCAATAACGAGAAGGAATTCAACGTTCCATTATTTGAGAGGGATACCTGAGAATCCATTCCAGAGTATGGGGGATCTGAACAGGGAGAAGTTGGGAGAAGTCCTCCCATTTGCAAGTAGAGGTCACCGAACCACTTCTGTACTGAGCTCCTGCCAGTAGGATGATATCCTTTTCAACTGCTGGCTTGAGATTGAGGAGCAGCTCCCGATCACCTAGGGGCTTAAGGGCATAGTTGTTTGCTCCGAGTTGGCTGCAATAATCGAGCCAAGCTTTAACATCTTGCCGGAGAGGCTCCCTCTTTGCAGGAGACTACCAGACTGTTGGAGTAAGCGGAAGCAGCTTCCAAGACCATTGAGCTGTCCATCAGTAATTCTAGCCCTTTTCAGAAGAGATTTTCTGGATGCGGGCTGAAAGTTGGAGATGGTCGACGTTGGCCGGGACAACAACTGAAACAAGGTTTGGTGTTTGAGAAGGGGGGAGATCTCTCACCACGTTGCTGAAGGAGCTTCCCAAGACTCGCAAACTTCCGGTTGAGTTGTGGAGGTTTGACGACTTTCCTTGGGTCGCCGGATGGGATTGAGAGTGATCCTTTGGGAGGGAGAATCTTGCAGATGGGATTGGAGGGGGCCCATACTTGGTCATTTGAATAGAGATACACCTCCTGTTGTAACTCGAATGATGAAGGAGAGCAGTGGTTGAGAGGGTCGCTTCCTTGGATTCGAGACGAATGAAAGTGAAGCCTCTTTTCTCTGAAGTCCCCCCTTTTTTGTGAATAACGATTTCCTTAGTGTTTCCCACCTTTTTGAAAACCTGGGAAAGCATGTACTCGTCCCATTCCTCCGGGATGTTGGAGACAGAGAGAGGAGAAAGAAGTGTATTTGGAGACAGTTTATTTATTTATTATTATTATTATTATTATTTTTTATACTGGTAACTGGCCTTCTCTTGGATACGAGAATCCATCCCTCGTCTTTAGGATTAGAAGCTAACGTAGGAACCTTTCTTCTCCCGTTGGCTCTGCCGTTACCGGCTGATTCTTTGTCGATGTTGATATTCTCCATCCTCCATTCATCTTCCTTCCCTGCTTTTCGTTTTTCTACCACCATGCTTTTTCCATACAGTCCTTCTAGAAGCACGATTTTGTTAGAACCTTGCTCACCCTTAGATTCCGGCTGCCACTTGCTGGATGAATACATTGATTTTTGTATATCTGATTCATGTTGGAATTGTCTTCGCTGTGACCTCTTCTTCTCTCGCTGAGATCGTCTCTTGGAATCAGTTGGGGGATCTCGGAGATACATTGTTTCACTGTTTTTATCTCCTGATGGTATGTCTCCTCCCACATTGCCTCAATTTTCTTGATGCACACCTTGTAATATTTTTAGTTTCACCAAGATCTTCCTGATAATATCCCAAGAAAAACCTTAAAATTTGAAAATCTCACGAGAAATTGCTAAGAATGAAATTTCTCACCGGGTGATGAGTAGGAGGGGATAAAAAGGATTTCCTGGCCTTTATCGCACCCACCCTACATTGTTCTTTCCCATTTCAATCAACCATATGATCGAGGGGATAAAAGGATGCATTGCACTCTCCATTTCTCCATCCATCCCATTATCGCAAACATCAATCGATTTTTATGGATACTATTTATCAGCACCACTCTCAGTTCTATAAGCAATTTTAATGAAACCCATAATCCATTAGTCCTGGTTCTCAGTTTTAACTAGTTGACAAAATCACTTATACTGCAATGACTGGTTCCCACCAAGCTGCGTGACCCCAACTACTCAAGCCTTCCACAAATTCCTTTCTTTGTTTCCACAATGTTGGTTCATTCTGGCTGAACATTGTACCCATCAGCAACACAAATCTAGGACACGAGTATGCAATGACATACTTGTGTCCTTTAAAACACCCCTCGGTATTGCCTACATTTTCCATGCAACCAACCGCCAAAGGGTTAGTTTTTTAACTTGCTCATGGAAAGTTTGGGTAAGTTAATTCCATAGGTTTTTAATGATAGTTTTGGAATTTTGTGTTTTATTAATTTAAAATTGTGAGGTCTAAGGATCCTTCCCGAGTTTAGGTGCCAGGATAACCAAATAATTGTATATTGCTTAGGGGTTGTTTGGCTCCATGAAAAGCTGCCTTGATGGAATCTTGCTCATGTTTCAGTACTAGGAAATGGTTGGAAACGGCACGTTGTGCACCTAAGTGCGAAAAGACAGTGGATTTCCTTGGGAATCCTTTTTCTTTTTTTTTAAAAATAGCTGGGGCAAATTCATGGGGATTTGATTCCCCTTCGGAGGTCATATTTTCGATCCTACTATATCCACACCCACGTTCCTAACAAGTCTTTCCCACTAGCCATTCACATTTTCTGAATTCCTGAGAATGGCTTTCCTAGTACTCTAACTTGATAGACAATCTCTTTCCCAGAAAATCTGTTCCTGTAAACAGGTTCACTCCACCTTTTAAGATTTTGGGGAGCCAAATGGCCCCTTATGTTTGCAAGACGTTGAATCGGTTGATCACTTATTTATCCATTGTCCGTTCGCTAGAATAGTGTGGGAGGGCTCCTCTGACCTTTTGAAAATCCCTTGGGTTTTGCCGGGGACCATTGAGGTTTTGTTCCTTGCGTGGCATGGGGGAGGTCCAGGAGGAGTAAAGAAGTCCGGGAGGAGTAACTAGATGGAGGTTAGCTATGTTGGCCGGCTTTTGGACTCTTTGGGGTGAACAAAATAACCGATGCTTTTGGAATATTTATGGGTCGGCTTCGGAGGTCTTAAGAATGGTGAATCTAGCTGTTTTGTATTAATCTGCTTAATTGTTTGGGTGTTGATGGGTGTTGTTCTTCTTTTCGCTCGGGTTTGATCTTCTTTGAATAGCTGCATTTGGGCTTTTCTTTTAATAATTCTTGATTACCTTTCCAAAAAAAAAGGGAACAGAAAAGACCCCTTACGTACATGTATCATACACATTGTTGATATTGATGGAGGCACCAAATATATATTTGTAAGAAAGATTCAAACAACATCCTATTGTATTAGGTTGAGTATTTTTTTCTAAAGTCGTTGCAATTTTCTCATAATGTTGAAGTATCAGATTAGATAAATGTTTTGCTCCTTTCCTTCACTTTGGGAGTCATATCTCCACTCCATATATCATGTCCATATCTTGGCATCACAGTACAGGAGGTTCAGTGCTTTTTCTTTTGAAAATTAACACTTCCATTTATAGAGAGCTAAAAATACAAGAAATAAGTACAATAAGCAAAAGGAAATGAGTTACCAATCCAAAAGGAAGGAAGAGCAATACCCCTTCTGGTTGAGTGGTCTGACATGACACTTACCTCTCTACCAGCATGTGTAAACGGGATTTTTTGCCTAGAGGTAATATTGCGAATCTCATCATGGTTCATTGGTTATCATAGCCCTTCTAGTCCCAGAGATAACACTCATGGAATCCCCTTAGGCAAGTATCATATAAAAATGCTTTGAAGCAAAAAGATGAAGCCCTTCCTCAATGTCAAAGCCTCCACTGTAGTTGATGTCACCTTCACCCATGGGACCTGAGAACGACAAAGCAAGTGAACCATTTTCATCCTAAATTCTCAAACTACTCAGCCAATCCCACTTAGTCCCGGATTACCAAAAGTGGAACTGCCAAAATTAAGTTTTCCCCGTCTGGATGGGGATCCTCATCGATTGGGGGTAATTTTCACTTAAGGAGGCTCACTATTTACTGCCAAGGACCAATGAAAAAGAAAGACTTAAGTAGTTTAATTCTCTGAATTTCTAGATGCACAAGAGCCAAGTGGATCATGTTGTTGATTTTTTGATGTAGAACATGGCACAGATACACTCCTAGCATGGTTGGACCAAAAGAAGGTGAATCGTAAATTGGCCATAACTTTTGATTCGGATATCATTATGGGGCGCATAGCCTATCAATCTTTACTCAAACGGGCCATCCGAGGTGAACGAAACGCGTGCTTCAGCTCAAAAAATAAAAATTTAAGGAAAAAATTACTATTTTTAGTAATTCCGATTTTTTAATTTTCTTATTTTTAGAGTCATTGTTGTCAAATGCGATCGCATATGCGCATACTATGGATCGAATCGCATATGCCATGATGGCATATGCGATCCTGGCAAGTATGCCATGGCATACTTTTATATGCAGCCAATATGCGATCGCATATGCGAGTATGCGATCGCATATTTCCTAATAATCAGAGTGGAAGCAATTTTTTTATTTTTTATTTTTTCAATTTGGAGGCACTCATATCCCCTCCATTTTCAGTATTCTCTACTCCAAAGCTCTAAATCTCTTACTCTTTCTCTCTTACTCTAATCTCTCCACAATTACTTCAAGTATGTTTATTTTTTGTATTTTATAATTTGTGCTTACTTTTTGTAAATTAAGCTGTAAGTTATAACTTGTAAGTTGTTTCAAGTTATCCATTTATCAATAAAATTTCTTTGCTCGAAGCTTATAATAATTAGTTCTCTTTTAATGTAGCTTGATTTTTTTGTTAAAATTTATATAATATAATATAATTAATTAAATATATAACTAAATGAAACACTCAAACTATAGTGAAATAAGTAAAATAACTCAATCCAATCATGTGTACTAATTAGGCAAGTTTTTCCTTTTTTTTTGAATTTTTTGAATTTTTTTTTCCTTTTTAATTTTTTTATTATTTTATAAAAAATATGCCATGGCATATGCGATCGTTCGCATATGCGATCGCACACAATTGCATATGCGATTTGACAACATTGTTTAGAGTTTTAGATTTTCTTTTTTCCTAGAAATAACTTGTAATGATGCTTTCCTGTGTTTGGAAATTTCAAGTTCCCCCCAAGATAGCGGTTTTTGGGTGGTTGGTGGGCAAAAACAAGGTTCTCACAGTGGATAACCTGCGCAAAAAGGGTATGCGTATCACAAATATCTGCTTGTGCTGTATGGCAGATGAAGAAACGGTGGACCATCTTTTTATCCATTGCGCTTTCATATATCAGATTTGGACCCAAATCCTATCCCGTTTTCAGGTTTCTTGGTCTTTTCCTGTTTCAGCCCGTTACCTTTTGTTGGCTTGACACGGTTTGAGGGTCGGAAAGCTGAGATCCAAGCTTTGGAAAATGGCGCTCTTGGCAGTTTGGTGGGCAGTGTGGGAAGAAAGGAATGGAAGATGTTTCAATGGTTTCTCTAACTCGGTCGAGTTTATTGTGCAAAGGGTGACTCATCTCATAGTGGAGTGGGCCTCCTCCATTGATAAGCTTAACAATTGTAATATGTTCCTTTTGGGTTCTTAATTGGTCTACTATCTCAGTGGCCTAATTTCCTTTTCTTGTTGCTTTTCTCCTTCCTTTTCTTATAAAGTTATTGTTACCTTTCAAAAAATAAAATAAAAATGATGCTAGGACTCTTCTAGCAAAAGTTTATTTGAAATTGTTATTTTTAGAAATTAGGATTTGGTAGAGTTTTACTTGAATTAGAATTTTTATTCAAGTTAGAATTTTAATATTTTTGGTAATTACGAATTTTAGGGATTCTGAGTTGGAGTTTGATTCTGAAACTTCTTCCTAGGTTTGGTATTACTATTTAAAGGATTGTAAATTCGTTTTTAATCATCAATCAATCAATTTTCAAATTTCTTAGGATTTATTTCTATTTTCTTATTTCCCTCGTGGATTCGAGGAATCTCTGTAAGGAGTCCAGAGAAGCTCCGTGGATTCGGAGTAGTTATCCCCTTGAGGAAGACGGTGATCAACCTCATCATGTTCATCCCTGTGTCATTTTTCCACCTCTTTTTAGGGAGACATGAAATGAATCATTTTAAACATGTGGCAACTCTTGGATGGGAGGCAAAAAAGAAGGATACAACTAAGTGGAAACCACCTCAAACACGTATCTTAAAGCTTACGTTTGATGGATGCTCTCTGGGAAATGAAGGTCTTGCTGGGGTTTTGCGAAGTCTTGAGAAATGAGTAAAGGTGATGTTTTGACTATTCAAAGGGTTGGGAGGAATGTTTCAATGACCTTCTCTGGGTGGAGGCGGGGTTGAATGAAGCGGAGGCCTTCATGCCTAGAGGACTGCAAATTTCCCCTTTTTTCTCTTGGAATTTAGTCATTGCCCCTCCTTGCTTCTTATGTGCATTTTTTTACTGATGTTTTTGGTCACTTTACAAAAAAGGATCATAGATAATAAAGTATATCTCCATTTTTTTTCTTTCTTTATTTCTTTCTTATTTTATTTTATTTTTTTCTGAATGGTGTCTGTCTCCATTCTTTTATGTCTAAATCCCTTTACGAACCATTTTTAAAATTTAAAATCTACAAATGCATTAAACTGTAATTCTTTCTAGCAAAACTACTTTTAGCTTGAACTTTGATTCTCCTGTCTCAGGCATCTTGCTTTGGTTTCCCTGATTTTAGTTTTTAACGCCTGCATGCGGTAATGGGACTAGAAGTATATGTGCCTGTTGTTTCTTATCAGTCTATTGTAAATGTCTCTCTCCTTAGTTTATGTCTTGCAGTCTGAACTCTCTCATCCATTTCTTTACTTGCACATTCTGCAGAGATGTCAAATGATGTTGTGTCATTATTGGTTGATACCATTTTCAAAACGTTGTTTATATATGATGACCGAGCATCGAGAAAAGCTGTAGATGACATGATTATCAAAGTGTTGGGTGAAGCCACCTTTATGAAGAGCTTTGCTGCTGCACTTGTTCAGGCTGCAGAAAAGCAGCTAAAGACAAAGTCTGCTATAGGATGCTACAAGCTTCTCAAGTGGTCTTGCCTCCTCCTAAGATGGAGTCAGTTTACTTCTGTATCGAAGAATGCTTTTTTGAGAGTTGCCACATCTCAAGCCTCCCTTCTTCATATCCTTCTTCAGGGTTCTTTCCGCATTCGAAGGGCTTGCAAACAAATATTTTTTCATCTATTCTCTGAGGTGTTTTCTGAATAATGTCATTATCCCTGATTTCTGCAGAGTTTTTTTTTTTTTAAATAATTATATTGCCTATATAATGATGACTCCAATTGCTTTGGCAGTCTCATTTCTTCTGTTACCTTTTTCAGTCACCGGACCTTTACAAAATGTACATGGAAGAGTTGAAGGATTCAAGAATATCCTATGGAGATGGTGGTGAATTGGTAAGGGTGTTGCTCGATTACTCGACCACAAACTCTTCTCTGTTTGATCAATACAAGGTGCGGATTTTTCTGCGTATTATTGTTCATATTGCTTCGAGATGCTAGGAAGAAATTTGTTTGGCGCTTGAAATGTTAAGTTATATCTGCAACTGCATGAAGTTATATATACATAGGCATGCTTGCT
Source organism: Magnolia sinica (assembly GCF_029962835.1). Lineage (NCBI taxonomy): Eukaryota > Viridiplantae > Streptophyta > Magnoliopsida > Magnoliales > Magnoliaceae > Magnolia > Magnolia sinica. The sequence continues at coordinate 108,352,984 of NC_080575.1, forward strand.
TGTGCACGTGCGCACCTTTGCACACGTGTCATGGGCCTCTAATCCGAACGGTCCATGTGATGCGGCATCCCATGAAACCCTCAGGGACTAATTTTCACCCTGATCTAAAATTCTGGTGGGCCATAGCAAAGAGAGATGCAAATCAAGGGAGGAAACTGTTTTCTTTTTTCATGGCCCACCAAAGTATTGGATCAAAGTAAAAGTTGGGCCTTAGGGGTTTCACGTGGTGCTGCATCACGTGGACTGCTCAGATTTTGGACTCACATCACGTATGATGCGTTCTCAAAAAGTTCTCACGAGAGCTCGTGCAAACTAGTGCGCAGCTGAGCATTTGGCTACACACACACACACATATTATAAGGAAATGATACTATGATGTCGACCTCATGGGAGCTTCCCATGAAGTCGAGCTGTGTGGGCCCCAATCGTGATGCGTGTCGAACATCAACACCATGCATTTGATCGGTCCCCTTTAGGTTATGGGATATCCCAAAAATCAGCCGTATATGGAACTCAAGTGGGCCATACCATCTAAAACCATGCGAAGACATGCCTAAAACATATAAAAGCACCTGGTGGGGCCCACCTGAGTTTTGGATGCAGCTGAAACTTGGCCCGACCCCTCAACCAAGTGGGACACACACAATGGATGGACTGGATTTGTGAACCACATCTCGGTGGGTTCAATAAATGATTATGAATGTTTTAATGGGAGGGTAACCCCTCTCAACTGTTGTATGTGGTGTGGTCCACCCAAGTCATGGATTGATTTGATTTTTAAGCCCATGGCTCACCATGGAATGGTGCATCTGACTGATGGTGTTGATGTTTGACACACATCACGGTGGGGCCCACACAGGTCGACCTCACAGTACCATTTCCCTCATATATCTAAAATCTGTTTGGATTGTTCAATCTGATATTTTGCTTTTGCAGCCGATATTTCTTGATTTGTATCTGAGAGCAGTTCTGAATGCGAGGGAGGAACCAACAAGGGCTCTCAGTGAGGCTTTTCGTCCACTTTTCAAGTGTATGGTACATGAAGATTTTAAGACTGTTGTGGTTCCATCCTCTATTAAGATGCTGAAGCGGAATCCAGAGATTGTGTTGGAATCAGTTGGGGTTCTGTTGAAAGCAGTCAATCTCGATTTGAGTAAATATGCCATCGAATTTCTTTCAGTGGTCCTGCCACAGGTTCGCCATGCTGACGAAGGAAGGAGACTAGGGGCTCTGGCAATTGTTGGCTGCTTGAGTCAAATGTCTAGTGATCCTGATGCTCTTCCGGCAATGTTCAGTGCCATCAAAGCCATCCTTGGAGGTCAGAATCCATTGTTTCATGTTTTGTATAACTATAACACCTAGTCATTATCTGCAAATTTCTGTAACCTTTGTGTCCATCTGATTGATGCATTAGATATTTAAAGATTGTCAATGGTGTATACAGGATCAGAAGGAAAACTGGCATTTGCTTACCAGAGGGTTGGAATGATCAATGCATTGCAAGAATTGTCAAAGGCTCCAGGCGGGAAAACGCTGAACAGCTTGGCACCTTCTATAAGTGGCTTCCTTTTGTCCTGTTACAAGGAGGATGGTAAACACCATATTTGATGCCCCCCTTTCCAACTCCTATTTATTGCTTTAGTTCTTTTCCCTTTTCATTCTATCAGGAATCATCATCATCATTAACAACAACAACAACTAAGCCATACCCATTTTATTGCGGTCGTCTTTAATTTTATCAGGATTCAGGAATGTGTTCCTCAATTCATTTTGCACCTAACTGTTACTAGATTTTGGTCCCATTCAGGCAGTGAGGAGGTGAAGCTTGCTATCTTGTCTGCAATTGCCTCTTGGGCTGAACGATCTGCAGAAGCTGTTCAACCTGATGTAGTTTCTTTTATTGCTACGGGCCTTAAGGAGAAGGAAACTTTAAGAAGGGGGCATCTCCGATGTCTTCGAGTAATCTGCAAGAATCCTAACACACTAACACGGGTGGGGAGATCTACTATGTTAAGATATCTATTCATCTTTGTTTAAAAATTCTGATTAGACTGTTGTTAACTAGAATTCTTTGTTGGATTATCTTCAGGTGTCGCCTTGGCTGGAGTCTCTAGTCCAGCTAGTAAAAACAGGTTTCATGAAAGCAGCACAACGGTTGGATGGAGTTTATGCACTCTTTTCAGTCTTGAAGATTGCCTCCACTGATACCGGAGCAGGTGTTGTATAAAATAGAAGCTGTTTCTTTTGGAATATCTTATGATGTTTTTGAATGGTATTATATGTTCATATATATATATATATAATACTTGGAAGGTTTGGATGGTCTTTTGTAAGCAGAGGAGCTTTTGGTGAAAGAAAAGATCTGGATGTTGATATCTCAAAATGAACCGTCAGTCATATCTATGTCACTGGTAATTGTTCACGGATTTATTAAAGGCTTTCTGTGGGTCCTAGCTGATGGCAGTAATTTGTACCTTCCATCTACTGCCCTGCTATTCCTTTTGGCTTTGCTATGCTTCATGTTTTTCTTTTCTTTTCTATTTTTGAATGTTTGTTCACATGCTTCTTAATGCTCCACAGGCTTTAAAGTTATCAAATGAGGATTGTATAGCATGTTTAGACCTTCTTGAGGTGCTGTTTGTGGAATATCAGCACAGGTTTTTACTTCATGTTACACTCATATCACTTTCACGTTTCTGCATGTGGTTAAATGATGGTTTCTGTAGTTATTAAATGCTGCCAACTGAAGGTGGGAGTTGTAGACTGATTAGCAATAGGTGCTTCATGTCTTTCTCTGCAGGGTTTTGGATACCTTGTCAGTTAAACCAATGTTACAGGTATACTAAATAGTGAGCAATTACTTGGGTCATTCTTTATCTGCAGATATTATTCATTTTTCACGTTCGACTGTGTGGCATTATACAGTTGATACTTTACCTAGTGTGCCATCCAAGTTGGGACATTCGTAGGGTGGCTTATGAAGTTACCAAAAAGATCGCCGCTGGTTCCTCGCAATTTTCTGAAGATCTCTTAGTTGAATTTACAAATTGGCTTTCCGATATTGGAGAGAGAATGTGTCTACTGAAAAAAGGGTATGTTCTAGTGACAACGCATGCTCCTTAGTTTCATCTGTATGAGGCTTTAGCACTTTCCAGACTAGGTCAAGAAATTCCATTTGGTTTGTTGTTCTGTGAGATTAGTTTCTGGATTTCAAAGTTTCTTTTGAGTGATATATGCAGCTAACTATAATTTTCTTTGATATCTCAAGATTCTTCCTTCTCTCCTTCTCTATTTCTGCTGCTCTTTAATTAGTCACTTTTCCTCTTGTTTCATTGCATTTCTGGAGCCTTGTTAACGATTGCTTTTTAAACAAACAATACCAAAACTCTCAGAGCATCCTTAATTGACCCAAAAAGATGTATATGCTATCCTTAGTTCTTCTGATGTCACTGATGTGGGAAATATGAACTGTTTTCTTAACTGTATTGTTCCACAGTGACATGGAAAATTCAGTGGATGCTCAAATGCCTTTCCTCCCATCTGTTGAGGTGTTGGTGAAGGCTCTGATTCTGATTTCATCACCAGCTATGGCCAGTGGTCCAAGCACATGCACGAGACTATTGTTTTGCTCACACCATCCTGTCATTGTTGACACTGCTCATGGAAATGGCGTATGGAAGGTAAATCTATTTCATTATAATTTTTATACTTAAACTATTGTTTATTTTAATCAAGGATTTGTCATTGGCCATTGTATTTGTCTGTGCAAATTCCTGTCTGTTAGGAAATTTTACCAGGTCATGTTATTTGTCGATGACTTTTTATTATTATTTAAAGTTACCTGTCTATTGGAATGGGTATCTTTAGCTCTTATTGGACTGGTTTTGGTTATTATTATTATTAGTTTTCTTTTCAAACAGTTGTTATGTTTTTGATCAATTAATATAAAGGTCCCATTGGGAATCGTACCAAGGTTGGTGATATTTTCTTTGTTCTACAAGAAATAGAGGTTACAGTTCATGTGAAGCTTACACATCCTCAAATTGGTAGATATTTTCCTGGCAGGGTTTGTCAAATCTAATAATCAGCAGTCAGCGTAATGGAGGAAATCAGATTCGTGTAATTCTGTTTCTTTTTGGTGTTGATCCATATGAATAAAAGAATGACCAAAACTCTTGCCAACATTCTCACAGTCACATGTAAAACCACCACCCTACCATATCTTCCATGGTAATCTGTAGTATTTGTAAATACCTGTCTTGAGAGAAACCTTTCCAAGTCATGATATTTTGCAATGACTTTCATATTAAACTTACCTGTCAAATTCTCTGAGGAATGGGATTCTTTGGTTCTTATTGGACTGGTTTCAGTCATTATTATTATTATTTTGAAAATAGTTGTTATTTGTTTTGATCAATAAATGTAAAGGTCCCATGGGAAGTTGGTCTGAGGTTGGTGATGTTTTATTTATTCTACAAGAATTAGAGGTTGCAGTTCTTGAAAGATGTTGGTTTTGTCATCTGTAGTGTGAAATCTTATGTAGCTGGACTTCTCGTAATGTGTTCTTGAAAGATAGTATCTTGCTTTTTTGCTTGATAGGTTTGTAAGCTTTTGGGGGTCACCTTGGTGCATTTTTAATAAAATTCCCTTTGTCTTTCAAAAGAAAAAAAGGCAGAATCTCTTTGCTCTCTTTTAGCATGGTGCCTTATCAAGAAATTGTGTTAATCATGAAAGTAATTTGTGGTAAGAAATGCAACGGTTTTCTGTATCTAAGTTTTCTGCTCTTTGCTTTACTAATTGAGTACACATGATGTTTGTTTCCCAAGAGTTATTTTTTAAGTTGGTCTTCTGTCTTGTATTGCCGACGCCGTTGCAATCTCTGCTATTTTTTCATGTACTGGAACTTCATAGCTTGCAGGGGCTGCAAGGATCTCAAGCTGTTTTTTCTGTTTTGATCAATTTGCAGAGGCTTCAGAGAAGTTTGCAGAGGCATGGGTTTGATGTTATCAGCGTCATCGCTGCAAATGTGAGGACCATATGCAAGGTAGTTCGATAAACAAAATAAAATTGTTATGGATTTACTTGTGATTGTTGATATATATATATATATATATATATATATCCAGAAATTTGCATGTTATTGCTTTAGTGAAATCGGTCATAGTAGCCTAACTTGGGCTTCATGGTATTGTGTTTTGTTTTTCTTTGTATAAAGCTTTTCAGCCTTTTAGTTGTGTCTTTTGGGTGATTTAGATTCCTCTCATATCCAATTCCTTCCAATTCCTTGCTACTGAACAACCAAAAAATAGCAAATCCCTCCGATTCCATGCTGCCAAATGATCCCTTACACAGTTAGACTTATACACAGGATTCTCTGGCACATGACGTTAGGTGGCTGTTGTCTAAAGATTTTGAGGATTCCACCTGCTATCCAAGCAGGACTCCTAAATATGGAATCCCCTTTTCAACAGTTTTCATGGCAATAATCATTAGATAATTATTGCCTTTTTCAATATATTTTTCCCTTGGTTTCCTTGTATCCAAATACACCCTTAGATTAAAAAACCTTCTGCAAAGAGGTCTGTTTAAATGAATTTATTTGCTAAATTAGAAAGCGATACTAAAAGAGTTGTAGAGGGATGATGCGACGGAAAAAAATGTGAGCTACTTCATATGAAATCAATCCCTACATGTTTCTGTTTAAACCCTGCAAATCAGATTTGATAAAAAAAAATGACGGTTCATCTTGAATACCTTTCGACAAAACGGTACATGGATTGTTTGTTTTTCACTTGAAATTTAATGTCTTTGTATGCATCACAAGAATATCTGGTGTTCACCTTTTCCTTTCTCCCCCTTTATTTTACTCATAAATTTCTAGGATAATGTCCTTGAAAGGGCAACAGGTTTTTATTATAAATGGGACTTGTTCATGTGCATTCAACATTTAACTATGCAAGAGACCATGCGTGCAGTTGTTCTTGCTAAAATCTGTTCGCTTGGCAGAAACCAGTTTCATTCTTTACTTAACATTCTTCTGGATTCCACTGTGTCACTTAAATCGACTTGTATGCAGTTTGAGAGTTTCCTTTTATCTAGATAGACATTCCTGTCAACTTCCACCTAATCTGCTCAGCAGTGCTCATTATTGGCTTTGGTACCTGACCCTCTTGCTTAATGTGCCAGTGTTAATGATGCAACAAATGTATTGGTCAACATCTATTGGTCTGAGCACCACCATTTTGGATGTTCCTGCACAATTTTTGTTACAGCCAGTTTTGTTTGCTTCTTTTATTGATGCTTCATGTTGACATGTGGTATTTCTCAGGGTTTATTAGGATCAATGGGATTAATGAGTCCTAACGTAATGGAACAACGTGCTGCTATAAGTTCTTTAAAGTCCTTGATGTCTATACTACCGAAGGATACCTTTTTGGAGTTTGAGAAGGTCAGATGTCTTTTCTGTCGACTCTCCCTCTCTCTCTCTCTTATTGTGAGTTGGTTGTTTTCTACTGGGGCTAATAATGAATCTATAGTTGCTGACCTCAAAATCTGTGTTCTCTTCAGCATTTAAATGAACTTCCGGACCGGAACTTACATGATGCACTTTCGGAAAATGACATAAAGGTGAAAACACTATTTATTGTTGGATTTCAAAAATGATATTTGAAAGCATACATTCTCCTTTTTTTTTGGCCAATAAGAAAACATACAATCTTTTTTCTTGTCTTGTCTTCATTAGGAATTGCACTCTTATGATTATATCTCGGTGTGTAGCAAAGTTCATTTGTCTTTCATATTTTGTAATAAGGAAGCAGCCCAATGCCTCTGGATCTGCGCTGTATTTGGGGCATGTGTATGATAATCCAATCCACGCATCCCATAGGTTCCACCTTTGATTGGACCCCAACGAAAAATTGCCTCGATCTATCCATGCAATCTAATAAATGGAGTCCCCCGTCCATTTGAATGCCAGTGATAAAAGGTTTAGCATCATCCAAACTGCATGATTTTGGTCATGGCTCATTCATATTGGATCTGCTAAATGAACAGTTCCAATCTAGGCCATGTATGCCCTTGTGTGGCAATGACATGGAGGCTCAGTCCCATCCTTACCTTCAGAAGCACTGGATCATCTCCCTTTGCACACGTCTGAGGTCTGATACCTTTTTGCCATGGAAAAAGGATTAAAATAAGTGGATACTGTATTACCATATATACAACTGTTGGTAATTATACTATGAAAATTTAGAATCTTGAAGGGAAAAAAAAAGGAACTCTGGTCCTTTGATCACTGTACCATTGCACATTACGATGAAGGGTACTGCTGTTACATTTAATATATTTGCAAGGTAGCTTAGTACTACGTTAGGGCAGCTGGATGTTACGATCAATAACAACAAGCACTCAATTCATCGTGAAAAGCTAACAAGTTATAAGAGTATCAAATATTAGTTTTTTCTCTTAACAAAAAAGTCCAGCTTTTTATATTTTGTGGGAGAGCTTTACATTTCTTGTACGGCAACTTCTTTCTCAAGCTAAGGAATAAAGTAGCTCAAATTGAACTGATGCTTCATCTCGTTAGCTGAGAGGAGGAAAGGAGAGGGCAAATGTTTGACATGAATAGACTTGGGTGATCATATATGAATAGATCCAGTTGTACTAAGAAATATGAATAGACCCAGTTGTGGTAAGAAATGGGCAAGGATTTGCTAGGGCGTCCCTTAGAAGTGATGCTCTACAACATTGTTTGGTTGCAATGAGAAGTAGGCAAGGGTTCTTGTGCCATTTTCGATGAGTGCGGGTAAAGAAGCTAGTCAAAAGAGAATATGATTGGTCTTGCCACATGGAATGCAAGAACTTGATAGGTAAGGAGTATGTAGCTAGCGGATGCAATGAAACAAGGAGAGAGGATTTGGACTAACTAATACAGGGAATTCCAAATAGAGAGGATATTTGTAGGAGACTTGTCATATTGAAAAAGGTTGTAAAGGATGTTGTTTTGGGAGAAGAAATCAGATGGGAGATGTTCTTCTTGATTTTGCTGTGGCATATGATCTGGCTGTCGCAAACATTCTTTACAAAGAGAGAAGGACACTTATTAACCACCTTCAAAAGTGGATCATATACAAGACGGATAGCATTCTTTCTACTTAGGAGCACAGAATGCATAACGATTAATATGTAAAGACTACAAGGTCATACTAGGAGAGAGTTTGACAATGCAACATGGGTTAATAGACATGTATATTGATATTAAGAGATGTGGGAGTGCGAGTGAAATTAATAGGTGTCCATAACTAAGGGTGTTGGAATTTAAAAGAAGAGAACTGGTGTTATTCAATAATAAATTGATGGAGGGAAGTTGAATATTGATGTGAGGAATAAGATGTCTGAGCTCATTAGGAAAGTGGCAAACGAAAGAAGCTTTAGTAGTAAATACAAGGAAAAGACACTCATAAGGAAACTTTGTGGTGGCTTGATGAGGTCCAAAAGGCTATTAGCAAGAAACAATCACGTTTTAAGGCCTAACAAGGGACTCAAAACGAGGAAAAATTAAAGGAATAATGAAATGCCAAGAAGAATACTACGAAAGTGGTGAGGCTAATTTAAGCCATATGATGATATGTATAGTAGATTATTTGGGACGAGAAGGTGAGAAAAATGTATTCAAACTTGCAAAAATGAGAGAGTGGCAGTGGAGATCTAGATCACGTTAGATGCATTAAGAGCGATGACATTAATGAAAATTGGAGAGGCTATTTCCAGGACTTGTTAAATGATGATCACTCTAAACTCAATGAGGTGGAGATCATAGACACTTTCATAGGATTAGGATATTTGAAGTGAAAGAAGCTTTAAAAGAATCCTTGTTTGTCGGAAGAACTCGATGTTGATTCCAGTGTATTTCTATAGTCGTCGGAGAAATATATTTTCGGTTAAGAGTGCATTGCGCTGACAACATGAGTTTGGATTTAGTGTCTGGCACTACCGGAATTCATGGCGGTGTGGCCAGTCTCTGGCTGCTTCCTATTCAACAACACAGGGACAATGAAGTTGTTTTGGTCAAATGATCTTGCAGAGCATCGCCCCCTCGTGCATGCGAGTAAAGTTCTCATCCTATTGTCAGTATGGTGAATGACAACCCTTAAATTGCCACATATGCAGCTTCCGCCCAGGTACAATGCATAGTTGGGAGACAACCGTCCTCAAGCTGCCCCCCCTTCTTCTATTAGCCTCTGGCGTCAGATGTTTTGATTCTAATCATTTGTTGAATTTGGGTATGTATTCCCTTCATCCTGTAGCTAAGATGAGCCCTAATGCTGTTCTAGTTGATTCACGGTTGTCCTTGCCTCCACCTGGATCATTGGATGGTCCTGATGCTTCCCTGCGGCAAGTTGGGGGCATACCCCTCGAGCCCTTATGTCAGTGATCTGAGCATGTGTGAGTCGATCCAGTGTTAGCTGACTTCCATTAGTTGTCCTAAGCAATCACATTGTCATTAGGTCAAAGTCGGCCTCCTGATACGTGCCTTTCCTCAAGCTGTGGTATGGACATGCATAGCTCAGAGATTTCTCCCTTGCCTCTATCGGCATGTGTTCCGTGCCCTCGGTTGATGTGCAGCCTCTTCTCTCTACACGTAGTGCTTTGGTCAATGACATGTGTCCTTCGCATGCCCCTGGTGTAATTTTTCTTGATGCGTCCCTTAATTATGCCGCGCTCTCTTCCAATGGGAAGAGCACTCCACAGTCCCACACCACTTGATGCTATAGTTGCTTTTGTTCTTAACGTTACAAGGTTTCCCCTCTTGGTCCGCGATATCACTGCCGACTCAAGAGGATATATTGACATGATCAAGGATATATACAAGGGAGCAATAACAAATGTAAGGATTGTTAGTCAAGGGACAAGTGACTTTTCAATTATTGTAGGCTTATAGTAGGGGTTGGCATTGGGCCTGCATCTTTTAGCTTTGATTATGGATGAGTTAATGAGGCATTTACAAGATGAGGTCCCATGGTATATGTTGTTTGCAAATGACATAGTTTTGATTGACGGGATGAGGGAGGGGGTAAATGTAAAGCTAGAACTACGAAGGGTGCTTTAGTATTAAGGTTTTGAAATCAGTAGAACTAAAAAATAGTTCATGGATTGCAATTCTATTGACAATAGAAATGAAAATGAGGAATTGTTTTAGATTGTTGACCAAGCAATATCCTAAGGCTGTGTTTGTTTTACGCGTTACCATTCGAGGTAATGCATTTTCGTAATGATTAGTTACTGCATGGAAAGATGGCTGCAATGATGGTAACTTGACCACAATGACCATAAGTCTCGCTATATTTGTAATTTTAAGTATTTACTTTGGATGTGACATTTCATACGTTTGGATACCTTGTGTAAAGTATACGACATTTACTTTTTTAGCTTCTTGTGCTTCTCATGCATAAACCATCCCTACCGATTTATAAGGCGTATCAAGCAATCCAAGGTAACATAAGCCAAACCTTGGGGTCTTCAACTGATAGTGCAATTAGTGGATGTGAGAATATCAGGATTGGGATTTCCGTTCGATCCCATTTCGTAGTATACAACCACACGATTGCCTTCTCCATCGCCTATGTCTTAGAGTCGACCCGTCACATGGTGGAAAATGAGTGGGCCAACATCATTTTATATGGTTGGCCCTTCTTTCATTTTCTAGGTGGTGTTGTCAGATGTCTTTGTAAATGTTACAAATCCCAATATTTTCACATCCACTGAGTGTGAGAATATCCTAATGGTAGACAACAATTTTATTCAAAATGATGGTTCAAATACAAATTAATTCCTTCTTGCATTTTTGGTTCGAATTAAATCAATTCAGAGATGAACCAAAAACTCATTACGTTGAAGATGCAACTCAGAACTTCTTAAGACGACAATACCTGCGTGGAAGCAGGGAAGAAAGGGATTTAATGCTATCAAGCAGGGCATTAAGGCCGAACAGTTGGTTTATCCTTACAAGAGCACAACTCCAGTTAGTAGATCATCAATGGCATCATACCTTTGTTGATGACGGACGGAAAAGAGGGCGAGGGAGTGGAGATGATCGGTTCTTCATGTTGGAAATGGTAGTTGGAGATTGAATTTTTTGAAGGAAACTGTTTATATAGTGGAGGGTTCAACGCGTTTATGTTGTAATATAGGATGCACGAGTACAAAGAATTGTAATGGTAATTTCTCTTGTTGTGAGAGATTGCACAAGATTACATTGGGAAGAGGCGAAAATCAGGGGATGGATTTATTTGGTTAAATGGTGGGATGTCGATTCAAAATTTCCCTCCCTCACACAAACGCCTTTTTTTTTTTGGGTAATCATTACAAACCAGTTGGGATTTCACACGGTTTTGTGTTTTTTTTTTTTTTAAAAAAACCACGGCTTCAAAGGACCATTTTCAATACCTTGGGTTGGTAATTCATGAGAGCGGAGGCCAAGAAATGTCGAAGGAAAGAAATTGACCCCCTAGCCAAAAGAAGACACTAATCTTTGCCCCCCCCCGCCCCCCCCAACAAACGAGACTGCGTGTGTAGCCCTTTCATGGCCATGTTTTAATTTCATTTTTAAATGGTCTGGTACGTCTGACTCTAATCCACCTTAATGCATGTGTTGTGTATCCATGCCGTCCATTAGTTTTTCCAGCTCATTTTAGGGCATGGTCCTTAAAATGAAGCAGATCTAAATCTCAAGTGGACCACACCATAGGAAAAAGTGGTCATTGAACACTCACCATTAAAATCTTCCCAGGGTCACTGTAATCTTTTTTTGCCATTTAACCTGTGGATAAGGTCACACATACTTGGACAATGGGAAAATGATGCAGGGACATGTGATGGCCTAAATATATGTATGTATAATCAGATTGAAGAGATTCAAATAATAAAATTAATCAACTAACTGTTATTGATCACATTGATTGAGCAAATCCTAATACAGAGATGGAATCATTCCGTCAGGATCATGCCGCCCTTTACCATAAAATCATGTAAACAGTAAAAAGGGAGGAGCTAGGGATATGGGGATATTCTAGATCTAGCATAAGCCAGTCCATAGTCAAGTTTGGATCTTATTCTCCTGACTAGCCATTCTTTTCCGTTCAAACCATAAGGGAATATCCAGAGAGGAACGAAAGAGATGAAGAAGATATGGGTTCGAGATGAAAGAAAGTACGGATTTTAGGGTATCAAAGAAAAGAAGACGGATGATTCTTACATTTCCTGCACCTCGAAGATCTAGAAAGAAAGAAATTATGAAACTGGGGTGGAATTCTCAACACGCAAGGGCCAATCATGAAACCCTAACCTCTTTGATAAAAGAGGAAGAAAACATACGAATTCCCATGCATTCACTAAAGAAAATAGGATTTCTCATAGTGTATATATAAGCCATAGAAAAAGTAAAAGTGCACTAAAGCCCATGAAAACAAGGTGTCCCGTATCGGTATCGGTTGGCGTAACGGTGACCTCCAAAACCGATACGGATACGGGGGCGTAACGGTGATACGGGGGCGTAACGGCCCGTAACGGTGCAAAATTTTTTTTTTGCCAAAAAAATATGAAAAAATATGGATTAAATCCGGAATATTCTAAGCATTCCAAATATGCATTCATTTATAAATTGGAACATGTTTATGGTGGTGTAACGGTCCACTCTTTAGTGAGAAGTTGTATCGGACTGTCTGATGAATTTATGAACCAGATAACCTGAATTTTACTACAAAATTCATATATTTAATTTTCTAACTATCTACTATCAATGATAGATATATTAGAATGAATGTAATATGAAAATATCTTATATTTAGGTGTTTGCAATTATTTTTGAGGGCCAAAATTCATGCGTAAATAGAAAAAATTATAAAATGGCACCCCAAATATGTAAAATGCACATTAACATGTTCTACTATGATTAACACATCATATGGCATCATTAAAACAGCAAAAGAATCATTAAAAAATGATTTTTCGAATTTTCAAAAAAAGGGCCGAAAAAAATGCGTAAATAGAAAAAAATAAAAAATATATATAAAATGGCACCCCAAATATGTAAAATGCACATTAACATGTTCTACTATGATTAACACATCATATGGCATCATTAAAACAGCAAAAGAATCGTTAAAAAATGATTTTTCGAATTTTCAAAAAAAGGGCCGAAATAAATGCGTAAATAGAAAAAAATATAAAAAAAATATAAAATGGCACCCCAAATCTGTAAAATGCATATTAACATGTTCTACTATGATTAACACATCATATGGCATCATTAAAACAGCAAAAGAATCATTAAAAAATGATTTTTCGAATTTTCAAAAAAAGAGCCAAAATAAATGCGTAAATAGAAAAAAATATAAAAAATATAAAAAATGGAACCCCAAATCTGTAAAATGCACATTAACATGTTCTACTATGATTAACACATCATATGACATCATTAAAACAGCAAAAGAATCATTTAAAAATGGTTTTTCGAATTTTCAAAAAAAGGGCCAAAATAAATGCGTAAATAGAAAAAATATTAAAAAATATAAAATGGCACCCCAAATCTGTAAAATGCACATTAACATGTTCTACTATGATTAATACATCAAATGGCATGATTAAAACAGCAAAACAACCATTAAAAACTGATTTTTCGAATTTTAAAAAAAGGGGCCAAAATTCATGCGTAAATAGAAAAAAATATTAAAAAATTATTAAATGGCACCCCAAATCTGTAAAATGCACATTAACATGTTCTACTATGATTAACACATCATATGACATGATTAAAACAGCAAAATATATTAAAAAAAGTATAAATACCTATTTTTGATGAATTTCTGAAAAATGGCCCACCGAGCTTTGATTCAAAAAAATCTATAATATAATGTGTTTTTCTATCAAATACCTAGCTAAGGTTGGTCGAAATTAGTAGTAGAAGGACTTAGAAATAGTTTGGAAGCAAGAGGTTTCAAAAAAACGGCAAAAACAGAGATTAAAAAAAAGTTACCGTTTCGGGCCCGTAACGGCCCGTTACGCCCCGTAACGGCCCGTTACGCCCGTATCGGTCCCGTATCGGCCGATACGGGTACAAAAAATCGAATCGGCCGTTTTGGCCCCGAAACGGGTAACGGTTCGCACCGTTACCGTTACGTATCGGCCGATACGGCCGATACGTAACCGATTTGGCATTCCATGCATGAAAACAAGGAATATAACAAAAACACAAAAAAAACGAAAAGTGCACTAAAGCTTCTGAAAACAAGGAATATAACCAAAAGACGAAAAAAAAAGTGCACTAAAGCTTCTGAAAACAAGGAAAAAAAATAAAAAGACGCCTAAAACTAAAACACCCATGCTATAGGGTGTTAAATCTGCCCCATAGGCCTACGGTCACGGTGCGATCATGCCGCTTCTGCACTCGTATCGGTCCGATGGACCTGACGTCCATCCACATCAACTCCTTCGCTCCGGTACTTTGTCGGTGACACCTTCTCCTCTGGTACACTCTAAAGGGTTCATCACTGATGTTTGCATAAAAAACACAAGCTTGATTTAAAACTTTTGTTGCCCTAAGATGTTTTTAATGGTATGCATTCAATCCCTACTGTGTGGTCCACTTAAGATTTGGATCTGATTCATTTTTGAGACCATGCCCCAAAATGATTTGGAAAAACTGATGGACGGCATGGATATACAACACATACTTCAAGGTGGGCCCCCATGATCAGTGCAATACCCACTAGTCTAGTGGAGTATGAAGCTTGATACACATGAAATTTGTCCACTTGGCATGTATTAAATTAAACTAAATCCATTGAAATGTAGGGCCCGCTATTGCCAAGTCAAAATCCCAAAATCAGATTGTTTGAATGATATTAACCTTTGATTTGTGGATACCTGTTTGCTGGAATAGGACAACTAGATATTTTTAATTATTCACTATTGAATGAATGTTAAACAATATGATAGTAGGATGATGACATAAGTATAAGTTAGGGCCAATTGCATAAGTTGAGACCATTGGGTATTTTTCATTCTTCACTGTCCAATGAATGTCCATCGATCTGGGTCCAATTGCATTAGTGGGATGAGTGCCAAAAGATTGCATGAATTTGAGGCGTCGAGTGGTGCCCAAAATCGGCAACCCTATTTATCTGTATTTACTTTCAATGATAGTTATATGGTTAGGGATATGCATCAATGGAATGGGTGTCATAGCTTCATGAATTTGGTGCCGATTTTGGGGTATATTAGTGGCCCCAACTTGGCAACGCTATTCATCCGAATTTAATTTTAATTGTTTCTTATAGTTACTTAGGAAGAATGATGTCAAATGCTTAAGGATATGCATTAGTGAGATGAATGTCATACATTACATAAATTTTGAACTATTTGGGGCATTCAAATGCCCCCTAAATCAGCAACATTATTCATTCAAATTTAATTTTAATTTTTTCTTAAATTTTCTTTGGGGGAATGATGTTAAATGCTCATGGATGTGCATTTGTGTGATGAGCAGTGTAACTTGCATGAATTGTGGGCCAATTTGAGGTCAATCTAAGCTTGTTAGGTTAATAAATTCATCATAAAGCTCGATACAATAGTCTCACCAAAGAGTGGACCGTTACAGCACCACAAACGTCTTCAAAACAAAAATGAATATATATATTTGGAATATTTAGATTATTTCAGATTTTCTGGATTTTTTTTTTTTCCGGATTTTCCTGGGAAAAAAAGACTGATACAAAATACCTTGCATCTGTCCCCCAAAAGAGAATGGTGTCATCTGCTGGAGGTGAGAAATCTGAGTGCCTGCTTCCGCCGCTTTGAACCCATGAATAAGGTTGACCTCTTGACCTTTATCGAGCATTTTGCGAAGGGCTTTTACTACCATTGCAAATAGGTTAGGAGATTGCGGATCCCCCTGCTAAAGGCTTCTCCCCCACTTTGCTTCCCCCATGCCTAGAGCCAATGCACTTCTGAGCAAGCTATGAACTATCGAGAATCTGCCCACCCACAGCAAATACTCTTTGATTTTCCGAGATGATACTTGCAAGCACTACCCAAAACCTGGAAGCAAGAATTTGGGTGGAATCTTGTAGGGCCCCCCTATGAGACTTATGGGCCTAAAGTCTTCCAAACTTTCCACTCCTGCCTTTGGGATGATGTCAGTAATCAGGCCTCTTAACTCCGGTGACAATTGGCGCCTTTCAAGGAACTTTGAAATAAAATTAACAACATTGTGCTTCATGATGCTCCAAAAGGCCTGAACGAATGCCATGTGGAGTTCGTCAGGCTCCGGGGCCTTAGCCATAGACATGAACCTTCATTAAAAAGGGGATTTTTATTTTATTTTATTATTTTTTTATTATTTTTGCAGAAATGCTTGCTATTGCATGCAACCAAAACTAAAAAAATATAACAACCAGGCGTTCTTCTGTCCAAGATTGGTAAGAAACCACTACCAGCTCCTGCTTTGTGAAACCATATGCCCCGTCATTTGCTTCCTTGTTCACTTGAGAGAAGTTCACCTTCTTCGCCCCAATTATATTGTCCAACTCTTCAGTAAGATGTGCCATTTGAGAAGGATGTTGCTCACAGAATTAGAATTCGGTGGATGATGTGGAGATTTGCCCTTGGAGTTTTATGTAATCGCCACGTACCAATCAAACTGAAGCGTAGATTTTATGGGTTAACTATAACACTAGCCATGCTCTATTGGGAAGAATGTTGGGCAGTCGAGGAACAACACAATCATAGGATCAGTGTATCTGAAATGAGGATGTTGAGTTGAGATGTATGAGTGGCAAGATGGGAAGGATAGAATTTTAAATAAATTCATTCAAGGGAACTTAGGAGCATTGTTGATAGGTAATAAGAAGAGGGATAAGTAGACTAAGATGGTTTGGCCATGTGAAATGGATGCCAAGAACTCCACCTGTTCGGATTGAGTTCAAGTTGAAAGGCTTTGAAATGGCAAGGGGAGGGCTCAAAAGGATGTGGGTGTAGGTAGTAAGAACAAATTTGATGACATATGGTTTAACTGAGGATATGGTGCTTGATAGAGTGGAATGATGGACAGGATTTGTGTAGATGACCTCAATTAGTTGGGATAAGGCTTAGGCGATGATGATAGTGACAGTGATGATGATGATGATGCTTATATGAATAGGCTACAAAATAGTAAAGACATTTTCTACCTGGATTTCTGCCATTACAGTGTAAATATACATGAATATACTAAGAAATAATAAAGTCATTTATCAGACTGTTGGAAACTTTTTCCTCCCAACTATTTCAGATTTACTTTGGATTTAGAAGATGTGAGTAGCACTACTGTTGCATCTGTACCCAAGTTCTTCTAACAACATTGTGATCTGTTCCAGGACACCATAGCCTGCTAAGAATATACGCCAGCTTTGTCTTACCATTCCTTGTTCAATTTTTCATTAGATTCGTGCCCATTCTTGCACTTTATTTTAATGCTTTGTATTTTGTTGTCGTCTGAAACCTTCTTTGTTGTAATCTTATCAATGCCAGATTTTTCATACTCTGGAAGGTGTGCTCTCCAGTGAGCAAGGTGTTTATGTTGCAGAGACTGTCACTGTTAAAAATGCTAAACAAGCAAAGGGTCGTTTCCGGGTTTATGATGACCAAGATGATAAAGTGTGTATCTGCAGTTCTTTCACTCTTTATATATATATATATATATGTATATATAAAATTTTTTCTTTTAAAGAAAATTGATGACTGAAAGCAATTTCTGCTTTGCATGTGCTTCTTCTAGGATAATGTCAGATCTCCTGTACAAAGAGAGGCAAGTAAAGCAACAGGCTTGGGGAAAAAGGACGTTGGCAAAGCAACCAAAAAGAATGGCATGTCCTTGTTACAGTTATATTATTTTTTCTTCATTTTCTGTTCCAGGTGAATCCGTAGTTTTATATTGTAAGCCAAAAATATTTAAATGTTAAACAGTTCAAGGAGACAAAGTTAAGTCTGCAAAGGAAGAGGCACGGGAGTTGCTGCTTAGAGAGGAATCCTCCATCCGTGAAAAGGTTAGTTGTATCCAGAAGAATCTCTCGGCCATGCTGATAACTCTCGGGGAAATGGCCATAGCTAATCCGGTATTCACACATGGTCAACTGCCTTCGCTGGTATGCACGTGTCTGATCACCTTTTCTTTGTTTTATTTTATTTGGTTTCACTACTAAGGTTTCTTGGTAAATCCATAATCTTTAGGTTATGACATTTGTTCTATTTACAATCTTTATGCATGTACTGTGTGCTGCTGGGAATGCTTTTAGCCAAACTCATTCAATAATCTGTGGTCGGTGTTCATGTTTAACAGAATCTGCTTTCAGTATTGCTATCAGAGCATCAAATATTTGCATATTATTTATATTGATATCTTTTTTCTACCGGCTCAGTCCGTGAACTAGCATTGGCTTTCTCACATGCACTTGTACTCCTGTTATTGTCCTGCATTTTCTATTTCTGAGTTCTTACATTAAATACTCTGAACTAGTGTTGTCAAAATCAGAAACTGTAGCTGAATGTGATGTCGAAATCATAATCTGCATTGGAACTGTAAAAGGATGGCTTGATTTTTGAGAATCTTGGCTTCTGAAGAATACTACAAATTCTATTCTGTGATATTACTCATTTTTCTTGGTTTTTAATTTTTATTTCTATTAAGAGTTGTTCCCAAAAAAATGCTATTATGGCCATGGTCATTGTCATATACTTATAAAAGACTGTTACAGAGTTGGTTTATTTCCACGCTAACAAAAACCAAAATTACATAACAAGTTTAATATTGAAAAATTGCTGTTATTATGTGAAGAAGTTCTAAATCCATTATGTGAGAATCTTGGCTTCTGAAGAATACTACAAATTCTATTCTGTGATATTACTCATTTTTCTTGGTTTTTATTTTTTTATTTCTATTAAGAGTTGTTCCCAAAAAATGCTATTATGGCCATGGTCATTGTCATATACATAGAAAAGACTGTTACAGAGTTGGTTTATTTCCACGCCAACAAAAACCAAAATTACATAACAAGTTTAATATTGAAAAATTGCTGCTATTATGTGAAGAAGTTCTAAATCCATTATAACCCTGTAATCTGAATAGCGGTTCATCCATCATAATTGATTAGTAGCTATTGTTATATGACAAGTAGATCATAAGTTTATCAATCCCTCACGTAAAGGTATTAACTGCTTCGAGAATCAGTTTCCAAATTGATGCCAAGTACTGAAGCAAAGTTCATAAAGTGAAAGCTTTAACTAACTGTGGAAACGTCACACGTCAGATTCTTCAATTAGAACTCAGACTGAGGGTAGGATCTGAAGAAGATAATGATCATGTTTTGATCATTCCATTCCTAATATGTAGAGACTTTCTTCTAGTGATTGGAAGAATAATGCAGCAGATCCGTTATCAAAGTGCTTCAGATCACTTTTTTTTTGTGAAATTATCACATGCATTACTTTTGGAAATCTTGGGAGCAGTAATTTTATGTTTCAGGTGGCCCTTGAAAGATGCTCTTAACATTTTGAGTTCATATGTTTGACCCAGTTTGGGAGGAATTCCCATGTGCAAAATTTACCCCGTTTTCCATACCTCTAGGCTGCTATCATTAAAAAAAGGAATTCCCATTTGCGTTAAGACACATCAGTTGGTGGAGACACTTACCATCGCTGATAGAATTCTAACATAACCAATGTTCCCAATAGATGTGTCATGTGCAAGGCTTCAGGAATGAACCACATTTTTGCTAATTGTGATATTGCTAAAGAATTATGGCATACATTTCTCTTTTTAAGTTCTTTGAAAAAATACTCTCCTGTGTGTTGTTTATTTATTGAAGGAAAGAAACAATTGTGTATTTGATGGTTGAGCTTCGTTCACTCAAGGATCGTCTTTTCACACGAAAGGTTCCCTTGTCAATTGTTCTTTATCATGTAAGGAGTTTAGTGGTATTTCAGCTTGGGAAATGTTAAGTCTTGGAACAACACTATTTAGATTACTGGCTAGTCATTGCAGGTGAATTTCCCTCGGGCAGCTATGCTCTTAATTTTTGCAAACTGAATTTTGATGGCACTTCCAAAACGCTAACAGTGAATGGTGTTATGGTTGGGATCCTCTGGGATTGGCAGGGGAGCATAATTTATTTATTTTTTTGCCCTGCAGGGCTGTTGGTCACAATAAAGTGAAAGATAAAGCCATTCGAGAAGGCTTTGGATCTTCTCAAATTGCTATGATGGTCCTTCAATAATTGAAGTCAAGTCTTTTTTTTTTTGGATCTCTTAAAATTTCACTGAGCAATAGTGGTTGGGTTTATCTTTATGTGCCTAGGCTTCACTTTCTAAACTAAACCTAGGCTTCACTTTCTAAGCTAAACCTTCTTTTTTCTTGGTAGTGGGTGAAGCCAATGCTCTAGAAGACTCGTTTGGCCGAGGGGAGTAGGCTTCTGTTATCTGTATTAGGAGTTGTTCTCTTGGTCATAAGCTCTTCCATTTCTGTTAATAGGAGTCTCAGTTATCCATCAATGAAAAAAAAAAAACAATAACTTGTTGGAAGCTTGGGATTATTAGCATAATTGTGGCCATGTTGATCTTTGCCCTACCCATGCATGTCTTCCTATTTCTACACTTTAGAAATGAATTTTGACTTCCAATTGGTAGAGTAATAAAGCCAGCTGATATTATTTGGTCAATTTGGAATAGCTGTTTGGGAGAATGATTGTTCAGTTTGTGACAGACCAATGCAGAATTTCTAATTATTATTATTATTATTGGTTGGATGCATAATCATATTTGGGGTTTCTTTTATATGTAATGGTTTTGCATTGTGATGCTCCGTTGAATAGTTGATTTTTCAGTCATGATGCTTTGTAATGGATACAAGCAATATTCTCAATTTATATGAGCTGGTTACCTATTACCTTGGAGAACACATATTTCTGTAACAAAGAAAACAAAAAACGAATCAATGATTGTACCTTTTCTTTCTTCCTTTCTTTCTTTCTTTTGGTGCAATAACTGCCTTGAATGATGACAGGTAAAGTTTGTTGATCATTTGCTGCGTTCACCAATAGTGAGCGATGTAGCATTTGAGACGATGCTGAAGCTTGCAAGATGTCTAGCGCCCCCTCTATGTAATTGGGCACCTGAGATTGCTGCTGCTTTACGTATAATTGTGACAGCGGAAGTTCGTATTGTGTGGGAGTTAATTCCATTAGTTGGGGAAGGGGAAGTCCAAGAAAGGCCAAGTATGGGTCTTTTTGAAAGAATAATTGCCGGCCTTTTGATATCCTGCAAAGCTGGACCTCTTCCAGCAGATTCTTACACTTTTGTATTCCCGGTACTCGTCTAGTTTTTGTTTCATGTCATTAAAGTTGTTTAAGCCATAGTTCATTATTTTAGGTTGTGCTTGTCTTCTGTTTTACAAATATCCTTGTTGTTGCCAGATTTTGGAGCAGATTTTGTTGTCATCGAAGAAAACAGGGCTTCATGATGATGTGCTTCAGATTATTTCTCTGCACTTGGATCCTATACTGCCTCTTCCCAGACTTCGAATGCTATCAGTTACACTTTTTAACCTTGTGTCTGTTCTGTGCATTTTTGCTGCTATTTACATATTTGAAGTTTGTCCCTATCTGTTGTTTGCACGTGGGTTCTTGGCTTTTCACTCATGTCTGCAAAGTGCAAACACATGCGTTTGTTGTTTCTCTTTTCAATATAAATGGTTAGGGTCTTGTTTGATTTCATAGTAATTCTGTTTTGCAGGTTCTTTTTCATGTTCTTGGTGTTGTTCCGGCCTGTCAAGTGTCAGTTGTACCCATGTTGAATGAATTATGTCTGGGTCTACGACCAGATGAACTGGCACCAGTAACTTCCATCATCCATCTGTTTCTTTTGCTTTTATGATACTTTTTAATAGAATCTAGAAACATAGTTCTCGTATTACTAGGAGCAAATATCAGTGCATGCATAACACCCCAAAAGAGACCTATATTGTTTTTATGATACATCAAATATGACTGTCTTTTACATAATCTTGAAAACAGGCACTGTGTGGAGTATATGCTAAAGACGTTCATGTGAGGCTTGCCTGCTTAAATGCCGTAAAATGCATTCCTGCTGTTTCTGGCCGTTCCATTCCTCAGAGTATTCAGGTTGCAACAAGCATTTGGATTGCTTTACATGATCCGGAAAAGGTCTGGCACCCTTAACCCTTTCAATCTCAGAATCATAATTAGAAAACTTTGTTTGTCAAAGGCAAGCTGTACTGCTTCCATGGGCTGCCATTTTGCTGTCCGTTCCACTCACACACATTTCTGGTCACTATCTCATGTCCTATTCCATTAACAGTTGTTTTAACCTATGGTTCTTTATCTCCTTTGTTTTATATTCTATTTAATAGCTCTTCCCTATGAGGTCCATTATCTTTTCACTATCAATTCAGTGGAGTATATCTTTATTTGAACAAAATTCTATATCTTCATTGTGACTTGCTATTTGTTCTTCTAGTTTCTCTCATTCGGGCTGTTGGAGTATTCTTTATCATTCATCTGGTTTAGCTGAATTTCACAATTTATTTACTTGAATCAGTTGTAGCCCCTAATATACTCTCCTTCACAATCCACAATAAAGGTAGTCAAACATTTTGGAAGATTATATGATTTCCATTTGCTGCTTTGAGGTGGTCAGCACGCCTTTCTGTTCAGAGTCAGATACTTATCTGATTATTAGTACTGTGATCTTGTTAATCACAACATGGTTGAAACTTTGACTTAATATGAATTTTGTAATTTGCATATGTTTATGTTATTCTAGGTATGCTTGGATGCTCAATTTTGGTGATATGTAGTGCGTCCTGATTTACCTTGATATTCCATACTCAGTTTGTTTTAGATCAATGGCTTGCTAGTTTTCCACTTTTATCAGCAAAAAAGTTTTTCTATCTTTTTCATTTAATATTTCATCTTTAAAAAAGAATTTCCTTTTCTATGTCTTATTTTCGTGTTTAACTGCTTTAGCTTATTCTGTTTTAGGAGGAATTATTTGTGATCAGACTGTCATCTTACGAGTGCTGCTGTGGATGGTGGCTCCTCAGGAATCTCGCAGATTCGAGGTTCTTGGCTTAACCCTTTGATAGATGGGCTAGATATAGACATACAGGAGAAATATTCCTGAGTCTTTAAAAAGCCAATGTTTTAAGGGCTAGGAGTCTTACAATTTGGAAGTGTTTTGGGTCCAAATTTGAGGTCTGGGTCGATGTAACCAGGGAGCCACACTTTTAAAAAAAATGGTTGCATTTGTTGGCCATGGTCTTAGCATTCTCAATCTTTTAGGCTCTTAAAGGCACTTTGTTTCTTATTTTGATCTTTCTTATGCCTGATCTTGTTGGCATTAATAATGTTTCTGAATTGTGTTCCAGATTCCAAAGCGGACCTTTTGTGTTAATCCCCAATTTTAACCTTTAGATGTTTTGCACTGGTTCTGCCTTATGTTAGCTAGAATTCATCTTCCAATTATTGTCCTTGAGAAATTGATAACCAGAATATTTTGTATTTGAGGTGTGTATACTGCTGAGGCTAGTCATTTGATTGTTGTCATCTTTGTGAGCAGTGAATGAGGTTGCCGTTTTACTAGCTAAGGAGGGAGAGTTGTTTTTTATTGTTCGTATGTTGCCTTTCCCTTGAGTTGTTTTGCTTGCAGTTATACTTTTCCTTTTGATTATTTGGTTCTTTAATGTTGCTAAAATAAAAAAGGAGAAGAGAGTGCGTTGTTATGATGATGCGTTTCTCTTATGTGAAACTTTGACACCATTTAGATTTGGCTTCTTATTAGCTTTGTCCGTATCTCCTTTTCTGGTATTTCCTGTTATTTTGGTGATTGAAGCTTGAGAGTAATGATAGTAGTTTTACTTTCTTAATTTATCACTCCACCTCTTAACTTGTCAAAGCATTCTCAGTCTGTTGCAGAAGCAGCGGAGGATGTATGGGACCGTTATGGGTTTGATTTTGGAACTGACTATTCGGGTATTTTTGATGCACTTTCTCATATCAACTATAATGTTCGCATGGCTGCTGGGGAGGCGTTAGCTGCAGCTTTGGATGAAAACCCAGACACCATACAAGTTAGTATTTGGATAACTTTTTCATCTTTGATTGATATCAACTAATGTTATGAGTCTCACAAATTTTTTTCGATACCTGAAGGAAACACTATCAACTTTATTTTCTTTGTACATCCGCGATGTTGGTGCTGGAGGAGAAACTGTGGACCCTTGTTGGCTGGGTAGACAAGGGATAGCTTTGGCTTTACATTCTGCTGCTGATGTATTGAGAACTAAGGACCTTCCTGTTGTCATGACATTCCTGATATCACGAGCCCTGGTAAGCACTGGACATTGGGTTCTGTGTCTAGATTCCTTGGTTACTGTTGAGTCGAACTTATTCTTGTCTTATAATATGGTTATTGGAAACTCATGCGCTCTTTGCAGTTAATATGAATGTTTTCTGTCAAAAGAAACAGCTAATCATGGCATTCTTGGCTGCAGGCTGACCCTAATATGGATGTCCGGGGAAGAATGATTAATGCTGGCATTATGATTATCGATAAGCATGGAAGAGATAATGTTTCATTGCTTTTTCCCATCTTTGAGAACTACTTGAATAAAAAGGTAGGCATTTTTTATTGCTACTGTTTTTGGCCAAAATATCCTTCATGAGTGTCTTGCTCAGAGATTCACACAGCTTTATATTATTAATCATACGGTAGCTTGATATTCTTGTTAATAGGCATCTGATGAAGAAAGATATGATTTGGTTCGTGAGGGGGTTGTTATTTTCACGGGAGCACTGGCAAAACATTTGGCTAAGGTCTGGATTATTTATTTATTTATTTTTATAATTGTTGAGCTTCACTAAAAAGAAGAAGAGCAAACATAGAGAAAACTATACAGACGCATGGCCTCCTATTGATAGCTTGACTATTTCTATTGTGGAGCAGGATGATCCAAAAGTTCATTCTGTTATTGAGAAGCTGTTGGATGTATTAAACACTCCATCAGAGGCAGTTCAACGGGCGGTCTCAAACTGCCTATCGCCATTAATGCACTCAAAACAAGTAAGTTATCATCATAAGCGAAAAGCTTATAGTTATAAAAGTTAGCACTGCTTTGTTTGTTAACTTTGTTTGGGGTGTGCTAGTATCTCTTCATTGTTTTTTTTTTTTTTTTTTTTTGAATGGTGTTGATTTTATTAAGAGAGGCTGAAGCCCATTAAAAAAAACAACTCTGACCAAGAAATGGGAAAAAAAGGAACATTGGCCAAAAGCCTTTAAGGCTGAAACCTAACCCAATACATCTGATTTAGCCTTTCTAAAAATTTCCAAAGCCTGCCCACTACAGTTCCAAAAACACTGATTATAACTTTCCCCCTATATTGACCAAATGCTTACCAACATAGAAATTCTCTAGATTGTCCCCCTTTCTTGCCCACTCCACCATACCAAGATGAGAAGAAGCTCTCAATTGAGCCCGACAACACCCACGACATTGAACCAATCAAAGAAATTATATCACAGTTCCTTAGCATAAGGGTAATGGATGAATAAATTGTCAACCGACTCCTTGTTTTTCATATACGCCACACAAACGTTTAGCTTAGGGGTGTGGTGTTTGCCTTGTAGGAGGGCCCTTTCGGAGTCCGAAGTCGACCAATTTATTGACCTTTTGAAGATCTTGCAAGGCATTCAGCCCTCCCAATAGATAGATGACTCCCTTCTTTGGTCGCACTCTCCCTCGGGCATTTTCATATCAAAATCTTTCTAGCAAATCATCAGGAACCATAGTTCTCCCTCCATTCAAGGATTCCTCTACTTCTGGTTGTACAGAGCACCTCCAAAAGTGTCTGCTTTTGTTTGGATCCTAGCTAGACGAAGAACTCTCACAATGGACAATCTTCAATAGTGCGGAATGATGCTTCCAAGTCTCTGTCATCTACGCAAGGGCGACTCAGAATCCATTTCCCGTCTATTCCTCCATTGCTCGTTTGCGGCTAAAATTTGATCCTTTGCTATACGAGTTCAACCTTCCCTGGGTGATGCTCAAGTCCATTACAAGTCTACTTTTTTCCTAGAATGAAGTTGAGTTAGGGTCTGATCATAAAGTGGTGTGGCATTTATTCCTCACGTTCACTCTTTGGGCCATTTGATTCGAAAGGAACAAGTGTTGCTTTCACACTTTTTTTTGCTTCCTCGTCAATGGTGTTTGCTCATATTCAAAGAAGCGTCGATGATTGGTTTGCAAAGCTCTCTCTCAAAGACAGATCGATCATCTCTCCTCTTCCAGATTCACTGCTGCTCAGCTTCCATCGCTTGGTAGCCCCTTCTTGGCTCTTTACTCCTTGCCAGGATCTCTTCTTCCCCTTTGGGCCTCTCCGCATCTTTGCTCTTTCATGGATTGTATAGTTTTGTTTAGGTTTTCCTTTCCTTCTTTGTATAGCTTCTCTCTCTCTCTCTCTCTCTCTCTCTCTCTCTCTCTCTCTCTCCCCTTAAAAATAAAAAAAAAAAATCTTTTTAGCCATTTGCTAGGTTTGTTTTTTTTTTTTTTTTCTTTTGTTTTTGTCTGGTTTGTCTTCTTTGGGCTTCTTTCGCTCCCTTTTTTAATACAAATTTTAATCTTTAAAAAAACATGTTCAGAAGCATCCAAGGTGTGCAAAAATGGTTACATATTACAGCCGATATGCAATGATAATGGCTAATGCCGTTACATGATACAGGTCCGAAACGGGGACTCCCACTTTTTTTGGACATTAATGATCGTTACGAAGCAGTAATGACCGTTATAGGGCCTACTGGTTGTTACGGTCCCTGTAACAATTACGCTAGAGAGAGAGAGAGAGAGAGAGAGAGAGAGAGAGAGAGAGAGAGAGAGAGAGAGAGAGAACCTCTTTCTTCTTTCTTCCTCCTCTGGTGCCCCCCCCACCCCTCTGTTTTTTTTTTTTTTTGGTTCATGTTCTCTCTCCTTTAGAAAAAGGAATCGATGCATATAAATTTTTAAGTACTCCGCGGCATATGCCACGCAGTGCACTTGCATTGTTTCATTGCATGGGGCCCACCTTGATTTATGTGTTGTATTTCCATGTCGTCCATCAGTTTTACCAGTTCACTTTAAGGCATGGTCCCTAAAATAAAGGAGATCCAAATCTCAAGTGGACCACACAGTAGGGTTTGAGTGGCCATCGTTAGAACTTCCTAGGGCCCATTGTAATGTTTATTTGCCATTGAACTTGATAATAAGGTCACGTAGACTTGGATGAAGGGAGAACACAAATAGCAACTTGATAAAAAAGAAATTGGTGTCAAGAAGTCTTTGATGTTGGGAATTGAATCCCTATTGTGTGGTTGACCTGAGATTTGGATTTGCCTCATTTTGGGACCATGCCCTAAAATGATGGACGACATGGATATACAACAAATGCATCGAGGTGGGCCCCACATTCAAGGTGTCACTCACCACACACTCACTTGTGGTCCACCTGAGATTTGGATCTGCCTCATTTTTGAGGCCATGCCCTAAATTGAGTTTGCAAAAAGGATTGATGGCATGGATATACATCAAATGCATTGTGGTATGCCTCACATTCAAGGTGTCACTCAATAGTGGTCCACCCGAGATTTGGATCTGCCTCATTTTTAGGACCATGCCTAAAAAAATGAGTTGGCAAAATAGATTGATGGCATAAATATACAAATACATCAAGGTGGGCCCCACGTTCAATGCCTCACCCACTAATGGTCCACCTATGATATGGATTTGCATCATTTTTTGACTGCGGCGTAAAATGATTTGGCCAAATGAATGGGCAACATGGATATACAATACATACATTGAGGTGGACCAACAATCCCAAAATGAAATTGTTTGAACGATTTGAACTGCTAATTTTCAAACATTTGTTTTTTAAAATATGACCATTTGCTATTTTTCATTCTGAACTGTACCGATCCATTAGTGGGAAAAGTGCCAATAGATTGCATGAATTTGAGGCTGGAGTCCCCTCTCTTTCCTTTTTTTAAAAAAGATTGAATACTATTGAAGGATGCAAAGGGCAATCCAAAAGATGAAATAGAACAGGAAGTGCACAAAAACTATACGAAACAAAAGAAGGAAAAAACAAAAGAAGAGAAGAAAAGGATAGAGAGGTGAGCCTCTCTGTCTCTCTCTCTCTCTCTCTCGCTCTCTCTTTCACTCCAACATCCCAAGGGGTGGGGACGTCCATGGGCTCTCTCTCCCTTACCCCTAGGATAGGATCTATTCAGGAGGAACTATGGTTTTAGAGAATGGCACTAGTTATGGTACTCACCCACATAGACATTGATATATGCCTTACACCATAAAAAGGTGATTGTCCTATCCATGGGCCAAAATTGACCAAGTCTCTCCTCTAGCCTGTGACATAAACTCTTGACCTAAATCTCATACCAGTCTAAGAGGTGGACCACAAGACCTCAACCATCGGATTCCATCAAGTGCGATAAAATAATTTTAACAGTTAAAAGAATAGGTCAAAGGTTAAAAACCTTCAATTAAACTATTAAAACCTTATTAGGGCTGGTCCTAGCTAGAAAAGTACTTGATAGTCTGATGACTAAGATCTAAGCCACAATTAAGTTCCTCGAGGTAACCAGAGGATCCTATGTTGGAACATGTGGGCTACTTATACTGAATCCTAATGCATGCTTCCAACCACACCTATATATATGTCAGTAATGTAACCTTGCGGGGTGGGCCAAATCACACAACACTAGGACCATGGACTCCCGACACGACCTTAGGTATAAGGACTAGTCAAGGCTAGCACATGATCAAGTCAATCCGATCTGGGTATGATGGGCCTCTTAGTTCAGAGACTCAATGCAATCCTCCAATGCAAGTGCTTAGCTAGGCCCAAACACAAGAACCTGCACACTGTGGACACCCACATGCCTATGGTGTTTGGCGTACAAAATATTGTTGAGCTTGATGGTGGAGACATTCCATTCTAACTCATCATCAGTTCCCTCACACTCAATACACATGTCATGGATTGCCAAATCCTGTTATGCTACAATGACCATGGAATTTGGGGTGCTTGGATTCATGAAGCACAACTTTCCCTTGGCCAGTGTGTCTAAACACACATTCCCCTAAGGCAGAGGAACCCCTTTCCTTTAACCCACAAAATTACAAATATTTCAGTCTTTTCGCCCATTTAATTATGGCATCAAGATGCAAACCAAACGCGCATGGTCATCAATATCTATGATTATCACATTCATTACTGGCTTTCTAGGGCGCATTATACGGACACAAACGACCAGTTGTTTGTTTGTCTCCTCCACTATTGGCAATTTTGAAATTGATGTGTCTGTTCCTCGGGGAATCCCTGGCCATCAGGCATAAGTGGCATTGCCCACAATAATACTAGGGTCATCAGGTTGTCTTCTTTGGACCCATCGGTATCAAAGGCTTAAACTTGGTAAAGGCATTAGCCCTTCGTTAGGTTGTGAGATTGGCGGTCGAGATTCAGTTGTCTCTGGAGATTGTGGAAGGGGACTCTTAGAATGTGATTAAGTTGGCCTCATCTATAGAGCTTCCCCGGAAGTCGGTGGATTTATTAGAAGTTCCTGATCTGTACATTAATCACATAAAATCCTTCCTCCCTAGAGAGGCTAACAATGAGGTGGATGAGTTGGCAAAGAGGGGCGCTGTTAGCGTAACTCTTGACTTGGAATAGAGGCAATGATGACTTTCTTGTGCTTGGGATTTGCTTTTGACTTTTTTCCCTCATTGTTGTTGTAAGCCTTTGAAATAGATCTGTGTTCTCGACATAAAATTTCATTCATCAACAAAAAAGGAAAAAAAGAAAAAAAAAGGAAAAGAAAAGAAAAAAAAAAATAAAGAAGAAAATAAGAACAGAAGAACAAGAAAAGAAAAAAGATTGTCATTTGCTTACATAGGTAGTGAAGCTGTTAGATTGTCAATATGTTAGGTAAAGATGTTGTGAGATCGCCTGTTTTGTATTGGGGACACCCCCTTTCTTAGATGTGTTCCTTATCTTATTAGTCAAGCTTTGGGCATTCATGGAAGGACGATGAAACCACTGTAAATGGATATGTGACACTAGAGACTGGTGTTTTGGATTGTTACATTTTATTAATTCTTTCATTAAGTTAGAATTCTTCTTATTTGCTCCTTATCCTTGAATCAGGAAGATGGTCAGGCACTTGTTTCCAGGCTGTTGGACCGATTAATGAATAGTGAAAAGTATGGGGAGCGTCGTGGAGCAGCATTTGGACTTGCTGGTGTGGCTAAAGGCTTTGGAATTTCTTCTCTAAAGAAATATGGAATTGTTGCTGTGTTACGGGAAGGTCTGGAGAACAGGTTCGTTATCTTTCTTGGACTGAAAATGTCAGTGTTGGCCATACAAACGAGTGCCTGAATGTTCAGTCGGGACGGGGAGTGAGTTTTGCATACCAAGTATGCTAGCAGAATTCTAGTGCTTGGTTATTCTGAAAAGAATCACTACATATAAACCTAGGCGCGTATGTTGGTTATTTATATTTTGCCGTTGGTCATAACGTGAATTTGAGACCCTTCGAAGCAAGCTGTAATTTGTTAGTTCTCTCTATTTATGGATTAGATGTGACCCGAATTCAGTGAACTTGTACTTCATAAGACTTGTCAGTTTGTGAGGTGGGTGAACTTTGAACTGTTATTACATTTGATTGGTGTTTAGTGGAAAATAATGTATGCACTTAGTGCCTGTATGGACCTTTATTTCTCAATCACTTATTATTTGCCTGCGTTTTTGCGTCTTTCATTCTTTATTTACATAAAAGTACTCCACAAGTTTGACATCTTGCTGCTAACTTTTTTCCTTTTATCAAGTATTGGTTGACACCACCAGCTATTTGAGTGTAAATATCTGTAGGAATAATGTGTGAATGCATTGTAAGTTCTTTGAGTTTAAAAGTTCCTTTTCATCAATGTAGCAATTTTAGTTTTTCTCAACTACATGCATTGATACTTTCGGACTGTGATATTCATTTGTAAGATACTTGATCAATGGATGTTGATGGTATTGTTACAAACTGTTTCTTTAATCCTGACTTCCATTAGATGCTGGATAAGTATTTTTGTGCACATAGCCATTCAAATCCTAAATTTGCTTGGTCATGCTGTCATAGGCCTAAAAACACATCTTGCTTGCATCGATACTTTGGTCATCACTAGAAACATAATTCATAAATTGGAGGTGACAATATTTTTTTAGACTCCTTGCATGCTAATGTCCGTTACCTTACCTGTACGCGTTGAACACATCAACTAGCTTCAAGTTTGATACCTATGCTATTTTAATGTCCTATTGTCTTCCATTGTAACCATTTCCCTTTACTGTAGTTGTTTTATTGCATGGGGTGAATTGTCACAAATTGAAGTCCTTGTGTCTACAAGATTGCAGTTAAACTTGTTGTTCTTAACACTGAGTCACCGTTTAGATGTGATGGGCACACCATTTTATGGGTTTCTTTGACATACTAATTGACTGGAATGTTGCTGAGTTGGAGCTCACCATTTTGTGCCTTTTACATGGATCTAAAATTAGTAATGCCACCTTTTTGTGCTTTATGTTTAAAAAAGCAATTCAATAACAATACATGATATAGGAAAATGACTCTAGAGGTTTGGCTAAAAAGAAGGGATTATGTGGAGAGAGGTAATCACAAGGATTGGGTTCGGGATGGTGAGTTAGGGGCTTTTCTCTATATAACGTGCCATGTTTGATGAAGGCGGTTACTAGGACTCCTAAGTTTAAAGAGGGGGTTTCCTTCAACCTTGGGGATGGTGGGTGAATTCGTTTGTACGAGGATTTGTGGATAGGAGGAACTTCGCTCCATGCGGAATTTTCAAGATTAGCTCGGCTATCTTCGAAAAGGAATATTAATGTGGCTTGTTGCTTCTCTTTTAGCAGAGATGTAGTTGCCTGGCCTTGCCCCTTGGTAGCAAATGACTTTATTAGGCTCCCAGAGCATATTTACTATTGTTTTCCCTCCCTGGATGAAAGGGACGTGATGTTGTGGCATAAAGATAGGTGAAGTCGCTCTTTTTATAAGTTTCTTTGGAAGGTCATCGTCATAAGAGAAGATGGTTCACACACCCTATATTTGGTTCTATGGCACGCCTCCTAAGGTAACGACTTTTGTGCAGTTGGTAGGTAGGAAGTGGGTGGTACAATTGACAACCTTCAAAGGTCTTTGGTGCACCCCAACATTTGCATGATGTGCATGAATCATGCTTAGTCAATCAATCACCTCTTCATTCATTTTCCGTTTGCTTAAAGGGTGTAGGTGAGCCTCCTGGCCCTTTTCATTTTTTCTTAGGTGATGTTGGGGTCTATCAAATATCTTGCATTATCTTTAATGTTAAGAGGATTGGTATCATTACATGTATCGATGACTAGGGTAATGGAAACGTTTATCTATATCACTGATACTCGGAATAGTATTGATGTCTGAGGAAAACATTAGGAAACGTTAGGCAAAAAATGTGGAATTTTTTTAGTGAAACTTAAAGAGAGATTAAAAGATACATGTAAGAATCAAAAGATTACCAAAAACAACTATAGATAATAAGGTTACCTTTTTTAGGGGGCCTAATGAATGTTAACAAAAATTCAATATAAAATAGATATATAAATTTTGTAGCAATTAATTGATTGAACAATACTTAAGGGTGTACACGAACCGAGTTAGCTCAGTTAACTCGCTTGACTCGACTCGAAAAAGCTCGATTCGACTCGGTTCGAAGTTGAGTTCGAGCCAAGTCGAGCTGATTTTTTTGAGCTCGAAAAAAATTCGAAGCGAGTTCAAGCTTGCCCGATCTTGACTCGACTCAGATCAAACCCCTACTCGAATCGAACTCGGATCGAACTAGTTCGGTGACTCGGTTACTTGATATTGATGTTGCTCACCAAGTGTTTGATGAAATGACTCAACGAAGTGTCGGTAGTGGCAATGAAGGTATGTATATGAAACAAATATCATTTTTTCTTGATTTTGATGTTGCCTAGAAGGTGTTTGATGAAAAAACTTGTAAACAGCTGCTGCTGTTTTACACACAATGAGAAATTGAAAGTGCACAACATGTGTTTGTGAAAATACCTCAGAGGCTCGATTTCGGCTCGAACTGGCCAAGTTGGTGACCGAACCAAGCCGAGCTGACTAGTTAGGCTCGAAGATCGAGCCGAGCCGAGTTCGAGCTGGGGTAAGCTAGGGGTTGAGCTGAGTTGAGCTGAGGCCAGCTCGACTCGGTGTACACCCCTAACAATACTCATTAATGCATGAAATTTCCACATTAATTAACCGTGAAAAACACTTTTTCCGAATATAAAAATGGAAAAATTAATATTTCACCCCTTTTTGATAGGTAATCTGGGCTTGAACCTGAGACCTAAATGTTGAAACACACCCTGTCTACCATTGACCTATGGACTTGAACCCAAATTTCCCCCATTTTTCACTAAAATGTTATTTCCATTGTTATCCATGTTAATATTTGGAAAAAAAAAATGAAAAAAGAAGTTTGATTCAAAAAAAATATTTGAAAAAAAAATTGAAGTTCCTATGATTTTTTTTTTTCCACCTTCGAGTTTTGGCCTATCTTTGTTTCGAGTCGAAATTTCTACCCAAATCCAAAGTTTGATTCCATAAAAACAAAGAGTGATAGGAATCACCTAAGGAACAAAATTCCAACCTCCTTGCCCCCCCCTTATTAGATTGGTAGCAACCACTTTTGGACAATATGGAGTTCCCCTCTTTATTAGATTCTGAAGCAAACATGCTTGAAATACTGATTTTGGTGGAGGAAGTTACAATGACAATGGCTTCCTTGGATAGAGACAAGGCCCCTAGGACGGATGGCTTCCATCTAGCCTTCTTTTAGATTTTTTGGAGCGGGGTCAAGAAGGATGTAATGCCTTTGTGAAACAGTTTTTCGAAAGGGGCAATCCATCAAAAGAATTGGGGGCAACTTTCATAGTTATTATCCTGGAGAGAATTGAAAGATTTCAAGCCCATTAGTTTCCTAGGGAGCCAATATAAGATTGTAGCAAAAATTCTGGCCTCTAGATTCTTAGAAGTTTTCCCCTCCATATCAGAAAATCAAAGCGCATTCATGGCCGGACATTAGATTTTGGATTGTGCTTTGTTAGCACATGAATATATAGATTCAATACTTAAAGAAGGTAAAGCAGGAATTAGTGTTTTAAATAGCTACACTATATAGCATGTAGCTTACACTATGTAGCATAGGCCTTAACGCTATGTAGCTCATGAAAATAGTTGAAGCTGCGTGTAGCCTATGATACATGATAATTTGCATGTGCTTGACACTACATAGACTATGCTATACGCTACATAGCTTACAATTCAAGTTATTTTTCACTACGACATGAAAATCAATTAATGTTTTCATTGATTTGTTACATTTTTTTATTTTCAATAAAAATTAGTTAATCTTTTTAATGCTTTTAATTAAAATAATATAAGTATCAGTATTAAATCAGTTTTGTTGCTTTTTCTTTACTTTTATATTTATTGATTACCCTTTCCTATCACTTTAGGTTGGGTTTGGTTGCACTAAATATCATGAACTTTTATTAAATTTCATTGTTAATCAGAGTCTAATTAGGTGAATATCATGAAATTGGTGCAACCAAGCACAACCTTAATGAAAAATCCAGAAATAGGGGTTAGCTTATGCTACATGCTATGTAGCTTACGCCTCACGCTTTAGAGGCACGAACACTAAGCTACACACTATTCGCTATTTAAAACACTGGTTGGAATAGTTCGTAAACTAGACCTTGAGAAAGCATATGATCACGTTGACTAACAGTTATTGGATTACATGTTGGGTCAGCTAGGGTGTGGCCGGAAATGTAGATTGTGGGTTCATGAATGTATCTATTCAGCTTCATTATTGGTGTTGGTCAATGGATCCCCTAAAGGGTTTTTTAAAGCTTCTAGGGGGCTTCGTCAGGGTGACCCATTATCCCCATTTTTGTTTGCGGTAGCTGCGGAAGCGCTTGGGAAAATGCTTTTGAAAGGGCAGGAAGTGGGGTTATTTTGTGGATTCAAAATATCAGTGTTTGGCCCCTTGATTACTCATATACAATTTGCGAATGACACCATTCTTTTACGAGAGGCGGATGTAGGTATGGTTGACAACTTGTCAAAAATTATCAAATGTTTTGAAATCATTTCGAGTTTAAAGGTTAATACCTTGAAATGTAGGATGCTTGGTGTTCATTTATCGGAAGAAGAGGCGAGGCGTGTCATCATGCAAACCTTTTTGGATGTCGAGTTTGTTCTTTTCCTTCTTCGTACCTCGGTTTGCCTTCATGCATTTGGAAACCACCAAAACAACTTCAGGATCCGATAATCAAACGCATAGAGAGGCCGTTTAACCTTGATCAAAGCGGGCTTCTCTAATAATGGCGCTATACTCGTCATTATTTAAATGGCCCAAGTCGGTATTGGCTTAGCTTGAAAAGTTAAGATGCGACTTTCTTTGGTGCAGGAAAGATCCCAATTTTTATTTTTTCCACTTGTTTAAGTGGGATGATGTGTGCAAGCCATGGTTGGAAGGGGGGAGCTGGGTTGAGGATCTTGGAGCACATGAATAATGCTTTGTTGGGTAAGTGGATGTGGCACTTTGTTTCAGAAGAAAATAGCCTATGGAGATGTAACGCCCTGAAAATCGGGGGTCGATCATAAACTCAACTCCCGAGTTCCAACGCATCACTTATGCAACATAGATAATGATGATTTAATTTTGTTCGTGTTAGTGCATTAAAGATGAATGGGATTAAGCCAAAACAACATATCACACTCCAGAGACGAATAAATTTACGCAAGCGGAAGACTGTGATTGATAAATATAACGTATAAGTTGTTGTAAATCTCCAGAGTGTGAAAATGTCACCAGGTTAACCATATACATGTATACTCCCAAAGTGATCAAAATGAATATACAAGTGTGTCTCAAAATACAGAACAACAGTGCAAGGGCATCTAGTTAGTGTCCCTGTAGCCCCAGCGATCAGGACACGGCTCACATGAACCCGCCCGATAACTGCATGTAGGAGAACGCCTCCTTGTCATCCTCGAAGTCTGGCATCGCCTAATGATGCATGCCCTCGCCTGCACTCCCTCAGCGTCTTCATCTTATGGCGCGCATGGCAACCACCCGAAAGTGCTCTTCCGCGCCAAAGCACATGCAATGCGGTGCATGCTCATGTTAGCCAATATTTAATTAGATTTATTCATACAACAGTTTTGGGAAACTAAGGTACCTCCCTTGTATCATTTTTCAAATAATGATCCATTCTAGGGTCATCAGTCCTAGCTAGTCTTATATGATGTTGCGATTCTAGGTTGCTACAAAGGGCTCGTCACCTGATCAGTGTAGGCCTAGTTTATACTCTAGTTGCTACGGAAAGGCTCGTCTCCTCAATGCAGCCTCAGAGTATGCTCGAGGTCACTACAAAGGGCTCGTCATCTGATCAGTGTAAGCCGACAGCTCGAATACAGTGTCCCATACCATCGTATTCGGCTCACGAGGTGGTGTTGCTCACTGGTCACTACGGGGAGGCTCGTTGCCCTAACGTATGCCGATAGCTTGACCACGATGTCCCATACCACCATGTCCGGCTCATGAGTCTTAGCGGATCGAGGTACCAAGGTTAACGGAGTTTCCACCGGTGAGTTTGGTACCTTAGGTTCAAGCAATAGCGTCCATACATGGTGAACATACATCGGGTCAATCGGGTTACGTGACGAGCTCGACTGGTACGAGCGTACGTCGAGATGATTGACATGAATTGCGTAAGCACTCCGTGTGGCCTAACCACTGTCGACAAACTCCGTACGACTCGGATTCCTCGAACACATCTGTTGTGGCGAAGCTAACTCAGCCACTCGTTCGGGAACCGTTACCGATAGCCTGGACTACGTAGTAGTCCCAAACGCATGTAAATATACCAAGATAACACATGTGGTAGGCATATTAAAGTTAAACAATTAATTCAAGTAACGTAACCAACTGAACATTTCACAAAATACAAGGTAAACATACTTTGCACAAATGCATTTCATGTTAAATCACACTAATTTAATCTAAGTTACATGAAGGGATATATACACATAGCTAAGGTAGTTAAGAATCTCACCTCAACACCTATATAACATACACTTTACTAAATATTTACTCATCCAGACATTTTCACAAACACTTAGACTACACACATCAACATACATGACGTATGTTGATCACAACATGTATTAGGGCAAATCCTTTCACTAAGGAGTTGTCACGAATACAACACGCATATATCCACGACGGATAATCATGGCAAGCAGGGATTCAAATTCCATACTCATTCAATCATTTCCACAAACACTTAGACAACACACTTCAACTTGCACGGTACAACTCAGTTATAAGCTATATTAGGGCAAATCCTTTCATAAGGAGTTGTCACGAATTCAACAATCACATGTTCATGGCAAGCACAAAACTAAATTCCCGACATATCCCGTCATATCAACTTACACATGGAATAACCTATATTCAACATAGTTCATATATAACTGTAAAGCGAGGAAAACAGCGTATCTAACATGTGAAACGGCAACCCAGTCGGTTATAAATCATTAACCGACATTGAAAGCCTTGAAAACCATAACCTATACGTTTATAGTTTGCACCTTTCGCTGGTAAACTCGTAACGGATTCAGTTTGAACACTCCGCCTTCGTCTACGGCACAACGGCAACCTATAGTATGAAATAGGTTAGCTATTTCATCACATACCCTATTTGAATCCCTAAAACAGATTAGGGTTAGGATTTCTTACCCGAAAATGGAATCAGAATCGCCGGAATAGCGATACGGTAGTGGTAGCTAAGCACGTGGAACGGCGAGATTGAGTCCCGAGAACAATCTCCCACACTCTCTCTCTTTCTCTCTTTCCTTCTCTTTTCTCTCTCTTCTCTCTCTAGGGTTTGCAAATTCGTATGTGAAGGGAGAGAGAGGGTTTAAGGCTCTTATGTAGGCTCAAACGTGAGCTCAATGGCCCCAGGGCCATGGTATACTTATGTTATAGCCAAAATCCATTTGTTTCGGCTCAACGGAGCACTTCTGGAGGCCCCTTTTCTGCATGCGGTCGGACTTAAGCTCCCTGACATTGGATCTAGGTCAGGCTTAGTTTTCGGTCCGATTGAATTTACAGATCGACCCCGGCGGTCCAGTTTCAATTCAACGGTCACCGGTACTCAATCAGGGCCACAAGTGCACTGACATGGGTTGGAAATTTTTCCCGATCCGAGGGTGTAATTGGGTTAGATTCTGAGGGTCTGAATCCTTAGATTTGGCCCGTAAGTGAGACGACTCAATTCACTTAAGTTTCAGTTCTCTTTCTAAAGGTATTCGTGTTTTTCACAAACTTTGCTCCGAGCTCAAGTTGTGCGTTTTTGGATACTATTAGGACTTGATTTCTTAGGTGGTAGTCAAGTCCAGCAAGGCGGTCATAACCGTATGGTTTCGTCGTAATCGGACTTTCGATGGGCGGTCCAGGTCCGATACAGAGTTGCGGTGTGCTCCCGAGAGCAACTGGGATTAGAGATTGATCCTAAGTTTTACGGTAATGTAGCGGTAATGATTCTGCACGTTTTGGGTCTTGCAGAGCATATTTGAAGTGATTAGTGTTAATTTCACAAGTACTCTAGTTTAGCACTAGCTAATTCTCGCCTAATTTCTAAAGGATTTGGTCCTGAGTGATTTCTGCCTAAAGTGAAACTCGAGTCTTTGTACGGATTTTTCGGAGACGTTACAGGAGACGAGGGGATCAAGGATTCTTCACGCTCCAAATCTTCAGCTATATGGAAAGCAATATTCCCAACGGTTTCAAAATTCAAAGAAGCCGTCACATTTCAAGTGGGGGATGGTACCTGTATTCAGTTTTGGGAGGATTGATGGATAGGGGATATCTTGCTCAAGGAAGCCTTTCCAAACCCAGCGCTTTTGGCTACGAACACGGATATCTTGTTGGCTAGTTGTTTCTCAAGATGTGGCGAGGAGCTAGTGTGGGTGCCTCCCTGCCGTAGAGGATTATTTGATGAGGTGGAGTTCGTCGCTCTTCTTGACAGATTGAAAGGTGCCAAGATAGACGATCAGGAGTCATATTCGGTAATCTGGAGAGGGCCTGACTTAGAAAATTTTAGGATTATCCTTCTACAAGCTAATTTCCTCACCCTTGGATCCCTCTTGCCACAAATTTGGTTTGGAGATGGTCTCCGACGAATGTAGGGCTTTGTTTGGTTGGCGAACAGAAATAGGTTTCTCGCTGCGGATAATTTGCAAAAAAGAGGTATGGTGCTGCCTAATATTTGCTTTCTATGCATGCGAGAAGTTGAGTTGGTGGATCATTTATTCTTCCATTGTCCGTATTTGAGGAACATATAGGAGGCTATTCTCTCATTTCTCAATGTGAGTTGGGCTACTCCATTTTCCCTCTCATATTTCTTGGCATCTTGGCACGGATGCGGTTCGGTAAACATGGCAAAGTGGTTTGGCGAGTGGCGGTTATGGTAGCTATTTGGGCCATCTAGGGGGAAAGAAATAGGCAGTGCTTTAAAAACAAGAATTCTGAAGTTTGGATTATTGGCA
Organism: Magnolia sinica; assembly: GCF_029962835.1. Taxonomy (NCBI): domain Eukaryota; kingdom Viridiplantae; phylum Streptophyta; class Magnoliopsida; order Magnoliales; family Magnoliaceae; genus Magnolia; species Magnolia sinica. The sequence goes on from NC_080575.1 coordinate 108,392,800, forward strand.
AGGTGAAGGCCTTGGTGGTTGAGTGGGCTCTTGGCTTCACTCATCTTGACGCCTGTGTTATTGTTGCTATGTTGGGCTTGTAATTTGCTGTATTCTTTTTTGGCGGTTTTGCTTGGTTTTCTTATAAAATCATTAATTCTCCATTATTTTTTTTTTTTGCTGATATTATAAAAAATATCAATGATATTTGGAAAATTTTAAATCACCAAAAGTTTTGGTATCACTGATCTGGCAATACTGGTAATATCTACTATCGATAATGTCATTGATGTTTAGAAATTGATTGGCTTGGCACGGTGTTAGGGTTGGCAAAGGAGGGTGATGTGGCAATTAATATTAATGGCAGTTTTATGGGCTATTTGGGGAGAGATGAATGTTGTTTTCAGGATCTGAGTGAGTTAATGGTAGAGGTGGTAAGAAAGGTCGAGATTGATGTGGTGGAATTAGCCTCTGGCTCAGAGGCCATTGAAGTTTGTAATCTTTCTTCTTTGTTTGGTTAAAAAAAAAAAATCTTAACTTTGGCTATATTCATTGAAAGACTGCTTAAGGTAGAAAACTGTCACCGGGTTATGGGAATGGGTACTGTAGACTACTTACTCCAGCACACCTTACATGTGAGGATTATTCAGATTGCTCAAGTAGAGGCTAGAAAGTCCATGCAATATGGTTCCTCATCATCATCATCATCATCATCATCATCATGTCCTTGTTCCATCTATTTGGGGTCAGCTTCTCATGATTTGCTTGGGAAAAGTTTGATGGCCGATTGCCATTTGAGATCAACCCTTCCCTCATACTCTAGCTTGGGAGGAGTTGATGTTTTTAAGGAACTATTTCAACCATATACGATCAACATAGTTTCATACACAAATTATGGTTGTAGTTTTAATTTTAGGTGATAAATATTATTATCATGGGTTGGGTACGGCATGCATAGTATTATATTGTATGCCTACTACAATGAAGTACTATTTAGAAATACTTAATTTGAACCAATTATAGCTTAATCCACAATTAAAGCATCGGTTACCAAAAATATTATCTGGACCGCAAATGAACATTGAACGTGCTTGCTTGGTCTTGGTGGAAAATGTAGGGGGTGTCATACTCTATTCACTATATTCAGTGTTTTAAATATCGACAATATCGGCCGATATATCCCACGATATATCTTGTATCCCACCAGTGTGATACAAAACGCACAAGTAGTGTGATATGTCCCACATGTTTGATCTGGTGAGCATTTTCGAATTTCGATCATTTTATTTTCTGTAAATCATATTAAATTAGTGTTAAATTGTTACAAATCCATGATTGTTCAAAATTTGCATGGAAAATCATGGATTCGGAGTTTCGATTTCGAGATTTGGAGGAGATGGACCGAGTTGTGGAAAAATTTTAAAAAAATAATAATAAAAATTTCTCACAAATCGTTTGCAATCTTCGTGTCTAAGCATCAATCAAACATGTAACCTAATCTGGTGATTCTTCTTTTACTTTTGAATGTATTGCTTGTGTTTCCACATGTCTTCTTGCATTTATAAATTATATGAATATACATTGAATATACTTGCATTAATTCAGTTAGACACAACATAGATTAGGACCCCATAGAAAGAAAACCTATTATGTGTACTTGATTTTTGTAATGTTTTGATTTATAAGTGTGTACTGATGTCTTTTTTAACAATCACGAAAGTTTCATTGAAAAATTCAACCAAATTCCCAATGTTTCCCCATGTTTCCAACAACAACGATACATTACACGATACAACCGATATATCCCATGCGATGACCAATACATATCCATATCCCAAGAATGCGATATGTAACGCGATACCGATATTTCGAACACTGACTATATTATCTTGAGAGCTAGTGGCAATGTCACACTCTATTCACTATAGGGCAAACATGCATGGCTTTTTTTTTTTCTTTTCTTTTCTTTTTTCCTTCACTCTAAAGAGTAATAAGTAATCTATCTTGTTATGCTTCAATCTGCCATGATATATTACATGACTGGATTTGACCTGCATTGGACATTGATTATCAACATTGATAAGTGGTCTACAAGAAGGTCAACATAAAAAATCCTTTCAAAAATTACTTGATCAAAAATTTTCCATTGTTTGATCTATCGTACATCTATATATTCAACCTCGGGACATGTATTCTTCTTTCATGATATCTGATTTCTTCCTAAGAAGGTAGAGGTATAATATATAATAATGCTATTCTTTCAGTATCTATTGAGAAAACTTTAGCAGTCGATGCTGTCATTTATATTTTAGAGCATTCCTTTTGTTGTTACATTTGTGGTTCCCAAGGTTTGTGCATGTGCTGGGTATTCTACAAGTTCAATGAGTTATTCATTTTATTTTTGTGGTGATGGATCACTTTTCCATAGTGGCTCCATTGCATGTAAGAAAACATGTTTTGTTGACCATGAATGATACAATCATATCCAAAGTGAGTTTATATTATTTTAATGCTTACAATACACGCAATAAAACATGAATGACTCAACTAAAAACTAAAAGGAACAAAAATACATTGGTATCAGATCTGTGTGCACTTACAAGCTAGCTAGAAGTCATCGTCCCATTTCATGTCTCTACTAAAATATATTTATACTTATTTCTGGTTTTTTTTTTTTTTTTTTTTTTTTTTTTTAAATTAATTTTTCCAAAAAAAAAAAACCCGAGTATTGCCAATCTTTAGATCAGCCTACATCTCATCAACATATATATTTTGTACACTTAAATTACGATTTAAAGCATGAAAGTTGGGGTGGCAATATGTTTGTTGGCACGGCCTTGTAGGGACATGGTTGGGCCCCTAATGTTTGGTCGAGGCTGTCCAGGCTTAAAATCTACGCTAGGTGTTCGGGTTGGGCTGGGCCTAGGCCAAAGATGAGTGGCCTGGCGTTTCCCAGCCCGTTGGCCTGACCTGATTATCAAGCGGGCCACCATTATACAAAAGTGGGGGATGGTTTAATGACACTTGTAAGTGGTTCCCATTCATCATACTTGTGTAGTTCAAAGACACTCGTTGTATCTGTGTCATGTTTCAAAGATCCAAACTGTTTATATGATGTGACTCATCATAGATGGAGGATACTCAACAAAATTCTTCTATTGAATTATTTCAAGAATTTGATCGTTTAATCATTTCACTACAGGGGCTAGGCCAGGGCATTTTCAGCCGATTAGGGCCAAGGGTCGAGGCTTTGGGAACTAGTGCCAAGCTAAGGAGAAATTTGGCCTTTTCAACCCATTATCACCTGTAGTGAAAATGGAAGAAATTTGGATCTACCCAGTTTCTTTTGTATTGCACCTTTAAAATCGATTTTTGATTTTTTTTTTTTTTTAGCGTACTTTTCAAAAAATAAAAAATAAATCGAATTTCTTTTTCTTTAAATCCATGTTAGTGCATGAAACTCACATGTAGATATGGATTTCTACTTGTTTTCTTGCTAATCTGTTGAAAAAGAAGGGAATTTAAACAACTCTTCTCACTTTTGGTCTTCTGGCCTGAGTATGCTCTCCAGTCATGATTTCTCCATCAAATTCGTATTTGGATGAGAGACAGCTCAAGTGGAATTGTTAAAACCTTAGTTAGATGAGCTCTCTACCAAGGTGCCACTCTTGCTTTGGATCATGCTTTGAACTTGAACCATCCTTCCAGCTTCCTAACTGTTTAAACTTGCAAATACCTTGAAATAGGTGATCCCCTGCTCCCGCTTCCTTTCGCACATTTTGCAATTATATTTAGAGCACTTAAGTGCATTTTTCATAGCATTGGTATTGTTACATGTATTGCTGGCTGGGAATACGGAAACATGGATTGATATTGCCGATATTATTGCTGGTACTCGGAAATGTATCGCTGACTGAGGGAAACAGCAGGAAATGGTCGAATTTCTCAATGAAACTTTAGGAGATGCTAAAATACACATATTTGTATATTTAGGAATCAAAGAATTGCAAAAAAGACACATACGTAATAAGTTTCTCTTTAATGGGGGTTTAAAAGCATGTATCGCTGACTCAGGAAAACATTAAAGAAACACAGGGAAAGTGGTGGAATTTTTCAATTATACTTCAGGAGATGTTAAAATACACATATTTGTATATTTAAGAATCAAATAATAGTGAAAAGGCCGTATATTTGCATATTTAGGTATCAAATAATAAGTTTCTCTTTAATGGGACATAAAAACATGTATCGTTGACTCAGGGAAACATGGGGAGAATGGTGGATCCATCCATCCATGCATGCACATACATATGAACACACATGCATGATCTATCTGTCCATGCATGCATGCGTACACACATACACATAGACAAACACACACATCTGTCCAACCATCCATCCATCCATCCATGTATACAGCCGTCCATCCATCCATCCATCCACGATCCATCCATGCATGCATACATATGCACACATACAAACTTACTTTTTATCATACAACCATGCACCCATTAAAAAAATTCAAAATGGATTTTTTTCCTTAAACAGATTTTTGGTGATATTGATACATTGGCAATATTATATAAATATTGCTGATAAATTGGCGATGCGAGTGACACCTGGCATATGCACTGTAAAACATATTGGCTATATCGATGCATTGGTGATACTTAGCGAGCTGATAATTGGTATTTCTGATACTACTAGTGTTATCGGCATCTGCCAGTTGGAGGTACATATAATAGCAGAGATATTATCGATAAATATTGGGAATACTCCGAACAATGCTTAAGAGGCACAATCTCCAAAATAATTTGGGCAAAAATGGAATTGTCTTTTTATCTGGATATTTTTAATTTTCTGCTGAGTTTCATATTGTTGGCCAGTGATACAGAAAGTATTGGCCGATATGTTGGCCAATACACACGATACACTTAACACCGGAGGGACTGATGCAAATCGTGATAACTTCACGTTGTCATTAGAATGTCTTGCGAAAGGTTAGATTGGATTGGAAATTAGAAGGGGCTGGGCTTCTTTGTGTAGTTTAGGACAGTGGATGTTTCGTTTTATTTTTATTTTAATTTTTTTTATATATAAGTATTTTAGGGTTAAGAGGAACTATTATTGTGACTGTTTTAGTAAAGAGATGTTAGTTGCTGTCATGGTGACATGAGAACCTCTCATAAAAGATTTGGATAGTTGGGAATTAAGTGGTGCTGGGATTTTTAAAATTTTTGTAGTTAAGGAGGGTTGAAGTTTCAATATGTATTTGATTTTTATGTTTAAAAGTCTCGTTCTAGAGCTGGGAGGCACTATACTGTTTTAGTAAAAAGAGGTTAGTTGTGTTAGGAAGTTACTATGGAATGATTGCCAGGGTTCTTTGCTTTTGAGGGCTGAAATTTTCTTTTAGATATTTTTGAGGTTATTCGTTTCTTATTTGCATCCTTTTGCTTGAAATTTATAGATATGTGCATCATGAAATTGATGCCTACTGACTTAGAGTCTATCCCTCTCCCTCACGACAATGATGCTAGAATTGATGAACGTAATTTATTTGTTTTGTATTCCAGACTAATTCTCATACTTGTTTGTTTGTTTGTTTGTTTTGGGTTTTTGGGTTTTTTTTTTTGGATTCTAGGAATTCAGCAAAATCCCGTGAAGGAGCTTTACTTGGATTTGAATGCCTCTGCGAGAAGCTTGGTAGACTGTTTGAACCGTATGTGGATAATTTTTATTTTTATTTTGGAATGAATGGTTGGCTTCCTTCCCGCATGAGCTTTTCATATTCTGATTTACTTTTTGTTTGTTTCTAGGTATGTAATCCAAATTTTACCCTTGCTTCTTGTCTCTTTCTCCGATCAAGTTGTTGCTGTACGTGAAGCCGCAGAATGCGCTGCTCGTGCAATGATGTCTCAACTTACTGGACATGGAGTGAAGCTTGTCCTTCCCTCACTTCTTAAGGTGCTTCCCATGAATATATTCTAGTAATTGCTACGTTGGTTCCTTCAAACTCTACATCCTGATTGGTTCTTTAATAGTCTTTCATATGTGTATGTGTGTGTTTTTTGTTTCTTTTGCATATGAGTGCCATTTTGATGATAGTGGTGATACTTTGAGTGCTATTTTGACTTCAGTACTGGTGATCAATGAATTGATTCTATCAATTTAGATAATCAATTCTGCATATTGAACAACCTTATGATGAGTCAAACTTGGGAGTTCAATTCTCCAATCTCTAGTGATGCGGAACTGTCAGATTGTCCAATGGTAGACCACGATTGTTCCCATTGTTTATTTATTGAAGATCAAGCCATGAAATGGCAGATATTTCAGGCTGATTGAAGGGTCCCAGCTATAGATCAGGACTTTCCAACCATAACAGATTGAATGTTGGACCATCCAACCATCCAGATTTCATACATGCATCACATCAAGGTTCTATATTGATTTGATGGAAGATCAAGGCCATATCAATATTCCAGATTAGTGTTCTGGACAAGATCAATGGTCTAATTGATTTGTGAGGCCAACAAAGTCAAATGGATGTTTGAAAATGTGTATTGGTTGGACTGTGGCATAAACCTGTCACCCTGTAATTGCTGGGATCTTTGACCCACTGCAATGCTGCTGTTCCTTGCCCACTTCCCGGGCACTTGCAATTCTTTTGATATATTGAGAGCAGCTGCTTCCTTGCTAGCTCTCTTGCTGCCATTATTGCTCACCCTTTGTGCAACTAAGCTTATACCTCTATATTGCGTACTCTTTGACTTAACCCAAATTGAACGTAACCACAAAGCAATATACTGTAAATTCATCATAGTCGTTATTACTTTGTTGTTATTCAATGTTTAGAAACCTGGATTGGTCTTGACCTGTCAGACCTGATCTGATCCGTTTTGGCCCAGAAAATTGCTTACTACAAAAATTTCATAGCTTAGTGGTTAGCGCTGGAAAATGCGATGGTTAAGGCTGAGGCTCCTGTGGCCTTTCTACACCCTAAAGTTGTTTTATGAAAGACACCATTTACCCTTGGTTTATTGAGGATTTAATCAAGTACATTATGGGGGCAGTGTTTAGTGTTCTAGGTTTCTTTGAAGCATCTTTAGATGATCCAATTTATCATTCAGTGTCATGGTCTGAATATTTAAACTACTAGTGGAGGTGTTCCAATACCAATCTTTAATATGTTTTCATTAATTTTCTCCTCTCTTTCCTTTATAGCGGGTTGCTGGTTATTCATTCAATGACTTTAGGTTATCATGTGATGAAGCACAAATATGATATTCTCAGGGTCTTGAAGATAAAGCTTGGAGAACTAAGCAAAGTAGTGTACAACTACTCGGTGCTATGGCTTACTGTGCTCCTCAGCAATTGTCTCAGTGTCTCCCAAGGATTGTTCCCAAACTAACGGAGGTTTTTCACTAGCATCAATGCTGGATTGCTGATCTTTGCTTGTTGCTTCAACTTTTTTTTTTTTTTTTTTTTAATTTCTTAAATTCTTCTTTCAATCTTACTTTCAAATTTCTATGCATGTTTTAGGTACTGACAGACACACATCCGAAAGTCCAGTCTGCTGGACAGATGGCACTTCAGCAGGTGATCATCATTTACGAATTTTGGGCACTGTCTATATTACGAGGTTGTGTATAATGGTGCCTTTTGGTCTTTGTAGGTTGGCAGTGTGATAAAGAATCCAGAAATAGCTGCGCTTGTCCCTACCCTTTTATTGGCCCTTACTGATCCCAATGATTATACGAAGCACTCCCTTGATATTCTTCTTCAAGTATGAATGCCTGCAAATTTTAGTAAAAGTGTTCTAATTTACAGCACTTATCCTTAACTTTCTTTCTTTCCCCATTGCCCTCATGCTACTGTCTTTTTTATTACAGACGACTTTTATTAATTCAATTGATGCACCGTCACTAGCATTATTGGTGCCTATTGTCCATAGAGGCTTAAGGGAAAGGAGTGCTGACACTAAAAAGAAAGCAGCCCAGATAGTTGGAAACATGTGTTCACTTGTGACTGAACCGAAGGATATGATTCCTTATATAGGGTTGTTGCTTCCTGAAGTCAAGAAGGTTTCTCTTTTCTTTTATCCTTTCAGTCATTGAGTTTTATATTCACGAGATTTTCTTTTCACTAATTTTGGTTGTGATGGTTATATTTTCTTTTATTAAAACAGGTTCTTGTAGATCCCATACCAGAAGTTCGTTCTGTTGCTGCCAGGGCTCTTGGATCTCTTATAAGAGGAATGGGAGAAGAAAACTTCCTGGATCTTGTACCATGGCTGTTAGATACATTGAAGTCCGATAATAGCAATGTTGAACGTTCTGGAGCAGCCCAAGGGTTGAGTGAGGTCAGTGTTTGATGCAGGACATGAAATTCAAGTATGATGTGCAAGATTTTCAGACTTTAGATCACACTAGTTCAGAAACAATTACACAAAATTCCACATCCTACGCAAAAGTTCAAACACTCAATCAAGGGGAATCTTATGCGGATCCAGGCCTACACATGTTAGGGCCGGATTAATCAAAATTATACACCAATCGAGAATCGAAGGAGGGAAAATTCATCCACACATGCACAAAAATAATTCCCCAATCCAAAGGATCCAGAAATTTCAATTCGGGGAACCCTAAGCTTGAAGAAAGGGCATAAAATTGGGGATTTGAGTAATTTAGGATTTAAGTTTAGGGATTTTGGGTGAAAGGAGTGAAAGAGAGGAGAGACGAACTAGAGAAGTGCCGCACGTGTGGACAACAACAATGGCCTAGATGCACGTGCGTGTGATCCTAACCGCACGTTTGTGGGGCCCATTATTCAGAGAAAGGCCACCTTGGCCCTGGTCGGCCAGGGATGGACTCCAAAACCCCCAAATCTCAACTCGATCCAATGCATGGTTTTTGTGTGGTGCTCCGCCGAAGTTTCAGCCCTCCTGCAGGGCCAAATTCTGGAAATCCGTTGTAGAGAGAAAAATGACTGCAAATATTGATGGATTTGCAAATGAAATGCTTATAGGAGAAGATAAATATGGATGAAAGAAGGTAGGGGCAAATCGGGATAGGTGTGGCTTCGCACCACGGTAGTCAGCCCTTCGAGGAAGGGAGGGCTTCGCACCCAATTGAATCTCTACAAATCGGAAATTAAGAGGAGCAGAAAAACGCAGCAATTTTATTAATCTTCATGGAGAAAAAAAGACTACAAGAGGTGCCTATTTATAATAAAACCCTATATCTCAAAACTCGCGCCATGTGCGCAACCTATTACTTGGAGACGAAGTAATCAAAAATAACATCTAATTAAAGCAATCTAAACCGTCCATGATTTTCATAATAACAATAAGCAAAACCCAAGTACTAGATTATTTAGAATAGTGGGCCATGATCATGAGAACCCATGGTGGGATTCACATGCCGATTGAGTCCACTCCAAGGAACCAAAACGCAGTCGTCTAACTAGGAGGCTCTCCCTGGACGTCGTCATTGATCCAGATCGATGGTGGGGCCCTCCTCCTCCTTGCGTACGTGCGTAGGGGGCGTGCTTGTGCGTGTGATGTCCCCATCGGTGTTAGTTTTCATTGCGTGCGTTTGTGATCAAACAGTTTCTTTTCAGAGTCATATAATAGTCGTTGCTTTTTTATTTTTTATTTTCTTAACCTATTACTCTGTTTGTTCGTTGTGCTTGATTCTGTTTTGAACCTCTACTAGTTTCTACTGATCGTATTAGTATTCTCTACGTGAACTTCTGAACATTTCCTGTTCTCTTCATGTTACGTCCTTTCATCACTGCAAGGCATAGTGGTCTTTCCCCCCATTTTGGGTCGAGAACTCATCTTGTGTTTTCTTTGTTTGTAAACATGGATGTAGTTAGAAACCCGTTGATTGGTTACCCTCTCAAAATGGCCACATTAATTTTAAAGGTTCATCATACTTTGGGAATTGTCTATCTATAACCACCATGTTCATTGTGATAGTTGTGGCTTGAATTCAAGGGCTGTGATGGTTTTCATCAATTGATAGCAGAATTGTGCTTCTTCTTCTTGGTTTTTTTTTTTTTGGTGAGAAGCTTAATGCCTCTTTTAACATTGTTATACTTCTTTATTGGCCTGTATATTTCCAGGTTTTGGCTGCTCTTGGAAAAGAATATTTTGAATCGATTCTTCCTGACATAATTCGTAACTGTTCTCACCAAAGGGCATCTGTGCGTGATGGGTATTTAACACTTTTCAAGGTGAGGTTAGAAATATAACAAAATTGTTTACTTGGTAATATTGGATACTCAGAATTCTTACTATCTTTTTCTATCTAAAATCTTTTGTATAGTACATGCCGAGGTCTTTAGGTGTCACATTCCAGAATTACTTGCAGCAAGTGTTGCCTGCTATTTTGGATGGTAAGTGCATTTTCTCTATTGTTGGCATACGCCCCTCCTATGCTTGAGATATTAAGGTGGTTTATATTCTCTAGGGCTTGCTGATGAGAATGAATCTGTACGTGATGCGGCGCTCAGTGCTGGGCATGTCTTAGTTGAGCATTATGCAACAACGTATGAATCCTGTGTCCCACCTCTTTGTAGAAGTGCTTGCCTAGAAAAATTTAATTTATTGATTATCACTGCTAAATCCTGCCTGTGTTCTCTTCTTTGTCAAATCAGGTCTTTACCTCTACTTCTTCCTGCTGTAGAGGATGGTATTTTCAATGATAATTGGCGCATTCGGCAGAGTTCTGTTGAGCTGTTGGGCGATCTACTATTCAAGGTTGATCCTATAAATGGCCTAGTTGAATGGCTCCCTCAAACCTTTTAAGGTCAATTTCTGCTTATCTGTTATCTGAGATAATTTATGTTGTCATCCAGGTTGCCGGAACTTCGGGAAAAGCAATTCTTGAGGGTGGCAGTGATGATGAAGGTTCTAGCACTGAGGCACATGGGCGTGCTATCATTGAAGTGTTAGGGAGGGATAAGCGCAATGAAGTTCTTGCTGCAGTTTATATGGTTCGCACTGATGTCAGCTTATCAGTGCGGCAGGTGATGGCATCGTTTCTCCTACCAAACCCCTTACCATGATATTCTCCATGGGTTTTCTGTGTTTATTATTTTGGTTTCATACCACTGGGGTATGAACCCGTTAATTAGGAAGCTTTTTCATGCTGCATTTCGTTTTGGATTTTCTCATTCTTTTAGTTATTCATCAGGCTGCCTTACATGTGTGGAAAACTATAGTAGCAAATACTCCAAAGACACTCAGGGAAATAATGCCAGTTTTGATGAACACACTTATTTCATCCCTTGCATCGTCTTCCTCAGAAAGGCGACAGGTTTGCTAATCTTATCAATGAAATATTGTGGTGTAAACGATAATGTATGTGCATCCAGATTATAAGTTATATTGTTTATACAATTTCAGGTTGCAGGAAGGGCTTTGGGGGAGCTTGTTAGGAAGCTTGGTGAAAGGGTCCTGCCATTGATTATTCCAATTTTATCTCAAGGGCTAAAAGACCCAAACACAAGCAGAAGACAAGTGAGTTTTCTTTTAAATGAAACCAATAGTGAATCTCAACTTTGTTTGTGTATGATTGTGAACCACTTGCAATTCTTTTATGATGGAAATGCCTAGATAGCGCTTCTAGTTCTAGTTTTCCACGACATATTTGCACAATGTCTGACAGTGTAAATGCTTTTGGAATTTCAAAATTTTCAAATAGACTTGGAAAGTCTGTCATGTCAAGTAACTTGGTCAATGCTTCTTTTTTTTTTTCTAGCCTTGAACACCAAAACTCAGTATGTTCAATATATTTAAAAATTATAAATATAGTAGATCCTGAGCAGTTGAGTTGAATTTTGGTTATATTTTGGAGTTCTGTCAAGTCGAATCAATTGTCTCATTGAGTCTTGACTTAATCGAGTTTTTCTTGGTCTCAATGAGGTTGATTTTTTTCCAAATTTTTAAATGGAGGTAAATACTGAAAATCAGAAGGCAGCGCATCCAAAATGATAGTTCCCTTTCTCTATCATAGGCATGTTGAAGGAACAACTTTTTCCTTTTGTTTTGAATTGAATATGTTAGCTTAAGCATTTTGAAAGAACACCTTTTTCTTTTATTTTGAATTGAATAAGTCACTTAAAATCCTTTCCTGATTATATGCCATGTGTTTTACTTTTACTGAAATGGATTCATTTGCTTTGAAATGTCCAATCTTCATAATTTAATGATAGGGGGTATGCATTGGTTTGAGTGAAGTGATGGCAAGTGCTGGTAAGCACCAGTTATTGAGTTTCATGGATGAACTCATCCCTACAATTCGAACAGCCCTCTGTGATAGGTTCGCTATGTCTTCTTTTGCTTTTCCACTATTTCACTTTTCATTTACTTTTGTCTCTATGAGAAAACTCCCCTATGGTTATGTTTTTGACAACAGCATGCCTGAGGTTCGTGAATCTGCAGGCTTAGCATTCAGCACACTTTACAAGGTACTTCTGTTTAAATATTTTGTTCCGTCAAGAATTTGATGGAGGCAACTGGCAAGTGCTAATTATGGAGTATGATGATGCAGAGTGCTGGAATGCAAGCAATTGACGAAATCGTGCCCACGCTTTTGCATGCTTTAGAGGAAAATGAAACCTCAGATACTGCCCTTGATGGCCTCAAACAAATCTTAAGGTAGATGTTTTCTCTCATACTCTTCTTCTTATTATTATACTAATTGTCATTATCTAACTTTTTTTGCTGAATTTTGTTCCCATTTTGATTTTAGTGTCAGGACTTCAGCTGTTTTGCCTCATATCTTGCCGAAACTGGTCCATCTTCCGCTTTCGTATGTGATTTTTCCTCAAAAATTTTCCAATTCACTATATTGTGGGAAATGTTGTTTCTCCTAAAGTTTCTTTCATGAATCCAGTGCCTTTAATGCCCATGCACTTGGAGCTTTGGCAGAGGTTGCGGGACCTGGCCTTAATTTTCACCTTGGAACAATTCTTCCAGCCTTACTGTCTGCTATGGGTGATGATGATGTGGTAAGAAGCTGCAGCCTCTGTATCTACTAGTTCAAAGGAGCACAATCTTTTTTGGCAATTTTTTTTATTTTTTATTTTTCAAAATTGCTTTTAATATTGGCCAGCTTATAATTGAAATTCACAATTCAATAAAATATTTCTCACGACGGATAATAGATCTTGGAATTTTCAAAAACATAGTTGCTTAGTGTTTTTTTTTTTTTTTGAATGGTAACATAGTTACTTGGGTTTTGCAGAAAATTTAAAAAGGAAAAGAATCAGTTGGTTCTTCCAATCCCATTGAACTAATTCTGGATTGCTTGATGCATGATGGGTTAATGTCTTTAATATTTTGCATGTAAGGATATAATATGCTCACTAAATAAATAAAAAATAATAAAATTCAATGATATATTCTCCCTCTGCAGCAGAATTTCTAATTGAATCACGTTCAGCGGGGCCTAATTGGGCATTTTTCACTGTTATTACATGTACTGCCCTAAACCATTGAATGTTTGCTTCTGTTTTTAAAGCTGGACTGGACCAGACAGTTGGATCATTTCTGGGTGGAATTGGTCACAGGAACAGGTCGGGTCACCTAGAAACCTTTTCTAGGCAAGCAATTGATTTAACTGTCTGGTCTAACTGGCCCAAACATCTAGGTTGGCATTTAGACTGGTTGGATCTGCCACTTCAACTATTCTTGTGTCAAAATTAAAAAGGGCCTGTGGGGATTTGGACTGGGATACCCGAATTGTCTTGCTTGATTCATTTGGATCTGGATCTAGATTTTGGACTTGATTGATAATTGGGCGGGATTCTTGTTCCCATTAGAAATCGGATTGTGTTAGGTTCCTAAGTCGTGTGGCTGACAAGTTCCAGGATGAGGATTTTTTTTTTTTTTTGTTCTTTTTAATTTCTATCCTTCATTTAGTTATATTTTTTAATTTAAAAACACAAAATACTTGTTTCTATTATAGTTCAAAAACTCGAAAGCTTGACTCAATGTCTAGTTGGGCCGGGTTAACTTGAAGACTCGACTTGGTATTTAATAATAAAACTGAAATAGTTTATAGTATCTATTAAGAATAATTACCTGAACTTGAAAGTTTGTAAAAGTGCTAGAATGGAACAACAACCCTCCTCGTGACTTGTTGCTAATGGGTATATGCTATCCTAGGTAGGGTTGTGAACCTAGTTAGCAAAACTCCATTTTAAACTCTGCATTTTTGGGGGAAAAACTGTATAATTGATCAACTTTTTAGAACAACATATATTTTGAAAGGTAGGTAGAAAAACTGAATTAAAAACTTTTCAATAAAACATGTTTTATTTAAAAAGAATGTTTGGGGAAAATTTAAAAAACAGTAATTGGCGGTTGCAACCAAGGTAGTTAAAAAATGCCGTTATGTAGTGCTAATGGTGGGAGCTGCTACGTTTTACAAACCCTATCATAATGGTAACAGTGGCAGCCGTTACGGCCACCGTTTCCATTATTGAATACCTTGGTCGTGACCCATCGATAAAGTTGAATTTATTATTATTATCATTGAGTCAATCAAGTTATATGAAGATTGCTTGACAAAGAAGGATTTGTGGGAGGCAAAGAACACCATTAGATTCCTATTGTTCATGCAAATAGAAGTTCTAAATATTTTATTTAAAGTTTGCTATTTTAACCTTACTTATGTATAGCATATACATGCACATAGGCACACATATAGCTGTTTTTTTTTTTCACTCCATTTTTCTGAGTCCATACCGTATTACACTTGTACTTTTCAATCTCTGAATCCATGTCTTTCCTTTTTATTTTTTTGACTGATTTTTTTATTTTATGTTTGATGATTGATGCTGAATTGAATACGAACATTTCCCGTACCTTTTTTTTAAAGTTTTCCAATTTTATTTTTTTAAAATTATGGTTGTGACCTTGGATCTCACAAGTATCCTTTTACTCTCTTTTTTTTTCTCCTTTTTTTTTGGAAGATCAACATGAATTTTCATTAAGAGAAAAAGTGCTGAGATGGCGCCAAATCATAGCGTAGGCAGACACTAAACACAAAGAAAGAAACAAAAGGGACAAATTATAGCTTTTCAAAACATCCCATACCCACAGCCCACTCTGCAACAAGAAGCATTGCATTGCTAGCAACCTGCTCTACCTGCTTGCTTTCATTTCAGAAGCATCTTGTCTTCCTTTCCCCCCACATTAACCATAACCCAGCAAGAAGACAGCCTTCTTGACACTTTTTAACTTTTTTTTTTTTGAAGAGGTACCCCTTGCCAAGTCACTAACAGATCTCCGATATCGAAAGGCATGGACCGACACTCGGCTTGTGAAAGGGCAATGGATGAAAGATGCTTTTGGACATGCACATGAGGCAAATGTTGTGAATAGCCATTGATTGCTTTTGGAGGTTATCGATTGTCAAAACTAGTTGTCTACGTACAAGCCACCCAAAAGCCCCCTATTTTCGGAGGAGCACCATAATGGCACACATAACCTATTTGCCCGGACTTCGCTCCCTTCTTTTGAAGCATGGAGTAGAAGGATCTGTCCGAGAATGGACCAGACTTTCTTCTGTTTGCACCAACCTATCACTGTCATCACTCGACGGGCTGCAAAGATTCAAGCAATTTAGAAGAGAGACAAACTCATCTACCTCATCATCCTGAAGATATCAGTTGCACGACGAAGCCCACACAATGGACTCATCACAAAGAGATTAGTTTTTATCATCCATGATGCTACAATCCGGACTAAGGCTGGCCATCTTTGGAAATCGGACATGAAAATGTAAATTGCTCCTCCAAACATCCTCCCAAAAATGATTTTCCTTGTTCCCCGAGAAGAAAATCATTCTTTCCTTGAATTAACTCTCACGCTAGGTATCCCTATAGAGAGAAGAGTCCCTTGTACACCGTCCCCCGCGATGCAGCCATATTTGCTTTCAACATCCTCTTGCCCAAGAGCCCCCATTTTCGATCCAAACCGCCACCACCATGTTCTTGATAGAGCCTAATTCATCAAGTCCAAGTTTCTTATGTTTTCGTCACCTTAATAAAATTTGCATTTGTCACTCTATTTTAGACGGTGGAAATTTTTTTCTCCACATGTCCTCGAAGAAAATCGTGCCTCAGTCTCTCGAAGTGGACTTGGACCGGTTTTGGGCACCCAAACAAAGACATGAAATAAAGGGTGTAGATTAATTAGGACCACTTTAATAAAAGTGATCCAACTACCAAGAGACGGATATTATCCCGTCAAACCCAACAATTTCCTCTCAAATCTTTCAACCATTCTGTCCTATAGATGTTTAGCCAGGCATCTCACACTAAGCCAGATTTATCTTCTGCCATGAAACTGCTTCAAAACACTTTATAATCATACTCAAATTGTCATCCTTCACCATATCAACCTTGTAAAAGAGAAGTGTATCATTTGCAAATTGAATATGGGAGATTGAAGAGCTTAAACTTCCCACCTTGAACCCTTAGAAAAGAACCACCTTTTGTCCTCCAGTAAGCATTCTACCTAACACTTCGACAATCACAATAAAGAGGAACGGGGAAAGCAGGTTACCCCATCTAACACCTCGCGAGCTTCTGAAGAAACCTTTAGGAGGACCATTGACCAAAACTAAGAGCCGAGCAAAAATAGTGCATTCCCTAATCCACCCTCTCCATATATCCCCACAACCAATTCTACCAAGCAATTAATACATAAAGCCATAGTCCACATGGTTGTATGCCTTTTCTTTAAGATTCTAGTTAAATTGCTAAGTTAGAAGCTCAGATCTATGCTAGATAAACTCATTTCTCCATTCTAGAATGCCTTTATTTGGGGGTGGCTGATTATTTATGGTTCACTAGCGGCTTATGAATGCACCAACTCCTATTATCGGGCTGGTACGCTAGGGATCCTTTGTAAACTAGATCTGGAGAAAGCCTATGATAATGTAGATTGATATTTCCTTGATTATATTATGACATGGTTGGGCTTTGGAGCAAATGGAGAGGTTGGATGGTGTCATATGTTGTGTATCATTGGCAAGAATCTCGGCAATGCTGCCGAATGGAGATCCTTTGTCAAGGAGATCCTCTCTCCCCCTTCTAGTTCCTTATTGTTTTAGAGGCCCTGAGTTAATTGTTGGTTAAGAGGCTAACAGTGGGCCTCTTTTAGGGATTCCAAGTTCCCAATTACCTACAGAACATCACCCATTTGCAATTTGCTGATGATATCCTCGTTTTCTACCAGCTTTCAAGTCTATGGTTGACAATCTGGGTAAATTCATTTGGATGTTTTAGTTGGTGTGTCAACATGTCCAAGTCTAAAGTCTTGGTGTCAATTGTCAATTTATCGACTACAGAATTGGTTTGCTTTGCTTCATTACTTGGGTGTCGGGTTGGGTCTATCAGGGTTTGTCTCTGTGTATGATGAAGCTTACGTCTCATCTCTAACCACTTGGAAAAGTAAGCGTATCGCTCTAGCTGGGCTAATTACTCTCATCAAAGAGTCGCTATCGAACCTTCCTATGTATTTCATGTCTCTGTTGCGCCGCCCTAAATCAATTATTAAGATAGTTGATAAACTAAGGAGAGATTTTCTGTGGTGTGGAGGGGTCGATTCTGGCAACTTCCATTTGCTAAATGGTATGACGTTTGTTTTCCTTATTCAGCGGGTGGGGTTCGCATTAAAAGACTAGATGAAGTTAACTCGACATTGTTGGATAAATAGGTATGGAGATTTGGACAAGAAGTGGGCAGCATTTGGAGATCCATTATAGCTACTAAATATGGTCTTGACACCATCGGATGGTGGATCAAGGAAACCTCTCTTTATTGTGGGTCTGATATCTGGAAAGGCATTGCCAAGGTGGCACCTCAAGTATTTGAAGGATCTTTGCCCTTGGTGATGGATCTTGTATCTGATTTTAGGAGGACCTTTGGTGTGGTGAAGTCCTTGTCAATTGAGGCCATTTGCTAGGTCCCAAAGGTATCTGTAGTGGATTGCTTTTATCGGTGAACTGAAGGGGGGATTCCTCCTTGTAAATGTAATCTGAGGGACAAGTAGGTTGAACAATTGGCTTCCCTCGTACTTTGCCGAAAGGAGTTAAGGCCAGTGTCACTGATGCAGGGACATGTGATAACCTAACCCTAGATGCATGTATAATCAAGTTAAAGAATATTCAAATAAATACACCAATTAACTAACTATTTCTAAACAAAGGGATTAAGTAAATTTGAACACAAAGATGAAGTTATTCCGTCAGAATCATGTCCCTTAGCATAAGATCACGTAAACAGTAAAAAGGAATGACCTCGGGATACGAGGATGTCCCAGATCTAGCATAAGTCAATCCACGAGTAAGCTTGGATCTGATTCTACTGACTAACCATCCCTCTTCTCCGTTCGAACTAGAAAGGGGTATCCAGAGAGAAACAAAATGGGTGAAGGATGAGGGGTTCGAGATAAAGAAGGTAGAGGTCCTTTGTCGTCAAAAGAAAATGAGGAGGATGATTCTTACCTTTTCCTACTCTTCGAAGATCTTAGAAAGAGGGAAACTCGAAATCGAGGTGGAATTCTCAACACTCAAGGGCCAATCCTGAAACCCTAATTTCTTGAATAAAGAGGAAGAAAATAGACGAATTCTTATTCATTCAATAATAATGAAAATAGGGTTCCTCACAACGTATATATAAGCTATGGAAAAAGTAAAAGTGCACTAAAGCCCCTAGAAATAAGAAAAATAACAAAAAGACGAAAAATAAAGAAAGTTGCAATAAAGCCCCTGAAATAAGAAAAATAACAAAAAAAAAGTCCAAAACTAAAACACCCATATAATAGGGTGTGAAATTCGACCTATAGATCTATGGTTGGGGTGAACACCCGTGTGGTAGGGTATGAAATCCGACCCATGGATCTATGGCCAAGGTGCGGTCATGCCGCTCCTGCACTTGTAGCGTGTCAGAAAGTGGGTCCGATGGACCCGTCGTCCATCCACATCAACTCCTTCGCTCTGGTACTCTGTCGGCGACGCCTCCTCCTCTGGTACACTCTAAAGGGCGCACCACTGATGTCTGCATCAATTCTCCCCGGGTAGGAAGAATTTGCCACTGGCGTAAGTGAACTCCTCTCTCGAGCAAATAGGGGTCGATGCGCTGCAGCTCTGCCTCTATGATCCAAGAGTTTTCTGTAATGGGCCTGTTCCTCCATTTGACTAAGAATTTTTGAAAACCCCTAAAGCGAGTGGAAACCGCCTCGAAATCCAAAATTTCCTCGATCTCGTCTCTTCCCGATGCAGGTGGAAGAGAAGGTAAGATGAGTACAGGAAGATCAGGCTGTGGCCAAGGTCCATATATAGGGGGGTCTGAGAAGAAACAGGGGAACCAGTGGATAGAGGTGATGGCTCATGAAAGGGAAGTAGATCTTCCACATTAAATGTGGAACTGATGCCCATGGTAGCAGGGATATCAACAACATAAGCATTAGACCCCAACCTTTTCACAATTTTATGTGGGCCTATGCTACAGGCATGAAACTTCTTAACGGATCTGGGTGAAAACCTATCAGACCTAATACAAACCATGACGTCATCTCCAGGTTGAAATTCCCTGAATCTCCTGTGTGTCAGTAGAAAGTTTATAATGTTCATTACTTGAATTAATCTTCCACTTGATCTCACTATGCAATGCATGTATATGTTGGGCGAAGGACTCTCTTAACTCTAACAGACGTTGTGGGGTAGCCATGGGGATCAAATCTATGGGGGCTCAGGGCCTAAGACCTGAAACAATTTCAAACGGGCTCATTCTTGTGGACCTGTTCGCTGAAGAATTATACGCGAACTCTGCTGTGGGAAGAACAGTGTCCCAGGTCTTGTGGTGGTCTCCAATCAGACATCTTAACAAATTCCCTAGGCTATAGTTCACTACCTCTGTTTGTCCATCTGACTGGGGATGATATGCTGAAGAAAACTGGAGCCTCGTACCCAAAAGATTCCAGAGTCTTCCAAAAATAACTAGTGAACTTACTATCTTTGTCAAACACGATGGATCTAGGTACTCCATGGAGTCGCACCTCTTGAAAGAATAACTTAGTAACGTGGGAGGCATCTGAGGTCTTATAATAGGGTAGGAAATGGGCCATCTTAGAAAATCAATCAACAACCACGAGTATGGAGTCGTGCTTACGAATAGTCTTGGGAAGCCTAAGCACGAAGTCCATACTAACATCCTTCCACGGGGCATGTGGAACCGGCAAAGGAGTATATAAACCTATATTTTGGCAGAGGAAGCAAAGCTTAGCGACGTGGGAGGCATCTGAGGTCTTATAACAGGGTAGGAAATGGGTCATCTTAGAAAATCGATCAACAACCACGAGTATGGAATCGTACTTACGAATAGTCTTGGGAAGCCCAAGCACGAAGTCCATACTAACATCCTTCCACGGGGCATGTGGAACTGGCAAAGGAGTATATAAACCTGTATTTTGCTTCTTCTGCTTTGCCAGTTGGTATGTTCAATACTGCCCTACAATCTTAGCCACATCTCGCTGGAGATTAGGCCAATAGAAACGATCAGACACGAGGGCAATTGTTTTATCTCGACCAAAATGACCTGCCATCCCTCCAACATGCAGCTCCCAAATTAGAAAATCACGGAGGGATGTGTGTGGAATACAGAGCTTGTCCCCTCTAAAAAGATATCCATCTGTAAGGACGAACTCCGCACTCCTCGAGGGCGGGTCACTAGACAATGACGCATAAATGATCCCAAAATTAGGACAATTTGAGTACTCACCCTTGAGTTGCTCAAAGCCTATAACTTCAATGTTCATGGACCGCAACGTCATGATACGACGGCTAAGCGCGTCAGCAACCTTAATTCTCTTTTCCAGCCTTGTGCTTAAGCACAAACGTGTACTCTTAAAGAAATTGTGCCCATTTGGCATGCCTAGGGCTCAACTTCTTTTGAGAGCTCAAATATTTCAAGGCCTCATGATCAGAGAACCATACGAATTCTTGCGGTAATAAATAATGCCGCCAATGGCGCAATGATTGCACAGCCGCATAGAACTCTTTGTCATAAGTGGAGTAGCGTTGTTTAGCCTCATTCAGCGGCCACGAGATGTCCCTCTTGGCTTAACACTCCACCTATGGCAATTCCTGACGCGTCACATGCTACCTTAAAGGCTATGGTAAAGTCAGGTAGACGCATAACTGGCGCTTCCGTCATCTTCTTTTTAATTTCCGAGAAAGCCCGTGTTGCGGCTTTAGTCCATTGAAACTCCCCTTTTCGTATGCAATCTATGATGGGAGCCATAATCGAGCTAAATCCACGGATGAACCGCCAATTGAATGTAGCTAGGCCATGAAAGCTTTGCACGTCATGTATGGTACGCGGCTCAAGCCAATTGACAATGGCCGCCTTGACTTTCTCAGGGTCTACAGACATACCGTTTGATGATAAAACGATCCTCAGGAAGATAACACGGGAGGTCAAAACGGAACACTTCTCGAGGTTTGCATAGAGCTTCTCTGCGTGCAAGGCGTTGCAGACCTACCTCAAGTGCTCGATGTGCTGGCTAGGGGACGTACTATAGATGAGGATATTGTCAAAGTACACAATTAAAAACTTGCCCATAAGGGGTCGCAGCACCTGGGTCATCACCCTCATAAATGTACTGGGGCATTGGTTAACCCAAAGGGCATAACCAGCCACTCGTACAACCCGTCCTTCGTCTTGAAGGCAGTTTTCCATTCATCTCCCGGGTGAACACGAATTTGGTGATAACCACTCTTGAGGTCAATTTTCGAAAAGATAGTAGAGGTGGCCATCATGTCAAGCATGTCATCAAGCCTCAGGATGGAAAACCGATACATGACAGTGATCTTGTTTATGGCTCTACTATCAACACACATGCGCCACGTATTGTCTTTCTTGGGTGTAAGAAGCGCGGGCATAGTGCACGAGCTCAGACTCTCACGAATGAATCCCTTTTTAAGCAATTCATCCACATGCCTCTTCAACTCGGCATACTCGGTGGGGTTCATTCTGTAGTGAGGGAGGTTTAGTAGGGTCGCCCCTGGGACGAGATCTATCGCATGCTGAATGTCTCGCATCGGTGGAAGCTCGTCTGAGAGGTCCTCAGGGAAGACATCCCGAAACTCCTCTAGGACCGGACAAGCCTCCTGAGGTATCGCTATAGCAACCTCAGGTGTATTCTCCCTAACCAGTAGGCCGTACACCATAGTCCCCGCCTTAGTCTCTCTCTCAAACTCCTTAACATCTATGATGTGGAGAGACTTCGATTGAGGCGCCCTTTGACTATTAGGACCGCCTAGGGCTGCAACATCTTTTGCTCCCGTTGACGATTTGGGAGGGAGCTGTCTCAAGACAAACTTCTTTCCTTCATGCTTAAATACACAATATTCGTACGCCCGAATATTGTGACGTCTTTGTCATAGAATCATGGCCTTCCCAAGATGATATGACCAACATCCATCGTGACCACATCACACCACAACTTGTCCTTGTATGGTCCAAACTCAATCGAAACAAGGCATCACTAGGTCATAGGGAGGGATGTCGCATCCACCCAAGAAACTCTATATGGGTTGGGGTGAGGGACTGGCTTCAACCCCAGGCAACTCAAAGTAATTGGGGAAACTACATTCTCATAGCTCGCACTAGCGTAAGTGCGAAAAATGGTGGTTCTGCGCCAATCTTCGCTTTCCTTCATCTGGGTCATGGCGCACCTCACCACTACAAGTGGGATAGTCTCCACGGTATCATCCTCGGCATCACTAGCCGGGTCAAGGGAGGGGATAATGATCTCCTCATCACCCGAGTCACCATCAACCTTATCTACCACTTCTTCTTTTGTGGGGTGTTCGGAAACAAAAGCAATGCACCCACCCTTATTTGAACACTAGGCGGCAATGTGACCCATGCCACCACAGTGGTAGCACTTCCCTGGCATCGCGGGCCTAGTACTTGGTCCAGCCATATTATTACTTCGATTTTTGTTGACTGGTTGTGTACCAGGTTGAGCTCTGGGTTGAATTCCGACCTGAGGTCTCGCTCCCTGCGGATTTACTCTAGGCATAGTAGGTCGAAAATCAATCCCCCTCACATTGGACTGGCGCACACAGTTCTCCAATTCCTACACCTGATAAGCATGTTCCAAACTGGTGACCATGTGAAGCGTGAGCTCCCGCTGAAGCTCAGGCCTGAGGCCCATACGAAAACGGGAGAGAACCACAGTAGGGTCCTCATCCACATCGCACCTCATCATATATTCATCGAACTTAGCGATGTATTCCATCACCGTCATGGATCCTTGGTGCAAAATGTGTCATTGATCCAGCAGTTTTTGCCTGTAAGAAAGGGAAACATACTTCTCTCGCAACAACTCTTTCATCTCAATCCAAAAGAGAACTGGCCCCTCTCCAGATTGCTCACGACGATGCTTCACATTCCCCTAATATAGTTTTACTTGGCCCACCAATTTCATCTTGGCGAACTTGACTCATTGTGGGTTTTGTAGACCGTGCCACTCAAAGAAGTGGTCTATGTCTGCTAACCAGTAAAAAAAAAGTTTGGGGTCCAATCTCCCATCAAAACTGGGGGTGTCAACCTTGATGCCCTTTATGACCTTAGAAGCAGGGTCCTCATGCTCATGATATCTCTGGGGGTGCTGACGACGCACCTCATCATGGCCCTCCCATTGAGCGGGAAGAACAGGATCACGATTGTGTGTGGGTGGTAATGGATATACCCTATCATATCTGTTGCCAGGCCCATGGGCCTGGTCTGCGTCCAAACCATCCCTAGGCGGATCAGGGCCCACAACTTGGGACTGATCGACAACCCCAATGTTAGGGGTCGCCTGGGCTCCACCTATAGTGGCAGTTGGAATACCAGCCTCTAGATGCACAACTCTCTCCTCTAGATGCCTGAACCTACCATCCTGATGCGCAAACTGTTGCGCGATATTATCCCTCAAGGTTTGAAATTGTTGATCCATTTTCTTAGTTAGGCCCTCCATAGCCTTGGTAAATTGATCGGAGTCCATGGTGTAATGGAGACCGAACCCATGACCAGTGTGCGTGGGCATACTCGGAATGACAAGTGAATGGTCCTAGATCTATGTGCAAGGAAATGGTAAAAACGATGATACCAATGCAATGCAACTACCTTATATGGCCTAGATCTATATGGGGACTCAACAAAACCTAGGAAAAAAAGATTAACTAACTCAACAAAATATGACCCCTACGCAGAGTTGGTCACGCGGGTCGAGCTAGGTCCCAAAGGTATCTGTAGCGAATTGCTTTATCGGTGAACTAAAGGGGGGATCGGTCCTTGTAAATGTAATCTGAGGGACAAGGAGGTTGATCAATTGGCTTCCCTCGTACTTTGCCGAAAGGAGTTTAGGTCAGTGCCACTGATGCAGGGACATGTGATAACGTAACCCTAGATGCATGTATAATAGGGTTAAAAGAATATTCAAATAAATACACCAATTGACTAACTATTTCCAAACAAAGGGGTTAGGTAAATCTAAACACAAAGATGAGGTTATTTTGTCAAGATCATGCCCCTTAGCATAAGATGACGTAAACAGTAAAAAGGGAAGACCTCGGGATATGAGGATATCCCAGATCTAGCATAAGTCAATCCACGAGTAAGCTTGGATCTGATTCTACTAACTAACCATCTCTCTTTTCCGTTCGAACTAGAAAGGGGTATCCAGAGAGAAACGAAATGGGTGAAGGATGAAGGGTTCGAGATGAAGAAGGTATAGGTCCTTTGTCGTCAAAAGAAAAGGAGGAGGATGATTCTTACCTTCACCTCGAAGATCTTAGAAGGAGGGAAACCTGAAATCGGGGTGGAATCCTCAACACCCAAGGGCCAATCCTGAAACCCTATTCTCTTGAATAAAGAGGAAGAAAATAGACGAATTCTTATGCATTCAATAATAATGAAAATAGGGTTCCTCACAACGTATATATAAGCTATGGAAAAAGTAAAAGTGCACTAAAGCCCCTGGAAACAAGAAAAATAACAAAAAGACGAAAAATAAAGAAAGTTGCAATAAAGCCCCTGAAACAAGAAAAATAACAAAAAAAGTCCAAAACTAAAACACCCATGTAGTATGGTGTGAAATTCGACCCATAGATCTATGGTCGGGGTGAACCCCCGTGTGGTAGGGTGTGAAATCCGACCCATGGATCTATGGTCGGGGTGCAGTCATGCCGCTCCTGCGCTCGTAGCGCATCAGAAAGTGTGATGGACCCATCATCCATCCACATCAACTCCTCCGCTCTGGTACTCTGTTAGCGATGCCTCCTCCCTTGGTACACTCTAAAGGGCGCACCACTAATGTCCGCATCAGCCACGGGTGGCGGATTCTCTAGTTTGGAAGTTCCACCCATCCATAATAACTTTTTGTGAAGTCTCTTTACTCCAAATTTACTCATTTGCCTCATCAAGCACTTGATTGTCATATAGGCCTAGTTTGGTTCTTGGGTGCTCCACGAAAAGTGGCTACATTTGCTTGGTTGGTGGAGAAAAACTGTATCCTAGCCAGTGTTCGAAGTATCGGAATCGCTACATGTTTCTCTGGCCAGGGATACAGAAACAATATCAATATCACTGATAACCGGAAATGCGCGGAAACATGTTAAAAGCAGTTGAATTTTCAGCAAAACTTCAAGAGATGTTAAAATGTACATATTTTCATATTTAAAAATAAAAAATTGCAAAAAAAATACATACATAACAATTTTCCATTTAATGGGGCCTTAAAAGCAAGTGTTGTTGTAAGAAATCAGTCCAATCATCCCATTTGGCCTATTTAACCATCCAACCTTCCATCTAAACATCCATCGATATTGCAAAATATCAATGACACATGATATTTCACAAAGAAATCATCAACAATTGGAAAGGAAACGGAAGATTGTATTGTCAATATCTCGCATGTTGCGATATCAATAGTATCTAGATCAGTGTTTTAAATAGCGGTAGCGTGTAGCGTAAGGTACACAATACTTCTATTTTTTTATTATTAAAAGAAATATATATATATATATATAATAAATATTAAATAGCAAGAAAAAAGCAAAATATAAAAATGTCACATTCTTCAGTGGGCCCCACGTGGGCCATACCACACATACGCACACCACAGTGGGCCCCACGTGGGCCACAACATAGAAAACAATGCAAATCCACCCCTTCACACATCTCAGTGGGCCCCACGGGGGCCATACCACAGAAAAAAATCTGTATCTACAGAGATATTGAAAAGGAAATGAAAAAAATTATAAAGAAAAAAAAAACGCACAGTAACCAGCATTTTAAAAGGGAAAAAATGAGAAAAAACTCAAAATACCAAGTTATTTTCATTGTACATCGAAAAAAATTCAAAAAAAAGGAGCGTGCGTACCTATTTTTGTCTCAAGATGAGATTGAATTAATAAAATATGCAAAAGTTGAAGCTCCATAGCCGATCGCAACTGAAATAGGAGAAATCCGATTTCTTCGTCATTTCTTCTCCATTGTGGAAAAAACTGCACCAAATGGAGCTCCTTGTAGTCTCCAACAATCGGCCAAAGAAGCCCCTTAGAAGGGCCTTTCGATCGCAAGATTGAAGAGGGGGGAGAGGAAGCAACGTCGATTTAGGGCTGGCTGTCGAATACACTGCTGTGGTGTGAGTTCACCACCATTTACGGCAGTGAAAAAAATAAATCAAAACAGGTAGCGCGCACTACCCGCCCTACACGCTACGTGTCCGTAGCGTATGCCATGACCCATGTAGCATGCGCTACAGGGAATTTACGCTACGTAGCGATTTTGGAGCACTATGCTACCTGCGCTACTGAAAACACTGATCTAGATTTTATTAATATTATCAATTACAAATTGAACACTACATTGAACCATGTGCCTATGAAAAAAAAAAATGAAATAAATTTTTTCTAATAAACAAAATTTTGATGATATCAATACGTTGGCGATAGTATTGAAATATCGTCGATACACTAATGATCCAAGAATTACCTAGAATTTACATAGGCAAAAATATTGGCAATAAATTGGCAATACATTGGCAATACAAGCAACACCTAGAATTTACACAGTTGAAAATATTGATGATTACATTAGTGATATTGATACATTGGCAATACTTAGCGATACATTGCTAAATGCTAATACCTGGAATTTCTGATAATACCAATGTTATCGGTATCGCTGAGCTGGATATAAAGATAATAGAGATATTTCGATAATATCAGAGATAATTCGAACAATGGCCATTGACAATCTGCGTAAAACATTGATGATTCTCACCAATGTTTGTCTCCTTTATTATAAGGATGCGAAATCAGTGGACTACATTTTCTTCATTTGTTCTTTTGCTTGGGAAGTCTTGGGCATAATCCTTCATGCCTTCAATAGTGAATGGGTTATGGTGGCTTCTATTGAAGATTTGTTTCGTGTGTGGAACCTCTCGATGCTTGCTACTATATGGAGTACATGGTTGGAACAGAATGATCATTGATTCAATGATGGGAGCAAATTGCATTCGGGGTGAACTACATGATCAATGCCTTAGTTAGATGTTGGGTTTCTTTATTGCTTGGGGTTTATATGCCGCTAGGCTATTGTATTGTGATTTTCTTTTTCTTCTTGTTCTTCCCTTTCGCTTGTATCTTTTGTTTTTCGTTTGGTTGTCAGCCCTTAATAAAGTAGTATTTAAATTTTTTTTTTATTTTTAAAAAACACTTTCAAACCACCTCCTCTAGCCCTTGTCTTAAATTGATGCACTCGTGAGGAACAAGAGCACTATCCAAGGTCTACCCTCCCCTCTACAAAGGCGCCTTGGTTCTTAAAGATAACACTGCCAAGAACTCCACGAAATTTGGACGCCAGAACTTTGGCAAGGATTTTATACGATCCACCAATAAGGCTAATTGGTCTGAAATCCCTCAAACTTTCCACCCCTGAAATCTTAGGGATGATTGCAATAAAAGACAGCCCCATTTCCAAGGAGAGATGACCCATAGCACTCAAATTCATAACGTCATCTTTAAGCATGTCCCAAAACTCTCGAAAGAAAATTAGTGGAGAACTGTCTAGCCTGGAGGCTTTATCTCTCCCTAAAGAGAACTTCTTTCACTTCTCCCTCTGGGAAGGGGCGATCCCTTTTTTTGTCCTATATCCTCTTACCTTCTACCATGACATTGCTCAGCTTGTTGTTTCCTGCCCGAATACTAGCAATGTTATGAAAAAAGCTAACGTTTTTTCTTCCCCTCTTTCAACCAAGTAGCACACTATCTCCTTTTCTTTTAGTTGACTACCGTAGCCTCTGGGCTAACTTAGATCTCAAGATCTTTTCCTCATTTGATAGCTCTGATAGCTTATCTCCTGCCTTCATCTCACGAGCATAAATATTGCTTAACATGCAGTTCATCTCTTCCTGCTGCTTCCCCATCATTATTTCTTCTTCTTCTTCTTCTTCTTCTTCTTTTTTTCTAATCCAGAATCTTCCTTTTTAAGAGCTTTAACTTTTGATATAAAATTAACCCAACTTAGACGTGGACCTCAAAAGAATCCCACCAACCTTTGACTATGGAGGAGTAGCTTTCGACCTCTAACCAGTATAACTCAAACCTCAAAGATTTGAGACCCCGATTCTCCTCCTCCACCTTCAATAAAATTGGACAGTGGTCTGAAGCAAGATTATGCAAGGCATGTTGGTAAACCAGTGGCATCTTCTCCACCCATTCAGGGGACACAAGAAACCTATCCAGCCTTGACATGACGACTTGATTTTTTCATTTTTTTTTTTTGAGAGAGAGATAACAATAATTTTATTAAGAAACCTATTGAAATGCAAGAAAAGAACACAACCCAACACTAAAATTAGAAAAGAGAGATTTGCAACCTTAGCTACATTAACATAAATGACCCAACCTAAAACAAGACCCTCAACTTTCCAAGTAACCTTTTCCACTAAAGAG
Source organism: Magnolia sinica (assembly GCF_029962835.1). NCBI lineage: Eukaryota > Viridiplantae > Streptophyta > Magnoliopsida > Magnoliales > Magnoliaceae > Magnolia > Magnolia sinica. The sequence goes on from NC_080575.1 coordinate 108,421,818, forward strand.
CTCTCATTCCGAAAGGAACGACCATTTCGAGCCCCTCAAATAGCCCTAAACAAAGCCACAATGATGAGTCTCCATGCAATTTTCCTATGCCCCCCATGCCAATCCCAGAAAAGGTCTTCCACTGTCTTCATTATGAAGCAGTGACAAGAAGTGCTCCCAAACTTTGCGAACAAAATGGCAATGAATAAAAAGGTGGTCAATCATCTTCGCATTCTCCATACACGTCGGGGCAAGGTGTTTCGTATCCTGTTATGATACACCTGTAAAGGTTGATATGTATAGAAAACGGTCATGACCGTTACGCGATACAGAGGAGAAATGGGTTAGTTGGTTTTTTGGGACCGTATCAGCCGTTACAGGGCATAACGACTGTTACCCTCGTAACGGTTGAAAAACGGCCACTTTTTTTTATAAAAAAAATCCATTTCTCGTCATTTTTTCACTTTTCTCATTCTAAAAACTCTCGTATATCATTTTACAACAGATTTCGACCGCTCTTACTATAGTTTTTAATATTAAAATCATAGATTTAAGTGATTTGAGTGAATAGAAGTTCCAAGGGCCTTTTTTTCAAGAATTGAAAAAGTAATATTTATGCCTTTTTTTTTCCTGATTGATAGTTCTAATGCTTGATTGTGATGTGTAAACATTAGAGACATAATCATGTTCACAAATTCACTAGAAAGCCCAATACAATGCTCTCACCAAAGAGTGGACCGTTACACTACCATAAACATGTTCAAAACAAAAAAATGAATACATCTTTGGAATATTTACATTATTTTGGATTTTCTAGATATTTTTTAGATTTTTTCGGGCAAAAGAAAATTCTCAACCATTGCGGTGCGGGGGTTGTAACGGTCGTTATGCCCCCTTATCGGCAATTATGACTGATACTCGTATCGGTAATGGTAGTGACCATTACAGCCACCGTTACTGATACGGAATACCTTACGTCAGGCAGATATTAGGGAAGACTAAGGATCTTCTTTGAAGTTTGTTAATAGTGAGAACTATTTTCCTACCCACTAACCAAAGAAAGAACACCACACAAGGTGGGCCCCCATAGAACGAATGATTAAATGGATGAGAGCGAAATATGCGACGTTGCTGACTAATCAAGCTAAGTAACGAGCAAATAGATAATTTACCTGATCAATGCACAATCCAAATCATTGAGTCCACTGCTTAAAATGAATTATCTATACCCTTTAGGCAATCTTGTAACCCGGTGAACTCAACAATCTCCTCATTTGTCTTATTCCTACGGTAAGGAGGATTTTGCACTGCAGAGCCACCACAATAAGAATAGCAACCAGCTATAGAAATGAAACGATCAAGAGCGAGGTGAGCCACTCTACGGAAAAGATCTTGAAGCGCACGATCTCCACACCAAATATTCACCTAGAAATGGATGCAATCCCTGTTCCCGAGTGAAAAGGCAATCCCTTTACCAGATGATATGTCGTCAACATCGCTTTCCAGATACTAGAGGCTCAGTAAAGTAAACAACTCTTCACAAACCACTTTCCCACCTACACTTTGTACTTGCTAGCAATAAGCTCCCTCCGAAGCCTCCATGCTTCGAAATCAAATCTCTAAATCCACTTTCCAAAGAGGGCTAGATTCATGACACCCAAACTTTTTAGGCTGGCTCCACTCGTATCAGTCGGCTTGCACTCCTCTTCCTATCTGAGGAGATGAAACTTCCTTTCATCCATAAGCGCCTTTTCCAAAAAAAAAAAAAACGTTCTTTGCTTTTCAAACCCATACAAGAGACCAAGGCCGACTTAGGGCATTTCAAGAGAGACAAAGTACATGTGCATATTAGAAAAATGTGCTTTAATTAGAGTCAACAGACCTCCCAAGGATAAATATCAACACTTCCAACTCACTAAGAGGCGGCCCTTAATACGTTGAAGGGAACACCCCCATCTTGCATCCGAAAATACCCACGTGGAGCCATAGGTCTTCACTACTAACATGAACTCCGAACATTTCTGTTTTGGCTACATTAATCTTTTATGCCGAAATTGCTTCAAACCAAATAATGACTTTCCGAAGTCGTCCACTGAAATCACATCTGCATCACAAAACAAGAGCATATCATCCGCATACTGAAGATGGTTAATTTGAAACCTTGAAACCCCAGTATAAACCATTCTCCTCCCCTTCACGAAGCATCTTGCTAAGCGCCTCCCCTATAACAACGAGCAAGTAAGGAGATAGAGGATCCGCTGCCTGAGGCCCTTGGATGCCTTAAAATGATCTTTTGGTGACCCATTAATCAGGATAGAAAAGGAGGTTGATTGCACTCAAGACTGGAACTAACCCCTCCACTTTGACCACGCCCTAATCTCTCAAGCATATAATCTAAAAACTCCCCTGCCTGAGGCCCTCAGACGCCTTAAAATGATCTTTTGGTGACCCATTATCATAGGCCTTCTCAATGTCAAGCTTGCAAACCAACCGACTTTTCCTCTCCCTATTTTTGGAATTGATGCATTCATGGAAAGCCATGACAAAAGCTCCTTGAAGAAACATTAGAAAGTCATCAGGACCCAGGGCCTTAATCGCCACACATTGAGTCGAAAGTGGCTTAAACCTCTTCCTCCAACATTAGCGCTTTGAGCAAAGAAACATGGCCATTGACCATGTCAAACTTCCTTCTCCCAACGAAAGATATAGAAAGTCATGCTCCCCCCAAAATCATGCTCCCCCCCACCCGCCCGATTTCCTGAAAGCAAATCTAGTGACCACATACCCTTTTACTCCTAACTCAGTTGCTACCCACACAGGACGACCCCTGTACCCTTTTACTTCTAACTCTTTATTAGGCGAATGACCAGGCCCAACTCATCACGAGTCTCATCAAGTTGGCCAAGTCATGGTTAGGAGCTAGTTCCTGGTGAATTGGCTCAAAATCCCAGCAAGTTCGGTCAAGCCACAAAGTTGTGATTTCTATTCCAAGCAAGAACTCTAACATAGTGTAGCTTGAACGAAAATTTTGAGATAATCAATTCCGTGACTTTTGAGTAAAACCATTTGGATGCAATGTTGATTTACAGAGGAGCTATGCTGCCAGCATGATGATATTTAAGAGTGAACACCTACTTACATCCAACTTATTATTTGCATCTATGCAAATTTGTCATCTGTCACTTATGATTTTTTTTTCAAGGGCAGCCATTTCACTTCCATAGCCTGTCTCCACTCTCCAAGAGGATGAGATACAACTTCCCTCTTATGACCAGAGGAGGAAGATAATTTCGCAACAAAGGATCTATATGCAGGATATAAATGCTGATAGGGACTTGCTAATGGGATGCACAAATACAACTATGTCCCTTCCTTCAATGCAATAGGACAAATCATAGAAATGGCTGTAGAAATCAACAAAAGATGAGTGAATAGAACATGTGAATTGTGAAATCTGAAGGTTGCTTCTGTTGAATCATAGGAGAGTCAAAATATACCATTCAAGTTCACCTCTCATAGTATCAACGGTGGCAAATTACTGGCATCTCTGTGTGGGGACGTTATACCAATTGCTCTTTACTCATCAAGATGTGCCTGAACCTTTTGTGTTTGGCTTGGATTTGACTTCAGCATCCAAGCATTTAGTCGCATGTTGTCTTTTCCATATTTTGCATTCGTGTGAGAATGCCTCCTAACTGTTAGAATTAGAAATAGCTTGTGAGCCGTATAAACTTCATACAATATCAGAATATGAATCTTTGTACAGCTTTTACATTCTTCCTGACCTCTATCTTGCACTGTCAGGTTTCATGCAATCTAGGTTGTGATTCCTTAGACATTCTTTCTATTCAATGTAATTATTGCTTGCTCAAATTAGGATGTCCAACAATTGGCAAAGAAGGCTGCAGAAACTGTGGTTTTGGTCATTGATGATGAAGGTGTGGACTCATTGATCTCAGAGCTGCTTAAAGGTGTTGGTGATAACCAGGTTTGTTCCCATTGATTGCCTTTTGCATTTATGAAACTCTTTATTGGGTTCATATGTTTATTTGTTTTAGTATCTGTTTTTCAGGCTTTAATGCGGAGGGGTTCTTCCTATCTAATAGGATATTTCTTCAAACATAGCAAATTGTATTTGGTTGATGAAGCTCCAAACATGATATCGACACTGATTATTTTGTTAAGCGATTCAGATTCAGCAACTGTTTCGGTAAATCCTGGGAGGACAAGTCATGGTTCATAGCTAGTTCCAATTCAGTTTTATGAAACTTTTTCTTTTTCTATAATAGGTTGCTTGGGAAGCTTTAGCAAGAGTTGTTGCCTCAGTTCCCAAAGAAGTACTTTCTTCGTATATAAAATTAGTACGTGATGCTGTCTCTACAGCAAGAGATAAAGAACGAAGAAAAAGGAAGGTGTGTTAGTGACAACCTTTCAATTCTGTGGAAAGTGATTTTTAGCATGATGTTATCAGAATTTATTATGCTGATACTTTTTGAGTAAATATTCCTCAGTTTGCTAACCTTTTCTGTTTGGATTTTTTGAGGGCCAATACCCTTTTGATTCCTAAGTATCTTGTTTATTGGAATTGCAGGGAGGACCCGTCCTTATACCTGGTTTCTGCCTTCCCAAAGCTCTTCAACCATTGCTTCCAATATTTCTTCAGGTATTTCTAAAACTTTATTCCTTGCAACTTTAAAATGCCCTTTGAGACCCCAACATGTGTTAGCTTTTGAGTCATTCCAGTAAATTCGAATTATACATATTTGTACAATTAGCACAACTATATATGATGGTGTTGCTGTTTATATTGTAAATATATATATGTTCTGTTATCCGTGCTTCTTGATAATTTCTCAATGAGAGTTTAGAAGATTTTGTGTCTGATTATCTTCTCTTCCTGACTGTCTATACAAAAGTTCCAGATAAATTCAAGAGAGGAGGAACTCTATATTCTGAGTAAGGTGGAAGTGTAAGAAGTTAACACACTGTAGAGCTATTGGATATAAAATCACAAATGAAGTGCCTTCTAGATTTATTCTGCCCGATGCACTTTTTCCCTACTGAGTCCAATTTTATATATTATCTCACGTTGCCATATCATTGATTGAGAAGTTTAGAGATCCTTGAGTGGTCTTCAAGTTGGACGTGAGCAATGCTTTTTATTGGGGTATGGCTTTTCTTTTTGGCCTTATTATGGTCTTGCATTTTCCCTAGGTGGAGAATATATCCATGGATGACTTTCTTCAATGTCTTCTTTGCTATTGGGAAATGATTAACTTTGAGTTATCTTTACGATTTCATTCTCCAGCCTCCAGCTCTAGAATCTTATGAGGACTGAGTGCGTGGTCTATTAAGGACCTAGTTCTGGCTGAGACTGACAACTTAGGCTGCGAATCATGCTTCCATCTCAGGCGTGTTCCTGTGGCTAAGTTTGTTTTAATCATTTTCAGTTTTTGGTGCAATGTTGGGTCTTTTATATAGTTGATGCATGTTTCTTCACTTAAAGTGGGAAGCCTATGCCAGGAGTTGACAGTATTGCAGCTTCTTGTCTGTCTTGTGTGAGCCTTCCTGTTCTTCTAATATATTACTCCAAAGGGAAATGAGTTGTCACTGTTTTCTGCTTGCATATGCTCTCGCAAGCAGCCAGTAAAATCAAATGCTGTGTCTGCACCTTTACATATGCTCATTTGCTGCATAGATAGAGATCCTGGGTGTGCTAGCTTCTGGATGCTATCTTCTAGCACCACTTTTGGTTTGTAGGCACTTAAATAATGCTTTGCTCATATCCCCCCAGGGTTTGATAAGTGGCTCGGCTGAATTAAGAGAGCAATCAGCACAGGGGTTGGGTGAATTGATTGAAGTGACTAGTGAACAAGCACTGAAGGAGTTTGTCGTTCCAATAACTGGGTATGTATTTTGACATATCATGTACATTTTACTATGGGGATATCATATGCATATGGCCCACTTGTTTCTTCTCCTCCTCTCTCTCTCTCTCTCCATACCTGTGTTATTGTGTGATGTGGAACTCGTACCTGTGGTCATGATAGTCATTAAATTTTCTGCTAAAAGTTCTGCATGGTGATGTTTTTGGGTGTGCATATGTGCATCCTTCATCTTTGTCCATTTGCTTACACAAGACCTGCTCGAGTATCTAGAGATCCCGTAGTTATTGACTGCTGATCGTGTTCTTACTGACTATTGTGACCTTGATTACAGGCCTCTCATTCGGATCATTGGCGACAGGTTCCCTTGGCAGGTGAAAAGTGCCATTCTATCAACTTTGTGCATCGTAATAAGCAAGGGAGGGATTGCATTGAAGCCTTTTCTTCCACAGCTTCAGACAACGTTTATCAAATGCCTGAAGGATACTGCAAGGTTGGAGCATGTTTGTGATATTTCCATTTTTCCTCATCTTCCTCTTTTGCTTATCTTCACCCATTTGTTACTTGTTGTTTCAATGCAGGACGGTTCGTTCCAGTTCTGCCCTTGCACTTGGAAAGCTTAGTGCCCTCAGCACTAGGGTTGACCCTTTAGTTAGTGATCTTCTGTCCACTTTGCAGGTGATGCTTATTACTTTTCATCCTATTGTACGTCAAGTTTGAATAGCCATAGTCGCATATTGCTTCTAAAAGTGTAGGATGGTTCAGGAATCGGATGGTGGGGTTCGAGAGGCTGTGCTGACTGCTCTTAAGGGTGTGTTGAAGCATGCTGGTAAGAGCGTAAGTAAAGCTGTTAGATCTCATGTGTGCAACCTCCTCAAAGATTTGATACAGCTCGATGATGATCAAGTTCGAAGATCTGCTGCAAGAGTACTGGGAATCATATCACAGGTGACACAAAAATTAAAACTGGATCTTTTCCCTTTCCATGGGTTGTTCATGGGTTCATTTTAACCATAACTACTACAAGTTCGTCGAATCTTTGCTTTCTTCTTTGAAGATGCCCGGCATCCAAATAATTTTATGGTGGCCAATGGTCTCTGATATATCTACGAATCCACTTGGTTAAATATTGAAATGCTTATGAAGCTTATATCTGCTGCTTAGTAAATCACCTCATGTAAAACATCCAGTCTGCCTTGATCTGCTGTAATTTTGCTACCTCAGTCTTGTAGTAGCTTCTGCTGGCACGCTGTCGGTCTCTGATGCAAACTGCAGTTTGCAAGTTTTCCCAAAAGAGAAAGGAAGAAGCAACATGGAGCTTTTCAGCTGAAAGATTACCTCTTTATGTTTACTAGATCACTAAAGGAATATGGATTACAGAAATATGTGATGCTTCTCCATATATTCTAGTTACTACAAAAATTAAACAAACTTGGAAATCCAAAAACACTTGTAAATTCCCCCACCAAATGCCAGAATTCTTTACTTCTCAACTTTTCCTTGGGACTCCTGCAACTCCCAGAAATTACAGAACTGCCACTGTACCGATCTTCTGAAAATTACAAAACTGCGACTGGACAGCCTTTTAACCCAACTATTTTGGGAGTGAATGACGTACAAAAAGTAATTCTGTAAAGAGTACTGTTTTTCTGTGTGCTTGGGCTCATTTGCTCCTTTTATTGGTTCATCGCTAGTATTCGGCTTATGTTTGGTTGCTGCTGTCACAGTACATGGAGGAGGGCGAGCTCTTTGATCTGATGACGCTGCTGTTAAATTTGGTTTCAGCTCCAACCTGGTGGGTCAGGCATGGATGCATCCTTTCATTCTCGTCCATGTTTATGCACAACCCAGCCATGGTATGCCTGTCTCCAGTGTTCCCATCAGTTGTAGACCACCTTAAAGATGCCTTGAAAGATGACAAGGTATAATAACCTTCACTTGGGTGATGCTATTCGTAGTGGCTCCATATGTTCTGATGACTTTGTCGAAACAGTTTCCTATCCGTGAGTCCGCAACTAAGGCGTTGGGAAGGCTTCTAGTATCGCAAGCTCAAAATGAAGCACTGAGCACTAATGCTAGGTTGGAACTTCTTCCATTGCTAGTGTCAGCTCTGCAGGATGACTCTAGTGAAGTCAGAAGAAGAGCTTTATCTGGCCTGAAAGCAGTTGCAAAGGTTCATGGTTTATACATATATTTCATTCTGAACTCCTTGCACTCATAAGTTTCTTGTAGTGCCTGCTGAATTCAAGCATATCTGTATTAATGCCAGGCAAACCCTTTTGCGGTTATGAGCGATATTTCAATTTCGGGCCCAGCACTTGCAGAGTGTTTAAAGGATGGAAACACCCCAGTGCGGCTTGCTGCAGAACGTTGTGTTCTGCATGTCTTCCAATTGACGAAAGGTTTTTTATTTTTCATACTATTATTTTTCTTTGCTTGTCAAATTGTTGAAAATTCCTTACGAGCTGTTAGGCTGGGTTTGGATGTGCTGTTAAAGTGAATTCCGCTAATTAGTTCAATCAAGTGGAATAACCAAATTGTAATTACACTTGTAGTATTCACATTGAAGACCTATGTTCCGAACTGTGGTGATGTCACATTGAGGGATACTTTCTCATGATGAATACCAGGCGACATCAGTATAATTTGGACATTCCTCTTTATTAAACTGAACCGCCAAATTCCAGTTCAATTCTTTAAATTTTTTTATTTTTTTTATTTTGGTCAAATGTCTCTACTCTCTACTTATGGTCTTGTTGGGCAAACGTCTGAATAGGTGCGGAGAATGTTCAAGCTGCACAAAAATACATCACGGGCTTGGATGCAAGGCGGTTATCAAAGTTTCCTGAACACAGGTATTTCATCGATGGTGTTTATTATTTTTGTCATGGGCATGTAGTCAGATCTGTTGATTTTAACACCTTTTCATGGCAAGAGAAAGAACGTGGAAGTTTCATATTACTACTTACCCTTTAGCACATGCATATGTGTGCATATATTACTGTTTGTATTAATTTATGTATATCACTGAAGTCTCTGTCTGAATCTGAAAATGCAGTGATGATAGTGGAGATAGTGATGATGAAATGGAAACTAACTGATGTTTTGGGCATTCACTGGACCACTTTCACCACATACTCCTGCGTCAGGATGGGATTTTGCATAGTTCAAAGTTGACCAGGGATTTCCTTTTACATTCTTATAGTGATTCAGGGGGGTTCAGTCTCCAGTAACATATTTTTTTGTTACAGAGCTTCCGGGAAGAGGGAAGATGACTGGGAGGATTTTTTTTTTTCCCCCGAGGCTTTTTTTTTAATATAATTATTATTATTATTGGTAATGGCATTTTGTATATTTATCATATGTATTCAAGTTTTGTTCCCTTTATATATGCTATCTTCTTTGATAATGGGGAAAAAAAGGTCGCACTTGCTTCTGCTTCTGTAGCTTTTTGTACTTCTATTACAAGCAGTTTTGGGATGTGAAATGGTTGGAGAAATTGAATATGGAAACTTCCATCGCTATTTCTTGATTTTTTGTTTTAATTTATTTGATGCCCAAATATGAGAGGGAATTTTGTACTGTATCTGATTGATTCTCTTGCTGTTTTCATCTATGATATTTTGTTTGAAATTACTCTCCATTCCTGAATGTCATGCACCTCGAAGTAGTCAATTACGTGGGAATTATCTTGAAACGTTTGGAGTATTTTGCAGTGGTGAATATGCTAGCGAATGTTGACATATTGCCCACCTGTGGTTGTTGTCAGACTAGTAGACATGCCTTACTCCCCATTATTTTTCTTTTAGTATTTGTATCAGGTACTCTTCTCGTTGCAGTTTTTGCCCTCTGCATCTTTTTTTATTGTGAGCACAGAACTGTGCTCCTAGTTTCTGTACAGATCGAATGGAGATTGGTCCCGGCATTTAGTGGCTAGATCAAGTTCTCTAGGCTATGTTAAATGAATTCACACCAGCTAATCCTTGTAGAGATGGCCTTTTGAATTCTTAAAACCCCATAGAATTCAGACCACTAAGCCTTGGGTCTGATTAAAATCCTACTAGGGCCCAATTAGCGGTTCGGTGGGTGATGCTAACAATTAGCGGGCCATGCCTTTTCAATGAATCTAGACTGCTGATAAGTCTCTCACTTGCCTGCCCATGTTGGCTAGGTACGGCCTCAGTTGCTTAGTAGATTCGTCTGATTTTTAGGTCAGTCCCCACACTTGGGAGGAGCCCATCTAATAAAACTCTGGATCTAAAATGCATCGTGCGGACACGGGCAAAGGATATACATTCATCGTTTACTCAACAAATCCAATCAGACGGTATTTTGTACCTCACTTAAGGGTGCGTTTGCACATGGTATTAGATGGGATTAGGTGGGATGAAATTGCATTTGGTCCCATGCCAATTTCACTCAATGTTTGGGAAGATTGGAAAAGCTTGGAATTAGATTAGATGGAATCGCATTGGGTCCTGTCCCAATTCCACTCAATGTTAGCAAGTTGTGTAGGTCCCACCATGATGTGTGGGCTATATCCACACCGTCCACCCATTTTTTTGAGATCATTTTAGAGCATGGGCCAAAAATTCGGGTAGATCTATAGCTCAAGTGGACCCCACCATAGAAAGCAGCTGGGATTGAATACCTACTGTTGAAAACTTCTTTGGGCTACATAAGTTTTGGATCTGCCTCATTTTTAGGCCCATGCAATAAAATGAGGTTACAAAACAGATGAATGGTTTGGATGTAACATGTGTTATTCTCAATAGTTTCAAATGATGGTGGGTATATCCATTCAATGTAACACTGTATTACAAACATGGTGTGAAATTAAGCTTATCCCATGGTAACAGGGAACAATCCCTGCCGTATGTAATAATTATGTTTTTTGAATCACATCTCACCTAATCCTTCCTAATGCCATGTGCCAAACACCCCCTAAAGGTTTACCATACCGCAACTCCCAATGATATCATTCACCTATAGATTTACCCAATTACATTAGCATTTTTTTTTTCTTTCAATTTACACATCTAAATAATATTTGGAAGTAAGATATTAAATAATAAAAGTAAAAATTGGATAGATAGAATTAGCTAACTAGTAAGTATTTTTGCCCATATTACTATAAAATGAGGCCCATCATATCAGTAGTCTAGATCACCGTACCATGGATGTTGGGATCGTGGTGGCCCTTGAATTAAAGCATGTTGAATCACAACCTAATAGGTCCTCTAGAAGAGAACAACTTATGTGGGGAACGTGTGCCAATTTAGACCATCGAAGTTATTTGTCCCATTTGGATGGTCCTGTAATCACATAATCACATTGGTATGATGATTCTAGTAGCCACTTAATGGGCAGCTAGGGTCAAAATTCCATGTGTAAATCAGACAGGTGAATCATACAATGCTCAGCTGAAAAGTTGTATTGATACTGCGTAAGGCTTGCAATCGATGTCTGTTTACTCAATTATCCATTTCTGGCATGAGAAAATCAGATTGAAGACGCGGATTATTTACCCCATTTAGGTCCTTATTCTGCGCATGTTGATCCCATGGTTTGATTATCTAGGCGCAGTTGATCTGATTGCCCACTTTGGATGGTTGATTCCCTAAACCTTTCCCAGTTTGGTAGATCCTAACTTTTAATCTGCAGCCTATTTGTCCATAGTGTCAAAACATTTGAATCTCAGAGAGAGAGAGAGAGAGAGAGAGAGAGAGAGAGCTTTTCTCCTCCTTTTCTTTTTTATAACAATATCAAGTAGGCATAGAGTGGTAACCTTCTATATTCCCTTCTTACATAGGAATATGTGGCCCCAAATATCCTGGATACAAGCACGTCCATTGATTCGGCTCTTGCGTGTTTCTTGCCACACACGTTTGGTCATAGGCCACCCCATCCACGTCATCCAAATTCCATAGACCATCCCAAAGACCATCATCTGGCAAAGAGCCCTCCCCATTGAAAATTGAGGATAAGCATTGGTCCTCAGATGCCGTCTGCGGCCAGAAGAAAACCATCTCTGGCCCACTTTGCACTGAGGACACTCCATAGTCATTCTCTTCGAATTGGGACATTATCTTTCTCATGTCAACTTGTTGAGGTTGTTCTTGATGCTCCTCCTCCTCCTCCCTTTTATTCTTCTGTGGTCGTTGTCGTTGTCGTTTTATTACATAATTTTTTCGCTTCTCGAGCCTCCGAGATGATTTTTCACTTTTCTTGAAATGAGTTCGCCAGTAGTTCTTAATCTCGTTGTCAGTCCTCCCAGGAAGGCTCCGTGCAATCGTCGACCACCTGCGCGTTATTAGTAATTCACAATCAATGTTTGAAATGGGTGTTATAAATAAGGTATCGTTCACCACAAATACCAGGCGTTAATGGTAAGTATCCGGCATTGAATCTTGTTCACAGTAATAAAATAAAATACAAAAAATCTATAATAAAAATCATATATCTAGTATCATGCATGTGACCCAATGTTAGACAACTCACCTGTTACCCCACCTTGCATGTAACTCTATGATAATGCTTTCTTCATGGGGAGTGATTTGGCCCCTCTTCAGATCTGGCCTTAGGTAATTGACCCACCTCAACCTACAGCTCTTGCCATTCCTCCTCAACCCTAACCACCCAAAAATTTAAAAATAAATAAATAAATCACTAATTAAGTAATAATAAATGTTAAAACTTTTTGACTAGACTTTTAACTCAGTCAGCTGAGTCATGAACTGAGTCAAGCGAACCATGGGCAGTGAGTTTTACCTGAAAGCCTAGGGACAGAGTTCCACCTTCCTTCCCCATGCATGCTAACATAGGCCATGAGCAGTTTGTCTTCTTCAGCAGTCCATGGTCCCTTTCTCCATCCATCTTTCACACCTCCCCACCCAAAGGACTCAGCCATTTTCTCACCCAAGGTTGGTGTTTCAGCTCTTCAGCTCTCTCCCAACTTGGATGACATGAGTGATATGATATAAATACATACATCCATACATATATATACCTTACCTCAGTTTATCAATTCCATGTCAACATCAAAACACCTATATCCCATCTTGTTGTCGATCATGGGTTGTGTCCAAAATGCCCTTCTACCTTTCTCCCTGTATTCCTTTCTTTTCTTTTCTTTTCTTTTTTTAAATTAATGGAGATTTTTTACCTTTGCGGGCCTGTTTGGGAGCGTGGATTTGGAACCCCCTAAATTCGCAACCCCCAGGATTGGAAACCCCCTGGATTGGCAATCCTCTCGGTGTGTTTGGTACCCTTGAGTGTGAATCAACTTTAATTCAAAAATACCTATACATGGTATATTCACGGGGGTTTGAATTTAATTACTAAATCAACTTTAATATCCCCAATTAGTGAGATATATAATTTTTGACACTATGGTTGTGATAAGCCCGCTAAAATATATGTTTTGTCTAAAAGTGATGAAATTCCAAGTCTTAGATGGACCGCAATCACAAGATCATGTCTGAGTGACTAACCAACGATTTTTAATCGTTGATTGATATGGACAATGTTTGGACGGTGCCGGACAATATTTGGACGGTGCTGATCTACATGAACAATATTTGGACGGTGCTGATCATCGTTAGTGGGCCATGTGCCCAGTAGAATGATAGTGTATAGTGACATACATTTATACATGCAACTATTCAAATGATTTTAGGTGTAATCCAAGCTCTCACCTTGGATTACAAACCCCCTCAAAGAGGGGATTGGAAACCCCCTAGATTGGCAATCCCCAGTTGCTTTATGCTGCCAAACAACCATGGGGATTTGAAACCCCCTCTAATCGGCTCCAATCCCCTCCAATCCAAGGTGCCAAACGATTAGCGTCTCATGTAGACCCATACGTACATACACGTGTGTATATTCATACGGACGCGGTTTTAATAGTGACGCTGACAGTAGCCAGTGGCTGCTGGTCAGTACTTTATGGCCTGACGATGATGTACCTGTTTTATCCACTCCGTCCATCCATTCTTTCAGATCATTTTATGGCTTAACTCCAACAAAGAGGCAGATCCAAATCTCAGGTGTACCACACCACAGGAAAATATTAGTCACTATTTGTCCACCGTGAAAAACCTTCTACGGTCCACTGTAACGTTTATTTGACATCCAACCTGTTGATTAGGTCATACATAACTGGATAAAGGGAAAAAACAAATATCAGCTTGATGAAAAACTTTCGTGGCCTCCAAGATGTTTTTAATGGTGGCCGTTCAATAAACACTGTTTCCCGTGATGTGGTCCACTTCAGATTTGAATCTACTCTTTATTTTTTGTCTCGTAACATAAAATGATCTGGGAAAATGGATGGACGGCGTGTATGAAACACATACATCATGGTGGGGCTCACAGAGCACCGTCCATTAGCTACCCAATCCGCCTCCTATTCATACGTACCTATTATGTATATTTTACACGGACCCGGATTGCGTCCTACCCCCGCCCGGACCGTAATCCATCGTGGGGTCCATCGTGATGTAAGTGTTTTATCCACGCCGTTCAACGATTTTTTCAGATAATTTTAATATGTGAACCATAATCCGTCCGCACGTTCGAGGATTATGGGTCACCACCATTTTATCTATGATACAAACTAACACAGGAGGTTAGCCCTATGCATATAGCAATATCGTCGTTAGCAAACGAATCCTCCGTACGAGGAATAATACATACACGAATAAAGCAGAGGTAGATGCTTGGAATAACATCTCACAAATCACATATACAGATTGGATTCTGGATTTTACACCAAAAGGATCAGATGGCGGATCCCTATCAGCAGGGAGATGTGGGACCCACAAAACGAGTAAGGACCTGATAGGTGAGCTGTGAGTGTCATTCATCCGCTAGATCTTAAAATCCATCCTGACCCACAACACCGGTGGGCCACACAACAAAGGGAACAATGGGAACAACAGGGAGGGGGAACACTCACCATAGAATCAACCTTTCAGATGGTATGCAGGGTCCCCCGTGTTATCTATTTGTCATCCAAGCCACTCATCTGGTTCCACCTAGCAGAATTAAAGAACCCACTAAGCTAAATCCATTTCCAATTTTAAGTTGGCCTACAACAAATGTATATATAGCTTTTAGTCATAATCGTCCATTTCTCCCTGCAGTGTGTTCCAACTGAATTTTATTCACTAATGATTCTTAATATTTATTATTCTCATGAGGAGCTCCACTAGATGCAAGCTTTGGATTGAATTATTACATTTTTATTGGGCCCCACTAAGTTCTGAACCTATAGTCATTCCTCTACACCTGATTCCACAGAACATCTACAGGCGAAATATCTCGCAGAGGGCATTTTGGGAATGTAAGTAATGCCCAGGAATTGTGTGACATGTCCTGTAAAACTAATCAAGTGTCCAAACGTACGACGATTGTGCGATTGACAGGATTGAGATTTTTCTCAATTAAAAAATGGGCCGGACCCTCGAGCTATGGCCACGTAAGGGTAGGGATGATGTATAGCCATCGGGACTTGGTGGCCCTTTTCAGGACACCTTGATAACCATCCGATTAAATAATTACATTTCACTTAATATAGGGAATCGAATTTAGTGGATGGTTGACGTTTTCCTGATAGGGGCAGCACACCCAATGCCTCTTCACCATCTGTTCCTATACACAGCTGTCCACCTTATACTTAGAGATTGACGCACACGATACATTGGCAAGCCGAGATACTTCATACTCTTAATATACTCTGGCAGAGTAAGAGGATATATAGATTCGGTACTCTGCATGCTGCTTCTGTACACGTGGCATATATGTATATGAATCTAGACCGTTAAAATCATGGGTCTCACTTTAGATGGGCCATAGTCCAAAACTCTTGTGGAGCTGTTGAGTAGATACCCTAACTGTCTGATTTGTTAATATGCATAGCAATAAGATACGCTGGGAATCTAGTGGTTGGATTTGGATTTTTGTCAACATTCCTAATTTGTTTATGTGATGGGGCAACCCTTGGATGTGGGTGCCCGAATTAACTATCAGATTGCATATGTCAACCGTCTGATTATAAAGGGCTATGATAATAACCGTTCATTTTCAAGGCAGAAGAACCAGGTGTGTAACACACGTGCATTGGCTATAGGCATGTGTACGGTCTTTGGTGCACGGCCAGAGTATATGAATTAATTCTCATAATCTTAAACTAAGGAAAAACGATTACAGGTTGCCATTTTCGGTTCTGGGGTATTATAATATTGCAGGTGCAACCCCTTTTGCAATGTCATGCGTGGGACACGTGGTCCTTGGACTGTTATTACGTCGGAGATTTGGAATTTTTGGACGGTGATAGCCTTGGTACGGCTAATCATGATGTTTGGTAATCCCACGTACGTGTGGAACACGTGTGCAAGATCTGAGAGTTGCATCTGGTTGGAAATAGTCATCTCTAGAAAATCCGATTTTGTATAGATTCCTACGATTTCGTTTAAATTCACGTAACTTTTGTGCATTTCACGGGCAATATCATTTCACAGTCTTTTTTAGCGATTCGATTGAGATTCAGCGTCATTTCCATGCATTTCACAGTCAATTTACTTTACTTCACGGTCATTTTCATACATTTCGCAGTCATTTTCAACAATTTCGTTTAAATTGATGGTCATTTTCATACACTTCATGGCAATTCCCTTCACTTTACCGCCATTTCCACGTATTTCACTTCATGGTCATTTCCATTCATTTCACAATCATTTTCGGCGATTCTGTTTAAATTCACGGTCATGTCCATGCACTTCATGGCCAATTCCCTTCACTTCACGGCCATGTCCATGCATTTCACGGTCAATTTACTTCACTTGATGGTCATTTCCATGCATTTTATGGTCATTTTCGACAATTTTGTTTAGATTTACGGCCATTTTCATATACTTCACATTCAATTTCCCTTCACTTCATAGTTATTTCCATGCATTTCACAGTCATTTGACCATGAAATGCAAGGGAATGACCATGAATCTGCATATAAATGACCGCGAAGTGAAGCGAATTGGCCGTGAACTATATGGAAATGAGCATGAAATGAAGGGAATTAACCGTGAAGTGCATGGAAATGGCTGTGAATCTAAACGGAATCGCTGAATTAACCGTGAAATGAATGGAAATAACCCTAAAGTTAAGCGAATTAACCATGAAATGCATGGAAATGACTATGAAGTGAAGGGAATTGACCATGAAGTGCGTGGAAATGACCGTTAATCTAAACGGAATCGCTGGAAATGACCGTAAAATGCATGGAAATGACCGTGAAGTGAAGCGAATTGACCGTGAAATGCATGGAAATGACCGTGAAGTGAAGGGAATTAACCGTGAAGTGCATGGAAATGACCGTGAATCTAAACGGATTCACCGGAAATTACCGTGAAATGCAAGGAAATGACCATGAAGTGAAGCGAATTGATCATGAAATGCGTGGAAATGACCGTGAAGTGAAGGGAATTGACCGTGAAGTGCATGAAAATGACCGTGAATCTAAACGGAATCGCCAGAAATGACCGTGAAATGCATGAAAATGATCATGAAGTGAAGCGAATTGACCGTGAATCTAAACGAAATCACCGAAAATGACCCCATGAAATGAATGGAAATGACCCTGAAGTGAAGCGAATTGACCGTGAAGTGCATGGAAATGACCATGAAGTGAACGGAATTGACCGTGAAGTGCATGGAAATGATCGTGAATCTAAACGGAATCACCGGAAATGACCATGAAATGAATGGAAATGACCCTGAAGTGAAGCGAATTGATCGTGAAATACATGAAAATGACCGTGAAGTGAAGGGAATTGATCGTGAAGTGCATGGAAATGACCATGAATCTAAACGGAATCGCCGAAAATGACCGTGAAGTGAAGCGAATTGACCGCGAAATGCATGGAAATGACCGTGAAGTGAAGGGAATTAATCGTGAAGTGCATGGAAATGACCGTGAATCCAAACGGAATTGCCGAAAATGACCGTGAAATGCATGGAAATTACCGTGAAGTCAAGCGAATTGACCATGAAATGCGTGGAAATGACGGTGAGGTGAAGCGAATTGACTGTGAAATGCGTGGAAATGACCGTAAAGTGAAGGGAATTGACCGTGAAGTGCATGAAAATGACCATGAATCTAAACAAAATCGCCGGAAATGACTGTGAAATGAATGGAAATGACCCTGAAGTGAAGCGAATTGAACGTGAAGACCGTGAAGTGAAGGTAATTGACCGTGAAATGCATGGAAATGACCTTGAATCTAAATGGAATCGCTGAAAATAATCGTGAAATGCATGGAAATGACCGTGAAGTCAAGCGAATTGACCGTGAAATGCATGGAAATGACCGTAAAGTGAAGGGAATTGACCGTGAAGTGCATGAAAATGACCGTGAATCTAAACGGAATCGCCGGAAATGACAGTGAAATGCATGGAAATGACCGTGAAGTCAAGCGAATTGACTGTGAAATGCATCGAAATGACCATGAAGTGAAGGGAATTGACCGTGAAGTACGTGGAAATGACCATAAATCTAAACGGAATCGCCGAAAATGACCATGAAATGCAAGGAAATGACTGTGAAGTGAAGCGAATTGACCGTGAAATGCGTGGAAATGACCGTGAAGTGAAGGGAATTGACCGTGAAGTGCATGGAAATGACCGTGAATCTAAAAGGAATCGCCGAAAATGACCGTGAAATGAATGGAAATGACCCTGAAGTGAAGCGAATTGAACGTAAAATGTATGGAAATGACCATGAAGTGAAGGGAATTGACCGTGAAATGCATGGAAATGACCGTGAATCTAAACAGAATCACCGAAAATGACCGTGAAATGCATGGAAATGACCCTGAAGTGAAGCGAATTGACCGTGAAATGCATGGAAATGACCGTGAAGTGAAGGGAATTGACCGTGAAGTGCATGGAAATGACCGTGAATCTAAACAGAATCGCCGGAAATGACCGTGAAATGAATGGAAATGACCCTGAAGTGAAGCGAATTGACCGTGAAATGCATAGAAATGAACATGAAGTGAAGGGAATTGACTGTGAAGTGCATGAAAATGACCGTGAATCTAAAGAAAATCGCTGCAAATGACCGTGAAATGCATGGAAATGACCATGAATGCATGGAAATGACCGTGAAGTGAAGTGAATTGACCGTAATATGCATGGAAATGACTGTGAAGTGAAGGGAATTGACCGTGATGTGCATGGAAATGACCGTGAATCTAAACGGAATCGCCGAAAATGACTGTGAAATGCATGAAAATGACTGTGAAGTGAAGTGAATTGACCTTGAAATGAGTGGAAATGACTATGAAGTGATAGGAATTGACCGTAAAGTGCATGGAAATGACCGTGAATTTAAACGAAATCGTCAAAAATGACTGTGAAATGCATGGAATTGATTGCGAAGTAAATGAAATTGACCGCAAACTGATTGAAATTGTCCGAGAAGCAAATGAAATGAATTTTCAACCATAGACTTAATGGAATCTTGGAAAATAACAAAGTTAGTTGGCTAAAGTAGCTTCACATACCCCAAAATCATATATGGTACGTCAAGTAAATAATTTTGGTTTAGAAGATATTCTTGTTAAATGAATAAAGAAAGAAATGAAAAAAAGAGAGAAAAAAATTTTATATGCTTATATATACATATTTATATAAATATGTATTAGAGAAAATTGTAGGTAGAATAAAGTTCTCCATGTAAAAATAAATAAATAAATTTACATAGACTTTTATTGACTACAATTATGGCTACGGATATAATCCGTAGCCATAGCTTGGATACATATTGAATACACTTTGATATGTATCGAAAATTGCAGAATTTTTTAGGCAAACTTGCTTAGACTGTTCTGAACATTTTTCGGTCGTATCGACCTTCAATACATACCGAAGTACATATCGAAAGACCTTTGATACATAGCCACCGGTTGCATTATGACTATGGTTATAATCCGTAGCCATAGGTTCCCGGCTTCTTCTTTTTCTTTTTCTTTTTTTCATGTTGTAATTCTTACCGCTTTTTGTGGGTCTTTTTATGAGGTATGTGTTATATCCAAACCGTCCATCTACTTGGAGAACTCGTATTATGTCTTGCGACAAAAAATAAGATAAATTTAACTATCAAGTGAACCATACTTTAAAAGACAGTGGAGGATTGGACGTCTACCATTGAAACCCTTTTAGGGTCGCAGAAGTTTTGAATCATTATGAAATTTGTTTTTCCTCTTCATCCATCTAGGTCGTCGTGACCTTATGGATAGATTGGATGGAAAATAAATGTTATGGGGGGCCTTACAAAATTTTTAAAATTTGTTTTTCCTTTTCATCCAGGTCTTTGTGACCTTATGAATAGATTGGATGGAAAATAAATGTTATGGTGGGCCCTACAAAATTTTTAACGGTGAAAATCAATTTTCCCGCTGCTCTTTGTGGTGTGGTCCAGTTGATCTTTGGGTATGATTTTTTTTTTTTTTTTGATAATGCTCCCAAATCATCTCGAAATATGGATGAACGTTGTGGATATAATAAATACATAACTGTGGGCCCATGTAACTTTGATATCTTTTGAATCGTTCGTTCAACTCGGAGTTCGAGGAGCGTCAGCGGCCGATACTACTGCGGAAGGAAAAGCAGGGGCATTTTCGACCTTTGGGAAGCCGTCCGCACGTATGGGGCTTATTCTTGCAAGGTAAAAAAGAAGTGGGCTTACTAATGTAAATTGGCCATAAATGGGTGCTACAGTCGCAAATTTCTCAATAGTCATCTCTAGAAAATCGGGTGTTTCTTCCATCATGTGGACCAGGAAGTACGAAGTAAACTGGCACGTGTGGCTGCGTGCGAAGCTAGCAAACCACGATACATGATTAGAGAACAAAAGATTGTTTTTAAGAAGTGGCGTGATCTTTTGATTTAAGGGAGATGTATTTGCTTCTGAGTCAAAAGAAAGACTCGGTTTTCGCCACTTTTATTCTACTTTCCACGTAAGATTTGGATCACTCATATATTGTTATATATTAATGAAATCAGTACGCTTTTTATCTTACTGAGAAAACTTTGTAGGGCCCACCTTGAATGTATGTAGTTTATCCATGCCGTCCATCCATTTTTCCATATCATTTTAGTGGTTGATCATAAAATTGACGCTTATCCAAATCTCAAGTGGACCACACCAGAGGAAACAGTGGAAATAATGATTTCTACCATTGAAACCTTTCTAGTGCTTACAGTGATGTTTATTTCTCATCCAACCTGTTTATAAGATCACACAGAAATGGATGAAGGGAAAACATAAATATCAGCTTGATCCATAACTTATGTGGTCCCTAAGTATTTTTCAATGGTAACCGTTCAATTCACACTAGTTCATATAGTGTGGTCCAATTGAGCTTGAATATACTTCATTTTTAGGCTCAAGCCCTAAAATTATCTGATAAAATGGATGAACGGAGTGGATAAAATACATAAATCATGGTGGGTCCCACTGAGTTTGCTTAACGTGCTGAGTTACTCAGTATTCAATCCGCTTCGTATATGTAATAATGCAGAAACATCTTCCAGTGCAAATGGTTGGTGTATGCCCCACCGTAATATGTTGATGACATCCACTCCGATCATCATAAATTCCTTCACTATTTTGTCTATGGACCCAAAAGATCAAGGCGGCCCATGACTCAGATGGGCCACACAAGAAAGAAAAGTTGGGAGGGAGACACCATCATTGATTGTGTTGGGCTCCACCCAAGTTTCAAAATGGCCTGACCTACTACATGTACGCTCATCTGGGCCAGATGTTTCATACGAATGGATATGATGGAATATATACATAATGGTGGGCCCTCTATGCGAATCATGTGTGGGCGTATCCTATAAACCGTCAATGCTAGTGCGGCTGCTAGAGTTAAGGATCGGCCTGTTTTTTGATTCATGGTTAAAGGAGGGAGTGCATGTGGATCCCGTTTGGATGGACAAGCAAATTGAATTGCGATCCTGAGTTTATAGAGCATCCAAACAGATCTTTCGTCAATGCAATCTTCATTCACCACAAGCCTATCACAACGATTGGACGATCGTAAGCGTACAATTGATGCCACGTGAAGGTTACTAGTTCTGTGGATGCCCTTGGATTGCTTTGATTCTCAAGATTGACTTAGATTGGACCATCCTAACCGTCCAACCATCGATAAGCAAAGGTAACGGTTGTACCAAAAAAGAGGCGACCGAGTAGATGGTCATGATCATTGAGTTTGTGTTATTCTTGCAAAGTAGCCCCAGAGAATGGGTTGGGCCAGATGGAGGACCGTGATTGATGATCAAAACGTCCAGTGATTGAAAACACACATTCTGCTGCTGATGTGCGGAAATCCAAACCGTTAAATAGCTGACAGCCTGTTGATTGCGGACCTATGCGGCATTTCTCTTTAACCGACGGTTTATTTATTGGGTACTGACGAAAGGTTTATGATCATTCAATCTCTAAGATTTTTAGGGGTTCCCCTATCCACGATGTGGTCCATCAAATTAACGGATTGGATCATCGAACATGTCCCTCCATGTTCAGAATCCTACAGCATTTGCGGATGAGTAGGACACTGTAAAAGCCAACGAGTTTCTAGAAGCTTTTAGCCCTACAATCTAGATTCAATGGAGAGTTGTGCTGTTCTCGCAGCCAGAGACCAACCAGAGGGCAACACGTTGATTTGTTAAGTGTAGGTTTGACTAAAGCTGTCTTCATTTTCTTCGCAGGAATGATCTTGTCCGTTGAATCATTGATCAGGCGGATATATGTCACGAGTTAGAACTGCCACCTTTTGACTTAGGTGGGCCCCACGTCTGATTAAGTTGCAAATAGTGGCCTCAGCATGCGTGGTAGGGATTTTAATATTTAGATTGCATTGGAAATGCCATGTAAGCCAATGCTACCGACTGATCGAACCCTACACATGGTATCAACTTATCTGCCGTTCATTAAGAAAAAAAAAAAAAACATTTATCTGCCGTTCACTTGGCATGCATTCTTTCCAATCCAGTCATTCAAATCATGGTTCGAAAAGAGGAGAGAAAATAGTGTCACGCTAATCAGATGACTGAGGTCCATCCAATCAGCATGGTTTTCAAGCCATGCTCTATCCATGTTGGACCCACAAGATGGTCGGGTTTAGGGATGGAAGGGGGTAATGGGCCGGGTCCGGCTGGGGTCAGCCCAGGCCAAAGTCATTTGTTAAATAAATGGGACATGCGTTCCGACCTAAATCCAACATGCGAAAGAATCATTAATACGGTAGAGCCATATATATCTTCACAGGAAACGTGGTTGATGACTATTAATCGGTCCATCCGTACACTGGCATTAGGTTGATGGCTTACCTTTTAAAAATGAATGCCAAGATAATCTTATCTGTTTTGTTGTTTCCTCGCCCCACCGAATATTTGTCTGTTAATTGTTTAATAGCTAAACTATCAGATGATAAAATTTTCTAATAAGAGTGATTTTTGAGAAAAAAATAGAATTATTAATGAGTTAAGTGTGTAAGATAATATATTTAATGTAGCAATAAAATAGCGTAATTTGAATATTTTCAATTTAAATCATTTAGTGATCATTGAAGTCCAAATGAGAGGTCGTTTGGCATCATGGATTTAGGGGGATTTGAGAGAATTTCAAATCCCCAGTGGCATTTAGGACCATAAAATAAATGGGGGTTTCAAATCTAAGGGTCTGTTTGGGCGGTGAGATTAGAAGGGATTAGGAGGGATGGGATTCATCTGGTCCTGTGCCAATTCCACTCCTTGTTTGGGAAGAATGGAAAAGCTTGGAATTACATTAAATGGAATTGCATTGGGTCCGTGCCAATTTCACTCAATGTTTAGCAAGTTGTGTAGGTCCCACCATGATGTGTGGGCTATATCCACACCATCCACCCATTTATCGAGATTATTTTAAAGCATGGGCCAAAAATTCAGGAAAATCTAAAGCTCAAGTGGACCCCACCATAGAAAGCAACAGAGATTGAATACTTACCGTTGAAAACTTCTTTGGGGCCACATAAGTTTTAGATCTACCTCATTTTTAGGCCCATGCCATAAAATGAGGTTACAAAACAAATGAACGGTTTAGATATAACACATATGTGTTATTCTCAGTAATTTTAAATGATGGTGGGTATATTCATTCAATATACCACCGTATTATCAACAAAGCATGGCATTAATTTTATCCCATGATATTAGGGGATAATCCCTGCCATGTATAATAATTATGTTATTTGAATCCCATCTCACCTAATCCCTTCTAATCCCATTGCCCAAACAGACCCTAAGGGATTTCAAATCCCTTGAGGGGGTTTGAAATCAAGGTGAGACCTTGGATTATATCTAAAATCATTCTCATAATTGCATGTGTAATATATGTATCACTAGACTATTAATCTATCGGACACATGACCCATAATGATATGCTAAAATAATTAGATTATCAATTGCATCACTATAATTACTTTAATACGATGATTAGTGTCATCCAAACATTGTCCATGTAAAACAACGGTTAAAAATCGTTGGTTAGTCACTCAGATGTGATCTTGTACTTGTGGCCTATTCAAGATTTGAAATTTTATTATATTTTTGGCAAAGTATATATTTCAGTAGGCTTATTATAACTATTGAATTAAAAATTACATAAGTTCTCTAACTATAGATATTATAATTGATTTAGTAATTAAATTCAAACTCCTGCAAATATATCATCATGAATAGCTACTTTTGGATTAAAGTTGATTCTCAATTAGGGTGCCAAATAGAATAAAAGGATTTTAAATCCAGGGGTTCCAAATCCACACTCTCAAACACGCCTTAATAGAAGTCAAACAACCATATAAAATTCACTACAGTGGAAGTTGAAACGGTTGAAAGCTTGAAGTATGTAATGGTTGAGATTCAATTAGATTTCGCTATTAAATCTGAATTTAGCCTAAATATAATTTAAATTTATTTTTGTAAATTCTAATCAATTTAATTAATTTAACCTATTTTAAGATCTAACTCTGCATTTAGGTATTTGAAGTGAAACAACTCTCGGATCTAACATGCTCCATTGAGAGCCTTAGACTTCACCTATGGCAGTTTTCTAGCTGCACGGTACTAGCTCGTTAAATTCTCACCGTTGCTTCTTTTACCGTCTTCTATCATATGAGAGTTAAGGTAACTAGCCAGGTCTGCATTAGGTCCGATGATTGGACGATGGGAAAAAACAAATATCAATATGATTGAAAACTTCTGTGGCTCCGGAGAATATTTCAATGGTTGTGTTCAATACCCACAGTTTCCTACGATGTGGCCCACTTGAATTTTGATTTGCCTTATCTTTAGATGGACGGATTAGATGACCTACATCACTTATTTTTAGATGGACGGAGTTGATGACATACATCACGCGGCCGACAGGGTTACAGGGAAGTCATGTAATCCCATGTTAGTCGTAACATGCCACGTGGTACCATATTCATGAGCCACGTGTAAGTTGATTTTCCACGCGTTGAGCTATGTTCTCCCCAGCCTTCTGAAAATACACTCACGCGAGTGCCCTATTTTGTACTCGCAGACCACACGCGCTAATGTGGCATAATTTGGAATAATCAAAGCCGTTCATCCAGCTTGCCATACTATATTGATATCGCGACCTCAAATGGTAAGTATTTATCCAAAATAAACTCCCTATAAAAGAAAGATTTTCTAACGGTCTACATTCGACATATATTTTACAGCCTCTCATATAATAAAAATACAATGAATTTTACAAACGGGCACAATAACATGGACCCACCTGATTGGAGGATTCGATATTTCCCACGTGTTCTAAATCAGCACATGCAATCCGCGAGTACAGAGAAAATGTGCTCGTGCGAGTGCATTCGCCACACATATCCATCCTTGGGTTTGCGGGAGGCAGCGGCATGGGAAACGTAAAAGGGAGCCGGACGCGTGCACTACCGCGTGTAAGCGTATGCTTCGGAGCTCCTAACAAGGCCTACCCGAAGTGACGCGTGTCATCTTCCAGGACCTTCTGTTTCCTACATGAGGCATGCATTCTGGTTGGGAAATAAAAGAGGCGAAGGTAGGCGAAGGTAGAAAATAGAGAGAAAAAGGTCCAGTCAATTAACTACGGATATACTAGCATTTTAAAACTCTGTTTGTAGAAGCTCTCGCGTGAGAAGAGAAGGAATGGCACAGACGGTTGGTAGGAATATAGCAGGCCCACTGCTGTTTTTGAACTTGATCATGTATGTAATGGTGGTGGGCCTTGCTAGTTGGAATCTCAACAAGTTCATCAACGGCCAAACTCACTACCCTGGTATACCATTCTAACCACTTTCTTCATTGCCCTGCTTTGTTGGGTCCCACCACTTGCTTAAGCTAAGTATCTGTTTATGCGTCATATGCACCTGTGCACCGGCTGTTGCACTTGAGTCTTTGGTGAAAGGAAGAAAATAGCCATATTTTTTGTTCTCGTGTGTGTGTGTAGACACGCACGTGAACTGGTTCTTTTAGATTACCCTAAAGCCCAAAAGTTAGCCTGTTTTAAGATGCTTGTAGGCCATAGCAAAGCGAGAGGTAATTTCCTTCTTTGATAGGCCACTAAACTTTTAGATTACCCTAGGTTTTTGAGTCATAGAGGTTACTTATCTAGTGGATTGTTTCGATTGCATATACACGTCGAGAAAAGAGTTTTCACATTAGTGCTCACAAGTTCTATGCGGTCGAGCTCATGGGAGCTTCCCATGAGGTCGAGCTTTGTGGGCCCCACCGTGATGCGTGTCAAACATCAACACCGTCAGTCAGATGCACCATTCCATGGTGAGCCTCGGTATTAAAAATCAAGTGACTTTTGTGAGCCACGTCACGTACAAAAGTTGAGAGGGGTTACCCTCCCATTAAAACATTCATGATCATTTGTTGGGCCCACCAAGGGCTGGTTCACAAATCCAGCCCATCCATTATGTGTGTCCCACTTGGATGAGGGGTCGGACCAAGTTTCGCATGCATCCAAATTTTAGATGAGCCCCACCAAATGCTTTTATATGTTTTAGGCATGTCTTCACATGATTTTAGATGGTATGGCCCACCTAAGTTCTGTATACGGCTGATATTTGGGATATCCCATCGAAGGGGACCCATCAAATGCACGGTGTTGATGTTCGACAGGCATCACGGTGGGGCCCACACAGCTCGACCTCATGGGAAGTTCCCATGAGCTCGACCCATAGAATAGATAGATAGATAGATAGATAGATAGAGAGAGAGAGAGGACTGCTCACCTGGGCACATCCGTATATGAGTACCCGTGTGCATCTTTGCAGGTGTCCACGGCAAATAATCTGAACGGTCCATGTAATGTGGCATCCCTTGAAACCCTACCAGCCTAATTTTTAACCTGATCTAAAACTCTTCTAGCAAAGAGATGCAGATCAAGGGAGGAAACTCTCCTTTGGCCATGGCCCACGGCCCACCAGGGTTGTATTGGGCTGAAAGTTGGGCTAGTGAGGTTTCAAGGGGTACTGCATCACGTGGACTGTTCCGATTCTATGCTCATGACGTGTGTGCACGCCACGTAAGGTGGTGCGCAGGTGAGCAGACTGTTCAGATTCTATGCCCATGACGTGTGTGCACCCCACGTAAGGTGGTGCGCAGGTGAGCAAGCCCGCACGCGGTGAGCCTCATGGTACCATTTCCGTGTGTGTGTGTTGTATGTATATTTCAAAGGCTTAGTCCAATAGTCACGCTGATCATCTGAAAGGATTGAAAGGATTATCGTAGCCATTGATTTGGATTGCATACACACAGATTTATCAAAAAAGTGCTCACGAGTTCCCCTAACAATCCAGGTGATATATATATATATATATATATATATAGTCCAATAGTCATGCTGAAAGGATGATCGTGGCCATTGATTTGGCGAGTTAAATACGCGAGCGTAGAAAATTTTCTTCTTAATGGGCCACACTCCACTTAGACATGGTGTAGATCAGAATATGTTGGATGCAAGTTTATACCATGGACCATATGAGGTAGCACCTGAGAACGAACTGAAAGGTCCCAATCGATCGTCTGACCATGGCTACATGTTGGTTCCACACGTAAGTGTTCCTAAGACGTAACACATGTAAAACGAAATACAAGGGCCATATGAGGGCCATATGACTTCTTTTCTTATATGTATTGTATTTCTTCAGGTGTTGCAGGCAATGGTGCGACCACTTATTTCCTGATATTTGCAATCTTGGCGGGCGTTATCGGCATCGCATCGAAATTCGCGGGTGCTAACCACATCCGGGCATGGAGGAACGATAGCCTCGCTGCCGCGGCCTCATCAGCCCTTGTTGCATGGGCTGTAACAGCCTTGGCATTTGGGTACGTATGACAATCTTATATCTTTGCAAAACGAACAGTGTTTAATTCACTGGTCATTACATTTCAACGGCTGTTAATGTTTGTTGGTATGCTTGTGGTGGAGCAGATTGGCGTGCAAGGAGATAGGCATAGGTGGGTACAGAGGGTGGAGGCTGAGAGTGTTAGAAGCCTTCGTAATCATACTAAACTTCACCCAGCTGCTTTACGTACTGCTGCTTCATGCAGGGATTTTCAGCAGCAAGTACGGGCCAGGTTACCGTGACACGGACTATGGGGTTGGAAGCGCAGCTGGTGTGGACCCAGCCCAAAAGGGTGGTGCTGGTTTAGGTGGTACTAGGGTTTGAACCGTTAGTAGCACCTTTGACGAACTCATGATATTTGTTTTGTTTTGTATTTGTAGGTTGGTTTTGTGATGTAGAGGTTCAGTACATAATCTAGCACTTGTGTTGAACTCGTTGTAACAGTTGTTTTCTTCTTCTTCTTTTATTTGATTTGCTAGTGTTTATTTTGTAATCTGTAAAATGGGGGTTCTTGATACTCGTCCTAGCATTAGTACTACATGTGGTGAATTCCTCTTTGGAGCCCAGTGGAAATGGGCCTGGTTAGGGCATGGGAAGATGTGTTGGCCTTGGATTTCACCTTCAGGGCCGGGTGACTCGGGGCTGGATCGACCCACATAGCGTTTTGGACGATCAAAACGATTTTAATGGTGGGACTTTTAACATCTGGTTTGTTTTTTCATGGTATGTTGAATCGGCCTGATTCTTTGGGGCCACCGTGTTTGGCAGACCTGATGAACGAGTGGATCTCGTCGACGTTAGCCGGTTGTTTCCACAAAAGGAATGCAGACGTCTCGGTTGAGCTATGCTTCTTGAGCGGAGCCCATCCCAGCCTGGTTCTTGTTTGTGGGGATGCTTCTCAATGTTGCACTTGGGAATTTACAACATGTTACACCACATGTTGCACATGAATGGCACATGAAAACTATTGGGAAATTTCCAAAATCATGTGAAGCGCGCTATGCGCATCTACAACTTCACTGTCCACAGCCATGTCACTCCCAAGCTCTCTTTTAATTTTTTCTAATCTAATCTCAAAAAAGTTTATAAACCACAATAAAATAAAAAATAAAAATAAAAGGATCTCATTTTTATAAAACCTTAAAAATATTTCATTCTTCCAAGATACAGTAAGACTGTTTGATCTTTCTTGTAGCAATATTTACGAATGAACCACCTTAAGAACTCAACTAACAAAGTCATTGTCTGTGAGTACTCGGTGTGTTATGAACTTGGCTTATGGTTAAAAAGAAAAGAGCCTTTGTTTTATTATAGAGGAGATCGATTGATTTTCTGATGATCTGAACCCTGGATTTAGAAAGGTCCAATCCGATTTATGTAAATGGAGGGAATAAATCATTGCACCTGAAGTCATCAAAAATTAAAATGTCATAAAAATATTTATGACAATTGCCTCATTAATCCATACGTCTCAGATAGTCAGATAAAATATCTCACTGTTTGAAGTAGTGAATGATTATCTATTATTGGACCATTGGCATTAATCAGTATCATTTTCTTGCAACGGACGAATCTGACGATGTTTGGAAAACTTATATAAGTGTGTCTTCTCACCTCTCGTACCAATGATGCCACTAATGATGCACGTGCAAAAACACACCATCCCAAGCTCTCTTTTCCTATTTTTCAAGATCTTAAGAATATATATAAACTACATAAAGATTCCATCTTTAAACGATATGAGATAAAAGTAAAATTCAATTTTCAAAATTAATTTTTGGTGAAATTTTCATTTTCAAAATTTAAGCCTATTTATTTGAGTTAATTACGATGAGAGATATTCTCAACAAAAATACACGTGTAGCGCACAAGTAGTATTGATAATGTAGGGTAGTGAAAGTGGGCCAGTTACGCCACAGATCCATGATATCTGCAAACATAATACGCGTGGGGTGCATGGGCGACGCGAGGCATGTGCTACTCATTACATGTGAGTTCAGCGGCACATGCGTCAGCACAAATGGCTGACTGAGGCACACGTGGCGAATGTTACATGCAATTAAAAAGTACGTAAAATGAGGTATCAAAATGGATGGATGGTGTGGATGTAAGGCACATACATCACAGTGAGCCCACGGTTAGGGATCCCACCCAAACCGCGTCTGGATTTCGGACGTGAATTGCCAACCCCCCGCAGGTAAGCTACCGTGGTCTGAAGCTATGTGGCCCACAGAGATTTGCGTGATAAATTCACTCCGTCTATAAAATATTAAACGTCACAGTAGGGTAGGAATCCAAGAAGCTGGTATATCCATAACTCAAGTGGGCAACACCACAAAAAACAGAGAGCGGAAACGTCCGCCGTTGAAAATTTCATGGAGCCGACCCTGATTTTTACGTGGACGATGGATGAGCTGTACAACCAGCTTCGTGCATCGAACCTGCACTGACTGCTGATGCGTGGCAGCGTTTCATAATTTTGTATCCAAGTAGGCCATCAGATCAGGTTGGCAAGTGGAATAGACGCAATACATGTGAGATTTATCAGATCAGGTATCCACTAGTGGAAGGCCCACCTGATGAACGGATTGGGGGTGATTCGTCCAACCACATCAGCTTTGGACTAGAATTCTTGGCCCATCTAATAGATGAGCTTGGCCCACCAAAGTAGAATGAACAAGGCTAGTTGAGTCCTCTCTATTATGAATAGATGTGCTTAGAAAGGTGTAATTCAAGATTACAAATCCAGAATGGCCCACTTATAAACCCCAACGGTTGGACAGTTCCAAGGACCTTATCACATTCACGGACTGTTAATCAAACCTGTTAATCAAGTCTCACTACCGAAGATGAAGTGAAGATTTAAAAATAGCTGGGTCCAATGCTCAGGTGGGCCACGCCCACATGAACTTAGAGGTTTTCAGGGGCATTTATACATTGTTCCCATTTGTCTAGCCCACTGGAGTTTCTTAACATGCTGATCTTTCATGTTCAGTTGAAATAAGGGTTCTCATCTGATGGACGGGGTCAATTTACATAGAAAACATTGTGGGCCCCACCTAATTTAAACAGCCAGTCCTGGAAGTATAATTAAGGGGATATTCGGACGTTATCCCTTATTAATATCTAATTAGGACCTGTTCCTACATTTAGAATTTGCATGCATGGAATGTGATTGAAGATCAGTCGTTTAATTTTCTTGGATCTCCCATGCCCAGATATTCAACGGTGTTAAACCTAGGGCATACTAAATATCTGTGCGCAGGATCCTTCTATAGAATATTGAGGCATGTGTACAGTGATCAAAGCCTTGGGATGATTTAGGCCACTCCCCAAAGTTTGTAGAATTCAAATGATCATAGCCATTCATTATATGGGCCGATCCACTCATTAAGTGGGCCATAACCTGACACTAACATCCGACCCATGAAAAGTCAGTCACATGGAATGGACAGTCCAGATGGATGATGTGACCATCTCCTCCAAGTCCAAAAGCTCCGATTACATTAACAGCAATGTGGCACCCCCTTGTACATGTACGATCCGTCATCAAGAGATCCAGCCCGTTGATCCTAACCCCACAATGGACAAATGATGTTTGGAATTTAAAAAAAAAAAATACAAAAACAAAAAGATCCGAAATCAAACAATTGCAACCGGTCTTACGAGTAGAACACGAACGGTCCTAAATAAATGCACGGGATCACGCCATCTGTGCTGTAAATAGGACTGATGATCTGGGCCATGCTAGGCCTGACATGGATTCAGGCATTTGCTTGGCTAGACATGAACATGGGTGGATGGTTTTCTGACGTGGCAACTTGGACCGACTAGCCCAGTCCTGGGTTGGTGAGTGACTCGTCCGAGTCAAGGATATTAGGGAGGGTGACTCCGTGATACTGAACCGGATCAGACTCGACCGAGTCTGAGTTGACTTAGCCGGACCCATTTGTAGCTAGGTTTATCCCCATAAAAATAAAGTATACCTATCTTTACCATTCTTTGTGGGAGATAAACACAAGAGCGTGCATAAGGCCGTTTGCCAGGAAAACGGAAGTGGCGGTATTTATGATTTATTAGCCATTCATCAAGTGGGTTGATCACACCATGGACTAATAATCGTGCGATTCCAATCCATCAGTAATTTGCAATTTGAAACAGATGTTTGATAGTGCCATTTGTGAGGAGACGGTCCACTCAGGTTCCTGACTCAACTCAATTACTAGTCTTTGTCAGCCAAACGTTTGTAGAGTTACAAAAGATTCCCTTTTAATGAATGCGGAAAAGACCCATATCAATAATTATAATTTCACATATGGACAAATCTTCAATATCTTCTTCATTCGCAATGAAATATTTTCTTGGCTTACTCCAAAAAAGTCTTGTTTTTTTTGGAAGATCTTTCTCATTGTCTATTTACTGCATAGTTCTACTCTGCAAGTAGTCGGAATCACGAATCATTCTTTAATATGCGTTGTTCCAATACTTCTATGTCAGCATTAGTTATTTGTTCTAATTTGATATAAATTCATATTTTTTGGGAACTGGTTAGAATGTGATCGAATCTATTAATATAAGTTTTGGTTTAGTTTTAGGTCTCTTTGATAGAAAGCTACAGTGGATTGGCTTCACCTTGTAAAATACCTAAATGCCCTTTATTTTATTTTAAAACCCTTCCAATGTCTTTTAATTATTCATAGTTTAGCTATCAAAAATTTATTTGTCATACAAAACTTTGCCCCTGCCTTCTAGTTCTAAATGAAGTTTCCATGCAACTGGCGAGGTGTGTCGTGTAGGAACGCTGTCCAGAAAAGGGCTGAGCCTGCCCAAACACAGGTCGTTTGTGACCTGGGTTTTAAAATCCAGACCAAAACTGGCCAGAAACCCAGTTAAACCAAGGTGGACAACCATTTTCTTAACAAAAATGCAGTGCCATACATGAGGGTTGGACCCAAAAACCCCAACCTGGAAAACAAACAAACAAACACAAGTGCCAAAACCATTTTGTTTTTTAAATCCTTGTTTGTTTGAGTTTAACTAGACTCTCAGGTTAATATTCCAAATTCATATCAACTATTAAGAACCTCACTAATACACCAAAAGCCCTAGGACTGATGGAACGCATTAATTTAGGCTATTAAACCCTTGGGATCGTAATATCGACATTGAAAGAGATTCTACTTGGGCTATTAAACCCTAGAGATTCTACTTAGGCTATTAAACCCTTAGGATCGTAATATCAACATTGAAAGAGATTCTACTAACCAAAGATAATGATGCAAATTGAAAATGAAATCCAAAGACGGGGAGAATCAAACTATCTTTTGAATCGTTGAGATGGCCGATATGAATATATACATACTCAAAACCATTGGTGGAAGTGTTCTGATACAACAAATTGAATTACATCTTCCCATCAATCATGGGAATCTTTACAGGAATTCATCAATAGCAGGCAGATGAATAGTCGAGAGAATCACATTCCGAAGCCCGATCTGCATTGAAACCAAGAGAGTGAGTTCCTGTTTGGAGTAGTTCAAATGCCCATCGGGAACAGACAGGACTTGAATAGCCTTCGGCACACCACCGCTTCCAGCTTCCATGCATCCATTTCATTCTCCATGCAGGGCTTATACTGAAATGAACAAGAGCAGCGTTTTCAATTCACTTCTCTTCATTGCCAGCAGGCAAAAGCACCATTCTTCTCCTCCTTTGACTTTTCTTCCTTCCTTTCCTTACTGTTTGTGAAATGGGTATCTGAGAAATCCATCCCAAAGGTACCAAAGCTGCTACAAACTGCAATAGAATCCCGACAGACAAGTTCGAATAGTCCTCAGATGATATGCCGATCAGATATGCCACCCCAACACCTAAAAACCCACTGAATATTGAAGATAAACACAGAGCTGAAGCTAAGAATGCAATGAGTGATCCTTCGCACCCCCGTGGGCATACATTCGCAAACAGCACCAAGAAGGGCAAGATCTTAAATTGAGCGACCGCTTCTGCTAAAGCCGACACGCATAGGACATAAGCCTCGTTAGAAATTCCAAGTCTGAGATTGATCTGTTTTACCAAGAAGAGATCTGCCAGAATAGAGATAGCATACGTGATCTGGACACCACAAATCAGTTTCCGCATGGGAATCCTTTTCAAGGTTCGATTGTAAAAGACGGTTGCAGATAAAACCATCAATTGTCCAATCACTTTAGATAGCCCAATGATCGAAGGCTTGAGCTTTAGGCACTGCATTTGGTAACAGTATGTGGTTCCTGATAGCATTGGAACAACCGCAATGGAGGCTATAACCCAAGAAAGAGGACGGAAAATGTGGTCTTCATTGACGGCTGTGATCAGGTTGGAGAACTGTTTGCTTAGGTTTTCCGATATGGATTTCTGCACGAGATGATGAGATGGGCGTCGGGGTGCATCAATCATGTTCTCTCTTGTAGTTAAGGAAGCCGCAAGTTGGAATGAAAGTAGGAGAGAAAACACAAGAAACAATATTTTGGGTTGTTGGGTTTTCTGTAAGAAGAGTCCTCCAGACAAGTTGCCTAAGATCCCACCTGCTGCTAGTGCCATGAATGCATAGGATTGGAGCTCGCCCACTTTGTGTTTTTTACCAAATTCAGCTATGAGAGCGTCACTTGCAACTTCTGTGAAGGATGCGCCGAGGTTGCTCAGCAAAATGCATGCCATTTGAGTCGGAAGAGTTACACCCGTGATTGGAATCAAAGCCAGTGTCCCCCATGACAGAACCTGCAAAAGTACTGCAGATATCGATCAAAATTAGCTCAACAAGCCTCTTTGGACTTCAACCATCTTGAAGTTTTAAGCCCTTCAAAGACCCAGAATCATAGATTTCATTCGCATAATTCAGCATTAGTTTTACTAGTAGCCCATTGAGAAGTTGCAAGATACGGACACTTCATGGATGCCATTCAATCAGCCCAACAGAGCACTTTTAGAGGATGATTAGAAACAATCGGAGATTGTTCAAAATTCTCCCATAGAAGATGATTCATCAGCTCATCATAAAAGGGAATTATTTGATAATGTGGCAGCATAAGACACTTGATACACATGCACATAGAAATCGCACACGTTCTGTGGATGAGCTCAAACTAAACAAACTAAATTTTGGAACCCATTGTCAATAATTCAGTCCCAAAATCAAAGGAGTTGAACAACCCTAACATCTGATTGATGGACACTTGTTTCTTGAAATAGGATCTATGCTAATAATCCAATAAATGTCTGCCAATCTAATAGTCAGATAAATAATCTTGATTTTTCATTCATAATACATCTAATTTGGATAGTTCAATTTGATTAATTCTTTGCCATGTGTGTAATTTCCAAGAATTTTCAGCATGCCTGCATATCATTTGTCACACTACCAGAGTAAAGTTCTCTCAAACAAAATAAGAAAGAAATGTTTTTTTTTTTCTCAAACTAATCAAGAAAGAAATGCTAATTGAAAAGGGAAAAAAAAAAACATGATTGGATTAGAAAGAAGTGTTTTTTTCTCAAACTAATCAAGAAAGAAATGTTAATTAAAAAGGGGGGGAAAACATGATTGGATTAGTAAGATTCCTTTTCCAATAATAGCTGATCTTCTTAATATACATTAAGAATAGAAACCTGTTAACAAACATCCACAAATTCAGTAATTGACGATAAAAACCCAAAAAAGGCAACGATTGTCCAAATGGAACTACAGATTAAAACCCATCAATAAAAACCTTTTTTTTAAAATGTGGAGACAGGAATTAAAATTATAAAAAAAAAAAAAAAATCACCACGAATTTTATAAATATTACAAATAAGAAGACCACCATTATTATTCAAGATGGTAAGAAACCTAAACATATCAAAAACAACAAACAGAAGTCCAAGTGACAATTCAACACTAACACAAACCAGAGAGGTATATTTCAGTAAATTCACACACAACCCAATCAATAAAACACACATACAAACAAATCCAAATTCAATGAGATAGTGACCTAACTCATTGGGAAATAACATTGACCCAGATATGATTTCCATTCAAACACAACCCTTTCACATTCTATACAGATAAAGAAACATCAGAAGCAAACAAAGAACATAAAATCAACGCCATCATGGCCTTGTCCCAGCTATCTGGGTCAGATATCATATAAGAAATAAGGATTTTCATGATTGCTCGGCAAAAGTTCAATGACTGGCTGGCAACCGACATCCCTATCCTACCTGAGCTTGGATGTCATGTAGCTGGAGGAATTTCCAAAAATAATTCCCAAAATAAAAAAAATAATAATGAAAAAGACAACCAACCTCCAAAGGATATGTAAGGGAGTCTATGAGCAGCTCCAATGTAAATGGCATCAGACAGGACACCAAACAGAGGCTTAGCTACCATGGGCAGATTAGCAGTGTACTGCACCAGCTGCAGTGTGGAAGGGTGGAGGTTAAGACCTTGGGCCATGTGGAAGTTGAGAGCCAGCCAAGGGAAGCATCTGAACCCTTGGATCCAATACCCAAAACCACACAAGACCAACACCTTTGAATTACCCAGATGGAGAAAATGGCTGTTGTTGGTGGAGGGAATAGGAGGAGAGGTTTTGGAGGTGGGAATTGGGTCTAAGAGAGGTTTTATGAGATGGGTGTTTGATTTTATGGAATTGTAGGTGTTGGGGGATGAGATTTTTGGGTTTTGGTGGGAATTGGAGATGGAAGAGAGGAAAAGAGATGGCGGTGGTCTTGGTGTGATTGGAAAGATGGGGCGCTTCGGTTTTAGAGCGGGCTTTGTTATGGAGATAATCATGGTTAGTGTTTGATTAAGGGTTGAGATTATATTGGATTAGGGAGGAAGAGGAGGGTGAGAGACTAGCTTGGAATGTCAAATGCAGAGAAAGAGAGAGAGAGAGTGTGTGGAGCTTTTTAAACTATAAATTCCGATGTACCAACGTGTGTGAGAAGGAGAGAGGGCATTCCCATTCCAGGGAGGACGCGGAGTTCCTGCCAAAGCAATTCGCAGGGAATTCTGGCGCAGGGATGCTGGGCGGGGTCCACCATGATGTTTTTGAGAAATCCACCCCGTCCATACGTTTTTCGAGATCATTTTAGGAATTCCTACCAAAATATACGTGTATCAAAAACTCAAGTGGACCACAAGAGAGGAAACAGTGGGGATTCAATGAGAACCGTTGAAACATTCGTATGGCCATGAAAAGTTTTGTATAAGTCTTAACTTTTTTGTTTTTTCAGTTCATCCCAGCGTTAATGACCTTATTAACGGTTTGGATGGCGTATAAACATCAACGTGGAGTCCAGGAAGGTTTCAACGTTGGGCATTTCTTTCCCCAAATTTCCCTCTTGTGTGGCCCATTTGAGTTTTGGATACACCTCATTTTTGGTTGAATCACCTAAAATGAGCTCGCAAAACCGATGGTCGGACGGGGTAGATTTCTCACAAATATCACGGTTGGCACCACCTAGCATCCCTTTGCAGGAACTTCCTTCCAAAGGCTGATTTGGCGTCCAGGGTTTCAGTGATCTAGATCGTTGATCTGTTGGCCTGATTTGGTGGTTAAGATCTTAGGGGAGATATTGAAGGTACAGCTGGGCCCCATGGAATCCACTGAAAAGCAAGTGGTGTTTATGATTCATTGATCCAGACCATTGGCCTGTTGGATGGCACGTAGGTGGACCATGCCTCAAAGGTCTTCCAGATTGGAAGATGTTAGCCGGCCATGTTGGGCTTTTTTCAGTTCAGCTGGCCATTGCTGTATTTTTTTGACCGTTTATTTTCAGGCCACAAAATGAAAGCTTAGGATCGTCCCATTGAAATTATTTTTAGCACACCCTCCATCCATGATGGGGCCCAACAGACCAATGGTCTGGATCACTGAACTATGCTCTCCACTTGCATAAAATGAAACTTGCCTGTATATATAAATATGAGAACGGAAATGAGAGTGTTTGCCTGTTTGGTATTCCCAAGAGAGGAGAGAGCACTCCACAGGACACTCTTTGGCTGGATACGGTGACTTGGAAATGTTAAAAATATCTGTTTCTCTCTCTTGTTTGCTAATGAGTTTACTTTGTGGAGCCCACCAGAGTACCGATCAACCTAATTTTTAGGCACGATTGAGAACAGGGGGGTTTTATATGATGGACGGAGTGGATTGGCCCAACATTATGGTAGGTCCCCAAACAAGTACAAACATCACAGATTAACCGTCCTCCGAGAAATCATGGATGATCATCTTTTGGAAATCGGACTGCGTACTTACTCCGTATGCTTTTATCGTACTGAGTAAACTCAGTAGGGCCCACTTTGAATGTATGTGATTTATCCACGCCGTCTATCCGTTTTTCCAGATGATTTTATCGGTTGATCCGAAAATTAAAGCATATCAAAAGCTCAAGTGGACCAATGCAGAGGAAATAGTGGGAATAATGATTTCGACCGTTCAAACCTTTCTAGGGCTCACTGTAACGTTTATTTGTCGTCCAACCTGTTCATAGAGTAAAAAAGACATGGATGAAGGGGAAAAAAAAAAAGGAAAAAAGTTAAGCTTATCAAAAACTTATGTTGCCCCCAAAAGAATTTTTCAACGGTAGATGTTCAATTCACACTATTTCCTTTGGTGTGGTCCACTTAACCTTTGGATATGCTTCATTTTTGTAGTAAATAACTAAAATTATCTGATAAAGCGGATAGACAGAATGGATAAAACAAATAAATCATATTGTATCCTATAGAGCTCACTTAGTATGCTTAGTGTACTGAGTTACTGGTACGCAATCCGCTTCCCATCTTTTGTGAGGGAGACTTTTCCTTTTCTTTTGGACGCGGATTGGGTGGATCTCGGGAACCATAGTCTCGGTGGATCCATAACTGTGGGGCCTACTGTGATGTATGTGTTTTATATCAAAGCTGTTCATCCGTTTTTACAGTTCATTTTAGGACTTGAAGCTAAAAATAAAGAAGGTCGAACTATGAGGTGGCCCACACTACAGGAAACATGTGGTGATTAAACGTTCACGATTAAAAACTTCATAATGCCTTCTATATTGTTTATTTGACATCCAACCCGTTGGTAAGATCACACAGACATGGATGAAAGGAAAGAAAAAATATCAGAGTTTGATCCAAAAAATTTATGGCACAAAGAAGTTTTTAATTGTAGGCGTTCAATCAAAACTGTTTCTTGTGGTGTGGTTCACCTGAGATGCAGATTTGTTTCAATTTTGGGATCATGCTCTCAAATGAGTTGGAAAAACGGATGGACGGCGTGGATGTAAAACACAAGTATCACGTTGGGCATCACAGTCACGGACCCACGGAACGTGGGTCATTTGATTTTGTAGAGTACCATGTACGTCCTCTAACCGATACACGCAAGGGAGCGGATTGCCTGAGGCCCCGGCACGGTGCCCGGGGCTTTGTGGGGTCCACAGATATGTATGTGACAAATCCACTCCGTCCATCTGTTTTTAAAGGCCACAATAGTGCGAGATTCTTAATAAAAAGGAAGATATAAAACTCAAGTGGGCCACACCAACAAAACATTGGTAATAGAAACGTTCACAGTCGAAACCTTCCAGTAGGTACCATGATATTTATCTGCCATCTAAACCCTTCGTAGAATTATTACCAATAAGATAAACAATAGGAAATTGTTGTATTAGATATCTTAAATCTAATCCGATACAGAGTCTATCAATGTCATCGACTGATTGTTCAATGTCACCTTCGATGACATCGAATGGTGATAGATTCATTGAATGTTTTCGGGATTTCTTTTGTTGGTCGCTAGATATATTGGTGTCAATTTTCAATGACATCGAAGGTGGGTCGAGTAATTAAAAATTTCCGCAAAATCCATGTTTAGTCGCTGGACTCTTTTAGTGTTTCTTCAATGACATGGAAGGTTTACGCAAATTCTGCAAATTTTGTTTCCTATTCCAGTTCCACTTGTTTCTAAGTCTATAAATAAGGGTGGATACAGGACTAGGAAGTATTCTAAGGGAATTTCTAAGGCATTCTAGGGTTTCTAAAAGGGTTTTAGGGTTTAAGGGGTGGAGAAAAGAAGAGGTTTGAGGATTGCTCAAGTCGGGTAAGTCCTCTATCTTTGTAATTTGTGCTTTCATAGTGGAATAATTTTCTGTCATTTTGTATCGTGGTTTTTTCCAGCAAGGGTTTTTCACGTTAAATATCTATATTTCTTATGATTGCTTGGTGCTCTTGGATTGCTATTTTAGATTTATATCCGTGTGATTCCACAGACCAAATCCCAATAAGTGGTATCAAAGCAATCGTTAGGGCACAGATCTGAATCTGTAGGATTAGCATCAATGAGAAACGCTAAGTTTGATATTAAGAAGTACTCAGGCAAAAATAATTTTGAACTATGGAAGATTAAAATTATTAGTTTATTAACTAAGCAAGGCGAAGCTAAGGCTCTTAAGGAGTAGAAAACAACTATGAAAGATAAAGAATGAGTGACTCTTGATAGTAATACTTTAGCCTCCATCCATTTGTGTCTCACAGTTGAGGTTTTCTACAATATCATAAGGCAAAAAACTGCGGCTAAGTTATGGGCGACGTTAGAGGATGTTAATGCGAACAAATTATCTGAAAATCACCTACACTTGAAGCTACAGTGGTATAATTTCAGGATAGTAGATGGTGGAGATCTGGAGGTCCACATCAGCAACTTTAATAAATTGGTGTGCAAATTACTGGATATACAGAAAGTAATCAAAGATAAGGAACAAGCATGTATGTTGTTGAATTCTCTTATAGCATCGTATGGGTCATTCAAGGACACGATATGCGCCACAAATAAAATCCTAAGTGTTAACACCGTTATCTCAGCCTTTCAAGGAAAGACTATGAGAAAGCTTAAAGGCAACATGGATGCATCTTCCGATGCACTAATTACGAGGGGCAGGAATTTTGAACAAAGTATAGGATCTTTAAGCTCTAAATCCAAATCTAAAGGCAAGGGCAAATGTAAGTTAAAGTGCTAGAACTGTAGGATGGAAGGACACATAAAGAATAATTGTGTATATCATAAATCTAAGAGAGAAGAATCTAACGCTTCATACAGGGAGACCAATGCTGCCATATCAGATGGAACGAGTGGATGTGATGGTGATGTCTTGACTGTGTCTACAATCAGTCGCCTATACAATGATTGTGGGGGGGAGTGGATTCTAAACACAGGGGCATCCTTTCACATGACTCCTCATCGGAGTTGGTTCACCAGCTACAGGGACTGCAATGGTAGATAGGTGTTTATGGACAATGACAGTGCATGCAATGTTGTAGCCGTTGGTACAGTGCACATCAAGATGTTTGATGGGGTGGAGCGTACCTTGACTGATGTCAGGTACGTTCCTGATTTGAATAAGAATTTGATTTCTCTTAGTGTACTTGAGGCAAAAGGATGCAAGCTCACGAGTATTGATGGTGCCTTTAAATTATCTATGGGGGTATATGTTATCATAAAAGCGCAATGACTCGGTAATCTTTACAGGTTGATAGGGAGCACTTCAACAAGTGGAGCTGCAGTGGCTGTAGTAGATTAAACCTCTGCACGTGTGTGGCATGCTGGGCATAGCCACATGACCTGGCGGGGTATGAAGGCTGAGACGCACGGACGGAGATACAGAACAAGTGGAGCAGCCACCTGTGAAAAAAATCACACAGTATAATTGCAGGATATCGGCGAGGTACATGAACGACTCTTATATCGCATATACTCTCGTTATAGACGAGGAGGATCCGTCTACTTTTCAGATGGCTCAAGGTGAGTCTAATGCTGAGAAGTGGAAAGTGACTATGAACAATGTGATGGACTCGTTGTATCAAATCGACACATGGGAGCTGGTGGAGCTTCCAGTGGGCCGGAAAGTGGTTGGATGCAGGTGGATCTTCAATGGGATACAACATAAATACAGAGCGGGGCTGGTAGCATAGGGTTCTGCTCAAAGAGAATGGATCGACTTCTCAGATATATTCGCGCCGACGGTATGACAGGTGTCTATAAGATTCGTATCGACACTGGTTGGCCAATGCGATCTCGAGCTGAAAAGGATGGATGTGGAGTCTGCATTTCTGTACAGGAAATTGAAAGAGCAAATCTACATAAAGCAACCAGAGCGGTTCGATGTTTAAAGGGGCTGAAAAAAAAGTTTACAGGAAGTCATGATACGACCTGTCGCTTAGGCAGTGAAATAAAATTTGATTCCTTCATTATGAGTAAGGAATTATATGTTGATGACATATAGATCGCCCATGATGTCATGTCTGAAATCAACGTACTAAGGACACGATTAAGTGGGACATTCGAGATGAAGGATTGAGGGGCTGCAAAGATAGTTCTCGACAGTGATATTCATAGAGACTGGAAAGAGGAGTAGGCTTTGGTTATCTCAGACAAAATACCTTGAGTAGGTATTGATCAAGTATACGATGGATTAGGCAAAGCCGGTGAGCGTTCCTTACGCGGCTCACTTCAAGTTTTCTTCAAAACATGTTCCAAAATAGATGAGGAAAAGCAGAATATGTCTCATAGGCCTTATTTGAATACGATTGACAGTGCATGTCATGGTCTATATTAGATCGATTATTTCATAGGCTATAGGTATTGTGAGCAAATATCACGGCTAGCAACATGGGATGACGATATGGTTACTTCGATACATACGAGGTAAAGAAAACTACGTCTTATTTTTGGAAAAGACAGGAGTAAAGATATTAGGGCATATGGGTTCAAATTCGGCAGACATGCTCACCAAGATCGTTCCTTCAGATAAGTTCAAGTTCTGTACAAATTCTCTGGATTTGGCCATGGCGTAAAAGAAGGATGGAGTGTGCACGAGAAACATTAACCGAAAGCTATGATGAGATGCAGAGATAAGAGGGGAGGTCAAGAAGCCACACGGGTGAAGATTGATGACATGATGGAGATTGTTGTATTAGATGTCTTAAATCTAGTATAATACAGAGTCTATAGATGCCATTGACTGACTATTCGATGTCACCTTCGATGACATCGAATAACGACCGATTCATCAAATGTTTTGGGAATTTCTTCTGTTGGTCGCTAACATATTGGTGTCAATTTTCGATGACATCGAAGTCGAGTCGAGTAATCGAGAATTTTCACAAAATCCATGTTTACTCGCTGAACTCTTTTAGCGTCTCTTCGACGACATCGAAGGTGTTTCGATGACATCAAAGATTCACACAAATTCGTTTGCGGAAAAGTAGATTCTGCGAATTTTGTTTCTTATTCCGGTTACACTTGTTTTTAAGTCTATAAATAGGGGTGTATATGAGACTAGGAAGTATTCTAAGGAAATTTCTAA
Organism: Magnolia sinica; assembly: GCF_029962835.1. Classification (NCBI taxonomy): domain Eukaryota; kingdom Viridiplantae; phylum Streptophyta; class Magnoliopsida; order Magnoliales; family Magnoliaceae; genus Magnolia; species Magnolia sinica. Next base: position 108,465,523 of record NC_080575.1, read on the forward strand.
GGCATTCTAGGGTTTTTAAAAGGATTTTAGGGTTTCAAAAGGTGGAGAAAATGAGAGGTTTAAGGATTGCTTAAGCCAAGTAAGTCCTCTATCTTTGTAATCTATGCTTTCATGATGAAATTTTTTGTCACTTTGTGCTGTAATTTTTTCCCGCAAAGATTTTTCACTTTTAATCTCTATATTTCTTGTGATTGCTTGGTACTCTTGGATTAGATTACTATTCTAGATCCATGTCGGTGTGTGATTCTACATACCAAATCCTAACTAAATATCATCCCAATATAAAAAATCTTTCACTACCAGGCGTTCAATCCCAACTATTTCGTATGGCATGGCTAACATGAGTTTTATGTGTCTGATTTTTAAGAATCCGGTACTACTGTAGTCTCTTAAAACAGATGGGCGAAGTTGAACGGACATCTCTATGGGCTCCACACAGCTCTGCACGGTATATTTCTGTACTCGGGCTCACACGCAATCCGCTGCTTAGACCCAGGTAGATGTAATTGGGTGTTGCCTTGATTATGGGGGCCACGTTGATGTATGTGCTGTATATCAAAACCGTCCATCAGTTTTCTAGCTCATTTGAGGGCATGATCCCGAAAACAAAGCATATCCAAATTTGACCAGTGGACCTGCACGAAAGCTAAAATATAAATATCAGCTTGATCTAAAACTTCCGTGGGCTACAAGATTTTTTTAATGTTGCCCATTCAATTCCAACTGTGTGGGCCACTTGATATTTGGATCTGCTCCATTAGTGGGATCATGCCCTAAAACGTCCTTGAAAACTGACGCACCGCATGGATTCAAAAAACTGATGGACGGCGTGGATATACAATACTACATACATCAGTGTTTATCTTGTTACGGTGGGGAACGGATTGGCGAACTCCCCCTTACACCAGCCAATGGCTGGTGGTCGGTGCTCTGCGGGCCCACCATGATGTATGTGTTTCATCCAAGCCGTCCATCTATTTTTAACCCAATCTGAAATAGACCACATTACAGGAAACCTTGTTGAATGAGCGTCAACCATTAAAAACATTTTGGGGGCCACAAAAGTTTTGGATCGAGATGATTTTTGTTTTTCCCCTTCATCTAAGCCTGTATGACCTAATAGACAGATTGGATGTCAAATAAACAGTACAGTAGGCCTTAGGAGGATTTTAATGATGAATATTCAATCACTATTGTTTTCATGTGGTGTGGTCCAACTGAAATATATACGCCTCTCATTTTTGGAATAACTCCCTAAAATGATCATTAAAAATGGATGAACATAATAGATGAAATACATACATCATGGTGGGCCCACAGAGCCCCGACCACCAGCTACGGGGCTGATGTCAGGGAGAGTAGCCAATCCGTTTCCGTTACGGTGTATGTGTAATCACCTCCCGCATGTATAGGAGCGGTGTTGCAGGCGCATTGCTCCGACACCCTGCTGTCGAAAGCTAAGCGGGGCGTGTCGAGATGTTTGTGAGAAATCCACTCCGTCCATCCGTTTTTCCAGCTCATCTGAAAACAAAATTCTAAAAAGAAGTTGGATCCAAAACTCAAGTGGGTCACACCACGGGAAAAAAAAGAGGGGAGGGAAATGCATCGTTATAACCTTCCTGTGGCCTACCTTAATGTTTATGTGCCATCAAAACCGTTCATAAGGTCATTCCCACTTTGATGAACTAAAAACATAAAAAATTTGTCCTGATACAAAACTTCTGTGCCCCGGAAGCGGATTGGCTGGTGTACCACACAGGAGCTATATACCTGATGTAGGTACGTGTCGTGCGAAGACGAGCCCGGACGCTCCTCGAGCTCCGAGTTGAACTAACGGTTCAAAGGAGATCAAAGTTACATGGGCCCACAGTGATGTATTTATTATATCTACACCGTTCATCTATTTTTAGAGATCATTCTAAAGCATTATCCAAAAAATGAATCATATCCAAAAATCATTTGGACCACACCACAAATAGTAGCAGAGATAATGATTTTCACCGTTAAACAATTCATAGGGGCCACCATAACGTTTATTTTCCATCCAATCTATTCATAAGGCCAAAAAGACCTAAATTAAGAGGGAAAAAACAAATTTCATATTGATATAAAATTTCTGCGACCCTAAAAAGGTTTCAATGGTAGACGTTCAATCCCCCGCTGCTTTTACACTAGCCAATCCGCTTCCCTGTGCCCTTATGAATGTTTCAACAGCAGTCATGGATCTTCTTCATTTTTGGTATCGCGTCCAAACATGAGCTCAAAAAATAGATGAACCGGGTGAATTTCTCACAAATATCACCGTTGGCCCCACCTAGTTTCGGACCTCGGGAACTTCCTGCTGTCTATCCGCGCCCAATCCGGACGGTCCAAATCATGGGCCCGATGAGATTGACCATGCCCAGGAATCATCAATCTCACCACGGAATCGTTGGTGATCAAATGGATGATTAGAAGGAGAATGGCTAGCGTGAGAAATCAGATGGCAAGGAAAGTCCGGTCAGTCTTTAACTTTCGTCCAACGCTCCATCTATAGGGCCCCATGATTTCCATAATATGCACATGAACGCGCGTAGGATTAGCCACCACAATTTGAAATCGGATTGCATACTGAGTTACTCAGTACGCTCTTATTGTACCGAGTAAACTCTGTTGGGCCCACCATGAATGCATGTGGTTTATCCACGCCGTCCATTTGTTTTTCCAGATCATTTTAAGGGTTGTACCCAAAATTGATGCATATGCAAAGCTCAAGCGGACCATACCACACAAAAAAGTAAAAGGATTGATTTCCACTGTTGAAAACTTTCTAAGGGCCCCGGTGATGTTTATTTTTCATCCAACCTGTTCATAAGATCAGACGGACATCGATGAAGGGAAAACACAAATATCAACTTGATATAAGACTTCATTGTCCTTAATAATTTTTCAACGGCAGATGTTCAATTCACACTGTTTCCGGTGGTGTGCTCCACTTGAGGATTGGATACACTCCAACTTTTTTTTATAAAGCCCTAAAATTATCTGTTAAAAGAGATGGAAAGAGCGGATAAAATGCATTAACGACAGTTGGGCCCACCGAGTAAAGCGCACTGAGTTACTCAGTACGCAATCCGCTTCCCCACTATTTAGTAATTCGCAAGAAACGCACAGTTTGTCAGCCCCATTGCAAACACGGGAAGTCAGCGATCGTACCGCCCCCAGTTTCTCGTAAAATGCACGCGAGATGCACGTGATATTATCACCCATCACGCATGGGCAGAAGCTTCTAGAGAAAACCCGACTCGATTTTGTTATTCGTGGAAAACATCTATAAGATCTGGACCGATCATCAGGAAGTCCCTACATTTGGTAGGCCATATGCCAACATTCACATTGATTAGACTATCCCAACCTTTGAATTGGAAGACTCTTTCCAATTGAATTCTCTTAGAGCAATTTTTTTTTCCCTCTTGCTCCGGTGGTAGACTCTCTATGGAGTATTAACATAGGTATCCATAGGTGTGAAATTCCACTACGGCGTGGGTGTGTAGGGGTGTGTGTGCGTGTGTAAAAAAAAAAAAAAAAATTTAAAAAATCTATTTTTTCTTTCCCCGTAACGCCTCTGACTGATGGTTTTCAAGTCGATTCAAATTTTGTTTTGTGGCCCACCCCAGATATGCTTAATTGCTTAGATTATGATTGGTTCTGATGGGAGCGGATTGGATACTGAACGCTTCAGTAGCCAAAACGCTACTGAAGTGATGTGGCAAAACGGCATTGGTTAGATACCAACGGCATGTTCCCTTGGTATAAATGCTACTCCGTTAGATCCGTTAACGGATTTTTCTCCCTTTCCGCCGTGCTCCACTCGGCCATGAAATCGGATGGTCATTCTGAGAAAATTCAGTTGGGCCCACTGTGAATTTATGTGATTTATCCACACTTTCCATCTGTCTTTCCATCTAATTTTAGGCGTTGAGCCCAAAATTGAAGCTTGTAAAAATCTCAAGTGGATCATACCACAGGAAACAGTGGAAATACCGTTGAAACCTTTCCAGCCCCACAGCGATGTTTATTTTTCATCCAAACTGTTCAAAGGATCCAAAAACATGGATGAAGGTAAAAAAAGAGTTTACTTATGCAATCCGCTTCCCTTGGCCACTCACCGTTAGACTCCACATTGCATTTTTTTCTGAACGCGGATTTCTTCCTGCGCTGGGAATCCAGGCCCACTGTGATGTTTGTAAGAAATTCTCCCCTTTCATCAGTTTTTTTTAGTTAATTTAAAGATATGATGCGAAAAATGAACCGTATCCAAAGCTCAAGTGGGCCGTACTAAAGGAAAATGTGGTTATGGAAATTCCTACTGTTAAAAGCTACCTGGGCTCGACAGTGATGTTTACAATCCATCTATACCGTTAATAACTTCATTCCTACTGGGATGAACTGAATAAAAAATATTAGCATTATTCAAAACTTCTGTGGCCCACGGATATTTCAACCATGAACGTTCAATTATCACTTTTTTGGCCCACTTAAGCTCTAGAAACCGTTCATTTTTGGTTTCAAGTCTGACTTGAACTCAAAAAACAGATGGACGGATATGATTTCTCACAAACATCATGGTGGGCCCCACCTGGTTCCTAGCGCAAGAACTTCTTGGAATGTCTTTTGGCAGGAAATCCACGTCCGTGCGTGGCCGAGTGCGTTCACGGCCTAAACGGAAAAACATCCGCTAACGGATCTCCGTTGACAGAGTATTTATTGAAAGGAAACAGCCGCTTGGCATCCAGCAATGGCGTTTTGCCACATCACTTCAGTAGCGTTTTGGCTACTGAAGCGTTCAGTATCCAATCCGCTCCCGGTTCTGATCTTATGCTTGTTTGCCACGTGGACCACAAGCAAGTCACAGGGATTGGAAGAGGTGTATACCTTGAGACTTTGGTTTGTAATTGTTAAAGTGAACCTGTTAACCAATGATCCAGATTGTTGACCTTATGGGGTCCACCTTCGATGGGGGGATTTAATGGAATTCGTTCTCATTAAATGATCCTAACCCTTTGATGAATTTACTTTCAACGAATGGTATGAAGAAAACCAATCATAAAGATTTTTGAGAACCCCCTAATAAGTATCGCCTTTTAGGACCATCAGATGAATGTTCTGGATCACTAATATGTGGGCCTCACCATTATAAAGGATCGAGGAACATGTTAGTCATCCACGCACCATGTCATTTTGGGACGCGGTTTCGGTGAATCCCACCTTGATGTATACATATTATATCCACGTCGTCCATCCGTTTTGTCAGATTATTCTAGGCACGAAACCAAAAATGAAGCAGATCTAAATCTCAGGTGGACCACACCACAGGAAACAATGGTCAAAGACCATTAAAAACTTCTTGTGGGCCAAAAAAAGTTTTGAATCAAGCTGGTATTTGTGTTTTCCCTTCATCCATGTCTTTGTGATCTTATTAACAGGTTGGATGCAAAATAAACGTTAACTTAGGCCCTAGGAAGTTTCTAATGGTGGGCGTTCAATCACCACTGCTCCTGTGGTGTAGTCCACCTGAGATTTGGATCTAATGCGTTTTTGGTACCATGAACTAAGAAGATCAGGAAAAACGGATGGACGGCGTGGATATAAGACATATACATCATGGTGGCCCCACAGTAAGGGATCCACCGAAGCCGCGACCATGCGCATTTTAGATTCTGAACGGGAAACGGCCCGCACATCGCGAGATGAAATAAAACGTGTCACCGACGAACTCTCTCAAATCTAGAAAATACTGTGAGAGGGTCACATGTGAATTGAGTCCACCACCTCTAGAAATGACACGTGTACAAGATTCTGACCGTTCATACTCACAGAGCAGCTGTGGATAGGCCATAGTCCAAAAGTCCTTACCATCCAACCAGAGGCCCACAAATGGGTGGTCATTCAAATAATTTTAAAAAAAAAAAAGAAGAAGAAGAAGAAGAAGAAGAAGAAGCAATGACTAACGGTCCACATTCAAATAAAAAAGTCTCCATGTAGACAATGACGCAGCTTTTTTTCTTTTTTTTTTTCTTGTAATGGAAGGTATTTTGGTCATTCAAAATTCACGGGTCTCTTTGCTCGCATCTATAGCATTATGGTAGCACGAATGCATACACGTTTTGAACGTGTCTCTCTACCCACTTGTATTCACATTCCTTTATGAAAATATAATTTTCTTACAACTCAAGAAAACAATACTTTGCATGCATTAAAATTTTATGCAACTCCATCGGCACGGGAATGTTCATCTGGTGGACCGTCTTAGGCTGGCAGCCATCCATTTAGTGGGCTAGCAAAAGGTACGGTCGGATCAATGGTCTCCATTCAATCGGCAAAACTCAAAGCAAGTGATCAATCACTTCAATTTCCAGCCCATGTTCCAACAGTTGAACCGTCCCTATCAGAGCACATGTTTTCCATGCCGTTAATCACACATAACCTACTACCTTTTTTATAACGCGAAGAAAGGCATTGGATTCATCTTTGGATGCGGGAAGGTAGGCTAGCTGCTTTGGCTTTTATAGTTTGGGAAAAAAAGAAAAGGTGATGATGATGGGGCCCATTACTGGGGACATTTTCAGAAGTGTGCGTCTGTAGCCTTCCCATGTGTTAGAATGTTGAGTTGTCGACACAAAAACCTGTATTTAATCACAGTTTAGCTGTGGTTTAATCGCAATGATGATGATGAATGTCATTCATCTTCTCTTTGACTCTTTAAGCTTTTCTTGGACAAAAGCTGGCAGAGTATTAACTGAGATGACGTGGACACCGACACCGACACCGACACCGACAATACAGACTAGTCCAGATGGTGAACCGCTCCATCGATGGGTCATACAGTTACAAAACCAGATTGAAACAAGCCGAGTAGCATGGGCTTATTTACTTAAAAAGACTTGCTGACGTTAAACCATAAAATTAAAAATTAAAAAAACTCACCTCAACCATATGTTTTGTCAGCTTTGCAGTGCCCACATTTAGTAGGCCCAATGACTAAACAGCTTGGATTAACCAGAAACGCCACATCCGCCCTGATTTTCTGCCTGTGGATGGTCATACTCTGGTAAATAATCAAAGCTTTTCTCATTTCTCCTTTTGTTGGTAGGCAGGTTTTGTCGCCAGCCCAAGTTTCTTCTACATATTCCATTGTTTGCATTTCAGGTTTAGGAGTTAGGACAGTCCGCCCCTCAGCTGTAGGTACTGAAAATGGCATTTATTTTCCCACCACCTATTTTGTTAACGAGATCATCAAAAAGCAATGCAACCTTCGACAGCAGAAAACCAATCAGTGGGTAGACGGAAAGCTAAAAACTAGGTTATGGTTGGATGCAACAAGGAGTCTAGTAAAGTGGAAATAACTGATTTGTAATTACCTAACTCAGAATCAATATAGAGAGAGAGAGAGGGTTCAGGCACCAAATTGCATTTTGTATTACTTTCAAGTAGGACTCTTCAACACAGGGATGTGGCTAGATTTTATTCCAGTTCATTCATTTCCTCTACTTGGTTAAACTAGCCGTTTGCAGTTCAATTTGCTCCTGCATCCAAATGCAGCTTAAACATGAAAAGGATGAACTATGTATTAAACAGTGCACACGCATTTTGATGTTCCCATATTTTTCTCACAAAGAGAAGGATTGAGACTGGGGTTATGAAAGTAATCTAGTATTTTTGGAAACAATTGGACAGTAGAGGAAGTCCCATGCCGCTACACATCAACTTCTCATGCCCTAAATTCCCAGCTCAAACTGTAGTTTTACTAGTTTTGGTAACAAGAGGGGCCCCGTTTTAAACCACAGGAGTTTTCATACTAACAATGAATGTTTTGATACTCAAATCAAAAGAAATTCTGTGACCGAAGGAACAAATTCCACAACACAAACTAATCTGAGGTAAGTAAACATACCGAATGAATGCATTCTACCAAAGAATGCGAAAAAGCCACTGATTGTAGCTAGGAGTGTCCTGGTTCTTATCACATTAAGCATGTCAGTTCGTCTGCCTGAAGGCACTGCTTCCCACATGCACCTCTTCCGCAGCACATGTGCCAAGCTGGCCAGTTTGTTGAATATCTGAGAAAGTGCATAAGACCGTCCCCACTCTTGGAGATGTGCAAAAACAAGGACAGTCCACTCATCAGCCTCACCACCCATGCATACTTAACGTGGACTGTTTGGCAATCAAGGCTCACCACCCATGCATGCTTAACGTGGACTGTTTGGCAATCAAGGCTCACCACCCATGCATGCTTAACGTGGACTGTTTGGCAATCTAGGCTCACCACCCATGCATACTGAATGTGGACTGTTTGGCAGGTTCTTTTAGACCATCCATCGTTTTTGTATAGGGGCAGCCTGGCAGATGGGTGGAGCAGCCTGGTTTCCATGTGTGTTCATTTTCACAGTGGACACCATGTTATGCATCCCTCGTATTCCCGTGCACCTGCCATGTTAGTTCGTGTGCTGATATGTAAAGGTACATGTGGAGCTAGCAAACCTGCTTTCTTTACATGATAACTAGGAGACCTCTCCTCTTTTTTCCTTTTTTCTTTTTTGAAGGGAACTAGGAGACCTCATTAAGCATAGCTTTCTGTTACCAATCCTAAATAAAATGGAAGGAGCTCTCCGACAGCGTTCCATAATGCCCAGAACGCAAATGACATGGAAGCATCGTAAAGCAGAACAGTAAATGGGTTTTTAGTTAAATGTATAGGATAGACACCTAGCAGGAAAAAAATAATAATAATTTAAGAACATGTACACCCTCAGGTGTTTTAGAAACTGTCCTCAATGAAGCTTCCACCACTACATGTTCAACTGCACATCACTGTACCCACAAATACAACATAGTAGCTGGTAAAAACTGGCCCAGTTGAACCCAAACAGTCCCTTTGGGAGTAATTACCTTGTTATTTATCTTCTCTCAAATCTGTTTCACGAACATGGAGAAAATCCTGCACGTGAATCTTTGACTGCTACAACTGTACTTAAACATGGTGCGCCGTCTACAAATGTGTAGGCCCCCTTAATCAAGATAGGTGGGTGCCCGAACTACTGAGTGTTGAATTTTCGGGATCATTACACCAGGCACTTGCCCTTGTGTACTCTTCTAAGCAATTTGGGATTATGGCATCAGCTCAAAGTTTGCTTCCAATAGCGGATGAACTTCTCTAAGTGAAGACACTTTGAAATCTGGTTTTAGATCAGTATCTGAAAGTTCAGGTGAGTCATACCTCCCTGTTTCATCAAGAAGGCATGTGAAGGCTCCTGCTCGTTTCCCACAAGCTACCTGAGGTAATACCAAATCCACATGTTACTTGAGCAGTGATAAACAATGCAACATTGACATTAAACATGCTTTTATCTGCAAGATGTGTAATGAAATTTTATTTTATTTTTTTGGAACGATTATGCGTAAATGATTATTAAAGAAAGCATGAATGTGAGTACTTGGGATAGTGCTCTCAAATAGAGTATCACCAAGCCTACATGCACCTCTACATGCGGCTGCACCATAGTATTAAAAGAAGGTTATGTATCATCCAGTTAACAAGGAAATTGGCACCCTGCTATGCGATATGGGGGGTGAACCGGTCCATTATGAAAAAAGAAAATGGATGTATTGGCCCATATTGGCACCATTATACAGCCATAAAGGGCCCATTTTGAACATTTTTATTTTCATTTTCTCTTATTTTTCCACTTCATTTCAACCATGAAGGAAGCTTAGAAACTAATTTTAAACTAGATCTAGGCCTATTTCGAGTGCCTCTGATGTCGTATGTGATCACTATGTACCACTCAAATTGAAAGGGAAATTTTATGATATAGCTATAAGACCACTTGGGATAGAATGTTGGGCAGTTAAAGAACAACATGTTCATAGGATGGGTGTAGTTGAAATGAGGATGTTGAGATGGATGAGTGGCAAGATGAGGAAGGGTAATATTAGACATGAATGCATTAGACGGAACTTATGAGTAGCACCAATAGGTAATAAGATGAGGGAAAGTAGAATTAGATGGTTTGGCCATGTGCAATGGAGACCAAGATTTGTGCCAATTGGGAGTGCAGTGGTACATGTTGAAGCCTCTTAAAGGGAAAGGGGAAGGCCCAAAAGGACATGGATGGCGGTAGTAAGTAAAGAGTTGATGACCTATGGTGTAATTGAAGGTCTGGCCCTGGATAGAATGGAATGGCAGAATATGATTCATGTAGCCGACCACAATTAATTGGGATAAGGCTTGGATGATGATGATGATGTAGGCCTATTTCGAGGATCAAAACACAAAATTTGAGTAGGATTCAATGAATCAAATTAGAGGACCATTTCGGGCAATACCAAAAGAATGGCCCGTACACCACCAATTCATGGTCAATTTGTGTAACGATTAGATTTAGGGCCTATCTAGTCAACTTTCAGAAGGTTAAGTTGACACTACCCAACAACAACATTCTTACCAAAGAATGGCCCATTGCAACATCAAGAAGAAGATACATATTTGAGCTCATGGTTTTTAGAAATTCACCAGTAACTCTCCAGATTTTTCACCAAAAAAAGGCACAAGGCAGTATCAGCCCATATGGGGGTTGGATCGTGCCAGCAACACCATTACGTAATACTTTGTGTTGCACATGAAACCTCTGCATGTATGTAGAACATCGAAGTCGGCTTCAATGCACAAGCCCCTAAAAATGACTAACAAAACAAAGGAACTTTTTGTTCAAGTAAATTAGACTTATCTCGATTGATAAGACCCATGCCTTGCTAAATTAATGCTCGAGCAGGTAGCCCAACAAACCCATTTCTTTCTTGTTTGCACTGCCTTTTCTTCTCTTGTATAATTCTCAATATTTAAGAAAAGCAAGTTCCAATTCATATAATCCATAGGGGCTGTTTGGTAGCAAAAAAAGTTAAGTCTCGACCAGGCTTTAACAGGTCAAGACCTTATCCATGCATTTGTTAAACGTTGCGCTTTATAAAACCGAAGAAAAACAAATGTAGCCTAGCCTCTGTTTTGACCATTTGAAAGGTATTCATCATTCCTATGAATGAATGCCATGGACCTGCTTATCTTTTGTTATAATACATCAATTTGCAAGACAAATAAGCCAATGCATTGCCTGTGCCACACGTGAGAAGTTGTACATGCGCCACATGTGCCACACATGCCACCATACATCTTTCCTACATGTGACATTGTACATCTCCAAGCACCCTGCATGTGCCACATGAACCACTAGACATTTTCAAGCACCACAAATGTCCCACATTAGCCAAGTTAGAAGTGTGCGCGTGCCAAGGTTTTAAAAAGCTGCTACGTAATGGCCTTCTTGGGCATTATAGTGCCCCTCCCAAGGTTATGGCTCTAGCTTGGCTAGTGGATAGGAATAAGGCGATCACAATTCATGGTGCTCCCAAATGTCTGTGTGATGTATATTAAAAATGAGGTGTCAGTTGCTCATCTATTCATCCATTGCCCTTTTGCCAAAGAAGTATGGGAGAGCTTCTTTGATCTGTTCAATGTGTCCTGATTGTTGTTGGGTTCAATTGAGAGGAGCCTTTTACTTGGCATGGGGGAGAAGTGAGTAAGAAAGGGAGGACAATATGGAGACTTTCTATGTTGGCAAGCATCCAGTCATTATGGGGGGAGAGGAATAATCGATGTTTTAGGAACCTTAGTGGGCAGGTTTCGGAAGTTTTTAGCAGGGCTAAATTGAATTTAATGGGCAGGGTCTGAGCCTTGAAGGTTTTGGGCAAGAGTTTATTTTTCCCCTCTGTTGGTTTGAGTTCTATTTTGCTTTGGGTTTCGGCCTTTCTTAATAAAATCATCACCTTTCAACAACAAAAAATAAAAATAAAAAAAATACAGCCCTTATGTAACATTAATGGTGGGAGCTTCTACATGTTACAGGACTGTAATGTCCGTTATAGGGCCGATACATGTTTTTTTATTACACACGCACTCATACCCCACACACACACTCATGCACTCGCACCACAGTGGGATTTCACCACAATGGATACTCGAAACCATGACCTCGTGTTGAAACTCTTAAAAAATAAAAAAAGGTTGTAATAGCCATTACGGCCAGCATCGTAGCACTAATGGCGGTGGCCATTACAGCCACCGTTACCATTATTGAATACCTTGGCGCATGCACCACATGCGATGACTAACCCTTCCTCATCCCAAGTGCTCGAAAAATAACACCAATCCGCATTAGTTCGGGTCAGCTAAACCAGTCAACCTAGTCTCGGTCAGCTTGACCCGGATAGCTTGACTAGAAAAGAACTTTCTTTCTTCCAAACAGGCCCATGAAGTGATCTTAACTCATCCATATGGACTTGAGGATGAACAACAAATAAATTATTCAACCCCATGGTCATCCTTTCCAAACAAAACCAACATGCTTTCAAAAGAAAACTTTTTTGGCATTGTTGGTTTCTCCAACACAACACCTAGAGTAGCTGAAAGGCCCAAAACTAACATGTACCATGTTAACTTTGCCTTCTTCTTTTTTAATAACTATGTTGATTTTTCTCCAACTGAACTCCACAGTGGCTTGTCCAAGTCCCTCGTCAAATCATGTCCAGAGGAGCTAAAATCCAATCCATGTGTTTTTCAAACATTGATAACTGTTATAACATGCGGTGACTAGACCCAGCTTTTGACACTAGTCATGCCATGCTCGATTGGACATGACACATTACTCTTGACTCGTGTCCGACAAATAATTTCTGGATCACCACAAAGCCAACTCCTTTAACAATATTTATGTTCAAAACATCTTAATTAGAACAAATTACATCAACAAAATCCCATACGATTCAATTGACTTCTAAAGATTAAGATTTTGTCATAATAAAAGCCCATCCTCCCGTGCTTGAACTTTTGAGTATTCTCCATTTAGTATCTGGTGTGCGTCATGGAAAAGGATGGCTGTAGTTTGTATTCATGGTGACTCATCTATCCATGTAGCATGAATGTAACTCATTTCAGATCATACAAATTGTGCAGCCAATCATGGATGGGGTGGAGCCTGAAATTTTGACGTCGAAGGATCCTCACCGTCTAATCTGCAGCCATTAATTGGATGACTAAAAGATGCAAATTCAGATGGTTAAAATTGTTCACAACATTTCTGCTGACTCTCCATCCATGACAGGGCCCACAATTTGGACAGTTGGGATTGCCGTACATGTATGCCACATGTGGGGTGGAGATGACCCACAGCCATTAAGAAAATAATGGTAAACTCAGTCTAGAATGTAGAATATTGACAAGGAGTATCGACCCAATTAATCTGGAAGAACAATAACAGTCGCTGAAGTGGCCATACCCACAATTGAGGATAATGGAAGCTGAGCCTTTGAATACTCCTCCCCTTTTCTAAAGGCAAGATAAAAAATCATTTCAAAAAAAAATATATCAAAGAAAGAAAGATTTACAACCTATGATACACACTCTCAAATTGAATAGAAGACCAACAGACACCCAACCTAGGTAGGGAATCTGCCTTGAAATTTGTTGATTCTGTACAGCAAGAGCTTCACACAAACAAACCTGATTTCTTCCAATCGGCAAAGAACCACAGAGAGACACCCAACAAGGTGACTCATATAAGGAAATTCAGTCTCCTTCAACCAATATAAGGCAATCTAATTATAAGGGCAGCTGCTTGATTGCTACTCAAAGTGCACGAACCTTGGCTTCAATAGAATCCACTCTCTAATTGGACCTGAATAAATGTGAATGGTCTTAGCCTATTCCATCCCTTACGGCTCCTCCCACCCCCATTATCCCCAAACTTCCCAAGGAATTGTCCAGCATTCAAAATGTCAACAAGATTGGCCAATTTCTTGTTTTCCCACGTGTCATACAATATCTTCCTTGAAGACACCACCTTTTAGAAGATATTGATGATAAACATCGTTGATATTGGCTGATATAACCACAATATCTGTGATATTCCAGATATTTCATGCAATGTCTGCGACATTTCTTCTGTATTTTCTTCAAATGACCTCATTCTTGACAATATCCTCCCTAGGCATCCCATAAATCCATTTCAACATCCTCTGCTTATGCTTCTTCTCAATTCCCCACAATCTGACCTATATATAGCATAGACAGCCAATAAGGAGAGGAAAATATAGGTCCCAAAATATGTAGCACCTATAACCAAAACTAAGGATTTATCTATGATCCTATGAAACACCTTTACAGAAACATTGGTGTATACCATTAGGTGATAAAGGAGCTCAAATTATAATAAACATTCAAAACTAGTTTTGCTAAAAAAACAAAGGTTATGTGACATAAGTAGCAGCAGAAATTAGAAGAAAATCAAGTAACTGAAAAAAATAGTGGAAGCAAAGAAATGACAGAAGTCCATGCACAGTAGGAGCTCACACCATTTAGCTGTCCGCGAGACTTGCCAAACCAGATTGACTACTTCATACAGAAACAAGTATTGGCTTAAACACAACCACGCAACCTTGTATGTAACAATTGGCATACAACAGAACAAAAACGTTTATAATCAATCCAAGTCCTTTTAGGGCCTCCTTCATTCTCTTTTGAAGCCGGCGCACCAAAAGAGCTATCTCCAATCTTTGTTGCACAGGGTATTACAAAGGGGCTAAAATAATGGTGAGAATAAAGGAATTTTTTTATCTTATATCCCTATCTAAGTGAACAAGCTTTCTTATCCCTTTCTCACCAGCTCAATCCAAGTACTTTTAGGGCCTCCTTCCATTCTCTTTTAAAGCCATCGTCTCCAACCTTCCTTGAATATGATATTACAAAGGGGCTTAAATAATGGTGAGAGAGAAGATTATTTTTGGATTTCATATTCCTATTACCTAAGGTCCTATCCACAGTAAGTGAAACAAACCTTCATATCCCCTCTCACCACCTTAATCCAAGTCCTTTTAGAACTTCTCCTCATCCCCTTAAAGGCACTCCTCTCACCACTTTGACCCAACTACCCAAGTCAAGGACTCCCTCCCTCCCTCTCTCCCTCTCTCGTGTGTGAGTGTTGGGGAAGGCAAACGACAATTGAGCTGCATGCTTCATGCTGAATTAATTCAACGCATTAGTCTGGTTAGAATGGCTGTGGGCAAGGAGAAGTTCAGGGATGATGCTATTATGTAGGTCGTTACGACATTGCTACATTCTTCCATGGCGCACAGGGCAGATGATACAACATTGGGGTACATACTACAAATATGGTTTTACCATTAGTCCTATAAACTAAATCAGAGGACTGTGTACTCACTCTCCTCTAGTATATTTTCTTTGTTAAATTTCTGGACATATGTTATATAGGCAGCTAACCCCAATTAGTTGGAACAAGGATTAGATGATGACAGCGATGATGATGATTTGATTTCTAGAACGCCTTTCGAAATCATCCATTCCTAGGCCACAATTAAAGGAGAGGAACTCAAATTTTATCATTGTGCTTACTAAAAACTTTTTTAGGATGAAGTGTTTATAATCTAGAATGAAGCATCGAAACTAAATGTGGAGTTTAACCCCACCATGTGCAAGGTTGTGGTGGCACGGGAGACCAAGTTGTGGGCTAAGGAGGACTGGTGGGAGGTGCTTTCTTGGTCTCAATGGCTCTTAGGTGTATACCAACCGGATCTCAGTGGTGTTTCATGGCTGTGTATGGGCCAAATCAAGCAGCTAGGAGATGAGTTATTGGCAGAGCCTAACTCAGTTGATAGGTTTGACCTCCCGCGTTGCATAGGGGGTGACTTCAATGTGACAAGGTTCACCTGTGAAAAACCTAGCGGTGGAAGTATTACGCACATCATGAAAGACTTCTCAGAATGGGTTATTTCACACGAGTTGTTCGACCTCCCAATGGCCAATGGGAAAAATACCTGGTCAAACGAGAAAAATCGAATATTGATGTCCAGATTTGATGGGTTTTTAGTATCGTCTGGGTGGATCAACAAATTTCTGTTGGTTTACATGCGCACTGCCGAAACCGGTGTTCAATATTGCCTTATTTTCCTGGCTGTCGAGGGGGGAGAATTGGGGCCCAAAACTGTTTTGATTTGACTAATGCGGCTAGAGGTGGAAGGTTTCTCCAAGCTGGTGTGAGAATGGTAGCTATCTTTGATGTGGAGGGATACTCTAGTTTCAGGTCGAGCCAAAAACTTAAGGGGCCATTTGGATGCCTGCAAGTTGTGTAAAATCCAAGAAAGTTACAGATAATTTTGTTACAGGTGGTGCTTGGAGGAAAGTTACCTGTAACTTTCTTACAGGCAAAAGATGCAAAAATAAAATAAAATAAAATAAAAAATACTTACAGGGGAAGAAGCTGTGTTTCAATTTTCTAGTTACAGGGGACTTTCAAATGGGTTAACATATTCTTTTTTGAATCTGAAAAAGCAAGGCGAAATGCAAGCATCTCTCTCTCTCTAAATTAGCCGGCAAAACTGATGGATGATGTGGATCGAGCATACAACAGATGACAGTGGACCCTACTGTCACAGCCTCACCAAATCAGGCCACCCCATTTTCAATGGACACAGATGGCCTGTGAAAGGAAGCTAGATGGGGCCCACCGTGATGTTTGTGAGAAACCCACCGCGTTCATTCGTTTTTCAAGATCATGTTAGGACATGGGCCTAAAAATGAGGCAGATCCAAAATTCAAGTGGGCCACGCAACAGGAAAAAGTCAATAGGGAAATGCCTACAATTGAAATCTCCCTAGGGTCCACCATCAAATGGTTCATATTTGTCGGATGGGAAGTGATGCTTGCATGATAGTCCATTTTAATTGTCTTTGACTGATATGGAGATGAATTTGTTTGTGAGGCATTGTATCATCCTTGACCAAATGATGTACTTTCTCCTTGGATTTTCAGTTTTACAAGTGGGACCTGTGGCTCAATTGTCTAGATTGTTAAACTGGGGGGCTGCATGATGAATGGGGGATGATGACCAAAAATATCCACTGTGAAATGATTTTAGCCATCCAACCTTGGACTTTTTCTAGTTGAATGTCGAATGCCCTTTCTTTTTTTCTTCTTTTTTTAACTGTTTATGCCACCAACCAATTACTAGAATTGTCTGGCCAAGATCCTTATGGCAAGAACCCGCATGTTTGGGAGAAATGGCAGGCATCGTGGGTGTGCTCCCCATAGTCGCGAGTTCGATTCCCCTCCCGAGGATTACCCGATGCACGTGATTTGCTGGTGATTGCATGCTTCCACAGGGAATAGTCTCACCTCAAAATGGGGCAGGGCACCCTGACGTCATTTATAAAAATAAAAAATTTTATAAAAATAAAAAATAAAAAAAGGATCCTTGTGGCAAGGTCCATTAAGTGAGGGAGGGGGCCCATCAGACCAATGGTCCATTAAGTGAGGAAGGATGTTGGCTAAAGAAAAAGAAGAAGGCATCATCTATGGGTTCAAAGTCGATAAGATAAGCCCCCCGATCTCCCATCTCTAGCTTGTCGATGATATAATCCTCTTTTGACGTAGCTGCAGTCATGGTGGAAAGCTTAGAATGATCATTTTATGCTTTGAAGTAGTCTCGAGCCTTAAACTCAACATTGCCAATAGTAAAATGTTGGGTGTGTGGATGCCTATGGAGGTTGAGCGGATGGTTGGGATTTTTATTGTAGGGTGGGCTCTTTCCCATCCACTTACCTGGAGTTGCCCCTTTGCATAGGGAAACCGGCAAAGCATTTTGACGTAGTAGTAGAACGATTCGGAAGGAGATTGTCAAAGTGGAAGAGTATATACCTATCCTTTGGCAGTTGGATTACTCTCATCAAGGCGGCTTTGCCGAACATGCCTTTGTACTTCCTGTCCCTTTTCAGACGCACGAAATATCTTGGCTAGGCTAGAAAAGTCGAGACATGACTTCTCGTGGCAAGGATCGGGCGATAGGAGAAAAAATTCCATTTATAGGGGGGTATTAAGGATTTAAAGAAGGTGAACTTGACTCTTTTGGGTAATTGGCTATGGAGATTTGGGTCTGAAGAGGAGTCCTTGTGGAGAAAGGCTATTGTAAACAAGTATGGATGCCTAGGAGGAGCATGGTTGGTCAAAGATTCTTCTTTCTATAGAGCTTTCGAGATTTGGAATGAGATATCAAGTTTGAAGGCAAAGATTAGTGAGGGGGTTGGCTTCTCTCTTGGTAATGGGGAAATAATACAATTTTGGGAAGACACGGATCAGGGAGATCACCTTCAAGTATGTGTTCCCAAGATCGGCATGTCTCTCACCAAAGGAAAGTGTTCCAGTCTCCAAATGCTTTTATGTCAACAATAATGTTGTCATCCAGTCCATTCCTTGTCAGAGAAACCTGACAAATGAGGAACTAGAGGACTTTGTGGTGCTCATGGATCGCCTTCATCACTGTTATTTGATGAGAAATGATCAGGACAAGGTGGTCTAGTTGAAGGATAGGTCGGGTCGCTTTTTGGTCCAGTCCTCTATGATATGCTCCAGTCACCGCCAGGGAATGAGCCTACTGGGTACTCGGCTCACGTGTGGCACTATGGTGCTTCCACAAAAGTGGCAACTTTCAGTTGGTTCATCAGAAGGAAGAGGGTGCTGACCATTGACAACCTCCAAGGGAGATCAGTGGTACTCCCTAATGTGTGTGATGTGTATTGCAGATGCGAAATCATTTGATCATCTTTTTATTCATTGCATGACCACACGAGAGGTGTGGAGTGGCTTCCTTGTGATATTTGAAATGTCATGGTCATGGATGATGTCAGGTTCAATTGGAGATCTCTTTTTTGCTTGGCACAGTGTGGGACTTAGGAGACAAGTAAGCGCTATTTGGAGGTGGTTTTGTTGGCCACCCTCTGGGTAATTTAGGGGGGAAATAAATGTGAGATGTTTTCAAAATGAATCTAGATTGGAGGTGGAGGTTTAGCTTTTTGTTGTGGACTTGGGATTGTGTATAAAATCAATTGAGGATGGTAATTTTTCCTTTATTTTGCTTCGGTTGTAGCTTTTGTGCCACCTTGGTGCTTCTTTTAATAAAAGAGTAACATTTCAAAAAAAAAAAATAGTAATAAAATACAAGCATGTTAATGCATTATTTAAAAGAAAAGCAACTCACATCATCTTTGAGGCTATCACCAATCATGATGATTTCATCGGGCTGAACATCCCAAGTTGAACAAATGTGCAGTAATGGAGCTGGGTCTGGTTTATAAGGGCGGAACTCCCGGCTAAGTGCTGGACTGAACTCCAGCTGCAGAAATAGGAAAAGGTAATGACAGTTGTGAGAAACAGTTGCTTAGAATAACCTTCACAAAAAGTAAAGCATGGTGAAACCAACATGATAGAACACATAGTGACTGTCAAAAGGAATTATTATTTTTTTTGAGTATTAAAAAGTTTAGAAGCATATGCAACAAAAAGACTGTAACAACTAGATATAAAAATAATAATAATAATAATAATAATAATAATAATAATAAATAATAAATAAATAAATAAAATAAAATAAAAAAATCCACAGTAAGAGTATTTAGATGCAAAATAGATCAAAATAGGAAAATGTCGCATGAACCCCGTCACATGCCAAATTACAAGTGAATATAGCATAATGGATAAGCATGCTGCATGCAGGGCACTTTCGTTATAAGTTTCAATGGACAAGCATACTGCTTACATGGTTCTTTCATATTAAGTTTGTGACGAATTAAAAGTATTATGACATCCGGGTAGTCTTTCAGATCTGAAATCAGGACTTGGGAAAAAATGCAGTATCTATGTAGATATCACTATAGTCTTCAAAACATTGGAAAAACGAAATGAAATGTCGTCTTAAGAAATCTTAGATGAACCCAAAAATCTCAAGTCTGAAAATACACTTGTGAACAACTGGCTATCAGTAGTGAAGTGGCATAGCTTTAAAGATTTCAATACAAAAGTTGAAAGTTTTCCCACAGTGACAACTTACCCCAAACCGTAAATGGAACAAATCAACGGCCCCCTTGACATTTCGAGTAATTAAACCCCTTCTGCAAAAGCATCACGAAAGTACTAACTTTAGCCCCTGAGATATGACCATAGCAACAATCTTTAAGGATGGAATAGGAAAGGCAACTTCTTCTTTTTTCGTATTTGAATTACATGGAATGAAAAGGAACATAAACAGCTAATTTGAAACATTCAAGTCTTCCCTTTTCACATGGGCATAATAAATCGACTTATTTGCATGGCTTTATGCTGATGCATGGTAGTGTCACATCAGAATTCAATACATGGAGCAACTGGCATTATCATGGCACACCATGTCTATAAGAAGAAATATAGTGTATGGTGCACTGGGGTAGACTTGCTGTAACTTAGCCATTTACTGGCATGCAACCAATTGCATGGTTAGCTGGCTTCCACACCTCATGTTATAGTCCAAATCGTTTGCCAAACAGGAAGGTTTATAGCAAGTGAAAAATGATGCTAACATGCAAGCACATTTCAAATGGTCCAAGTTGTAGGTCAGGTTGGTTCAGGTGTCTATATGCATCCTTGGGCCTGTGGTGATGAGAGGTGTTTTCTTCATTAGAACCAACAGGGAAATGCAGACCCATCAACGAATTAAAGCTATATGCCAGGTTCCTAGGGATATCCAAAGGTTGAAAGGTAAGACGCATGAATGCATAACCTTTGACATTAAAAAAAAATAAAATCATAAAATACATGCGCTGTATAACCGTTCAGGTTTTATTTTTTAGTGCACTAGTTATGATGTTCATAAAAACCAGTGCCGAATGACAGCTACAAGGTTTATCAAAATTTCGAGAACTAAAATGAAGATCTGTAAGTATTACATTACTTGCAAGAGATCCAAGGTTTGCGGTCTGCATATTGGTTAGCAGGAGCAGCTAGAAATGGCACCCCAGTTTAGAGATTCAGGTACCAAGGAACCGAGACTCTAAAGTAGGGTCATCCAAGCTAGAAATTTCTTTAATCATAAATTTCATTTATTACTGATGTTTGGCTAAAAGGAAAACAAAAAATGCATTCCAAGTATTTATTTATTTATTTTGAAAGCTGCTTTCCAAATTTTTATTTTATTGAGAGGTAACAGTACCAGGGATTGAACCCTGGATCACTCACACACACTACACTATATCTACCAGCTCATCTAAAGAGCAGGAGAAGAATGAAGAATGAGGAGGAGAAATGCATGTTTCTTCAACCATGAATAGTAGAGGCACATAGTGCCTTCAATCTCTCACGCTGTGAATCTCTTTGTTGTGCAAGTCTTGTCTCAATTAGAAGCAAGAAGTACAACAGATTTGTGGCCTCCACAAGGTGATTCGATTAGATATGATCTTAACCATGTAAGAAAACACTAAAAGGGGACTTTCCCTAAATCTTGTCAGAACCATGTGGCCCTTCCATAAATAGGCCATAATTCACTCAAATGATGCCAGATCACATGATCTTGGGCTCATTGAAAGCTAACTCAATAGGCTTTTAAACGGTCCCATTTCCTGTCATTTGACATCGCATTCAGTGCCCAAAAAGTGCCAGACAAAATAAGTGATGAGAATGCTAAAAGGAAACTTAACTAGTCACTGACAAACTACTACTATGGAAAATAGCCCCAATTATATGGACCGCATGTGCCGACAAAACAATCAGACCATGATTTGTGGCACACAGACCAATCCAACCACCTTGTGGGGGCCACAATCAACCAGTCCACCTTGTGGGCCCACGATCAATATGAGCACCATGCAGGGCCCATAAATGAAACAAACCACAATCACAGCCCACAAAACTGTCCAGGGAGATTGTGGGGTTCATATAACTGATTTGACAGATCGTGGGGCCTACCCCTAGGGTGCATCAGCATCTCCAACATTATTGTCATGGTAGATGCAAGTTAATAGGAATGGAATAAATGGATGGAAATTATAGGAATCAACATGATACAAAACAGTTGATGATTCGATGCTCTATGGTGACTCATAAAAGATCAGTTAGGGGAGTACCGTTTTTATAGATAACCACAGAGTTCAACTAATATTAATTGAGTTTGTCCAAAAAAGAAACTTATATGAGGCTTCTCGCAAACAGAAACAAACTAGGACGTTCTACAGGAGAAGTATAAAGACAGAGACCACAAGCAACATGAGTTGTTTTTATAAAGCCAGAGACAATGATAAGGAGAATAGGAAGAATGTAGTTAGTGTGAGGAAATCTTTTACCTTATTTTTCTAGAATCAAGAAATCCACAGAGTTCGTTTGCTCCTGCATTATTTTTGCCCTTTCGTCAAGCCATACAACAATGGAAGTTAACACACAACAAATTTTAGTTCATTTCTTACAGCAGAAAATTAGGGGCCATGATTAGAGGATTAACTATCCCCTTCCAAAGCACCAAAATTTCTTGACTGTTAGAATCCATCTATTAATCTTTACTAACAAAAAGTTGAACGTTGTAGGCTTGAAGCCCTTTGTTGTTCAGAGAAAAAATTATTTTATGAAAAGAATCAAAAGAAAAGAAGGAAATGATACTGTAAGCACAGCTTCCAGGCAAGAAACAAATCAAGCAATGCCTATGTCAAAGACCGGAAAAAGAAAAAAGGAAGCACGCAAACAATAATGTAAGCACAGCTCCAGGCCAGAAACAAATCAAACAATGCCTATATCAAAGACCAGGAAGAGAAAAAAAAAAAAAAAAGGAAGCATGCATTGTATCCAACAGACAACAAGAACATCCATCACAGTAAGGAAAACCCATAACTCTAGAAATAGAAGTTGGATAAAGAAAATCAATTCGTAACCCAAATCCAACTTTTTCTAGAGTAATATTATTATTATTTTTATTTTTATTTTTTATTTTGACAAGATCACAAATCAACTTAACATGTAACACCAGATTTTATGAAATAATGAAAATGATCTAAAAATCAAACGCCATTTCTCACAAACACCCAAGATCCAAGATCACCTATTTTGATAAAACTAACAATTTCCAAGTAATCTCATCAAAGCAAAGAACCCAACTCCAATTTCCATCATCTCACAAGAATCCAATTCACAAAATGCCTCAAACACCAAAACCAATTTCTTCATAGCCTCAGAAATACAAAATATCCAATTCCAATTCCTACAAAAGAAACCTCACAAATTAACAAAAACTCACTGCCCAATTCACAAAATTCCATAAAATCCTAAATTCATTTCACAGTAACTTCAAAATTTAAAATAATAAAAATAATAATACATAAATAAATCATAACGAAATGCATTGAGAAAATCAATCCCTACTTCTCAAAAATCCTCAAAAGAAAAAAAGTATTTTTTTTTTTAAAAAAAAAAACTCCTATTACTCAAAAATATCATAACTTAACAAATAAGACCAACAAACCCAATTCACAAAATGCCTAAAAAAACACACAACAACAACAAAATCAGCAACTCGTCAGGAACCTCACAAAAGAAAAAAAGAAAAAAAAAACCACTACAACCCTTCACTAACCACTTCACAAAAAGCTTCAAAAAGCAAAAGCCCATTTCATAGAAACCTCAAATACTTCAAGGAAAAGGAAGAAGAAAAACAAAACCCTACTACAAACAGATACAAAAAAGTTTTTTAAATTTTTAAAGAAAGAAAGAAAAGAACACCGACCTGGCATGATTTGGAGGCGATCAAGGCCTTGTCGCTCGAAATCAGTGATGATCTCATAAGCCTTCTGCTGTTTATCAGGGGTCCACGTCTCGATGTGGTGCAAGATATCGATACCTGAAGGGCTCTTGGCTCTTATGGCAGCGTAACCTTCTTCTCCCAAAACGGCTCTGTACATTGCCGCGAAGTCTATAACAGGAACCGTTAGGGTTCCGTCCATGTCGAATACCACTCCTCTCAATCGAGCCTTCCCTGACATCCTCCTGCCGCTGCTGCTAAAATGCGCCATGAGTGGCCTAGAATGGAACAGTAACGAGGCCCTTGAGAGGACCACCAGTGGCATGATGAAGTAGAGGGAAGCGGATTAGCTGGTGTACCTCACAGCAGCTGTATAGCTGGTGTATTGACGTCAGCAAATTCTGTGGGTCTGATCATGAGGTATGTGTTATATCCAAACCGCCCGTCCATTTGGCGAGCTCGTATTAAGGCGAAAATAAGACAGATCTAACTATTAAGGGACCACACTGCAAAAAGCAGTGAGGTATTGGACGTCTATCATTGAAACCCTTTTTGAAACTCTTTTTGAGGCTGCAGAAGTTTTGGATTAATATGAAATTTATTTTTCTTCTTAATTAAGGTTTTTGCAACCTTATTAACAGATTAGATGGAAAATAAACATTATGGTGAGCCCTATGAATTTTTTAATGGTGAAAATCATTATCTCCACTGCTATTGTGTGGTCCAAATGACCTTTGGATATAATTCATTTTTTAAATAATGTTCTAGGATGATCTCTAAGTACATCACTTTGGGCAATGTAACTTTGATCTCCTTTGAACCGTTCGTATAACTAGGGGAGGAGTGTCAGTGCTCGTCTTCGCAGGACACGTACCTACAGCAGCAATACAGGTGGTGCGTGTTACACCAGCCAATCCGCTTCAAGTAGAGGACCTTCTGCATGTTTGTCATTTACCCTTTTTATGACGACAAAAGCTTTGATACTCGGGTATACTGTGATGGTTGATACGCAGGTACAGATTAAATAATGTACAAGCGGAATCAAATTTAATTAAAATTTAACCTTCTAAGTATTGGTTTTCACCCTGATTTGATTCTCTAAATTGGACGATTTGTGGTCATATGATGGGCGGTTTAGATGAAAAATTAGATGACATTACGGTTTCAACTAACAAATGTGCGTTGATATGAGGTATTGTCTCTGCTTAATCTGTCTTTTCTTTGTCAATGATCAAGAGATGGTGGGTCCCGAAATTTGAACGGTTTGGATTTGAATGAATATGTCTAATATAAACTTCTGAGTTCCTGCATATGAACTATCCTGTTCCGCTTGAGCATCCAAGGCCTGTTAACGTCCTAATCCGACAGCCGGTTAACGTTTTTCTCCTTAAAATATCTTTCTACTTATTCCGACAGCCGGTTAGCGTTTTTCTCCTTAAAATATCTTTCTACTTATTCCGACAGCCGGTTAATGTCCGAGAAAAACTTTGATACTCTGGCAGAGTGCGATGGATGATACGCGGGCACTTGGAATTTGCGTTCGTGGAATACAATTACTTAAAATTAAACCGTCTAACTATGGATCCTCTTTAGATGTATCATGAAGTAAAATGTATGCTTATTTAATTATGTATAAGATTGTGGACATTTATTGGATGGTTAAAACTGAAAGTATGCAACCATCGTAAGTTGACAAACACCGAGGATTTCTATACCCATTGATTTTTGAAATTCTCAGTCAATCCACGCAACTTCTGTAGAAATTCAAAGTACCTGCACATCAAGTGTCGCCGGGTGACAGAGTAACAAGAAACCCGTCAATATCAGACGCTGTTTGGCTAGTGACCCAACAACCACCGGCTAGCTGATGTCAAAGCTCTGGGACCCCACCATGATGTATATATTTTATCCAATCTGTCCGTCCATTTTGAAAGATCATTTTATTAATTGGTTAAAAATGGAGGCTGATCCAAATCTCAGGTAGACCACAAAACAAGAAACAGTATGAATTGAACACTTACCATTGAAAAAGTTTTGTGGGGCACAGAAGTTTTAGATCAAACTTATATATTTTTTTTCCCTTCATCCAGATGTTTTGAACCCTATCAACGGGTTGGATGTCAAATAAACATTACAGTTGGCTCTAAGAAGTTTTTAATAGTGGACGTTCAATCAACACGGTTATCCCGTGGAGTGGTCCACTTGTGATTTGGATCTGCCTCGTTTTTAGCTTCAGGCTCTAAAATAATCTGGTAAAATGGATGAACGGCTTGGATAAACCCACAAGGCTTTGACACCAGCTTAGCTAGCGGGTGGTGGGGTCACTTGCCAAACCGCATCCCTCACATCTGACGATTAAGAAAGAGGACCGATAAGTCGGTAACGTTGTACGGTTGAGCCAGTTAGAAAAAATGAGGTTGATGGGGAAGCGGATTGGGTGAGACCCCGGACTCACCCAAGACGGCACAGCGATTACCCTGGGGCTAGCTTGATGTATATATTTTGCATCTACATCGTCTACCCGTTTTTATAGAATATTAGAGGGCATTATCCCAAAAACTAAGGACATCCATTTATCGGGTGGACCATATCATAGGAGAGAATGGTGATTGACCATTAATAAGTTACAAAAGTTTTAGATCAAGCTGATATTTGCTTTTTTACCTTCATCCAAGCTTACATGACCTTATCACCAAATTGTCATAAGTTTTTAATGGTAGGCATTTAATAACCATAGTTTTTAATGGCATAGTCCACCTGATAATTAGATATGCTTTACTTTTTAGGATAAATTATCTGAAAAACAGATGGACAATGTAGATGTATAATACATATATCAAGGTGGACCCCATGGAAGGGCCTCACCATCTTGGGTGAGGAGGGTCTCAGCTTGGTAGAAAGGTGATTGTAGAGCCCACCATGATGAATGATGAATTTTATTTTTATACTAAGTTGCCTATCTATTTTGCCAGCTCATTTTAGTGGGAGAGCTGGAAAATGAAGAGATGTAAATTTCAGGTGAACCGCATTATAGGAAATAATGGTGATGAGATGTACACCATTAAAATCTTAAAAGGACTATAAAAGTTTTGATCAAAGTTAATGTTTTTGTTTTCCCTTGAGGCTACAAAAGTATCGGATCAAGCGATGAATGTTTGTGTTTCCATTCATCGGAATCTTAGTAACCTTATAGAGTCGTTGGATGGCAAATAAATATTATGATGGATCTTAGGAAGTTATAATTAGTGGTGGCATGCAATCGCCACTGTTTCCTGTTGTGTGGTCCACTTGAAATTTAGATCCGTTCACGCCTTAAAATGAGCTGGCAAAAGGGATAGACAACATGGACATGGATATAAAACGCACACATCACAGATCCACTAACATGGGTGGTTCCGGATCCACCGAATCCACATCCACGTTAAACTACCAGCAGCAGGGGCCACTCATTGGCAAAGCGTTGAACCTGGACCGTTCATGTGGTAGGAATATGTTAGACTCGTGATAGCTAAAAAGAGAAGGTCCAGTTGGATTAGTGGGCCTCGCTCGTTGAATGAGGACCGCTGCAACTTTTTCTTTTTTTTCTTTCTCCCTTCTAACCAACCATTGTTCGAACTCACCACTGGACAATTAGGTTCATCCAATTGGTGAGGCTTCTCGATCGTGGAATTATTAGGCCCACCAAATCAACGGTCTAGATCGTGCTAAATTTATGTGAGTGGGCTCCATGGATAAGGTCCAAATCCTGATGACCCACCTAGATGCCACGTCAGCACTCAGCAGTGGGAAAAAGCTCGAGGAGAGCCTCGGACCTCAGCCAATGCATGCTGAGGTGCAGTCCCCAGCTTGTACAGACCATGGTTCAGCGATCTAGACCGATGATCTGATGACCACACTGTGATGGGGGACTCCCCGAGAAAGCTCCAATACCGCAGATCGCAGCCCTTTGATCAGTAGCCGAGAGAGGGTTTGATAAAAATAAACAGATCAGCGGCCCTTTTGAGTTTTACCATGCATGATTACCAACCCCCTCGTTCCACACCTTAGCACAGGGACGCGGATTGCGTACCGAGTAAACTCTGTGGGGTCCACCATGATTTGCATATTTTATCCACTCCGTCCATCCATTTTAACAGATAATTTGAGAACTCTATACCAAAAACGAAGTATATCCAAATCTCAAGTGGACCTCACCACGGGAAACAGTGTGAATTGAAATTCTACCATCGAAAATATCTTGGGGGCCACAGAAGTTTTGCATGAATCTGTTATTTGTGTTTTCCCTTCATCCATGTCTGTGTGATCTTATGAACAGGTTGGATGACAAATAAACGTCACTGTGGCCCCTACCAAGGTTTCAACGGTGGAAGTCATTATTCCCACTTTTTCCTGTAGTGTGGTTCAATTGAGCTTTGGGCTTGCTTCGATTTCCTGCTCAACCAATAAAATGATCTGGAAAAACGGATGGACGGCATGGATAACCCACACACATTCACAGTAGTCCCAACTGAGTATACTCAGTACGATAAAAGCGTACACAATCCGATTTCTTAGCACAGATGCTACTCTACATGAGTTCAATAGCTATTTGAGGGTGGCAATGGGCCTTGGCCTGGCCTGATGCACCAGCCCAGTATTCGTTCTCAGCCCCTTTCTATTCCCACTATCACAACAGACGATGCTGCCTCTAGACAATTTATTTATATTTAGGAAATGCTAATGTGTAGGTAAGAGAGACATAGAATTCACTTAAAATATCATATCATTTATGTTAGGATGGTTGTTATTGTTGGTTTTGATTGTTGTTTTTAAAAGGAGTTCAGAGTTGCAATAATGTCTCAGGTACAATTTATGAGTGCATGCATCTCAGCAGCGATGATTTCATCACTGCATAATTTGGGAGTTTAAAAAGGAGCTGAAATTTTCAAATTTTCAAGATCATACATATGCTCAAGTTCATTACATTTCTGCAATACAAGAAAAACACTTCACCCAAAACAACATTACCCATGAAACCTGTTTAAGTTACACCAGAAAATCTCATTCAGGATCCTCTAAAGGAAAATAACACAACCTGATAGGTATAAATTTCACCCACAAATCAAACATTGGTTTCACTACAACTTACAATGAAATCTAGAGAATTACCACTACAAATTGTGAGTTTGTTGCCTAAATCATTGACAATCCTTGCATTTGATGCTAGTAATATCTGAAACTGATGGCAAAACTACTACTTTTTCTCTCAATCAATGCTTACAACCAACAGATTTTACACTATTTTTATGAATCTTTATATTGAAAGACTTGTGATAATATATGGTTGCATGACCAACTTCAAATCCCCACCTTTTCCTACCTGCGTAGTATACAGAATACCTAGATGCTTCAAACTAGTACAGTATCCGTATATTATATCCATGTACCATACCCAAGTACTGAGCGTATTTGAATGTTGTATCTATATTGGTATCCGGGTATGATCGGCAACACGTGGAACATAAGAATATATCCTATGCAGAGGGATGAAAGAAACCTAACATCTTTCGTCTCCCTCCCAATTGTTCTTCTCCTTCGGTCCCGTTGGTCCTTCCTCCCCAGACAGCTCGATTGGGAATTTATTGAATATCCTCTCTATTGAGTACCTGACCAAAAACGGCAGAACGCTGATTAACTTTTCTACTTCCGATCTTGAACTATACACAATTGTCGGGCCCCACTCTCTCATATATTGTAACCAAGACGGCTCTGTAATTTTCCCCTCCCCAAGATACTCCGCTGCAATGATCTGATACTTGATGCTCGAATCCACAGAGAGATCACTCCGAGCAGCGTCATTCCTAATGCCTATCCCGAGCTTCTGAGACCCTTGTAGGTAGTCCCCAGGGTGTGGGAAACTTGCATGGCCACTTTTAGATGAATAAACAATCGCTTTGTTCCCTTCAATGTACTCCAAATCACAAGCGTTCACCCACTCGCCACCACTGTGCTGTGAGAAATATACACTCCAGAGCTCGCCACTGAAGTTGCTCACTCGAAGCGTGAAATGCTCCCAATCACCAACATGCTGTCCAATCTTGCTGAATTTCAAATTCAAAAACCCGACCTTGAGGGTAGCTGGACCATTGAATGGGCAAAAGACCCACATCGCGATATCAGTGAAGGTTCCTCCTAAAGCCGGTTTCACGTGAACATAGAGTTCCGCACTATCTATATTTCCCTGCTTGACATAATTCTCCTGGTCATCATTTGGCAAGTCTATCCAATACTCTCCATCATTTTTTCCGCCACCAGGCAAGTTTGAGCCCGAGCTATCAATAGCCTCTCCAGTCAGCTTGCCTCTTTTGTATAGCAGAGCTCCATTTTTGAAAAACCATGGCACCGATGAGGGCAAATAAGCCTCATCAGGGTGGAAGAAGACTGTCGGCCCATAGTTTTTTATGAGTGCATGGATCTGGTCCAAATTCGGCATTGCATGGAGAGAAGAATCAAGGTTCTTCAGGCACGATATGCTGAGCTCATCCCCAGAGCTCCGGTCGGAACTGCAGAAAAATGTCCCAAGAGACAGGCCTTTGCACCACATCCCTCGATGGCATGGCCTTGTGTTCCAGACCCAAAAAGAAAACTTGGATGATGTAATTATCAAATCGTATGTCTCGCACGTATCTGTGAGATCAGCTCGGACACACCTCACTTCTTCAATTGAAGGCGCGTCAGGTTTGTTAGTGACCACACAACCCATAGCTTTGTAACCCTCTGGTGGGCATGGTAACCAGAAATAACCACATCCATCATGGTTATCTTCGGCCCAGTCATCCGTACTCCAGATAAGGGTATAGTCAAGGGGTTTTTGGAGAGCTGGCAAGTTTTTGGTTTCTGTTTT
This sequence comes from Magnolia sinica, assembly GCF_029962835.1. Lineage (NCBI taxonomy): Eukaryota > Viridiplantae > Streptophyta > Magnoliopsida > Magnoliales > Magnoliaceae > Magnolia > Magnolia sinica. The sequence continues at coordinate 108,496,096 of NC_080575.1, forward strand.
GGAAGCACCAATATCTCTAGCAACAATAACAAAGCCTTGAAGAGGTTGGTCGTTTGGTTGGACATAGTGACCAAGACTGAAAAACCCATCTGGTATCCCAGAGGGTTTGTAAAACGAAGCACCTTCCGTCTTCTCCTTCAATAGGTGGCAGCTCCAAACATGCTCAAACTTGGTGATCTGAACAACCTCTATTTCTCCTATACATATTCTTCCCTGGGCAAAACCCTTACCTGTGGAGGAAAAAAAAAAAAAGTCACTGAAATTAACCAGAAGGTACATGAAGAAGGACAGGATTCTAACATCACAATGGAACAATGGGGAGAATGTCATAGACAGAGAGTACAGTTAAATTCCAAATAGCAGGTCCCTCACTGTATATTTTTATTTAATTTTGTTAAAATATCCCTATAAAAGTCAAAGTTTTTAAACCTTCTAAACAAATAAAAGACAGGCACAAAAATTTGGAGCCACTTTGGAAGATGATGTTCGGTGCAATTGAATACTGACAATATATGAAATGCATTGCTTTTCTAATCAAATTGCACCGTGGAAAGCTCCCCAACTATTGTGGCAATTTTCGCCCACCCAAAAGAACATCAACGTTTCAAAGATTTATATGCACAGTCACGTGGCTGAACGCATGGGATTTGTAACTTATCAAGAAATGGCAGGTTTTTGAAATTCATAAAAATGTTTGTGCCACGAAGGGTTTTTCATTAAATCACTGTTTCAAGAAGCCAAGATATGGAAAGCACCTATGTGACAAGAACAGTCCAATTGGCCAGTCTGCTAAGATGCATCAATGAGTCACATTTATTCATTTGAATCATCCTCGCATTTTTGCATTAATATATACTATTTACATGGGTATCCCCATTTATCTTAGACAAACTTTTCTTTATATAATTCTTTTACAAAATAATGTCCCAGAAAGGATGTACCATTCAATACCATATAATTACAAGTGTCACAATGACACATCCAACAAGTCAACTTGAGATATAAATTTCTTGTAGTTAGTGATAAGATCAACCTAATCTGCATAAATCTGCCACCCAAAACATGAATTTTTCCAGGCTTTGCAATTTTGTCCACATAACTCTCTCTTTTCTTTTTCTTTTTTTTTTTTTCTTTTTAGAGAGAGAGAGAGAGAGAGATTTCATCTGCATTACTTTTCAACTACTGAGCACAAATTTCCAATAGCGTGGCTGTTGTAGTTTGAAATCCATTTTTCCCTTCAAGATACCCAATTTTGGCCGTGACCTTTTCTTCAAGACCAGTTAAGACTGCAGATTCTAATTCAATAACCATCTGCATTACTTTTCAACTACTGAGCACAAATTTCCAATAGCGTGTCTGTTGTAGTTTGAAATCCATTTTTCCCTTCAAGATACCCAATTTTGGCTGTGACCTTTTCTTCAAGACCAGTTAAGGCTGCAGATTCTAATTCAATAAAATAGTCCAATAGGTGCCATCTGTCACCCCTTTGGCCCTATCTCTTTTTTGACTAGTCAAACTTAATGGAGCGACTCCCTCTTTCAGGCTTCTCTATGCACAGAGTTTATTCCTTTGAAATTTCTTCACCAACTGGAGCACTACATGGAAATAAACACCCGAGAACTTTGGCCTTTACTCTTGATCGTCGTCGTCGTCATCGTCGTCATCCAAACCCTATCCCAACTAATAGGGGTCAACTATATGAATCTTGTTCCGCCATACACTCTATCAGGGACAATTACCCCAGTTAAACCATGGGTCATCAAACCTTTTCTTACTACCCTCCACCCATGCCCTTTTGGGCCTTCCCCTTTACTCTCAATAAAAAACACAAATAAAAGTATAAATATAAATAACATAGAGGCTCAAGAACTATGCAAGCATCCACACTGCCTAGACGTATCTCTATGGCAAAACAGACTTACAGTTCGACTGATATCATCACATTTTACACCGACAGGTGACATAGTGACAACTTAGTATCACCAACAAAGAGGCACTCTCTAAGCCATATCCCTCAAAATCACTGACAAAGTTATGTTCATTTTGACCACCACTGAACAAAACAAACTCTGAAAGAAAAAGATAAAATAAAATAAAATCACCACCCTTTGTTAATCATTTAGAAACACCCATGTCCACATGCAGATGAGTGTTGTTTTTTAAACGCAAAATTGGGAACACCTCAACAGAAATCTGAGCAGTAACACAAATTAGTTGTCTTATCCACCCATAAAAGATTATGTATATTCTACTTCCATACAGCTTCCTGATTTTCTTTGGATGCATCTCTACAACCGTCCCATCATAATTAGTCCCAAGTTCATCAAGAAAATTGCAGAAACTTTCAGGACTAGATAGTATATGAAATTTCAGACACTTACTTGAAATAATTCGGACATCCCTAAAGGTCCAAACTACGAAGTGACGGAAATAAAGTCCAGAATGTTTTCATGGTGATGATAATGCCAAAGGATCAAGTTGGATCATCATCTTATGTTTGATCAGACATTATCATCATCCATAACGAAGCCATTTTTCAGCTCTCAGATCATGTCCTGTTCTGTAGGATTCAGAAATGCCAAACACTTGAAGATTTTGGACAATGGCGGAGAAAATTATACAATTTTACAAAAAGAAAAAGGCAGAAGGTTATTCTCCTTCTCAGAAAAGGGAAGAAGAGGCTAAGACATATGTCATCGAGATCAATAATCAGGAAACTCATATTCAGAAGTATGAGATCAACCCAGATGCTACAGGTGCTTGATGTCATGTCATATAAATCCTAATTCTTCAACTTGGAAGCTTAAGCACCAAATGAATTTTGAAGGTGACTGTATCTAAGAATTCAAAAGGTACCCTCCATATGAAGAAAGAACACGCTAAGAGGAAACAAATTTCATGACCCATTTGTACCATTAGATAGTTCTTTCAATTTCGAAAACAAAGACTAATTGGGAAGCAAGCAAAAACTGAATTATATATATCAGCAGATAGTAGTTATCTACAATTTAAAATATCTAGTAAAAGAGGAAGAAGAAGAAGATAACAAGACAATCAGAATAAAACGTACAACCAGCCTACATTTTCACTGACCTATCTCTTAGAAGGAATGAAAATCTTATTTGAAGATGACAAGAAAATACATCCAGTGTCGGGGAAGGACTGAAGGAGTTCCCAATGGGAAAAGAAGATCTTAGAGATGCCACTTTTGGCCAAAACATTGGCCAAAATGTTCAGCTCCATGGTCATGTGGGTAGCCACATTTGGCCAAAACATGGCAAATCTCATAAAAGATAAAGGAGATCTTCTCAGCCAGGAATAACCAATGATTGGCCCAACCTATGACATTGAAGGAGTCACCTTCTGCAATAACCAGACCAGAGCAACTTGTTCTGAAAACCACCTTTCACTAAGAGCTAAAGCCTCCGCTCTCATAGAATCCCCCTAAATATGCCGCCAATCCGACATACAAAAATTAGAATTAAGACTAACTAAAATGGAATTACAAAAAATTCCAGATATCAAACAGAACCCAAAAAAAACAAAAAAAAAAACAAAAAATATCCAAAACCCATCTACAAGAACAATATACCTCTGATACATAAATATCAATCAACAGATAAAAAATGGAATTACGAAAAATTCCAGAAACCAGACAGAACCAATAAAAAATCCATAACCCATCTACAAGCACAATATACCAATCAACAGATAACAGCAATTTGGGCGGGGGGGGGGGGGGGGTGTTGGATAAACACCTAAAAATGTTTTAATTTTTCTCATTTTAGTTAACATAGCTATGTATTAGAGATCAACATGACCTCTAATGCACAGTTACTGTTAAAATGAGATGAACTCAGTTTTAGGCATCCACCAAACAGGGCATAAGAATTCAAAGTGAGTATCCACCAAAGATGACCAAACCCAACATCACCAGTTCTGCATGCAAGCCTTTTCCTCAATAAAAGAACAGAAGCACACAGACTAACTCTCCCCTGAGAATTCAAAGTAAGATATCCACCCGAAAGCTGAGAAACCCATAACCCATTTTAGCATGGGAATCAAAATCCACAATCTGATACACCCCTTAAAAAATAAAGAATAAGAGAATCAAACCTACATATGAAACTGAAAGAAATACAATAATCAAAAAGGCACGAACGCATAACAATTTCTACCAGAAATAGCCATAAACTTCTAGAGATAAACGCCATCTCGGATTTTCAGGCAATAATCCTACAATTCAGACAAAATATTAAAAACCCACATCCAATTTCCATTTTATATACAGAAAAGAATGACCACTTAACAAAAAAATGAAAGAGCAAAAAAAAAAAAAAAAAAAACCACAAACTAGATTTTCAAAACAGGCCTCTATAAATTCCGACACATCCAAGAAATTTAAAAACCAACAAAAATTAAAAATAAAAAGTCAACCCAGAAAACCTAACTTACAAAACAGACATCAATGAATTCCTTTTCCAGGCCTAACGACCAAATTCAAAAGGAAAAAAAAAAAAAAAATTTGTCAAAAAGGAAAAGGAAAGAAAGAAAAAACCAATCAAAAGAACCAACACCCACATTAAAAATTCAAACCAGACCCCGCAATCAGAACCGTTGAAACCCAAATCAAAATGCAAATTATCGAAAATCGATACCTTCTGGCCACTGGGGGATCGGAGAAGGCAGTGAAAAGGGCTCTGGCTCGGGCGACACAACATCGTAGGCTCTGTTCCAACAGAAGCACTTGCAATCGAACATCTTCTCACCCCCCCTTCGACTCGGAAAAGATCACAGCCCTCCAAAACCCTTCCAAATTCAAAGCCTTTCCGTTGTTGGGTCGTCCCAACCTCTGTTCAAATTCAAAGCATATTCCGAGAATTTCTAATCGGATATTTTGAATGGGGGCTCTGTCTCTCTCGTCCTGCAGCCGTTTGGAAGGTCTTGCGGACTTTTCAAAGGGTCCTGTGGGGCATTTTGGGAAGACGGAAAGCAGGAGTCCTCTTTCCCTCCCCATCTTGCCGCTTGGAAGGATTTTGTCGACTTTTCAATGGTCTTGTAGGGGTATTTTGGGAAGGACGGAAACCATGAGTCGTTTGTGTTAGGTGCGCAGACGAGCGCAGACGCTCCTCGGGCTCCGAGTTGTACGAACGGTTCAGAGGAGATCAAAATTACATAGGCCAAAATGATGTATTTATTATATCCATACCGTTCGTCCATTTTTCAAGGTCATTTTAAAGCGTGATTCCAAAAATGAAACATATACAAATCTCAAATGGACCACACCACTAATAGCAGCGGGAATAGTGATTTTCACCTTTTTAGTAGGGCCCACCGTAACTTTTATTTTCCATACAGATTAAAAAAATAAAAAATATCATATTGATCCAAAACTTACAAAGCCAAATGAATGAACGGTTTGGATATAATAGATCGAACCTGGTGACGTCAACACATCAGCTATATCACTGGTGTGTGGTACATCAGCCAATCCGCTTCGAGAGCGCTTCCCTGCCTCGCGCCACTTTGCGCTGGGACTTACTTTTAACGTGGGGAAACGTGCGTTAAGTCCACGCCATCCATAAGGTACAGCACCCTTATCTTGGGGGAGCCGATTGGGTGAGACACCGGATCCAACAAGGTGTGTGGGATCCCTGACTGTGGGGCCCACTGTAATCTATGTGACTACATTCATGACGTTCATCTGTATTGAAAGCTAATTTTAGGCATGATCAAAAAAATAAAGCAAGTGAACCATCATGCAGGAAACAGTGGTAATCTTCTATTAAAAACTTTCTGTTTAGCTACAAAAGTTTTAGATTAAGCTGATATTTATGTGATCTCTTTATTTAGATCTTTGTAACCTTATCAACAGGTTGGATGGCAAAGAAATATTCCAGTGGCCTTCACGGAGATTTTAATGTTAAGTTTCATTTGCTATTGTTACATGTGATCTGATTTACATAAGATTTGGATCCATTGTATTTTTGCAATCATGCCTTAAAATAATTTTTTTAAATGGTTGGACAGTCTTAGATTTCAGGGCGTGCTTGATTTCCAAGAGCTTGAGTAAATACCCAAGAAATGGGTAATTATTATCATTTCCTCCGTTTGAATATCCAGGGAAACTTCTGTACTGGGAAACAGTTTAAATAGTTATTTAAAATTTTTAAACCTCAAGGTAATGTATATGGTATATCAATTCCATTCATATGTTTTAACACAATATTTTGATGCATAAGCCAAAAAATGAGGATGAGCTAAAACTCAGGTGACCCACACCAAAATAAACAGTAGCCTCACAAAGTTTTTAACGGTAAGTATTTGATTCCTGTTTTCGTATGGTGTGGTCCACTTGAGTCCCACAGCCAGAATCCTACCCACCTAAATGGATTCAGATCTCACCTAATCAGCTCCCTTTTCTTCAAAATAGCAAATTAAGTGAGACCCGCCTCTCCGGACAAGCTGCGGCCCTTACCCACGTGGATGTATGTATCCTATAATTTTGTTGTCCATACGTTTTTCCATATTATTTAAAAATTGGAAAGACCCAACTAATAATAGGTCAATCATATTTTAATAAACAATAGTAATTAAACACCTTATCATTAAAAACTTCTTAAAGCCTATCTTCTTATTTACATACATACTTATTTAAAGTGTACCTTCTTATTTACCTAGTGTTTAATTTCCACCGAATCTATTTATAAGGTCACATAAGCATGGAAGAAGGGAAGTTAAAATATTTTTTTTTTTTAAAAACTAATATTAACTTGATTCAAAAAATATGGCACATTAATAATTAATCACTACAGTTTCCTATGGTACGATCCACTTGATAATTTAAAATGCTTTATTTTTAAAATAAGACTATAAAGTGATATGAAAAAGTAGCCACATAGCATAGATACGGGATAAATAAATCAAAATGCCACCGAGATGAATGCCTCACCGTCTCGGTTGAATCTCGGGTCTCGCCTAATCCGCACCTTTTCTTGGGTTTAAACCCAAAGAATCAGGTTCATTCAACAACCATGTGGTCCATCTAAAAAAATTATAACTACAACATCTAAATTCGCATGGTCTGATCCACCTGAGTTTTCAAATACAGTGATTCTGGGGGGAATGCGCGATTTTATCCTGATGATACACAGAAAAGAATGGCTTGTATAGCACTATAAACATCATGGTAGGCGTTCAGTCCATCTGTTTCCCGTGATGTGGCCAACCTTAGAATTGGATTATAATGAATTTTGGGTTCAGTGGCTAAAATGAGCTAATGTAACTGATGGACGGAGTGGATCTTGTTAAAATTTAACCCAGCTGACTCTCTATTTGAGAAAGTGACCTCGTACTCTCGATTGTGGGTAGCAGGACAGTATTCGCCTTTTGATGCATCAGGACTATACGATCCCTATCTTCTCCCGTGGGCGCCCTCCAGGACTATACTCTGTCACACGTGAAAACTGGCGCACGTGATCCCTCCTACACGAGCCGTGAGTGGCCCGCCCGTTGACTGGGCAGCAAACCACTTACTAATTAAATCTGCACCGTTCAAGTTGTTCATCCGGGAAGCGCACCGTGTAGATGCCCTGGCCCATAATCAGATCAGTCCACACTCATCTGGAAGGCTACACATGCATTTTGAACGTGGACGGTCAGCCCTTTCTGCAAGTATCCATGATTTTCGATGTGGCCCACCTGAGGAGTAAGTAGATCGGCTTGGTTTGGGCTAGGCCATCTACGCATTGGAGCCAGACCCTAATGGACGACCTGGGTATCACACGCGTGGCTCTGGAAAGCACGTGCGGCTGAGAGTAGATGAGCAGGGGGACAAGAAGGGAGTCTTACGTTGGATACTTCCGACATTGCACGAGTATTGTATAATTTCTCGCCGAGTTTTTCGCTGTTTTTTCTCCCTATCGCGCGAAATTAAAGCATTAGGACTTATTAGGTATTATGAAAAGATGTTAGGGTGGTTCTGACCGTCGCAGTTCGGTACAACTAGATAGGAAACGGATCCGCAACTCACCCTGCCACAATGGCCCTGCCACAATGGCTAGTGTTCGGTGCTCTGTGGGCCCCACCATGATTTTTTTTTGTTTCATCCATGCCGTCCAACCATTCTTCCAGATCATTTTAAATTATGATCCCAAAAATGAGGTTGATCCAAATATCGAGTGGACGGCACAGTGTTGATTGAACGCTTACCATTAAAAACTTCTTGGGGTCCACAAAAGTTTTAAATCAAGATGATATATATTTTTTCCCTTCATTCAAGTCTTATGACCTACATAACAGTTTAGATGTCAAATAACCATTACAATGGAGTGGACATTCAATCACTAGTATTTTCCTATGGTGTGGTTCACCTGAGATTTATATAAAACTTTGGAATCAACCCTAAAATTATTTTTCAAAATGGATGGACGGTGTGGATAAAACACATACATCATGGTGGGGTGCACATAGCACCGACCACTAGCCACAAGGCTGGGGGCAGCGTCACTAGCGAAACCGCGTCCAACTAGATACTACACCAAAAGGAAGCAAATTGGCTGGTGTACCACACACCACCGACCTAGCTAGTGGGTTGACGTCACCAAGTTATGTGGGTCCCATCATGGGGAATCTATTATATCCCAGCCGTCCTTCCATTCGGCGAGCTCGTCTTAAAAGGCTTGAGCCGGAATATATGATAGATCCAAAGATCAGATGGACTACACAGTCTACACTGCAAAAAGTAGTAGGGGATTTATCGCCTACTGTTTGAAACCCTTTCCGGGTCACAGATGTTTTGGATTAAATACTTTTCATTAGGTATTTGTGACCTTATAAATAGATTGGATGGAAAATAAACGTTACGGTGAGCCCTATGAATATTTTAACGGTGAGAATCATTATTCCACGGCTATTTGTGGTGTGATCTACTTAAGCTTTGGAAATAAATCATTTTTAGATCATGTTCTAAAATAATCTGGCAAAATGGATGAACGGTGTGGATATAACAAATACATCATTGTGGAGCCCATGTAACTTTGATCTCCTTTGAACCGTTCGTACAACTCCGAGTTTGAGGACCGTCAGGGCTCGTCTTCTCACGACACCTACCCACACCAGCTAGGTTGGTGGTGTGTGGTACACCAGCCAATCCGCTTCCGCCAAAACAAGGGTGTCAGTATTGAAATCGGATTGCGTACTGAGTTACTCAGTACGCTCTTATCGTACTGAGTAAACTCGGTTGGGCCCACCACGAATGCATGTGGTTTATCCACGCCGTCCATTCGTTTTTCCAGATCATTTTATGGGTTCAAACCAAAATTGATGCATATACAAACCACAAGTGGACCATACCACTGGAAAAAGTGGAAGTATTGATTTCAACCGTTGAAAACTTTCTAAGGCCCCAGTGATGTTTATTTATCATCCAACCTGTTCATAATATCAGAAAGATATGGATGAAGGGAAAACACAAATATCAGCTTGATCTAAAACTTCTGTTGTCCCCAAGAATATTTCAACGGCAGATGTTCAATTCACACTGTTTCCAGTGGTGTGGTCCATTTGAGTTTAGATATACTCCATTTTTGGGATAAAGCACTAAAATTATGTGCTAAAAGAGATGGACAGAGTGGATATAATGCATAAATGACACTAGGGTCCACGGAGTTTACTCAGTACGCTTACCGTACTGAGTAACTCAGTACGCAATCCGCTTCCGTCAGTATTGATCCGACCGTGGACCTTGGACCACCTCACGATGTTAACATGACTTAGACCGTTCATCTCATGGGCCGCCGTGGTTATGACCCAAAAAAAATTCCAATTGTCCATTCTGACCATCTGGTAGAATGATTTTGGGCCTATGAGTCCGGAGAGTCCAGTTGCAGAACATTGATCGGACAGGATTGCCCTCTCCACTGGTGGACCCACTGGATGAACGGCCTAGGCGCTTCCATGTCATTCATCAGGAAGTGAGCACTGTGAACTTGCCATTTACCAAAAATCAAGGTGGCAGACTCATCAACTCAGCCACACACGTACATTTAACTTTAACCGTTGGACCTATTTCTCCCAACGTTCATTTTTCACGAACAAGTTTGACCTGACGAACATCTGACCAGCATTATGTTTGGTCCATGGAATGTTCACACAGTGTTTACCAAATGAATGGCCCCGATCTCTCGCACGTATGCATTTACCAGATCTATGACACGTGTTCCACCCCTCATCACTTGATTCACTTGATGGCTACCCTTATTCCATCACGAGGCAAGGCTGAAAAAAAAGAAAGAAAGAAGGATGCTTTGTGAGATTCCAGCATTCCAAGCGCAACTGCCAATTATTTGATAGATAATTTTCTTTTTAAATCCAGTGGGCTCCACATTCTAATTAGCTTTGATTAATCTAATCAGCTTAATTAATTTTATCTCCTCGAGTTGTTAAAGAAAAGGGTTTTGAATCTTTTGAGAGGGTGGACGCTGATTAGGTGGTGTTGGGAAGACCACCCCCACCTGCGGTGTGTTGATGTGTTGAGCGCTGTGGGGCCCGACTTGATGTATATTTTTTTATATCCACGCCGTTCGCCCATTTTTCCAGATCATTTTAGGGCATATATCTATAAATAAAGCAGATCCGAACCTCAAGTGGACCACACTAGGAAACATTAGAGATAATAATAGCCACCGTTGAAACATTTTTTGGGCCTACCACAATGTTTATCTGTCATCTAACCTGTTGATAAGGTCAATCGGACCTAGATGAAGGCATTTCCCGATTTTACTTTTTCCTGTAGCGTGGCCCACTTGAATATTGGATGTACCTCATTTTTGGGATTGTATATTAATATGATCCAGAAAAACGGATGGATGGAGTGGATTTCTCACAAACATCACAATTCATCTCACCCAACTTCTGAGCATGAACTTCCTACCCGTGGGTGTGGCAGTGGGACCCAGATAGCTTCTGACCACGAACTTCGTACCAGTGGGTGTGGTGACCAATCCACGTCCTGTATGGACGCCTCTTCTCCTTGCAAAATTTAGCAGGTACGTGGCAGATTTATCGTTTGAACGTTTAGATCTAATAAACCATTTATCTGTATCTATGTGTTCATATCCAGTGTAGGTTTTAAGTCCAACAATCTGCACCGTAAGTTAAGTATTAAATAATTATTACAGAAACTACAAATAAAATCAAATAAATCTATATGATAAAGAAACTTCATACCTCTGGTATAAATCAATGATTTCAAGAATAATGCAGTTGACATATAGAATTAGTACAAGGTTGATGCATGTATAATTTCACCATATTTGAGATAGTTTATCCCCCTTGGCATACAAATTTGGTGTAGAATGTCCCCACTATCTTGTACAATAGAGTACATAGACCATGGAAAGTTCACATCGCCGGGTCACACAAACTGTGTAGATAGGGGTGCACACGAACCTAGCTAGCTCGGTTAGCTCGCTCAACTCGACTTGAAAAAGCTTGATTCGACTCAATTCAAAGTTGAATTGGAGACGAGTCAAGCTGATTTTTTGAGCTTGAAAATGAGTTTGCGCCGAGCTTGAGCAAGTGCCAGCTCGACTCGACTCGGATCAAATTCAGCTTAAATCGAACGCGAACCAGCTCGATGACTCGGTTACTTTGCCATTGATGTTGCTCACCAAATGTTTGATAAAATGACTCAACGAAGTGTGGCTGGTTGCAAAGAAAGTATGAACATGAAACAAATACCCCTTTTTCTTAGTTTTTATGTTGCTTAGAAGGTATTTGATAAAATACCCATAAAACTATTATTTCTATTTCACATACAAATGCATTTTGAAGGTGTAGTACAGGTGTTTGTGGAAATGCTACAATGGAGAACTCGACTTGATCTTGGCTCGAACTTGGCTCGAATTGGCCCGAGTTGTTGACCGAACCGAGCCGAGCTGGCTAGTTAAACTCAAGGACCGAGCCGAGCCAAGTTCAAACAGAGGTTAGCTAGTGGCTGAGCCAAGTCAAGTTGAGGCCAGCTCAACTTGGTACGACTCATTGTACACCCCTACATGTAGGTATCTCAACACAAGTCTTTTAAGAAAACATCATTCACATTTGTCTTATCCAACAAAAGAATAGAGAATTAAGAAAAGTATTACAAATTGTTATGTTATGAAAACCTAAGTTGAAAAGATCCCTTTCATAAAATGCAATTATGAAACCTATTCTATCAATAAATGTCATATTGTTTAAGATAAGACTATTCTAATAAGAGATATATTTCACGTGATAGAAATGACTTCAGTAAGCAGGCTACATATAATGACGGAGATTAAAAAATTATAAAATTGAATTAAAAAAAATTGCTATAGAGGCCTTATAAGAGAGCTTGAATACACTCATTAAATGATTTTCAGACGAGTTTTCTATTGGACTGGCCTCAGACATGGATTAGTGCTTAATAATATATCAATTCAAAATATTCTAGAGAAGAGTTGTTTTATAAACACTTTTCAATCGCATTTCTTATTACACGTGAAATTGAAAAGGAGCATTTGAAAAACAAATTAAGAAAAAGGCGCCGCTACTCTTGTTAAGAAAAAATGACAAATAAGTGGATGACGATCAAAATTTTCTTCTTAAACTTCGCCAACTAATAGCAGAGGTGGAGTAGTCCAAAACTCTACTTCAATCCATGGTTGAGACAAAAGGTAGGGTTTTGATAACGGCCAACATCTTTAGCTCGCACGCTTTTCTTGACACGTGTCAAATAATCTCCAGCAACATTCAGTGGTACAAAGTGAGGTAAATTGGCGTCTAGAGTTTTCTAATAGGTGTGGTTTTTGAAATAGAAGCCCTCAATGATAGATCCCACTATCTGGATGTTCCGGATTCATAGTTCATCTCTTGCACGTGCAGATACAAGCAAAGCAAACCGTGAAAGCTGCATATCGACTGCTATTTCTTGCTCTGTATCTGCACGTGCAAGTTAGAGCGCCCCACTTGTGCCTACGTGGCACACGTATGTGAGATCAGGACCTCCATCATTTGGGTTGCACAGGTAATCGTTCCTTAAGTAAATACACGGGTGGTCCACTCATCCGGTGGGCCAAACATGTACGTTGATCTAAAGGTCCATTTTTCACACAGATGTGGCCTATACCATCGGTTGACCCACCAGATTTTTGGGTTAAACAATACAAGATAAGAGATCAGACCTATGAACGGAGCAGATCTCACACATGTGACCCCAGATAGGGTTTTGAAATGCGCGGCAGCTGCAAATGTCTTATACTTGCAAAATTTCCTTTTTCTTTGGCAACAACGAAAAAGAACGTGCCACTAATTTCTCTTCCAGAAATATCCCTAATTAGCCATCCATGAGATCCAAAATACCGTCAAAATCTCATTATGAGGAGGAACATTTCCAAGATGGTGATTTTTATGTTTGTTCACCACTATTTCAAAAATGGTGGTGATGGCAACCAGACTGTCCAAATCGCTAGCCCAACTATGGACCGGACAGAATCTACCAATTGCACGGATAAGATGATACTAACCATCTGATTGCACTTTGGATTTGGACCATTCCAGATTTTGTTTCTTTACCTCTTATTAGGTGGCCATCAATTTTATGGTTAGGATTGCTTGGTCTGTGTGGTTTTATATCATATTATCCATACAAAATGTGGTCCACAATTTGGATGGTGTGGATTTTTTTTGTATGAGTGACACATGTGAAGAGGATTGGTCACCACCATTTTCAAAGCTGCGACTGCGATTAACTATTATAGGAATGGTCCCTTCGTACTGTAATGTCAGAATCTTTCAAGAGATTTGAATCCTCCACTTTTATGTGCGGCCAATAGATTGGTCGAAGAGCTCTTCCACAGTTGGAAGTGGCGGGAGAACTGGAATATGGTAGAGCCTTTTCTCCCCACTACATCTGGAAGAGTTATTAATCATTTTG